>NC_138892.1:14427509-15881306 GCF_965194825.1 Balaenoptera physalus
AAGCTGTTTGGAGACTATTCTCGTGGCTCTTCCCAGGAGTACAAGGCATCCCATGGAAACTGGAAATGAGAGTGCCTAGTTCCCAAGACAGAGAGATCATAATACTGAGTAGATAGTCTGAGCAGAACTCACCCAGGAAGAAGGAAACAAGCCATGAACTTGGAGATAATTTATGGATTGGTAATTAGATGAGAGGTAAGGCATCGAAGCAAGAGATAGAATTGGTACAAAGCTGAGTTTAATTGGATGACCAAGTGAAGAGTATAGGGGGTCTAGACACAGAACAAGCAGAAGATAAGTAGTGCCTAAACCTAGAGTGGGTTAGTAATAGACAAGAAAGGGTCAATGGCTTTTTTTTCAAAGTCAATGTTTTGGTTTTTTTTTTTAGAGTAAAATTGCTTTACAATGTTGTGTTAGTTTCTGCTGTACAATGAAGTGAATCAGCTATATGTATACCTATATCCCCTCCCTCTTGGACCTCCCTCCCACCACCCTCATTCCACCCATCTAGGTCATCACAGAGCACCGAGCTGAGCTCCCTGTACTATACAGCAGGTTCCCACTAGCTATCTATTTTACACATAGTAGTGTATTTATGTCAAACCTAATCTCCCTATTTGCCCCCACCCTCTCCTTCCCCCCATGTCCACATGTCCACTCTCTATGTTTACATCTCTATTCCTGCCCTACAAATAGGTTCATCTGTACCATTTTTCTAGATTCCACATATATGCGTTAATATACGATATTTGTTTTTCTCTTTCTGACTTACTTCACTCTGTATGACTCTAGGTCCATCCACGTCTCTACAAATGACCCCATTTCATTCCTTTTTATGGCTGAGTAATATTACATTATATATATGTACCACATCTTCTTTATCCATTCATCTATCGTTGGTCATTGAGGCTGTTTCCATGTCTGGGCTATTGTAAATAGTGCTGCAATAAACATTGGGTTATATGCGTCTTTTGAATTATGGTTTTCTCAGGGTATATGCCCAAGAGTGGGATTGCTAGGTCATATGGTAGTTCTATTTTTAGTTTTTTAAGGAACCTCCATACTGAATGTCCACCCTCCCCAAACTGATCTATAAGCTCAATAGGTTGCTTCCACGTCTTGGCTATTGTAAAACGTGCTGCTATGATCATTGGGGTGTATGCATCTTTTCGAATTATGGTTTTCTCTGGATATATGCTGAGGAGTGGGATTGCTGGATCATATGGTAACTCTATTTTTAGTTTTTTGAGGAATCTCCAAACTGTTCTCCATAGTGCCTGCACCGATTTACATTCCCACCAAGAAACACAGGAATTTTGAAGAGCCAAACAATATTGAAAACTAAGGAAAAAGTTGGAGGACTTACACACCTGATTTCAAGACTTACCAGTATCTAGTCAGTATCATTGACATGAGGAGAGAAAAAATAGATCAATGGAACCTAACAGTCCAGAGGTGTACCCACACATACATGGTCAACTGATATTTTTGCCAAGGCACCAAGTCAACTCAGAGGAGGATAGAGGTTTTTTAATAAATGGTGCAAGAACAACTGAATATTATTTTGGAAAAAAATGAAAAAAGGTTCATGCCCCAAATATAAGAATATAAAGAAGTCCTTTAAATCAATAATAAAAAGGCACTTAAATATTATTTAAAATATTTAAATATTTTTAAAGACCTTAAAAAATATTTATGAATGGGCAGTTGCAAATGTTATTAGTCTTCAGGAACATTTAAAATAAACCACAAGAAAATATTTCACACCCACTATGACAAAAATTAAAAGGACAGACAAAATCAAATGCTGGTGAGGATGCAGAGCAACAGGTACTCTTACACATTGCTGGTGGGAGTGTAAAATGATATAACCATTTTGGGGAATGGTTTGTCAGTTTCTTATAAAATTTAATGCATATCTATATTATGATCCAGACTTTCCACTCTTCCATTTCTTCCATTCTTTTTCCTTTGGGGATTATTCTGTTTCATCTTCTTGATCATAACAGCTTCCTAAATTATTTTCAGTATTCCTTGTTTCTCAATATATGAATTTAAAGTTACAAATTTCCCACGAGGCACTGCTTTAGCAATATCATAAAGTTTTCTGTATGTTCTGGTTTCATAGTTATATGATTCTTAATATTTTCTAATTCCCATTACAGTTTCTTCTTCAAACCATGAATCATAAAAATGTATACTTTCAGTCCCAACTGTGGTTTTAACAAATTGTATTTTTGATATTGATTTCTAATTTTATGGCACTGCAAAATATTTATTCTTTGGTGTTTGCTAAGTTTTATTTAAGGGCTATTTTGTGGTCAATTTTTGCAGTCGTTTCATGTGAGCTAGGACACAAATTTATTCTTTTTGGGGGTGAATTTCTCTATCTGTGCATTGGCTCAAGTTTACTTATTAGATTGTTTAAATGTTCTAAATCCTACTAATCCTTGGTATGCTCAATCTATTGGTTTCTGAGAGAGATATCTTAAAAACTCTATAGTTATGGATTTGTCACTTTTTCTTTGTAATTATGTCAGTTTTTGCCTTACATATTTTGAGGTTCTTTGGTTAGCCACTTACATGTTTGAGATATATTTTGGACCCTCTCATTCTATCCTCAATGTCTCTAACTTTTACTTGATATTTTCTATCTCCTTTTGTTGCATTCTGGATAATTTTTCCAGTTTACTCATTCTCTCTGTAGCTGTATCTAATTTGATTTTAACCTAACCTCCAAGTTTTTTATTCCAGTTGTTATGTTTTTATTTCTTAAAGTTCTATTTGTTATTTTTTAAAAATTGAAACAGCTTGTTTTTTTCAGTCTCCCATTTATTATTATTTTTATTACTTATTACTTTATTTAAGCATACTTACAGCTCTTTTGAAATTATTTGTTAGTTCCAGCTTTGGGTGAGGGGATGATTATTTTCCTATTATCACATGTCCTCATGATAGTTCATTTGCTCGTGTATTTTGTAATTTTTTCCCTAGGAAAGTCAATGTTAGCAGAATTTGTTCACATTTCCTTTTTGTTTTGAGTTGGAAGGAGAGAACTATGACCACTGTATTGTCAAAATGTTACTTCAGGGTAGGTTGACATTTATGTCTTCTTGAACCCTGTAGTTTCAATCATCTTGGACTAATTTTATTTTTCAATTCTCAACTTGGGCTTCTCATCATAGAGGCAGTTTAATTCTTACTGCATGGCAAGAGCATGCATGGCAAGAGCATGGGATTTTGTTATTCCATGGATGACTTTCTCTCCACCTCCTTTGCCTGCCACTAATTACCTGGACAGGATAGGAAGCTGCCTTGCCTCTGATGGCTGGATCTGTGACACGTTTATATGTAGTGAGTTCTCTATTAGTGGAGGGATGTCGTGGGAGGATTTGTTAAGAGTTGGACTAGAGATCATCATGGTCTAACTCTAATCACCCGTGGTAATCTCTGCTGTCTTATATTTGTTACATTTTTAAAACTTTGTCCATACCCACTGTCTCACTTGACAATGAGATGCCAGTAATTTGATGGTCTTTAAGCTTCAAGCTTAAAGCTTAAATCTCAGATTCCTGGTAAACAGCTGGACTTCCTGAGGCATGTTCAGAAGACACAGGAGACTCGTATGAGTCTGTCTCTTATATGAGTGTATTTGGGACACACTCCATCTTTTCAGACCCATGGGTATTGGTCTCCCTCTAGCTTTGGGCTGGACTGGCCCTGGTACCTTATGGGGAGGAGTGGCAGCAGTATCCACCAACACCTGGGTGATTAATTATGATTCCTTGATCTCAGTCACAGTGGGAGCTCAGAAATTGTCAAAGCTTTAGCTCTGTCGTTACATACTGCTGAGAAAAAAGTTTGAAATTCAGTCTGGCAGAAAAACAGTGAAACTTGAAGGTTGTGGTGTAAGCTGTAGCCCTACCCCAGAGGAAAATGTTGTTGGTTTGTTCACACCCCAGCACTTTCCAAAGAAAATATTGAGACTTATAGCAAAGAATACACACCCACCCACCCACACAAACACACACATCATGGGTCATACATAGAAACAGAACACATGAATTACTAAAGGGAGAGGAAACCAAGCTGACAGCTACTGAGGCTATTACTGTTTGGGGATATGAACAGTAGTAGCAAATTGTATTTTGCAAAGATGGGCCTGAAAATATCTCCCATCATTATTCTTCTCTTCTGCAGTGTGACTTTAACACACTTTCATCAGGAGATGGAGTTTATTTTTCCACTCATGCATTAGTTTTCTAGGGCTGCTGTAACAAATTACCACAATTTGGGAGGCTTAAAACAACAGAAATTAATTTTCTCACAGTTCTGGAGGCCAGATATCCTAAATCAAGGTGTCAGCTGGGTTGGTTCCTTCTAGGGGTTCTGGGGGAGGATGTTCTCTGCCTCCCTGCCTCTTCCCAGCTTCTGGAGTTTGCTGACAATCCTTAGTGTTCCTTGGCTTACAGTTGCATCACTCCAATCTCTGCCTCTGTCACTACATGAGTTTCTTCCCTTTATCCCCCTGTCTCGCCTCTTACAAGGATGCTAGTCATTGGATTTAGGGCTCACCCCAATCCAATATGACCTCATTTTAACTTAACTAACTACATCAGCAAAGACCCTATAAAATAAGGTCACATTCTGAGATTCTGCATGGAAATGAATTTGGGGGAACACTATTCAACCCAGTGCAACCCTCTTGAATCTGGCCAAGCCCTGTCATTGCTTTGATCAGTAGAATATTGTGGAAGTTATTCTGTGATCATTTCAAGCTAGTTTCTGCTTGCTGACTCTTGGAATGTTTGGTCTCGGATATTCAGTGTTGGAACGCCACCGTCAAGCTGTGAGAATTTCGTGCCACCCAGAGAGGCCATATATAGGCTGGAGGGGCTCACGTGGAGCCCCAGTTGAGCTCCTAGCTAACAGCTATCATCAGCTGCCAGTTATATGAGTGAACCATCTTGGACATCAGTCCACTGGCGCTTTCATATGACTGTAGCTCCAATATCTGACTGCAACTACATGTGAGATCCTTTTATTTCTTAAGTGTGCCAGTTTGTCCTGACATTGAGGCCTTGCAACTAACTTTTTTTCTCCCAAATGACTTTTCCTTCAAGCATTCATGTGTGTGGATGCTTCCTATCATTCAGGTCTGAGCTCAAATGTCACCTCCTCAAAGTAGCCACTCTATCATATAACCCCATAATACTGTTGTCATCTGATATTTTCTTGCTTGCATAGTTGTGTACTTGGTTTTTATTCTGGATCCCCTCCCCTTCCCCTAGAATGTATGTTCCATGCAGGAGAGCCCTGTCTTGTTTACTGCTCTATTCCCAACTCCATAACAGTCCCTGACATACAAGTGTCTCTCAATAGATAACTGTTGAATGAATGAAAAAATGAGAACATGTGTTTTAAAGTTGGAAGGTTCTGGAATCAAGCTGTCTAGGGGTTCACATCTCAGCTGTAGCATTTATTAATGTCCTCATGCAAGTTACCTAACTTTCCTGAGCTCAGTTTCCTCATCTATAAAACAGGAATAAAAATATTCATCTCAAACTATTTTCGTTAATTATTTGATGAAATAATTCATGTGTAACATGTAAAAATCTCAGCTGGGAAATTCAGGATTTTTGGTTTGTTTTTTTTTTTTTGAATACCATTACTTAATTTTATTGGAACTTGATTTTCTTATTATAAGTCCCTTGTGTCAGAAGCATAATCTCAGGGACTTCCCTGGTGGCGTAGTGGATAAGACTTCGTGCTCCCAATGCAGGGGGCCCAGGTTTGATCCCTAGTCAGGGAACTAGATCCCACATGCATGCCGCAACTAAGAGTTTGCATGTCACAACTAAGGAGCCAGCAAGCCACAACTAAGACCTGGCTCAACCAAATCAATAAGTAAATAAAAAGAAAGAAAGAAGCGTAATCTCAGAACATTTGGTTTCTCAGCTTCCTTTGTATTGTCACTAAGTGTTGGGCACATGTGATGTCACAAGGGCTCTTTGCCAAACATTTCTACTTTATTTCTTCCAGACACATGGCAGGGTTAGCCCCGTTGAAGATATGTGTGACTATATGATGCCCATTGCCCACTGAAATGTAAGCAGACATGCCATGTGTCACTTCCTGGTAGAAGCATTAAGAGTCAGTGTTCAATATGCCACAGTCTCATTCTCCCTTGGTAACTGTTCAAGCAAACATTAGGATGAAGCTTTCATCAACTGGACCCCTGAGCAACTAGGATGAGCAGAGACTCTTGCCGACACATATTAGAGATGTAGCATGAGTGAGACTTTTGTAGATGAATCCACTGGATGTGGAGGCTGTTACTGCAGCCTATACTGAATAATGCAATGTGTTCCCTAGAGCCAAGGCATTGGTGGGGACACTGGCCCATGGGATGCAATATAATACAGGGGTATAGGGCAGGAATAATGTTTAAAATATTTTAAATGTTATTTTAAATGTTATTTAAAATGTTAAAATAATGTTTAAACAATCACTGTGGCACAAGCATTTATCAATCTGAATGGTGGGACCTGCAGAGCTGAAATGGGCCTGGAGGACATAGGAGTTAATTCTTAGCTTATGAATTCTGGTCTGTGGGTTCTCGGGGGGACCTTGGTGAACAGGGCAGGAAGAAGGCATTCAAGAGTCTTGGACCAGCAGTTGTATGCCAACAGCTATAGAAGCATTTTGATATTTATAGAAGCAGTGTTGACATATTGTTGGGTGGTGATTAACATTAACTCCAGTTATAAGCTTAGCCTATGGATTGAATCCTGGCTATGTCACTTCCTTACTGATGACCTAGGGCAAGTCTCCAGGACTCAATTTTCTCATCTGTGAAATGGAAGTAATAACAATAGCTATTGTATAGGGTTGATGATAGAATTAAATGATTTAATTCAAATGTAGCACCTATAACAGTACCTGGCACTTAGTATTATATAAATGTTTGGCAGTATTGGATATCAACATTTATACATGCTTATATTCTCTGTGATATCCTTCTTTATGTCTGATCTTAGGTATTGTGTCACTGTCTCCTTTTTCCTTGATGACACAGTGTTTTAGGTCCTCCACCTGTCTGTGCTATGTCTGACCTGCTCTTAGGTACAAAGGTCTTGGCCACTCTGGGTTTGACAAACTTTGTGAGGTGAGCCCATGTTTTCCTGCAGGGATACAACATACAGCCATTTCTACTGTGGGGTCTTGTTGGACTGCATGGGGTCTTATTTGGGAAAGAGGATCTGGCAAATCCTCTGTGTTTCCCCTTCTACTCCTTGTGTTCCTTCTCCCTTAGGCAATTGTTAAGGGCTGAAATGTGTCCCCCTAAAGTTCCTATGTTGAAGTCCTAACTCCCAGCACCTCAGAATGTGACTGTGTTTGAAGATAAGGTCTTTAAAGCAGTAATTAAATTCAAATGAGGTCATTAGGGTGGACTCTAATCCATTATGACTGGGGTCCTTATAAGAAGAGATTAGGACACAGAATACACAGAAGGAAGACCATGTGAAGACAGAGGAAGGAGGAGGAACCAAGATGGCGGAGTAGAAGGACGTGCTCTCACTCCCTCTTGTGAGAGCACCAGAATCACAACTAGCTGCTGGACAATCATCGACAGGAAGACACTGGAACTCACCAAAAAAGATACCCCACATCCAAAGACAAAGGAGAAGCCACAATGAGACAGTAGGAGGGGCGCAATCAGAGTAAAATCAAATCCCATAACTGGTGGGTGGGTGACTCACAGACTGGTGAATACTTATACCACAGAAGTCCACCCACTGGAGTGAAGGTTCTGAGCCCTACGTCAGGCTTCCCAACCTGGGGGTCTGGCAACGGGAGGAGGAATTCCTAGAGAATCAGACTTTGAAGCCTAGTGGGAATTGACTGCAGGACTTCGACAGGACTGGGGGAAACAGAGACTCCACTCTTGGAGGGCACACACAAAGTATTGTGCACATCAGGACCCAGGGGAAGGAGCAGTGACCCCAGGGGAGACTGAACCAGACCTACCTGCTAGTGTTGGAAGTGTTGGAGGGTCTCCTGCAGAGGCGGGGGGGAGGGGTGGCTGTGGCTCACTGTGGGGACAAGGACACTGACAGCAGAAGTTCTGGGAAGTACCCCTAGGCATGAGCTCTCCCAGAGCCTGTCATTAGCCCCACCAAAGAGCCCAGGTAGGCTCCAGTGTTGGGTTGCCTCAGGCCAAAAAACCAACAGGGAGGGAACCCAGCCCCACCTATCAAGAGTCAAGTGGATTAAAGTTTTACTGAGCTCTGCCCACCAGAGCAACAGTCAGCTCTACCCACCACCAGTCCCTCCCATCAAGCCTCTTAGATAGCCTCATCCACCAGAGGGCAGACAACAGAAGCAAGAAGAACTACAATCCTGCAGCCTGTGGAACAAAAACCACATTCACAGAAAGATAGACAAGATGAAAAGGCAGAGGGCTATATACCAGATGAAGGAACAAGATAAAACCCCAGAAAAACAACTAAATGAAGTGGAGATAGGCAACCTTCCAGAAAAAGAATTCAGAATAATGATAGTGAAGATGATCCAGGACCTTGGAAAAAGAATGGAGGCAAAGATCGAGAAGATGCAAGAAATGATTAACAAAGACATAGAAGAGTTAAAGAACAAACAAACAGAGATGACCAATACAATAACTGAAATGAAAACTACACTAGAAGGAATCAATAGCAGCATAACTGAGGCAGAAGAACGGATAAGTGACCTGCAAGACAGAATGGTGGAATTCACTGCTGTGGAACAGACTAAAGAAAAAAAAATGAAAAGAAATGAAGACAGCCTAAGAGACCTCTGAGACAACATTAAACGCAAAAACATTCGCATTATAGGGGACCCAGAAGGAGAAGAGAGAGACAAAGGACCAGAGAAAATATTTGTAGAGATTATAGTAGAAACCTTCCCTAACATGGGAAAGGAAATAGCCAGCCACGTCCAGGAAGCATAGCGAGTCCCATACAGGATAAACCTAAGGAGAAACATGCCAAGACACATAGTAATCAAACTGGCAAAAATTAAAGACAAAGAAAAATTATTAAAAGCAACAAGGGAGGGCTTCCCTGGTGGCGCAGTGGTTGAGAGTCTGCCTGCCAATGCAGGGGACGTGGGTTCGAGCCCTGGTCTGGGAAGATCCCACATGCCACGGAGCAACTAGGCCCGTGAGCCACAATTACTGAGCCTGCGCGTCTGGAGCCTGTGCTCCCCAACAAGAGAGGCCGCAATAGTGAGAGGCCCACGCACCGCGATGAAGAGTGGCCCCCGCTTGCCGCAACTGGAGAAAGCCCTCGCACAGCAACGAAGACCCAACGCAGCCAAAAATAAATAAATAAATAAATAAAAATTAAACAACAAAAAAAATTAAAAAAAAAAAAAAAGCAACAAGGGAAAAATGACAAATAAAATACAAGGGAACTCCCATAAGGTTAACAGCTGATTTCTCAGCAGAAACTCTACAAGCCAGAAGGGAGTGGCATGATATCCTTAAAGTGATGAAAGGGAAGAACCTACAACCAAGATTACTCTACCCAGCAAGGATATCATTCAGATTCGATGGAGAAATCAAAAGCTTTACAGACAAGCAAAAGCTAAGAGAATTCAGCACCACCAAACCAGCTCTACAACAAACGCTAAAGGAACTTCTCTAAGTGGGAAACACAAGAGAAGAAAAGGACCTACAAAAACAAACCCCGAAAAATTAAGAAAATAGTAACAGGAACATACATATCAATAATTACCTTAAATGAGAATGGATTAAATGCCCCAACCAAAAGACACAAGCTCGCTGAATGAATACAAAAACAAGACCCATATATATATATATATACTGTCTACAAGAGACCCACTTCAGGCCTAGGGACACATACAGACTGAAAGTGAGGGAATGGAAAAAGATATTCCATGCAAATGGAAATCAAAAGAAAACTGGAGTAGCTATACTCATATTAGATAAAATAGACTTTAAAATAAAGAATGTTACAAGAGACAAGGACGCACACTACATAATGATCAAGGGATCAATCCAAGATGAAGATATACCAATTATAAATATATATGCACCCAACATAGGAGCACCTCAATACATAAGGCAACTGCTAACAGCTATAAAAGAGGAAATTGACAGTAACACAATAATAGTGAGGGACTTTAACACCTCATTTACACCAATGGACAGATCATCCAAAATGAAAATAAATAAGGAAACAGAAGCTTTAAATGACACAATAGAACAGATAGATTTAGTTGATATTTATAGGACATTCCATCCAAAAACAGCAGATTACACTTTCTTCTCAAGTGCACATGGAACATTCTCCAGGATAGATCACATCTTGGGTCACAAATCAAGCCTCAGTAAATTTAAGAAAATTGAAATCATATCAAGCATCTTTTCTGACCACAACACTATGACATTAGAAATGATTTACAGGGCAAAAAATGTAAAAACCACAAACACATGGAGGCTAAACAATACGTTACTAAATAACCAAGAGATCACTGAAGAAATCAAAGAGGAAATCAAAAAAATACTTAGAGACAAATGACAATGAAAACACGATGATCCAAAACCTATGCGATGCAGCAAAAGCAGTTCTAAGGGAGAAGTTTATAGCTATACAAGCCTACCTAAAGAAACAAGAAAAATCTCAAGTAAACAATCTAACCTTACACCTAAAGGAACTAGAGAAAGAAGAACAAACAAAACCCAAAGTTAGCAGAAGGAAAGAAATCATAAAGATCAGAGCAGAAATAAACAAAATAGAAACAAAGAAAACAGTGGCAAAGATCAATAAAACTAAAAGTTGGTTCTCTGAGAAGATAAACAAAATTGATAAACCATTAGCCAGACTCATCAAGAAAAAGAGGGAGAGGACTCAAATCAATAAAATTAGGAATGAAAAAGGAGAAGTTACAAGAGACACCGCAGAAATACAAAGCATCCTAAGAGACTACTACAAGCAACTCTATGCCAATAAAATGGACAGCCTGGAAGAAATGGAGAAATTCTTAGAAAGGTATAACTTTCCAAGACTGAATCAGGAAGAAACAGAAAATATGAACAGACCAATCACAAGTAATGAAATTGAAACTGGGATTAAAAATCTTCCAACAAACAAAAGTCCAGGACCAGATGGCTTCACAGGCGAATTCTATCAAACATTTAGAGAAGAGCTAACACCCATCCTTCTCAAACTCTTCCAAAAAATTTCAGAGGAAGGAACACTCCCAAACTCATTCTATGAGGCCACCATCACCCTGATACCAAAACCAGACAAAGATACTACAAAAAAAGAAAATCACAGACCAATATCACTGATGAATATAGATGCAAAAATCCTCAACAAAATACTGGCAAACAGAATCCAACAACACATTAAAAGGATCATACACCACGATCAAGTGGGATTTATCCCAGGGATGCAAGGATTCTTCAATATACACAAAACAATCAATGTGATACACCATATTAACAAATTGAAGAATAAAAACCAGATGCTCATCTCAGTAGACGCAGAAAAAGCTTTTGACAAAATTCAACACCCATTTATGATAAAAACTCTCCAGACAGTGGGCATAGAGGGAACTTACCTCAACATAATAAAGGCCATATATGACAAACACACAGCAAACATCATTCTCAATGGTGAAGAACTGAAAGCATTTCCTCTAAGATCAGGAACGAGACAAGGATGTCCACTCTCACCATTGTTATTCAACATTGCTTTGGAAGTCCTAGCCACAGCAATCAGAGAAGAAAAAGAAATAAAAGGAATACAAATTGGAAAAGAAGAAGTAAAACTGTCACTGTTTGCTGATGACATGATACTATACATAGAGAATCCTAAAGATGCCACCAGAAAACTACTAGAGCTAATCAATGAATTTGGTAAAGTTGCAGGATACAAAATTAATGCACAGAAATCTCTTGCATTCCTATACACTAATGATGAAAAATCTGAAAGAGAAATTATGGAAACACTCCCATTTACCATTGCAACAAAAAGAATAAAATACCTAGGAATAAACCTACCTAGGGAGACAAAAGACCTGTATGCAGAAAACTATAAGACACTGATGAAAGAAATTAAAGATGATACCAACAGATGGAGAGATATACCATGTTCTTGGATTGGAAGAATCAATATTGTGAAAATGACTATACTACCCAAAGCAATCTACAGATTCAGTGCAATCCCTATCAAATCAACAATGGCATTTTTTACAGAGCTAGAACAAATCATCTTAAAATTTGTATGGAGACACAAAAGACCCTGAATAGCCAAAGCAGTCTTGAGGGAAAAAAACGGAGCTGGAGGAATCAGGCTCCCTGACTTCAGACTATACTCCAAAGCTACAGTAATCAAGACAATATGGTACTGGCACAAAAACAGAAACATAGATCAATGGAACAAGATAGAAAGCCCAGAGATAAACCTATGCACCTGTGGTCAACTAATCTATGACAAAGGAGGCAATGATATACAATGGAGAAAAGACAGTCTCTTCAATAAGTGGTGCTGGGAAACTGGACAGCTACATGTAAAAGAATGAAATTAGAACACTCCCTAGCACCATACACAAAAATAAACTCAAAATGGATTCGAGACCTAAATGTAAGACTGGACTCTATAAAACTCTTAGAGGAAAACATAGGAAGAACACTCTTCGACATAAATCACAGCAAGATCTTTTTTGATCCACCTCCTAGAGTAATGGAAATAAAAACAAAAATAAACAAATGGGACCTAATGAAACTTCAAAGCTTTTGTACAGCAAAGGAAACTACAAACAAGACGAAAAGACAACACTCAGAATGGGAGAAAATATTTGCAAACGAATCAATGGACAAAGTATTAATTTCCAAAATATATAAACAGCTCATGCAGCTCAATATTAAAGAAACAAACAACCCAATCCAAAAATGGGCAGAAGACCTAAATAGACATTTCTCCAAAGAAGACATACAGATGGCCAAGAAGCACATGAAAAGCGGCTCAACATCACTAATTATTAGCGAAATGCAAATCAAAACTACAATGAGGTATCACCTCACAACAGTTAGAATGGGCATCATCAGAAAATCTAAAAACAACAAATGCTGGAGAGGGTGTGGAGAAAAGGGAACCCTCTTGCACTGTTGGTGGGAATGTAAATTGATACAGCCACTATGGAGAACAGTATGGAGGTTCCTTAAAAAACTAAAAAGAGAATTACCATATGATCCAGCAATCCCACTACTGGGCATATACCCAGAGAAAACCATAATTCAAAAAGACACATGTACCCCAATGTTCATTGCAGCACTATTTACAATAGCCAGGTCATGGAAGCAACCTAAATGCCCATCGACAGACGAATGGATAAAGAAGATGTGGTACATATATACAGTGGAACATTACTCAGCCGTAAAAAGGAACGAAATTGAGTCATTTGTTGAGACGTGGATGGATCTAGAGACTGTCATACAGAGTGAAGTAAGTCAGAAAGAGAAAAAGAATTATCGTATATCAACGCATGTATGTGGAACCTAGAAAAATGGTACAGATGAACCGGTTTGCAGGGCAGAAGTTGAGACACAGATGTAGAGAACAAACGTATGGACACCAAGGGGGGAAAACCGCGGTGGGGTGGGGATGGTGGTGTGCTGAATTGGGCGATTGGGATTGACATGTATACACTGATGTGTATAAAATTGATGACTAATAAGAACCTGCAGTATAAAAAAACAAGCAAAAAAAGCAACTAATACTAAACTTTCTTTGGGTTATTTGTATGGAAATATGTTAATATAAATGTTTCAGACTTTACATGAAATTTCTAAAAATCTTATATGTTCTCAGAAATAACTAAATTTCCTTGTCAATTGCATTATTATGAACTTTCATCAAAGCTTTTACCATGGCCATTTTTAAGTCTTTCGTCATTTACAGACAGTTCTGGGTGTACTCTGATGCTTTTGCAAAAATGTTCCTATAAAAGGGTTTCATCTTCAAGGAATTCATGTAAAAGACTCTGACAAGTACAGGTTTCTGGTAACTGACTATACTGCTGAACTGAATGAATAAGCATTTTCAGAACTCTAATGGAAAACTGATGAATTCATAAAAGTGCTAACAAAAGATCAAGATGAAAAAAAAATTAATTACATGGGACTGAGTGAACTGATGAGGATGATTATAATTTTTGTGACTTTCTGTTTGAATAATAATAAAAAAATCCCACAAGGACTCAGAGGCAAAAAATATACAAATCAATTTTCACTGCAAAGTAAAGGAGCTGTTACAGTGGAGGATTACTGGACTGAATGTCAATATTATGACATAGTATGAGTGTGTTTCGTGTTTGGTAATTGCAATCATTGTTGCTCTTGTTTCGGTCATCCATTTACAATGCTTGGTGTCAGTTTATTTATCTCTTGTAAAAATAAAATACAGTGTGTGTGTGTGAAAAAATAAAATAAAATAAAAAGACTGGAAAAAAGGAAAAAAAAAAAAAAAGAAAGAGGAAGAAGACAAATATCCATAAGCCAAGGAGAAGGTTCTCAGAAGAAACCAACACTGTCTCCATCTTGATCTTGAACTTTTAAACTCCAGAATCATGAGAAAATAAGTTTCTGTTGTTTAAGCCATCTGGTCTGTGGCATCTTGTTAGGGCAGCCCTAGAGAACTAATACAGCCATATCTGAGGGTGTCCAACTATGAGACTCTTTTCTTAGAGACCAAAGCTTTGTGTCCCCTCTGATACTGTGCCTTCACCCTAGTCTGGGAACTCTTTTCTCATCTGCAACCCTACCTCTAGCTAAGGAAATCTGACCATGCATTCTCTGTCGCCTGAGGCCCCTTCACAACCCAGACTTTTCAGTCCTGAGGCCAAACAAATAAAAAGGAAGGGGGGTACGAAAAACATAGGATGTAGGACGGAGGCCAGGGGGAGGACAGGGGGTAGGAGAAAATACATGACACCTGTTTTATATGGAGCTTCTTAGCATAGGTTTGGCATAGAATAAATGCTCTGCAGGTGGTTGCTGCTATTACGGTATCATCATCATCTCCATCATCACCATCATCATCTCCATCATCACCGTCATCATCTCCATCTTTGTCATCATCACCACCACCACATAGGCTGCTAACAAGCTGACTTAGGCAACTCCCTCTACCTGGAAGTTTACTACTCCTCCACCTTCATTATGTCCTCTCTCACTAGAGCCTCTCAGAATTCCTTCTTGCTCTCTTGCATGCTCAGTGTCTGGACCTGCCTTAGAAAACCAGCTCCTGATAAGGGTTAGCAACCCTTGGAAAAATGAGAATTTGAATGAGTTGTAATAATAACTCAGAATTCAAAGCACATCCTACTTTTAAAACTCTGCAGCAGTTTCCAAGGCCTGTGAATTGCCCCACCCAGGTGATGAATGGTGCACAGAGACACCACATGAGGCATGAGGGTGGAATCCTGCTTCCTGCTCTCAGAAAGCTGGTTTGTATTTGGTGTTCAGTCACTTTCTCATTTTTGTCCATTGTTTTGAAGCACAATCGCCAAGTCCTAAAAGTCTTATGAGTCTATATGTCAAGCACCTTGCAAAATGGCTACCATCACTGTCCCATTTTTCACCCCACATTTCCAGTAGCCCCCATTTATCTGTGGCCTCCATGCCACACAGCTTCCTTCTCCCCCTTACTGTTTTGTGTTTCTGTCAATTAGACTCCATTGAGGCCATCACCTAGGATGAACTTCATCAAAATAATCATGCCAAGAGCTGGAAGGGAAGAGCCTAAGTGAGAAAGCTGAAGGGTCAAAGGCTTTCCAAATACCAGAAGGAAGACGGGACTTATCTTAAACTAATCTTCAGGCCATCCACTGCCAGACTCACAGCCCCATGGTGGTTTTATCTTGGTTATATTTTTTTTTTCCTTTCTTTCTGCAGGTGAGCATGACAGAGTTCATCCTTGCCTTTGGTCCCCAGAGGACGTCCACAGACTTATCATTTGCAGGAAACATTGCAAGTCAGTGGGTGTGCTGCACTTTGATTCTGTTACAGTTCTTGGAACACAGGCATCTGCTGGGTGTAGAAAAAGCTGTCGTCCTGTGCTTTTTCTAAATCATTAATACGTCACTGGCATTATGACAAATTGGTACCGATTGTCAGGCTCAGAAACTGGGAGCAATCTGTTTTGCAGGCTGAGAGAAACAGCTGTAAAACTCCGGTGAAAATCTGTTCTATTGTGTTCAAATACATTTTAGGTCGAGATGCAGACTGGTGAAGTGGAAAAGGCATGGTCTTGGGAGCTAGAGGGATCTATGTTTGAATCCCAATGCTTCTCCTCACTGGCTATGAGTGGTGAGCAAATTTTTAGACATTTCCCTCATCTGTAAAAATGGGGAGATAAATACAATTCTTGCAGAATTGCTGTAATGATTAGAGATAATACTTTTTTAAAGTGTCCAGCATAAGGTTGGTGCTTCGATGGTTTCTGGTAGTAAGTTAGTGAGGATAGCACAGCAGCAGTATTAGTTATAGTTGTAGTAATAGCAGTTATAATAACAGTAGCTGTAGTGTAATTATTAATAATAGCAGTTGTTGTAACAATAGTAGTAAAGTAATGAGAGTTGCTGTTTATGAGCCAGGAGACTGGGGTTGTACCAGTGATAGAGTTAATAGAATGAGTGTTAGATTAAGAATCAAGAGACCTGTTGTCTAGTCTTGGTAGTTACTCAACATTTTGTGAGTCAGTGTAGAATTATAGAAAATTGGAAGATTTTATGGTCCTCTCCAAATCTTCATTTAGATACCCTTCTCTTACTTGCAATAACGTGTAAGTTGAATAGCAAATGTTTCTTCCTTGTTCTGTGTGATTTAAGTGTTAATAAAAATAATAGCAAATTATGCTAACTTATATTGAGCATTGCCATGTATCAGGAATACTTCAATTTTATGCATATTGTTTCATTAAATTTTTTAAAGTACTCTATAAGCTATGTCTTCATTTTATTCTTATAGTTCAGTGTTGAGACATAAAGAAATTAAATATCTTACCCAAGGTCACAGAGCTAGTGGTAGAATCAGAATTAGATCCTAGGAAACCTGACTCCATAACTTGTGCCTACACTGTTTACTATACTATCCTGCATTAATGAAAGTCGTCACAACTTGGAGGGTAAGGCACATGGCTTGTATCATACACAAGATTTCTCTTTCTATGTACAGACTGGTGTTATAATCTATCAAGAGTGGTTTAGCACAGCTGAGATGCCAAGACATAAGGATATATACATTGCTTTTGTCTATTCAACCAGTCAATCAATCAATCAACAAACAAATTTACGAACATAGTTCATAAAATATGACTTGTTTTCAAGGGTTAGTGAGCAGTCCAACCATTTTGAGGGGAGGGTTAGTCTGGGGAGTAGTGAAAGATTATCTGATAGGACATGATGGTGAAAGACCTAGGATGTCAAGCTAACTCTGAACTACAGACAATGAGGAGACAGACGCCTCCTCTCTGGGTGGCCACTGTACCACACTTTTCTGCTTTAGAGTATATCCATTCTTTATAGTGATTATGAACTTACTTATTTCATTCAGTGTCTTGTAAGCTCTTTGAGATCTGAGACAATTTCAATGTTCTCCTGACCAGCCCAGACAACTATGTGTGTTTTCCATCAGAACCTCCCAGGTCAGTTCAGTCACCTGCCCATACTATGAGCCTAGCCCGTCTCTGAGAAGGGAATTACACTCAGAGGTTGGAATAGGTTAAGAACTTAAAATTAGCACAAGTTTATCTGCCATGAACTTCCTTCCTTTTTCTAGAAAGAAAAAGATGTTTTTATTTATTTTTAGGAAATTCTAGGTCCATAAATACTGTCTTACACTCTGATTTCATGGTCCTTTTCATCTGCTGCTCTATGAGGGCAAGGCTTGGAACTAATTCATCTAGGGTGTTCACCAATGCAGCGTTTCACCACTTCTACTGAATATGAGAGAGCTGGCATTAAATTCCAGGACAGCAGTTATTATACCTAAGAACTTTGAAGATATCATTCTACAGTTCTCTAGCCTCTATTGTTGTTCATAAGAACTCTGCTGTCGATCTAATCGTAATTCTTTTATAGGGCAGTCTTTCTTCGTCTCCTGTTGCTTTCAAGGTTTTCTTTTTGTCTGACGTTCAAAAGTTTTACCATGATGTGTCAAGGTTCGGGCTGGATTTTATTTATTCTTCTCAGGACTTAGTGTGCCTTTTCAAGTCACCTTTGTTCATTTCAGAAAACTTTGCAACTGTTATCTCTTCAAATATTGCCTCCCCTATTCTTTCTGTTCTTTCCTTCTGAGATATTTATATTCTCTCTTTCTGAAATTTCTATGAAATGTATCCTTGTACCTTCTTATGTCCTCATTTTAAAATATCTCATAGTTTTACTTCCCTGTGGCACAACCTACAACCTACTTTTTTTTCTTGGGTTTATCTTCCTGTTTACTGATTCTTTTTTCAGCTATATCTAATCTTGTATTTAAATCCACCATACTGTTTTCAATTTTAATGACTACCTTTCTTTATTCTTCAATATTTTGATTATTTTTCAAATATGTGTACTCTTTTACTCATATTCCTTGTTTTTTATGACTTCTGTTTTGTCTTTTTTGTCTCTTTATTTTACATATTATTATTTTATATTTTTTCAGGTTTTCTTTTTTCCATATTGTGTGAATACTAATTCTCTTTATTACTTGCTGAATTTTTCTCATGATAATTTTGTTATTTATAATCTTAGATGGAAACTCATGTTCATATGATTTTTTTTTCCTGTGGGAGGTCCATGTATCTTGTAGGTATCCTCAAAGTGTGCTTTTGAATTTGTAGCTGCTAGGATCCTTGTGACCACAACAAATTCCAACTAATTCCAACTAATTCCAACTAAAACCACAACTAATTCCACAACAAATTTTGCCTTTATTTCCTATTTGGGGTTTTCTAAATTATGGTAATAATGTGAATTCAGATTACCTACCAGGCATGCTTCAGGCTCAATATTTCTATTTCTTATAGCGACTTTGTTTTCTCAGCCACAGTTATACTGAAACTTACCTGAGCTAGAGAATGAAATTTTATCTCCTTTTCGCAGATGGGACAGCACTTCAAGGCGCCCAGCCTTGTGCAAGGGGCTTTGTTAAATCTCAATCTCTCTCTCTCTCCCACCAAAGCCAAGCCTCTTGCCCTCATACAGCTGTAACTATCCCAGTGCCTAGCTCTTATGACCTATATCTAAGACCAGTAACCCTGTGCAGCATTATCTCTTACTTAACATTTGCCTCAACTCCTTATTTTGTTTCTAGCAACTAGGTATTTCTTTTTCTTACTTTTGGGCTCAACGTAAGGCCAAGCACATGGCTGGTATAACAGAAAAAGTGTATATATTTAATGGACTTCGTATTAAATTTTTTTCTGGTTTTAATTTAGCCAGTATTTGTAGTACTAAGAATCCCTGCAACATTAACTCAGTCTGACTTAGTTTTCAGATAGAGCCAATGTTCAAAAAATACACGGGATTATCCTCCGAGTTGTCTCCATAACATCCTTCTGATTTTTTTTTTTTAAAGTCATTTACCTTTTCTTTTTAATTTATTTATTTATTTATTTATTTTTGGCTGTGTTGGGTCTTCGTTTCTGTGCTAGGGCTTTCTCTAGTTGGGGCAAGCGGTGGCCACTCTTCATTGCGGTGCGCGGGCCTCTCACTGTCGTGGCCTCTCTTGTTGTGGAGCACAAGCTCCAGACGCGCAGGCTCAGTAGTTGTGGCTCACGGGCCTAGTTGCTCCGCGGCATGTGGGATCTTCCCAGACCAGGGCTCGAACCCGTGTCCCCTGCATTGGCAGGCAGATTCTCAACCACTGCGCCACCAGGGAAGCCCCCATCCCTCTGATTTTGAGGCACTAGTCAAGAAACAGAACAACTGTGCTGGGTAAATATTTACTCCCATATAATGTTTGCTTCACAATGCAGCAGTCATGGTAAGGATGCACTTCCACCTCAGTTATAATGATTTAATCTGAGCTGCAGCCACACCACATTTATCTTTTATCTTGTGTCACTGGTACCTGTCATTACGGTTGGCGAATGATAAAAAATAACTATAACAACTAACATTTATTGCACTCCAACTTTTGTGCCATGCACTGCTCTACGTACTTCACATATACAATTACATTTTATTTTTACAGCAAAGAACTGAGGAACAGAGAGGTTAAATAACTTGCCAATGGCCACGTAGTTAATAGGAGGCGGGGCCAGTATTCAAATCTAGCCATTCTGATAGATGAATACCTTAATGGGTACCTAAATAGACTCCCATTGGATGAATAGGAATATGTTGAAGTTATTATTATTACTATCATCATCATTTATCTGGAGAAGAAGAATGCATTTGAGCAAGATCCTCGCTGACTGTGAGTGAATGGATGACTGAGGAGCAAGGGAACCAGGAGGAAGGAAGCGTGTTAAGAAAGCTGTGCAGGAATATGCTCAGCCCGGAGGTTTACGTTCCAAATTGCTCTTTCCTTCCACGCATGGCCCCAAGCACATTACTTATGCAACTGATCATTGCAGGAAGCTTTACTTTGAAATCTAGCTTTTCTCCTTCTAAACTCTTCAAGCCTTATAACTACAGACAAAATGATTAAATGAAGTAAATTTAAAAATTATCTTTGGTAGCACCACGTAGATATAGTGCTCTGTATGGTGGAAAGAGCATATTTTTTAAAAGCCAGACAGGTTCGGGGTCAAATCCAAGCACCACTACTTACTATGCCTCAGTTTTCCCAGTTGTAAAATGGAGGGAACTAGCAGGGTTGTTATAAAGACCAACTTAGATAATGTAATTGGGGGAGGGGCTCCTGTATCTAGACGACAATATTTCTGAACCTTTGATGACAGGAAGAGGGGACACACCTGATAGCATTTCTTCTCTAAGGCCCCACAGTGTAAGCTTGGGATTGTCTTTGGGACTGGGCCTCCTTCCGAGCAGTAGGGGACCACTGCAGGGAAGCGTGGTCCAGTAGTTAAGAGCACTGCTACCCAGCCAAGTGAGTTAAATCCTGCTCTGCTACTTGCTGGCTGTGTGACACCAGACAAGTTACCCAGGGTCTCTGTGCCTCAATGCCCTCATCTGTCAAACGGGGATCAAAGTAGATGCTACCTCATATGGTTGTTATAAGGATCACATGAGCTTATATTTGGACAGCAGTACCTGGCACTCAGTAGGTGTTTTGTGGGTCTGCTAAATACATACCTACGTACATTTATAATTTAGTCACTCAGAACTCAAGGCAAATGGTGAGTTTCAAACGTGCATACTTTAGACTGGATGGTCTAATTTTCTGTTTAATAATTACAGGGCTATCTTCATTACAGGTGGTATATCTCCAGTGAATTGTTTTTACTTATTTTTTAATTTTAATTTTGTACTTCCTCTTGTGAGGCCCTGAGAAAGAGGAGAAAGAGAAGGGGTCTGGAATGGCAATGATAGGACTTTAAAAAGAGGATTCTTGTCTGGGGAGATGAATGAGCTCCCATATCACAGCCTGAGGTCAACAGCTATGGGTCACAGTGACAGGAGGAGCTTCGTGGGAAGGGAAGGGCTGATGTGTCCTAGAAGCCATGACAATGGACGTCCAGTTGCAGTGCTGTGTCCTTGTTTAATTCCTAAACTCTGGTCAAAAGTATCCAGCATGGCAGCCTTGAATTAGCTGTGCCCTGGGACTTCAAGGAGAGTCCTGCATGCACTCTGGTGGTGACCTGTGTGTAGCAATGTGCCTAGTGGCCCCGTGAGGCTGCTGACAGCATGGAAACATGATTTTGAGGCAGCCAACGTGAACAGACTTAAGTTCAGAAAGCAGCCCAGAGGGAGCGGTGACAAGCCACAAATGGATTTTTGGAACACAAAGCAGTCTTTGGGAACTCTCAGAAATGCCTGAGAGATGCCCTGTTCTTCCAGCAAGCTGCAGGATGAGTGTTTATATTATTTGGTTATTTAAAAATAAAGGAAGACCTACTCTAAAATTTGGTAAAAGACAGACATACAGTGTCTATCCTTAAAACAGCCAGCACGGTGCCTAGTGCACTGTGGATGCTCAAATGTTGATCATTTTCTTCCCCTTATTTTTTTTTAAACCTTTGAGAACTAAGGTACACCCAAGGCACCCGAGAATTAGGACCAAAAGGCTGGCAGCTTCCTGCAGCCCTGCTCCTGGGCCCAGAGCATCTTCCATGGCTTTGCTCAGTGAGTCACTCTCAGTTGCCTGACCTGGATGGTTCCTATCACACCCCGGGGCAACGTCACCTAGGGACACCTGTTCCCTGACAACCAAGCAGATGTAGGAAAGTAGTGTCTTCCGTCAGGATGCTAAGCAGAAGTTTTCTCAATGAGCCATTTGGCAGCCCTGACAACCAATGCTGAGGGAACTTTATCAGGGAGTGTGGAGTATGGAATCATCCCAGTTGCCAGCCAGCTATCTGGCAGGAGCTTGCCTGCCCAGCAGGGTCCACGCTCACCTAACGATTTCCTGCAAAAGGAGAAAACAATCTCTTCCCCCTTCTCCTCCAGACAAATGACTCTGAATAATTTTTCTGATTCATTTCTTTTGGCTGGCAGGCCCGGCTCTGTCTTCGTTTGACAGGGGTTGACAGCCTGGGAGCCTGTGACCTACCTCTCCTGGTTCTTCCAAACACTAGCTTTCCCTGTCCTG
The DNA here is from genome assembly GCF_965194825.1 of Balaenoptera physalus. NCBI lineage: Eukaryota > Metazoa > Chordata > Mammalia > Artiodactyla > Balaenopteridae > Balaenoptera > Balaenoptera physalus. Next base: position 14,450,287 of record NC_138892.1, read on the forward strand.
TTGTTAACAAGTGTCACAATCTGAACTGCCTTTGACAAGGCCTGCAGGTAGGGATCAGATGCATTATTCAGCTGGCACCAGGGAGTTTGCTGGATCCCGATTTAAGACATGGTGGACTCCGGAACCTAGGGCAGTGTTCCCTAAAAGGTGATACTTTCACAATGTTAAGACATGACATGGTTTTTGGTTGTGTGAGGTGTAGAAGGATCCCTGTATCCTTTACTGTGATACAAGGAGACTGAGATACTTTTTTTCATTTAGACTCTAAAGTGTTCCTTTAAATTGGGATTTTTACTCAAAATATTTAAGGGAAAAAGGTGATTCAATTTAAAGAATATCAATAATATACTAGTACTGGCAGAACGTGGGTATAGAAAAAGTCACAAAGGTAATATAAGAATAAATACATTTTAGCAAGTTTGACACAGGGAGGAAGCTGTACTGTGTACATACAAGGGGAATGTATTCTTTTATCCATTCATTCAACAGCTTTTTGAGCACCCACTATGCTAGGGTTTTGCAGAGATGGGGAGTATTGGAGTGGTGATTGTACAACGATGCTGACCCATCGCTGGGCCACATGAGCATCAGTGAATTGTTTTGGGATTGGGTGACCAGCATTTAGCAATAGCAAGCTGCAGGGCCAGGTGCTTGGTAGATCTGAGAAAGGTTTGCTACCAGAGACCTAAAATCGGGTAATGTTAGAGGCTGGTCCATGCAGAACTTGGACGTCTTCATTTAGATATAACAAGTATGGTTCCTGGAGTCCAAACTGAGTCACAAACAAGGCGAGGCCAATCCAGTAGTTGGCCTTTGAGGGACTGATTTACATGAGGGCTGCTTCTACTGAATGAAGGAAGAAGGAATTTGGTGTATGGGTGTCTGCCTTCCCCCTAACACGGTGTCAGACACCAGCATTGCCTGGCTCTGACTGTAGGACAGATTGGGTACCACACCACCCTGGAGGGCATCATTCCCATCTGAAGAACTGACCATTTGCACCTGAATTGTGGCAGTTTCTGGGCAGATGATAGTAAACTGTCTTGTTCCAACCAAATCAGCATATTATAACCATTTTCCAGTAGATGGAAGTGAAATGTTTTGGGGGAGGGGGCACCTTAGGCAAATGCCCAAGTGATTCACACTGGGCAGCTTGTTCCTTTTAATCTTGATTTTGCCCACCATCAATAATCTTGGCTCACAGAAATAAACCCACACACCTATGGTCAATTAATCTTCAACAAAAGAGGCAAAATATACAATGGAGAAGACAGCCTCTTCAGCAAGTGGTGCTGGGAAAGTTGGACAGCCGCATGTAAATCAATGACATTGGAACACTCCCTCACACCATATGCAAAAATAAACTCAAAATGGCTTAAAGACTTAAATAGAAGACATGGTACCATAAAACTCCTAGAAGAGAACATAGGCAAAACATTCTCTGACATGAATCATAGCAACGTTTCATTGTCAATCTCCCAAGGCAATAGAAATAAAAGCAAAAATAAACAAATGGGACCTAATCAAACTTACAAGCTTTTGCACAGCAAAGGAAACCATAAACAAAATGAAAAGACAATCTATGAACTGGGAGAACACATTTGTAAATGATGCAACCACAAGGGCCTAGTTTCCAAAATATACAAACAACTCATTCAACTCAATAACAAAAAACAAACAAACCACCCAATCAAAAACTGAAGAAGACCTAAATTGACATTTCTCCAAAGAAGAAATGACCAATAGGCACATGAAAAGATCAACATCGCTAATTATTAGAGAAATGCACATCAAAACTACAATGAGGTACCACCTCACACCAGTCAGAATGGCCATCATTAAAAAGTCTACAAATAATAAATGCTGGAGAGGGTGTGGAGAAAAGAGAACCCTCCTACACTGTTGGTGGGAATGTAAATTGGCTCAGCCACTATGGAAAATAGTACAGAAGTTACTTAAAAACTAAAAATAGAGTTACCATATGATCTAGCAATTCCACTCCTCAGCATATATCCAGAGAAAACTCTACTTCAAAAAGATAGCAACACTATTTACAATAGCCAAGACATGGAAGCAACCTAAATGTCCATCGACAGATGAATGGATAAAGAAGATGTGGTATATATATACAATGGAATATTACTCAGCTATAAAAAAAGAATGAAATAATGCCATGTTTAGCAACATGGATGGAACTAGAGATTATCATACTAAGTGAAGTAAGCCAGACAGAGAAAGACAATAGTATCATATGATATCACTTATGTGTAGAATCTAAAGTATGATACAAATGAACTTATTTACAAAACAGAAACATACTCACAGATATAGAAAACAAACTTATGTTACCAAAGGGGGAAGGGGAGGGAAGGGATAAATTAGGAGTTTGGGATTAGCAGATACAAACTACTATATATAAAATAGATAAACAGTAAGGTTCTACTGTATAGCACAGGGACCTATATTCAATATCTTGTAATAAACCATAATGGAAAAGAAAAAATATTATTGGTTCATCTTCTGCTCATGGCAATGACTCGTTAGCATTGATTATTTTGAGATTTTAGGAAGTAATAGTTTATTTTCTCTACCTGAGAGATGGGCAAAAAACTCAGGCAGATAGAGATCAAAATATCACCCTTTTGACAGATGAGACTGGAGTGAAATGAATCAGATCTTTTGTAAAGTGGTCTTTCTCATTAATCCTGAGTAAGACATGCTCATTCATCCTGATATTGATTCAACTTCTCACACTCACAGGTCTCCCCCGACAGGGGCAGGCCCTTTACAACACTGCAGAGAGCAGGTGAGGAAAGGTATACAGGTAGGCTGATCCAATGTGGAGGAAATAGAAAGGGTCTGAAAACTCCATAAGTCATTTTGCCTCCTGTGGGGGAGAAAGGCTGGGAATGTTACTCAAATATCCCTACTATCGAAAGTGATCTACAGATTAAATGCAATCTTTATCAAAATTCCAATGGCATTTTTCACAGAAATAGAAAATACAATCCTAAAATTTGTGTGAAATCACAAAAGACCCTGTATAGCCAAAAGAATCTTGAGAGAAAAGAATAAAGCTGGAGTCTTCACATGTCCTGATTTCAAACTATATGACAAAGCTGTAGTAATCAAACCAGTATGGTATTAAAACAGACACTTCAATCAATGGAACAGAATAGAGAGCCCAGAAATAAACCCATGTATACATGTGTGATCAATTAATTTATGAAAAAGGCACCAAGAATACACAATGTGGAAAGGATAGTCTCTTCAATAAATGGTATTGGGGAAACTAGGCAGCCACATGCAAAAGAATGAAACTAGACCTCTATCTTACGCTATGCAGAATAGTCAACTCAAAATAGATTAAAGGCTTGAATGTAAAACCAAAAACTGTAAAACTTCTAGAAGAAAACACAAGGTATAAAAGCTTCTTGACATTGGTCTTGGCAATGATATTTTGGATTTGACACCAAAAACAAGGGGAACAAAAGCAACAATAAAAAAGTGGGACTACATCAAGCTATACTCATTTTTTATATTTAGCATTTTTAATACAAAGAAGAAACAAGTTTAGACTTCAAAACTATGTCCTGGCCTTCATTGGGCAGGTAGCCTCTTAGAGAAGACTATCAAGGCTAGCAGAGGAGAGAGAGAGAGGAGGTGTAGGAAGAGATGGCACAGCCACTTTCCCTGGATGTTTATAATTGACCTCTCTAGAGATGTAAACCACATAATATTTGTAACCAGAATTGTATGTCAAAATAGCCTTTATGATTAATTCATTTTTATTATTCCCTCTCCCTTTTTTATAAGGACAAAATATTGAGCAGAAGAGAGAGGTACCTTATAATTTTCATAACTTTCTTAATGGTAGGAGGATTTCCTACACTTTTGCTTCTAGGTGTGTGTGGTGGGGAAGATGTGGTGGGGAGTGGAAATCTAGGGCCCCATGGGAAATCCTCCCTGACCTTCCAATTTTTCAGGGTCTCCCTCTTGTGGGAATGGAAGAGAGAGAAGAATAGTGCAGATCAGAGCCCAGAAGCCTTGCTCTACCCATGCAAGGCTGAATCTGTCCCCTAAATAGCAAGGGATTACATGCAGCTGTCTTTCTAAGAGAACGAGCGTGAAGGACTCAGCTGAAGGGTTTCCAGGAGATGGTGGGAGAGGGGAGAGGGCAGCCAGCATGGGCTGTTAAAATGTGCAAGATGCAGGGATTGATTCCTTTTCTGTGGCTGCATCCTCTGCTAAACAGCACCAGACTCAGAATAGTCTACAGACAGCCTCAGTGCCACACTCAGGAAATTGAAAATTTTCTAAGATTATCCTTCAATATCTGTTTTAGGCTCAAAGGGAAAAAAACAGGGTCATGAACAATTTTTCAGGGGTTCAGGAAAGTGAAATCTTATGCCCACGCTCTCTTCAAATGAAAAAGGAGGAAGCCAGGACCTAAATTTTCTTCTCCTTTTCACTATACCAAGTTTTTCTTTTATCTGTCTATTTGCTCTCTTTTTATATACTGACTCTCCACTTCACCTCCCATTCTTTCTTTAGTCTTTTTATTTGGTGTGTGGGTTTTTTCTTCCTTGATTTTTCTGCATTTTAAACAACTGTTAAAACAAAACATAAAGTTGACAAAACAGGCAAATATCGTTTTATAACCTAACCTCTGAGCTTCTAACAATATTAGCATAATTTGTCTCCCTAGAGAGACAGTCATTTTGAGAAAATGGCTTGAGCTGGCAGCAAACTCAATAAATTCCACGCTCCCTGAGCTGTGTGTGACCCCACAAATCCAAAGATGGCCTTTCTTTGTCCCCTTCCATTAAGAGAGGTTAGCAGTTCTCCCTAGAGCCCACAGTAGTGGAATTTAAGACTGAATCAAATTCACCATCAGTTGGATGATCCTAGCGTTAACAGTCCTTGTAGAATACTACAGCAAACATCAAGGTCATAGTGGACTTTTATCAAAAAGCAATCTCAAAGTATTTTTTTTCTTCTCAGGACTAAGGCTATTTGAGGGGGAGGATACTTTATGAAGGATGGTATTGAGAATAAACTATCCCCAGTGACAGTGGGGGGAGTTTGACCTTAACTGCTGCTCTTAGCTTCAGGCTAATGACCTGCTTTGTGGGCAGGCTGACAGTAAGTCCAGCAGGCATGGGGTCTGAGTTCTAGCAGCTTGAAAGACAGCCTCCAGAGGGCCCATTGCAGCACTATTTACAATAGCCAAGACATGAAATCCACCTAAATGTGCATGGACAGAGGAATGGATAAAGAAGATGTGGTACATATATACAATGAAATATTAGCCATAAACAGGAATGAAATAATGCCATTTGCAGCAACATGCATGGACCTAGAGATTATCACACTAAGTGAAGTAAGTCAGAGAAAGACAGATATCATATGATATCACTTATATGTGGCATCTTAAAAAAATGATACAAATGAACTTATAAAACAGAAACAGACTCACAGACTTTGAAAACAAACTTATAGTTACCAAAGGGAAAAGGTTGAGGGAGGGATAAATTAGGAGTTTGGGATTAACAGATACACACAACTACATATAAAATAGTCAACAAGGCCCTACTGTATAGCACAGGGAACTCTACTAAATATCCTGTAATAACCTATATGGGAAAAGAATCTGAAAAAGAATGGATATAAGTATATGGAAAACTGAACCCCTTTGCTGTACACCTGAAACTAACACAACATTGTAAATCAGCTATACCCCAATATAAAATAAAAATTAAATTAAAAACAAATAAACAAACAAAAACCAAAAGAAAAACCCAGCAGAGGACCATTTCTGACAATGGTTTAATGCCTTCCTAACTTAAGAAGGAATCCTAAAGAGTGCTATCCAAATGGGTTTATGGAAACAGCACTGGATTTGGAATCAGGAAGATATGGAAGGTCTGGTGTTCCTTTCCAAATAAATGCCCTATTGGCGCAAACGTTTGTTTCACTGATGTACACAATGTTCCTGGACCCCCACTCGGTGCAAAGCACTATGCTAACTATTAGGAAGGAGACAGCATAGCATGGAGAAGAGTTTCTCAACTTTTAGCATGCACCCAATTCTCCTGGAGAGGTTGTTAATAATGCAGATTGTTGTCATAAGTACTAGAGAGATTTTAATTCAGAAAACCTGGGGTGAGGTCCTATGTCTACCTCTATTACAGGCACATCAGGTGACCCTTGTAAAGGTAGCTCTTTGCCAACATTATGAGAGACACTGGCTTTTAGTGATTAAAAGTGCAGACGTTGGCTGTTACAGAAACAGCTATATCTTTACATTATTCCTTTACTCAGAATCATAATAATTTGAAACTATGCAAAAGCAGGGCTAAGAGGGAATTTTACTTTATTATATTTCATTTTATTTATTTTTTTAACATCTTTATTGGAGTATAATTGCTTTACAATGGTGTGTTAGTTTCTGCTTTATAACAAAGTGAATAAGCTATATGCATACATATATCCCCATCACTCCTCCCTCCTGCATCTCCCTCCCACCCTCCCTATCCCACCCCTCTAGGTGGTCACAAAGCACTAAGCTGATCTCCCTGTGCTATGTGGCTGCTTCCCACTAGCTATCTATTTTACATTTGGTAGTGTATATATGTCCATGCCACTCTCTCACTTCGTCCCAGCTTACTCTTCCTCCTCCCCGTGTCCTGAAGTCCATTCTCTACATCTGAGTCTTAATTCCTGTCCTGCCCCTAGGTTCTTCAGAACTTTTTTTTTTTTTTAAGATTCCATATATATGTGTTAGCATACGGTATTTGTTTTTCTCTTTCTGACGTACTTCACTCTGTATGACAGACTCTATGTCCATCCACCTCATAACAAATAACTCAATTTCGTTTCTTTTTATGGCTGAGTAACATTCCATTGTATATATGTGCCACATTTTCTTCATCCATTCATCTGTCAATGGACACTTAGGTTGCTTCCATGTCCTGGCTATTGTAAATAGAGCTGCAATGAACATTGTGGTACACGACTCTTTTTGAATTATGGTTTTCTCAGGGTATATGCCCAGTAGTGGGATTGCTGGGTCGTATGGTAGCTCTATTTTTAGTTTTTTAAGGAACCTCCATACTATTTTCCATAGTGGCTGTAACAATTTACATTCCCACCAACAGTGCAAGAGGGTTCCCTTTTCTCCACACTCTCTCCAGCATTTTTTGTTTGCAGATTTTTTGATGATGGCCATTCTGACTGGTGTGAGGTGATACCTCATTGTAGTTTTGATTTGCATTTCTCTAATGATTAGTGATGTTGAGCATCCTTTCATGTGTTTGTTGGCAATCTGTATATCTTCTTTGGAGAAACGTCTATTTAGGTCTTCTGCCCATTTTTGGATTGGGTTGTTTTTTTAATATTGAGCTGCATGAGCTGCTTGTAAATTTTGGAGATTAATCCTTTGTCAGTTGCTTCATTTGCAAATATTTTCTCCCATTCTGAGGGTTGTCTTTTGGTCGTGTTTATTGTGCAAAAGCGTTTAAGTTTCATTAGGTCCCATTTGTTTATTTTTGTTTTTATTTCCATTTCTCTAGGAGGTAGATCAAAAAGGATCTTGCTGTGATTTATGTCATAGGGTGTCCTGCCTATGTTTTCCTCTAAGAGTTTTGTAGTGTCTGGCCTTACACTTAGGTCTTTAAGCCATTTTGAGTTTATTTTTGTGTATGCTGTTAGGGAGTGTTCTAATTTCATTCTTTTACATGGAGCTGTCCAGTTTTCCCAGCACCACTTATTGAAGAGGCTGTCTTTTCTCCACTGTATATTCTAGCCTCCTTTATCAAAAATAAGGTGACCATATGTGCATGGGTTTATCTCTGGGCTTTCTATCCTTTTCTATTGATCTATATTTCTATTTCTGTGCCAGTACCATACTGTCTTGATTACTGTAGCTTTGTTGTATCATCTGAAGTCAGGGAGCCTGATTCCTCCAGCTCCATTTTTCTTTCTCAAGATTGCTTTGGCTATTTGGGGTCTTTTGTGTTTCCATACAAACTGTGAAATTTTTTGTTCTAGTTCTGTGAAAAATGCCAATGGTAGTTTGATAGGGATTGCATTGAATCTGTAGATTGCTTTGGGTAGTATAATCACTTTCACAAGGTTGATTCTTCCAATCCAAGAACATGGTATATCTCTCCATCTATTTGTATCATCTTTAATTTCTTTCATCAGTGTCTTGTAGTTTTCTGAGTACAGGTCTTTTACTTCCTTAGGTGGGTTTATTTCTAGGTATTTTATTCTTTTTGTTGCAATGGTAAATGGGAGTGTTTCCTTAATTTCTCTTTCAGATTTTTCATTAGTGTATAGGAATGCAACAGATTTCTGTGCATTAATTTTGTATCCTGCTACTTTACCAAATTCATTGATTAGCTCTAGTAGTTTTCTGGTAGCATCTTTAGGATTCTCTATGTATAGTATCATGTCATCTGCAAACAGTGACAGCTTTACTTCTTCTTTTCTGATTTGGATTCCTTTTATTTCTATTGCTTCTCTGACTGCTGTGGCTAAAACTTCCAAAACTTTGTTGAATAATAGTGGTGAGAGTGGGTATCCTTGTCTTGTTCCTGATCTTAGAGGAAATGGTTTCAGTTTTTCACCATTGAGAACGATGTTGGCTGTGGGTTTGTCATATGTGACCTTTATTATGTTGAGGTAAGTTCCCTCTATGCCTACTTTCTGGAGGGTTTTTATCATAAGTGGGTGTTGAATTTTGTCAAAAGAATTTTCTATATCTATTGAGATGACCATATGGTTTTTCCCCTTTAATTTGTTTATATGGTTTATCACATTGATGGATTTGCATATATTGAAGAATCCTTGCATTCCTGGGATAAACCCCACTTGATCATGGTGTATGATCCTTTAATTGTGCTGCTGGATTCTGTTTGCTAGTATTTTGTTGAGGATTTTTGCATCTATGTTCATCAGTGATTTTGGCCTGTAGTTTTCTTTCTCTGTGACATCTTTGTCTGGTTTTGGTATCAGGGTGATGGTGGACTCGTAGAATGAGTTTGGGAGTGTTCCTCCCTCTGCTATATTTTGGAAGAGTTTGAGAAGGATAGGTATTAGCTCTTCTCTAAATGTTGGTAGAATTTGCCTGTGAAGCCATCTGGTCCTGGGCTTTTGTTTGTTGGAAGATTTTTAATCACAGTCTCAATTTCAGTGCTTGTGATTGGTCTGTTTATATTTTCTATTTCTTCCTGGTTCAGTCTCAGAAGTTGTGCTTTTCTAAGAATTTGTCCATTTCTTTCAGGTTGTCCATTTTATTGGCATATAGCTGCTTGTAGTAATCTCCCATGATCGTTTGTATTTCTGCAGTGTCAGTGGTTACTTCTCCTTTTTCATTTCTAATTCTATTGATTTGAGTCTTCTCCCTTTTTTTCTTGATGAGTCTGGCTAATGGTTTATCAATTTTGTTTATCTTTTCAAAGAACCAGCTTTTAGTTGTATTGATCTTTGCTATTATTTCTTTTTCATTTATTTCTGATCTGATCTTTATGATTTCTTTCCTTCTGCTAACTCTGGGGGTTTTTTGTTCTTCTTTCTCCAATTGCTTTAGGTGTAAGGTTAGATCGTTTATTTGAGATGTGTCTTGTTTCCTGAGGTAGGACTTTGTTGCTATTAACTTCCCTCTTAGAACTGCTTTTGGTGCATCCCATAGGTTTTGGGTCATCGTGTTTTCATTGTCATTTGTTTCTAGGTATTTTTTTATTTCCTCTTTGATTTCTTCAGTGATCTCTTGGTTATTTAGTAGTGTATTGTTTAGCCTCCATGTGTTTGTATTTTTTACAGATTTTTTTCCTGTAATTGACATCTGGTCTCCTAGCACTGTGGTCGGAAAAGATACTTGATACAATTTCACTTTTCTTAAATTTACCAAGGCTTGATTTGTGCCCCAAGATATGATCTATCCTGGAGAATGTTTCATGAGCACTTGAGAAGAACGTGTACTCTGTTGTTTTTGGATGGAATGTCCTATAAATCTCAATTAAGTCCATCTTCTTTAATGTATCATTTAAAGCTTGTGTTTCCTTATTTATTTTCATTTTGGATGATCTGTCCATTGGTGAAAGTGGGGTGTTAAAGTCCCCTACTTTGATTATGTTACGGTCGATTTCCCCCTTTATGGCTGTTATCATTTGCCTTATGTACTGAAGTGCTCCTATGTTGGGTGCATAAATATTTACAACTATTATATCTTCTTCTTGGATTGATCCCTTGATCATTATGTAGTGTCCTTCTTTGTCTCTTGTAATAGTCTTTATTTTAAAGTCTATTTTGTCTGGTATGAGAATTACTACTCCAGCTTTCTTTTGATTTACATTTGCATGGAATATCTTTTTCCATCCCCTCACTTTCAGTCTGTATGTGTCCCTAGGTCTGAAGTGGGTCTCTTGTAGACAGCATATATACGGGTCTTGTTCTTATATCCATTCAGCCAGTCTCTGTCTTTTGGTTGGAGCATTTACTCCATTTACATTTAAGGGAGTTATCGATATGTATGTTCCTATTACCATTTTCTTAATTGTTTTGAGTTTGTTATTGTAGTTCTTTTCCTTCTCTTGTGTTTCCTGCCTAGGGAAGTTCCTTTAGCATTTGTTGTAAAGCTGGTTTGGTGATGCTGAATTCTCTTAGCTTTTGCTTGTCTGTAAAGGTTTTAATTTCTGTGTCAAGTCTGAATGATATCCTTGCTGTGTAGATTAATCTTGGTTGTAGGTTTTTCCCTTTCCTTACTTCAAATATGTCCTGCCACTCCCTTCTGGCTTGCAGAGTTTCTGCTGAAAGATCAGCTGTTAACCTTATGGGGATTCCTTTGTATGTTATTTGTTGTTTTTCCCTTGCTGCTTTTAATATTTTTACTTTGTATTTAATTTTTGATAGTTTGATTAATATGTGTCTTGGCGTGTTTCTCCTTGGCGTTATCCTATATGGGACTCACTACACTTCCTGGACTTGATTGACTATTTCCTTTCCCATATTAGGGAAGTTTTCAACTATCATCTCTTCAAATATTTTCTCAGTGCCTTTCTTTTTCTCTTCTCCTTCTGGGACCCCTATAATTTGAATGCTGGTGCATTTAATATTGTCCCAGAGGTCTCTGAGAATGTCCTCAATTCTTTTCATTCTTTTTTCTTTATTCTGCTCTGCGGTAGTTATTTCCACTATTTTATCTTCCAGGTCACTTATCTGTTCTTCTGCCTCCTTTATTCTGCTATTGATTCCTTCTAGAGAATTTTAAATTTCATTTATTGTGTTGTTCATCATTGTTTGTTTGTTCTTTAGTTCTTCTAGGTCCTTGTTAAAACTTTCTTGTATTTTCTCCATTCTATTTCCAAGATTTTGGATCATCTTTACTATCATTACTCTGAATTCTTTTTCAGGTAGACTGCCTATTTCCTCTTCATTTGTTTGGTCTGGTAGGTTTTTACCTTGCTCCTTCATCTGCTGTGTGTTTCTCTGTCTTCTCATTTTGCTAAACTTACTCTGTTTGGGGTCTCCTTTTCGCAGGCTGCAGGTTTGTAGTTCCTGCTGTTTTTGGTGTCTGCCCCCAGTGGGTAAGGTTGGTTCAGTGGGTTGTGTAGGCTTTCTGGTGGAGGGGACTAGTGCCTGTGTTCTCGTGGATGAGGCTGGATCTTGTCTTTCTGGTGGGCAGGACCACATTGGTTGGTGTGTTTTGGGGTGTCTGTGACCTTATTATAATTTTAGGCAGCCTCTCTGCCAATGGGTGGGGTTGTGTTCCTGTCTTGCTAGGTGTTTGGCATGGGGTGTCCAGCACTGTAGCTTGCTGGTCGTTGAGTGGAGCTGGGTCTTAGCTTTGAGATGGAGATCTCTGGGTGAGCTTTCGCCATTTGTTATTATGTGGAGCTGGGAGGTCTCTGGTGGACCAATGCCCTGAACTCGGCTCTCCCACCTCAGAGGCACAGGCCCGACACCCGGCCGGAGCACCAAGACCCCGTCAGCCACATGGCTCCCAAGTCTACAGTTGCTCCCAAAGTCCACCACCTCAATTTTGGGATGATTCGTTGTCTATTCAGGTATTCCACAGATGCAGGGTACATCAAGTGGATTGTGCAGATTTAATCCACTGCTCCTGAGGCTGCTGGGAGAGATTTCCCTTTCTCTTCTTTGTTCGCACAGCTCCCGGGGTTCAGCTTTGGATTTGGGCCCTCCTCTGCGTGTAGGTCGCCTGAGGGCGTCTGTTCCCGCCCAGACAGGACGGGGTTAAAGGAGCAGCTGCTTCGGGGGCTCTGGTTCACTCAGGCCGGGGGGAGGGAGGGGTACGGAGGAGGCGGGGCGAGCCTGCGGCGGCAGAGGCTGGCATGACGTTGCAGCGGCCTGAGGCGCGCCGTGCGTTCTCCCAGGGAAGTTGTCCCTGGATCACGGGACCCTGGCAGTGGCGGGCTGCACAGGCTCCCGGGAGGGGCGGTGTGGAGAGTGACCTGTGCTCGCACACAGGCTTTTTGGTGGCGGCAGCAGCAGCCTTAGCATCTCATGCCCGTCTCTGGGGTCCGTGCTGAGAGCCGCGGCTCGCGCCCATCTCTGGAGCTCGTTTAGGCGGCGCTCTGAATCCCCTCTCCTCGCGCACCAGGAAACAAAGAGGCAAGAAAAAGTCTCTCGCCTCTTCGGCAGCACCAGACCTTTTCCCGGCCTCCCTCCCGGCTAGCTGTGGTGCGCTAACCCCTTCAGGCTATGTTCACGCCGCCAACCCCAGTCCTCTCCCTGCGATCCGACCGAAGCCAAGCCTCAGCTCCCAGCCCCCCACCCCGGCGGGGGAGCAGACAAGCCTCTCGGGCTGGTGAGCACTGCTCAGCGCCGCTCCTCTGTGCGGGAGTCTCTCCGCTTTGCCCTCCGCACCCCTGTGGCTGCGCTCTCCTCCGTGGCTCCGAAGCTTCCCCCCTCTGCCACCCGCAGTCTCCGCCCGCGAAGGGGCTTCCTAGTGCGTGGAAATCTTTCCTCCTTCACGGCTCCATCCCACTGGTGCAGGTGCCGTCCCTATTCTTTTGTCTCTGTTGTTTCTTTTTTCTTTTCCCTACCCAGGTATATGGGGAGTTTCTTGCCTTTTGGGAAGTCTGAGGCCTTCTGCCAGCGTTCAGTAGGTGTTCTATAGGAGCTGTTCCACATGTAGGTGTATTTCTGATGTATTTGTGGGGAGGAAGGTGACCTCCACGTCCTACTCCTCCGCCATCTTGAAGGTCTCCTCAAGCGGGAATCTTATAGCTGTACACGCTTACATTAGAAAAAAGAACTAGGAGAGCGGCCAAGATGGCGGCAGAACAACCCTGAGCTCACATCCTCTCACAAGCACAACAGAGCCACAACTATCTGCAGAACCGCCATCAGTGAAAAAGACGGGAAACTACCAGAAAAGATCTTCTACAACTAAAGACAAAGAAGGAACCACAACGAGATGTATAGGAGGGTGTGGACTAGAGATATAATCAAATCCCGTAACTCCTGGGGGGGAGACCCGCAAACAGGTGAATAATTGTATTGCAGAGTTTCTCCCACAGGAGTGAGAGTTCCGAGCCCCTCATCAGGCTCCGCAGCCCAGGGCAGAGCGGGGGATTCCTGCACTGGGAAGAGGAGCCCCCGGAGCATTTGGCTTTGAAGGCCTGCAGGGCTTCATCGCAGGAGCCCCACAGAACTGGGGAAAACAAGAGTCTTCACTCCTAAAGGGCATACACAAAATCTCAGGCACACCGCGTCCAAGGGCAAAAGCAGTAATTTGATAGGAGCCTGGGCCAGGCCTACCTGCTGGTCTTGGAGAGTGTCCTGGAGAAGCGGGAGGCGGCTGCAGCTCACCCTGGGGACGTACGTAGACACATATTGGGGAACATTCATCCACGTGAACACTGCTGCTGTGGCGGCTGATATCTTGCCCCTTTAGCCCCGAGACCTAGCACCAGCCAGCACCCTACAGACGCCAGTGCTGGGCTGCTTCAGGCTGAACAACCAGCTGGGAGAGGACATAGCCCTACCTATCAGCACACAGGCTGCCTAAAGACTGAAGAACTTACAGCTGCCTTTGGACACACCCCTAGGCACAGCCGGCCCACCTGAGAGCCAAGACCCTGCTCCACCCACCAATGGACCTGCACCAGCCCCTCCCATCAAGAAGCCTGCATTAGTCTCTAAACCACCAGGGGGCAGACACCAGAAGCAAGAAAACTATTAATACAATCCTGCAATGCAGGCCAGATGCTACCCTGGAGCCAGCTGGGCCGAGGCCCTGCCCACTAGCAGGGCAATGCAAACTTCTGGACACTCCAGACCCCAAACCCCACCGTATAAGGAATTGTCGACACCTGCACCTCCGCTTCCCCCACTTCCCGCAATGATCTCACACCAGCTCTGGGATCCCTGGGCCCTGCAGCCACACCCCAGGAACAGCTCTGACTGCCAGTAGTCTTGCACTAACCCCAGGACCTGGCTCTACCTGCCAGTGGGTGGGCAATAGCCCCGGAGTCTTTGGGACCCTAACTCCGCCCACCAGGGAGGCAGCACTAGCCCCAGGGTCCCCTAGGATTCCGCAACCAGCCACCTCGGGACCAGCAGCCAGCAGCATCTGTACAAGGCAGGGCCTGGCAACCAACCAGACTAGGGGCCAACCAAAAAAAGAACTATCTCAAATTAACAACCTAACTTTAGGGAATTCCCTGGTGGTCCAGTGGGTAGGACTCCGGGCTTTCATTGCTGAGGGTGTGGGTTCAATCCCTGGTCAGGGAACTAAGATCCTGCAAGCTGTGCAGTAAAGCCAAAAAAACAAACAAAAAACAAACAAAAAAAACAACCCAACTTTATACCTCAAGGAAAAAGAACAAGAAAACAGAACAAAAAAATAGAACAAATTAGAGGGGGATTAGAGGTATAAGGGAGAGGGCATGAAGGGGGCAGAAAGAAATACATAGTCGATTTTACCAGGGAAGGGCAGGAGGTGGTGATCAGGCAGGGATTCATAGAGAAGGTGACAGATGCTGAGCCTCCTGGGAAGAGTGGACATCGGCAAGCAGAGTGGGTGGGGGAAGCATCCTGGGAAAAGGAAGCAGCATGGACAAAGTCTTAGAAATCCAAAGTGCTTGAGATGCTGGGGGAAATAGTGAGCAGGTCTGTGTGGGTCTCACCTCAGCATACATTTCATCACCTCTGCTTGCCTTTTCAGCTTCATCTCATGCAACTCTCCCCTCGCTATGAACAGCCTCTTCATACACCAGTTAAAAGCCTGGAAGCTGTGGAAGCCTTCCTAACCAGAGCCAAATAATAGAGATATTGTTGGCACACCTGGGAGTTGATTGAACAATGGAAAGATGAATCGTCAAAGGAAAGGATCGTTGCTCAGCAATTCCCCTTTGGAACACTGGGTGGCGCTGTCCACCCACTAAGGGGGAAAGACTCATTTTGAAGCCATTTTCAGCAATCATCTTCTTAGGAGTTAAGTCTCTAATCATCCCACCTGAGCACTATATAAGGCAGTTGAGCAACCTGCTCTGAAATGGGACAAATAAAAATATCTGACTTTGGGGAAGAGAAAGAGTGAACCTGTCTTTTCAAATTGATTTTGAAGTGCTAGCAGAATTGAGACCCATGATACCAGCCCTGGTTGATTTACAACATGTTTTGCTAGGGTCAGGAACACACACACACACACACACACACACACACACACATAACGTAGTATAACATTCTGTTAAGAAGTATGTCAATAAATAGCCTTGGCCACCCTGGAAGCACCAAAGAAAGTGTTCCAACAGAAGGACACTAACTCCCATAAATACACAAAATTACAGGGAATTTCAGAAAGAAAGAGGAAACAGTCAGTTCACCTGGCTGGTGAAATAACCCTATAGTCTAGAGCTTAGCTAGGAGAATTTCCATTCCAACGCTGTAGCTATCAATTAGAGAACTCATGTTTCTCCAATTAGCAAACTCAGTTCTGCTGAGCCGGCTCCTTGCCAAAGTGGAAGGGGAAACAGCCTCCTGGACCGTGTACTAGGACAGCCAAAAGATGAAATATTCTTTCCTAAATACACTACCTAGATCTCCTATAATCCTATAATCCATCTTTACTTCATATCGTTTAAGGATGTGGCAACGTACCCATGGTCACATTACTTGTTTTTTTGTTGTTGTTTTTAATGAACTTTATTTATTTATTTTGGCTGCGCCGTGCAGCATGCGGGAGCTTAGTTCCACTACCAGGGATCGAACCCGAGTCCCCTGCAGTGGAAGTACAGAGTCTTAACCACTGGACCACCAGGGAAGTCCCACATTACTTGTTAATGGTGAAATTTGAAAATAAACCTACTTAGTTTGGATTCTGAAGGACATGCCTGTGTTGCAGAGGCAAAATATTGACCAGGAAGGTAGAGAAGTTCTTGCCACCCACAAAATAGTAATGTTGTATGTTGACTTGGTGGGTTCCCATATACTACCAGGATGTGACTTGTTTAGTGTGAACCAGGAGAAAGAATCAACAGAAATTATGTCTGGGCCCTACTCTCCTCTCCGTGCATTCCTTTATCAAAGTTGGCTCAGAGAAAGAGTCTTCAGCATATTTTATTTTTATTGTAATTTAAGCAATTGTTCACCCATCACAGAGACATTTGCATCAGCAAGGTCATCTTTAATTGTAAAGGGAAGGTTTTGCCCCTGGAGGGAAAAAAAGATGCCAGAATTAAATGATGGAGGGGATGTTTGTGGACACTTAGGTGCTTTAGAGTCATTGTAATTGAGCATCTCTAAAGCTCTACACATGGCTGGCTCTGAGACTTCTGCAGCTCACCACAGCTCTCCTTCCACCACATACACAAGTGCATAAAGGCTGGCGCCTTTCTGGGCATGTGAGAGATGGCCAATACAGTAGTTTAGTGAACTCAAAGTTATCATTTTATTCCTTTAAGAGTAATGCTTTTAGTATCCTGTTGAAGAAAATTCTGCCTAGCCAAAGCATGAAGATATTCTCCTATCTATTCTAGTAAAAAGCCTCATTATTTTACTGTTCACATGTATATCTATATTCAGCTGTATTTGATTTTTGTATACCAGGTGAGATAAGATATAAGATTTTTTCTCAATGCATAATCTACTGACCCAGTGCCATTAATTAAAGAGATCATATTTCCCCAACTGTTCCGTTGTGCAAACTTTTATTTATTTTCTTTATTTTTTTTGACTGTGTCGGGTCTTAGTTGCAGCTGAGAAGCAAGAGAGATGGACCCTTGGTCAATGCTGGCATTTCCTTTATTTTAGTATGAATCATATGTAATGGATTTCCAGATGGAGATGGGACTTGATTTTCTTTAGAAGAAGAAAACCTGTCCTGAAAAGTTATATCTATGGGTATAGAGAGGGAGACTCAACTCATCTTTGGAATTATCCCTATAAGTTATGTACGAGCGACATATATCCATCCATTTCTCACAGGGAAAGTTTAACAGGATATATTTTCGCTTTCAAAGGGACTTGGCATGAACTGTTCCAACTGAAGGAACTGTTGGAAGGAAAATGATATGTGTAGCCCACACTCTATCTTTATTTATATCCAAAAGGCAAAAAGAAGCAGTTTATAATGGAATGATATACTTTAATGGCCCTGGAAGAAGGCAATCTGGTTTGGAACATACTTCAATGATTGTATAAGCCTTGGAAAGATACTTCACCTTTCAGTTAATTCTAATAAACCTAGGAAGTATGTACTATAAGCATCTCCATTTTATAGAAGAAGAACTCAAAGCACTGAAAGATGAAGTTAATTTTCTGAGGTCACACAGGTTGTGGACAGAAACTCATGAACACTTAACCACTCAGTTATGCTGCCTTGTAGCATACGTATTTGAGACGTACATACTGTGAGAGAAAGAACTTCATTCTTTTTACCAAAAGGAGCCACAGAGGTGGGAGTCAGGACATTGGATAAATTTATTGTTGTAGGCTCTAAGAACTGATTGGGTTTCAGCAGAATTTTTACCTATCTAAACAGTGAAGGCAGGTCAACTCTATACACAGTTCTAATCTCAAACATTCCTGCTTCACTGAGGATGTAAGTCTAATTATGTATGATTTATTTGAGGGAGCTAGGGCCCCTAGGGGCCTCTAAGTACATAAAACAGAATTTGGCTTCCATGAGTGGAGAAGGAAAGGATTTCCTTGAGAAACAAATCCTAACAAGTTGAATATTAAATGCAGCATTATCTTAGTTGTAATTTAAATCCAGCCAAGCCTGAGGACATCTAGTTCACACAAATAAGTAACTACTTCCTGTGGCAAGGTATACTTTTTAATATATTGTGGAATTCCATTTGCTGATGGTTACCAAAGCATTACATGTCAGTGTTCCCAAGAGATTTATTTCTGTGAAGCACAGTGTTCCTGAATGGAGTGGGGGGACCTTGGCTATTTCCTCATCACTAAAGTGGGGGGAGAATACAGGAGACTACATTGTGAAGTTTGTTGGTTTCTACAGTTATGGAGTCCATATGTCATTGCCTACCCGTGTGATCCATGAGCAGAATTGCTAGAAAACTCAATCTGGTACTGCTAGGTTCAGAGAATTCTATGGAGAACGGGTGGAGTGATAATTAATCAGACAGAGATAAGGCAACCACTGCACTGTTGAATTCCATAACTTCCCCCAAAGTTGGAATAATGGATCCTGTCAAATACCTACAGCACTGGAGTTGGGAGAGTTTTCATGGATTAGGATTGGGAAATTGGCGTGGCCTGCTACAGCATGTGGACAATTCATGGGCCCAGGGGAGGAATGTGGTGTAATGCACCTAGCTGGGAGTTAGTCAGCATATGAAGGAGAATCTAGAAGAGGGATAGCTTTGAGTCAGGTATTATATGGTCAATTTAATTGGAGTTGTCTGTATTAAATTTTTAACTTAAATTCATAAGAATTTATAGATTTATAGATTACATATTTAGACAGAGATTTCACTAAATGTCCCTCTCTTTTCACAAGGAATGGATTAAACAGAACAGAGTACATGGCAGCTATTGGGTAAATAGAAACAGGTCAGTAGAGCGGAGTGGTTAAAAACTGTAGACCTTAGAGTCAAAATCCCTGTTCCAAAGGGGCTTCTGGACAAGTTACTAGACATCACTTTGCCTCCATTTCATTTTCTATAAATTGAAGATAATAATAGTAACTCATATCATGGGCTCATTGTGTATTAAGTAAAATAATCATGCAAAGCCTAGTACATAATAAATTCACAATAAATATTAGCTATTACTTTTGTTGTTATCGCTATTGTTTATAAGTCAATAGAGATTTCTCAAATGATAAGGTTATATATAACAGTATGAAATATTTGCATATTTTTAAAGCTTCTGTCTGAATAACCATCTCTAGAGTAAAGTATGTTTATTTCTTTTGTGCTAGGGTAAGTTATTCTACATATTATGGGAATGAAATAATTAAAAGTGTATTAAAAACTTAGAATCAGGCTTGAAACAAAGTAAAGGGCTTTAACATTGCTGTCTTTGTGAGGGACCCTTACCTGTAATTCCCATGAAGAGAGTTCCCCTCTACCGCCACCCCCAGGCATCCTGACTTGTGAAAAGAAACTTGACCAACCGTAAAGCTTCTCAATGTCTCTGTTCCCTTCTCATGAGCTTCATTTAGAAAGGTTTAGGAGGGCTGATTAAATCAATTGATTTCAAAAAATGTTTGATTTCTTATCTCTCCTGAGGTTAATGGACTGGTTAATTTTTAACCAGAGAGAATTTAGGGCGATTGACATTCAAACTGGGGTCCTTCCCTCCACATACCTCTGGCAGTGAGTTGTTGGCTGAAGACTAGGATCTGACTGTTGAGGTAAGTGGACTCTACCCTGGATCTCTTCCTTTTTTAGCCACATACCAACCCCAGAATGTGGACCCAGCTCCCCCTATTTCTCCTCCTACCTGCAGAATAGGACCAGAGGTGTTCACTGGGTTTATGAGCTTGGGTTTTCTCCTTGACATTGACAAAGACAGAAGCTAAAGAATTAAAGGATGCCAGTGGGAAAAGCATGAAAACTACAAGTCCTATGTGGTTCTTGATTGCTGATGTAAAATTACCACAAATTTAGCAGCTAAAAGGCATCAGTTTATTATCTCATAGTTTCCATGGGTCAGAAGTCTGGGTGAAACCAGGGTGCGGGGGCCCTGTGGGCTCCTGGGCACGGAAGCCTTTTTTTTGTCCCCCGTTTTGCATAAGCAAGACTCCAGCCTCCATGATCTTCCCTAAGTTCCAAAGGGCAGATTTGAACAATTGCTAATCAATTTCTCTTTTCCAAAAAGTCCATTTATCAATTTTTTTTCTTTTATGATTTATGTTTTTGGTGTCATGTCTAAGAATTCTACCTAGCCCAAGATTGGGAAGATTTTCTCCTATGCTTTCTTCTAAAAATACTACAGTTTTACACTTCACATTGAGATCTATCATCTACTTAGAGTTAATATTTGTATAAGGCATGAGGTTTAGGTTAACATTAATTTTTTCGACTACCCATTGTTCCAACATCCTTTGTTGAAAATTCTTTCTTTTCTCCACTGAATTGGTTTTGCACCTTTGTGAAAAATAGGTTGGTCGTGTGTGATTTATATGTAGACTTTCTTTTACGTTCCATTGATGTATGGTTATATCCCTCTGCCAAAACCACAGTGTGTTAATCACTAACATTATAAACTGTCTTAAAAATAGAGCAGAAAATCATATGATTATATCAATTAATACAGAAAAAATTATTTGACAAAATTCAACACCCATTCACAATAAAAACTCTCAGCAAACTAGGAATAAAGGGGAACTTCTTCAACTTGATAAAGAACATCTGCCAAAAAAGCTACTGTTAACATCATATTTATGGTCTGAAAATCATGCCTGGTACATGCATGTTCATTTAGTTCTCTTCCCTGTGGTCTTGGCTCCAGCTGCAACCACATCAAAACACATATTCTTAGCAAGGACTCTCCCCAACAAGAAGTACTCTCTCCAAACAGAATTTTAGGGCCACATTGGAAGACGAGGAAATGTTTCCCCACCTTATTATATATAAGGTCAAGTTCTAACCTTATTTGATGGAGGAAATCTCTATCATCAATTACCTCGGTCCTTAGTACAGCATAGATTTTTTTACAAATCTCAGTCATATCTTATACAAAAGCAAAGTCATGACAACTCTTCAACAATCTATTTGCAAAAATATTCTGGAAGTGAAGTCAGAGGATTCATTCACCTACATGTTCTGGGTTGCTTCCTGGACATTTACAGTCCACTGGTAGGTCAGGCAATTTTATTCTTCTCTTTGACAACCATCGATATGCCGTTTGGCCTTGTACTCAGGCAAGCGGGGGTTTACCGAAAAATAACTAGAAATTATTCACTTTTAATTATAGTTCACCTACTGTGCTGTGCTCAATGCTGAGTTGTCCCCTACACTAACTCAGAATTAACTTCTAATTTCTTCTCCTTATAAAAATGTGCTCTTCCCATACATTTGTATATTTGATATAGATACTAAAGGAGACTTTTGACCCAAACTTTAGATAAGTTCGTCAAAGCCCAGGGGCATATGAATTACAGGGGGAAAAAATAAAATAAGGCTAATAAGAAAGAATATGGAGTATTATATAAATAGTTTGATTTGTGTAAAATATGATATAATACAGATATTTTCCTTATGAGATTGTTATTAATATCAAAAGAGGTGAGTGCCATGCATGTTAAGATAGTAACTAATATTAATTAGCACTGCGTGCTTTACATTTGTTTGACTATTTAATTATGTATCACTTAATGTTGGTTTCTCCTTGCACATTATTCTCACTGGAAATTGCCCTCAATTCTAGACTTTCTGCTCTGCATTTGGCTTCCTGTCCAGAAAATGGTTTGTGATGACTCCAGATGTGTGGTTGAGCATAAGGAATTAAGTCTTCAGAAAGAAGTCAGAGCAGGAGGAAAAATGACCTCTTTACATTGGCCTTTTATGTATTGACAGCTGCTTCCATAATAGACCTGCTGGAAAGGAAATCTGAAAATGACCTAGGACTTGTAGTTGACAACTCTACCGAGCCTAAGATCCAGAATCAGTGAGAGTGGGTGGCCTGAATCCACCTTGTCATTAAACATTAATTTTGTTGTCCCAGTTTGGACCAGAGGTAAATATTTGAATAGGCAACTTTGGACCATTTAGTTAAGGTCTTGACAGAGTGACAGTGACAGGAGCCCAAGCCTCAGACACACAGCTAGGCATTTCAGAGAGAAATCTGAGAGAAGCCTACCCCCGCAAAGGAAAGACTTCGTCTTGAGAATGGCTGGTAGGAGACGGACACGGATTGTGGGAAGGGGTTCAAGTGCTTGCAAGAGGGTGGAGGGAGGGTGTCATTTTGTTAACAGAGGTGTGAATATCCTAGTGCCAAAAATGGATTTTCTGACATGATTTCTCTGAGGGAGAGAGAATAAACATAGAGGATGAATGCCACCCAACTCAAGGTGCTTCTTGTGGGTTGCTGTGTTGTAAGCCTTGGCTGGACAAGAAAAGTGAAAGCCAAGGGCAGAGGGTTTGGAGAAACGAGAGGGCAGGGGCACTGGCTAAGAATTAAGTAATTTATTTAAAACACTTATGGTTAAGAACGCTGATTCTTAATTCAGAATGCCTGGAATTAGAATCTTGTCTCAGGCTGTAACTAACTAGTAATCTGGTTGAGAATAAGTAGGATCACCTCTGAATCTCAAACTACTAATCTGTAAAATGGAAAAGGAACCTTACCTTGTAGGGATGTAACGAACGGTTCTAGGTACTTTCGCTATCAGCTTCTTGGCCGCAAGCATTTTCACTACAAAAGTTTTTGCCCCATAACGAATTTATCATAAGGCAATTTTGCTGTAAAAGATAAAATAATGAAAGATAAAAGAGAGACATTAAAAAGAACATAATGAAACATAAGAAATGAATAACAAAATTCGGAAGACTTTATTGTGAAATGCAAAATATTTGAATACATTAAAAATGTGTGCAGATTCATGGCAATACCATGCAAATAACTGATTTTACTTTGTAGGTTGTACCAAAGCACTTGTCTTCCAAGTCTTTCACAGTATTTTATACTTTCTTTTTTTTTTTTTTTTTTAGCTTTCAGATTTGTCTCTTCATTCAGCATCACACTTTTTCTTTTTTGCTAAAATTTCCTCCTTCATTAAGAGAGGTATCAGTTTCCAAACACTAGGATGCATATTTGTAACTGAGTTCTGCATTGCGTTGTGCAAGCCTCTACACGGTGGTTGTTCTCAGCATTGTGTCACACGGCCGTTGATAGACGTTCCAAAGTTCTATGGGAAATGCTGGTTCAACTCCGTGCCTTCAAGTCACCCAAGGATTTGCAAACTGATATGTTGTCATTTTCTGGTATAGTATGCAATCTGGCTTTGCACTCTCTTATTTCACACTTCCAGTAAATTTTTTCCCCATATTTTCTCTCAAGTTTCTATATGTAGTTGTTATCATACACTGTTTTAAGACCACCATGCCTACTCATCACTATCAGGACCATTACGAGGGCTAAGATTTATGTAATATAAAAATGGGAGTACTGAGCCAGTGGAGAAATAAAACCAAACAACTGTTAACCAGTTATTTTATCTTTTATGGCAAAATTGCCTTACGGACAATTAGTTATGCGGCAAAAAAATGTTTGTGGTGATAACGTTTGTGGCAAAGATGCTTACAACAAAAATACCAGGCACGTCATGAAAACTTAATGATATGATGTTTCTAGCACAATGTCTTTTCCATAATAAGCACTCAATATATAACAGGCTCTAATAAGAATAAATCATTTCTTAATTCAAGAAATGTTATCAAGTGCTTACTATGTGCTATCAATTCAAAGATGGATGAAAAAAAAGGTTGACCATTCAGGATTCAGAAACACTTTTAATGGAATAATTACTGCTATATATTAAGTGATAATGAAGGGGGGTTAACAAACTCTAGCTGAAGTTCAGAGAGTAACCTGCTCAGTTTACTAGTATGGGTAAGAATGATATTTGAGTCCATGAATTTAATTCTAGAGATGATACCTTTCCTGGACCAGGTTGCAACTCTACCTATCCAACCTTCACATAAAAACAAAACAAAACAAAAACAAAGAACAGAAAAAACCTCTGTTTGTTTCTTTAATCAAGACATCCAGATATTGGTCAACATCATCCTAATGGAAACTGCTGTCTTTCAGAAAGAAGGATGTGCTGGACCTCCAGGGCCACCAGGATATCCAGGACCTCCAGGTTTGAGAGGTGAGAAATATATCCTTCTGCCTCTTATTTGCCCCTCTCATTTCATATTCTTGGTAGGAAAGTCATAATCCTCAAAGGCTCAGGAGCACTAGGCATTAAGGATGAAAAGAATGCAGAGAAAATGATCAGCTGTAGGATTGGGTCCCAAGGCAGGGCGACCAGAGCCCAAATCACAGGGCACAAGAGAGACTGGCCTAGTTTTAGTACCAGGGGGCTGTGATCCATGTGGGTTAGTCATAGTGGGAGGATGTGCTAAGTAACAGTTAGTATCATGGATTAAACTGTCTGATAAGCAACAAGAAAAACGTAGGGGTTAGTAAGTGTAGCAGGGCATCATGTATCATCAAAAGAATTGGATTTCATTGGGCACTTAGAGCTCCAAACTTAGTTATTACGAAAAGGATGATGCCCAATGAGCACCTGAATATGAAGCAAGATTCTTCCTAGATTCTGTCCTGGTTACTTCTTTGTAGCCAGTAAGACTGGACCACGAGGGGACTCTCAGGAAAGCTCACAACTGTGTGTCATCTCTTATGGGATGGTCTCAAGGATTAGATTTGGTAATCCAAAGGTTTCTGGTTCCCAGACTTAGACACCCAGGCCTTTTTATTTATCCTCATCCTCAGTAAGATTAGAATCATTAGCAAGAACTAGTCCCACCCAAATCAGGGTGAAATGATACATAGGATCATTATCATCCATATACTATCAGAAAATCACATTGTTTGCCATTTATTGTTACATTTCCCTAAATTATCCCAGGAAGTACAGAGTCTTATCAAACAATTGGAGGCCAACAGAATTAATAATACTTAACATATGTTAACATTTGATTGCTTTAACTGACAAAAATTATATATATTTAAGGTGATGTTTTGATATATATGTACATTGTGAAATGATTATCAAGCTAATTAATGTATCTATCACCTCAGAATAATGAGGTGTGTGTGTGTGTGTGTGTGTGTGTGTGTGTGTGGTGAGAACATTTAAGATCTATTCTCCCTTAGTAAATTCCAAGCATACAATACAGCATTGTTAACTATAGTCGCCATGCTGTCCATTAGCTCTCCAGAAATTACTCATCCTGCATAATGGACACTTTGTACCCTTTAACCAACATCTCCCCATTTCCCTCCTCTGTGTGTATTTGAGTAAAAGAAAAGGGAAGAAATAGAGCCATGGCAGGGTGAAGAGAGGAGCTGGGAGTAGAAACGCCTGCATTCTCACTACCTTATGCCAAGAATCGTGAATTTTCAATGGATCTGATCAACTATAGTCACCATGCCATCCCTTAGATCTCCAGAACTTATTCATCTTACATAACTGAAACGTTGTATCCTTTGACCAACATCTCCCCTTTTCCCCCACCCCCAGTCGCTGGCAATCACCATTTTACTCTCCGCTTCTATGAGTTCAGCTTTTTAAAGTCCACTTATAAGTGAGATCATGCCATACATGTCTTCTTGTAAGGCTTAATGTTTTGTAGGCACTACAAGTATTTTAAATGCATTGTCTCATTACAACTTCACAATAGTCACATGAGAAGTCAGTAATATTATTTTCAGATGAGGAAATACAGCCCAGAAACATTAATTAACTTTAGCAAGATTACAAAGCTGGT
This sequence comes from Balaenoptera physalus, assembly GCF_965194825.1. Taxonomy (NCBI): domain Eukaryota; kingdom Metazoa; phylum Chordata; class Mammalia; order Artiodactyla; family Balaenopteridae; genus Balaenoptera; species Balaenoptera physalus. The sequence goes on from NC_138892.1 coordinate 14,476,230, forward strand.
CAGTTTCAGAGATGTGACTTGTAACCATTTAATCATACACCAAAGATCAATCTCTTAACCATGATGTTATAACAAAAAAGTGGTGGTTTCATACATCAGCTGAGGTACCATCTTTTTATTGGATGCTATGACCTCCTTACTGGGTCTTCTCCATTTTTCCAAGGGATACCAGGTTTACCAGGATTGCCAGGACCTCCAGGACCAAGTGTAAAATGCCCGTGCAACAGAACGTCCGCCTTCACTGCGAAGCTCAGTGACAAGCTGCCTTCACCTTTGAAGCCTGTTACCTTCAAAGAGGTCCTGTACAATGCCCAGAGAGACTTACAGGAGGACACTGAGGTCTTCACATGCAGGGTGCCAGGAAATTCCCATTTCCTCTTTGATGTGGAGCTCCAGCACAGCACGGTGATCGTTCGGCTGATGAGGAACAAAAGTTCTGTCTTAGAAAAGCGTCAGGTCTCCACCAAAGAGTCCAGGAATCTCTATGGCATGTTGACCCTGCCACTGAGCGTAGACAAGAAGGTGTGGCTAGAAGCAGAAGTGGAAACCGAGGAGCCCGAGCAAGCCACAGTTACAATCTATTTCTCTGGTTTCCTGACATGGTTCTGGCCTCTCTATATAGCGAAGACAAATCCCTTATGATTTTGCTGTCTAAAGCAAGCAAACAAATAAATAAATATGCACTATATCTTGGCCTCTTGGGCTTTCCTTTCCTTAGCATTTTGGAATTTTTGTACATTCTATGTTTATATGAAGGAACAGGTAGATTTGGTCACAGTGGAACTGGGCCTTAGAATTCTGTTCCAGAAATCATGACATTATTTCACTTAAATCACTTTTCTAATATTTACCAAGGCCATTCTGCCTCTTTGTCCCCAGACCCCATTCCTGGAAAATGGAAATCCTTTTATCCAAGGAATGGGATTTCCCTGGAGGTCCAGTGGTTAAGACTCTGCACTTCCAATGCAGGGGGTGCAGGTTCAATCCCTGATTGGGGAAATAAGATCCCACATGCCGCGTGGCACGGCCAAAAAATTAAAAAAAAAAAAAGAAAGTCTTACCTTTTATCCAAGGGAAACAGGCTCACGGTCCCTCCCTCTCCCCAATCTACTTCTCCAATTAATTGACAAGTTTCACCATGTGCCCCTCCTTATCCCTCTAATGCTTTCCTCTTCTGTCATTCACACTGGAAATTCTGTCAGATCATTTTTACAGTCAAAGAGGGTTGAAGTAAAACACACTGCCATTATTCTGCTTACGATAATGATAGGATTTACCCTCCTTCCATAACAACAAAAACTTGGGGAAATATTGTATGATTTAAAGGAATATTAATTAATGAAACAGGGAAAAACAGCTTAACTCAATAGAAGTTTACTTCTCACTCATTAAAATTCCAATATTGATATTCTGTACTGGGGGATGAATCTCTCCTAAACAGTGATTCTGGGACTCAGACTCCTTCCATCTTGTGGCTCTGCCATCTTTGACATGTGGCTTATGAGCTCTCCATTATTCTTGTATCAAGACAGCAAAAGTGGAAAGATCCTGGAGAGTCTCGTGAAAGATGTTTTTAATGGGCAAGGCTGAGAGATGGGTCACAGAGTTTTTGCTTGCGTGCCATTGACAAAAATTCAGTCGTTGACCATCCCTAACTTTACCTCCTTCGGAATTGTGGAATTTTGGTAAATAGATTCTATTCACTTAAAAATCACTCTTCTCATAGCTACCAAGGCCATACTTTCTTCTTGTCCCTAAACCCACATTACTGGCTGGAAGAACCCTTTATCATATTTACAAATTCAGTGAGAAGATTACATAGCCATTTAAAAGGGCAATAAAAGCACTTGCTTAAAAAAAAATCAGAACTTATTAATAATTTAAAGATCTGTTAGGAAATAAAAATAGAAGGGAATTTTCTTAATCTCATAGTGACTACCGAAAAGTTACGTACAGAACATCTCACCCTGGAAATGTAAGCTTGCAGATTGAGAGCCAAAATAATATGCCCACAATCACTTCTACTCAGTATTGTGCTGGAGATCCTCATCCATGGAGTAAGGAGGAAAAATATAAAACATATAAAATTGGAAAGGAAGAATCAAAGTTTATTATATTACCAGTGTATGAATTCAAGCCAAAAATCACATACATTTATACGTTATTAAATTAATGAAAATTAGCAAACATTTAGGATATAAATTTAAGAAATCAATTGTGTTTCTTTACAGCAGAATCAATTAATTAGAATATGAAATAAAACCATACAATTTAACTAGCAATGAAAATAGCAACTATAGGTGACTTGGACTGGGGAAGAGGGGGCTGGGCATGCCCCCAGCCGAGTGAGCTGGCAGGAAGAAGCAGGAATGGGTTGATCCAGCTGCATCCCCACTGCTCAGCGGTTCCTGTGGCCACCTCTGCTGCCTCTGCCTGGGACTGTGTCCACCAACTGCTGGGAGGGAAGCCTGGAGTATGGGAAGGGCACTCTATTTTTTTTTTTTAAAAAGCAAATGTATCTAGGACTAAATATAACAAAGTTGTGAAGACTATTATGAAGAGTAGTATAAATTTTTATTGAAAGGTTTTAAATGAAAGAAACAAAGAGAAACCCTGTTCAGGGATTGTAAGACTTAATATGGTAAGCATTTTCTCCAAACTGATTGACAGCATTGATGGATTCCCAGTCAGATGAAAACAGGTGGTGTAGGGGCTGTATTGTGTGGAATGTGCCTAGAGTGTATCCTTGGAGAGCTGGCAGGCATACTCAGCAGAAGGTGTGTTTGCAATAGCATAACAACACAGATGTACCTTGACAGTAAAATAGAAACAGGATTCATGGTGCACTCATGCAATGGAATGCTATACAATGAAATTAAATGAGTGTTGCCCACCTATGTTACACATGCTGTGAAGGAAAAGTACTACTGATTTAAAGGATACTTACAATAATATCCCATTTTTATAAATTTAAAAAACATGCAAACTGGGAGTTCCCTGGTGGCCCAGTGGTTAGGATTCTGGGCTTTCACTGCCATGGCCTGGGTTTAATCCCTGGTCAGGGAACTGAGATCCCACAAGCTGCATGGTGTGGCCAAAAAAAAAAAAACAGGGCTTCCCTGGTGGTGCAGTGGTTGAGAATCCGCCTGCCAACGCAGGGGACACGGGTTCGAGCCCTGGTCTGGGAAGATCCCACATGCCGCGGAGCGACTGGGCCCGTGAGCCGCAACTACTGAGCCTGCGTGTCTGGAGCCTGTGCTCTGCAACAAGAGAGGCCGCAATAGTGAGAGGTCTGCGCACCGCGATGAAGAGTGGCCCCCACTTGCCACAACTAGAGAAAGCCCTCACACAGAAGCGAAGACCCAACACAGCCAAAAATAAATATAAATAAATAAATTAATTTAAAAAAAAACAACCTACTAAAATTAATAAAGAAACATTTTTTAAAAATGCAAACCTGAATTACATTTTTAAATGATTGATGTGTATGTATTAAGATGAAGAGAAATAGGAAACAAGTGCCTAAAAGGAGCGTAGGGTCTTTTAAGAGAATTTTGCCCAGGGGGTTGTTTTTCAGTCACTTATCATACTGTTCATTTACGCTTTTCACTTTTCTGTATTTGGGCTTTTTTCACAATTACAAAAATGTCAGTATGCAGCCACAGTGATTTCATTCTCAATTCAGGGCTACTGGTCACAATTAGGCCCTTTTTGTTGCTTAGCAACTCCATGCTGTGTCCTTCATTCCCGTTTACAATTTCACACCCTCATTCTCTCTCCAGATCTCTAGCACCAACACTCAGCTTATTACCTTGTGTTCTGTTTTGCTGAGAAGAAGAAATAATTAGAAGCAAACTTTCCAAAGTCCCTCCATCACACCGACCCCCAGGTCTGCATCTCTGCTGAATTCTCTGCCTTCCGTCTTATCCCACAGGCTGACACCCCCGCTGCTATGTAGGAATTCCACTTGCGCACTTGATCCTGTTTTCTTGAACTTCTCACAGACATAGTTTTAGTAAGTCTCCCCCTCACCTATTTTTTTGTTCTCTACTAGATGATTCATTTCGTATGTAACCACACGGAGTTTTCACATCTTCAAAGAGAAAATTCTCGCTTGACACCAAAGCCTTCTCCAACTACTGCCTGATTTATCTTCTTTACACAAAATCTTCTTGAGAAAGTTGTTATGGGCTGAGTTATGTCCCCACAAAATTATTATTATTATTTTTTTAAGATTTATTTATTTATTTAGCTGCACCGGGTCTTAGTTGTGGCACGCGAGATCTTCGTTGCGGCACTCGTGGCATGCGGACTTCTTGGTTGCTGCATGCGGACTTCTTAGTTGCGGCATGCGTGCGGGATCTAGTTCCCCAACCAGGGATCGAACCCAGGCCCCCTGCATTGGGAGCGCAGAGCCTTACCCACTGGACCACAAGGGAAGTCCCCCCACAAAATGATTATGTTGAAGGCCCAACACCTAGTACCTCAGAATATTACAGGATTTTTAAAGAGGTGATTCAGGTCATGACAGGGGAATCCTAATCCTATTATGAACTGGAAACTTAGACCCAGGAAGGTACAGAGGAAAAACCATGTGAAGACACAGCGAGAAGGTGGTTGTCTACAAGCCAAGGAGAGAGGCCTCAGAGGAAACCAACACTGCCAACACCTTGACCTCAAATTTCCAGCCTCCAGAACCATGAGAGAGAAACGTCTGTTGTTTAAGCCACCCAGTTCCGTGGTACTTTGTCATGGAAGTCCTAGTAAACGAACACAGTTGTCTATACTTCTCTTCAATTCCTAATCTCCCCTTCTCTTCAACCTACTTCACTCAAGTTTTCCATACAGTCCCGCCAAAAGTGCTGTTATCAATGTCACAAATAACCTTGACACTGGTTCCAGACGGTCAGTCCACTTGTTACTTGATATACTTGATCACTGACTTGCTGCCACTTTCCTCATTTGGCTCCTATGTCACCACCCTTGCCTGATTTTCCTCCAACCCCAGTGATTTTTCTCTCAGTCCCCTACATGTTGGCATGTCCTATTTTTTAGATCTGTTCTTTTTCCTTCTCTATATCCATTTACCCCACATGTGATTTCATCCCTTTAAATAACTTCTAGATGCTGACCGTTCCAGAAATGTCTCTTTCCAGACCAACCTCCTGGATGTCAGACTCCAGCTGAGAGGTCGAATAGTGCTGAATGGTCAAGCACAGTCCCATGAAATACAAATTTTACCCAAGCAACATGCTTTATTGAGGGTGGGCAAAAGACATGGCAGAGAAGCTATCACAGATACAACATAGACATTTTGGAGATCCTGAATATGTCAGACATAGATCACTGGATCTCTTTTCTCACCCCAGATGAGAAAAGATCCAGTTTCAGAATGCTGGTTGCTGACTGTGTGAGCAGGACAAGATAGCCCAGGAGAGACACTTTGTTTTGGGATCTCTAGGGTTTTATGCTTTGAGAGTCACTGGGTCCTTCTGGTCATGAGGATTACATGACTATCTTCCATGTTTTATCACTACATTAATAAGTTGCAGGATTATTTAAAATAAACCATCCAAGAGCATTAGATCTTTCCTGCTACTGTTATTCTTTATATTGTTAGTCAGTAATAGCAACCTCCCTACAAGACTATTATTTATCTTCCAACTAGTAAATTCCATCAGTCAAGGTTTAGAAGGCGGTCTGGTTGGTTATGTTTACAGATTTCTTTGAGCATCCCAAAAAGGTGAGAATCGAATGTCACACCAACTATTCATCTTTTCTTTTTCCTTTTAAGACTTTTAAAATTGAAGTATAGCTGATTTACAATATTAGTTTCGGGTGTACAGCATAGTGTTTCAGTATTTTTACAGATTATACTCCACTAAAAGTTGTTACAAGATAGTGGCTATAATTCCCTGTGCTGTACAATATATCCTTGTTGCTTATCTATTTTATTCATAGTAGTTTGTATCCGTTAATCCCTTACCCCTAAATTTCCCCTCCCCCCTTCCTTCTCTTTGGTAACCGCACGTTTTTCTATATGTCAGTCTGTTTCTGTTTTGCATATACATTCATTTGTATTATTTTTTATTTTTTTAAATTAATTTTTATTGGCGTATATTTGATTTACAATGTTGTGTTAGTTTCTGCTGTACAGCAAAGTGAATCAGTTATACATATACATATCTCCACTCTTTTTTAGATTCTTTTCCCATATAGGTCATTACAGAGTATTGAGGAGAGTTCCCTGTGCTAAACAGGAGGTTCTTATTAGTTATCTATTTTATATATAGTAGTGTGTATATGGCAGTCCCAATCTCCCAATTTATCCCTCCCCATCCTTTCTTCACAACATCTCAGACCTAACATGCCCAGCCCAAGCTCTTGACCTACCCCAGACATCTACTTTCCCCACAGTTCTCCCATGGATGCATGTGGCAGTTTTGTCCTTCTAGATTCCTAGCACAAAACCTTGCAGCCATTCTGGATTCTTCTTTTTCCTTCACACACCACATCCAGTTTGTTAGGACATCTTGCTAGTTTTTCCTTCAAAATATATTCCAAATCCAAACTTTAAAAAAAACAAACAAAAAAACTCAACTCCTAGTAGCTTGATGTAATCCACCATTACTTTTGGATGGAATCACGGCAATAGCCCCCAGATTCGTATGCCTGGCTCTATATCAACCCCCCCCCCCCCAGTCTAAATCCATCATGGTATGAGTGATCATTTTAAAATAGAATTAAGTTCATGGAACTCTTCCACTTAAACTTGACTAGCTTCTCACCTTTTTCATTGAACATCAAAGACCTTCCATTTGTCTATGAGGCTATATATGATCTGTCCACATCCATCCACCACCCCAACTCCATGCTAACTTTGACTGCAGCCTCTATTGCTCTCTTCCTCATTGATTCCACCTCGGAAACAATAAATCCCTTGCTGTTCCTCAACCATGAAAAATGTGCTCCTGCCCTAAGACAATTCCCACTGGTCTAGTCCCTCTTCCTTGAGCATTCTTTCCTTAGTTAACAAATGCTTCCTTATAATCCAGAAAATTAGAAAGAGTTGAGTACCTTAGAAAGTATGGAGTACAGCACCCTAGTGGATAGGGTGTAGTTAAATAGGAACCAGGAGATTTCCTTTATGGTATTAACAGTAAAGATATAATATATGACCAAAGATGTATCACAATTTGATGGTGGGAAATATTTTCAAGGCAAATTAGTGTACTAACAAAACTAGGTACTTTCAGAGTAAGATAGCCTTCTCCTTACTAATTTATTATTTATTTTTATGAAATATGTGAGTTCTTTTCCAGGATTGAACATGCAGTGCTAATTATATCTTTACATCATGCCTGTAAAAAGTACATCATAGGGAATGGGACTGGGCTGAGGAAAAGGAAAGCCAACAGTGGAATCCCACAAAAAGTGTTATTTAAGAACAAAGAATTCAGATTTGGAAATAGATTAATGCAGATACTGTGAACACCTTCTTGAGATTTTGGGGACCGATCATACCACGCTTGATTAATGGTAGAATTTTCCTTAAAATGTAAGGGATATTCCCACTGATATTCATCCTGGGGAGAAATTAATGTTGGGGTAGAAAACAAAGCAGGCCCTGGATTGGGGACTGAATAGATCTTCTTTTTTCCTTGGGACCCAGGATCACTGAGATTTTAAAAGACTGTTGAAGAGAGACTTGGAGCAATGCAGCCCTTAATGTTACGTCAGCTCCCTTCTTGTGTGCTTTGGAGCAACTTCCTTACAGTTTTTTGAAATATTCTCTCCAACTTCTGTTAATCTGTACACTAGTACTTTGAAATGGGAGGAGAATAGTTTCGACCCCTTAGCTAATTTTCCATGTGTAATAGAAAAAGATACAATCTGTCTTTCAAATAAGGAATGGTGATATATATAAAAAATAAGATTTCCCATCCTGATTATGTTTTACTCAAGCATTGTAGGTATCTGTAAGCCAAGCTCAACCTTTCATTAAGACAGCAGGTGACCTCATAACAGGTTAGCCAGGTGAAAAAATATTAGGCAGACTAATTTACCAGAAGTCAATTTTCCAAAAGCCAATTCAGTAAATGAGTTATTTAATGACTGGCCATTTTGCTAAATGGGCTTTCAAAAAATAAACCTACATCCTAGAAAGGCTGATGGAAACTCAAAACTTGTCGAAATGCATATTATAGAGCAGACATTTTATAAGAATTAATATTATACCATTTACATTTCAAAGCAACCTCCTAGTAGCTTGATGGAGTACACTTATGCTGGATCACATAATATTGTTCCAAGGGTCACTGAGGGTTCGCTCCTTTTCCTTCAATATTTGCTCATTCTGTTCTTTGGATTGGGTAATTCTGTTGATCTTTATTTACTGATCCTTTCCCCTGCCAGCTCCAATTTGCTTTTGAGCCAATCTAGTGAATTTTTGTTTCAGTATTTTCTTTTTCAGCTCTCAAATTTCCTTTCTGACTATAATTTTTATTTTTTTATTACAATTCCCTCTCTAAACACGTATTTCCTTCATTTTTGAACAGACTTCCTTTATTTTAAAAATATATGTATGATAGTTACTTTTAAGTCTGTTAATTTCAATGTCTGGGCCTGGTTGAAATCAATCTCTACTTTTTTTCTCCTCTGAAAATGGGTACATGTTTCTGTTTCTAGTAATTTTTTTGCTTGAAAATTAGATATCATAGATAATGGTATTCAGTCCCCAATCCAGGGCCTGCTTTGTTTTCTACCCCAACATTAATTTCTCCCCAGGATGAATATCAGTGGGAATATCCCTTACATTTTAAGGAAAATTCTACCATTAATCAAGCGTGGTATGATCGGTCCCCAAAATCTCAAGAAGGTGTTCACAGTATCTGCATTAATCTATTTCCAAATCTGAATTCTTTGTTCTTAAATAACACTTTTTGTGGGATTCCACTGTTGGCTTTCCTTTTCCTCATTATCATAGATAATCCAGAGTTGAGACTCTGGATTTTATTAAGTTGTTCAGAGGATTGTTATTTTTTGTTCTATTAGGCAGTTAACATGTCTGAACTCAAACTGCAAATATATACCCGGCTAATATCTCTGCTCTCTTTCTGGAGTTTCTAACTCTTGATTTTTTTTTTTTTTTTAACTAACCTCTGTGGGATTCCCCCGTGCCTGTGTAACTTGGCGATCAGCCAAATATCTAGGTAGACAGACGTTATAGAGAGACATTGGGCCCACTCTGTGCTTATTTTGTTTGTAGGGATAACCCCTTGATTTCCAGCTACATGGTTGGCTCTATCCTCTGTCACCTTAAGGCCACAAGGCTTCAGAGTTCTTTTGCCCAAGCTGTGCATTATTGTGAAATGCATTCAGCTTAAAAGGCAGAAAATCACAGGTCTTGTCCTGGGCTACTGTGTCTTTCAAGAGCAGGTTTCTTTCTTGCCTCTGCCTGCTTTTCCACGAGGCCCTCTGTTGCCTCTCATGCATATGTAATTCTCAGCCAGGGTTTTGCTTAGAGTTCATACTCAGATCTTGGGTCTAACTCCTCCCAAGACTCTCTAGCTGCTAACATTTCCCCCTTTAAATTTCCAGGTGATTTTCCAGTTCTGAACTTTTTTTTCTGGCACCTTGCATGGGTGGTAAGTCTATAGACTCCTCTGCTGTTTTTGGCCGTAAGAGATGGGGGGGTGGGGTTGGGGAGCATGCTAGGCCAGAAAGGTACAAAATTGCAAATTCTACCCTTTCCAGGGCGAGTTTTTTGAGCATATATGCTTTTCCATCTACTGTCTTATTCTCTATGCTTTCCAGTGTCGTTTTCATATTTTTATCAAGTTTTTATAGTTCCCATGGCATAAACTTCAGGTCTTTTTCTTTGATTTTTATCCTGACAGTCAATTAAGTTATATACAGTAGCAGACTTTACGGTAAGATGTTAGATGGAAGAGTTTTACATCATAGCCCATCGAACAAGTTAAGTGGAATCAAATCTTAACCTCCCATGTTCTTCAAAGTTGTTGCTGTAGTTTCAGACCCTTTCTCTTTTCACAGTTTTACACTGATCAACTCCCCTTCTTTTGTTATATACAGACCCACTTACTTTTTGGCTGGAAGTCTATCTTTTCACATCTAAGGATTTATTGAAGCAGTCTATGTACTTGGAAATTAATTAGGGGGTACCCCAAGATTGATTTCTAAAGAGGAAAGCTTATGAGTATTAAATAAATAAAGAAAATATATAAATAAAATTATATACAAATAAAATTTTATATGTAAATACAATTTATATATATTTTATTTACATATAAAATTTTATATATGTATATAAAATTTTATTACATATATATTCACACGCATTGTGTGTGTTTTAGGATTATGTATATGTTTTTGTATGATTGTTGCAATTTGTCAGTTAGTTTGTATATGTGTTATTAAAATCTGGAACTATAAGGTACTACAGCTAACTCTAATATACTGATAGATAAATAACTACAGCTGGTATAAAAGTAAGTGCTAGAATGTTGAGAGTGTAACTGGACTATTTTCTGGCAACATTTCTGAAAGTAGGGGTTAGGAGTATGATTAGGAACAAACCTCCTCTGAACTTTTGACACCTTGGTTCACCAGCCGTTCATCCAAATGGGACAAAAGTGGCCTTCAGCTGCAGCTCCAGGGAACAGTGAGGCAAACTTAGCTGCCCAGACCACTAAAATCATGTACATCCGTATTTCTTGTGAGACAAATGATGTGTATACTTTCTATTACATTGAAAGTAAACTTTTAGCAGAGATGTGTGGCCTGGTCAACATTTCCATACTCTAGAAGCCTGTTAGTGTTTAAACAAAAGATCATTCATTCTGGGTGGTGTTTAATCTTTCCTTCCTCTCTCTCCCATCATTGTTAGTAAATAGAAATCCATAGTAGATATGTGTTTCTTTCCCACTCATGGGAGAGGTTATTCCTCCCCTCATGCCTTGGCTACAAAACACATGCATGTGTGTATGTGGACGTCCGTGCGCGTGCACACATACACACACAATAGAAGTCAGAAGTAGCAAGAGTCAGTTTTGTGTTTTATGTGTCTTTTCATACCTATATAGCAATAAAAATGCCTTCTAAAGATGGTGGAAAATTGAGTGGGAAAATGTATATTAAAAGAGTTTGGGGGGCTTCCCTGGTGGCGCAGAGGTTGAGAATCTGCCTGCCAATGCAGAGGACACAGGTTCGAGCCCTGGTCTGGGAAGATCCCACATGCCGCGGAGCAACTAGGCCCGTGAGCCACAACTACTGAGCCTGCGCGTCTGGAGCCTGTGCTCCGCAACAAGAGAGGCCGCGATAGTGAGAGGCCCGCGCACCGCGATGAAGAATGGCCCCCCTTGCCACAACTAGAGAAAGCCCTCGCATAGAAACGAAGACCCAACACAGCCAAAAATAAATATAAAAATAAATAAATTAATTTAAAAAAAAAAAGAGTTTGGGAAGGATAAAGTGCCTTCCTGCTGTTCTTTACCATTAGCAGAGATTTCATATTCAGAAACAACTAAAACTTTTTAAATATATTCTTTCTATCTTCCTTGAAATTTTTCATAAATAACTCAAAAATATTAGCAAAATGATATGGCTCCTTTCGAATATTCCTAGGTATTGTAAAGCACCAGGTAAATTAAGACACAGAGGTAAGTGAAGTGCTTGGAGCAGAGTAAGTACTTAATACATATAAAACAGGTTATGATTGGAACAAAGCCAATTTCTAGTAACAACAAAATAATAAATCTGATTATAGCAGGTTAAACTTACCATGTCCTAATAACTATGCTAAGTGTTCCTCTGCTATCATTGTTTCAAAAATTATTGAGCACCTAGAATGTGCTAGACATATGTGGGATTTTGAGGTTACAGTAAAGACCAAAATAAAAGATAGAGTTTTTGATATCATGCAACTTACAGTTTAGCAGAGGAGAGAGACGTTAATCTGAGAATTTTTAAAATGTAAAAATAAAGCTGTGGCCATTGCTACAAACAGGTAAGAAGAAGGTCATAATGTAAGAATGCATGAAAGGGGCACTTGGCCAGTTACTTTATTATCCATTCCTTTCTCAAGAAGGTATTTCTGAAATCTGACTGGGCACAAAAAGTATTGGTGGTTATGGAGATAAGTGACCTAGGCAGAGGGATGAACCAGTGCAAATGCCCTGTGGCAGTGTGGTCCAGGGACCATACATTATTTGAGGGACTAAAAACTCAATGTACCTGGAAACCAGCCAGTAAGGAAAGGTGTGGTAGGAAAAAAAGATGAAGAGGTATAAAGTAAACCATATTAATAATTTATTTTTTATTGAGGTATAGTTGGCATACAACATTATATTATGTTCAGGTGTACAACATAATGCTTCAATATTTGTATATATATTGTGAAATGATCACCACAATAAGTCTACTTAACATCTGTTATCATACATAGGTACAGAATTTGTTTTCTTGTGACAAGAACTTTTAGGATTTACTCTCTTTGCAATTTTCAAATATGCAATAACTATTTAATTTTTATCCTAAGAAAAATGAGAAACCATGAAATGATTTTAATCAGGGATTAATATGATAACATTTTCTTTTGTGCAATGAGCATTGGCTGCTGGGATGGGATAAATCCAATCAAAGAGGCACAGAGTGGAGGACTGGTCCATCAGTTAGCACGGTGACAGGTGAAGATGATGGTATTGCTTGTGGGAATGTAAAAATGTGAATTGATTTGGCTCGGTGACAGATTGGATTGGGGAGGTGACAAGAGGGAGGTGGGTGGCATCAGTCAGTGGTTGGTAATGCTGTTCATGGGGAAAGAAAACAATGGAAATACATGAGGTGTTGGAGGAAGAAGCAGCCATGAACTCAGTTTTGGATACCTTGGTACAGCGACCCCTGAGGAAGCCTCTGGGTGTATCACTGATCTCTGATCTCCTCTGGTAACACATTACAGAGCTGTGACTAGCTCTCATGTCTGTGTATGAACTAGATTGGGACCTTCAAGGTTAAAGATAGTTTCTTAGCATATTAAACATAGATGTTTGATAGATGATGGAAGAAAAAGGGGAAAGAGTAAGGGGAGTGGGGGGTAGGCAAAGTCTCTAGGAGAGAGCAAGTCTGTGAAGGAAAAGAACAAGTATATCAGGGTTGCATTTGCTTACATCTAACAGAAACCAGTCTACACTGGCTTAATAAAATCAGTGGTTATTATTCTCATATGTAGGTCTGGTGTGGCTGTGCAAGGAAATTATTAAGGACCTGATCTGCTTCTATCCTACTCCCTCAGCCTGCTTGGCATATGTGTCTTTTGTTCTCAAGTTCGCAAAATGGCTGCTTCTGCCCCAGGCATTGCATCTTCTTGGGGTGGAGGAGGGGGATTGATGGGTGAAGAGGGAAGAATAGAGGGCAAAGGATAAAAATACAAAGAAACAAGTCACTTGAGGACTTGCCTTTTAAAGAATCACCCAGGAAGCCCCACCTGATTACATTTCATTCTTCAGATGGTATCACATGCCACCCATGCTTTGCAAAGAGGCTGAAGATCCTGCCCTTAACTAGGTTCATTGACAGCCCAAAGTTTGAGCTCTGTTAGAAATAAATTAAGCAAGGAGTGGTAGAATGGGTACTGCATAGGCAACTAGCAGGGTCTGAAAAGTTTTTTTTTTTTAATTTAATTTATTTTTTATACAGCAGGTTCTTATTAGTTATCTATTTTATACATATTAGTATATATATGTCAATCCCAATCTCCCAATTCATCCCACCACCACCAAACCTCCAACCGCTTTCCGCCTTTGGTGTCCATACGTTTGTTCTCTACATCTGTGTCTCTATTTCTGCCTTGCAAACCGGTTCATCTGTACCATTTTTCTAGGTTCTACCTGTATGCGTTGGTATACGATATTTGTTTTTCTCTTTCTGCAAAGTATTAAGCAGCAGAAATTGTTCCCTCAATCCGTACCCTCGTTCCTTGATCAAACCATCATCAACGTACGCACTATGCATTAAATGCAAAATATGTACTTGGTAGTTTGTATTCACTGCTTAGTGTGACTTTAAGCAAATTTTTTTCATCTCTCAGGGATTTTTGCTTTCCTAGCTATACTATAAATTGTGAAATTGAAGTGGTGTTGGGGGCTGTGATCAAAACTATTTTTTCCTCTGGTGAAAAATGTTCACACATACTCAAGAAAAGGCATGAGGACTTTCCTGGTTCCCCCAGCCTCCACCAGCTCTGATTTCCTGACATACGCTCTCCCTGAAGTTCCTTGGATATAGCAGAATACATGAAATTTGATTGGCTTTCAATAAGAAACTGTTGACCAATTAATGGATAATTAATCTTGACTGTTTTTTAGGGTTACTTTGACATAGATAAATTGGCATTCTTAATGTTATTCATTCAACGGTCACTGAAAAATATCCAGGGGGGAAGGGAAGTTTGCTGTGAAATTTAGGACCACTTGAGGAATTTAAGTGTGCTGTTACCCCTTAGCCAGTATAATTTCCATAGAGCAAATACCCAAAGAACATACTTTCAATCAGTCCTTTCTCACTCTCTGCTGTGTCTAGCTTGGATTCCAGCCAGACTCTGTCTCCCATCGTCAGCTGCAAGATGACATTTCCAGAAACATGCCTATAATTGTCCTTGGCCTGGGCTTCCTTCTCCAGGACTTGGGTGCCATTCTTCATGAGCCCTAACTTCATAGCATGCTGGAACAGCTCAATGTCAAAGCCAAAGTGGTACATGCCTGGGACGGTGCAGGTGAACACTCCCGTGGTAAGATTGAAGCGGTCCTGGTCGTTATGCAGGGCTTCCTTGAAGACAATGGGCTGGGAGGGGGCTGGGAGGGGATCACTCACCTTCACTGCAAAGGCAGATTTTGGGGGAGATGAACAATTCTTAATGTCTCCAGGAATCCCAGGAATTCCTCGTGGTCCTGGAGGGCCTTGGGGTAAGGCCAAGATAAACAGAAGGAGGATAGAGGAGATTTGAAGTTCATGCATTTCACAGTCCATAAATTTCTTTCCACACTACCCCCCCTACTAGCTTAACACTTGCCCTTCAAAGATCATCTTATGCATCACTTTTCCCAGGAAGTCTTTCCTCTCTGCCATTACAGTAGCAGAATCCAGTGTTTACTTTGTAGCATTTGCTACACTGAATAGTAATCTCTCCCATTATGTACCTATTTTGTTTCCTTAATTAGATGAAGAGCCAGTGCCCTACTTAATTTTGTTCCTAAAGTGCCATTATATGGTATCCAGTGTCGAGTTGATAAGCATAGTATATTTTTGGAAGCAATGATTGAATAAATAATTGTTTGAATTGCCCTTTCAATTCATTTCATAGGTGTGATCATGTTTTTATTATCACAAACACCAAGTAAGGATTACTCTTGGGAAACAATGACACAAGGAGATCTAGGAATTGTATTATTCCAGAGATAAAAGGGCCTGTTAGAGCAATGTCTCCCCAGCTGGACTGTGCATGAGAGTGTCTTAGCTAATAATGCAGTGACCACCTGAATTGGAATTTCAAGGGGATGAATCCAGGACCCTGAAATTTAAACAACGTCCACAGATGATTTTGATGCACAATCAGGTAGAGGAATCACTGATGCAGGATCAAATTGGTGAATAGTTTCCAGTGAGGATGAGATGGCAGAATAAGTTCTCAGAATTGAGGGAAAAGCTCCTAATACCTTATTCTAAATTGTTTTCTACGATACCATTTTGCCCTTGAATTTGCAGGAAACTCACCAGTATTCCAGTGTTAATCATGGGTGAGCACAGAGTAATTATGCCACAGTAAAGAGTATACCAATTTAAATGTTATCTGTGGAGAAAGAAAGAAATGAAATTGAGTTATTTGTAGTGAGGTGGATGGACCTAGAATCTGTCATACAGAGTGAAGTAAGTCAGAAAGAGAAAAACAAATACCGTATGCTAACACATATATATGGAATCCAAAAAAAAAAAAAAAAAGGTCATGAAGATAGGGAGGGTGGGAGGGAGATGCAAGAGGGAGGAGATATGGGGATATACGTATATGTATGGCTGATTCACTTTGTTATAAAGCAGAAACTAACAACCATTGTAGAGCAATTATACTCCAATATAGATGTTAAAAAAAAAAATTTCAAGGAATCTACAAAAGAAACTCCGAGCACTAATCAGTGAGTTATGCAAGGTTACAGGATACAAGGTCAACACACACAAAAATCAATCATATTTCTGTATACTAGCAGTGAACCATTGGAAATAGAAATGAAAAACACAATACCATGTATTATGGCTCTGAAGAATGAAATACTTGTGTAAAAGTCTAACAAGACATGTATAGGATATGTATGCTAAAAACTATAACCAGCAATCCCACTCCTGGGTATTTATCCTAGAGAAATGAAAATGTATGGTTCTGCAAAAACCTATGCATAAATGTTTCTAATAGTTTTTGTTGTTGTTGTTGTTTTGTTTTAAAGATTTATTTATTGATTGATTGATTGATTGCTATGTTGGGTCTTCGTTTCTGTGCTAGGGCTTTCTCTAGTTGCGGCAAGCGGGGGCCACTCTTCATCGTGGTGCGTGGGCCTCTCACTACTGTGGCCTCTCCCGTTGCAGAGCACAGGCTCCAGACGCGCAGGCTCAGTAATTGTGGCTCACGGGCCTAGTTGCTCCGCGGCATGTGGGAATCCTCTCAGACCAGGGCTCGAACCTGTGTCCCCTGCATTAGCAGGCAGATTCTCAACCACTGCGCCACCAGGGAAGCCCTCTAATAGTTTTATTTGTTATAGCACCAAACTGGAAACAAACCAAATGGACTTCAGTGAGTGAATGGAGGAACAAACTGTGATACATCACATAATGGAATACTAGTGAACAACCAAAAAGAAAAAAAAATTATTGATATTCAGAGCAGCTTCAATGTGTTAAAAAAAAATTCAGTCTAGTAAATTCGAAGATATAATTGGCTTTGTTAGGTGATTCCTGAGTTGGGTAGCAGCCCACCTAGCAATTAGAAGGGTGATCCAAGGAGAGGTACAAAGTAGAAGGTTTAGAAAGGAGAGTGGGGCAAGGAAGTCATTAGCAAAGGAACGGAAAGGGTTATTTTGGGCCAGGACATCTTTTGGGGGGGAAGGAAATGGTGAGGACGTTATCATGCCAATTGACTCTTCTTCCTTTGGAGAATGGAGAGGGCCAACATGACAGGTTACCTCATTGGTACTGACCAGAAAATTCCAAACTGGCTGATTAAGATTACATTTTTGAGGAAGGTTGAAACTACAATTAGGTTAGGTATTAAATCTAGGTTTGGTATCATGGGCTTTAGTGCAAGTGATACCATTCTGAGTCTGTGATTTTTCTCTTTATTAGCTGGATCTTAAGTTCATTATATTGAGTGAAAAGGTCAATCACAAAGTCACTCTACTATCCATCAGCAGAAAAGTAAATAAATAAATGGTGGCATATTTATAATGGAATACTGTCCATTTCCATTCAATGAAATACTTCACTACTGTTACCACAGTGTGGATGGATTTCACAGGCATTATGATGAGTGAAAAAAGACTAGACACAAAAGATTTTATATTGGATTATATCACTCATATAAAGTACAGGAATAGGCAAAGATAACTGATAAATGATGCTGAAAGTCAGAATAATAGATTCAATGCTGCAGATGTGGTTGTGGACCGGAAGGGCACAAAGGAGACTTCTGGGATGATAGAAATGTTCTATGCATCAAGCTGGATGGTGGGTCCATGTTTGTATGCATATAAAATTAATCAAGCTGCGCACTTTAGATTTCTGCGTTTTACTATATTTAAGTTATAATTCAATAATAAAGAAACAAAACCCACCAATATTTTTTTAGAAGTCTGGTCATCAGTAGTATGAAGTTGGCTTAGATTCTCATGTCAGTGTACAAAAAATGTGGTTACTTTTATCCTCCTGCTCCACCACGGAACATGGGGCTTTGATTTGATGCCCGCAGGATGGCTGTTGCAGCTGTAAGACCTGCATCTTCACTCTTCAGAGCAGAAATGGAGAAAGCAAAGGGCAGAGGCCAAGGGCCAAAGACATAAGCCAGTTGAGTCTTTTCCCTTTTAAATACGACTCCTGCAAGTACCATGTGCTTACATCTCACCAGAAAGGATGGTGTTTCTTATGGCCACCCTGAATGTTATAGAAGCTGGTCAAATTACATTTTTTAACCGGGTTCGTTGAGGCAATGCAAACGAATTTAGCTAGAATAGAAATTGGTAGAAGAAGGGATATTGGGTAAGTAGCAGCCTGAAGTAAATTAATAATTAATCTGAAAACTCTGAAGCCACAGAAATTCCCTCACCTCCATCACCCATCCAGTTATGCTTTCGGAGACCCATCTGATGAAGAACATCTTCATTTGGTCTTTTAAGCAAAATTGACATCTCTGCCAGAGATATTTACTTCTAGATTTATATCCTTAATTCTAGAATAGATTTGAGAGTTTGAGCAAGGTTTTTGTCCTCTGGGGGTGAGGGGGCGGGGCAGGCTTCAAAAAGGAGCTGAATGGGGGTTTTCCCGGTATATTTAACAACAACAACATGGCTGGGCAGCTTCCTACCTCACTCTTTTTTTCCCCACTTTTTTTTAAAGATTTTTTATTTGATGTGGACCATTTTTTTTAAAGTCTTTATTGAATTTGTCCCAATATTGCTTCTGTTTTATGTTTTCGTTTTGGCCAGGAGGCATGTGGGAACTTAGCTCCCCGACTAGGGATCAAACCCGCACCCCCTGCATTGGAAGGTGAAGTCTTAACCACTGGACTGCCAGGGATGCTCGTCCCCACATTTTTGCCACCTAGGATCTTGAATTTTGGGAATCACAAATAAGAAATTTTTGACAAATTGATGAACCATGAGTCTTTATTGGTTTCAGCGATTGGTAATACATTCATTTTGTTCAACTTGGTCATTACTGATTTTGTGAGCTCTTCATCCTAGAAGAACTATGTGGAATGAGAGGAGTAGAAGGCTTCCTTTCTTAAATTCAGTGTTACATGAGGGAGAGAATCATGCAGTTACCCCTAGCTGTCCTAATTTCCACTGAGCAAAAACCCATAAAACACAGTGTGAGTAGTTCCTTTTTCAGATTCTTCTTTGTCCAGCTTAGACTCCAGCCAGACCCTGTCCCCTTTCTCCAGCTGCAAGATGGAACTTCCTGAAGCTTGCTCACGGCTGTCCTTGGCCTCTGCTCATTTGTCCCAGATCTGGATGCCATTCCACATGAGACTCACCTTGACAGCATTCTGAAACAACACAATGTCAAAGCCAAAGTGGTACACACCAGGAACGCTGCAGGTGAACACTCCAGTGGCCAGGTCAAAGTGGCCCTCACGGTTGTACAGAACTTCCTGGAAGACAATGGGCTGGGAGGGTCCTGGGAGATGCCCACTCAGCTTGACGGAAAAGGCAGATTGAGGTAGACATGGGCATTTCTCAACTGCTCCAGGCACCCCAGGTATACCACTTGGTCCTGTTACACCTGGGGGTCCTAGATCCCAAAATAAACAGAAAAAAGAATGATAGAATTTAAGGTTTTGTATTTTGCGTAGTATTAATACATGAATTGCTTCTTCCTTCCTACCCTTCTTCTCACTGGTCAGAGCCTAGCTCAAGCATCACTGCTTCCAGAAGGCTCTCTTGTCTCCTCCAGATTTGGAAAAGTTCTATCTCCTTGTACCACATCTGGTATTGATTGTTACCATAGGTATAAAGAATTACCACAAAGAACTGTAATCCTTCCCTTAAGTGACTGTCTCCTTATCCATACTGGGAACGAGGCATCTTACTTAATTTTCTTTCTAAATGTCATACTCAGTATCAGCTGTAAGATTAGCACTAAAAATATGTTCAATAAGTGAATAATTGAATGAATTAGTATATGAATGGATCTTCAGACATGTTTTGCCATGTCTTTACTATAAGGCTGAGTATTAAGGATCACTACTGGAAGTTACCCAGACAAATCCAGGGATCATACTATTGCCAAAACTAAATGGGAATTTTGAATAGTGGTATCCAAATGTGCCTGTTTATTAGAACCAGTTGTGGAACACCATCCCACCCCTGTTCCCCAGTTACTCAGGGCCAGTCTACACTGTGGGCCTTTAGAGGAATCTCTGAGGATGGAGACTAGGAACCTACACGTTTAACAAGTCTCTGAGTGATTCTGATGCTCAGCCAGATTTCAAAACCACTGCTTTAGAGGTTCAGTACAAGTATTCAAAGCTGATGGGATCTCTGTGGGAGCTTAGCCCAGCATACCTCTCAGCAGATGACAAGAGAACAGGAAGTCAATGTATCTGCTGCGCACATGACTCTGGTATCACTGTATGAAGCTCGGCTTTCGCCTACACTGTATGACACCAATATGAGTGCTCTACACTATGTCTCAATTTGGACTGTACATCCAGTGTGTCTAAAGAGGTGGCTTAGCACACAGATTTCTTGGTGGTTGGAAGCCGTCTTAGTAGATGAATTCTATGACTCTTAAGAGTTCAGAAAAAGAGACCATGGTCATTTGTTACCAAGAAATGACTTACCTCAATGATCAATATTCTCATCAGATTACCTGGAAGATTTCACTGAATCTATGAACATTGCAGTCAAAGAGAAACTATGAGAGGCTAAGAGAGCAATTGCATTTTTTTTCCACCTGCTAAACCAAGTAGCCCTGGAGGACCCCTGGGTCCTGGAGGTCCTCGGGGTCCACAAGGGTCACATAGTTGATAATCTGCTAAAGATTTGACATGGGCCACAAATAACAGGACAAATAAAGCTAAAATCCAGAAACCTGAAGCAGAAGAAAAATGAATGAAGTTTCAAATAGTTTGGGAGATGGATCAGCCTCTCTTAAAGAGAGTGTGCTATAAATTTTGTCAAGTTAGGGTTCACAGTTCCAAGAAATTGATGTTATTTTGGTCTTTAGTTCCATGAAATGCTACATGTATCAATGCTGTGACTCATACAGACAAGATTAGGAGGCATTTTGAATTGGGATGCTTTCATGTCAAACAGAGCAAAATCCAAGAAAATCAGCTAACTCATCCTATTTGAAACCAATGCTGCTTTTTCAATCTCATGCGAACCCCAGAGTTCCTCTCTCACGGACTCTGAGCCTCCTGCCATCTGTTTAGCAATGATCTTTAAATAATTGGTGTGATTAATCTTCTTATGACGATGAATAAGCACCCGATTTGCCTATGTGTTATTTTATATTGTCTTACTGCTTTATCTCTTGGATGGGCTTGGAACATAGAAGATATATGACGAATCTTTCTTTGATGGTAAATGAATCGACAAATGCCAGATACTGAATTAGCCAACTATTTCTTCCCACTACCCTAAAACTTTTACTTAGTGCAGTAGCCTTCATTCTACTTTGAAGTATCAAGCCAATAAGATCAATATGCTTGCATTATACTAGCTTCTGTTAATGCACTTGTTATATTTTCTCCTTTATGACACATTGAATCTTCTACTTGCCCTCAATAATCAACTTTTATGGGTTACAAATGTATGCAACAACTACAGAAATTTGTGTCAAGAAACACAATCAACTTTAACGTGATTAATACACTCTTGAAAGTAGAGTGCTTCTAATTCTTAAATCATCAGTCAGTAACCGTAACTTTTAGAATATCCTTTCTAATTCAAGTAAGATATTCATCACTTTTTGGCCTTAATTTCTGATTCAAAAGATGCTCTTCCAAAGCTGAAGTTAACTTATGAAAGGAAATATGCTAATTTATGGGCATATTTTTAAAGTCAAAGGATGTGGATTCAAATCCTAGCATTGCTACCTCCATGCTGGGCGACCTTAGGGCAGTCACCTAACTTCTCTCCCAGCCACATCTATAGAAGGATGCTGGGAGCATCTGCTTGCCTTGTTTAATAGTTCTAAAGTTTCAAGAAGATATGTGTATATTCTTTGTCTGGAGTCTAGCAGGTACTTTATATATCTTTATATATATATATATCTTTAAAATTATTCCTTATTACTTTTATTCTTCTTGCTGTCTTACAAGGAGAGTGCTATTCTGATTTTAAAACCAGAGAGAAAGTTAATTCAAAGAGTTTTGACAATCTATTACATGAAAACTAAGGATATATCTCAAAACAATTTAAAAACAGCTGTGAGGATATCTTGAACATTTTGGCACATTCCATTGCTTCACATTTCCCAAACTCCTCCATGAAATAGTGAGGGGCTTGGTATCACATGCAATCATGTAGAGAAGGAGAAACTGAGGCCTAGAAAAGGTGATGGCTGTACTTTCTCCAGGCTCTTAGTTTTTGAGGATGGAACCAGGATTGAAATGCACATCTCCAGGCTCTTGGGTGATTTGTTCTTTCACACAAATATGGTGCTGGATTGTCTATGTCTTGGTGGATATAAGTGGGCAACAACTTTTTTTGACAGTCACTGACTCCCCCATTCCATTCCTACTGATCCCAAAATAGAGACACACACATACTCACACATACATACATACAAACACACAAAGGCCACACAGAATTAAATTAAAATCATACATTCAGTTGATTTTGCTGAGCTAAACTAGCATTATTCTAAAAATATAATGCTAGGACAATAAACTGACTGTAAGAGGAAATCTTTCATTGAATTTATTGTGATGAGGAAAGTTGATGAGGACTTTGTGGTTTAACTTACTTGGTGTCCATAAATCAAAATCCAGGAAAAAAAAAAAAAAAAAAAAAAAAATCCAGGAAAATGATTTCCTCTTGCCCTAAGATCAAGACCCTCAAGAAAGAAGTAGGCGTGACCTTCACAAACAATATTAATACAATTTGCATAAGTGACTATGTTTTGTTCTGTATTTCTTCATCATAAAGCTTGGATACAAATTTTCATCTAAATTTCAAAAACTGTCTTGATACCTACACCTTATTTCCTTCAGTCCTCATTTTAGCCTACTTGTTTTGGGCTTTGCTATAAGTTTTTTTTAAAAAAATCTATACTCCTGTATTTGTTTATATTGTCCTGTGATAATATGTGAATTCGTTTAAACTCCCACAAATACTTTGTGGAATCAGAGGAAGTTTAAGAGACAGAGATAAAAGACTTGTGTGCAGGGGGAGGCAAACAACTAAAATGCTTTAAAAACATTGATTGGATATTTCAAACATTAGTAATTAATAACAATAGATACTATCAAAAACATACTTTATATCATATCAGTTGATATTGTTGAAGGTAGGGTAGTAAAATCAGTTGGAAGATAATGAACAAGGATATCAAGAAGGACATAAGTCAAGAGAGATCTAGAAAGGGACAGAAAACAGCCTCAATGGGAATAAATAGTAAACACAGGGATAGTCACAGTGAAACACAATTGGGGATAAAATCAAGACAAAGAAAAATAGAAACGGAGACAGATACCAAGAATGGTAAAGGGACAAAGAAAATTTTAACATGTAGAGCAATGTATTATACTACTGGTTTGATTATGAGCATTATAGTTTTAAATTTTAATACATAATTGAAAAATATAATGGATTTTCTCACTCTCCATTGTTTTACTTATGTCATAATGACCTTGACTTAATTTGAATCGTTTGACATTAATTTCATATTAAAATCAAAGATCTTGCCCCCCCATCCCCCCAGCATCGGCTTCTACCCCTTCTACTCCTTTTTCGTTGCAATATCTAATAGGCAAGTTTGAAAAAGTGTCTTTATTTTTGTCCAGCATTATAGGCAATTGCTTTCCAGGGTTGTTTTAATTTTAAAAAAATAATAGAAATCATATGCAGGGAGAACAAAGTGCTTTAGAAAGTGCTCTCTACCAATGCAAATGGGTTATATTCATTATGATAGACATTAATAAGAAAACTTACATGCAATGCTCATGCAGCGAGCTCTTCCCCTTTGTCCAGGCATTGAAGCTCTTTTGTTGACCACCTCCTCACCTGTCCTATAACTAGCTTATCTGCTTGTTTTTGAAACTTTATGGTAGATGGTTTAATAAATTGGTTTTTCTCAATATTTGCTTTTCTGGTCTCCTGAGGCTGAAGTCAAGGTTAATTTTTAACCAGAGCAGTTAAACATTCAACTATGTTTAGGAAAGCTCACAGATTGACGTTCAAAGGGAAGTATTTCTGTCCACCCATCTCCAGAAGACATCTCTTCTTGTGATGGCCACGCCTGGGCCTGTTAAGCTGATGAACTTTGTTTTGGTTATTCCCTCTCTCCTAGTCATTTCTTCAACACCATTCTGTGAACCCATCTCCGACTCTTCCAGGACAACAGAAATAGGAGAGAGGGACTAGTATTTCATTTCCTCTAGTCTAAATCCATAATTTTACAGACTGTGATATTAGCCCAAGGAGGAAGTGATTCAGTTGATAAAATTGGGGCTAAATATAGGACAATAAATGCTTTTCTCCTCATTTAGAGCCCAGGAGTTATTTTCTTCTGCTTCTCTCCCTTACTATCAATATTTTCTGAGAACTTCTTGCTTTTCTATAATAATCAATCTACTGAGGTCCTTGTATGCGCCAACCAGGCTCTCTGTGCTTGACAAAGTGAATGTAAGTTAATAAAAATTAAATTAATTGAGGGTGAGACCTTGGAAATAGCTGAGTAGAGAGCTTGGCAATCTTCTCTTTAAAAAGCAAAAATAAAACTGGACACAATCGCCAAAAAACAAACATTTAAAACGTTGGGAAATGACCAAAGTATAAAACAAACTAAGAAATATTTATTCAAAAAAGTCCACTGAATCTCAGTAAGAACAGTGGTAATCTGTGGTTTCTTCATCAGGGACTGCTCCCACCTAACTCCCAGCTCTGTGGCCAGAAGTTCTACTAGAGTTAGCAGAGGGGGTTGACTTTATTTTGAGCAGTAAGTAGAAAAGTCCATGCCCAGGGCACTGTCAAAATAATAGTGTTATAAATATGCAGTGATCAGGGAAGCCCAACATCACAGCTAGTCTGACGTCTTGATAATAGTTGCAGCCAGCAATGGACTAGCCAGAAATTTTAAAGATTGTTGGGGGAATGGAACAGCCAACAAGGACTTTAATAAGATCCTAGTTATTCATGGGGGTCTGGAAACCCGTGCATGTGCATGGGCTTCCTTCAAGCTTAGAAAGATCAGAAAGACTTGGCTTGGTATTGCTAAGCCAATTGTCCCTGGCTGAACACATGAATTTTTTGGTTCCCCAGTGCATATGAAAGTTATGTTTACACTATACTGTAGTCTATTAAGTGCGTAATAGCATTGTGTCTAAAAAAGTACTTACTTTAATTAAAAAATACTTTATTGCTAAAAAGGGCTAACTATCATCTGAGCCTTCAGCAAGTTATCTTTTTGCTGGTGGAGGGTCTTGCCATGATGTTGATGCTGCTGACTGATCAGGGTGGGGGATGCAGAAGGCTGGGGTGGCCGTGGCAGTTTCTTAAAATAAGACCACAGTGAAGTTTGTTGCATCCATTGACTCTTCCTTTCACCAAGAATTTTTCTGTATCATGTATTGTTGTTTGTTAGCATCTTACCCACAGTAGGACTTCTTTCAAAATTTAAGTCAACCCTCTCAAACCCTGCTACTGCTTTATCAACTAAGTTTACTTGATAGTCTATATCCTTTGTTTTCATTTCAACAACCGGTCAAGTTAGCCGTCACATGGGCTTAGTTGGTGGTGCCCCAAAACAATTACAATAGTAACATCAAAGATCACTGAGCTCAGGTCACCATGACAAACACAATAATAATGAAAAAATTTGAAATATCGCGAGAATTATCAAAATGTGACACAGAGACATGAAAGTGAGCAAATGCTGTTGGAAAAACGGAGCCAAAAGAATTGTTATGTGGGGTTGCCACAAACCTTCAACTTGCAAAGAATACAATATCCGCAAAGTGCAATAAAGCGAAGCACAATGAAACGATGGACTCTTAGTGAACACATAGATATGGCAGCAAGACACATCCTCGACACCCTCTACTGGTCAGAAGGCCTATGGGTGTCCTGCTTTCTTTGTAAGTTTGGCTCAGAACTGAATGGGGCTTGATTCACTTCTGCCAGTAGTTGACTGAGGCTAGGTCAAAGCTTTTCAGAGAAGTCCACATGTTTTGTAAAGGCTCCCTTGGCTCTAATACCATAGTCACTACATATTCAAGTGTTGTCCTGCCTTTGGTTCAAGAGGCTATAGGTTTGGTGAATTCTAGTATCACTTATTCCAAAGATAAAAGACTGAGATCTTTGGATTTAGAATCTTCGGGAAGACCAATATCATTAAATAAATTTTAGATTTATCTAAGTCAGAGGGAACTAAACAATATTCTATGGCTTTGTTGTTACATTCTTTTTAAACTTCCACCAGGAACACAGAACCTAATCTAAAAGTGAGAAGCCAACAGAAATAAAATAATAGTTTATGTTCATTTTGTGTTGCCATCCTCCAGACACTGTGGTAAGTATTTTTCATAGGTTATATCTTCATTATCTTTTGAAGCCTCATAATAGTCCTATGGGAAGATATTATTTCCTCCATTTTGTAGTCAAGGGAACAGAGACTTAGAAAGTTTAACTAGACCAGGGTTACACAGCTGGAATGTGAGGACCTATGATTTATACCTACTTTATTAATAAATCAAAAGCTCATGTTCTTAAAAATGATGCTATGCCAACAAAGCAATAATTTCTTACAATTAACCTGCAACAGAGAGATGGTATTGAGTTAGCACCCTGATCACTGCATGGTATGTTTGGAGCAAAATAGAAGAACCCTTGGGGGAGAATAGGGGAGTTAGTAGGAAATCAGAAGAACTTAGGAAAACAATGCAAAGCATCAGAATCCAGAGCAGGAACCAATTGTAGACATGACCATTTGGGTCCAGAAATGGGTCAAGCCAAACATAATGGTGCTTGGAACATGTGATCCATGGTAAGTACATGAGCTAATGTGTGTTGGGTGAAAAAAGAGCAGGTATTACCTTCCAAGGTAGGTCATTTTGAGGGCTTTGTTAGGGGAGAAGAAAACTGAAGCTGATATTAGAAGCCCAGCTATATGCCAAGTAGAAGAGGAAAGAGTTTTGATGAACAGCAAGCTAATCTCTACCACGATAAATGTAAACACACACACACACTTTAATGGCTTTGAAGAAGTAATGTGATTTTGGAGAACTGCCAGGTCAAATTCTGAGGACAAGCCTACATTTTGAAAAGCTGGGTATGAGGGCACAGAAACTGCTTTTACCATTTGACGTATTCCAATTCTGTCAAGTTTGGGTACCTATTTGGCTTTTTTACGGGTCAAAGAGGACAGAAGTCAAGCTCAGTATCCACAAAATTGGGAAATTTTATGCCCTCTCTAAATGTAATGGGACCCCCAAATTCCATCCTCAATGTAAGAATAAACAAAAAATAAATCACCTCATTTAATTCCAGAAAGCCAATTTTTACATGAATAAAATAGGAGAAGAAATTGAAAAAATATCTCTGAGAAGTCATGGTCACAGGAAAACCCACACTGAGATGCTGCATCCCAGGTATGCAGGTCAAGGCAGGCTCAAAAAGCCTATATGAGAATTTGGTTTAAGATGATCATACACTGATACCTCTATGAGCCTACAGAAGAAAATGAAATGTTCTCTGGAGAATGTACCTTCATCCCAGGTTTCAAAAAGTGCCAACATAATTTTTTCTCTGACGTGTAGTTTAGCATTCACAAAAACATGTCACTGCATGTGTGAACCAACACAAAAAACCAGTAGCCACAAACACCTGCATAAACTTCAGAAATTAGAATTATTAGACACATATAAAATAATCATGCTTACTATATTTAGAAATCAATAAAAATCTTGAAAAGAACATTATAAGTGAGAGCAAATTTGAAAAATAACCCCCCAAATATGTTAATAAAGCCAATAGCAACAAAACAAAACATTAAAAATTCAGCTTGCTTTGAAGAAAAGTATAAATAGCAAATGAGAAAATAAGTAGAAGATATATTAAAATCTAGTGAAAATAATTCCCAATCTAGAAATATATATATTAATGTCTCTCAAGAACAAGGATACCCACCAGAATAGGTTAAAATATAAAAACAGACAATACCAAATATTGGCATTTATGTGGAACAGTTGGAATTCTTATACATTGATGGTGGAAATTCATATTTATACAACCAATCCTAAAAGTCTTTGATAGTATCTAATAAAATTGTTCATGTACATGCCTTAGAATACAGCAATTTAATTTCAAATTAAACCCCCCAAAATTCACATATATTCACCAAAAGAAACATACGGAAATGCTTTTTTATATCATTATTGTTCATAACCAACCCCAAATGTAGTAAACAAAAAGTCCATTAACCATATGTTAAATTCATAAATTGAAGTATTGAGGTGTATTCACACAATGGAATGCTATATAGCTTTGGGAATAAATTAAGTAAAGCAACATAAAAGAAAATAATGTTGAGAGAAAAGAAACAGACACAAAAGAGTATGTACCGCATGAATACTTTTTATATAAGGTATTTTTTTAATAGAAAAAAATAACCTCTGCTATTAGAAGTAGGGATGATAGTTGGTGGGGATTTTAGATGGGTAGGTGGCATTTCTCTCTCTCTTTTTTTTTTGCTAATTGAGATGTAATTGACATATAGTCAGCCCTCCTAATCTGTGGGTTCCACATCCATGGATCAAAAATGTTTTTTAAAAATCCAGAAAGTTCCAGAAAGCAAAACTTGAATTTGCCACAAGCTAACAACTGCAGTTGATGCTTGAACAGTGCAGGTGTTGGGGCGCCTGCCCTCTGCGTAGTAAAACATCCAAGTATAACTTATAGTTAGCCCTCCTTTTACACAGTTCCCTCTATATCCATGGTTCCACATCCATGGATTCAACCAACTGTGGATCCTGTAATACTGCAGTATTTACTATTGAAAAAAATCCACATGTACGTGTACCTCACAGTTCAAACTGGTGTTATTCAAGGGTCAACTGTATTTACATTGCATTTACATTGTATTTACAACTATTTACATAGCAGTTACATTGTATTTCCATTTGCATTTGCTTCACTTGAAACCAAGGCAATATTCCCTTTACACATTCCCTCTAATGCCTTCTAGTTGGAAAAAGTTAGAGGATTTAGTTCTGTTTCTTTCTTATCTTGGTCTAATCCTTGGAGAGCTTAGTCACTGGAGGGTTTTTCATGAGACTCCCCAACTTGGAGAGTTCCTGGGTCATTACTTCTGCCCTCATTGTCCCATAAAGTGACTAAATGGCTGCTCATGTATGAACACATTGGAAAATGCCTTCTGTGGGGAAAAAGCAGCTTCTGTGTCTTAATTTCCTTTTACTTCTCTGGGATCAGGTTTTCCCTCTAAACTCAGCCTTGTCTCTTCCTTAACATAGTGTTAGCTTTGAAATGCTATTAAGGTGAATAGAATATATGTATACATATAGATAGATGTATATCTCTATCTCTATCTCTATATCAGAGACTGGCTAGCTGTTCACCCAAACTGCTTCTCCTTTATCTTGGTTTCATATGTAAACTCTCTTCACCTTGCAGTTAGTAAGGACCATACAACTGGCTTCCAACCCACACAGTATTGGCCCTCAGAATGGGAGCCACTTGAAAGACTTGTCCCTGGATTTCTCCCATCCATCTTCTTTTCTCCTCTGCTACTTCGAACGTGGAGAACCTAGAAGCAATGCGGAAGAAGATGCCCATCCACAAGAAGGAAGGACCTTGGTTCTCTTACCACTTGGAAGAGATTCACCCTTTTTTCAGAAATACCCTTGCAGAATTTTTGTGAGCAGTGTTTAGCTACTGAGATTTATAAGTGGATCTGTTATAGCAGCTATTGTCACTTTTTCTAATACAATATTTTAAATCATTCTCATGTTTCAAGAACAGGAAAGATCACAATCACTTACCCTTTATTATTGGAAAGGGAAAATTCCAGTTTTGCCTCAGCCCCCTTCAGCAGTGCAAATAAGCTTGACAGAGCCTATGGGGTGAGTAACAGAAAATTATTTACATGGAAGAATGTACAGAGAATAAGATCTTCAGGCACATAAAAACTCTGAAAAAAGATAGGATGTGACTAAGGCAAGTGGAGAGAGTACATTGATCACATTTTCCCGAAATGGATGAATTGGGGTCCAATGAACTCCGTTGCCGAAATATCGGCTTCCCTGTGCACCGATGCTGAACAGAAATACGAAGATAGAGATTTTGGAGGAAGAGAGAGAAGGCTTTATTTTTCTGCCAGGCAGAAGGGAAGACACAGCAGGCTAGCGCCTCAAGAACTATGTCCCCCCCCCTCCTTCGGGAATCGGAGAAGACTTTATACATGGGGCTTGCAGTCTGGGGTATATGATAAGGATCGAAGTAGTGAAGGTCTTGCATTCTTCTTCTTGCATTATTTCAAAACAGTCACAGCTGGCAGTCAGGCAGCCTGGTAATTGGGTCCGTTTGTCTCTGGGTTATCGGCCTCCGACCCTTTTTTCTGAAATGCAAATGCTACAAGGGGTGATTTGCTACAAGGGAGCGCAGGATGTAATTCACAGAGTGCTAAAGAGTAATAGGTTAGCTTTATGATGTACAAATCTAGTTACAGACACTACAGATTAGTAACAGTTAAAAAAAAGAAAAAAACACCTAGGAGTGATTAACTCTTTCAGGCCAGGTTATGTTTCTTCTCTAGCCTGTTCACTGTTCCCTTTATTTTCCTTGTTCTCAGGAGAGGGAGAACTACATTTCTATTTTTGCTGCAACAAATTCCCCACTGCTAGTTCATTCCCTCCATATCAATGGAGGAAGGGAAACGGGCATCATTCTTGTCTGGCTGAGGACAAAACTTCAGTTTTCCTCCACTTGACAAACTTCAGCTGTCCGGCCCAGGGGCCCATCTATCTCCTATTTCAAATCCCCCCTGAGAGACGTGAACCCCAAGAAATCTTTATTGGGAGGATGAAGGACGATGGTCTGTCTTCTGTAGCTTCTTCAGACTGGCATGGGGCTCGTAGACCCTACCTAGTTGGGGTCACGGAGGTCTTGCCCTGTCTTATTAAGGGCCCCAGGGTGACTTCTGTTGTTGTTTTGGCGGATCTGTTCTGAGAGATGGCTGGAATCTCTGCATCACCATTATCTTGATGTGAACCTATTGTAATCTGGAAGAGACAGAATTTAACAAGTAGCTTAAAAAAACAGAGGCCAAGGATTAGTAAAAGAATTATTGTAGCCGGGGGCCCAAGAAGGATTAAGAGCCGTGTTTCGTTTGGTAGTAATTTTGATCCTGATCTAGACAGAGTCAGCGCTTGGGTTGCCCTGTCTAAAGGAATGGAGCCATTTGGTGTGGTCATATATATAATTTTATGTCCTCTTCTATTAGCCCAGTGTGATTGATGTAGGTGTAACAGACCCTGTTTGAAGTATTTGGAGGAGTGACAACCTAAACATTAATAGACAAAATAGATCTCATTTCTTTTTAGGAGAATAAGCCTGAAACCCAGTCTAGGCCTGGCACTCTGGGGAGACTTGTAGCCAGGTAGCCGGTTATCTAGTTTCATCAAAGTAGGTGTTAACCTTTGATGTGGTATTAACATATAAATAACAGGAGCTACTGGTCACTACATGTGTTTTCTCTTTTTGTTAACAAATGATCTAAAGCAAGTTTATTGTCTAAAAGTATAATAGTTACAAGAGAAGACCTTTAAGAAGTAAGGTGGCACTTACCAGCTGCCAGCAGACATTGTTTTGAGAATGGCTGGTGACATCCCAAATCTAACACAGCTCAGAAAACTCAAGTTCTTAGCAATAAAAGGACTTGCCTAAAATCACACCATAGTGTCACCGTTAATGAAGTCAGTGTTTCTCTAGGTATGAGAAGATGCAAGAATTGGGGCTCATAAAATCTTCTCCTGAAAGTATTTAACTCTCTGAAGGCCTATCCTGTCAGTTTTTCCCAGAGCACAGAGGGCCTCATTTCAGATCTCCACCCTGAACTCCTTGTAGGGGGTGTTGAAGGTCACCAGCTACAGCACCTCATGATTTAATCCTTGTAGAAGTAGATGGCAAGTGTCAGTTTTCAGTCAGCAGGGCCCCTTTATGGTCATAATTTCAACCATGGTTTGGGGCATTTCATGACCATTTTGTCCCATGGTGCTAGGAATGCTCATTCCCAGGTCTGGTGAAGATTTTGCTGATAGGCCACTCCATGTGCTATTACTGGACTAGGTGTTTACTAGTATCCAAAAGTCTCTGCACAACCAGTCTTCCTAGTCTCTTATGGTCCAGGACAATATTCCCTCTTGTTGCTTCTTCTCATATCTAGAGTTAGACTACTGCAATCATTGATCTCACATGAAACTATATATCATCATTTTATCAGAGGCTCAGTCACACACTTGGTAGCATAAGAAACAATAATTTTTTGAAATAGGCAGAATACAAATAACATAGCTGGCAGTATTAATAAAGTCATAAGTAAGAATTAAGCCAAGAACTTCCATTAGGTACAGCCCAGTATATCCCAGGTTGTCTGACTTAGTCTCTTCTGTACCAATCCCTATTCTTCAGGGAAATTATAATTGGCATTGTCCATAAGGTACTCAGCCCAGTTTCCTAGTGTTACTAGACTGATTATCCTTAGTATGATTTAATTGTTCCCAGCATAGAGGACCCTTTAAACTTAAATTACCATAGCCTGTTGTTAATTACATAAATCCATCCCATAATTGTGGGAGGCTTTATTCCCTGGCTGAAATTTTGCTTATTGCTCTGTTTGAACTTTGAGCAATAGAGGAAAATTCATATTTATGGTCAGGGTCAGAGCAGGTATTGTTAATTGGTCGGGTGAGGGGATCTCATCTAGTAATATCAGTAGTGGCCTGAACATGACTATAACTTTCCTTTTAAGATAAACTTCCTAAGAGTCAACCAATTAGAGCCTTGGAGTGGATAAATCCACTCAAGTAACCCAGAAGTACTAGACATAGGTAATTGGCCACAAACCCAACAATTGGACGGATTTTTAAAACTAGCATAGGATCATGCCTATGATAGAAAAACATTTGATTCATATGCAAAGGTCCAAGAAGTCGAGAAAACATTATAAATGAGCATATGAGTCAGGTCCAGAATCTTGGGTAAACTGTCTACTTCTGATGTTGTCTTTGTCTCATCCTGGTGTGAGTGTAGCTTCTCCTCTGTTTGAGAGTTGTTTTAAGGTGATTTTGAGGTCACCCATCAGTCTCAGACTGAACTTTTAAAAGACCTCTCAGGAAAGTCACACTAAGGGCTTGTCACAGATTTCACTTACCAGATCTAGGTGAATTCCTCCTTTTTCAAGGTCCCAAAAATACCTTGAGATTTCTGTACCTGTTAGTGAGGTAGCCTTCCTAATTTATCTGATAAAGGTGCTGGGGACCTAAGAGTTTCCAATCTCTGGATGGAGTAGATAGAAAAGATAAATGTTTTAATTTTACCCATAGGTGTAAATTACCAAGTTGCTGTAAACCATAAGTAGCTTGAGGAGAAGAGCTTCTTTATATCCAGTTTAGCATTATGGTCTGAAAGTCAGAAACTTGTATTTATCCAAAAGTCCTTTTTATAAATCTTGAAGAGGAAGCATTTTTGCAAAGGCATCATAATGAAACCTTAAGTGTCTATAATGACAAAAGACTTAAGGCAAGTTTAAAATCTGATTACAACGTAATTAACAAGGTAACTTGGTTACTGTTGTAACATATGACACTTAAGATAATAACTAGAATTATGACTGATAACATTTTATCAGGACATATTAGAATTTTTTTTGAAACTCCATATAATTTCTAGAATATTTATATTAGTAACAATTACCATACAATATAACCTAAGAAGATTTATTACACATTTGACAATACTTCCCGTGTACTTTTAACATAACCAAGTGAACCAAATTAATGTAATATCTCTCTTTGGGATGCTTCAGGGGCCCTTTGAAGCACCCCAAAGTTAGCTAAAGGTCAAAGAAACTTCATTACAATTTGATTTGGGAAGTTCATCAAAAAAATCAAAAGGTGGGGCTTCCCTGGTGGCGCAGTGGTTGAGAGTCTGCCTGCTAATGCAGGGGACGCGGGTTCGAGCCCTGGTCTGGGAGGATCCCACATGCCGCGGAGCAACTGGGCCCGTGAGCCACAACTACTGAGCCTGCGCGTCTGGAGCCTGTGCCCCACAACAAGAGAGGCCGCGATAGTGAGAGGCCCGCGCACCGCGATGAAGAGTGGCCCCCACTTGCCGCAACTAGAGAAAGCCCTCGCACAGAAACGAAGACCCAACACAGCCAATAAATAAATAAATAAATTAAAAGATTACTATTAAAAACTCAACTATCCTTTCAAAAAAAAAATGAGTTGACAGGGAGCTCACATTTAAAAAAAAAAAATCAAAAGGGTTTAGAACACTCAGTCAGATAAGATCATACATCACTGTGAAACAATAGTTATTCACTTAGCCAAAGTAACAATAAAAGATTTTAAAAGGGGCTTCCCTGGTGGCACAGTAGTTAAGAATCTGCCTGCCAATGCAAGGGACACGGGTTCGAGCCCTGGCCTGGGAAGATCCCACATGCTGCGGAGCAACTAAGCCCATGCGCCACAACTACGGAGCCTGAGCTCTAGAGCCCGCAAGCCACAACTACTGAGCCCACATGCCACAACTACTGAAGCTGGCACGCCTAGAGCCTGTGCTCCTCAACAAGAGAAGCCACGAGAATGAGAAGCCCATGCACCGCAACAAAGAGTAGCCCTCGCTCACCGCAACTAGAGAAAGCCCTCGCACAGCAACGAAGACCCAACTCAGCCAAAAATATAAATAAATAAATAAATAAATAAAATTAATTTAAAAAAAAGATTTTAAAGGCAAATATCGAACTGATCACTTAAAAGGTAAAGAAGCTTAAAATCTGTCATCCAAGGCAGTTCAACATCTTAAGAAAATTTTTACCATGCATAAAATTCCTTTCTCAGGGTCCACTTTCCACAAACTTTTTTACCACTTTCTGTATCCATCACTTTATTTTCCCATTCAGAAACAACCACCTGTAAGTTAGACCTACTTCCTTTTCCCTTAATAAACTGCAATTCCATTCCTCATACCTTCTTTGCTAAAAACATACATCCTACTTTCCTTAAGCAACCATGAACTGTCCTTTATATCAGCACTCTGTAGATTGGTAAACATACATCCAAATAATAATTTTTGAAGAATGTGCTTTCTTATAGAAAATATCTCAGTGTGGCACCAAACACATTTTTTAATAGTTCTAAACCTTTTGTTTCTCTGTAAAAGGAAGCCAGTGTTCAGCAATTAATGTTTTAATATCTTATTTTATTTGGAAATGGCTTAGTTATTTAATAAACTTCCATCCTTTAACTTAAGTTAGCACAACTCTAAATTTTCAAGTTGTCGAATATCTGGAGAGATCATTCTTAAGTAAATATTCCTAAAACATAATTATTCCTAAAAAGTTCACCCAAAGCTCTTATCTCATTTGCAATTTTTTTTCTTAAGTTACTTCTTATCGAGTTATTTTCATTGCTGACAAATTTGTAACAAATATAAGATCTTATTTAGTTTATATTAAACCTAGGCACAATGAAAGTATTATACTTAATGTTGATGGCTCGAAAGACATGTCTATATTAATTAGATCAAGAAACTTAAACATTAATACCAGGTATTAGGGACTTCCCTGATGGCGCAGTGATTAAGAATCCACCTTAACGGGTTCGAGCCCTGGTCCAGGAAGATCCCATATGCCGCAGAGCAACTAAGCCAGTGCGCCACAACTACTGAGCCGGCGTGCCTAGAGCCCGTGCTCCACACAAGAGAAGCCGCTGCAATGGGAAACCCGAGCACCGCAACAAACAGTATCCCCCGCTCACCCCAACTAGAGAAAGCCCATGCGCAGCAACGAAGACCCAACACAGCCTAAATAAATAAATAAATAAATTTACAAAAAATAAAAAATACCAGGTATTAATTTAATATTGAATATTTCCCAGTTCACGTGAACCTGAAATTTAATTTTTCTTGTATTTAGAATTGTTTGATTTGTAAGCGCTTACCTTTCTTTTAAGCCAATTAAATAGAGCTCATTTACAAATTAACCTCAGCAACATTATCCAAAGACAAAAACACATACTGAGACATACACATATATCCAGACAGACAGAGATCTCATAGTTTCCACTTGAGATTTAAAATGTCTCTTTGCCGTTTTTTTTTTTTTTTTTCTTGGCTTGAAGTTCTACTAATTAACCCAAGGCTGAAGTCTCAAGCAGAGCGGGCTATGTTTGTAGCTCAAGGACATGATAAGAGTTAACTTCAAGCTTTGTCCTAGGCATATTTTTGTTCTCTCAGGGTCAGAATTTTGAAGAAAAGTATTTTAACAAGCTAGCTTTTTCTAATTGCACATGCAAAAAGAATTGGTTTTGCAATTTTAAGAACAGTTTTATTTTAACCAATTTTCTCCAGAGTCTAAAGAATACTGTGGCCATACTGTCAAAAATCATCTTTCTCTTTCTGTGGTCATGGTTTCATAGCTAAAATTTAAAACAGATAGTGCTCAACTTGGCTCTGATAACAGGGGCAGACTGGCTGAGAAAATGTTGTCCCAGCAGGGACTGTCCCTCTGGGGAGGTGGGGTCTTAGTTTGATCAGGAGAATCTGAAGGCATGAGGGAACTTGCAGGAGTGGGGGAAGCTTGGTTCCCACCCCCGTCCCCTGAGAGTTGGGAGAAGTTAGAAGAGGATCATTTAGAATGTCAGGAGAGTTTTTCTTTTGTTTTTTCTGATTCCTCAGGCTTTTGATTATGGAGCCACCTAGAGCAGGATTATAATAAAAGGGGCATAAAGTCCTGAACATAAGGGAACCTCAGTCCATTTTCCCCATCCTGTGGCAATAAAGATCTAATTGTAGGAGACCCATTTTCAGGCCATTTTTCTTTGTCACTGGATCATAGCTATTGGTCGACCAGTCATTTAAAACTTTCCGTAAGGGTTCCCAGGTTGGGGTGGAACCTTAGAGGAAGCGCTTCCCATTTTGGCTCCAGCAGTTGGTAACAGACTTTAGACGTTAGGCGTTAGCGTGCTCAAATCAAAACATAAACCTTCACCTCTTCAGCTGTGTCACCCCTTCTGCCTGGCAGAAAAATAAAGCCATCTCTCTTTTCCTCCAAAATCTCTGTCTCCGTATTTCTGTTCGGCATCGGTGCACAGGGAAGCCGATATTTCGGCAACAACTCTAGTCCAGGTGGTGTAAATAGGAATGGCCTTGGTCTTGAGGATAGGGTTGTTTGAACAAGTTAATTTCCTGATTCTGATAACATCTTTCAAGCCCCAGCTTTAATGAAAGCAGAAATGCCTTTTTTTTCCCATGCAATTATTTTTCTCAGAATGGGGAATGAAAGAAATCCAAGATTTCAGAAATTAGAAACTGGCTTTATTCCTTTTCAGGCTGCAGACTCACATGAGGCTTAGTTTCAGGGATGAATTCAGGAAACCTGAGAAACAGATAATGACTTCTGCTTGCTTTGGTTCCTCAGTTTCAACTTCTGCTTCTAGCCACACCTTATCCCCCTTTTTCAGAAGCATAATTACAGCGCCAGAGATATTAACATACTCTTTTTTGGCGATCAGATCCTTTTCCAAAACTTGGCTTTGGTTCGTCATTAGCCAAACCTTCACCTTGCAGTGGCGAAGCTCTACATCAAAGTCGAAATA
Organism: Balaenoptera physalus; assembly: GCF_965194825.1. Classification (NCBI taxonomy): domain Eukaryota; kingdom Metazoa; phylum Chordata; class Mammalia; order Artiodactyla; family Balaenopteridae; genus Balaenoptera; species Balaenoptera physalus. The sequence continues at coordinate 14,514,067 of NC_138892.1, forward strand.
GTAATTTCCAGGAATCCTGCAGGTAAAGACTCCCATGGCCTCCTTTAAGTCCCTCTGGGCATTGTACAGGACCTCTGTGAAGATGACGGGCGTGGAAGGTGGAGGAAGCCTTCCACTGAGCTTCACCGTGAAGGCTGACCTTTCTCCGCAGGCGCATTTTACATTTTGACCTGCTGGTCCTGGGACTCCCGGCTCACCTCTCAATCCAGTAGGTCCTAGGAGGAACACAGAACAGTCTATGAGAAACTGATACCTTAGAGGAGCATGTATCCTTCCAGAATGCACTGGTGGTGGTGTGATTTCACACACTGAACTTGAGATGCACTGCTCTGCAGGTTGTTCTGTCTAGACTCTAATATCTAGAGTTTCATTTCCTGTCCTAGCTCCCCCTGTGCTATCAGAGTCCTCAATACAGTGTCCCGTTGAAGGCAATACTTGCTCTATTTTTGTCTGGCATTCCTGGATCCAGATGCTGAACCTTCCCTGGAGCGAAGTCTCGAGGACTGCTATGCTATACTTAGGCCAGTACTGACCACTTCAGGACTGTTTCAGTTCTGTATTTGGTGATCCTTATTCAGAGCTTGGAAACTTGAGCTTGTTATCCACTAACCACCCCATCCCTGCCCCCCAGGGAACTTCTTTCACTTTTATCTGAGCAAGCTATGCATCAATCAGAATGTCAATTTTACATTAGCCTTCCTGTGGGGATTAAGACGCTACCTTGGTTAAGAGTGTGAGCTTTGGCTTATAAAGGAAATAGTGCAGGTCATATCTCATCCCTGGTCAAGTTTCTTAACATTTATAAGGGTCCATTTTTTTCATCATCCACAAAAGCAAGTCATGATATATACTCTCACTGGTCTGTTCTGGAAAAAAGTTAGCATTAAATATTATGTTTGCTCTTATGATTATAACTGCTGGCCTCTAAGTTTGGGACTGTAATCTATGCTCCTAATAAGATTTTAGGATAATGTCATAATAAAGAGGCAGTGTCAAATCATTTTACTGTACTTTTTCTTTTCCCCTTACTTTATGGGTCTGCAATTTACTTCATGACACTATTCTTGAGTCCAACAGCCTGGGTCTCTTATTTTCAGGAAAAACAAACCTCTGAATCACTAAACCTTAGACATTTGATCCTAGGATAGGGGCCTATGGATATTCAATGACAATAATGGCCCTATAAGAAATTTTTCAAAATATGTGAGATTCTCTGGGGGATGGGGGAGCCTTTGGCTCAGACTTACTCAGCTGCAAGCAGCAGTTTATAAAGCCTCCCCATTCTGAGTGGTTCTTAAACTTTGGCATGCATCAGATTCACATGGAGGCCTTATTAAAACACAGATTGCTCACCTCCAGAGTTTCTCATAGACTAGATCTGGGGTAGAGACTGAAATTTGATTTTATAAGAATATCTCATGTGATGCTGGCGCTGCTGGTCTGTGGACAACACTTGGAGAACCCTGACTCTGACTCATCCACTTCGAGTCTACACGGCGAAGACAAGCAGCACACCAGGGACCCCGCGTGTAACCAGTGAGAAGGATCTAGAGCATAAGCATACCCAGGGCTTACTGAGGGCCAACTTTCCCATAATACCTGGACTTGGTACAGTCTTTGTGATCAAATGCACACCTTCTCATATAGTACTATGTGCTATAAGGTTCCACTAGCTCCGTTTTTTCCCTCTTAACTAGAAAGACTGTCCTGATGCGTGATTCCAACTCTGCAACTATGAGTTTTCTTGACATCTCCACTACCCTGACTTACCCTTACGGAGCAGTGTTGCCTTAAGTAACAACCTGGGTCTGGACTTAGGTCAGATTCCATAGTCTTCATAAGACCTGTGGCTTGGGCTAACGAACACTCTGCTAAAGAAACCCTTTGTGCGGCCCATAAGTTTCCCCAGATTCTTTCTATTCTTACTTGCTATCAACACCATGAAGATTATGACATTTTACCCAAAGAGAAAGGGGGAGGGGAAATTAAAGAGACAGAAGAAAAGGCTTTCTTACTTCTAGGACCTGCAACTCCAAGAGGCCCCAGAGGTCCAGGAGGCCCTGGAGGTCCACAGCATCCAATTTACTCAATGAAAGTATTTGCTATCAGAATAGACATAGTGAATCTCCACACACCTAGAACAAGAAAGCGAAGAGGAGTTATTTGCTCATGCAATCTGTGTGGGTAGAATTAAAGCTTGGTCTGTCAAAATTATACATTGGCTCTGGAATCAGACATACTTGGATCCAAATGACAGCTGTGCCACTTATCAGCTAACTGAGCATGTTAAACTCTACAGTTTAGCTGGCTCTTTATTAATTCCTCTGTTCTGTTATGAACCACCAGACTGAAATCACTACTCATTTACAAATGTTATTTCACTCAATATTATTTATCTCCTTTCTTATCCATCTCTTTATCAACTGAACGTAATGAACACTTAATAAATAACATTGGCCTATTATATGAATTATTATTAACAGAGGCTCCTAGGTATTGCCAATTTTGCACAGGGCACAATACTAGAAACATTATTTTTTAAATCAAATTTCCATTTCAATTATGTAAGAGATTAGTTCTTGGCCCACAATTACAAATAAGAAAATTGAGATTCAGAAAGTTATAATGACCAATCCAAAACCAGAGAGCCAGAAAGAAAAAGAGGTAGGATCTGAATCCTAGTCTGAGCCTGGACCATTATTTGAATGAGTTAATAAATGAATGAATGCCTATACTATATGGTCCTGCCCTTTCCCGTTCCCAGGTGCTCAGCCTTAGATCCTTTAAAAAAATTTACCCTGGGGCTTCCCTGGTGGCGCAGTGGTCGAGAATCTGCCTGCCAATGCAGGGGACACAGGTTCGAGCCCTGGTCTGGGAAGATCCCACATGCCGTGGAGCAACTAGGCCCGTGAGCCACAACTACTGAGTCTGCGCGTCTGGAGCCCGTGCTCCGCAACAAGAGAGGCCGCGATAGTGAGAGGCCCGCGCATCGCGATGAAGAGTGGCCCCCGCTTGCCGCAACTAGAGAAAGCCCTCGCACAGAAACGAAGATCCAACACAGCCAAAAATAAATAATAAATAAATAATAAAATAAAAAAAAATTAAAAAAAAATTTACCCTTATATCCTTTTTGTAAACATGCCTTATATTTAAGCAAATAACAAAAAGCTGCCTGGACTGTTTGTCTTTTATTTATGTATTTTTCCTGTCCCCCAAAGCAGAGACCCCTAGAAATAATATGTAGAAAATTCCATGATCAACATTGGAGGTTTCAGTGCCCTATTAAGTCCAGTTATTCCTAATCCACCCTCTCCTGGGGACCAGGCAACTGGACCATCCCTTCCTGCAGCTTGCATCAGGTCCCTACCAGTGATTCTCAGACAAAGAGACTTAGTTCTTCTTGGGCTGGCTTCTCCCAATGTGAAGGATCCCTGTGTTACTCCAGCTGTTAAATCTGAAGCAGGGGCCCCTGTTAGCACTCCACTGCAGCAAGAACTTCTTAAAGGTTTGAAGTCACCTCTTCAATATTTAAATATTTTCATGCAATCCAACCTGGGTTCACAATAAGATTAATGTTCAACCACAAGCAGGATTTGAGGTCACCTACCCTGACTAGCTCCAGAGTTTGGACTAGGAAGATGTTAGAAACCTGGTCAACCCGCGATTTTCTATCAGAGATATCTCTTGTGGCAATAGCTGCTGCTACAGGTAAAACCAAAGAGTGTGATTTTCCTTGCTCCTTGACTACTTTTTGAATACTTTCTTGCTGTATCTAATCTCAGATCAGGAGGCACTGAAAGCAAGCTCCTGGATGAGAAATCTGTGTAGGTCAAAGAACTGGGAACCGTAAGAACTTAATCACTGGGGACAAAAACAACCATTATTTGAAGTCCAATGTGTAGTATACGTAAGTTAGTGTCGTTAATGTTAATACGTGAACACCACATAGGAAAAAACAATGTCTGTCTAGCTATTATTATTACTCATACATCATCTTTTTAAACCCCATTACAATACCATGACTACCATGACGATTTTTTACCTGGCTTTTGTTGATTACCCACTCATCATGCCGGTCACAATATTCCTCTGTTCTCTGTGTACCACTTACACATTAGTGGACGAATCCACAGGCTCAACCAGACTCAGGTTCAATCCTTTTGACAACACTATAGATGGTACTATGTTGTTTCTTTTTGTGATATTAGTAGGTACTGATGCTAGGTGCCCAGATCCATTAATTCATTGCTGTTTCAAAATAGTGTTATTCTATGTTCTATAATATGTTTTTTCATGTATTAGTTGGAATAACCTGATAAAGACAGTCAACTCTTTGTCTACTTTTTGATTGTCTATTATCTTTTTCATTTGGTAGTTGGAATAATTTGATAATGAGACTCAACTCTTCATCTAGTATTTGGCTACCCAGGGGTATAATTCATATAAGAAAGGCAGAACAAATGCTTGACTGTTTTTCTTTTATTTGCCAGTTTTATTGATTTCCTTTCATCCTCCAAAGGTGGTGAATCCATTTTGTTTGGTTTTTATTTTATATTACATTAACCAAAGCCCATACTTTATTCAGATTTCCTTATTTCTTTTTCCTAGAGTCCTTCTTTTCCATGACTTCATCCAATATACCACATTGCATCTAATTGTCTGTCTCCTTTAGGTTCCTCTTGGCTGTGGTAGATTCTCAGACTTCTCTTGTTTTAGACAACATTGACAGTTTTCAAGAGTACTGATCAAATATTTTGTAGAATGTTCCTCAACTGAGATTTGTTTAATGTTTTCCTCATGATTAGAGAGTGTTATGGATTCGGGGCAGGAAGACTACAAAGGTAAACTGTCATTTTCATCACATCCTATCAAGGATACATATTATCCACATGACTTATTCATAATAAGGAAGTCTGAGGGAATTCCCTGGTGGTCCAGTGGTTAGGACTCTGTGCTTCCACTGCATGGGGCACGGGTTCGATCCCTGGTCAGGAAACTAAGATGCTGCATACCACAAGGTAGAGCCAAAAAAAAGGGGGGGAGTCTGACTCCATTTTTTAATGTTTGCTGATAGTTTTTAAGCCTCATTCCTCCCTTTTCTCTTCCTGCTTTACATCTGGGAAAGCTGATAATAAAGTCCAGATGCTCCTTTCCTCTGGTGCTAGTGCGAGGTACAAACCACATAAGCCTCTCCACATGCAGCCACACTGTCTTGTTTATTGTAGCTTTATAATAAGCCTTGAAGTTGGGTGGCCTGAGTCCTCCAGCTTTGTTTTGCTTCTTCAGTATTGTGTTTATCTATGTCTTTCACCTTCTATTACAAACTTTAGATCAGTGTGTTGATACCCATATGATAGGTTACTGAGATTTGGGTTGGAACTATGTTGAATTATAGATCAAGTTGGGATGAATTGACATCTTAACAATATTGGGTCTACCAATGCATGAACGTGGAATATTTCTCCATTTATCTTCTTTGATTTTTTTCATTGCAGTTTTGTAGTTTTCCTCATATATATATTATACGTATTTTGTCAGATTTAACCTAAGTATCTCATTTTTTTGGTACTACTGTAAATTCTACTGTGTGTGTGTTTTTTTTTTTTTATTTCAAGTTCTGAACGTTCATTGGTGATACAAGGGAAAACAACTTTTTAAAAAAAATGTTATACATACACAATCATGTCTTCTGCTAACAATGACAATTTTATATCTTTCTTCTCATTCTCTATTCCTTTTATTTCCATTTCTTGTTTTAGCATCCAGTTTCTCACCAATAAGTATATTGCTAGTTGTAGGTTTTATAAAGATGTCTTTGATCAAGTTGAGACAGTTTCCCTCTGTTCCTACTCTGGCTCTGATATTTTGTTGATACAGTACTAGAATGTTTGTAGTGAAGAGGCCCCACTTGATGAGTTGAGAAAGTGACCATACAAGGATCGCCAGTGACAAAGACCACATGTTCGGAGACTGAACCTTGACCCGTCCAAGTAAAATCAGCCAGATGTATATGGATGGTATTGCCTCATTGTGAATATCAACTGCAGCAACTTCTCTCTGGTTAAAAATATAACCAGGACATTGGCCTCAGGAGAGACCAGAAGACCAAATATTTAGAGAAATCAATTCTGCAAATCATCTAATCTCAATTTGAAAATCAAACCAAGTGAGACAAAAACAAGATAGCTGAGAAGCTGATTTTCAGTAGGTTTCCTTCCATAATATCAGAATGCTTGGACCAAGAAAAAGCACTCTCTCCATGGGAAATCTTGGTAAGTGTACCTACTCTTAGTTACAATAATGAATTAAACCTCTTATATTACTTCCATTACCCCTCTTTCTTTCACATGGAAAATATTATATAAATATATCTACCCTGGGAGACCATATTCTCATAACTTTGTCAAAGGTATAGATTTTATTCCCGCCTTACTACTGGTGAAAGTGGGTAGGAATGGAAGTCAAATAGTGACCGTGAATGATGTCATTATTATTTAATTACTCTCAGTTATGCAAATTAGTACAGAGGACTTATGACAGAATGGCAGGTGGTGAAACATCCCACATATGTACTTTTGAAATATATATTCAACTTTAATACTCTGATGCCCAGAGTCTAAGTCATCAGCATGAGACCTATCAATACCTGCCAAGACTCTTTCCCTTCCTCTATATTTGCCTCTGATTCTGGCGTTCATGTTTTATCACTATCCAGCTGAGTGTTTCTGTGCTACCTCTTGGGTTTGTTTGTTTGTTTGTTTATTTATCCTTTAATTCATCTTTTGTCTCTTTTCTATCTCTCCCTCCCACACATTTTCTTACTGTATTATGTCCACGCTCTCCTTTACCACCCTTACTGTTTTATTAATAATAGTAAGATATTAAAGTTTACTACTGATTTCATTCATTGTATCCAACTTAAAAGCCAAAGCTATTGTATATGTTTCATCTCTCTATCCACTATCCCTTCTCTCTCCTCTATCTCTGCTTTCACATTAGACCATAGCATATTTGAGTTATCTTACATAAATTAATAGGACAAAGTATAAAAATATAAGCAGGTAAAAATTAGGAGTAGACAAAAGACAAAAAGCAAAACCACAGTAAATGGTCAATTAAAGTGCAGATGTGTGCACCTGCCAAGTTTTAAAATTTTAGTTGGAAACATGAATCTGACTTTCCTAGGTGCAAAACAAAACAGAAAACAGGTCCCTTATATAATTCACATTGTCCATAATGGGAAATATGCATTGCCTTTGGGGATTTGCCATATGGATCGGAAAAAATAATTCCCAAAGATTTCATATAGGAACTTTGCATGAAATAAGTCAACCGATTCTTTAATAATACCTTCCAGTGGTGGTTATATTTTCTAGTCAGCTGAAGTATTATTACAATATGTGCTGAGGACAGTGCTATAACATCTAACAAAAACCTATTAAATTTACTCTTTGTTGTACTAGGCAACCTGTACTGAATGATTTTGTGTGTGTGAGAACTTTCTGTTTGAGTGGCGAGTGGGTATATGTCTGTGGATGTTTATTTGGGGGCAGGGGGTGTGGGGATACTTTAGACTCTGAACATACAAGGTGTTCCCCACTAATATCCAGTCATGTGAGATCCCAGCCATAATTAAATGAAAGCACAATCACCTAAGAGTAAACAATAGAATATTCCAGAACAAGTTCCATCCTGTAAAACAGTCTCAAAGGAGTCCAAATACTTCCATTTTTCTGGACCTCAATTTTTTCTTCTCTCCAATGAGGAATGTAATATTGAAACTCTCCCAAACTCACAGAGGGGTCTAGAAAATTACAAAAATAAAATGAGGGCTATGCAAGTGCCTGAACACTTGGGATTGTCTCATAACCATCTTAAAATTATTTTAAGATGCCCCAAGGCTTTCATATGAGAAACCATCAATAATTTCTAGTCATAAAGATGCTCAAATATGTACAGTGTTTTCATTAGAACGTAGAGAGTAGGGGCCAGGGGCCAGGAGTTAATATAAGGGGACTGTTTGATGTACTGTGCATCATGGCAGGCATATTTATTACATCATACTCTTTCACTTCTAAGAAATTCTGTGACTTAAGTTGGAATTCATAGCACCACTGTATAGTTGAGGCTGAAAAAGAGTTTAGTTAATTTCTCCAAGGTTGCACAGTTGGGAAGTGTCAGAGCTGGGATGTGTGAAACCTTGTCTGACTTTGAGAAACAAATTCTTGGGACTTCCCTGGTGGTCCAGTGGTTAAGAATCGCCTTCCAATGCAGGGGACATGGGTTCCATCCCTGGTGGGGGAACTAAGGTCCCACATGCCGCAGGGCAACTAAGCATGCACGCCACAACTAGAGAGCCTGCGTGCCGCAAACTACAGAGCCCACGCACTCTGGAGCCCACATGCCACAGCTAGAGAGAAGCCCACGCCCCGAAACGAAAATCCTGCATGCCACAACTAAGACCTGATGCAGCCAAAAATAAAAAATAATAAAATAAATAAATATTTTTTAAAATTCTCAGATTATTCTGATAACGATTTTATTGACTTACTTTCATACTTATTTACTTGACTTACCATTTTGTAAGTTATCAATGGGATCAGAAATTAGAGCCAATTTTATTACCAAGGATATGATTGGTGGCTTAGTTGTCTTTTAAAGCAAGTATTAAGATGATATAAAAATTAAACTTGTAAGGTAACATTTAGGACCACTCTGCTACAATAGTTGATTTATCAGGACAGACAGAGCTTTCAGTCTCTGGGGACAATTTCCTCTAGAGTTTGTATGTATTGGTGACCTATTTTTTTAGACTTAAGTCCATGTCCAGGCTTTTCTTTGTTAATGGGAATAAAAGGATGTCAATCAAGGAAAATTTCTACAACCTAGATATATTCAAAGAAGAGCAAACGTCAGGGCAATGTTATACTGGGAGTCAGCCTTGTGCCTTCACTGTGCTAGATACTTTATTATATTATCCCCAAACCCTATGCTACCCTCTTCGATAGGTGTAATTATCCCCCAATGTATAGGTGGGAAAACTGAGAGAAAAAGAAGCTAGGCAATTTCTCTATAGACACAATGTTAATGCTTAAGTGAGTGGACTTCAGATACCAAATCATCACAACTAAGACCAAGTATTGAATGTGACTGCCAGAGACTATTTCTAGGCCGCAGAGGCATAAGTTGGAAGAAGCAACATTGGATTCCAATAGGAAAGACCAGCAGGTCCCTTCTGTCTCTTCTGTGCCCCATCTGGGGAGGGTTCAATAACATGGGATAACGCCCTTGGAACGTTCCTAGCCATCTCTGACCCTAGTCCCAGCACTGATGTGGATGCCCACAGTAATGGACACTCCTTGGGACTGTGAGGGTTTGCATCCCTTTGACGGGGTGGGAACGTGATCCTTCAAGAGCAGCAGCGTCCTTTTCCAGTCTATGTGAACTTTTCCCGTTACTCTCCTGCTCTAGGTTTCTGGCTTTGGGCCCTGTCCATAACATCAGCCCCAGCTGATCTCAAGACCGAAGGAAATTCTGAACCCTGTGAACCTTGGGGACCCCCAGGCCCCCCAAGCCCTCCAGGCCCTTTGGGAATAGCTGGTTAAGGTGAGAGATTGTTTTCTTTTGCTTTTACTGTTCTTTCCTTTCTCTCTTTGGTTGTAATGTTCACAGACCCAGTTAAACCCCTAAATGAGCCTGGTAAGATTGCTGAAGCAAGACATTTCTTCTTTTCAAGGCCTATGAGTTGTTTCTCAACTCTGATTATGCATCAGAATGTCAAAACTTCATCTTACAGTTACTGAATCAGAAACTTGGGAATAGATGCAAATTACCCATATGTTTAGAAAGCTCTCAGGATATTTGATATACCACTGGAGTGGAGACCCAAAACTATAACTCTGGTTGCTATTCATACACAGCATGCCATGGGGCAAGGACAAAAACATATATTAGGTTCATTTAGTGTATGTATAAAGAAATGTGGGAGAATTCTTATGGGGAAAAGTATCTGTAGCACAAATTCATCCCCGTGCTCTCACCACCTTGCTGAGGACCAAACTGGGTTTGAGGCAGTTGGTTTGTACTTTGAAAAGATCTCCAAGAAAGGGATTCCATCTGCCTACTACTATTTACAGTAGGTTAAACCATTCAAAATTGCTGTTTTGTGGGGCAAAATCAGGGAAGTACTGACACTGTAAATATTTCAATCTAATATACATAGAGAAATTGGCAATGGGACAGGTGACACATAGTCAACTATGCAACAAGAAGTGCTCCCTGAATGAAGAATTAATGTTTGGCTGGAGCTCAGTGGGAATTTACACACCAATACTCCAGCTCTTGGCTAGAGACCCAGTGTTTTCCCACTAGTTAGCTCTTCCTCTAGAATTGGAAAAACATAGTAAGTTCTAAATTGAGATACGTTTTGATTCACATGGTAAGAAAGATCACTCAGCTACACACATGCACATGCACACATGCACACACCCACAAACATGCAAACGCAATGTGAAAAATAACTCACTTGTAAAACATTTAGAGACAAATCTTATTTGCTAGATTAGAGAAAATGGTTGAACCTGGTGAATTTAGAGAGCATACCATACAAAACATGCATGAATACTCAGTTTGTTCTTTAATTTTGAAGTTCAGTCATGTATTTGGGAGAGTAAGGTAACTTTGTATTCTAACAAAGACATCAATGGTGCCTATATGGTTGGTTATCAGTCAGGATAACAAGTTTGAGAAAATAGCTTGAATAGCACTTAAGTAGATGTACTCTTACTAATATCATTGTTATTTCTGTGCAGTGTGGCAGCACATATTTCACACTAAAGCAGTGGTGATTCCCACAAAATCAGGGGCAAGGTGGTATCATGAAAAGATACCAACTGGCTGGGGATTAGATCGCCATTCAACTCTGAACAATTGCTCTGCCACTTGGATACCTGAGGACAATGATTTCCATCAGATTGACCTGTGTACATCATTAACCTGAGCTCCACATCCAGGGATTCAGATTTAGAAGAAGCAGAGTGCAGCTAGGGCATCAGTGAGCCTTTTGAGCTCCACGGGTGACTGTAACGCTTATGTGGGTTTCAGTACAACTGATCTGTGCTCTTTTAGCTATAGCACAATATGATTTCTGGATTTTTCTGCATCAGTTCCTACAGAAAGTTGTCCTTAGTTATATGGTTTATAATAAAGAAAACATATGGTTCTGCCTTTGGGATAAGTTAAGAAAAACAATTCATGCACTTAGCATTCAGAAAATATACTTTGAATGCTAACTACAAGCTGGGCACTCTAATGAGGCACAGGTATGGTCAAGGACACAAGTGCTTAAGGAAGGGGTTACAATTCAGTGTGGTAAAAGCTACGACAAAAGTAAGCACTGGATGATAGTCCCACAGACTAGAGAGAGAAACTTTAAGGGAATCTTTAAGATCATAAGTAAAAAAGGTAGATGGGAGGGAGGGAGACAGAAGTATGCTGATCATAAAATGCATGAGTTCAGAATTACCTCCTTCCTTTGTCTGTATATCTTGTGTAAAGGTCCTCAAGGTCATCCAGGAAAAATGGGACAAAGAGGGTCACCTGGAGCTATTGAGAGGTGCCCATTGCCACCAAAATCTGCCTTTTTCGTGAAGCTTAGTGAACCTCTCCCAAAGCCCTTCCAGCCCGTTGTTTTCAAGGAAGTCCTGTACAACCAGCAGGACCACTTTAATCTGACCACTGGAGTGTTCAGCTGCACCACCCCTGGTGTGTACAATTTTGCCTTTGACAATGAGCTGTTTCAGAGATCTGTGAAGATAGGACTCATGAGGAACGGCATCCAGGTCAGATGGAAGCAAGCCCAAGCCAAAGACAGTCACAAACATGCTTTGGGAACTGTCATTGTGCGTCTGGAGAAGGAGGACAAGGTCTGGCTGGAATCCAAGCTGAATGAAGCAGAATCTGAAAAAGGAACGACTCAAATTATGTTCTTTGGGTATTTGCTTTATGGAAATTAAGATGGCTTGGTGTTAATAGCACTCCTCCCTTCCTCATGTAAGTCTAAACTAATGAGCATAATTTCCCCTCTCACACATTTCCTACAACATCATAGAATGAGGGGAAGTCCATAAAATTGAGTGAGCAATTAAGAAAAGTGAATTTGACACCAATCAAAGAAACATAAAAACAATCCTTGCCAATGATAAGTAAGTGAGAAAGGCTTCTGAGGAGTCTATTTAAGTGAAGGATCAACTGAATTTACTCTTTGGCTCTTGGCTTTTGCCCTTTGTCCTTCCCTTTTCTTCTTCCTTGGTCTACAGGTATAATAGCAGGAGCTGCAGCAGCCATACTGTGATCATGAGAACTAAAGCTCAAAGCTTTTTTAAAAGTAGAGCATATCCTAAATTAAAACTGCACATAGGGCTTTCCTGGTGGCGTAGTGGTTAAGAATCTGCCTACCAATGCAGAGGACACGGGTTTGAGCCCTGGTCTGGGAAGATTCCACATGCTGCAGAGCAACTAAGCCCATGCGCCACAACTACTGAGCCTGCGCTCTGCAGCCCACGAGCTACAACTACTGATCCCGCGTGCCACACTACTGAAGGCCGCACGCCTAGAGCCTGTGCTCCGCAACAAGAGAAGCCACCACAATGAGAAGCCTGTGCACCGCAAATGAAGAGTAGCCCCCCATCGCCACAACTAGAGAAAGCCCGTGCACAGCAACAAAGATCCAATGCAGCCAAAAATAAATTAATTGATTAAAAAAAAACCTGCACATAAAACATCAATATAGTGTAAACAGTAATAAAATGAATATCTGTGTATCTAACATTCAGGCCAATTAGTAGAAATTTTGTTATACACCAGAAGTATCTTATATCCCCCCATTTGCAAGGTGGGCATGAATATAGAGAAAAGTTGCTTCCTTAACAATTACCTTAAGCAGGTGACCCAGCCCTGGACTTCCTTCTTCTAGACATATTGTTATGTGAGACAAATAAACTTCTCATATAACTTCTCATTTAGTTATGCCATTGTAGTGAAATTTCTGCCATACAAAGTCAAATATAATCCTGACTAATTGTGGGCTTGCTTTCCCCTGGGGTTATTACTTTCTCCCTCCAACCCTTCCTTTTTCCTTCTTTGTCTCTCTTCAAAGTCAACAATGAACTAAGCAATGTTCTGTTACTGGGCATATAGGAATTGGCGGAACTCAGTTTCTACCCATGAAGGACTTAAACTAAGTAATATACAATACATAAATATAAACTTTCTCTCATGAGAGCTCTAGAGGAAAAAAATAATTATCCAACAATGATGAGATGAAGCTCAACAATGAGTTTCCATGGGTGGGAGCTGAATGCATGACCTGCCTCTTCCTTCCCATCTCATCTTTATTCCATTACTCCACTTCCAACAAATACCAAGACCTTCAACCCAGACATGCCAACAGTCTCTCCCTCACCATGCTTGTCCAGTCCAAACCTATTAATTTTACCTTCTAAGGTTCCTATAAAATCAATTTTTCATTTTTCCCACATTTACAACTAATACCATCTTCTGCTAATACATTCTCCATTCTCATGGGCAACACATAGCCAGACCTTCTGCCAACTACTTCTCAACCTGGCAGTCACAGGAAGCTTTAAATATGCAGCTATAATTACCTTGACACTTGCCTTTACACCTTCAGCAGTTTTCCATTTTTCAACATTTTTGGCCACTTTTCCCTCCTCTTCTCCCCTTGGTGGCTGGACTTCAGATACATACATTTTACTTTCACACATTGCTGTACTCTCTCCTATTTCATGGTTTTGGATATGCTCTCCCACTGCCTGGGACACCCATACCTCACCACTCCCATCTCTACCACCTCCACCACCATCTATGACTTCTCAGAGGGCCCAGGGGATGCCTTTCTGTGCCAGAGATGATTGGGCTTGGTTGGACAACCCTCTTTCTTACATTCTTAATGCACCATGCTCCTCTCCTATGTTATTACAATTTCATTTATATCTCCTAAAACATTATTAATGTTACTCTCCACCTCTAAATTACAACTTCCATGAGAGAAAGACTGCAACTTTTATTTTGCCCTGCATTTAAATCCCATAGCCCAGTATTAGACATTAAGGGGCTCAATAACATTTTGAAAGAATGAAACAATTAGAATTTATCATATCCACTAGCACAAAATGAATATTGGCCATTAATATTGCCAATTTTATTGTTACAAATTGATCTCATACTCATACCCATCTAAACTCATAGGTTTCACTTACTTGACATGTTCAGGTCCTTTATTCTTTCATTTGTTCAGTAAATAAAACTTACTGAATGAGATAGAAGACATTAATAGAAATAAAGTGACATTTATCAAATATTTTATATGCCAAACATGCCTCCTGGTACTGCCACAATTCACTTATATTATACATAAGGTGGAGACTTGTCTTAGATGGCTTGGAACAGTCCCAGTTTATGTATACTGGGCTGATGCAATTTCATATTGTAGCATTACAATTATGACTAGTGTTCCTTTTACACTTAAAATTGCCCCCTTTTATGAGAAAAGTCTATAATCTACACACTTATTTTTATTTATATATAAATAATATATATTATTAGAACCATAAAAAGGCAAGAAATATTTAAAGAGAAAAAAATCTTTTTGCCATAAATTTTGAGCCCTTTATGAATACAGCAGGTAAGATAGCGGAGATCATATATTCTGTCTTCATATTTTCCAGATTTTTTTTCTAAGCACCAACACCACCCTCAATGATAGTTAACTTCCACAGGAACTTTAAAGTTGCAAAACCCTTCATGAACGTTTTCCTGTGCAATCTTCAGAGCAAGCTTTTGAACAGCGTTTTTTGCTTACTTTCATATGATAAATTATGTGTCCAGTGATTAGGATGTGGCTATCTTTCGGGGCCATTATTCAGCTTACCCATCCCTCACAGAGACCTTAATCAGTGAAAAAGAGGAAATAGGGGGAAGCCAGGAAGATATGTTTCTTCTCATCTCTCTCTCCAATGGATGGTTCTGAGCTGCAGTAGTTTCAAGGCCCCTTTGTGCTCCTGTGGAATCTAACATCAGCTGTGGTTATTGTAAAGCTTTGATGGGCATGGGAATGTACCACTATTTGCTCTCCTTCTTTTGCCTAACTTCCAATTTCATGCACAATTGGTGCCCTAAGATTGCGCCCGCCAGTAAATTATTCATACGTAAAGGTTCTTCCTCAGCCTGGGTTTTCTGGGGATCTGGCATAGACGTTGCCATTAACAAGAGCACTTATACACAATCCACATGCAGAGAGTTCTTCCATCTTCCCCGAGGAAAACAACTTGAGAATGGAAGCTCTTCTGGTAAGTGATTCCTCAAATGCCCTGTTTTGTCTCACTTGTTTGTTTTTCAAGGTTTTGAGTGAGATGCATTATTAACCAATTTCCTTTATTATTTGCAAGTCTAGTCTCTTGCAAGATGATACATGCAAGTTAGAAGGCTTTGCTTCTGTACTAGGGCACATGTCTAGATATCCAATTCTGCTAATTAATGACCATTTATACTGATGATCAGGGATCTTTTTTTTTTTTTTAATTAATTAATTTATTTATTTATTTATGGCTGTGTTGGGTCTTCGTTTCTGTGCGAGGGCTTTCTCCCGTTGTGGAGAGCGGGGGCCACTCTTCATCGCGGTGTGCGGGCCTCTCACTGTCGTGGCCTCTCTTGCTGCGGAGCACAGGCTCCAGACGCGCAGGCTCAGTAGTTGTGGCTCACGGGCTTAGTTGCTCCGCGGCATGTGGGATCTTCCCAGACCAGGGCTCGAATCCGTGTCCCCTGCATTGGCAGGCAGATTCTTAACCACTGCGCCACCAGGGAAGCCCAGGGATCTTTTATAATATCCCGATTGGGGCTATTTTCCATCTTC
Source organism: Balaenoptera physalus (assembly GCF_965194825.1). NCBI lineage: Eukaryota > Metazoa > Chordata > Mammalia > Artiodactyla > Balaenopteridae > Balaenoptera > Balaenoptera physalus. The sequence continues at coordinate 14,529,998 of NC_138892.1, forward strand.
GTGTTGCCTAGCTTCCCAATGGTTCCAGGACAATAGTGTGTAAGAACAGAAAGACACCTTGAATATTGCACCCCATCCCGATAAATTAACAGATGGAGAGGCTGAGGCTTAAGAAGGAAGTGAGTTCCCACATTTACACAGCAGTTTTTAGAACAATTTATCTTTTTTAAGTGTGAAAATACCCTAAATTAACTACACATAAAATATCAGTCAATAACAGTAATAATTAACTGAATAGCCATGTATTCACCACCCAAGGCAAATTAGTATAGTGTTGCCATACACCAAAAGCCTCTTATAATCCCTTCCTGCATTCCCTTTATCCAAATAACTACTATCCTAAAATTTGCATTATTTTTTTTCTTTTATTTGTAAATAAAGTTACTAAGTACATATTTGTGTATTTTCATAGTGGACCCAGGCACTCATCTTGTATGCACTCATCTTTCTTGTGTATAATATACCTAAGAGTGAAATTACTGGGTCATAGGGTGGGCATATATTCAGCTGCAGTAGTAATTGCTAAATTAGTTTCCAAAGGGGTTACACTATTCTATACTGCTACCAGCAATGTATGAGAATTCAGGTTGTTTCACATTGCCACCATCATTTGGCATTAATATTTTAAAACTTGGCCATTTTGGTAAGTGTGAAGTGATATATCATTGTCATTTTAATTTGCATTTATCTGAAGAGTAATTACTTGAGCACCTTTTACTATACTTCCTGGCCATGTGGATACCCTCTTCTGAGAATGAGCTATTTGTCCATTTTTAAATTGGGTTATCTTTTTCTCATTGATTGCAGGAAATCTTTAAGTTTTACTATTACATGTTTTATCAGATACATATAAATTTTAAATTTCTTCTCTAATTCTCTGGATTACCTATGTACTCTGTTAATGGTATATCTTGAACAGATCTTCATTTAAATGAAAGTCTCATTTATCTTCTTTTATAGTTAGTGGGTTTGTGTCCTACTTAAAACAGTTGCCTAATTCAAATTAGAAATAAATTCCTCTATGTTTTCTTTGATAAACTTTACTGTTTTAACGTTCTCACTCTGAGAAATTTATTTCATCATTTTCTTTCAGGAATGGATATAAGTGTTCTGATTTCTGGTAAGTTAATAACTCTTGCTAATTATCCAAGGTATAACGATCCTGAAGTGGGTCTTATCACACTTTCCTCATTATTACCCACCACAATCCCCTCTCTCCCCTTTCTTCTGACCCCTCACACTCTTCCCCTCTACATTCAGGAAATTTGTTGTTCTTCAGGTTTATTTAGTGACGGGAATGATGTGGAACTTTAAAAGAGTTGAGTGTGAGAAAGAACTGGAGGTTAAATATTTGAAGATGAATTTTATAATTAAAATTGCATTCTGTGGTTCACTGCGCTTGGATAAGTTCTTCTCTCCCTTCTTCTGATAACTGAACAGGGTATGTTACCTAAGTGGTCCAAGAAGGTAATTCAGGCACCATATTTAGTGAGATCCTTGGCCCTGAGTCTTTGGCCTCTTCAGAATTCACTAGAGATTCAGTTATTGTCCTGTTGAATGTACTCCCAGCTGACTACCCATGCTCAGGAAAGGATTTTTTTTTTCTGAATCCTGTGTGGCTCTTTGTCTTCAGATCTCGCTGGGGGTTGGATATATAAGCAGCCAGAAAAGTGCATTGATAGGGAGGAGTGGGTTAAGAAAAGCTGGATCCTCCATCGCTTGTTCCCTCCGCCCACATCTCACTTGTTCCTGGCACATTTCACCTGCACCAGCAACTGAATGATGAGAAAAATCTGTCTTCTCTCAAGTGGAACAAATCCCTCTATTGTCCCTAGAGGGTGCTCAGAATCCACCAATCTACCCACAGGCAGCTTCCGGACCTAAAGTGAAGAACACTGGAGAGCCAGAGAGAGAAAGAATAATGTAAAGAAGGAGCAGAGAGAGCTACAAAAGGACAGAGCAAAATCCTCCTCTCCTTGGGGAAAGAATCAGTGACCACTGATTCTCTGACTTGCTGGGCCCCAATATTTCAATTAGCATTTGGCCTTCACCCAACAGGTATCTTTGGAGACAGAATTGATCCATGTATTCCTTAATGCCAGGCTCCAAAGGGATCGCAATATATATATATATATATATATATATATATATATGGAATAAATATAACTACCGTTATATGTACATCCATTTTGCGTGTTACTTTGTTCACGATGCTTTACCCACACACTATAACTTATCCTCGCAGCAACACAATAGTATACATTTTATTCCATTCATTTTGTAGGTGTGGAAGTTGAGTTGTAGAGAAGACAAAAAGCTTGGCCAAAACGAACACAGCCTATTGGTATTGTAACAAATTTCAAATCCATGTTCTCTCTAATACACCATCCAGGTCTTTTCTCAGGCTCTCAGGAAGTCCAAAATTGACTTAAGGAGCAATGATTTTTCACACATAATGCAAAATAGCAATGTGTGATACAAATTGTTAAATGCCGTGTATGGAAGTTTATAAAATAGAATTTCATGGCTAAACCTGACCTCAGAGGCCATTCAGTCCAAAGCACAAATCAATGAGTCCATCTTCATCATATGTTGAAGAGTCCTCTCCAGCTTCTACTTGAATGCCTCAAAGAGAAGGAATCCCCTACTTTGCAAATACATCCTTCCACTGATAAACTACCATCAGAAAGATTTTCCTTGTGTGAACCCAAGTCTGTTCCAGCTGTATCCTAAAGGCATCTTTTGTGTCCACACAGTACAAGACCACTATTCATTTCATATAACAACATCTCACATATTGCATGTCCATTAATCCGGCCCTATTCCTAGGATTTTTCATCTCCAGGTTTTAAAGAAAATCCAAGTTCCTCCTCTGTTACCTTATATGTTGCAGGTTTGAGGTTTACCCACAATTCTAGTTGTCTTATTCTGGACACATTCATAAAGATGGGACCAAGAATGAGCAAATATCTATTCATCACACACCAAAAAAACCTCACATATGTCCCATCTACTGCAACTCTTTCCCAGACACCTCTTACAGTGAGTTAATTGTACACTTCTCAGAACCACTCCTCTTTCTAAAGCTATAATGGCATGTAACATTTCTGGGTTGTGATTATATGTTCGTATCTTTAAAAAGAATTTGAAGGCAGGAACTATATTCATCTTTACAACCTCACAGAGTATCTGGTACATATTGGATGCTCAACAAATGTTTCAGTTCTCTTCAGAGATTTTGTTCACTGATGTGTACCCAACACCTAACCAGAGCCTGGCTCTAGTTCTCAAAAAATATTTGCTGAGTGAATGCATGCATCACTCAACACAGTGTTCCAGAAAAAACATTAAATCACGCATTATTTTAAACAGTATCTGCTGAGCATATACTACGTGCCTGGCATTATTCTATCCAAAAATATTCTATAAATGCAATCCAAAGTGTCATTTTATGATTTTGACAATTCAGTATGTTCCAACAGTCTAACGTTGTTTACCATAAAGGCAAGACCTTAGCCTTTTTTTCAGAGCCTGCTATTAAGCCATCCCTCCCACTTACCCTCACTATAGCGTTTGAAGGTTTAGAGGCAATGTTTTAGATTTATTTCTAGCACAATTCAACTTGCCTCTTTTCTTCCCTTCATGCCAGGCTATTGATAGTTTTCTGAATCCTGATTCTATTATGCAATCCATTTGTTCTTCCTCTCAGCCTTGGTGCATCCTCAGATTTGATTAGAGGACCATCAATGCTCTCATATGAAACATTGATAAAAATGTGGAACTGGACAAGACCAAAGCCAGAACTCCTCGACAGAGACCTTTGTTCTAGGTTATCATTAATCCATTAGTCAGCAATCTCAGGACACAGCCATTCAGGTTTGATACCACTCAGCAGTAATGCCGTCAATATTTGGTCATTTGTTCACAAAGACATAATGAGATTTTGGAAAATGCCACACGAAAATCCACATGCCCATGTCTCTAGTCATCCTCCCAATAATTCATGTATAAACAAACCAACAAAGAAGGTGAGTATGGCTTGTTCTTAGTAAACCTCCGATCCTTCTTTGTAACCACTGTTTTATCGTCCAAGTCTTCACGTGCCATCTTCTTGGTATTCTTATCTAGAAACTCTCCCAGAATTTCCACCAAGCTCACCAACTATAGTTCATGACTTCCATTTTCCTCATCTGTTTGAAAATGGAAACATTCTCCCGTATCCCCAGGAATTGTCTCCATACCTCCAAGATCCCTAAAGCTATTCAAACAAATTAAGCTCCCGGTGAACTCTCACATGTTAAAAAATAATAGGGGTAACCTGAGAAAATTACGTACAGTATCTACGACCAAGGGTGCGGTATGTGTCCTTCGTCCAACATCTCTTACTCCGAAGATCTGCACCAGACCATCTGTTGGCAACTCGCTGCCTTTTCTCCCTTCTATGTGCTTCTCTGTGTCACAGAGGCCAAGAAACTGAATGCAAACTATATCTCCCAGAGTCCCTGACAACTAGTTTGCTAATGTGAGGAGTTTTCACAGGATTTGGAAGATAGGGATAGACAGGCAGATAGATAGGCAGGTAGATAGGTAGATGATAGTCACTGCTCCTTTAGAAACAGAAAGGAGGTATGTGGGTTTGAACTCATGACCCTGGGGTGAAGAGTTCCATGTTCTACTGACTGAGATATATAATCTGAGGTACTATTAACACCCCCATTTTAAGGAAGAGGCACTGAGGCACATGGTTATGTGATTTTCCCAAAGACATAAATTAGTAAGATGGAGAATCAGGTTTTGAATCAGAGTACAGCTTGTGTCTGAGTGCACACTATGTTATTATCCCCACTAAACAACCGCGAGAAAAAAAAAAAAAAGGCATAGGGAGGTTAAGTAACTCTCCCAAACTAGCAAGTCATAGAAATAGTTGTGTGACTCCGGGCAAGTCACTTATCCTCTTTGGCCTCAAATTCATCAGCTGTAAAATGGTTAAATAATACTACCTACACAATAAGTGTGGGGTGATAATTAAATGGCATAAATTCATATGAAGCTCAATGCCAAGTTCCTGCCACAAAGTTAGTGCTCAAAATAGTCCTTCTCAACAGTCTGAGAGGTTTATAATGAGCATACATTCCTTTAAAACCCACAAAACAATAAAAACATTCCCATTTTGAAATGAATCTTCACATGCCATTTGTCTGAGCCATGTGACTTGAATGTATTTAACAGAGCAAGACACTCTCTCACCAACTTTCCTTCTCTCTTGGATTTTTATTTTTTTATTTCCTCCAGCCAGCTTCAGCTTCCATGCTCCTGACTCAATGATTAGTTTTCCTGGCAGGGAGGGAGGAGGCAAGGAACACTCAGGTTACAGTATATACATCTTTTGTGGGCTTCTCGTACCAAACTAAAAAAAATAGCCTTTTCACCAACCTGGAGGTTTTTTAAGCTTTCTTTCCCGACCCTCTTCAAAGGGGTTTCAGCCCGCTCACCCCATCTGCCACCTTTGGGACACGTTCTCTTTGTGCCTAATTCTCAGGAGAGCTCACAAAGCAGGCACACTGACCTCTTTAGACAACAGCCCTCCTCCCCTCTCTACTTCCTTCCTCACCAGGACCCTTTGTACCTTTTAACCAGGATTTCATTTTTGAAAAGGGCTTTTTCTGGTACCCGCTGCCCATGTGTTTGTTTCGTTTGTAACCTTAGCATTCCCTGAGAGCATCCCGTAATGTTTCCAGGACCCCTGCTACCACCACCAGTGACAATAACAATCGCTTCCATCCTGCCAGCGCTCAGGGTGTGGCAGTCACCGTGCTCCGTACTCTGCATGCATGATCTCATTTAATCCCCTAGCAACTCTGGGACGAGGATACTGTTATTATCTTCCATAAACAACTGAAGAAAAGCTGAGGCTTAGTGAGGTTATCCAAAGCCACAGAATGAGCACGTGGCACAACTGTCCACTTTTCTCTATACCCACCTCCATCTCCCCATCAAGGCTGCCACTCTATTCCCTGGACTGGGTCACCAGCCTCCCAACTGGGCTGCCTGCCTCTAGCCTTGACCCTCTGCAATCTTTTCTTTACCCGGGCAAAATGAAGTTATAAAAACATAAGTCATGGTACTTCTTTGCTTAAACCCTTCAGTGACACCTCATTTCTTTTATGATCATGTGCTAAGTCCTTATAGGGCTTTGAACTATCTGGATTTGCCTGAAGTTTCCAGTCTTAAGTTACTTCCCCTCAATCCCTTCCCTGTAGTTTATTGGCAGTCCAGCTCTGACTTCATTTGTCCCTGGGCCTTGCACTGTTTGTTCCCTTAGCCTGAAAATTGTTCCTTGTCCTCCACTTAATTCCCTGGGAGAAAATAAAGGTATCTCTCTTGCTTCACTGCCTCACACTTCCTTCAAAAGCATATGAATTCCCAGGTAATTTAATACATTTATAAGGTTTCTATTGCATCATTTAATACCTTTCCAACCCTCCACAGATGAGCAAGCCGACCTCAAGCAACCTGCTCAAAATCCGAGTTCTAGCAAGAGGATGAGTTGGGTTATGAACACGTCTGTTTGACTTCAGACACTGTGATCTTTCCTCTGAGCTTTGTTGCTACGATGTTGTTTGAGGTTAAAAACAACAGCAGGTAAACATGGCTTGGGGGTTGGGATTGTCTATGAGGCTGAAATTAATCCAATGAATGGGGAGAAAAGGAATCTTAGCCTATGCCCTTGGGGGTAGGAAGGTCAGTCATTGGGCTCCAGCTGGAGAGTGGTTTTCTGTTTTTTGAATCAGAGTAATTTCTTTGCCTACCTTTGTGTGGCTATAATCACAGGAACTGTTTTATTAATGCCCTTGGCAAAGCCCAGCAAGATGATCTGTCCTTAGCAACTAAGAGGTAGCTGAGGTCAGGTCTACGGAGCCGGAGGCTCAGCAGGGCACTTGCAGGGGAACAGAAAGGAAATCTGCCAAGGAGACAGATATCCCAAGAAACCAGGTTTTCAGAAATGGGCTCCAAAGAGTTCTCAGCAACTCTGCCTTAGCCCTTCTCCACCCAGCACTCACCTACTCACTTGAAAACTCACTAGGGAAGGGTTGGTTCTTCGTGTCTGACAAAAGTCTTTGAGTTCCTGCTCTGCTGCGTCACTTTCTCCACGTCCTTTCACCTACCCAGCTTCAGTTTCACCATTTGTCAAATATAATAAAAGTACTACCTACTGGGGGCTTCCCTGGTGGCGCAGTGGTTGACAATCCGCCTGCCAATGCAGGGGACACGGGTTCGAGCCCTGGTCTGGGAAGATCCCACATGCCGCGGAGCAATTAGGCCCGTGAGCCACAACTACCGAGCCCGCGCGTCTGGAGTCTGTGCTCCGCAACAAGAGAGGCCACGACAGAGAGAGGCCTGCGCACCACGATGAAGACGCCGCAACTAGAGAAGGCCCTCGCACAGAAACGAAGACCCAACACAGCCAAAAATAAATAAAATTAAAAAAAAAAAAAAAAAAGTACTACCTACTGCACAGGGTTGTTTGTGACTTCATTGAAACCATTGTATGTAACAGGGACTCACACAGTGCCTGACGCATAGAGAGATTTTTTTATAGTTATCTTTGTAGTCACTGCCCTATACTTAGAAAAATGAAATTAAGAAAAATGCACGAGACTCCTGCGTAGAACGGCCCCCCTCTTGCCTGCAGCTTTTGGCCTAAACACCCACCTGATTGCCTGAAAGACCAACCCTGATCTGAGTTCAGCCTCCTCTCCTTCCCGAGCAACAATCAGCTCCCTGTCACTGAATTCCCTGCTATTTGCCAGGCACCGAGAAAAACAGAGATCAAAGCATCTGCTCCTTGCCTACAGCCCAGCAGACGGACAACTCTGTCCTTCTCATCCACTAAGGCTGTTTCAGCAATTAAGCTCCGTGATAACAGTATCTAAGACCTACAAGCTTTCCAAGGGCCTAGGGAAATCTCTGAGATCTCAAATACAGAATCGTTGGCCCTGAAATATGAAAGCAGTAAAATTAAATTAATAGGTGTTTCATTTAGTGTGTCTACAAAATGCATCATATCAACTTTTATAACTTTTTTACAACTTATAATTTTTACAATTTATCATGTGTAAATTCCATTTATCATGGGATGTAGGGGGCATTTTAACTTGTCCGAGTGAGGAACCAAAATGAGAAAGCCTAAAGCTAATGAGGGCCTTAAAGCAGCCTGTACTAGCACCACACAACAGACAAATTCCATCTGCTTCCTGGTAAACCTTCACTCAGAGTTTTCCTTTCCCCAAAATGACTCCTCCCCTCTGTGCGGCTGGTGCTGACTGGCAACTAGGCAGGGCCCTCTACCTCCTCAGAAGGCTGTCCTCTCTGTGGTTTCAACATCCCTCTATCACTCTCTGTCTCTACGGTACAACCTCACTATCCCTGATTGTTAGGGTCTCCCTTTGTCAAAGAGAGAGAGCGTCTATGTCCCTAAGACCTCACTGTGAAGCAGGGAGGTGAACAAATCCACATAAAAACACAGTGTTAAGCCAGCTTTCCAAGGTACGGCAGATTTCCTCTGGCTTTCTCTGTCTTGAGAATTACATGAATTTGTAGGACCTCTTATTAAAGTTCTAGGACCTCTCTTAGCTGGACCCAGGCCCTCAGAAGCTGTCATGATTAGGGCATTTCTATGTAAGGTCCTCTGTTGTGGGGGGAAATCAGGGAAGTTTGTTAATAGCTACAGCCAGCTCCTCCTAATTAATAATCCGGTCTCAAAGGGAACTGGTGTCTAGTGTGGGATGAAAGGCTGGATGCTTTGCCCCTGTCTTTGGCCTGATCCTGTTCAGCTTTTTTTAAAAACATGCCAAACATACATCATACAGCTTTACCTTTATATAAGCCTTCTTTTCTTAGCAGAGCTTTTTTGTTTATCTCTGCCTCACATGGAATTTTCCCCTTTGTTGTTTTTATTATCTAAGCAATGCATATTTATTATGAAAGAATTAGAACAACAGATAAACAATGACTCAAACCACCATCCCTTTGGCATTGTGACTGAGCATCAAACCTGCCACTACAGCAGAATGCCAAAAGCCTCCTGCCAGATGGTAAACAACTTGAGCAGAAGAGCCATGTCTGCAGCCAGGCACTGTAGGAAAGCGTGGACTGGGGAGTCGTCCCGATTTGGACTTGGACTTGGAGCCCAGCTCCCTGCCTTGCTGGCTGTGCAGAAATCCTTACACAGACTGATAGGAACAATAAGGACATCCATTGGCCCACAGAACTGGAAGCTTCAGGATTGACTTAATCCAGTGGTCTCCGATTCCCCTGGTCAGGCCCACCCCCTGCACAAGTGTCACCTCAGGCTGATAGTCAGGTGGCTGCAGCATCCCCAGACCCCAAATCCATACACGGAAATGTCAGAGGATGAGATTATCTCGCTGCAGCATCCCCAGACCCCAAATCCATATACGGAAATGTCAGAGGATGAGATTATCTCGCTGCAGCATCCCCAGACCCCAAATCCATATACGGAAATGTCAGAGGATGAGATTATCTCGCTGCAGCATCCCCAGACCCCAAATCCATACATGGAAGTGTCAGAGGATGAGATTATCTCGCTGCAGCATCCCCAGACCCCAAATCCATACACGGAAATGTCAGAGGATGAGATTATCTCGCTGCAGCATCCCCAGACCCCAAATCCATACATAGAAATGTCAGAGGATGAGATTATCTCCTGCTGAGGCTTTCTCTAAAGAGTGAAGACAATATTTGCAGAAGCCACAGAAAATTTTCCCTTGCACCTTTTTGATTAAAATTGATGCTCATTTCTGAACTAATCCTGTAGCCAGCAGAATGCTCTGCACTGATTGGCTTAAGCCTGGGTTCTCCAACTGGAAATGGGCATCCTATTTCCAAGGATAGTTCCACTCATCAAGCCCTGCCCCTGCAGATGTTGTGGAGTGGACGTTGGGAAGTTGACAGTAATCGTGTGGTCTTGGACAAGTTATCCACTCCTCTGAGCATCAACTCTCTCACTGATAAAATGGGAATAGTCACACACATTTTGTGGTGGAGAGTACCTGAGATAATTCATGTGAAATGGCAAAACACTGTGCCTGACACTTAGGAGGGGCTCAGGTGGTGAATAATGTTTGATGAATCCAATAACTGACTAATCAGGTTCCTGTGGTGGAACAACCCACTTTCTTCCCACCATGCTGATTGGACAATGCTCCCTTCTTCAGATGAGTCACTCCTTCCTCTGTGTCCCTGAACCACTGGGCAGAGCTCTCCTTTGGCATGGATGGTAATCAATTTCAGCTTCGTCTGTTTAACGTCTGACTCCCCCTTGGTCCTGGGATGGGGCATCATGTCCCAGCTATCTTCCTTTCTCCAGTGCTTGACACAGAGCTGGCACAGGATACAAACTCAGTGGATGTTTGTTGAATGAATCACTGAATCACAATTAGGATGAGTACCTACTGAGCACCGACTGTGGTTACAAATGACAAATGTGCAATTTAGATAAGCTTAGATGGAAAAAGAGAAGAATCTATAGGACCACATAATCTGATAGGTGGTTATATAGTATTTGCTTTATGATAATTTTAATATTATATAATATATTATATATATTTTCTTCAGTCTTCTGTATGTATATGTTTTATTCAACTTCTGTATGTGTGATATCTTAATTTTTACTTATTTTGTTTTTAAATCTTCAAAACAAAAGCCTGAAGGCAAAAAATCTTATTAAGGAGAAAATCATAAAACTAAATGAAGCCTCATGGTACTTGAGAATATTAAAATATGTAACTAAATTTTAACATTTGCTTTAAATGTGGTTTAAAATGCAATGTCATAAATATTTTTTAAATGGTTGAAAGACATTTTGGAAATGCTGACTACGGTAAATATATGAGAAGATGAGCACAACAGAAATAGAATTTTCACTTTAGGAATTATTCAGTATCTTACTCTTGGTATTAGAAGTGGTTTCTCAGTTGAGTGGCCCCCATCATTGTGTGTGAATTATTTGTCTTTCAGTTATGGGGAGACTCCAGTATGGTAACCAATCCTGAATTATTCTTGCTGTCTGGAGAAAACTGTGTGGATGTTTAAATGTTAAATCATTTGAAGAAAATGAATTTTGAACCTCTCTGGTCATTTCATACTGACCTCTTTCTCAGTAAAACTTTTAAAAATAATTTTACTGGCGTATAGCTGATTTACAATGCTGTGTTAGTTTCAAGTGTACAGCAAAGTGATTCAGTTATACATATACATATATTCATTCTTTTTTAGATTCTTTTCTCATACTGGTTATCACAGAATATTGAGTAGGGTTCCTTGTGCTATAGTAGGTCCTTGTTGGTCATCTTATATATAGTAGTTCGTGTATGTTCATCCCAAGCTCCTGATTTATCCCTCCACCCCCATTTCCCCTTTGGTAACCATAAGTTTGTTTTCTATATCTGTCTGTTTCTGTTTTGTAAATAATTTCATTTGTATCTTTAAAAAATTAGATTCCACATATAAGTGATATCATATGATATTTGTCTTTCTCTGTCTGACTTAATTCACTTAGTATGATAATCTCCAGGTCCATTCATGTTGCTGCAAATGGCATTATTTCATTCTTTTTAGTGACTGAGTAATATTCCATTGTATATATGTACCACATCTTCTTTACCGATTCATCTCTTGATGGACATTTAGGTTGCTTCCATGTCCTGGCTATTGTAAATAGCGCTGCAATGAACATTGGGGTGCTTGTATCTTTTGACTGAGGTGGGGAAAATCTAGTAACAGAACTGAATTCCCACTGAAGCCCACGTGGAATGTTGTGTTCTATTCCTCATTCTGAGCTATTAATACTTGCGTGTATCATTCAGTCAGGGATTAGCAAAAGAGTTTGCGCTGCCGGTCATCTTCTTGTTGTCTACATCTTCTTTTCACACCCTCATGTGGTAGACAATGAGTCCTTGAAGGGACCTTGTCTCTTTCTCCTCTGTATCCCAAGCTGTTTCCCAGATGCCTGGCACAGTGGAGGTGCCAGATCAGTGGGTCCCAATGGAGACTGTCTCAGTCGAGCAAAGGCTGCTGAGGGCCACCTCAGAATTTCTTTCTCCATCTTTAACATCCTACACCAGCCAGCTGGGACCTGAGAATGATCTTGGAGACCTGGCACTTGGGGAGTTGCTCAGATAAACTGAAAGAATGCCAAAGCCAGAGGAAAACTTGAAAATCATCTGGGCTTACATGTTTATTTTGCAACTGAGAAAAAGGAGACCCACAGTGGTGGAGGGTGTTACATGACCTGACATACCCGGTAAGCAGTTAAGCTGGGACTAAACCTCATGTCACCTGGCTTCCAGCCCAAGCACCTCTTCCTTTGTCACCAGGCTTCCCTTGCTCAGAGGGGTGTGTGCCTCTCCTTTTACACTGGCACAGAAAGTCTCCAGGCTATGAAGCACCATGCCATCTCCAGGAAGAGGAGCCTACTGCCAACCTATCTTAGGGGAACTCATTTTTCAGGCTTACAGCTCTTGGCATAAACAACTCAGACTCAAGGGGGATGTTTCTTACAAGGAGCAGTCATGCAGCGATTGCTCCACTCTAGGAGCTGACTCACCCCTGCCTCAGCCTCTGGGTTTATTTTAGCCCCATGTTTCTGGAGGAGGAAATGAGAACATGATCAAGGATCCTGTGGGAAGAGCCTGGGGCCCTGGAATTCTCACTGGGGGCCTCAGGCAGCACCTCACAGCTCCAGCTGCTTTAGAAACTCACAGCCAAGGGCTCCTACTGAATTAGGGCTGCCAGCCTGGCCTGGTTACGGTGTGCCCTGCTTTAAGAAAACCCACCATCTGGAAATGAGAATTAGGTAAAAGAAGGATTAAATTTTGAGGTTGATTATTGACCTAGCAAAGAGTTTCTTCCCTTTCTTCAATGAATGTGGAATAGTTGAACAAGTAAGGCTGTTGGATTCCCAGCTTCCATTATTGAGCTATAAAACCTTGGGTTTGGGATTAACCCTACTGAGACTGGGAAGTTAGGGGGTGGGCAGGGGAAGAGTTTTGGGCTGGGTCTTGAAAGACAAGTGAGGAAAAGGCAAAGGGCATTACAGACAGAGGAAGGGGCATGTGTAAATTCCTGGAGGTGTGAAAGTGCAGGGAAATGGCTGAAGAAAAGGAAGGGGGAAGCCAGGCAGGGTCCCCAGCAGCCTCCTTACTCCTCCTGCAAGACACCTTCACATTTTGCATATTCCTGCCCACACACTTTTCCTTAGATCAATCCTCTTACCTGAAGGCTTTCCCTTTTCTCTCCAGCTGCCCAACTCTACCATCCATCACCAGCACGTAGTCCATTTCCCACTGTCCCAGGCCACAGGTCCCTCGAGTGGCCTCTGTCAGCACTTGCCATCAGTGCTCCATTCAGCCTTTAGCCTTTGCACTGTGTGACCAGTAATCTTTTTATCTAGAACCGCAACAAAAATGATTCATCTATGAGCTTCCATATCTTATCTGTCCTCCCTTTCCCTCTGTTTTAGTTTTCTATATTAGTTGCAGGTAACCATTTACTGCAAACTTAGAGGTTTAAGACAGCACCCACTTACTAGCTCACAATTCTCTAGGTCAGATGTCCGGCCACAGCATGGCTGGGGTCTCTTCTCAAGGTCTCACAAGGCTGACATCAAGGTGTCAGCCAGGCTTTGTTCCTTTTTGGGATGTTCTGGGGAAAGAATCAACTTCCAAGCTCATTGAAGTTGTTGGTCAAAATCAGTTCCTGTGGTTGTGGGACTGAGGTCCCCATTTCCTTATCAAAGGTTTCTCTTAGGTCTTAGAGGTCACCCACATTCCTTGCCACGTGGCCCCCATAGATGGTTCACAACATCTTGCTTCTTCCAGGTCAGCAGGACCACACCTCTCTCGCTTCTTCCTAGTGACCAACAAGAGAAAACCCTCTGCTTTGGTCTGTTTTGGTTTGTTTGCTTTGCCATGTGGTTTATTTTTTTAAAATAATGCACATTATAAATATAAACAAATGCATATTATACATTTATATAGATTACAATTTGAAAATTGTAAATTATATATACATTAATTTTAATAGCTATTCAATGATTTGTTTCTAAAAAAGTTAAAGCAATTCCTAATACCATCAGCAACGTTTGAGAGGATGTTTCTCCCCACATGCAAACTAACAATTAAAGATGAGGGTTTTAATTGAGTTATTTGTAGTGAGGTGGATGGACATAGAGTCTGTCATACAGAGTGAAGTAAGTCAGAAAGAGAAAAGCAAATACCGTATGCTAACACATATATATGGAATCCAAAAAAAAAAAAAGGTTCTGATGAACCGAGGAACAGGACAGGACGCAAACGCAGAGAATGGACTTGAGGACACGGGGAGGGGGAAGGGTAAGCTCGTACAAAGTGAGAGAGTGGCATGGACATATATACACTACCAAATGTAAAATAGATAGCTAGTGGGAAGCAGCTGCATAGCACAGGGATACCAGCTCGGTGCTTTGTTACCACCTAGAGGGATGGGATAGGGAGGATGGGAGGGAGATGCAAGAGGGAGGAGATATGGGATATATGTATATGTATAGCTGAGTCACTTTGTTATACAGCAGAAACTAACACAACATTGTAAAGCAATTATACTCCAGTAAAGATATTATAAAAAAAAAAAGGCCTATCCTATTTTCCCCCTATTTCATTGGTTAAAATTTATTATTGATAATTGTTAAATTTTATTCATCTTCAAAACTTGTTAATACACTGATGACAAACTTCTGGCCATCAAAAAAAAAAAAAAAAGATGAGGGTTTAAAATTTTTTTGCAGTCTGTTTGGAGAAAAGTGACTGTATTATTATTTTAATATGCATTTCCATATTTCTGTGAAATTTATTATTTTCACATGTTTCTTGGTTATTTGCACTTATTTAAATTGCCTATTCATATCCTTTACTCATTTTCCTTTTGGGTGATTTATCTTTTTTGTCTACTTTTTAGAGTTCATTTTTTTATTGTAGATATTAATCACTGAAGTATCATTATGTGACTACTTTTTTTTCAACTTATCTTTGGTTTTATTGTCATGAGATTTTAATTTTAAAGGCTCAAATATATTTACATGGTTTTAATAACTTCTGGGTTTCCAATCTTGGTTAAGATCTCCCCTGCCTGAGATTGTACTCATAGTCTCTTAGATTATACTATAAGACAATGATTATTACCAAACTTATGTGTGTAATATGTCTAGAAGGTTTCTTTTAATGATTTAAGAGCAAGATCCAATTTTGTTCTTGCATTTGGACAGCTAGTAGTGTCAGCACCATGTATTAAATTACTCAGCCTTTTTCATTTGGTAAAATCACAACTTTAGTCAAATATTAAATTACCATATATACTAGGACCTACTTTTGGATGCTACATTCTATTCCCTGACCAATAAATAAATCAGTCCATAGCTATGCCCATGTCATATTTGTAAAAACCCTGAGCTTTTAAAGTGTTCACTTGATTAGGTCAAGCTCCCCTGGAATGATCTCCCTTTGTTAAAGTCAGTATGCATGTAACAAAACCTGATCACAGGAGTAAAATCCAGCACGCTTACATTCCCAGGCGTTATTCAGGGCATGTACCCCAGGAGGCGGGGATCCTATGGGACATCTTAGAATTCTGTCTACCACACCCTCCAAGTTTCTCTCTAAGAAGGAAGAATTTTTGCTTTCAGGGTCAGTTTCTGAACTCTCTTTTGTAATCTGAGAACTGGACAGATTCCACCCCAAAGTGGTGAGAGCTAGAATTACATTTCCTCTCCCAGAAGGTGGCAAGATGTGGAGCAGGCCAGGAGCATGAACTTTCTGGAAGGCAGTGGGGCCTGTGAACATCAAGACCGGAGGAAGAGGAAGTCATAGGAAACAGTTCATGCATTAAGGGATGGGCAGATGAGAGAGGCAAGGTTTGGGTCTACTGCACGAGTGGGAAATTGGGAGAAGAGGCAGGAAAGAATCACAAGGTTTATTTCAGGTAAAGATTTGATAGGAAATGAGAATGAGAAAGGGAATTGAACGAATAGGGAAAAAAGATTTTAAGAAGCACTGCTTTGAGCTGTAAATTGCATCCTCTGGAACACTCTTTAAGAGAAGCCAGTACGGGACTTCCCTGGTGGCGCAGTGGTTAAGAATCCGCCTGCCAATGCAGGGGACATGGGTTCAATCCCTGGTCCGGGAAGATCCCACATGCCACAGAGCAACTAAGTCCATGTGCCACAACTACTGAAGCCCATGTGCCTAGAGCCTGTGCTCTGCAACAAGAGAAGCCACTGCAATGAGAAGCCCGTGCACTGCAACGAACCCGCTCGCCACAACTAGAGAAAGCCCGCACGCAGCAACAAAGACCCAGCACAGCCAAAAATAAATAAATAAATAAATAAATAAATAAGAGAAGGCAGTAAAAACATAAATTTGCTGTTACTAATGTTAGTTACTGGCCTGCCTTTCCTTGGATATGACTCTGTGCAGACCTGGTGACATATATTCCAGTTGCATATAAAGGTACCCTATATAACTAGTTAAGCTGTAAGCAGGGTTGCCCTATAATGTCAGCAGAAATACTGAGCATCAAGGTAATGGAGCAGCATAGATTCTCATAGAAATGTTCCATCTAACATCATGAGACATCTTTTTTATTTATCAAACAAACTACATAACATCTCATTCCCAAAAAGACCTATACCAATGCCAGACATCTACAATTCTACCTGGGAGCCCTTCAAGGTCAGGGGCTGTCTTGATCATATCTATATTTCCTAGTCCCTAGCACAGAGCAGATATATGAGAAAATATGCTTTGCAATCAAACCTATTTGATTAATAAATATAGTAGCTAACATTGATAAAGCACTTACAAAATTTCAAACAACATTACAAAATATTGGTCTTTTTCCCTGTTTTGATGATAGAAACTAAGGTACAGAGAGGTTAAGTGACTTGCTCAAGTTTACACAGCTAGTAACTTCTAATGTCAGGAATTTAACACAGGCATTCTGAGTTTTTAGCCCATGAACTTGTCCATAAACTGTGAATCTCTTGTAAGGGACAATGGGATTAATATGCTATATGTCTTCTTCCTTGAAGAAATAAGATCCAGGATGAGTGTGGAAGGAGTTATGTAGAAGCTCCCTGGGCACCATCTATTTCCTACAAGCACTGGAGAACATGCCCTAAGTTCTAAGTCCTTGTTACTAAAGAGTGGCTGGTAAATAAGCAGCACTGATGCCACCAGGGAGCTTATTAGGAATGTAGAATATTAGGCACCACCTCCAGACCTAATGAATCCAAATCTGCTTGTGACAAGATCCCCAAGTGATTCATAGGCACATTCGAGTTTGGGTAGCTTGAGTCATATTAGCTAAGCCAGCACAGTCCAATAAAGCTTTCTGCAATGATAGAAATGTTTTACATCTGCACTGTTCAATAGAGTAACCACTAGCCACATGTAGCTATTAAGCACATGCAGCTAGTATGATCGAAGAAGTGAATTTTTTATTTTACGTAATTTTGATCAATTTAGATTTAAATAGCTACATGGACAGCACAGATTCTAGACTTGTTGTTCCCCTGTGTTTATTTCCCTATGATCCAATCACCCTTTGCAAAGTTTCATTAAGGGAATCTTGTCTTAAAACAGTCTCGTCAGGGAACACAGTGGAGGACTTTGTGTTTCCTCTCAGCTTGGGTCGGAGCATTAAAGAAGGCAAGGAATCATAGCACAGAAGGCATTCTGTGGTCTGGCTGATCCTGCTGCCTGCCTGACATGCCTATGTACTTCTTCAACAGTCCGTGCATTCTCCTATGGTCACATATATAGTATTATCTTCTGGTTACTCAACTGTATTCACCACCTAATGCAAGCTCTCCGAAGACAAAAACCAAGCCTAATTATTAGGCAACATCTATAGCCATCAGGATGCCCTCCGCTATAAGTAACAGAAAAAACTATTCATTGGAAACACCCCTTGCCAACATTTTTATTTTAAATTACCACCCTCCTGCTCCACACTCCTTATTTTTCTCCATACCATTTATTCCCATTCGTCACACGTAGGAAAGGAAAAAAAACCTCTTCCTCTACTCTCCTAGGTTCTCTAGGAGGCCATGCTGAGGCCTTGCAGATTAAACTGACAAAAGACAGATTAACAGGAGAAAAATAAACAGATTTTGTTAACACGTGCAGCACGTATGCATGTGGGAGAAACACAGTGATGAGTAACTCAAAGGGGTGGTTAGAACTTGGGCTTATACAGCATCTTAACAAATAACAGTAAATGTGCAGAGAAGTGATAAGACAAAGAAAAAGGTTTAGGCTTCCAAGGGCAGTACAGTGTGGGAAGGGAAATAGAATATTTGGGGGAACTAATGGAGGAGGCTTTTTCTGTGCAGATGCATCTCATTGCTGACTTTCTGTCTTCTTCATGACTATGAACCTTCCCTGGGAGAGGGGATTTATGGCAGTCATTTCTCAGAAGTCTCTGCTCTTAGTTGGATATGGGAAGCTCCTGGAAAGAGTCTTTCTGCAGCTGTCATTTGCCTCCAGCACAAAATAATCTGTATGTCAAAGTGACATTTTTGGGGAGGGATATTTTTTTTTTAAATTAATTAATTAATTTATTTATTTTTGGCTGTGTTGGGTCTTCGTTTCTGTGTGAGGGCTTTCTCTAGTTGTGGCAAGCGGGGGCCACTCTTCATCGCGGTGCGCGGGCCTCTCACTGTCACGGCCTCTCTTGTTGCGGAGCACAGGCTCCAGACGCGCAGGCTCAGTAGTTGTGGCTCACGGGCCTAGTTGCTCCGTGGCATGTGGGATCTTCCCAGACCAGGGCACGAACCCGTGTGCCCTGCATTAGCAGGCAGATTCCCAACCACTGCGCCACCAGGGAAGCCCGGGGAGGGATATTTTGACCCTCTACACATGCTATATATTTTCCTTGCTTATCTGTGTATGGTCTCACTTCAACAAAAGCTTTATGAAGGCAAATGTTAAGTGCTAGGGATAGAAAAATGAAAAATACATTCCAAGGGTTTCATATATCTAGTTATCTATAATAGCTACCATATAATTGTTTGTCACTATGCCAGAACTACTTGAAGCAGTTGACAAACATCATGTCATTTAATTTTTACAGTAACCCTGAGAGAGCATAGTATTATGCTCACTATTTTAGATGAAGAAACTGACAGAATAAGTGCATTCACCTTCCTCTTACTTGACCTAAACTCTTAATTCTTGAGTTAGCTAGAGCCATATTAGAAATAATTGGGATAACAAAAGATGTCCTTGTAGGAGGTATTGGAGCTCCAAATGCTAAGATCTAGAGAAAATGAACTAATTCTCCTGGATAGAGGTGCCTTAAGATGCTATTTAGATACAGCACTCCTCACTGACTTATGCTTTGCTTGGAAAAAAATCACATTAAGCTTGATTATCTCTTCTGCTGCTCCCTTCCTCTATATTAATGGTTTAATCTATGTGATAGGTGTTGGATGTGCACCTTGGGGCTGTTTACAGCAACTTGTGAAGTACTTAACATTCTAAAGAAATTAACTGTCCAGTGTAGAGCACTCCAGAGAACAGAGGAGCAAAAGATAGATAGGATGTCTGATAATTCTGGTGTTCTTCTGGACAGAGGATAAATGAAGTAGTTTTCTCCTGGTTCTCCTCCAAACTCGCCGAGTTTTCTCATTTTCTTTTTCTGTTATTTCTTTCTTTGCCGACTCCTTAAATGTAGATGTTCCCAAGGTTTATCTTTGGCCGTCCCTTCCACCAGTGCTGTGTTCCCTCCGTGGACCATCTTATCCATCCAGTGTCTCAGGAGGCAAGGTAAGGGGGCCCTGGTGAGGGGCCTAAAGAACATAAGATACCCAGGACTGGTATTTAAGCACATACTTCTTATTTCTTTCTGTTTTTGTTGGAAATACTGGAATTCCAGTACCATTAACTTCAGGAGAATTTTTAGGGGGTGGCCCAGCCTTACCCAGAGTAGAACTAGAGCCACTTAGCACCAGAAAAAGAACTGTGACTTGAATATGGCCAATCATCCCACTGAATGAACCCAGATACTTTCAAAACCCCAAAGATATTCTAGAAGGCTCCAAACCAACTGAGTCCAGAAGCGTCAGGAGAGTTCCTTTGGGGATGCCCTGGCCATGCCCAGCACAGGTCCTGAAACTATGTCTTCTGAGTCAGGATAGCCTGATAAAATATCACGAGTAAGTGATTGATTGAGAATAAGCTGCTACCACCTAGGAAAAAAAACTAAAAACTTGCCTGGAATAAAGCCAACATACAGAGAGAAGCAGAGCAAAGAGACCGAATGAGCTAAAGACTTGATCACATCATTGGGCTCCTTGGATCCAGCCATATGTGAAGCAAAACTATTCTAGGACTTTCCAATGATACTGTTAATAGAATTCAAAGCCCTGTCTTTTTTACTATTTTGTTTTAAGGTAGCTTGAATTAGACTTTCCATCAATTACCATCAAATGAGTTCTAATAAATTCTCCACCTAAATGTAGATAGATGACCTACAGCTTGGTATCTTCTGCCCAAATGTCTTTCCTGAGCCTCAGACTCAGATATTCAATGAGCTACTTTTCTGGATACTTCTCTGGAGATCCTCACAGGTCCCTCAGCTGAACAGGCACCAGTTAATCTGCCATCCATCCTCCCCTGCCCTTTCCCCTCTTCTGTCCCTACTCCTCAAGACCAGCTTCTTTGTCAGTCTTCATTGTCCCAGCTCCTGCTGACCTAGTTCCTGGGAGACCCCAGGAAACTAGGGGTCTCCACCCTTCTTTATCATCCCTCTTTTTCATCCCTCATACCCAATCATTCATTAAACCTTCCTCCAAAATAGTTTCAGAATTCATTCTCTCCTCTCCAATCCTACTTGTAGCTTCTTGACACAGTCTATCATCATGTCTTACTTGGCAATAGCCTCCTAATTAGTCGCCCACTCTAACTTTTCTTTACTTAATGTAACTGCAATCATTCTACATTACAGTTATAAAGTTATGTCTGTCTGTCCCCACCCTACCACTTTAAAAGTCTCTGTGTCACCCCATAACTCTCGAGATGAATTTCAAATCCTTCAGTGTGGTATTCAAAATCACTTATAACTTTTCCGGTCTCCACTGCTCCTCACCCCAACTCTCTGTGCTCCTGTGGTTTTGCAGTTCCCAGGATATTCCGTACAGGTTGATACCTCTGTGCCTTTGCACAGGTAAAACTGCACCTGTCACCAGCACTTTCTCTCTGACCACACTCTGAAACAGAATTAATTGTTCCTTGCATGAGCCCCAAAACACTTTATATGAAACATCTTTCATAGAACCTTTCCCACTGCATTATAATTAATTTCTGTCCTATGTTTATTTCTTTCAGTAGATTTCTGAGAGCTTCTTGAGCAACTGGACCAGGACTTATTCACCTTTGTGTTCATGAACTGAACACAGTGCCTGGCACATAATAGATGCTCAATAAAAGCTTATTGATTTAAATTGAGGTAGAAAAGCCATTGACACCTTCTCTCAGCTTGTATCTCTCATGTTCCCCCTTTACAATCACCTCTCATTTATAGGCCTGTCTCTGGATTAGGACATAAACCTGTTTGTAAAATTGTAATGCACTATATATATATATGGCAGAGTCATAATTATAACTCATGAGCAATAGAAAAAAATAGACTGATCAACTGAGAATTATTTGAGCCCATTCTTAGATCCCTGCCAGAGCACAAGGAGTGCTGAATACTCTTTAGTTCCTGTCCCATATTTACTACTTACTAGCTGTAGTAGATTGTAAAAACAGACAAAAATATTCCTATCCCTGTATTCTTGCCCCTTTTAGGGTGACCTTGAAGTTCCTCTCATCAAAAGGGTGAGACAATTCCCTAACTCCTTGAATATAACCTTGACCATGTGATTTGCATTGACCAACAAGAACAATAAAAATGATGCAGGTGCAGATTGAAAAGTACTTGAACATCAGTATTTGACTTTGTGGCTCTTGGAAATTCTGTGACAACTTCTATATGAATAACCCCAGGTTAGTCTACTGAAGACATATGGCCCCCAAATCTCCATCACCCCAGCTAACAACCAGCCCCAACTATGGGACATATGAGTAAGATCATTATAAGAAAACTGTCCTCAACTGACCTGTCAGCTGACTGCAGCTGCATGAATAAGCCCAAGCAAGACCAGCAGAAGAACTGCCCAAGGGATCTCAAGTCACATTTGCAGACCCACAGGAACATGAGCTAATAAATGACTGTTGTTTTAAACCACTAAGTATTGGGATGGTTATTATGCAGCAAACACTAACTGATTAGCTGTGTGACCTTGAGAAAGTCATGTTACCTCTCTAGGCATCAGATTCCTTATAAATAGGAGGGGATAGCATCTCTATCCTGGAACAAAGGACTGTCATGAAGGTCAGTTGAAATATGATTTTAAAATCTCTTTCTAAGTTGGCATCAATTTATAAACATGACACTTATTCTGATATATATATAATTAATGTACATATTCAGCACTGTTTCAGGCTGTCTTTGCAGACTGTCTATGCATAGTGTCCCTGGTCTTAGACTGTCCTTAGAGTGTTCCTAGAAGCTGTGGCCAGTTTTTTTATTTACTCAATAATGCACACAGTCTGAAGAATTAGGACTAAGACCCATTATTAAGTGAATATGACACTAATGAGGTTCAGAGTACCTGAGGTTACTGGACTCCAAGGGCATGTCTGAACTTCGGAGACTATGCAGGAAGTGGGATCCAGCACTTTTCAGAGTCCTAAGGAATTTTTTTAAAGACTACCAAGAGCCACAGAGCAAGTGCCAATATCCGAGTGCTTTTCAACCTGCATTTGCACCGTATTTACTACTCTCTCATTGGTCAATGCGGATCACATGGTCAAGGTTATAGTCAAGGAGTAAGAGAATTGCCTCCACCTTTTGATGGGGGGGAGCTGCAAGGTTGCCTTGCAAAGAGGTGAGAATACAGAGACAGAAAAAATGTGTGTTCAAATACATTTTGAATACTAAATAACTAATAAAGAGTGTAGTAAATGACTTCCACGTCTACTATCTCACCAACCTTGAGAAATCGGATACTACCCCCATTTTACAAGTGAGGAAATAAAACTCAGAGCGGGACAGGAGTGGAAAAGTGGGGACTCGTTCCAAAAGAACCTACAGATTTATCCTGTGTCTAGATGCAGAGAGTAAAGCTCCCACAGCTGCTGAGTGGGAGCAGGCCCCAGTGATCTTTGGGGAATGGGGAGGTCCCAGCTGGACTACCACACCCCTGAACTCACTGCCAGGAAGGTCCTGAATTAGTCATGAGCACTCTGGCATCAGGCACATTGGTAGGTCTACTTAAAGCTAAAGAACGTGGGGTGAGCTGAGGACTGCAAAAGAACACGGCTGGGACGTGCAGGCACTTCGTGGGGAGTAAATGATGGCTGGAGCCACATCTTGTTCTCCTCTGTAATCTCAACATCTCACACAGGGCCGGACGTAGATGGAAGCACACAGTGAATGAGTGTGAACTGGGATAACGCATTCTTCCTTTCACTCACCATTTCTGCCTTCATCACTGAATGAGCATTTTTATGCACCACTTAGATGCCAGGCAGTGACAGTACACAAACATATAAAACCTAGTGTTGTAGGTTGAATTGTGTCCCCCCCAAATATGGTATTTTGAAGTCCTATCCCTCCCCCAACCTGAAAATGTGACCTAATATGGAAATAGGGTCTTTGTAGATGTAATCAAGCTTAAATGAGGTCACATTGCAGTAAGGTGGGCCCTAATCTTGTGAGTGGTGCCTTACGAGAAAGGAGAGAGAGATTTGGACGCAGAGACACAGAGAAGGCTATGTGACAACAGAGAAAGAGATTGGAGTGATGAACTTGCAAGACAAGGATTAGCAAGGATTGCCCGAAATCACCAGGAGCTAGGAAGAGCCAGGAAGGGTTCTTCTCTAGAGCCCTCATGGGGAGCATGGCCCTGCAGGCACCTTAATTTCAGACTTCTAGCTTCCGGGACTGTTAGAGAATAAATCCTGTTGTTTTAAGCCAGTTTGTGGTACTTTGTTATGGCAGCCCTGGTAACCGGCTGAGTCTTTCTCCTCTGTTGGAGAAGACAGATGCATTAACAGATCATTGTAATACAACACGCCAATTACAATACAATGGAGGTGTGTGCAAAGTGTTGTAAGAGCACAGGGGAGGGAGTAATAAACTCTTTCTGAAGAAAACAGGGAAGTCCTCATAAATGAAGTGATATCTGAGTGGATCTTGAAGAATGGATGACAGCTCATTAAGAAAAAAAAGTGGAGAAAGGCATTTCAGGTGGAGTTGACAGCACATGCAAAGGACTTGAGGCTTGGACCTGAATGGTGTTTGGGGGGAATGGCAAATAATTTTGAAAGATTACAGCTAAGGGTGGGCTGGATGTGAGGTTGGGAAGTTCCACTGAGACTGGAGTGTGAAGTCCATAGGAGCCTGATTACCAGGGGGAGCTCTGAGAGGAATGCCATCATCAGATCACAGCTGGACAGAACTGGAGCTGAGACTGGAAGCAGGGCCCTGGCTGGGAGACCGCTGAGTGCGATAGTCCACACAGCACGTGAGGAGCCTCTCCACCAGGACGGTGGAGAGGAAGGCTTGATTTGGCCAAAGAGCCAGTCCGATAATGACCCGGATATGCCACAGCCTTCTCCCTAACTCTCCATCTCCCACATCAGAATAGCTACAACCATTCAGGGACAGCGTCTTCTCTGATCTTTCAGCTTCAGATGAGCTGTGAGTCACTTTTATTGCAGAGCTATATTGATGATGCTCTGAAATAGTTCTAGTTATATCTTTATGCCATATGACAAAGAAAGAGCCCACTCTCCCGGGCTTAGAATAAACACTCTATTTGTTACAAAGTTAGGCAGCCAGAACGTAGGTAGATCACTCCATCCGCTGTTCCCCATAGTACTTGCCCATGACCCACTAGAATGATTCCCCAAACCACCTCTACAGCCCCTGAGAAGCTGGATCTTGGGCCAGTGAAACTTCTCTATTTATTCATTTGTTGAAGAAAAAAGATAAAACCCTGTTTACAACTCTCTTATTAAAGATTTAGAAGGAGAGCATAAAGAATATTTCTGCTAGGGACTCAGGAGACTAGATTTTCTGAGATTTGGCTCTGGGAATAAAATGCTATAGTGGACAGGGGGAGGAAAACATCAAAGGAACAGAAGAGATTAAAAAATCAACTTTGAACCTTTACGAGGTGCCAGGCAACTGTCAACTCATCAAACCGCTAGACTCTGACAGCATAGCTCCAAGGTTGGTGTTACCACCTTCACCGCAGGGACACAGAAACAAAGGTTCAGAGACATTCAACCACTCCCCAGAGCCACACAACACTGAAGGGGCAGACCTGGGATTTGAATCCATGCCTCTCAAAGTCTTTCCCTTCACCCCACTAGAGCTTGGAACCTGGCCCAGGCCAAGGATGGGATGGCTCTGGCCTGGTCTTCTCCATCCAGGTACATCTGGGCTCCCTTCTGGGCATCAGATAAGCAGACCTGGAGCAGAGTCCAAGGACAGAGAACAGATGCCGGATATATGTGTCGTATGAGGAATGAGAGCAGGAACTGGGGAAGAGAACACTCTGGGGATGTGGCAGCTGTCTTCAAGCATTTGAAGGGCTGTCATGAGGAAGCAAGATTAGACTTATACTGAAAGGCCTCCGGGGGGTAGAAATAAAGGTGATGGATGGCAATGACAGGCAGTCAGATGTCAGCTCAATACACGAGAGACTCTTCCACCAGGCAGAACTAGAAAGATGGGAAGACGAGAGCTCCCTGTCACCAGAGTGTCCAAGAACAGGCAAGTTGACTCTCTGATGGCAATGCTGAGGAAGGAATTCAAGGATTGATGAGCAAGAAGACTCAATTCTCTTAAAGGCCTCTGATGTCTCAGAGAATCCAATTTTCTGGTCTATTTATACCCTCAGTGACCAAATTTGACTTGAAATAACTATACAATTAGTAACTCTAGCCCCATAGTTATATTCTGTGCCCCTAAATAACTTCACTGGCAGTAAAACTCATAGTCTTTACACTGTCCCGCAAGGCCCTACATGCAATGGCTCCACCTGTGTCATTCTACTCCAGACACAGCGGTTTCCTTGCTGTGCTTTGAACAGACCAGATGCACTCCCCCCGTCGGACCTTTCCAGTGGCTGTTCCCTCTCTAAACACAATCTTCACCCAAATAACCCTGTGGTTATTTCCCTGGCTCTTTCACATAGTTTCCCAAATGCTCTATTCTCAATAAAAGCCTTCCTGAGAATTCTGTTTAAAATTATTTCCCAACTCTACATCCCACACCTCTAATCCCCCTGTTAAGTGTGCTCCGTTTTCTTCACAGTGTTTATCATTTTCTAACATACTGAATAATTTGCTCATTTATTATGTTAGTATTTATTGCCCATCTCTGCCCCACCCTACCACTAAGATGCAAGCTCCACCAGGGCAGTTTTTTTTTTTTTTTTGACCATTTTGTTAACAGTTGACTGCCAAGCACAGCACACAGTGTCTGACACAAGGTAAGTACTCAATAAATATTTTTGGAAATAATGAATAAATGAATGAGGTCTCCTTTCATTCACATTCTTCTGCTTGCAGGGAGGTTGTCTGGTAAACCTAAGTGAAGAGGCAGAAACTACCCAGCATGATAGCACATCGACATTCAGCTGTGAAATAGGGTCAAAGTCAGCAGGAAGAGTTGTTTTAACAGATATTCCATTCCACAGAAAATGGAAGACATTGTCTCCTCCAGTGATGAGCTGGATCTTAAGGACTTGTGATTTCTCAAGTTAGAACCAGAGTACCTTATGGAGGACAGAGGGATTAGTGAGGAAGTAGATGGAGAGGAATCAGAAAAATGAGGAAATTCCTAGACGCCCATCCACAGTGCATTCAGAATGGATGAGAACAGTCGTTACCCATTTACTGAGAACTTAATCTATGGCAGGCACTCTTTTAAACACTTTATAATGGCTATCTCTCTCTTTAGTCAACCCTATGAGATAGGCCCTATAATTATTCCCATTTTATAGATGAGAAAAATGAGACATGGCAAATTAATTAATGTACCCAAAGTCATACAGCTGCTAAATCCTAAATCCCAAATCTTAAATCCTCTAGCAGTCGGGGATTCAAAGCCTGGTAGTCTGGTTCAGGAGCCTGCACTCTTAGCTATTAAGATCCACTACCTGAAAAAATAAACAATTAAGCTCTAATCTCTGAATTTTGTGTTACTGTGATTGGCTGAGAGTAAGACATCTCTCCGCTATCAACTGTACCTATACACACTCTGCCAGCAAGATGGGCTTCCCCACCTACTTAACAAAGTCGTCCTGCTTTCTACAACATGGATACTTTCTGATGGAGTGGCATTCAGCCTGAGACAGATTTCCCACTGGCACAGACAAGACAAAAACACGAACATTTGGACGGTGTTTTAAAACCTATAAATAGAAATATTTTAGTTTGATCCTGACAGCAAATATGTGAAATGTTATAAGCAATCTCTTTTAAAGAGGAGAAATCTAACACACACAGCTAATGAGCTATGGAGTGGGGACTCCAAGCCCAGTCATCTGGTCCAAAGTCCGATGCTTTTCCCCATTACACCATGCTGCCTTCACCACACATGGTTGTCTACACCACTCCAAACTCTAGTATCCCCACTAGTCTATTGAAAATTGGATATTGTCTCTGTACCACTGATCTTAGATTAGAGAGGCACTGAGTATGATGCAACTATGCTTAGGTCTTAATTTCCAAGGCTCAAATGTAAAGTTGGTGAAAGATGTTTATGTGGGTCTATTTATTCAAAGGATATTTGAGGATTGTATACAATGTGTTAGGCCTTTGCTGTCCAATGCAGTAGCCACTGGCTACATGTGGCTTTTGAGCAGTTGATTTAGGACTAGGATCACTGAGGAACTAAGTTTTTAATATTATTTAATTTTTATTACTTTTTTTAATGTTAAATGGAAATGTAAAATATTTTTCTATTAACAGAGCTTTACTGTTTTGGTAGAAGTACATTTCACTTTAGCTTTTGCATTGCATAAGATAGTACTATTGTATAGTAATGCACTTACATGCATGCATTGTTTCCACTAATACACATAAACACATCACTGATCTAGCTGGAGTTGATGGATTGATTCAGTTTGAATGATATTTTTCTATACATGCAACATTGTAGGGTGTTTCTTGGAATACTTTATTCTGACAGCTCCAGTTACTGTGACAACTATGTAAATCTTAATTGATAATTAACTTGAAATACTTGCTAATATTTTAATTATAATACAATGAAATTATTTTTTAGTATAAAAATAAGTATGGACAAATTTTAAAATTTAAAACAAAAGCAGACTACTGATGCAGGATTGAGTGGAGATGGCAAAGCTAATACTATGATCAGAATAGAAAAGAAAAGAAGAGATTGGAAGAAAAATATTTTAAACTTTACAGTGAATGGCAATTGCAATTTACTGCAGAATAAAACAAAGATTTTTGTTTTGTTAGAAAAAAAAAAGATAACAGACAAACATTAGAGACATTTACAGCAAATATGATGAATTTGATAAGAAGTTCCTTCTCTACAGTCAAAAAATAATTGACTAAATTAGTCACCTGATATCAGAATTAAACAACAATCAATAAAAAATTTTAAAGATTTTTAACAGAATCTGTGCTTTTAATTTTGGCCAGCTGTGAAATGACTTAGATTCTTACACACACATACATAGAACCATTTCTTGATAGATAATAAAATGAATTATTATTTCACTTATGAACATCTTAAAGAAAATTATGAGGGAACTACTAAAAGTGATATTTTTACAAAAAGTGGAAGACTTTCAATTTCCTAGCCAATATCACACTATGTATGAATGAGACAAACCTGAAGCTTCATAGAAAGAAAGAGCTTATTTGTGACCCAGCATGATTGGGATGAGAATTTGCTGAAATTAAAAGTTCCATTACACAGATTAATAATAATAATTTACACATTTTTCTAATGAGAATCAATATGAAGATTATAATTGAAATTGAAAGAATTATGCACCTTGGCTGCAAAAATGACAGGAAAAAAATTGAAGACCTTTTTTGGGGAGTAAATTTAGAGTTGCTTTTCAATTTATACAATACCCTTTTGCACCCAATGCTAATACTGAGTTTACACAAGAGTTAATGAATCTATTACGAATAGACATAGTTTTGAAATGGATGTGCTTTTAGCTTCATTTGCAACCAAATTAATTGTTCTAAAAGTAATGGGTCAGTTTTGCCTATGTGAATTTGAATGTTAAAGGAAAATGATATTTTTGGTATTTAATTCCAATTTTAGAAAACTTTTAAGTATGTTTGGAGCACAGTGTGAGCATATGACTATACATTTTGAGAAGAAATTTTGTAAACTCTAAGTGTAGATCAAGTACTTCTGATGAAACTTTGGTTTCTGAGTTGAGACGTGCTGCAAGCATAAAATACCTACCAAATTTGAAGACTTGGTGTGATAAAAAGAATATAAAATTTAAAATTACATGTGTGGCTTGCATTATATTTCTATTGGACAATGCTGAGTTAGGCAAAGAGGATAGAGAGGTGAATAAGACCTAGTTCCTTCCCACAAGAAGAAAACTAAGCTCAGGCATCCCACTGTAAAATAGTGTGGAAGTCAAGTGATGGAATCTAAAAGATGTGGAAGAAGTATCAAGGACAGCATCTAACTCAGATTGAGGAAAACAAGGAAGACTTCTGGGAGGAGGTGATAACAGGATATGGCCTTAAAAGAGAAGTAGGGATTAATAAATGAGAAAAAATAAAAATAGCTTTCCAATAGAGTGGTTATTATCAGCAAAGGCCTGAAGGGGTGAAATTGAGTGCTCATGTAGGGAATAAAAGCAGATCTGGTTTTCCAGGGTGTAAACTGTGAGGAGAGTATGGTCAGGGATCAGCTGGAGAGGTAGTTGGATCATAATAGGTCTAGTAGACCATGCTAGCATGGGGCTTATTCTGTAGATGATGGCAAATGGATTAAGTTGGACACTCAGGCAGTAAACTCTGTAAACTCTAGTTCCAAAAAGTTTTTCTTTCCTAATCTGTTTCACTGGGGAGTGGGATCACTGATAATTTTCACTGGTTGGATAAACAGAGTTAGTTGCATGGACCTTTCTTGAGAGATGAACTCTTATATTGTATGGCAGCTGGTTTCATGTCACTAGATTCAGGTCTTCCCCATATAATATAGTTCAAACACAGCTTGTTTCATGTCACTAGATTCAGGTCTTCCCCATATAATATAGTTCAAACACAGCTGATTAATTTCAGAGCCTGAAGTTTTAAATTTCAGCATTTATTGATTCCACTGATTACTGTTTGATATAATATTATATATTCATTTGTAGTTCAGATTTCCCCACTGGAATATAAGTTTCATGAAGCAGAGACTCTGCCTAGTTCATGACTGTATCCCTAGCACCTACAGTAGAGCCTTACATATAGTATGTGCTCAGTAAATATTTTTGAATAAATAACACATTAGATAAGATGGTGACACCTACTGGTAACATGTAGTATTGCAACCTAGCTCTATTGCAGTCTGTAGATACCTAGATAAGACACCTAAGGAAGCCAAATTCCACCAACATGGCATCATTACCTCTGAATCATGCTGACTTAACTGGCTCAAAAAAATTAAAGTGGAAAGTCAAGGGAGGAAAATGCACACCTAGAAAATGAGGCAGCCTAATATAATGGAAGAATAAAGACTTCATACTGAGACCAACATGGATTTCAATTCTCTACTCAGATTTTTACTTGCTGTGTGACACTGCGCAAAGTAACTCACATCTCTGAGCCTCAATTTCTTTATCCTTAAAATGGGACAGTAAAACCATCAGTGTTTTGATATTGGCAATAATATATTTAGAGTGTGTGCTATACAGGATAGCTAGTATTAGCTTCTATGTAAGGTTATAAGAGGTAAGAAAATGGGGCTTGCTTGTCTGTTTCCAACTTTTCCTCCTCACTTTGGTCTAGGAGGAGACTTGTAATCATTCTCTGCATGTGGTTTTTCAAAGAAGGTAGTTTCTTTGCTCATTGCATTATAGGCTATTTCCTGGCCTTGTATGGTGAGTGAATAAGGTAACACGTGGATTGCCCAGGCTGCTGAGATCAGAAGCCTCTCTCCGGAGGTTTTCCAGGCACTAGGAAATCAATATCCATTGTCAAGCAGCTTCAAAGCTGATTACCTTGAAATGAATGGTCATGCCTCCTTTTTAGGTCTCCATCCTCCCCTTTTTCAAAGGATTGGCTGCAATACATTAGGTCCTTAATTAAGAAGGATGGTGCTCAGCAAATGACTCCTTTGAGCAGAATGCTAAACCACTGGAAAAGTCTTGAAGCAGGTCTTCTGGAATCCACAATGAGGGAGCATATGTGAATAGAGTTGATGCTGCCTTAATTGGTAGTGGTGTAGGGATTATATTTCACCACTCTGCTGGGAGTAATAAAGGCTGACGTTATAATCAGTGCGGCAGTAAAGAAATGGAAGCTTAGAATCTGAGCTGCTCTGCTATTCAGCTAGAGCCAATGAA
The DNA here is from genome assembly GCF_965194825.1 of Balaenoptera physalus. Classification (NCBI taxonomy): domain Eukaryota; kingdom Metazoa; phylum Chordata; class Mammalia; order Artiodactyla; family Balaenopteridae; genus Balaenoptera; species Balaenoptera physalus. The sequence goes on from NC_138892.1 coordinate 14,561,742, forward strand.
AAGGAAATAGATACTGCCTCAGCTGTTTGAAAATATAGACCTTTCACCTAATAATAAAAATACCCTGGGCAAGATGAAACCAGACCCTACACCTAATAATAATAATATTTCTGGAGTGAAGCCAACCTTAATTCAAGTTCTTTATCATTTACTACCCACTTAGCCTAAAGCATATTGCTTAGCCTTTCTGATATTTGGTTTTAACATTTATCAAATGGGATTATGAAAAATATGTTAATAATTTTTCATAACTGGCAAAGCTTCTGGCACAGAGAAAGCTCGCAAACAATGTCACTTTCTCTCTTCTCTTTTCGTACTATTCGAAATGTCTTTGTATTTTTCAGAAGTTACCAACCTGAGGTTTGTATGGACATGAGGGTCTTTACTGATAAGCATGGCTATGGTTTTCAGCAGATTCCCTAAGGGGTTTTTAAACCCCCAAACAAGGCTATCACTTGTAAAATCTTGTAAAAAGATCACGGGTCTGTATCTTTCTTTTATGGTCTGGTTCCTGTCTCCCTCTATACCTTCACTACCTACCATTTTCCTCCTCATTCATTGTACTACAGCTAATCTAACCCTCTCTGTTCCCAAACACACCATGCTTATTCCTGCCTCAGAGGTGTTTTGCTTGTCATCCTCTCTGCTCTCTAGCTTTTCACATGATAAACTCAGATCAAATGTCACTTCTTCATATGGTCTTTCTCTGATCTCCCAATCTAAACAGTCATCCCTAGTCACTTTCTATCATATGTGTAATTAGTCTACTCCGGCTGTTACAGGTTGCTGCATAGAGTGGGTGGCTTAAACAACAGACATTTATTTCTCACAGTTCTGGAGGCTGGGAAGTCCAAAATCATGGTGCCGACCAATTCAGTTTCTGGTGAGAACCCTTGGTTTGCTGATGACTGTCTTCTTACTGTGTCTTCACATCGTGGAAGAATAGTGATCTCTTGGTCTTCCTCTTCTTATAAAGCCACTAATCCCATCATGAAGCCCCCCACCTTCATGACCTCATCGAACCCTACTTATCTCTTAAAGGTCCCATCTCCAAATACCATCACATTGAAGGTTAGGCCTTCAGTATATGAATTTTAGGGGGACACAGTCCAGACCATAGCAGTACCACTATATTTTATTGACCTCAGAGCATTTATCCATACCTTGCTTACTGATTTATTCTCTTATTTATTTTATTATTTATCCAATGCTTCATGGGGCATGGAAGAATGTACCCTCCACGAACACACAGACTTACTTTTATTTACTGCTAATTCACAATAATTAGAACAATGATTGGCACATAGTATGTATGCCAATTACTGCAAGAGTGGATAAACGGATGGATGGATGGATGGATGGATGAGTGGACGGATGGATGGATTGAGGATGTCTAAGTGTATATTTGTGAGGGATGGAAGAAAAAGATTTCCCCCATTTTTACATATGGGGAAACTGAAACTTGGACAAGTTCAGCGCCTTGGAAAAGGTTTATGCACAGTGATTAAGAGCTCTTTCAGCTGACCACTTGAGTTCAAATCCCAGCTTTTCCGCTTTCCAACCTATGTAACTTTGGGCAACTTACTTAACCTTTCTGTTCTTCAGTTTCCTCCTCTATAAAATGCTGATAATAATAGTATATTATGGAAGCCTTAGAGCTATTCACCAATATTCTGGTTCTCCTCTTGCAGGTAGATAATAAGACATCTCTTCCATGCCCACTCAAAGTTAGGTATCGCCACAAAATGGGAGTTCTATGACTGTGTCATTTCCATGTGGAAGCTTTTAAGAGCCAATGTGTGATGTCTTTTCCTTTTCCCTGACATGAAATCTGAAACATTCCAGATGGAGGCTTCTCTATTAGCCTGGATCCTGGGGTAAAGACAGTATGTTACAGAATCCCCACGGACTCACAATGAACATAGAGTATGAGTGAGAAACAAACCACTGACATTTGGTAGTGATTTGTTATCACATCATAACCTAACTTAGCCTGACTAATACACATGCCAAATCCTTATGCTCTTGTGATGATTAAATCAGTCATTGAAAGTGTCATGTAAAGAACAGTGTCTGTCACATAGCAGGCACTATATAAGTGGCTGCAATTATCATTACTCAGTTAATGTCAAAGTTGGGACCGGAACCCAGGTTTCCTGGCTATAATTATAATGTAATTTTTACTGCATTTTGTTATTCCAAAATCTGCAAAAGAACACTTGAGAGGAAGAGGGGAGAAGCCTCACCCTCACATGCCTAAGAATCCCCAGCACTGGGAGGGATGATTGCTCCTGAAACAAGTTCCTGAACACATGCAAGATCAGAGTCACTCTGGCCAATGATTTCATTGTCTGGGGAGAAGGGCAATGATCTACATTCACTAAGCAGAGCATCCTTGCCCCTCTTTTCCTTTCTTTCTTTCCTTGGGGCCCAGAATAAAATTGTGCCTTGAGGGGAAATTTCCAAGCAGCACTAAATGGCTGGGCTCTTCTCAACAGAATGGACACAGTTCAAGGTTTAAAAGGAGGAAAAGGCCATTTCTTGCCAATTCATTTTGTGAAGAAACTGGGTTTGTTAACTGTGTTGATGTCTCAGGAAAGCTTGGCGAGGCTTGCAAGAAAATTACAGTGTACGATCCAGTCAAGCCTGTATTATCTCTAATATAACAATGAGAAATTAATAAGCATCAAAATAATAAAGATTGTGGGTAATAAGAGTGATAACTAGCTACTGTGGAGTGCTGTTAATAAATATGCCAGGCCCTGCTCTGAATGATTTGTGTACTTTAACCCTCACATTTAATCCTCACTGCACTATTAGGGAGCTAATAGTATGACCATCCTCATTGTATAGATGAGAAACTGAAGCACAAAGAAGCCAGTGAACTTGCCACTGGCCACCAGGTGGGGCCAGGATTCAAATCCAAGCAGTCTGGCTCCTGGGTCCGTACTTCCAATCACTGTGCTGTACTGTCTCCCATCTATTTTGTGCTAATTAGTTCCACATTTCCAAGCCTTGGCACATGCTGTTCCCTCTGAATTTTTAAAACTTAGATCCAGGGCCATCTCATTGTGGAGATTGCCCTGACCTCTCCTCCCACACTCCCCTTTGTCTTTCTCTTTCTCTTCTGTTACCCTCTCTGCCTTTATTACAGCAAATTTCAAGGGACTTCCCTGCTGGTCCAGTGGTTAGGACTCTGTGCTTTCACTGCCGAGGGCGCGGGTTCAATCCGTGGTTGGGGAACTAAGATTTCGCAAGACCAAGCCACGCTGTGTGGCCAAAAAAAAAAAAAAAAAAAAGAAAGAAAAAAAACCCAACAACGAATTTCACACTAAGCCATGAGTACCTTAGGGGAAGAGACTACATCTTAACAATCTAATAATCTTAGCATCCTTTGCGTCTCACACAGTCCCTGGCACAAATAAAGGCTAATTCAGTGTTACTGAATTGATATCTAAGGATTTGAAAACTATGAGTACATAGAAAGCAGCAGAACATAGACAAAGCGAGCATTGGCTCTGAGTCAGACTACCTGGCTTCAAATCCCAGCCACCAACTATAACTAACAGGTATGACCATGGCATGTTTATTTACTTTTATGTGCCTCAGTTTGCTCATCTATACAATGGGGATGAAAACAGTACCTACCTCATTGAGTCATTGCATGGATTAAATGACACGATGTAGCAAAGAACTTAGCCAGGGTCCTGACATATAGTAAATACTTAATAAATGTTAGCTCCTCCTTCCTGAGCATCCTGGTACATTTCACACTGAAGATGCATTATAGCTATGCCTATCACTGACTAATGAGAAAAGAGCTCATAAGACCTAGGCCAAATGATGATAACATGGCAGACTGAGAGGTATAAACCAATTTATCTGTAAAGCTGCTGTACTTTAGTAATTTAGTCCATGCCCAACAGCAATCAGCACCTGCTTAACATTTTTTCCATTCAGATGCATGGAGGTTGAGCGGTCAAAAACGGGGAAAAAGAAATAACCCTGAGAAAACTGATTACACCATTACCAGTTATTTTCTGGGAACATAATAACGCAGCTTTCATTATTTCTTTTATATGCCAGTCTCCTACTTCAAATTGAAAATAGTACATGCACTCAGATATCTCTGAAAAGAAGCTTAGTTTTGAAAAAAAATGGAAACAAAACAGTGGTGTATAAGCACATCCATTCTGATTGGACATGAATTACAGTTTATTATACTCAGACCGCAAGTGGAATTTCAAGTGAAGAATATTCAGTATTCAAGTTTAGACTATTGACCCAATAAACAAAATGGACTGTCAAAATTATTTTAATAACTAGATCAGAGGTGAAGGCAGTAAACCAAAAGGCATAACACATTCTAATCTCTGCATTAATGATAAAATATACATAGCATGTGTTTAGGCTTTACATCCTAAGTGTCCTAATTGGAAAAGGAAAGGAAAAATCATCCCTTCTCCTCCTATCTCCTCAAGGAAAAAGATTAAAATTTTGGAAATTTATCTTGTTCTTTGTCAGGCTGTTACAGCTCAATATTGGAAGAAGATTTTTAACATAAAACTCTCTTTGAGCCACTACCTTCTCATCTACAGAAAATATTCCTTCCATATCCAGCCTGCCTTCTATATCACCAATAGTGGAAAATCAAAAGTATTGAGAAGCAGCAAAGTGTTGTGCTTAAGGGTCCAGATTTTGACTATAGATAACCTAGTTTCAAATCTTAGTTCTAAAACTGCTATGTGGCCCTGGGAAGGTTACTTAAGCTCTCTATGAGGTTCCTCCCTTTACAATAGAAATAATAATAGTACCTAGATCACGGTACTGTCCTAAGGAAATAGGAAATTAATATGTCTCATACAGGGCTTCCCTGGTGGCGCAGCAGTTGAGAATCTGCCTGCCAATGCAGGGGACACGGGTTCGAGCCCTGGTCTGGGAAGATCCCACATGCCGCGGAGCAACTAGGCCCGTGAGCCACAACTACTGAGCCTGCGCGTCTGGAGCTTGTGCTCCGCAACAAGAGAGGCCGCGACAGTGAGAGGCCCGCGCACCGCGATGAAGAGTGGCCCCCGCTTGCCGCAACTACAGAAAGCCCTCGCAGAGAAACGAAGACCCAACACAGCCAAAAATAAATATAAATAAATAAAAATCAAAAAAAAGAAAAGAATGGTAATATGTCTCATACAGAATAAGCTCTCAATACATTTTAATCATTATTATGTGTCTTGGATATATTATTCATAATTATCCTTAACAAAATGGAAAGAAGTAATAATAACAATAATACATAGCACTTTCAATATTACAGATTCAGCTTTTAGCATTTTTTTTGTATATTAACTCCTTTGATACGATAATAACCCTTTGAGGTAGTCCTACTGGGTAGAGGTGAAATGACTTTTCCAGGGTCACACAGCTAGTGAGTAGTGAGTAGCACACCATGATGTGAACCCTGATAGTCTGATTCCAGAGCTCTCATTCTTAAACATTAAATCTATATTCACTTCTTCTGAGCACTATGACTGAACTTATTTGCCATTCACTTAAAAAAATATTCTTTGAGAATCTACTCAGGGTCAAGTAACATTCTGGCATTTGAGATATATTACTAAAGAAGAGAGACACAAGGTCTTTCCCTTACAAAAACTTAATATATTTAATAAATATTTATATAGTTATACTGTTTCTTTTAAGCTTGTCCATGTCCATTTCATTCATAGGCATATTGATGAATACTATTTGCCAGGTCTATAGGTCTTTATGAAGTCTAAACATTTGGTTTTGTTTCTTTTACCTTTTCCTCTCCAGACGAAAGTATCCACATTTGGAACCCTAATAGCTTATACAATTCAGCACCAGGGACAGCAGAGAAGAGCTATTGGCACCAGGAATATACCTGAAGTTTTTCTCTCAAAATTCATGAAGATCTGGTACTTTAGAACACACACACACACACACACACACACACACACACACACAATCAGGTATTCAAAAATATCTTAGGAAGAATCCTAAAAATTACTAAACACAAATACCTTGAACAGAGAGGGAAATTTGCATCCACAGAGCCACACAGCTGAAGTCAAGAACTAAATTCCTAAAACGGTATATTTATAATTCACCCCATCTCAAGTGCACTGTCACCATCAAGCAGAAGAATTGTGTGTACATTCAGTGACATGGGTGTGGGGTATAGTGACAATTCCCTAAATAGGAATCAAGGAAGAAGTCAGGTACTCTGATTTAAGCTCCAGAGGTATTCTTACTTAGTCAGTTAGGAAGATTTATTTCCTAATATTATTATTTATTATTTCCTATTTCCTGTATATTTCCTAATGTATTTGAAAGCATAGGTGAAAAGAAGTTTCAAGGTTCATTAGAGGAGAAACAGATCTAAGTTACTACTGACGCTGCCTTAGACACTGCATTTCTGTGACCTCACTGAGTACATTAGAATTCTTTCCAGCCTATCAATGTTTATAGATTTGACGCTGCCTAATTCTGACATCCCAAAGGAAGGTGACTCACTCACAGGAAGCATGTTAGTTTCTAAAGACACGTCTAATCTGGATGACATCACCTTGTCTGGAAGATACATTTTAGGTAGATTGTCCCCAGAGCTCATGAAAGGAAAACTTTCCATTTACTGTGCTTCTCTAATCCCATCCAGTGAAAGCAGCTATGAGAGGCTAAAAGAGAATGTGATTCTGTGAAGGAATATGGAATTATAGATTTAATCACTCAAGACTATAATTATTATAATAGTGCAAAGTTCTTGAAGGAAGTCTCTATAGATATAAATAAGGATCACTATAAATCGTTCTCCTCCAAGATCTTTTCAGCAATCATGCAAGTTCTACTACCTACTAGCTATGTAATCATGGAAAGTTACTAAAGTTCTCTGAGTCTCAGTCACCTCTTCTGAATAATGAGGACTGTTTTACTTATGGCCCCTCATTGGGGCATTGTGGGGAATAATGAGATAATTTGCAACCACTGGTGCAGAATAGTGGCAAGCAGAAGAAGAGGAAATGAGGCCCAGTTGACTAACTCACCTAAGGGAACTGAAATACATTTTTTGAGAAAAAGAATGAAGGAAATCTCCCTAAAGATTGGCACAAGGATTTTCCTTTTCACTGCCAATGAAATTCTTCAACTACCCAAACGTTAAAAAGCTATGCAATTTGAAGTAAGAACTGACCTCAAATTCCATCCCTATCACATATTAGCTATCATACCAACCACCTTCCCAAACTTTTATTTCTCCAGCCTAAAAAATATAATTCTTTTACTGGAATATGGTTATCACTATATTTTGGTAAAGAATCCAACTAGCTACTTGGATTAAAAGGTAGAGAAGCAGTGTTGCATAGTGGTTAATAGTGCAGGCTCTGGCAGTGGTTTGGGTTTAAATTCTGATTCCACCACTCACAAATTAAGTGACTTTGGACAATTTCTTAATGTCTCTGAGCCTGAATTTAGTCACCATTAAAATGGGAATAATATCAACAACCGTTTTATGAGGATGTTAATGATGATTAAAAATGTTAATAGGTGTCAAGCACTTAGGGCAGTATCTGGCACATAATAAGAACTCAATAAATGTCAGATATATGGAAAACATGCCAGACCAAATATAAAGTAGTCCAGGCCTTTGTGGTAGGTACCTCCCTTTACATACTTCCTGGACAGAGGACTAAAGACCGAGAATCCTTTCTTCTCTGTAGAGCTGCTTATTGTGAAACCATGTCTTATTTTTCATTTATTTATTTTTCTTAAGGCTATTCCTTGCTCAGATGATAACTCAAATTGTGATCATGATCACGGTGGGGGGGAAATCACATCAAAGATAATTTACGTTACAATGATGCATGAAGGAGTGGAATTCTGTGGAAGGAAAGAAAGGATGAAAGTGGGTCCCGGTGAAGAATCAAGAGACCAGGCTATAGAGAAGAGTGAGGAAGAAGACACAAGACAAGCTACGCTCTCTCCTCCTAACGTTTACAAATGCTAGACCTCTGCTGATTGAGCCAGTTCACCCTCTTTCCTGTTGACATCAGTTCAGAGCATAGAAACACAATATGAATCACCAGAATGAGCAGATAATGGAGCTGGAAGAGCTTAAGATGAGAAAGGCAATGAGACCCAGGAAGGAAGCTCCTAGTTAGAAGAGACAGGAAGTCTGAATACCCTCCTGGTGCTGTGGGAGGGTTACAGGAATACTATTACAGTGGCTGTTTACAGGATTATGATCTGCAGGACAGATGATAACCCCAAATACACATGCGAAGGAGACAAGATTTACTAGTGTGTCTATGTTCCCAGCCTGCATATTCTCTACCCCACCTCCATTAAAACTTGTTTTTTAACTTGTCCAGCAATTAGTAGAGTTCTGGCCTGCTCGTCCAGTTATTAGGGTTTTGTGATGAAATTCAGAATACGAAGAAAATGAATGGAGAGACAGGCCTAGAGATCCAAAAGAAAGAGAAAGAGGAAGTAAAAATAAAACCATCAAAGGTTGGGTGTTAGAGCCTGAGGGATTTCATGAGGGTGCGCTCAGGAGCATAAATGAGCTGAGAAAGAGTGGAGAGAAAGACTAAAAGGGATTTAAAAAAGTTGTTCTAGTTTATAAAATAGACTCCTTTTATTGGTCTTCAAGAGAGCCAGGCACAGTTTAAAACTCCTTTTGATTGCTAGTTTGGACTTTTTAAAATATGACTTTATTTAGAGACTGATTTGGGGTCCAGTAATCAGGGTTATGTATGTGCACTCTGAACTTTGAACTTCAGCCCCACTCACTAAAGACATGGATTGGGACATGCAAGCCCCTTGACTCTATTAAAGGCAAGTTCCTTTGCTCTCCTAAGGAACTGTTGGTGAAGGCAAAAGAGAAAATGTCAGCAAAGTTTATTTAAACTTTGGGAATAATGTTTAAAGGAAACAGAAGAAAACCCTCAGTCTTTTCCTGAGCAGAAATAGGTGGCATTTCTCTCCTGCCCCTATTTCCTATGGGGAAGAAGAGCCAGTCAACAGATGACCTGTTTAAATTGGATAAGCGCTGACATGATGTTCCCATCATCAGGGAAATTACCAACTCTAATGATAGGAAACTTATATCCCTTGAGAGAGCTGCAGGAGAAATTGGTTTTCTCCCTTGCCCAGAAATGTCTGTGCTGAGGATTTACTGGGGGCGGAGTGCAGCTGCAATGGGGGCCAGCCCTGGGGTTTCATAGAGCAGTGTTTGACAGCCAGGACTGAACAGCCTTGGCTGTCATGAGCTGGGTCCAAGAATTGATGAGAAAGAATCTTGGGGCTATTTGCTGTGGCCTGGGGTAGATGATGCTGCGACTTAGAGCTGGGACAGAAAGAGTCAGAGCTGGCTTAATGAGAGGATGAGACTGGGCCATGCTGAGAAGTGGTCCACCACCCACTATACCTACCAATCTGAACTGTATATAAGAATCTCTAGGGACTTCTCTGGTGGCACAGTGGTTAAGAATCCACCTGCCAATGCATGGGATGCAGGTTCGAGCCCTGGTCCGGGAAGATCTCACATGCTGCGGAGGAACTAAGCCCGTGTGCCACAACTACCGAGCCTGTGCTCTAGAGCCTGCAAGCCACAACTACTGAGCCCAGGTGCCACAACTACTGAAGCCCACACGCCTAGAGCCCATGCTCCACAACAAGAGAAGCCACTGCAATGAGAAGCCTGCGTACTGCAATGAAGAGTAGCCCCCGCTCGCCACAACTAGAGAGAGCCCGTGCACAGCAACGAAGACCTAACGCAGCCAAAAAAAAATGTATTAATAATAATAATAAATAAATAAATTTTAAAAATAAATAAATAAATAATCTCCAGGGAATAGTTTTGGAAATAAACGTTCCTGTACCTTACCTGTGGAGACCCTGATTCAGAAGATATCATGTGAGGCTTGGGCATAACTTTTTCATAAGCTTCTCAGATGATTCTGGTGAAGCTTACCCCCAAGCCAGAATTTGAGAACTACCAGTTAAGGCAGTTTCCGACCAATCGATTAAGAAACTGATTCCACTCACCACAAGCTAGTCAATCAGGGACTTTTTTCTTTCATTTCCACAGTAAACTCTCTCCAGGAAAAAATGAATAAAAGTCTCCATAGCCTGTCTTAAAAGACCATGCAGTCTTCTTCTTCTTTTTTAAAAATCTCACATCAAACACCAAACAGAGCTTTAGCACGTATACAGCTTACATTAAAACATAAATGCACTTTGCATTCTAGGTGTCTTCAAGCAGATCTTGAGAGATGTTCTTATAGATCCAGGAATGCAGTGTTATGGCCATGAGGGTGTCGTGAGTGTTGGGGAGAGTGCAGGGAGGTTGAAATTAGAAACAAACATCTCACTCAATGTCAAGTAGAGATGTTCCCCTTAGGGTTTGGGCTATGAAGGACCTGTATTGCTCCAAGGTCAATTCAGAGGATCCTAGCAGGGTCAGAAATTCAGGGTCACTCACTGCTCACGGACAGTGAGTCCAGGGACTTAAAGGTCCCAAGAGACAAGGATCAAGAATAGTCAGTGTAAGAAGGTTGGGGTCTTGATCTCAGTGGGACAATCAAAGAGATGTCCTCTCTGATTGGCATATAGCGCTTCCCAAATGCTGGCCCCTGGACATCAGAAGTAGTCAAGGAACTAGTTTAAAATACAGATTCCCAGGCCCCACACCACTTCTGATCCTTGCCACCTCCAGTCTTATTTATGCTAATCATTTTGGTCAGTCCATAAACATGTAAAAAGTGCCTACTATGTGCCTACCAGGCTGTTCACTGTATGAGAATAGGGATTGCATCTGTCTTCTTCTGCCTCAGTATCTAACACAGTGACTGAAAACAACATCCACGCATTCAAAAAATGTGGTGAGTGCTATCCACCAGGCTGAGCTAGGCACTGGGACGAAGTGGTTAATAAATATGCTCCCTATACCAAGTCTAGTGGGACAGACATCCCAGAGGTCTGTTTCACAGCAACATGACTAGTGCTTGAACAACACATATAAACATTTCTTATCTTCTGAATCCAATGCACACAGGAGCCAGGAACACTTTCCTAAAACACCGAATCCAGCCACGGTATTTCCTCAAGACAGTCAATAGTTTTCTATGGCTCCTCTTCCCAAAGAGGCGTCTGTAGACTCCATGTAGATAGATGTCTGGGAAAGAAGTTTTCATGGTCAAATAACTTTGGAAGACTCTGGGATAAATTAAATAAAATAATTCAAGTTTCTTTAATGTAGGAATTCTCAAACGAGCCTTGTAAATCTCCAAAAGGGGAGGGAGTGGTATTCAGCACTTTCTCAGTCTTCTTTCCCTGTGGCCGCTTCTGGTACACCTTGAAGAATTCGTTCTCAGGGAACAGATTTTGGGAAATTCCAGCTGACCGCATCATGCCCAAGCTCCATAGTATGCCTCCCCTGGGGCCCCCAAGATCTCCTCCCCAGCCTCTGCTCCCCCACTCTCATCCTTGCGCTTTAACGAAACCGCACCCCTTCCCACTTCCGAGCCTTCGCTCCCCTCACGTTCCCCAGCCCTACAACTTCTCCCAGGACACAGAGAATTTGCCTGAAGAGCATACGTGTCCTTGAAGAACCAGCTCAGCCACTGGCTCCACCAGAAGCCTCTGCTGTCCAGGGCCTCTTCGCTCTGCCTCACAGCGCTCTCTCCATCACCTGCACAGCACTCGTGTGCCTTGTTATCATGGTTATCAAAGCTCTGGACCAAGAGCTTCTGGAGGGAAGGAGTCTTTACAAGGCTTCGTTTCTCTCTGATCTCTGACACTGGAGTTTCTCAACCTTGGCACTACTGACATTTGGGGCTGGATAACTCTTTGTTGTGGGAGGCTGTCCCTGGTACTGTAGGATGTTTAGCAGCACCCTTCTCCTCTACCCACTAGATGACTATAGCACCACCATCACTTTCTCCTGCTCCCCCAAGGTGTAAGAACCAATGTCTCCGGACATTGTTTGATATTCCCTGGGGAACAAAATCATCCCTCACTGAGAACCAGTGTCCTGCATCTAGCACAGTGCCAGGCATTCATCAAACAAATATTTACTGAACATGTACTAGTTTAGGCTCTGTGCCAGGCACAGGTAATATAACTATGAGCAATCACATGCTCCTGCCTTCAAGGTATTTATCTAGTTACAGGAACTGAGAAGTAAACGGACATTATTAAGAATGTAATAATAGTCACAGTTCCATGAAGACTTGCTTATTTTGCTTATTTTTATATCCCCAGCTCATAGGACCGTGCCTGATACATACTAAGTGCTCAATAAATATTTGTTGATATACCATATTAACTAAAATTTATAGAGTATTTATTATGTGCCAGAAACTGTTCTACACACTTTATGTAGATTAAATAGCTTTAGCTCCTATGAGGATCTATTATTATACTCATTTTACAGGTAAGCAAACTAAATCATAGAAACGGTAGGTAACTTGACAATGATCATGTAGTGAGTGCAAGGCAGTGCCGGGAATTGAACCCAAGCAGCCCAGTCCAAGCTCAAGTACCTCACGTGTTATTTCCAAGGATGAACAACATCGATCGAACCTTGCTTTGTGCTAGGCATAACGACAACACAGTAAGCTATTTATTTTATTCTCATCCTTATCAGCATTTTATAAATGGGAAATTTATAAATTACCCATTTGGGAAAGCTTGAAGCACAGAAAGGTTAAGTAACCTGCAATCTCCCGTAAGTGCTAAGTGCTGAGTTGCTCTGTCTGACTGTGGGGGATTGTGCCCTTAACTACCATGCTATACTGCCTCGAATAGGGAGGAGTAATAAGTAACTGTTAGATGGTTGAGGAACAGTGTCTAAATGCTTTCTGCATCTTCCACCAAGCAGAGGGCCTGATACCTAGATGGTGCCCCACTCATGAGTTTTGAAATGATCAGATCACATCTGACTTGTCCTCCTGGCTCTGCCTCAGAGTTGTTGTGTGACCTTGAAGACTTCACTCCCACCTAACCAGGCCTCGCAAAATGAGAGATTTCAGTTTCCTGAGTTCCCTACAGCTCTGATGCTGATTCCAGCAGCCACAGTCCTGAGTCGACCCAGAGAGCCTTCTTTCTATCTTGGAGGCCAACCAGGTAAAGCTCCTCCTCTGACTGTCCGGATTGGTTTGTTTGTCTCCTGATGCAGGTGCTGTTTTGGTTGCCTGGCAACACAGTGATGGAGACTGCCAGTTCCCAGAGGAGTAGTAAATGAATGAGCAGAGATATTCATGCTGGGAGCAGTGGTCATAGCCAGAGCAGAGCATTGCAGAATTTGTAACTCCACCTGTCCTGAATGTGCTTTTCCTATCATGCTGCTAGAGCAGCCTACTGGGGAATATTTGGTTGGGGAGCGGAGAGAAAGAATCTTCATTCTGGAAGTGGCAAAAATCCCTTATGCACAATCTTGGGGGATTGTGCATAATCCCTTGTGCACAATCCTATCTGCCCACGAGGAGGTGACCCTATTACAAAAATCACAAACACAAGTGTATATTTTAGTATCACTAATAAAAGCTCTTCTGCTCTCTTCCATGTACAAAACTACTGCTTCCTCTCTTCCACCTGCTTTTAAAGGTACATCCCAGGCTCTGAATTAAAGGACAGGTCATATAAATTGGCCCAACTGATCCCCATGATCACCCTGCAAAACAGGCAGAACTGAAATCAGCAGATAGAGAAAACTTTAGAAAGGTTAAGAGCAGTGATTCTGAAATAACGCAGATGTGGGTTCAATTCCTGACTCTTCCACTTATAAAGCGTGCAACTTTGAGTAAGTTTCTTAGCTTCTTTGAGTGTCAGTTTCTCCATCTGTAAAATGGGGATATTAACACCTATCCCAAAGTGTCATTGAAAGCAGTAAGATAAGAGATGTTAAACACTTACGCAGAGGCTGGTGCATAAGTGCACAATTATTATTATTATTATTGCTATTATTACTGCTTAGGGTCATGCACACAACTTAAGTATAAAGCTGGGATTTGAAATCAAATCTCTAGTAATACCCAGGCAAATTTTTGCCATTACTTCCTACCTCCTCTGAAAGGAAAAGTTATAAGAATGCATTCTTTGAACAAATATTTATGTGCCACTATGCGATGGTGACGAAAATTTTACCTTGCATATAGCATTTTATAGACCAAGCAGTGCTTTCAGATGCATCCTCTTAATATCCTGGTGACTCCTCTGATGTCTGGATGGAGATAGTTTTGGGAAAAGCAATTGTCTGCCTCTGAAAGTTAAACTCTGTTCTTCTTCCAGGGGCTTGAAAGCCAGGAGAGGGAACCCCATCCTCCAGTGCATTGAGCCAAACTAACGGCATGGAACTCAGCATCCAGGCCACTCAGCAGGTCCTTCTCTCTTCTGTTTGCTCTGACCAACATAAAGGACTCAAAGTGCAGCATGGAGGGACCACCGTGTGGCCAGATGTCTGGAGTCCGGGCTGAATCTGTTCTTGCTGATGACAAGGGAGAGATATCCAGCCAGCAGCCTCTTCGCTGGCTCCCCAACACACACGCTAGGATTTAGATCCAATCATCTGGCTTCTGTTGATACTTGCTTCTGCTTAGAATAGCTGAGCTGAATGGAATCATAGAAAGCCTCCCTCCCTCTCTCTCAGTCTCTCTCCCTCCTTAACTCCCTCCTTCTCTCTCTCTCTCTCCTCCAACCCCCCCTCCTCCCCCATCCCTCTCTTGTTCTCTGTCTCCTCCCTACCCTTCTCTCTCTATGTCTCTCTCTCTCTCTCTCTCTCCAAGCCCTGCCCCACACCCCTCCCCCTGAACATACACACAGTTTGCAATGGCCCCTGAGCTACCTCACACTGGGAAGTACATAGAAAACCACTGACCAGGTCCAAACTCCTCCTCACTCTACAAAGGAAGAACAGAGACCCAGAGAGGGGAGGTGACTCCCCCAAGATCACACAGCCAGACAACCTGACTCCCATTCTAGTGCTCTTCCTTCTGCATAGCACTAAATATAGAAACTTTTTCAAGTTTCCATTCTAAAACCTCCCATTTAAAAATATCTACTGTATTGTTCAAATTAAGAAAAATAATAAAATGCAAGGGTTTGGGTTTTTAAATTACATTTTGATTATATTAATAACGATGCAAACATAATCTTATACAAATTTGAATATTATGGATAAGGCTAAAGACCCCTTTGAAACCTACCCACACAAACACATACATAATGAGGTTGTCTCCTTGCTATCCTTAAAGATAACCACTGGTAGCAACTTTTTTGTGCTTCTACAGTATATGCGTGTGTATATACATTATATATGTGTGTATAGTGTGTGTAGATAGATAGTGTGCATATATTCACAAATAAAATAAAATATGTAAAATGCCTATATATAAACTATCTATATCTAATATATACTATATCTAGATAGACAGATAGACACACACATACTATAACACTTTTCTTCAATTTACTTATTCACTAAGCAATTTGCCTTGACCATTATTAGCACATATTAGCATGGATCTACCTCATTCTTTTTAGTACTTTATAATATCACACATATATGGACATGCTATTTTATGCTTAGTCACTCCCCTACTGATGAACAGTTAGGTGGTTCATCATGCCTTGATGGACATCTTTGTATTGTACACATCTCTTTCTGCACATGAGTGAGCCTGTCATTAGTGAAGGGTCCTAGAGATGAAATAGCTGGATCGTGGGATATAAGCATTTTTAATTCTGATGTGGCCCCAAATCCTTCCCACTGATACACATTGGTCTCTTGAAGGGTACTCCTGCCAAATTACTCTTTCCACACCAAACAGGAAGTAAGATACAATATTTTCTTGAGTAAATAATACCACATGCACAGGAACAGATGGGTCTGGAAAGTAGAGATGCACAGAAGGGATAAGCCGATGTGTAAGAAAAAGGTGCCTTATTGGAAAGGTGCCCAGAGTCCCAGCCTGAAGCATAGCCTGCAATAGTGCCCCAGAGTTCTCTCATGAGTGGACCTCCTATGGGAAAAAGCATTAAGTCTCCAGAAAGCTCTTGTGAAAATATAAGTATCCTACCTTAGAAGGGTGACACCTGAAGCCATTAGCATGGATTAATTGATCATTTTACCCAACAGAGAGGTGTAACAACTTGAGCAAACAAGTTCACTTCTCTGAACAGTAATAACTTCAACTTTGGAGGGTTTTGTGAAATCAAATCAAATCAAATATGTAAAATGCCTTTGAAAGGACCTAACAAACAGTGCATACTTGATAAAATGTAGTTTTTAGTATTGGCTCAGAGAAATAAGGAACAGAAAAGATACATTTTAAGTTGGATAACTGGTTGGGATTGAAAAATATTTGGCTCTGGGTTTCCCAATCCCATGCTGGTTCTAACTCAAATGCAGCTAACATTGAGATCATGGTATATGCCAGGTGCTTTCATGTTTAAGCTTCACAACAGTCCTGTAAAGCTATTTATATTACCTTATTTTATAGATAAAGAAGCCACAACTTGGAGAAGTGAAGAGACTGGGCCAAGACCACACAGCCGCACAGGAAGCTGTGGACCTGACAAACTCCAACTCTGGTTCTCAACCTTGATTACACAATGATGTCACCTGGAAGGCTGACAAAAAATGTCTGCTGATACCCAGGCCCCATACCCTCTCAACTGGTTTGGTTGGGGCATCAGAGGCCCAGACTTGGGTGCATTTTAATATCCAGAGGTGACTCTAACGTGCAACCAGTAGTAAGAACCACTGCTTAGGCGTTTTTGTTGCCTATCCCATTAGATGGAGGCTGGTCTTCTTTCTGCCTCTCTGCGGCTGCTTCTTAGTGAGTTGTGAAGGCAGGTGTATTAGAACATTACCTTGAAAGTGACTGATCAGCTAAAACCTTCAAGTGCCCTTAATTACAAAGGAACAGCCACTGACATCTGCCTCCCTGTAAGGGGGATTCCAAGGACTTGGAAACTTATTTTCCTGGTTGCCATGACAATCTTTTGCAACGTCAGCAAAAATGCTCTGCACTATAAACAAGCAAGCACAAAATCTTTAGCTCAGAATCTGCTCAAAATCTTTAGCTCAGAATCCCCCTCAGCTCCAGACCAGGCCATGTCACTTTTGAGCCTTTAC
This sequence comes from Balaenoptera physalus, assembly GCF_965194825.1. NCBI lineage: Eukaryota > Metazoa > Chordata > Mammalia > Artiodactyla > Balaenopteridae > Balaenoptera > Balaenoptera physalus. The sequence continues at coordinate 14,578,894 of NC_138892.1, forward strand.
TTAGGGATTCTAAAAATGAACCATAGATGTTAGGACATTTTAAACACTCCCTTCATTTTACTAGGGCTCGGAGATGAAATGAATTGCTTCATTTATTTCACGAAGTAAACGAATATAGGAGTAAATTAATATTTTCGGATTGTTTTTATTCTATGCCCTACCTCCCCATCTTTCTAAAACAATTTTTAAATCCAAAGAGGAAACAGGTGAAATTGAAAAGTTTTTCCACTTTTACCTTTTTAATTTTTTGTAAATTTTTGTTTTTTAATTTATTTTTTAACACCTGAAGAGTATTTAATATATGCCAGGCATGCTCTAAGAACTTTCTATGTTTTAATAGCTTTTGTCCTTACCACAACTCCAGAAGGTATTATTACTGTTGCTGTTGTTATTATTATCCCCATTTTATATTCTATAGATAAGAACCCTGAGGCAGTTACAACATGATTATTTGATATGTATATACACAGTGAAACGACGACTACCTTAACCCTCTCTGGATAGACTCCAGAGCCGTTTTACTCCTCCAGCTGATAAAGCAGCATTTTTCTCCTCACAGGCATATTTGCATTTGGGTCCCTTGATCAATCTACAAACATAGCAATTCATCTTTGATTATAAGGATTTTAGGTACCATGATAGGTAGAGAGCAGGAAATAGGAAATAAATTTTCTATGACCTTAAAAATCTCATCATGGATGGACAACCAAATCAACTATGCCCTTGTTGACAAATCTGAACAAGCCATACCCAAATGGAGTAGAAACTTTCCGGACTCAGGTCCTGGGTTCCAATTACAGCAATGTCTCTCACTAGCTGTATTACATGACACCAAGCTGAGTGTGTTAAAAGCACACATGGCCTTTGCTGTCAAGACAGAAATGAGTTTGAGTCCTCACTTCAACAATATATCATCTATATGACCTTGCACAAACCTCATTTTCTTCATCTATGAAATGGGGATAAAGTCTTCTTAACAGGGTTTGTTATATGGATATGTAAAATATTTAGCTCAGTGCCTAGCACACAAAAAGTGTTCAATAAATGATAGCTATTATTAATATAATCTATAAACCGTGAATACTATCTAATCTGCCTACCATACAGGAATGTATATAAAATGAGGGGATTTATGTGAAAGGATTTTGCAAACTGCAAAATTTACATACAGGAAGGCTTATTTCTGCAGTTGTTTTGTTATTATAAGGGCTTGATCAGTTTTTTGTTTTTTGTTTTTTAAGATATGTTAAGAATAGCAGATCTGAGTTCTTAGCAAAAACAAATATCCTGATCCCATGAATACCCCAAGCCCCTTGCCTTCAGGGAAGTGAATCTGAGACTTGTTCTCCCATCTTCTTGATTAGCTGCCTTGCGAATAAACCCTCTCTCTGCCGCAAACCTCGGCATCTCAGCATTTTGGCTTGCTGCTGGTCGGGCAAAACGAACCTGGTTCAGTAATAGTATCTCCGTTGGAAAAATGGAAGCTCAAAGTGGTTAAGAAGTTTAAAAGTATACCAGTAGTAAGTTGTAGAGATTGTGTGTGCAGCCTGGCCGGTTGCTGGCAGCATTCTACCTGCCGCATTGGGAAAGGCTGAACCTTGATGGAGAAGAAAAGGAGGCTCCACTGTACAGAATGCTCTCCCGTGCACATGCTCCAAGAGATTTCATGCCAGGCAGAGGGCACAAAATACTTTGATAATTATCAAACTGTGTGGTTGACAGGGTCTTCGTGCTCCAGCTGGGTGTTAGGTCTGTGCCTCTGAGGTGGGAGAGCCGAGTTCAGGACATTGGTCCACCAGAGACCTCCCGGCTCCACGTAATATCAAATGGTGAAAGCTCTCCCAGAGATCTCCATCTCAATGCTAAGACCCAGCTCCACTCAACGACCAGCAAGCTACAGTGCTGGACACCCTATGCCAAACAATTAGCAAGACAGGAACACAAACCCACCCATTAGCAGAGAGGCTGCCTAAAATCATAATAAGGTCACAGACACCCCAAAACAAACCACTGCACAAGGCCCTGCCCACCAGAAAGACAAGATCCAGCCTCATCCACCAGAACACAGGCACCAGTCCCCTCCACCAGGAAGCCTACACAACCCACTGAACCAACTTTACCCACTGGGGGCAGACACCAAAAACAATGGGAACTACTAACCTGCAGCCTGAGAAAAGGAGACCCCAAACTCAGTAAGTTAAGCAAAATGAGAAGACAGAGAAACACACAGCAGATGAAGGAGCAAGGTAAAAACCCACCAGACCAAACAAATGAAGTGGAAATAGGCAGTCTACCTGAAAAAGAATTCAGAGTAATGATAGTAAAGATGATCCAAAATCTTGGAAATAGAATGGAGAAAATATAGGAAACATTTAACAAGGACATAGAAGAACTAAAGAGCAAACAAACAATAATGAACAACACAATAAATGAAATTAAAAATTCTCTAGACGGAATCAAAAGCAGAATAACTGAGGCAGAAGAACGGATAAGTGACCTGGAAGATAAAATAGTGGAAATAACTACCGCAGAGCAGAATAAAGAAAAAAGAATGAAAGGAATTGAGGACAGTCTCAGAGACCTCTGGGACAACATTAAACACAGCAACATTCAAATTATAGGGGTCCCAGAAGAAGACGAGAAAAAGAAAGGGACTGAGAAAATATTTGAAGAGATGATAGTTGAAAACTTCCCTAAAATGGAAAAGGAAATAGTCAATCAAGTCCAGGAAGCGCAGACAGTCCCATACAGGATAAATCCAAGGAGAAACATGCCAAGACACATATTAATCAAACTATCCTAAATTAAATACAAAGAAAAAATATTAAAAGCAGCAAGGGAAAAACAACAAATAACATACAAAGGAATCCCCATAAGGTTAACAGCTGATCTTTCAACAGAAACTCTACGAGCCAGAAGGGAGTGGCAGGACATATTTAAAGTGATGAAAGGGAAAAACCTACAACCAAGATTACTCTACCCAGCAAGGATCTCATTCAGATTCAATGGAGAAATTAAAATCTTTACAGACAAGCAAAAGCTAAGAGAATTCAGCACCACCAAATCAGCTTTACAACAAATGCTAAAGGAACTTCTCTAGGCAGGAAACACAAGAGAAGGAAAAGACCTACAATAACAAACCCAAAACAATTAAGAAAATGGTAATAGGAACATACATATCGATAACTACCTTAAACGTAAATGGATTAAATGCTCCAACCAAGAGACATACACTGGCTGAATGGATATAAAAACAAGACCCGTATATATGCTGTCTACGAGAGACCCACTTCAGACCTAGGGACACATACAGACTGAAAGTGAGGGGATGGAAAAAGATATTCCATGCAAATGGAAATCAAAAGAAAGCTGGAGTAGCAATTCTCATATCAGACAAAATAGACTTTAAAATAAAGACTATTACAAGAGACATAGAAGGACACTACATAATGGTCAAGGGATCAATCCAAGAAAAAGATATAACAATTGTAAATATTTATGCACCCAACATAGCAGCACCTCAATGAATAAGGCTAATGCTGACAGCCATAAAAGGGGAAATCAACAGTAACATAATCATAGTAGGGAATTTAACACCCCACTTTCACTAATGGACAGATCATCCAAAATGAAAATAAATACGTAAACACAAGCTTGAAATGATACATTAAACAAGATGGACTTAATTGAGATTTATAGGACATTCCATCCAAAAACAACAGAATACACTTTCTTCTCAAGTGCTCATGGAACATTCTCCAGGATAGATCATATCTTGGGTCACAAATCAAGCCTTGGTAAATTTAAGAAAAGTGAAATCGTATCAAGTATCTTTTCCAAACACAATGCTATGAGACTAGATATCAATTACAGGAAAAAAAATCTGTAAAAAATACAAACACATGGAGGCTAAACAATACACTACTAAATAACCAAGAGGTCACTGAAGAAATTAAAGAGGAAATCAAAATACACCTAGAAACAAATGACAATGAAAACACGACAACCCAAAAACTATGGGATGCAGCAAAAGCAGTTCTAAGAGGGAAGTTTATAGCAATACAATCCTACCTCAAGAAACAAGAAACAGCTCAAATAAACAACCTAACCTTACACCTAAAGCAATTAGAGAAAGAAGAACAAAAAAACCCCAAAGTTAGCCAGATGAAAGAAATCATAAAGATCAGATCAGAAATAAATGAAAAAGAAATGAAGGAAACAATATCAAAGATCAATAAAACTAAAAGTTTATCTACTTTGAGTAGATAAACAAAATTGATAAACCATTAGCAAGACTCATCAAGAAAAAAAGGGAGAAGACTCAAATCAATAGAATTAGAAATGAAAAAGGAGAAGTAACAACTGACACTGCAGAAATACAAAGGAACATGAGAGATTACTACAAGCAACTATATGCAAATAAAATGGACAACTTGAAAGAAATGGACAAATTCTTAGAAAAGCACAACCTTCTGAGACTGAACCAGGAAGAAATAGAAAATATAAACAGACCAATCACAAGCACTGAAATTGAGACTGTGATCAAAAATCTTTCAACTAAGAAAAGTCCAGGACCAGATGGCTTCACGGGCGAATTCTATCAAACATTTAAAGAGCTAATACCTATCCTTCTCAAACTCTTCCAAAATCTAGCAGAGGGAGGAACACTCCCAAACTCATTCTACGAGGCCACCATCACTCTTATACCAAAACCAGACAAAGATGTCACAAAGAAAGAAAACTACCGGCCAATATCACTGATGAACATAGATGCAAAACTACTCAACCAAATAATAGCAAACAGAATCCAGCAGCACATTAAAAGGACCATACACCATGATCAAGTGGGGTTTATCCCAGGAATGCAAGGATTCTTCAATATACGCAAATCCATCAATGTGATAAACCATATTAAGAAACTGATGGAGAAAAACCATATGATCATCTCAATAGATGCAGAAAAAGCTTTTGACAAAATTCAACACCCATTTATGATAAAAACCCTCCAGAAAGTATGCATAGAGGGAACTTACCTCAACATAATAAAGGCCATATATGACAAACCCACAGCCAACATCGTTCTCAATGGTGAAAAACTGAAACCATTTCCTCTAAGATCAGGAACAAGACAAGGATACCCACTCTCACCATTATTATTCAACAAAGTTTTGGAAGTTTTAGCCACAGCAGTGAGAGAAGAAATAGAAATAAAAGGAATCCAAATCAGAAAAGAAGAAGTAAAGCTGTCACTGTTTGCAGATGACATGATACTATACATAGAGAATCCTAAAGATTCCACCAGGAAACTACTAGAGCTAATCAATGAATTTGGTAAAGTAGCAGGATACAAAATTAATGCACAGAAATTTCTTGCATTCCTATACACTAATGATGAAAAATCTGAATGAGAAATTAAGGAAACACTCCCATTTACCATTGCAACAAAAAGAATAAAATACCTAGGAATAAACCTACCTAAGGAGACAAAAGACCTGTATGCAGAAAACTTAAGATACTGATGAAAGAAATTAAAGATGATACAAACAGATGGAGAGACATACCATGTTCTTGGATTGGAAGAATCAACCTTGTGAAAATGACTGTACTACCCAGAGCAATCTACAAATTCAGTGCAATCCCTATCAAACTACCACTGGCATTTTTCACAGAAGTAGAACAAAAAATTTCACAATTTGTATGGAAACACAAAAGACTCTGAATAGCCAAAGCAATCTTGAGAAAGAAAAACAGAGCTGGAGGAATCAGGCTTCAGGACTTCAGACTATACTAGAAAGCTACAGTAATCAAGACAGTATGGTACTAGCACAAAAACAGAACTATAGATCAATGGAACAGGATAGAAAGCCCAGAGATAAACCCACGCACATATGGTCACCTTATTTTTGATAAAGGAGGAAAGAATATACAATGGAGAAAAGACAGCCTCTTCAATACTTGGTGCCGGGAAAACTGAACAGCTACATGTAAAAGAATGAAATCAGAACACTCCCTAACACCATACACAAAAACAAACTCAAAATGGATTAAAGACCTAAATGTAAGGCCAGACACTGTAAAACTCTTAGAGGAAAACATAGGCAGAACATTCTATGACATAAATCACAGCAAGATCCTTTTTGACCCATCTCCTAGAGAAATGGAAATAAAAACAAAAATAAACAAATGGGATCTAATGAAACTTAAGAGCTTTTGCACAGCAAAGGAAAACATAAACAAGACGAAAAGAGAACCCTTAGAATGGTAGAAAATACTTGCAAATGAAGGAACTGAAAAAGGATTAATCTCCAAAATTTACAAGCAGCTCTTGCAGCTCAATATCAAAAAAACAAACAACCCAATCCAAAAATGGGCAGAAGACCTAAACAGCCATTTCTCCAAAGAAGATATACAGATTGCCAACAAACACATGAAAGGATGCTCAACATCACTAATCATTAGAGAAATGCAAATCAAAAGTACAATGAGGTATCACCTCACACCAGTCAGAATGGCCGTTATCAAAAATCTACAAACAATAAATGCTGGAGAGGGTGTGGAGAAAAGGGAACCCTCTTGCACTGTTGGTGGGAATGTAAATTGATACAGCCACTGTGGAGAACAGTATGGAGGTTCCTTAAAAAACTAAAAAGAGAACTACCATATGACCCAGAAATCTCCCTACTGGGCATATACCCTGAGAAAACCATAATTCAAAAAGAGTCATGTACCACAATGTTCATTGCAACTCTATTTACAATAGCCAGGACATGGAAGCAACCTAAGTGTCCATCGACAGATGAACGGATAAAGAAGACGTGGCACATATATACAATGGAATATTACTCAGCCATAAAAAGGAACAAAATTGAGTTATTTGTAGTGAGGTGGATGGACCTAGAGTCTGTCATACAGAGTGAAGTAAGTCAGAAAGAGAAAGACAAATACTGTATGCTAACATATATATATGGAATCTAAAAAATAAATTAAAAATGGTTCTGAAGAACGTAGGGGCAGGACAGGAATAAAGATGCAGACATAGATAATGGACTTGAGGATGTGGGGAGGGGGAAGGGTAAGCTGCGACGAAGTGATAGAGTGGCATGGACATATATACACTACCAAATGTAAAATAGATAGCTAGTGGGAAGCAGCTGCATAGCACAGGGAGATCAGCTTGGTGCTTTGTGACCACCTAGAGGGGTGGGATAGGGAGGATGGGAGGGAGATGCAAGAGGGAGGAGATATGGGGATGTATATCTGATATATATGTATGGCTGATTCACTTTGTTATACAGCAGAAACTAACACACCACTGTAAAGGAATTATACTCCAATAAAGATGTTAAAAAAATATATATCCTTTTAAACCACCACTACCACTGCCCTGTGGAGCTGGATTTCTTAATGAGTGGTAGGAGAATGTTTACCTGTCACCGTGTGTGCATCCACACGTATGCACATTACTGTGCTGAACTGTTCCCCTTGGGGAAAGTGTCCTATGATGCAATATGTTTCTTTCCTTCCTGGATCCATCAGGAGTCTTGGTTAAAAGCAAGATAAACAATTTGAACTGCTAACACAAGAAGGAAATTTAGCAGAGATGGGAGATTGACAAACTAAATTTGGATGGGTGGCAGGAATGGCATGAAGGAACAGGCGTGAAAAACTGGCAGAAACCAGAGGAATTCTGGAGGTTGGCCAACAAGATTCATGACTGAGTAGCAACCACTGGTCCAGCCTCTTCACGATGCTGCTGCTGCCGCCACCATCACTCTGATCAATCTCATGGCCAATCTCTATCTTTCCATCCTTGCTACTTTCTGGAGAGACAAAGCCCCAGAAATGAGCATCTAATTGGCCCAACTTAGACGACATCTCTTCCTGAAGAATTCTGGGGGATTGAGAGGTGGAGAATTGTGGAAGGATCTGGCCCTGGGAATTACCAGGTCCTCACACAATGAAAAATTCCCTCCAAAGAAATGTGGAGATATGAATACAAATATCTTCTAGGAAAGCCACCTTTGTCCAGTAGTCATTTTACTGATGGAGACGGTTCAGAGAGGTTATTCAAGGACTGTGTGTCAGGTCTCCTGGCTCTCAACACCAAGTTCACTCTGCTACACAAAACCCAGTGGTTTATAAAATCATAAGCTGTTTCTTCAGCTTTAAACCATATCTCAGGTGGGGACAGAAGGGACTGATGCTACGGAGAGCAATTATCTGTTTTCAGGCTCTTTTCATTACATAAGCTCAGCACATAAGAATAAATAACGCTAGAGTGTAGCTGACCTTCAATACATGACAGGAGAATCTCATTACTGCAAAACCCTTGGTGATATATAGAGAGAACTGGCTACAATACATTGAGTTTTCAATAGAAACCCTTAAGCATTCCTGTATCTAATTGCTTTTTTTTCTTATAGCACAATAAAAAAATAATTTTCTTTGCCAAAATTTGCCTGGTTTCTCAACTAAACCTCCATCTCACTCCCTGTTTCCTCTTTTCTTCTTTGTTAAAAGTGACACTAGTGAGGCCTTTTGAATTTATAGACCCAGACAAGAACACCCTTTCCATTTTTCCCCAAGTAAGTTTCCTGTGCAGATTTGGAAACCAGTATTAAAAAAAACTATTGTTATGATATAACACCCAATGTTAGAGTTGGGAGGAGTCTTGGAGGAGCACTATTCTGAGCTCCTCATTTTACAGGGGGGGAAACTGAGGCTTAGAAATGATATGCCAGGTGGGTCGAGGCAGAGACTGGCCAAATGCCATCAAAGACTATGCTATGCTCCCTGAGTTGAGATTTCCTTGGTCCTCTTATGTCCAACTATTGTCACCATCTGTGTCTGGACAGAAACCATTCAGGAAGTTTCTTGAAGGATCTGAGATATTATCTAATCCAGAAGTGATAAGTAGTAGCCAAAGGAGCAAATCCTACCCCGTACATAGGTTTGATTTTGCCCAACAGTACTGGCCAAATTAGAATTAAATTAATTGCCAAATTTAAAAATCTGGAGATGTAACATAATCTGAATTTCTGGCTCTTTAATAAAAATCAGATCATCTGGCAACTCAGGGTCCATGCTCCCCCATGGCAAAAACCAGCTGTTGCGGAGTAACAACTGCTCCTTAGACAGGTGGGCACACTCAGTGTGCCACAGCTCCCATCCCTCCCTGTTCTATCACACCCTGCCAACTTCACTTGCTACATTACTGTCTGTCCCCATCGGTATTAGAGTGTGCGACCCTTGAGCTAGTCTTATTCCGTCTTAGTTACTAAAGTTGGGTCACTCCTTATCAACTGAGATCGCTGAGCAAAGGTGACCATGCAATAAGTGGAAGACATTGGAAGAAAACCTTGCAAAGGCTCAGCCCTTGTTTCTCCTCTCTTCTCACACTGCACACTCTCTCTAGGTGGTTTCATACAGCCCAGGTCAGGGCACCCCCAATGCACATCTCCAGGTGCAGACACTTGCCTGTGCTCTGGACTTGTGTATCCAGCCACCCACCTTGGGCAAGTCGCTTAACCTTTCAGTGCCTTCATTTCCTCATCTGTAATATGGGGATAGTGAGAGTACTTTTCTGCCGTATGGTTATTATGAGAATTATACAGACAATTGTTACCATATGTGAAAACATTTGAAGAGAGCCTGGCATTGTTGTTATAGGATGTCTAACAGGTCGCTCGAATGTCAACAAGGGAGCTTTCATTTCCCTCTGCTTCCAGCCTGTTCCTCTGTAGTCTTCCCCATGTTGGCAATAGCACCATTATCCCATGGGTAGCTCAAGGTAAACACCTAGGAGTCATTCTTCATTCATCCATTTTCCTCATCCCCTAAATCCAATCCATCATCAAGCCTTTCCATGATACTCTCAAAATGTATTTCAGTCAGGCCACTCTCCCCATCTCTGCTGTCACCACCTTGGTCTAAGCCCCCGTCATCGCTTGCCTGGACTTCTGTAATAGCCTCTTTGCTGTGCACTGAATTATGTACCAGCCCCCCACCCCCCATTCATACCGAACCCATAGTGTGATGGTATTTGGAGATGGGGCCTTTGGTAGGTAATCAGGTTTAGATGAGATGATGGGGATGGGGACCTCACAATAGGATTAGTGTTCTTAGAAGGAGAGACACCAGAGAGCTTGCTCTGTCTCTACCCACCATGTGAGGACATAGGGAGAAGGCAACAGTCTACAAGCCAGCATGAGAGCTCTCACCAGAAACTGACCCTGCTGGTGCCTTGATCTTGGACCTCTAGCTTCCAAAACCGTGAGAAAATAAATTTCTTTGTTGGGCTTCCCTGGTGGCGCAGTGGTTGAGAATCTGCCTGCTAATGCAGGGGACACGGGTATGAGCCCTGGTCTGGGAAGATCCCACATGCCGCGGAGCAACTAGGCCCGTGAGCCACAACTACTGAGCCTGCGCGTCTGGAGCCTGTGCTCCCAACAAGAGAGGCCGCGATAGTGAGAGGCCCGCGCACCGCGATGAAGAGTGGCCCCCGCTCGCCGCAACTAGAGAAAGCCCTCGCACAGAAACGAAGACCCAACACAGCCAAAAATAAAAATAAATAAATAAAAATTAAAAAAATTTTTTTCTTTGTTTAAGCCACACAGTCTATAGTATTCTGCTATGGCAGCGCAAGCAGAATAAGACTAAGACACCTCCTAACCGGTCTCCCTGTTTCCATTCTTTCTCTTCTAAAATCCATTCTCCACACAAAAAGCCAGAGTGGTCTTTTAAAACTGTCACAGTCCCGCTCAAAACCCTTCACTGGCTTATTTTTGTCTTTACAACGAAACTGGAGCTCCTCACGCTGGCGCACACGGCTCTGGGTGACTTAGCTCCCGTCCACCTCTCTGGCCATGGCCCACTCTCCGCTTGCTCACTGCACTGGGCCATCCTATACTACAGTTCCAGCCTCAGAACCACGGAGCATTTGCTGCCCCCTGTCCTCAATGCTCTTCTTCCAGCCCTGGAATCGTTTTATCTTCCATCTCCTGGTTCAAAGTGGCCTCCGGGACCATCCCATTTATAGCATCCCCGGCCCCCTTTCTTATTTAATCACCCCCACCCATAATGCTCACAACAATCTGACATTATCTTTTTATGTGTTTATTTGCATATAGCCTTCCCCAACCCCTACCTCATGCAAAGTCCATGTGGGCGATAGACTTTGTCTAGTTCCCCGATGCACCCCTGGCGCTAAGTGCCTAGCACACGGCCTGAGACATTTGCGGTGGGATTTCTGAAGGAGCTTCTTGAGGGCCAGGGAGGTCAGGTGACTTTCTCAAAGCTGGCTTCCAGGGATTCTGCACTCTTCACACTCCCCGAGGGGCGTCTAGACGCTTTTGGGATGGGGAATTATTACCTTTCTCGGCTGCCCGAGCCGTGTGAGAGCTGAGTCTAGAAGCACTTTTCCGCCTTGAAGAGACGAGGAGCTGGGTGGGAGACAGCAGGAGGGGCGGCAGGGGCGGAGCCTCCTGTGGGCGGGGCCTGGCTGCCCGAGCCAATGGGGCGCTGCGGCGCGGGGAGGCCGCGCGGCCGAGAGGAGACGCTAGCGCGCAGTTGGGTGCGGAGGTTGAGCTCCGGGACCCGAGCGGATTAGCAGGCGGGCGCCGCGGCACGGCGTAGGCACCCACCCAGCTCTTGGTTCCTGGCGGCTCGCACGGTAAGCAGAGTCCGCAGCGAAGTAGACTTTGTGGGGTTTCTGGCAGCAGGGAGTCCCCGCCACTTCCCTCCGGGGCTGCTGGTGGCGTCCTGGCGCCAGGCTGCGTCCCCGGGCGCTCCGGCTGTGTGCCGCGGGATGCCGGCGCGCGGAGGGGCCCGGCAGGGAGGCGAGGAGCCGCCGCGCCACGCTGCCTCTCCGGGCTGCTGCTGCCCGGTCCCGGGGCCGACCCTGGGATAGACAGGTCCTCGTGCGGGGATGCCTGAGGGGCCCGGGAGCCAGAGAGTCTCAGGATAGTGGCTTCCAAGAGAATCTCCACCCAGCGCTGGGGCCCAGGGAAGAGCTTGCGGGTAGCTGGAGACCGCAGGGGCCAGACTTTGCTCTGCCTAGGTCTTCAGACGCCTCCTGACCTGTTGCCCCGGGGCTAGGAGTCAGATTTGTCATGCCATTTCCTATTTCCAGGTCTCCTGGAACTCAGGGAAAAAATCTCAGAGCGGTTTTCTGGCCAAGCTAAGAGCAGAGAGACTAGCACTTTATGCAGCGCCCCGTGTATTTATTTATTCAGCATTTATTGGGTTCCTATTGCGTGCCAGACACTGTGCTAAGCCCTAGCGTCAGGAAGAAGTGCCTTGGAGGAGCTCCTGGGGCTAAGAAGAACAATACGAGGAACAATTACAGTGCGCTGTAGTACAGGGGATGTTAAGGGAGGGGAGGGGAGGGGAGGACCATGAGCAAGCCAGGAAGGCGTCCAAGAGGAGGTGACTATTGAGTGGGGACTGGAGGAGTCGGAGGGTTTGACAGGCTGAAAGCTGTGTGGGCTGGTGTGTGTGTGTGTGTGTGTGTGTGTGTGTGTGTGTGTGTGTGTGTGTGTGAGATGAGATAGCAGGAATTCCAGATAGATTTTCCTGTGCAAAGGTAAAGAAACTGAAAAAGGCCAGTATCCTGACTTAGAACATGAGATAATCCTGTGTCAACGAATCAAATAGGACCACAAAAGGTGGGTAGGAAATGAGCTGTTAACATGGCAGGAGCTAAAACATGCACAGACCTTAAAATGCAGCCTTAGACTATATAGAATATTGTCCTGGGGTCAAGAAGGGCAGTGGAAGAATTCTGGCAGCTCTGTGGAAAATGGATGGAGATTGGAGCAGTAGAAAGCTGGTAAGTTGTAGTTAATATTTTGGATGGGGCTGCAAATACTCTAATCCCTAAAGGCAGCCCCATCTGCCAAGGAGCCCTGCTCCCTGGCTTCCAGGCACGGATCTTTCAGGGGATCATTCAGGCAGGGAGATGTTGCCCATGTGATTGCTTGCCTCTGCAACCTGCAGGTCATTTTTATATTGTTTCTGGAGGCTTTGACCTGGACCTTGTCATCAGGGATGCCCCCTGGAGGATTGTGAAGGGTACCTCTGCCTGCCGTTTCTGATGTGGTTTTCCCCTCTCCCTGGGCTCCTCCTTCTGCTTCACAGAGACACAGCCTCAGCTGTTAGAGGCTGTCGTGAAGAGCAAGGTCTTGCCGGGGAGTCAGACCCGAAAGTCACTTTAGCCTTGTGTCTTGGGGACATTGTCAACCTTTCTGAACCTCAGTTTTCTGATTTAAAAGGAAGTCATCATCCCCACCTGTCATCGGTTGGGTTCCCTGGAAAAAGACTCGGAGGCTCTGAGAATTGTGTGTAGGAGGATTCTTGGGGAATGGTCTCACTCTCCAAGGGAGGGGGTGGTGAGGGAAGCAGGATGGGGCAGAGGGAGAAGTTGGTCTGTGATGCAGAGCAAGAGAGGCCTCAGTTGATCTTCTGAGGCATGGGGCCAGGCCTTTGAAACCCCATGTTGACCAGCCAGTGGGGGCAGGCTGCCCCCAGGGAGGGGGGCATAACTTTGGCTGTCCCTTCAGCAGGACAGTTCCTGAAGCGGAACTCAGCTGGGAGCCATGCATAGCCAACACTCCCAGGAGCCGGCACAAGGGAGTAAGAGGTGCCTCGGTCTGGGGGGAACTGAGAACTGTACCCCGGCAGCCACCTTACAGGGTGGGCTTGGGAAGTGGCTGAGATGACTGACAGAAGGTGCGGAGTACAGAGCAGGCATTTAAGAAGTGTTCCTTTTCTCACCTTTAAAATTCTCGCCTGTGCCTGAAAATGGATTTTGGAGTTTGAATTGAGTAGATCAGCTTCTGTGAGGAAAGAACCTTTCATGATAATGGCCACAATGACTACTATTGAGTGTCTGTTATGCATACGCATTCTCTCCTAGCTACCCAGTAATACTCAAACTTAGGTACTTTTATTCTCATTTTACAGTTGCCCCAGTGTTTTCTAAAACCCAACAGAGTAGGTGTCCTTTTGCCACAAAATAATAACAATAACAACAACAGCAAAAACGATAATGACTTGTTACAGTCTATGAAGTGATTTCATTGGTGGATTGATTAAGTAATTAATAATTAAGTCATCAATGCACATTGAGTGTCTCCTAAATGGTCGGCACTGTCCTAGGCGCTGGGAATACAGTTCCGTCTGTTAGGGGAGAGAGAGACTGACATTAAATGCTTTGATTCCTCCAAAGCAAACATTGAAGGATGGACCATTGCATAGCCAGGGTGTGATGGAGAGGAACAGGCTGTCTTCCCAATTGACTCTTTCTCACCCTTCAGTTTCAATATAACCACCTCAGAAAGGCCTTTTGGACCATCCTGTGAAAAGCAGTTCCCCTCTCTTTTACTCCCCCTTCATCACACTTGCTCATACATTTTATTTACTTCCCTGTCATTGGTCGTCCCCACTAGACTAAAGGCTCCAGGAGGTCATACATCACTTTATCCTAGCACAGTGTTCAGCATGTATTTATTGAATGAGTGAAGTGAATGAGGGGTAGATCTGCTTAGAAGAGTGGTATCACCAGTAAGAGATATTTATACTGAGATCTAAGGGATGAGGAAGATCCAGCAATGCCAAGGTCAAGAGGCAGAGAGAACAGCTTGTTCAAGGACCATGAGGTGGAGGAATGCAGCACAGCATGATTGGGGAGCAACCAGAGATGAATTTGGAGAAATAGATGGGGCCTTGGAAGGCCATGCTGAGCTTGGATTTTACTCCAAGTGCAATGAAAAGTCAGTGAAGGATTTTAAGCCTAGTAATGACCTGGTGTTATAAATACAGTGTATAATTGTTTGTTGTCTGTCATGCCTCTGGCAGGCAAGCTCCGTGAAGAAAAATGCTCAGTAAATATTGCTGAAGTGAATGGATGGTGTGGTTTATGCAGCTACCAGGTGAAAAACGGAGTAGGGAGAAGAATGGGATCTTGTCACAAATTGGGAGTTTGGTGAGAGAGGTGTTGGTGTCCTGGCTGCAGGGTAGCAATAGTGTTGGAAAAGTAGAAGAATTGGAGCTGTATTTGGGGTGTTAAATGGACAGGACTTGCTGATACGTTAGGTGTCAGGAATATGGGAAAGGGAAGGATCAAGGATGACCCCCCAGGTGTATGGTTCAAGATTGGGTGGATGTCACATGTCCATCAACAGGGTAATGGATAAACAAAATGTGGTAAATACTTACAATGGAATATTACTCAGCCATAAAAAGGAATGATGTACTGATACATGCTACCATGTGAATGACCCTTGAAAACATGCTAAGTGAAAAAAGCCAGACACAAAAGGTCACATATTACATGATTCTATTTCTATGAAGTATTCAGACTAGGCAAACCCACAGAGACAGAAAGCAGGTTGGTGTTTGCCAGGGGCTTTTGCGGAGGGGGAAGAAGGCTAAGTGGGGCATGACTGTTTAAAGGGTAAGTGGTTTCCTTTTAGGGTGATGAAAATGTTTTGGTACTAGACAGAGGTGGTGGTTGCAGAATATTGTGAATGTACTAAATGCTACTGAGTTGTATACTTTCAAAAGGTTAATTTTACTTTATATGAATTTCACCCCAGTTACAAAAAAAAAAAAAAAAAAAAAGATTGGTGGATGGGAGCACCAGAGAGTGGAGATGCGGAACAGGCTGTGGTTAGGGGAGAAAATCCACACGCTCTGTTGGAGATGGCCTGGAAGACATTCACACAGAGCCTGGGGGGACATCTGGACTGGAGAAATAAATAAGGGAGTTGTCAGCACTTAGATGTCAGCCAGTAAAATAGGTGAAATCTAGGGGGAGAGAGCGTAGAGGAGCACATCTGAGGCTGGATCATTCTTTAATTTGATCCTCATAACTGCCTATGAGGAAGGTGCCCGTGAGGTGTTCTCATTTTCAGGGGAGGAAACCGAGGCCCCCTAAGAATGGACTTGCCCAAAGTCAGACAATTTGTTCACGTCATTCCCCTGGCTTCCAGTCCTTTGCCTTTCCCACCTCAGCGTGATGCTATTTAGAACTTCAGCAAAGACCTACCCTCCCTTCCTCCCTCCTCCCTCTCTCCTTCCATCCTCCCTCCCTCCCTCCCTCCTTTCTTTCTTTCCTTCCACAGTCATGATTGAGTACTCACATGTGGCAGGCACTGTGCTGGGCATATGTTGGTGAAGGTAGAAATGGCTCTAATCTTGTGGAATTTACCTAGTAAACAAGCAGCTGCAGTCCACTGATACAGGGCACCATAGGAGCCTGGAGCAGGGGTGTCTCTCCCAGATTTGGGGATGGGCGGAGGCTTCCTAGAGAAAGTGACAGCTAAGCAGAGATTTGTAGCAGAAGCAAAAGAAGTGAGCCTGAGAAAGAGAATGATTCTCAGGAAGGTTCCTGATCCCTGAACACCTGCTATGGGAATTCCCTATTCTTTTCACTCCCCAGTTCTTCACATGTTACTGGCATTTTCCAGCTCATCCAGAATGTCTATATTTTCTATAGCCCTGGAGGCAATAAGTAGACAAATAGCTTGGTTTGATTTCAAGTGGAAGCTTCAAAGGAGTAGCAAGGTATGGTGCAAACAGCCTGGCTTTCAAAGCCGGGCTCCATCTCTGAGCAAATGACTTAGTCTCTGAACCTTACTTTCTATACCTGTGAAATTGAGCCAGTCACATCCACTGCTCAGTGCAGGAAGTAAATGAGATGATGTAGTAACGTATTGGGCACATAATAAATGCTCAGAAAAACGTCATCTCATTTTTCTTTTGGAGAAGAAGCCTTTCTGAATAGACCAGTGGTCTCCACACCCTGAACACTGTTTAAAATACAGAAATCCATGCATCCTCTGAAGAATCTGATTCAGATGGTTTGGGGTGGAACGTAGCAATCTGTATGTTTAGAAAGCACCCCAGATGATCCTGGTAAAAGCAAGATCCAGGAACCACTGGCTTAGACCAAATGCTTGGGTCTTTGCTATGATGTACACGAAAGGGTTAAGCACCTAGAAGCAGATAATGCCTTCTAGGAATTATTAGCCAATGACGGTGCTGACCGATGATGTAATGCCTTTGGCTGGCACTCTATTGGTTAAGTGTATTGTTTCTCTTGCTTCATCTGTGTAAGGAGTAGAGCTGGAGCCCAAGGGTTAATAATTCCGTGGCAGCACACAGAGCTATTTTTTCCCCATTTCTCTTCTGCTAGGTGTGAGTGTGTAGCATGGCTCAGCCGGCTGCTGCCTTTCTTCCAGTAAATAGCTGCACCTTCCTCCTTACCTCTTCCCAAGCAGAGCACGTGTCTCCATAGTACTACGGAGGGGGAGGAGGAGGGGGGGATGATCAGGATTGTTTAGGGAAGAGAGGGCCCTTTCAAAGTTCCACGCCGCAGTCTCTCCTTGCCACTGGGGATGGGCACAGCTCCAGCTGCTCTGACCCGAAGAGGTCCCACTGGATGAACTGCTAAATGGCCACCTGCTTCTGAGCATTGTTCAACCTGGCGGGATCCTTGGAATCGGGAGGTAAGCCCTGGGTTTTGGAAGGAAGAGTGGACCTGGAGGAGAGGAGCTTTGGGGCAGTGGGAGGAAACAGGCACAGGCTCCATGCAAAGCTGCCCGCACGTGCGGTGTGAGCTGGGCCAGGACGGTCTCCCTCTGTGTGTCTATTTACTCAAGAACACAATGTGGGGCTTGGATTAGGGAGACACTGGTGGGGAGTGTGCTGGCCAGGCACTATGCACAAGCGTGCTCTCGAAGTAGCTTTCTGCCAAATGCTTCTGGGAGAGAAAAGCTTTTCTCTGGGGGTCTGGGGCAGGAGGGGGGGGCGTCAGGTTAGCACTGTCTCCCTGAGCCAGCTGTCACCCGGGCCCTTCTGTATCTCGTCTGGGCTTCCTCTTCAGTGCTCCCACTCAGCTGAGTGGCCCTTGGTGGACTCTGGGCTGAGGTTTCTCCAGAAATACCTAAGTGGTCTCAGGGATTTTTGGTTGTGTTTTTTAGGGGGACCTTTGGATCCCTGACCCTTGAGTTATGGGTGTGCCTTCGTGAATTTGGGCATGTTCCTAATCGTCCCATGCTGGAGCTCTTAGGGGTGGTGGGAGGGAGGGGATTCTTTTTGTACTATGACAGTGCAGTTGTGAGGATTTTCCTGTTTGTGTTTAAGGGGGCATGCGCCACTGCCCTGACCTGAGACTTCTCGCCTTGCCCGGAGAGGATCCTAATGCAGCATGTCTGCCTCAAGTGTACAAACTGAAAAAAGTCAAAATGGGGAGGGGAAACGGGAGCAGAGTAACTGGGAAGGGCTGCTAGCGAGAAACTCTGCCCTTCATTTCACAGGGAATTCAGGGAAACCCTGCATTTCGTGGATAAACTATGACGCTACGTCTCTCTTGCAGCCCTCCCCAAAATTGGTAAATGAAAAGTTCCATTGTTTTTATTTTTCAGAATTTGGTTATACATGGAGCGTCCCCAGTTTCTTTAGGGAGAGCAGAGCCTGCAAAGGTTTCTCTCCGTGTCTTGTATGACCCCTGGCGTCTGCCACCCTGTGTTCTGGGTCAGGCTTTGCCTGACATGTAGGTTCTTGGGCAAGTCACTGTGCCTCGCTGAGCCTCAGTTCCCTCGTTGTCAATCACAGAGGTAGGAGGGGGTTGGACTAGCTGACTTTTAGAGCCCTTCCTCTCTGGCTGTCTGTGCTCTGGATCATGAAAAGCCTCAGAATCTGAGTCTGTTGATGAAGTGCATTGGGTGTGGGTAAAGGATGTTTGCATAAAGGGACACGTAGCGTGTGTCCTCTGGGTGCTGGGGGCTTAACTCACATTTTAACTCATGTAACCCTCCCAGTAGACCTGGGAGGAGGTGGGATGAACAATCTAAAGATGTGAAAATCAAGGTTGAAGGAGTTCAGTGACCTACCCAAGATCATCATTCAGTAAATGTTGACACGGGTATTTGTGCTGGTCACTATACTGGGATGGCGGTACATGGCAGAATAACGGGAGGGCTGGAGCTGGAATCCTTATCTACCTTTGCTTCTTTGCATGCTCTTCATTCTACTAGAAATCACACACTGATTTTCAGGTCGACTAATTCAGCCAGATTATTGTGGATTATCCAGTTTACTGTCTGGGACAGCAGACGGTCCCTGGATCTGAAAGGGACTTTACAATCCTTTGGACCAGGCCTCTCAATTTATATCTGGGAAAATGAAGGTCTAGAGAAGTTAGGTTACCTGTTCTTTATCACTCAGTGAGTCAACAGATGGCAGGGATGACTCCTTGCCTTAGGTGTTTGAATTGGTATTATTAGTAAAGAGTTTGTTTAAACCTTCATTTGAGAACTTTGGGATCATTTCAACTTAGTTATTCTTACCTCCAGGCCCTTTTGAAGTGCCAGAGGGTTGGAGTAAGATTCATTGAGCACCTACTGTGCGCTTGATGTTGAGGCAGGTGTCTGAGACACGGATGCAAAGCATCCCGCAAGCAAAGCGGGAGACCTGGTCAGTTTCCCTGGAGAGACTCAGGATGCAAGCTGTGTTTCAGGAGCGTCTAGTTCACAGGTCAGCAATCTTTCGCAGTGGAGGGGCTGCAACCCTGACCCTTTGTCTCCGCATGTGGCTGGCACCTAATTTATACCACTGTAAGAACACTTGCCACATGACACGAGATCTCTGTTCTTTCTTTTCCCAACTAGGCTGCGTGTTTCCAGGGCACAGCTCCCAAAAGGTAGGACCTAATCAGTGGAGCCACCTTGTGGGGAGGTGGGTGTCAGTATCTTGGATATGCAGAGATGTACACCCAGAAATAAAAACCATCAAGTTATTATTAAAAAGGGCAGTGCAGATACGTGACTCTTTTCTTGATCACTATAACGTTAAGAAAGAATCATCCTAATACCAGGCCTCAAATATCCTAACGATTATCGTAGGAAAGAGGGGTTATAATTGTTCTGCAGGGCTGGAGAGCAAAGCCAGCAGCCATGGGTGGATGTGGAGGGGAGCAGGCAGCAGGTAAGTGCAGGAAGAGTGTGCTGTTGGTAGCCGTGGTCCAGTGGGTAGGACCACTGTCATCAGAAGTGGGTGGTAACCTTCAGGCATTGCTGCCCTGGCAAAGAGTAGCATTTGGTAGTCTCTAATTTCCTTTCTGGATCTAAGATTTCTTGATTACCTATCAAGCAGGAGTGAATGAGAGGAAGCCAGAGGTAGAGTAGAGCTGCGTCTTACTCATATTTAGATTCCAAAGCCATAGTGTGGAGTGGAAATCATTCATAACCAAAATACCTTTGAAAATATTTTCGCTGCCCCCAAAATTGCATTATACGTGGTTTTTGTGTATGCAACTCTGAACAATAATTCCTATGCCAACTAGTATGTAAAACACTGACCAAGACTAAAAGAAGTCACAAAATGAAATTTATATGCAGTTGTGGGGTTTCATACTGCTCTGTCTTGAAGGTAACTGCAAAATTTCTAACTGGCATAAAGTGGGGGAATAGAGAATTCTCAAGGTGTTCGTGTTTGCTTCCAGGGTTTATGCCATTGTTTTGGATAAACAGCCTATAATACTTCATACATGTAACTCTTTTTAAATGATAATGAAAATTAAATGAGATAATATATGTGGGTACCCTGATCTGAGTTACAGAGCAGACGCTGAGTACACTTTTACTGGAAGGTACTCAGCCGCTTGCTTTAGCAGACTTGCCGATGCTGGTCTTTGAAAAGTTTTAGTGAAGAACCTGGTCAGCTGTGTCCAGGCTGGCATTTCCTGCTTGAGGTTGGCATGTCTGTTTGGCTCTCTGGACAGTGCTCACCATCATGCCTCTGACTATTGCTTCTAAAATTCAAAGTGGGAAAAGAATGAGTTGGACGCTACACAGACCTGAGTTCAAAGCACCGGCCATTGCCTATAGATGTGTGACACTGGGCATGTTACTTAACCTCTCCGCGTTTGGGTTTTTTCACTTATGAAAATGGGATCCATAGACCCCACCGTGCAGGATGGATGGAGGATTAAATAATAACCTTTAGAGAGTGCCTGGAACATGTAGAGTAGGCGTCCTCTAAGTGCTGATTTATTGCTTCTCCTTGGAAGGGTGTTGAGGAGAGGTGGTATATTTTTTCTTTCTTCAATCTCACCTCCAACTCCTTTGCCCACATCAGTAGATGCCCACTTCTAGATGGCTTTTCACAAGCCCGTAGGAAACCCCATGTGGCATTACTCTAAGAATGAGTGTGCTTACAGCCTTGCCCTGTCCTAGCTCATCCTCATGCCAGTTGCCTAACCAAGCACCCAGAAGGCTGCACTTAGAAGGGCGATGTTGAGCTTAAATCATTTTTAAAGCACCAATAGCTAACTAAATATTCTGGGCTGGGGCTGCTTTTCTCAGAGGCCAAGTGGGCAGGTGATTTGAGGGATGCTACAAAGAAGCCAAAGTACGTCTCCAAGTTCAAAGCATTGCGAATTCCATCATTGAATATTCATATCTTGGGTTTATTCATTAATCATTTAACAAATATCTATGGAGCTCATATCTTGTGATAGGCAATGTCCTAGATGCTGAGGATGAGCGGTACAGACAAGATTCCTACCCTCGTGGATCTTAGATTCTGGTGGGGAAACAGAAAATAACCATAAAGCACACCCAGTGAGATGTCAGTTAGTGATGAGTGCCATGAATTGAAATGAAACAGTATAAGGGCAGGGGAAATGCCATTATAGAAAAGTCAGTTAAAGAAGGTCTCTGTGAGAAGTTGATATTTGAGCAGAGGCATGAAGGAGGTTTAGAAATGGGATTTTGGAAATATCTGTGGAAAAGAATCCCAGGCAGAGGAAATAGTGAGTGAGCCTCGGGGTAGGTAGAGAGGCACAAGAAGGGAGAGTTTGAGAAGATGTGACCTGAGAGGTACCTGAAACCAGATCTGGTGGGGACTCATGGGCTGTGGAGAGAAGTTTGGATTCTATTCTAAGTTGGAGGTTTCGAACAAGGCGGTTACATGGTTTGACTTATTCTTCCAACTCATTTTATTTTTCTAATTGCCATATGATAAAATTGACTTTGCTTTGGCATAGAGTTCTGTGACTTCTGACGGATGTATAGATTCATGGAACTACCAACACCTCAGTGAAGACACAGACCAGTTCTTTCCTCAAAAACCTCCTTCCTGCTATCCTTTTGTAACCACAAACACCCCACTTCTAACATATGGCAACTACAGCTGTACTTTCCTTCACTACCGTTTTGTCCTTTTGAGAATGTCATGTAAGTGGAATTACACGGTATGTAACCTTCTGAAGGCTGACTTCTTTCCCTCAGCATAATGTCTTCAAGATTCATTCATGTTGTTGGGCGTGTCAAGAGTTTGTTCATTCTTATTGCTGGCTAGTGTTCCATTGAATAGACATATCACAGTTTGTCTATCCATTCACCCCTTGAAGGACACTTGGGTTCTCTCCAGCTTCTGGCAATTATGAATAGAGCTGTTATAAACATTTGTGTCCAGGTTTTTGTGTGAACATACGTTTTTGCTTCTCTAGGGTAAATAAATACCTAGGAGTTGGGTTGCTGGGACATATGGTAAATTTACATTCAATTTCATAAGAAACTGCCAAACTATTTTCCAGCACGGTTGTAGCATTTTGCATTCCCTTCAGCAGTGTATAAAAGTTCTAGTTGCTCTGTGTTCTTGTCAGCACTTGGCATTTTCAGTATTTTTTACTTTAGCCATTTAGTGGTATCTCACCATGGTTTTAATTTGCATTTCCCTAATGGCAAATGATGTTGAATATCTTTTCATGTGTGTTTTTGCCTTCCTTATATCCTCTTTGGTGAAGTGTCCGTTCAGGTCTATTACCCATTTTTTAAGTTACTTTTGTGTTTCTTACTCTAGAGTTTTGAGTATTCTTTGTATTTTCTGGATATCAGTGCTTTCTTGAATATGTGATTTGTAAATGTTTGATTTGTTTTTAAGGAATCACTCTGAATGCTTTGTGGAAAGGAAGTTGTAGGGGACCAGGGTCAAACTGGAAGGATCAGCAAGTGGACCATTGCAGTAGTCCGTGGGCAGAGATGATGGTAGTTTGGACTAAGGTCATTGGGGTAGAAGAGGTGAAAAAGTGGTAAAAAAAAAAAAATCTTTTGAAAGTAGAACCATCTGAACTTGGTCATGGATGGAATGTGAGGGAAAAGAGGATTCAAGGATGGCAACATTGCTGGAGGTGCCAAGAATTTAAATATAATTCAGGCATGTTCTCTGTCCTCAAGTAGCTCACAGTCTGGTGAGGGGAGATGTATTGTAAGCAGTTCACCTGGAATATGACCAGGTGTGCTCTCAGAGTTCATGTGAAAAGTCCTGGGGGAGCCCAGGTGACAGAGAAATGGCTAAGTGTTAAGTTGTGCAAGGCCAGCTCTCTGGGAAGCCTCTCTAAACTTTAGTGTGTATTAGAGTCAGCTTGGGAGGTTGGTAACAATGCAGCTGACTGGGTTCCCACCCCAAAAGTAGGAGGTCTGTGGTCAGCAAGCACCACAAATCATTCTGTGTCAGTGATTGGCCGACCACACTATGAGAAACTCTTGGGGGAGCTAGCTGGGGTGACTTCACAGAAGAAAAGTGATGTTTGAGGGGAGGTGTCAGTGTTTAGCAGGAATTCTGACTTGGAGAAAGCTGGGGAAAGGGCAACCAGGCAGAGGGAAAAGCAAAAGCAGAAGCTTGGAAGAGATAGAGAATGGCTGGAGCCAAGAGGAAATGTAGGTTGGTGATGATGATGACGATGGTTGACCAAACAGTACATGTCTGTTTAGTGATGGATGGGAGTCACGTGACGTCCTGTGCTCAATGAGTCTAAAGGGATTGCAGCAACTCATCAGCTCCCTCTTTACTAACAAGGGGCCTGCCACAGTGAAAGGTACCAAGCAGTCCAAGAGCGGGGTGTGCAGAGGGCCTACTGTGCTTTCAAAGTCTCCGGTGATGCAGCGCCTTTGAGGAAAGCTATGGCTACAGTGAACGAGCTGGTTGGGGTGGGGTATGCAGAGGTTTGTGGCAGGATGCCCTTTACCCAGTCCTCCCCTGGGCCTTCCTCAAAGCTCACAGACTCTGCATCTCCTTCCTGCACATACATCATCCTGCCTGCTTTCCAAGGGTGCCAGAGCCACATCTTCCTGTGGCTTAACTACTAATTCATCGCACACTCGCTATGTGCCAAGCCTCGTTCAAAGCACTTCACATGGATTAACCCATTTCATTCTCACAACAAGCCTGTGGATGAGATAGAATTATTATCCTTGTTTTAGGATGAGCAAAGTGAGACACAGAAAGATGAATGACAGGCCCAAGGTCTGGGAAATAGAAGAGCTGGGATATTAACCCAGGTCGTTTTGACTTCAGAACCCATGCTTTTAACTATTATGCTGCATAAACCCTCCAGGGCATCTTCCGAGTATGAGGAGAAGTATTCAATAGTAGTAGCAGCAATAACACACATACAATAGTTACTGTGTCATCATTGTTTTATTCTTAGGGTTATTCCATGTAGGGACTATTTCAGTGATAAAGTTTTATGTTATGAAGATTTTTCTTTTCCGATTTTAGCCTTTAGGTTAAAACTTACTATTTTTATTCTTTCTTGTCTGGTTAATAAAAACCAGTATGGTATATCTTTTTTGAGGTTTGAAAGAGCAACATAAAATGTTATAATACATGATGACCCTAAAAGTTGTTGTTATATGTGAAACTGTTCACCATTATACTAGATGACCGTAGATTATTATGTATAGAGTTCTTTTAAATCTGTCTTTCCGCTTCAAGTAGCCAGTGTACTTTCCTCCAGCAAAATTCTGATTTGCTGTGTGTGTTTGGCTGAAGTCAGGGAAGGCAAATTACCCAATATACATGCATTGTTTCCTAAGGAAGAATCAGTATAATCTGACTGAAGAGCTTTTCTCCTTTTGTAAAGTATAGAAAAAGGTGCTGTAAACTGGTGGGTCTAGGGCCTTTTCTTCCCTTATTTCAACTGTGTTGTTGTCTTAGGAGTTCTGGTTGCTATAACAAACCACCATAGACCTAATGCTTAAACAACAGACATCATTCCTCCGAGTTCTAGAACCTGGGAAGTCCACCATCAGTGTGGCTGGGTTCTGTCAGAGGCTGCTTCCTGCTTTGCAGATGGCCATGTTCTTGCTATGTCCTCACTGGGTGGAAAGCAGGGAGAGAGGACGTAAGCTCTGTCTTGTGTCTCTTCTGATAAGGGCACAATCCCATCATGAGGGCTCCACCCCCATGACCTAATCACCTCCTAAAGACCTCATCTCCTAGTACCATCACATTGGAGATTAGGGCTTCAGTATGTGAATTTGGGGGGGACACAAACATTCAGTCCATAGTAGTTGGGTGGTTGAATTTGCTGCCTAACCAACCCCAGGCAGGAGTCATCCCATTTTACAGAAGAGTCACGTTAGGAATCTCGACTAGGAGTCAGGCTAGACTGACAGACAACACAGAAGGAGAACTACATCATCTGGGAGAGTTTTGAAGTTTCCTGAGCAAGGAATATCTGAGCTGAATTTTGAAAGATGAATAGAATTCACTAACCCCATGGGATTGGGGGGAGGGGGGCACTTAGAGGAGAATAAAAGAGGATGGTATTCCAGGAGGTGGAAAAAGCATAGGCAAAGGCATAAGACCACGTGGGAGGAAAGCAGATAAGAGTTAGTGGAGATAATGTGAAAGGGTACCATGGTGGGAGAGGAAGCTGGAGCTTCAGCTGGCCGGGCAGGAAGGGTCTCAGAGCTGCATGGAAGAGCTTGGATATACATCAGGGAGCAACTGTGGTGTTTAAGCAGGGCAGTGACATGGTCAGATTTCTGTTTAAAAAAAAGTCTCTGACACTGTATGCTGTGGAAATGGATTTGGAGGAGACCTAATTGGATACAGGGAGACAGGAAGGAGGGTTTTACAGTGGTCCATGAAGGAGATTGTGCATGTCTGAACTAGAAGTTGAGGGAGACGAAGAGAGTGGCAAAGCATCCCTTTCATTCATTCCCACACCCAGACCAAACCCCTTTGCTCTATTATGGGACTGTGTGGAGGTGAATCCGATACAAGCCCTGTCCTCAAAACGTTTATAACATAGGGACACTGAAGAAACCATTGACAATACAAGAGGTGGATTCACTCAGTTTCTTTGACTCACAAATATCTTTTGAACGCCTACCATGTGCCAGCCCTTTCTGGTGGGTGCTGGAGATGTAACAGTGAAAAAAAAAAACACCCAAATCTTTGACCTCATGGGGACCACATTCAAGTTGGGGGGCAGCAGAGAAACAATACACTACAAAAGTAAGGTATGTAACATGTTGGATGGTGATAGGTAATTGCAGAGAAAACTAAAGCAGGGAAGGGGAAAAGGATTGTTGGGAGCACATTTTTAAAAGGGTATTTGATTAAAGGGCTAAAGGAGGCAAGGGAACATTATCATTAATATACAAATGTGGAGGCTGAAACACCTGCCTGGAGACATTGTGGTTATAGCAGCATTGAGCATGGGCCTTGGGGCCAGACAGACCTAAATTTGAATCCTGGCTCCATCCCATACTGGCTGGGTGACTTTAGACATGTCATCTCACCTCCTTGAACATGGATTTGTTTATCCATATAATGGGGTTGGTGACACCCATCTCCCAGGACTGCCACGAGGCTGGACAGAGACCCTCACTGCTCAGCGTGGAGCCTGGCGCCCTGAAAATGCTCATTACATGGTTCATACTGACGATGGCGGGAATGATTCTGGTGGGGCATCGCCAAGGCTTTATGGGAAGGGGGCCCTGGGAGGTGAAACGGGAGTCTTGGAGCAGGATTGCCCTACCAGAGCTCTTCTGCTGCGGGCTCTACAAAACGGAGTCCTGGGGCCCCAGGGCCGAGAGGCAGGAGAGGTCCCAGAGTAGCCCCGGGTTTCCTCCAGCAGCTCAGGGGCCCTTCACCGTCTTGGCTCTTCGCAGTACGATCCAGGGAGGGGAGAAAGGCTGAGTTCTAGCCTGACTCGTAGTCGAGATTCCTAACTCGACTCTTCTGTAAAACGGGATGACTCCTGCGTGGGGTCAGTTCTCGGGGGCTACGGGATCACTCGATTCCTCCCTCCACCCCTAATCCCCCTTCTCCAAAAAAAGAAGATGCTGCAGCACTCGGGGCAGGGGAACCATGGGGCTGATGTCATGCCACGTTCCGAAGCCCTTGAAGGCCTCCGCCTTTCCTGAGAAGGATTCTGTCCCCAGGCAGGTCCAAACCCCCTGGGAAAGGATATGAGAAAACCTTTCTGTGATTTAAAAAAGTAAGTGGAGGGCTTCCCAGGTGGCGCAGTGGTTGAGAATCCACCTGCCAATACAGGGGACACGGGTTCGAGCCCTGGTCTGGGAAGATCCTACATGCCGCGGAGCAACTAAGCCCGTGCGCCACAGCTACTGAGCCTGCGCTCTAGAGCCCGCGAGCCACAACTACTGAGCCCGTGTGCCTAGAGCCTGTGCTCCGCAACAAGAGAAGCCACCGCAATGAGAAGCCCCTTCGTTGCACACTGCAATGAAGAGTAGCCCCCGCTCGCTGCAACTAGAGAAAGCCCGCATGCAGCAACGAAGACCCAATGCAGCCAACATAAATAAATAAATTTATTTTTTTTTAAAAATTAAAAAAAATAAATAAAAAAGTAAGTGGAGGTGAAAGAGAGCATTGGTGGGCGTGAAGGGGAGTCCAGCTTATCTTCAGCAGTTTGACCAGCAAGCGCAGCAGAAACGGCTGTTTTCTGCAGGAGCTGGAGGCCCCCGCCGCCATCTCCATGCGGACTGTGTGGAAACCTCCCCTTGCCTGCAAGTGACAGCTGGAGAGGACCAGGGGGCTGCACTCGGGAAGGAGTCGGCAGTGGCTGCCTGGGGATGTTTGGGTGGAAATCTGATGCCGGGATAGGAAAGCTCTGCTTCCCGTGGGCGCTTCCCTCCACCTGTCACATGTCATCAACCATGAGGTATCATAGCGCCTGGCCTAAGGGGGCATTACTGCTGCTTGGCTAAGGCCAGCTACTTCCCCAGCTCAGTTGTTCCTAAAGAGGGAGGAGAGAGGAGGAGAAACAGACAAAACCCGTGGTTAAAGGCCTAGACTGTGAGGTCAGGGGAACCTGATTAGAGTTCCGAACCTTCCCTGCTGTGTGACCTTGGGCAAGTTACTGAACCTTTCTGAGCCTTGGGTGCTTCAGCACTAAAATAAGGATACTAGAACCTTCCTCATAGGATTTTTAGGAGTATAGGAGAGAGTGAGGGTACAGGTAAAGTGCTTAGTTGAGTGTCTGACATGTAGCAGGAAGTCTGTCCATGTTGCTATTATCAATATAGACTGACAAGTATTATTAGAAATCAGGATAAAGGAAGGTAGAGAAAGAAACCACTTTTCTGTGTCTGGTTCTTTCTGTTGAAAGTGAGAATCAAAGATGTGCATCTGAGTTCTTCAGATCTGAGCTCCTCCTTTTACCAATGGGAGAAGCCCCTGGGTGCAGGGGTGACGGAATGACTTGCCTAGGGGGATGCTGATGGACGCTGATAGTGTGGGATGAGGAGCCAAGTCATCTGGGCCCAATCCTGACTCCAGACTGAACCACAGTGACAACTGGGCAAGTTACTGTACCTTTCTGGTCCTCTGCATGGAAAGCGGATAATAACGAAGGATTCCTATTAGGACTAATTGATTGAATATATAAACAGGGCTTAAAACAGTACCTGGCACATAGGAAGCACTATATAAATATTATATATTTATAATATTGTTGCTATCATTACTATTACAGTTATTGTATTACTATTAATATTACTGCTATTAGTTGCTACTATTATTGTTATTATTACCATTACCATCATCATCATCATCATTACTGTTAGGGTCACACAGGGAGCCAGTGGCAGTAGCTACTACCTATTTTAGCAAAAATCTGCATGCTAGCCTTGCCCACACCTGCTTCTTTATGTGAGCATGAGGCCGCCTGCCAGCTTCTCTAGCCTGTAAGAGGGAACTGTGTCCCCATAACTGCAGCTGAGCCCGCTGTCCCCAGAACTTTCTGAGCCAGTACTCTCCAAGGTGAAGGTCACTGCAGAGTCTGCCGCAGAGTCTGCCCCAGAGTGCTGCCTAGTAGGTGCCAGGCTATCAAGGAGCACCCCATTGGTGTTGGTGCCCGGGTTGTTGGGAGGAGGGGGGCCAGCAAACCAGGGTATCACAGTGGTTGAAGGGCTACATCTGGAGACAGACTAGACTGATCTAGAGCCAAGATTTAAATTTGCCCCTTGCCCAGTACATGATGTCCTGCCAGTTGCTGAAGCCCCTGAGCCTCAGTTTCCTCATCTGTAAAATGGGGCTAGTAGTTGTATTTGCTTCACAGGGTTATGTGAGGATTAATGAAGTGATGCTCTTAATTAAATTAGCTCAGTGCGTGAGCAAGCAGTCAGCCACATGGTGGTTATTAGTATTTTTTTATTTAGGAGAAAAGTACTCCCCAGAGAGGGGGAAGTGAGTGGCTAGCAAGTAGGCACTGATATCCTGAGAATCTTCTATTTTAATTGTGATAATTGTGGAATCAGAAAAAAAAACACTGGCTGCAGACTCGGGTGACCTGCGTTCTGGGCTTGGCCTGGCCTCTACTTTGCTAAGTGACCATAGACAAGTCACTTCCTTGTCTGTACCTAGTTTCCCCATCAGGCAACAAAGTCATGGGAATGGGGGTGCCACACTGCATGGTTCTGTGTGATTTCACAGGTGTCCCTCCACCTCCCCAGGTCCAGCCCCTCCAGGTAACTGTGTTTCTGCCAAGGTATAGCCCACACCCCCCTGGGGTCCTGGAGTCCTTCAACAGATGATTACCGAGTGCCCAGGGTGCCAATCCGGCATCTGGGTGTGAGGTGTGGGAAATAGAGGACTGAGGGGGTCAGGTCCGACAGGAAGTGAAACCATTCCTGCTATAAAGAAAATGCCTCAGGAGGATGGAAGAAGATAGAGTTGGTGGGATTGGGGGTCTAGGGTGAACGTTAAATGGAGTGGTCGGAGAAGAGCTCTGGGGAAGTGGCATTGGACTTGAGACCTGGATGACAAGGAGGCAGCAAGGGGATGAGCCAGGGAAGAACATTCTGAGCAGGGGGAACAGCACATGCAAAGGCCTGAGGGCAAGGGCAGTGCTGGGGAAGGAGGCTGGCTTGTTCGGGAGACAGAAAAGAGGCCAGTTTGGCTGTAGGCAGTGAGTGAGGGGGAGGGGGCCCAGACGACGTCGGCCTGCAGAAGAAGATTGAATGCCACCCGCACTGAAGGGCGGGAATCAGAGCAGGGGAGCAGGTGGGGAGGCAGGGAGGTCAGAGGAGATCTTCCGGCTTGGTCCAGGTGAGGGATGACAGCAGCTCAGACGCTAGGGGTGACCGTGGAGTTGTAAGAAGTAGGTGGATTCAGAGGCTGTGTTGGAGATGAGAGCGGGTGATGGCCTGGGTGTGGGAGGCTCCAGAGGGAGGAATCCTGGCATCTCTTCACATTTCTAGCTTAAAGCACTGGATGGGGTATCTGCTGAGATGGGGAGGATGGAAAAGGGGCAGTATGGGTGGGGGAGATGGCAGGAAAACAGAAGTTCTGTTTTGGACCTCATAAATTTAAGATGCCTAATAGCACGCCTTTGCTCTCCAGAGTGAACTTGCTAAATTCCTCATTAGGGTGGCACCTGGCCACCAGAAGCACCGCCAGGCTGGCCATCTGCCCTGTGGAAGCTTAGGCAGAGGCTGTAGGAACTGAAGGTGATGAAATTGAGTGCTGCACTGCTTACAGCCTGTGCCCTCTCTGTGTCTCCCTGTCTCTCTGTTTCTGTGTCTTTTTGTCTCTCTGTTTTTTTTTTTTTTTTTTTTTTTTTTTTTAATATTTTCCTCCTATAACCTCAAGCAAATGTGAGGGATGTCTGGTATTGCAATTTTTTTATTACTTCAAGATGTCAAGAAGGAAACAATGATTCAGTTAGTCCTTTCTTTTTTTTTTTATTTAAAGATTTATTTATTGATTGCTCTGTTGGGTCTTCGTTTCTGTGCTAGGGCTTTCTGTAGTTGCGGCAAGCAGGGGCCACTCTTCATTGCGATGCGCAGGCCCCTCACTATCATGGCCTCTCTTGTTGCGGAGCACAGGCTCCAGACGCGCAGGCTCAGCAGTTGTGGCTCACGGGCCCAGCTGCTCCGCGGCATGTGGGATCCTCCCAGACCAGGGCTCGAACCCGCGTCCCCTGCACTAGCAGGCAGACTCTCAACCACTGCGCCACCAGGGAAGCCCTGTCTCTCTGTTTTTGTGTGTGTGTTTCTCTGTCTCTCTGTCTTTCCATCTCTGTGTTTCTCTGTCTCCTCACCTGTGAATACCTTCATTCAGGTGTTCCAAGTGACTGGTGTTTCCTCTCATTTCAGCCCTTCCTTTGCATCCTCAGGTACGTTGCAGACCTGAGCAAGCCTCCCAAAGATCTCCTTTGTCTCTAGGGGAAGGTTACTTATTTGGCTCCATGTGTTTTCTGACCCAGCAGACAGGAATGCCACGGCTGGTTCCCAGGCCTTGGCAATGCTGGCATCTCTCCTAGACTCTGGGTGCCCGGCTCTGCCTGCCACCATCTCCAACTCAGTGAGTCTGCACCCAGACTTGGTCACTTCTCCAAACCTGCAGTGACGGGCATGTGCAGGCCTCCGCAGGGACACGGAGCCGCTCTCTTAGTCCTCACTGGTTGGTGAGAATAGTCAGGGAAGCCTCCCCAGAGTAGAAGAGGTTAAGCTGAGTCAGAAATAACCAGCTGAAGAATGTAGGAAAGCAAAGGAAGGTCGTGCCAGGAAGAGGGAATGGAAGTGTGAAGCGGTTGTGTGGGGGGCAGGGCGTACAGGATGGTGAACCCTAAGCAGATTTGTGTAACTGAGCTAAGTTTAAGGTACCTAAGAAGACAGATTCCAGGCTCACGGAGGCCCAAGGCACCATGATGTGATGGAAAATCGATAGGCCCCAGACAGACCTGGGTTTGCATCCTGATACCATGGAGGGGCAGTGCGGTCCAGTGGTTACCGCCGTGCTCACTGGAGCCAGGTTGCCTGGGTTTGAATCACAGCTCTGCCCCTCGTCAGCAGTGTAACTCTGGGCCTCAGTGTCCACATCTGTACAGTACAGGTAAGAACAGCACACCTACCTCATAAGGCTGGAGGAAGGATATGGCATGAGTTAATAGGGTCAGGTGCTTAGAACAGTACCTGACAGAACTGTAATGATTACTTACAGGTTGAGTAAAGTACTTATCATCTCTGGACCTCAGTTTCTTTTTCTGTAAAACGGGGTGATTGCACTTCCTGGGCAGGGTTGTTGTGAGGCTTGGGGACCGCTTGCAGGCCATCCGTGTGCAGTCCCTGGCTCCCCACAGAGGCTCAGTAAATGGTAGCCACCGCCAGCAGCACCAGCGCTACCATTATCATGGTTGTTGTTATACTTCCATGTCGGCTGGTCTGGCACCGAGTCCCTGCTCACTGACGCCCTCCCTCTGCCCAGCAAGCATCATGGATCACCCAGCCTAGAGACTGGAAATTAAGTGCTGTAAATCTGGGCCACAGTTGCCCTGGAAAACGATCTGCCTTTTGCTGGGCAGCAGTGATTCAGATGCTCTTCTGGCCACGCTAGCAGCTGTGTTGTCAGCTTTCCCCCAAGTCATGCAAAAGGCCAGCAGCAGGGCTCCCCCCGAAGCTTGTGCGAATAAGCATTGCACACAGGACTTCTGGGCCCAGTGCTGACAAGAATGGAGCTATGATCAGCACAAGGAAATCCCGAGGCCATTCCACTCTCTGTTCCCTCCACTCACGTGGAATTTGGTTTCCACCTACAGTCCCTGTTAACGACGAAACTGGAGGGGACAGGGCAGGCTCCTGGGTGTCACAGTTGGGTTCCCCCTGTGCTCTGTCCCTGTCTCTTTCTTATCCAGTCTTCATCGTAGGAAGGCAGCATAGGGTAGCTAAAACTGGACCCCGGGAGACCCAGACTGCCTAGGTTTGAATCCCAGCTCCACCATTTAACCAGACATAAGGCCTTGGGCAAGTCACTTCATCTCCCTGTGCCTCAGTTTCCACATCTTTAAAACAGAGATGATGTTAATACTGGTTTATATCTCATAAAGTTGTTATGACTAAATGAATCGGAGTTAAATGAAACTCACTTCTCTTTGCTAGGCTTTTATCTCTTTGTTCATAAAATAAGGTAGTTGCACTAGAACCTCTTAAGATTCCACTTCAGAATTTCAGGCACTGCAGTATGTGGAAATGAATTCTGCTTCTGCTACTGACCTGCTGTTTGGTCTTGGAAAAGTAACTTAACCCCCTGAGGTTTTCATTTTGTTTTTTTAAAGGAAACAAAAATACCTCCATGATGGATTTTGATTAGTATCTGAATTAGAATATAGGTAAAGATATTATATATCTCTCTCTATAGATATAGATATAGATATAGATATAGATATAGAGGAGATATCTGTATCTCCTAGCAGAGTGTTTGGCACTTCATAGGTGTTCAATGAATGATAGCAATTAATTTTACATTGGAAACACTATAGAAGGAAGTTCCATATTGAATAAGAAATAGTGTTAACTCCCAACTCTTTTTCAAATTCCAAATTAGTTCCTGAAAAAGTGGAGGGATGGAAGATAAAGAATCAGGAAGGAAGAAAAGAAGGAAGGGAAGGAAGAAGTGATGAAGGGAAGAGGGAAGAAAAGAAAGCACAGATGAAAATGGGATTAAAAACAAAATGATGGAGTTGATGCTGCCCCACTTGCATTTTCTGAGCAGCCCCACATGCAGGATGAGGCACGGGGAGCTCTGCTGGGGGAAGGTTCCAGATCCTAGTTGCCCACCATCAGGGGACCTCCCCTGCATTCCCCTACTCCCAGCCACACTCTGCATCCTAGAGGCATACCCAAACCTCAAAATTTCCTGACTTCATTTAGAGAGAATCCAAATGTTCTGTTTCCTGGTCTGTTGCTACAGAATGAAATGTGGGCAAGAGGACCTTTGGGCAGATCCCTCTCTAGGGACTTGGGCATTGGGGAAGTTGGTGGAAATTAGCATTGCACAGCTGACTTCTAGGCCTGGCACTGATAAGGAAGGACCTGTGATCGGCACAAGGAAATCTGTAAGCCGTTCCGCAGTCAGACTCGCACTGATGTGTACAGAGACTCAGATGTTTCCTTGGATACTAATTATTCTCAGTGTATACAATAGCCAGGTTTTCTCAATAAAATCAGGGCACAGAGATTTTCTGGGTTTTCTTTGGCAGGGAAGGAGGGAGCAGAGCATTCTCAGCCCTGATCCTGGAAGTGGCTAGGGCTAAGGTTTCCAAACAAGTAGAAGGGCCTGGCAGCCATAGTTCTAGGAGTCTCAGATGCTGTCCCAGAAGTTGGGAAGTTGATCCTCCCACAGGCAACAGGCAGTCATGAATTTAAAGCAGAGATTAGATGCTACGGTCTTGTTGGATTAGTGGGGGCTGGTGAAATGAAGAGCCCAACTGGTCAAAGAAAAGAACAGAAGCAGGCCAAGGTCAGCCCTTGGACCACTCAGAGGTTTAATTTTACGGTTAATAGGGTCAGTATTTTGATCTCAGGATTATACAAGAGCCTGGAGTACCCCTGGACACCAAGCTCTGAGTCTGACTGGCAGAAAAGGTGCCCTGGGGAGCCCTAAGAGCCCCAGCCTTTGTAGTTGGTTTTGGAAAAGTGAGTTCATCATAAATCTTTTCAAACAGGGCCACAGAGAGTATTGATGAGGATTTTCTCGGGAAATAGAGATTCTATCCATTCATTCATTCATTCATTCTTCTGCTATTTACTGACTGCCTACAAGTTGCAATGGATGCAGAGCTGAAATACAGACCCTGTCCTCAGTGAGCCTAAAATCTAAACCAATTATCGCTGTATCAGGAGGCACTGCTATAACGAACAACCACAGCCTCCAGATGGCATAGATGATAAACATTGTCTTGCTCACGTGTCTTCGGGTTGACTGGGAGTTGACTAATGTAGGCCAGGCTCGTCTGGGTGGCTCTGGGATGCAGCTTGAGTCCAAGTCTTCTCCACGTGTCTCTCCTCCTTAGATCCGTGGGCCAGCCCACAGAACATGCCCACGGAACGTTTTCTCATGGCAATGGCAGAGATGCAAGAGGGCAAGTAGAAACACATCATGATACCTACTAGGTCAGGCTCAGAACTGCTACACTGTCAGCTCTGCCCTCATTCCATCAGCCAAAACTAATCTGATAGCTGGGCCCAAGGTCAGGGGGCAGGGGAGTCAGCTACTAGTGGAAGGAACTGCTGAGTCACTTGGCAACCTGTGTAGATCCTGGGAGGGGTGAAGAATTGTGGCTGATTATTGAAACTACAAAATTGCCCACCCCAACATAGGCATATTTATTTATACATCATGACTACTTTGCTAATAATTGTGTTCATAAAGAGTACACACAAAAAAGAAATTTAGGGATGAGACTGAAAATTTTGAAAGAAAATTTCAAACAATTTTCTTGCCCTGCACTCCAATGTATCCTCTTGGAAATCCCCAGGGGATGCACTTCTCATCTTAGAGACTCTGGTCTGGAGAAGTGTTTCCCAAAATGTGGTAGACCAACTGCAGCAAATCATTTGGGTCATTTGGAGAGCTTGTTAAATGCAGATTCTGGGCCACTTTTCCAGAGCTGTTGAGGGTGAGGCCCGGGAATTTCTATTGTTAGAAAGCGTCCCAGGAGATATGGGTACATAATTAGAGTTTGAGACTTTAAATCGACAGAGCCATCAGCCTGTGAGGGGAAGAAACACCCCCTTACCCGGCCTGCAGCATGCTGGGGTGGTGAGGAAGGTTAGCCTGAGTGAGTGATGGAGGCGATGAGTTCTGAAGGAGGGGGCACCTTAGATTAACCGTGCAGTGAAGGAGAACAAGGCTGAGCCAAGCAGAGGTCGCTGCATGTGTGAGAGCTGCCCTTGAGAGTGGGCCCACAGGTTCAGGGAGCCCCATGTTCGGCATAAGTAGAGCGGAAGCTCAGGGAAGACTGAGTCAACGGACGAGTGAGATTTAGCCAAAGAAGGGAGATGAGGCCGGAGTGGGGCAAGGGTGGCCTGTTCCGAGCTGGAGGTGAGAGGACTTGCGAAGGACCTTGTGGTGTAGGCCGTGGGCAACTGCGGGAAAGTTTGCTGCAGGAAGTGACGTGATCATGTCCAGTTGAAGTGCTCGAGAGGTCAGCTGGCTGCAGTGTGGGGAAGGGGCTGGAGGGGGAAGCAGGCCTGCAGGGTATATAGCACTTGACCTGGGAGAGCTGAGGGTGGCCCGGCAGTGAGGGGAAGAGAGAGCTGGATTCCAGAGGGATTGGATTCCAGAGGCAGTTAAAGAGGCAGAATCCACGGAGCAGTGGAGAAGCAGCAGAAGAGGAAGAAGGCTAGGGAGGCCTGTGAGTGAAACGGTGTCTTCGGGCTTGAGTGTGATAGGTGGGAATACAAAGGGGGGAGGGGGGC
Source organism: Balaenoptera physalus (assembly GCF_965194825.1). Taxonomy (NCBI): domain Eukaryota; kingdom Metazoa; phylum Chordata; class Mammalia; order Artiodactyla; family Balaenopteridae; genus Balaenoptera; species Balaenoptera physalus. The sequence continues at coordinate 14,615,418 of NC_138892.1, forward strand.
AGAGCAGTTCACCCTCAGGACAGGATCTTGCTCAGAGGGGCCAGCGTTCCAGATGATCACCAAGGTGGGCACCTCTCCAGCTCCAGCTTAGGATGAAAAGGCCTAGAAATAATATTGTGAAATATATCCCCCAAACCACATGTGGTTTGTATTTTATTTTATTTTACAGTAAGTTAATGTCACTAGAAATCACCTTGATTTACTTTGAAGGGCACATCATGGGCAGCAATGAGAGGGACCCAAGATGGCCATTTAGCTCCAGACTACAGGTTATCAAGGGCCTTGGGTTAGATGTTTGACAATGACCTTCAGAGGAAGGTCTTGATAAATCAGAGACAAGCCGGTGTGATTGTCAGATAACGCCAAACTTCTGTCCCACCTGGGGCTGCTTGGAGAGTTCTATAAATTCTGTTTGTAAGTAAATATCCTGTGATTATTTTGTGGATAACACAGTTATAGTTGCTTTATAATTTTAGGTTAAAAGCTTTAATTTGCTAAATGTAAATATTCATGTGCATGAATATTTTTTGTGACCCTCTTTTGGCATTTCTCTATTTGGATATATTTCAGGTTGGGGAGGGTAGTTTCTAATACATGGAAAAAATCTCACCTCTCTTGACCTTGAGGAAACCCTCTCCCATGAAATTTCCTGACACGCTGGCGTTCTCCAACAAGGGGAGGGAGTTGCTGGTGCAAAAGCTCACTCACCTACAAATCCTACCTCCGAAGCCCAAATTCTTGGCTGGGGACCTACAGTGTCCCACCTGTGGGAACCAGAGTGTTGCCACTCACAGGAGATCAAGGCCTGTGTGAGTGGATTTGAGCTCATCAAAGACGGCACACACTTTCATGTAGCTGTGGCTGGAACATAGCTCGGAGGATGAAAGGCCCGGCAGATCTTTTATGTGGAAATGGAGCTGCTCCCTCAGGAGATGCGTGTTTGACCTTTTTTCAGGAAGTTAAGCATCTCTTAGCTCTGCAACTTGAGTGGCACACTCTCTGGGTTCGAAGGCTTACCCGCACTGCCTGTGCTCATCAATATATGGATGAAGCTCAGCCCATGTTATCTCCATGAATTTTTAAACTTTTTGCCCAGGCAGAAAGGGTTTTAGCAGTTGTTAATTGCCCAAACGCTGGTTCCTAGTAGGCGAGGAAAAAGAAGATCTTTCATCACTCATTGAGTCAAAGATGGAGAGAGAAAACTTATGAGTCCTGGTGTCTTTTCATGGGGAAGGAAGTCACTAAAAAATGAAATCAGATATGCGCTCCCATTATTCCAGCTGTGGTCCAGCTTAGGCTTATAGGCATTCACTGGGATGGATGCTTTCTCTTATACAATTACACATTTAGTCTTTGCAAACAAAAGGTAAAGATAGTTTAATTTTATTCCTGTTGTCTTAAGCAGGTTCACTCAACAAATATGTATCGAGCCCCTGTTATGTGCTAGGCACTTTCCTAAGCGCTAGGGATACATTAGTGAACAAATCAGACAAAGATCTCTGTTCTAGGGGGGCTTACATTCTATCAGAGGGAGCAGAGAACCAACAATAAGAAAAACAAGTAAGTCAATTGTATAGTTTATAGAAGGTGATGCATGCTGGGGAAAAAAGAATAAATGGAGCAGAGTAAGAGAGATCCAAAGTGATGGATGGTTTAACATTAGGGATTAGGGGGTCATGGGAGGCCTCACTGAGAAGGTGACATTTGACCAAAGATCTGAAGGAGATGAGGGGTGAGCCATGCAGATATCTGCAGAAAGAATGTTGCAGGTGAAGGAACAGCCAGTGCAAAGGCAGCTGATGATCAGGAAGTTCAGACATTGGAATTTGTCTTTTCCTTTAATGTTCTAAGAAACGTGCCAGGCCATGAATATTCCTTATCTGGTGTCCCACTGTAGGAGAGCCAGGTGTTAGCCCGTGAAACACCATGCTATCAACATTTGCAGAGCACTTTAAAGATTAAGAAGCTATTTCCCGTGGAGTGAAGGAACTAATCTCTACCCTGGTTGGTGTGGTGGTGGTTCTATGCGTACACCAGAAAAGTCAGTTTTACCCTAAAAAAATAAGCATTTTGAAAAAAGCAGTTTAGTGCATTTTATTTTGTTCTGCTCAAAGACCTGTGGATTAGGGAGGGCAGAGATTAGCATCCCCGTTTTGCAGATCAAAAGCCTGTGGCCAAGATGTTACTCAGCCGCAAGAGGCAGACCGTAAGAGGCAGACCGGGTCTCAAAGTCAGATCCATCCAAAGCCTGTTCTCATATGAATACTGAAGTCCCTGCCACACTGCCTCGCAAACTAAAGCTGACCACGCTGCCAGACCTTCTGGCAATGGGAAGCACACTGTCTAAAAAGCAGTCAGTGTGATCACAACAGCTAATGCATACTGCTCATCGTGTGCTGGAGCTGTTCCAGATACTTTACATATATTAAGTCACTTAATTCTCACAAGAACCCTATGACATAGGTACTATCTCCATATTACAGATGAGCAAACCGAGGCCCAGGGAAGTTAGGAAACTTACCAGAGGCTGTGTAGGTAGTAGGGTCGCAGAGCTGGGATTAGACGCAGGCAGTCAGGTTCCAGAGTCCGTGAGCTTAAGCTTCAGGCTTACTGGCTCTGTCCAGCTGTGTCCAGCACCAGAGTGCTAAAGCCATGGTCATCCTTAGCCTGGGTTTGGTAGGGGTCCTGCACTTAAAGAATCCCTATTTTTCTTTTCAATAAGGCATTGTGTTTTGAGTGTAAGGTTCACAACAACTTGAGGTGCAGAGAAAACCCATAAACACATGCACAGGCTCCCCCATTATCAACATCCCCACCAAAGTGGTACATTTGTTGTAATTGATTAATCTAACTCGACACGTTGTAATCGCCCAAGGTCCATACTGTACATGAGTTCACTCTTGTGTTGTACATTCTGTGGGCTTGGACAAATGTATTAAGGACATGTATCCATCATGATGGTATCATACAGAGTAATTTCACTGCTCTGAAGATCCTCTGTGCTCTGCCTCTCCATCCTCCCCATCACTGCAAACACCCCCGCCCCGCTACAATCCCCAGCAGCCACTGACCATTTTGCCGTCTCCGTCATTTTGCCTTTTCTAGAGCAGTTGGAATCACATACACACATAGTACCACAGCCTTTGCAGACTGGCTCCTTTCACTTAGTCACATGCATTCAAGGTTCCTCCATGTCTTTTCATGGTTTTGACAGCTCGTTTTGTTACCATTCTCCCGAGTTGGTTCTGTTTGCTCAGTGCTGTTCGAGCAAACAGAGCGGGACCAAGTTTGGTTTAGAAGCAAAGGAAAGCTTTATCCTTTGATCAAAGGATGGAAAGGTGCAAGCTCACTCTCTGGAATCCACGCCTCCCAGGGAACTCCCTGGCGGTCCAGGGGTTGGGACTCTGTGCTTCCACTGCGGAGGGCCCGGGTTCAGCCCCTCGTGGGGAACTAAGATTCCGCAAACCTTGCGGAGCGGCCAACAGAACAAAACAAACCCCCCCCCCCTCGCCCCCACTTTATAGGGTTCTTGTCAGCAGGGAGGGGGCAGAGTTCTTGCTGGTCAAGCGCAGCTCTACTGCTCCCTGTGCTGCCGATCACAGTGTGGGGGCGTGGCGCTCCTGCGCACGGCCCGCCGCCGCCATCTTGAAGTGAGGCGCCGTGCGCAGCGCTTCTGCGCGGGGCCCGCCACCGCCATCTTGAAGTGAGGCGCCGTGCACAGCGCTCCTGCGCACGGCCCGCCACCGCCATCTTGAAGTGAGGCGCCGTGCAGAGCGCTCCTGCACGGGGCCTGCTGTCGCCATCTTGAAGTGAGGCGCCGTGCGCAGCGCTCCTGCACGGGGCCCGCCACCGCCATCTTGACGGGAGGCGCCGTGCGCAGCGCTTCTGCGCACGGCCCACCAAGCTGAAGTGTCGGCGCAGCCATTTTGCACTGGGAACTCGGTTCTGAAGTGCTGAGTATCAGGCTTCTGCAGGCGGTTTCCTGTGAGCAAGTGAAACTAGACTAAACACAAAGGAGAAAAAAAGGTTAGATTTTATTTTATTACCCAGAATCTATTTTTACTTCCCTGGAATTGTTAACGGGTTTTGCCAGTGACACAGTTTCTTTTTAGGACTAAATAATATTCAGTTTCCTGGATGTACCACAGTTTATCCCTTCACTTCTGAAGGACATCTTGATTTCTTCTAAGTCTTGGCAGTTCTGAATAGACATCCTATTGTAAACATTCCTGGTGCAGGTTTTTTTGTGTGGACGTCAGTTTTCAGCTCCTTCGGGTAGATACCAAGGAACATGATTGCTGGGTAGTATGGTAAGAGTATGTTAAGTTGTATAAGGAATCACCAAGCTTTCTTCCAAAGTGGGTGTATCATGTATTCTCACTGGCAATGAATGAGCGTTCCCGTTGCTCCACATCCTCGCCAGCCTTTGGTGTTGCCAGGGTTCCAGATTTGCGCCATTCTGCTAAGTATGTGATGGTCTCTCCTTGTTGTTTTAACTTGTATTTCCCCACTGACAGATGACAGGGAGCATCTTTTCGTGTGCTTACTTGCCATCTGTATATCTTTGGTGAGGTCTCTGTTAAGGTCTTTGGTCCATTTTTTAATTTAGCAGCCTGTGAACCAAGACTATGATAGGAGTGAGGGAGGGGTGAGGATGATATTAAAGATGTTTCGTGAGACGAAGTTGACAGCGCCCGGTGCCTGAGTGGCTGAAACCGCTGAGGGCTAAGAAGGAGTGAAGTATGAGACTCGAGTCTCTGGCCACAGTGAATGGATGGATAGTGGCACTTCCGGGAGGAAGAGGGGGGCCCAGGTATAAAATTCATCAGAGGATGAGGAAGGAAGTGAGTCTGGGTGTCTGTGAGACACCTGAGCAGAGATGTCCACTCTCCTGTCCAGTTCACGATCAGTTGCTCATCTTCTCCCAAAGTAGCTGGTGCCACTGTGGGGCGGCTCTCACTCTGTGGAGTTGTTTATGCTATGATGCAAAACCTGCATCCCTATGATTTACACCTTACTTCAGTTGTGTGGCTCCATTGACAAGTGAGAAGTCTCCAACCTTTATTTAATTCTTCACAGTAAAGTCTTCTTTCCCGCCACAGCCTCCAAAAAGTATGCCTGCAAAGTTGCTGCTTTGTGAAATGTTTGTTTGTTCTGTCTGGTGTGGTCACTCCTGCCCTCTAGCGGCTGTTGGTGGGGCAGCATGGGGCTGAGCACTCAACTGGCCTGCTGGATTCTATCCCAGAAGGATTCTATCCCAGGGTCTTCCTGCCTTTCTGTTCCCACTGCCTTCCTTCCAGAATCCCCCTTATCCTCACCTTGTCCCACCATCAAATTAAGTTTGTCATTGAAGAGATATCCAGTGTCTAGTGGCACAGGAAGTCAGTGGCTTACAGGACAGGAAGACACCCTAGAAATCACATCATCCAACTCCCTTTTTTTATACGTAAGGACCCAAGTGATTGTAACAGCCTCCTAACTTGTCTGGCTGCTTCCACGCACTTGCTCTACAGTCTGTTTTCTGCACAGTGGCCAGGCAGACCAGATGACGTCTCTCTCTTGCTTATAACCATCCAATGGCTTACTTTTCACACTTGGAATAAAATCAGAATTATTTTCAGGTTGGCCCTTCATGATCTGGCTTCTCTCTACTTTGCTAAACATTTTCTTACAAAAGAAAAAAATTTCCCTCTTATTTTATGATTGAGCTGGCCTTCCTTCTGTTCATCAGATATGCCTAGCTCTTTCCTACCTCAGGGCCTCTGTGTGTGTTCTTCCCTTTCTCCTCACCCTCACATCTCAGCTTAAAGGTCACCTCCTCAGAGAGGCCTTCCCTGACCCTCCCCCCATGTTAATCTCTACAACAGAGATTAACTCTATTGAAGTGTATTAACTCTGTTGAAGTGCTCTGTGTATTGCCCCAGTCCGTGAGTATTTCTCCATTATCTGCTTCCCTTACCAGACTGTAAGCTCCCCTGGGGCCTGCAGTGGGAGAAATTATAGGAGGAGCCTTTGCGGAACCTTGGAGTTGGTCGAAAGATAACGAGGTGATTCTTCTGAAGGCGGGGAATTCCCGCCAGTGTAAGGTCGACCAGAGTTCCTAAAGAAGGGATTGTTAAATAATCTCTAAGGTCCCTTTAACAGTTTGTTAACTTTTCTATCCAGTATTTGAAAGATGGAAGAGGTTCAGATCCAATAATAGCTCAGTAGCTTGTGTTGGAGTAACCTTCTCATAGATGATAACTATAGCTTTGGGTAAAGTATTTAAAAGAATCTATTTGAGGTTCCTGGAGAGAAACAGAAAGTAGGTGGAATCTGGAGGGGATTTAACCCTTGAAAGAAGGGAGCGGCACCCGCCAAGTGAGATTCACATTGATGTGGCTCTTCCCTTGAAAGCAAAAAGCAGAAAGCTGCAGTTTTATTGCTTTGACAAGTAGCAGAGTACAGGCTAATAGAGTGGCTGGAAAATGAGGAAATCTGAAGAGATGCCCCAAATCCATGCTCCCAGTAAGATCAACTGAGGCCTCTGTGAAAACTGTTTTCCAGTTCAACCCCTCCTTCAGCCCATGTGTGCTGTTCACGCTTGCACACAGCTGTTAATCATGGAGACACTCTCCAATAAACTTTCTGCTTCCAAATCATCCCGGCAGAGTCAGCGTCCTGGGGAACTTGACTTAACAATGATCTAATTGATGTTATAGAGCATTGTACCCAGCAACTGCAAAATACATGTTCTTTTCAAGTGCAAATGAAACATTCATCAAGATAGACCATGTTGAGCCATAAAATTAATCTCAGTGGATGTCAAAGATGTTGAAGGATTAAAACATTATAGACTATGTTCAATAATCATAACAGAATCATATTAAAAGCAATAATAAAATATCTGAAAGAGCACTGGAGTTTGAAAATTAAAGATATGTTTAAATAACACATAGGTCAAAAAGAATTAGAAAGAAATAAGAATAATTTGAGTTGAATGACAGTGTAAATACAACATGTCAAATTTCTGCATTCAGCTAAAGTAGTGCATAGAGGGAAATGCATTGCTTTAAATGCTTATATTAGAAAAGAAGAAAGGTTTAAAATTAATGATTTACATTTCCATCTTAAGAATATAGAAAAAAGCCTTAAAGCCAAAGTAAGAAGAGAGGAAGTAATAAAAAGCAGATATAGGTGAAATAGAAAACAAATAATAGAGAAAATAGAAAAAGCTGCAAGTGGTTTCTTTAAAAGATTAATAAAATTTTTAAATGCCTAACACAGATTAATCAAAAAGAGAGAAAAAGCAAGTTACTAGTATCAGGAATGTCAGGGGAAATTACTACAGACCCTGCAGAAAATGAAAGGTTAGTAAAGAAATATTATGAACAACTTTATGCCAATAAATTTCACAACTAAGATGAAATGGACAAATTGCTTGAAATCGCATATTGCCAATATTGAAATAACAAGAAACAGAGAATATGAATACATTTATAAAAGAGGTTGAGGTAATTATTAAGAACTTTCCAACATAGAAAAAAATCAGCCCCAGATGGTTTCACTGTTGAATTCTGCCAATAATTTAAGGAAAAAAACTCAATATTACACAAACTCTTTCAGAAAATAGAAAAGGTGGGAACACTTCTCAATATATTTTGTGAGGTCAATATTATTCTGATACCAAAACCTGGCAAAGACATGGACAAAAAAGAAAATCAGAGACCAGTATTTCTCATGAACATGGACATAAAAAATCCTCAATAAAATATTCTCAGATTGTATCCAGCATTATATTAAAAAGGTAATTCACTATGACTAAGTGGGATTTATTCTAGGAATGCAAGTTTGATTTAACATTTGAAAATCAATTAATGTAATTTACCACATTAAGCAAATAAATGATTTTTAAAAACATAATCCTCTCAATTGATTTAGAAAATCACTTGGCAAATTCAACATCCATTCATGATAAAAACTCTCAGCCAACTAAGACTACAAGGGAACTGTCCCAATCTGATAAAATGCATTTATGAAAAACCCATAGCTAATAACATTGTGTTAACATGAGATATTGAACATTTTCCCCCTAAAATGGGGAACAAGATAAGTTGTCTGCTTTCATTATTTGTATTCAGTAGTGGAGGGACTAGCAACTGTAATAAGAGAAGTAAAAGAAGTAAAAGGTTGGAATGGGGGAGTAAACATGTCTCTATTTGTAGATGGCATGATTGTTTAAATGGAAATCTTAAGAATCTATAAACAATCATGAAAGACAGTAATTGAATTTGTCAGGTCACTATACTGATAATAATTGGCAAATATATGATGTTGGCAGCAAACAAATGGATAATAAAACTTAGAAAAGAGAGTATTTATAATACCATCCAAAAAAGCCCAAAAGAAATTGTTAGGAATCAGCTTTAAAAAATGGGTGCAATACCTCTATATTGAAAATCACAAAACATTTCTGAGAGAAACTAAAGAAGATTTAATACGTAGAAAGCTCTAACATGTTCATGAGGTGGAAAATTCAATAATGTTGAGATGTCAGTTCTACCCAAACTGAGCTAGATTCTACATAATCCCAAACAGTATCCCAACAGACGTTTTTGTACAACTTGACTTTAAAATGTACATAAAAGTAGGACCTAGAATACTCAAAACAATCTTGTGAAAGCAAATATAGGTTGGAGGACTCACTTTACCTGATTTAAAGACGCCTATAAAGCCACAGTTACCAAGACAGTGTAAGGATAACAGATCAATGGAGCATAATAAAAAGTCCAGAAATAGATAACATGCAGTCAACTGGTGCCAACAAAGCCACCAAAAAAAAATTAAACATGTGCCTGCCCTATGACCTAACAAATTAACTTCTAGGTATTTTCCCAAAGAAAAAGTGAATCTCTCAATCAACCTTTCTCTCTGTCTCTCTCTGTCTCTCTCTCTCCTCGCCCCTCCCTCTCCCCACCTCTCTCTCCACAAAATTACTTAAATAAAACATCCTAAGAGCAGTTCTATTCAGAATACCTCCCAAACTGGAAACATTTCAAACATCCATCAACAAGAGAATGTAGTAACAATTTGTGGTTTATTCATCCAGCGGAACACTACTCAGTGATAAAAAACAGAATGACTCTTGATACGTACAACATAGCTAAGTCTTGAAACCATTATGTTGAGGGGAAGAAGCTGTTCATAAAAGAATAATACACAATCACATTTATATAAAGTTCAGGAATAGCTAAAATTAATATACGATGACAGACATCAGCAGAGCGTTTGCCTATGAGGACGTGTGGATTGACCAGAAGGGGACACAGGAGAATTTCCTGAGGTGATTGGAGTATACTAAATCTTCTACCAGTGTATACATTTATTAAAACTCCAAGAATTGTACACTTGTGGACTATGCATCTCACTCTAAGTAAATTTTACCTCAACAAAAATATAATTTTAACAAAAAATATAGGTGGGGTCGAATTGCATGATATAAACAATCATTTTTCTCAATGAGATATATTGATCTCACATGAACAGTTTGGTTTTTTAAAACTTACTGTATTCTGTTCAGAAAAGGAATGCATTTGTTTATTAATCTGCTGGGGCTGCCATAACAAAACACCACAGACTGGCTTAAACAACAGAAATTTATTGTCTCACAGCTCTGGAGGCTGGAAGTCTGAGATCAGGGCACCAGCATGGCTGGCGTCTGGCGAGAGCGCTCTTGCTGGCTTGTAGACGGTTGCGTTCCCCCTGTGTCCTCACATGGTGGGTAGAGACCGAGCAAGCTCTCTGGTGTCTCTTTTTATGAGGACGTTAATGCGTCATGAGGGCACCACCCTCACGGCCTCATCTAACCCTGTTACCTCTCCAAATACCAGCACATTGCTGATGAGGGCTTCAGCATATGCATTTGAAGGACACAATTCAGTTCGCAGCTATAAATATTCTAGAAAATCTGGAAAACATAGGTAAGTGGAAAGAAAAAGAAAAAACAAAAAACCCTGTAGTTGCATTACCCAAATATAGTCACTGTTAACATTCTGATGTCTTTTTCTTCCCAAAGTTTTATTATTTCAACTTTTATGTGGTTGTAGTCATTCTGTACCTATAATCTTGTATCATGATCTTTTAAATTACAACATAAAATTTTTTCTATGTTACTAAAATCACTTTTTAAATACCTCTTTTTAATAGCCACAAAAGGTTCTGCTGAATGACTGTGCTGCAGTTTACATGTTCATTATCTTGTGGTCAAACGTTGAGATACTTGCCAGTATTTTGCTAGTGTAAATAATGCTGTGATAAATACGTTTGTACAAGAGGCTTTTTCTGTAATTCGGATTTCATTCTTGGGATAGAATTCCAGAAAATGGAAATTGTAGGTTAAAAGGGTATGGTCTAATTAGATGTCGCCAAATGCCTTGCCAAAAAGATGTCCCACTTTGCACTGCCCCCAGCAGCAGGGCAGGAAGGGGCATCATCTGTTTGCCCTTAAGGGGCTGAGGTCATTTCCACTAATGTGTTTGTTGGCCCGTTTCCACAGGTAAAAAAAGACAGCAGCAGCCGACTTGCGTGGGACTCCCCTGGCTCTTCTGCCCGAGACCCTACCGCTCCCTCTCCCTGGCAGCCTGTGTTCTGGGCCTCACCCAGGCAGTCTGAGTAGGAACAAGCCATCTCATCATTCACAGCCATGAATTTCCTCCGGCGACGCCTCTCGGACAGCAGCTTTGTGGCCAACCTGCCGAACGGCTACATGACAGACCTGCAGCGCCCAGACAGCTCCACCAGCTCCCCCGCATCCCCAGCCATGGAGAGGAGGCACCCCCAGCCCCTGGCAGCCTCCTTCTCCTCTCCAGGATCCAGCCTTTTTAGCTCCTTCTCCAGTGCCATGAAGCAGACCTCTCAGGCCCCCTTGGGGCTGATGGAGCCTCCAGGTCCCTCCACGCCTGTTGTTCAAAGGCCCAGGATCCTGTTGGTGATCGATGATGCCCACACAGACTGGTAAGCGGGACTCTGCAGGTGCCCTCTCCCCAGGGGCAGGAGCGGAGATGGGGCTTATCTCACTCGTGGGGGAGAGAGAGGGGAAGAGCTGTGAGAGGCTCTGTGGCATCAGAGACTGGCAGGAGGGAAGGCCACTAATGCCAAGCACTATGGCAGCTACTTTGTGCCACACTCTGTCCAAAGGGCTTTGTATTTAAGGTCTGAAATCTCTCAACTGCAAATCCAAAATCCAAAAAGCTCTGAAACCTAGAAAATAGTTTATAACCCATTTGGCAACAAAACCTGATCTGAAGGAAAGTTAGACTGTAATAGTCTTCTTCATTGTGCCACTCACTGTGCTTGTTCATATGATTTGCTGCAAACATCATAATACATTTGATATGGGGTACTGCCCAGAACCCACTGGAAGTGTTATATAATATATGGTATATGCACTGTATTACTTTTCTAAAAATGGAAAACTTAAAATCTGCAGTAACTCTGGCAAGTTGCTTGACCTCGTTCGGCTTCAGCCATGCTCTCTCATTGAATGGGGTTGCTATGAGGGTAAAAGAAACCAACAAAGGCCCACAGTCCTTATCTGAAACCCTTGGGAACAGAGTGCGTGAGTTTGCATCCCTACTCTTTCATGTACTGGCAGTCTTGTTCCAGAACCTGTCCTCTTAACAGCAAAGGTAGGCAGAAATGACAACCCTTCCAGTCTCTTCCCAGGTATGCCCCGCCCCGATAGCTGGTAAGCATCCTGGGGGGCAGAGACTGGACACACGTGTCAAGGTTATTGCAGCAGTAGTTCTACAGGTAGTTACTGAGCACTGACTGAGTGCAAATAACAGTCTTAGGTACTCAGGTAAGTAATGAACAGGCCCTGCACACATGGAACTGCAGGTGGAAAAGAGGTCTCTACTCCAAATTTTTGGTAGAAAGATATGATAAATATTATCATTCCAGTTGGAGACATAGAATTTGTAGTCCAGGAAGTAAACCCAAATGTGGAGACAAGGAAGCACACCATCCAGGGCAGTTCTGACAGTGGACCCGTGGACGGCCATGGGAGCTGGAGGGCAAGGTTTTCTGCACGCATCTCCAAAAGCTGCCACAAAGTAGGCATCCAGTAAATATGTATTAAATGAATAAATTAATGTATTTAGTTCCCTGAGCATGCCAGGTGCTCTGTTATTCTGTCACGGATGTGTGCACTCACATTCATTCCTTGAGAAGTTAACTCAGGTTGGGAATGGTTGAGCCTATACTTTGGAGTGGGGGATACTTATAGTTTGTAACGTATTCAATACAGTTAACATTAAAGCATGTCCAGCAGGTTCAGACATGAGCCGTTATTTTCCTGCGAGGAAATCACTTCATCTTAACCAGGGTAGTCATGTGCCTGGCCTCTGTTCTGCCCCAGCCTGAATCGTCTTCAGTGGTGCTGCTTGCTTGAAGGGTCTTGTATGAAGCCTTGTTCATCTCTGCTCATGCTCTTGTGTAAAGCATCACGTTTAGGTTCTGAGCCAAGGGGTTGATTTCTGCAGAGGTGTTGCTTCCATGCACTCTTGCCTGTGCAATCCTGCTGCCTATCTGCCTGGTAATCAAAATGCATACATGGCCTTTGCAGTCCTCTGTTTCTCTTTAACCCAATTTGACCTTGATTTTGAGTGTTCTCTGCCGACTGTGTTATCCCTGGTTCAGTCAGGGATAACAGGGTATGGTGATGGGGGGTATTTGTCAAAAAAGTTGCTCCCTGTGTGGAGGCTGACCTAATAAATGGCAGCATGGTGCAGTGGTTAAGAACTCAGACTTCAGAGCTGTCTGGATTCAAATCTCTACCCCATAATAGCTATATGACCTTTGAACGTTACTGCATCTAAATGGGAATAAAATAGTACCTACCTGTAGAGTTAATATATGTAAGTGCGGTTAAAATCTGAGTTACTATAGAAGTGTTTAGGATGTGTCTAGTAGACAGTAAGTGCTATTTAAGTGTATATTATTATTGCAGACTATTGTTACCTTCTGTGCAATATTAATCATCTTGACAGCAGCTCCTGTAGGCATGCCTATTTAATTTCTTTATGCCCACTATTAGACAGAGTGGATTAGGATTTAGCCCTGTTGTACTAAGGTTTTCTAATGATCACTCTTCCCTGCTAGCTCTCAGATGATAAAGTTGGGTCTTATTAATTAATCTCTGTCCCCCACAGTGCCCATATGGTGTGTAGTATAGTGTAGGCGCACAGTGAATAAGACTGAAATGCCATGAATAGCCTCAGCCAAGTAACATTTAAATTTTGACTTTGGTCTTCAATCTCTCTAATCCACAGGCAAGACCAAGGTGTGAATTTTAGGCTGTGCACCCTGGTGGGGGACACAATTTTTGGCCAGAGGAATTTCTCCCAGTCTGTTTCAGTCACGCTTCATATGCCCACAGGTTAATTAAGTCTTGAGAACAGCAGTCCTTTTCTTGCCTCTCAGTGGTTAAAAAAGTGGAAAGGTGAGAAACTGAGGCTCATTATGTCACCTGGAAGTTGGCTCTGCACTCGTTGGATGTTTGTGACAGAGACTTCCTACCCGCACGTAACAGCTTCTCCTATAGAACTCCATCCTAGATCCTTTAAGAACTTGCAAGCCTTTCCAAATACATTCCCAGCTTCCCAAATTGATGCTGGCTGCCTTAAACCGCAATCCTTCCCTGCAGAGTTCCCGAAGGATGCCTGTCCCCCTGATACCAGGAGTGGCCAGGAGGTGGCGGGCCAGCCCCACTTTCCCTGGGTGGCTTTGGCAGAGCCTCGCTGCCTGGGGTCAGCCCTCTGCCCAGCCCCTCCTTCATTGTGCAGACTGTTTCCTGAGAGGAAGAAGTTGTTGAAGGGGGAGAAGCCAGCTCACACAGCCCCTCTCTTCCTCCTTTGAGATGGTAATGAGCGGGGAGAAGATCCACCATCTGGACTGAGATTGAATCCACCAGGAACAATGTGGCTCCCTTTTCTTCCTTGTCAGCCCCAGTTCCTTCTCTCTGTCATCCCTTTCTAGGTCCAGGACCCTGCTGCAGAATCAGGTTTCCTCGTGGGTGAGAGAGTTGCAGGAACCTCCCACTCTTGCTTCCTGACAGGCCAGCTTGCATACTCTCTGAACCAGCCTGGGCCCCCCAAGGATGATCTGATACCTGGCCAGTGAACGGGAGAAGGGGCGTGAGGTGGGGAGGGGAGGACTTTTCATCTTCTGAGGAGACACAGAGGGTCCCAAAGCCACCTTTGCTGGGAAGAAGGACTCACGGCCGAGCATTTTAAGATCCCACTAGCTTTTGGGGTTGCCCCAGAGGTGAGCCTGGCTACATCAAGGATGTTGGGAAGCTTTGGACCAGGATCACCCCCCAATAAGGTCTGGCTCAGTAGTAGGTCTGAACTAAAGCTGGTGCTGTCCTCTGGGATGACGGGAGATCAGTCAGCCTTGAGAACCACAGGGGAAAGGAGAAATAAAACAAAAGCATTTCAAGCTCAGTTTTCTTCAGCCCTACTTGCCTAGAATTTTCCAGCAGTTTCACTGGTCTCAGGCCTCTAGCCTTGACCTCACCTCCTGGTTACCTTTCATGTTACCACCAAAGTATCATCTTTCTGAAAATAAAAATCTGATCAGTTTGCTCCCACGCCCCACCATGTATCCCCTTTTATAACCATTTGGTGGTGCATCATTGCCCTCAGGTTCAAAGTCAGAGTCATAAGCAGGTCTGCCCTCCCTCTAGTTCTGCCTCCAACTCCACTTCCTGCTTTGCTGCTTATTCCGCAGGAATAGCAATGATTTGTAGTTTCAAACACACCTCTGCCTTAGCACATTCTGTTCCCTGCTACCTGGAATACCCTTCCCTATCTTGTTCACTGGGCCAATCCCCATTCATCCTTAAAAGCCTGCTCAAGTGTCACTTCTCTGAATTCTTCCCTGACACACCTACCCTGCCAACAGTGCTAATAACTACCTCCTTTGATAACTTAAAATACATTCCATTGTGTCACTGCAGCACACATGACACTGTATTATAATTAGCTTTAGGTGGCTGTCTCTTCTGCAAGAACAAGGTCTATGTCTTATTCTTTTTTGTATCCCTGGTGCTTAACACATAGTATATTTTCAATTAGCATATGTCGTTGTTCCCAGCCCAGTCCAATCAGGACAACCTTTATTGGGCATCATGGGGCCTGAAACTCACCTTACTTTAGAAGTCAGCAATATAGTACATACAGTTGAGGGGTTTCCAGTTTTACTCACCTGTGTATGAAGTCTTGGCTCTTTATTTTCCATTACATAGCTAGAATAACTGTAATGCAGCTATTTGAGATTCATAAACAGATGAATTTTTAAATTATTAACAATGTACTGGAACCCTAGGTTTGATTTTTCAAAAGGAGAACATTGAATATGACCCCAAGAAAGATTGTTCATAACCAGGTCAGGGTTGAGCGTACTTCCTTGCTCTCAGTTTTACTTGCAAGGTCTCAGGAGCCCGAATGGGCTTGGGGAGGGGATGTTGGGGTGAAGGGGGCATAGAGCAGCTAAGCCTTGGCCTCCACCCCTCCCTCCAGTGGCCTCTGGAACCCTCCTCTCCTCTCGCCTCACCGGTGGTCCTTGTTCCCAGAATGTCTGCTATTCCCTTTCAACAATTATCTATTGTTACCTTCCCTTTTATTCTCCACCCTTGCCTAGGATTTCTTTTTTATTTTATTTGTTGAGGAAATGAAAAGAGGATTCTTAGTTTGAAACACCCCTTAGCTACTATGCTTTCAGCCTGGAGTTTGTGAGGCTATACCATTCTACTAAATGATGGCCAATGATACTCATTAAAGCACCTTGTGCATGTCTAGATTCACCAAGAGTTCTTATGCTGTGTGATAATTTGTGTCCCCATGACCACCACCCCACGCATGCCTACTTGCTATCTTTGTATCCCAGCGCCTAGAACAGGGCAGGCAGATAATAGGTGCTAGGAAACATCTGTTGATTGAATGAGTGATTTGAAGGTGATGTTATTGGTAATGACAAGGGTGAAGGTGTGACAGTGAAATTGAGGAGTGACCTTGGTGGCATTCTTCAACCCTCTTTTTCCCTCTCTCACTTACTACTCAATCCAACAGAAAGTCACAGTGGCCATGGTGAGAGCATTTACACCACGGAAATTGGCAAGTGCTACAAACCAGGCATTTAGGTCTCCCCAGAGAGCCAGTTGTTAAGCGTTTGCCAGCACACCACTGCACGTTGCACTTCCTGATTTTACTGGGGAGCATTTTACAGGTGAGGAAGCAGAGTACAGACAGACCATGCACCTGCTTGAGGAATCAAAGCAGGAGAGTGGTAGGCTGGGACTTGAATGGAACTAACTTTTTAAAAGGCATTTCGCATGGTGACCTGCCTCCTGCTGACCACTGCCCAGGGTTTCAGTGTTTTGCATGAGGTAGATGCGGAAAAATCTTGGTTGAAAAATGAATGAACACACAAATGAATAGAATAAACCACGAGCTCCTTGGGAATAGGGTCATGTCCTCATCATGGTCATATGGCGAACACTTGTGCACTTTCTATGACCAGACCTTGTGCTAAATGGTTTTCATAGATTCTCTGATTTAATCCTCCCAACAACTGTATGGAGTACTATTACTATTCTCATTTTAATAATAAGGAAAACTGAGGCTCTGAGCCCAAAATGAGAGCAGATGCTGGTGGCATCTGGATCAGCTCAGGCCATCCAGCTGGCAAGGCTGGGCATCCCTGTTCTCTTATCATTCTTCCCTCTCCCACCTGAGCACAGGGTGTCAGCCCATGGAGCAGGGCTCTGGAGCCTCACATGTGTGCACACACCCACACATGCTCGGTGTCTGAGGGCAGGACTGCTTGTTACAGCACTGTGGCCAAGCACAGGATCCTGGTGACCTCATCCTCAGAGGAAAGCACCCACCTCGAGTTAGGCAGCCCTGCCCTACCAGCGCCTTTGGGCAGCCAGAATGTTAAGGTGCCAGGGGAAGAGGGGCTTCCTACAGCCAACCAGACACTTTGAGCTCAAGCTTGGAAGTTGGACCCTTTGCAGAAGTGGCCCTTGGACTATTTTCCTGTTTTTAAAGCACCAAGGGAGCTCCGACAGGGTCTTTTCTGTTCTTTTCCCCTGTGTTTTGATATTAAAGTGTGATTTCCTAGCACGTGCCTGACATGATTCCCCAAGAGAGTTAAAAATGGGGAAGAAGATAAAATGCAGAGAACTCAGGGCTGGCAGGTGGCAGGTCAGGATTGAAGTGCCAGCTCTGCCACTCACCTGCTGTGAGGTCTTGGCCAAGCTGCTTTACCTTTCTGAGCCTCAGTTTCATCGTGTGTAAAGTGGGCTCATAAAGCCACCCCCTTCACCATACCGCTGAGTTCACAGGGAGGTACGAGGCTCCAGTGAGAGCACTCTGTCCCTCTCCTCCATGGGTGCTTTTCGGTGTGATGGTTTGTTCACCTGTGATGCAGTTCTGCTCTAGAACATCAGCTCCAGGAGGTAGAGTTTAGACCTCTCGTTTAACCGCCGTATCCCCGGAGCCTGGCACAGTGCCTTGAACTTGGTACAATAGGATAAATGGAGGATATAATTAACAAGCAAATGGATGCTTTTGCCAAGGCTGTTATTATTATTAAGGGAAAGTTCAGGATTGAGGATGCCCTGGGGGAGAGCCTTTCTCAGAAAGCACTCAGCTGCCCTGGAATTCGGGAAGGGTACCACAGACACTTCCATGCTATTCCCCAGGCTCCTTACTCCTTCCTGCCCAGCTGATAACTCAGAGGCTCCAGCCTCCACCTTAGAGCTGAGCTGCTTCAGGCTGCTTGAGTGAAGGTGCGAGGACTGCAGGGTGTCTTGGCAGCCGTAGAAGCCTTGCTGTGACCTAATTGGCCCCAGGGTGACCAGGACTTTCCACTTCCCACTGTGCCACCTTCTGGGGGGGGTGGGGGAGCAGCATTAACTCAGAACTGGCATCAACGGCAGAGGTTTTGGGTAGAGTTGTCGGTTTTAGCCAATAAAAATACAGGATGCCCGATTAATACTTAGATAAGCAATGAATCAGTATAAGTATGTCCCATGCAATATTTGGTGTAGACTTATTTATACTGCAAAATTATCTGTTGTCTACCTGGGATTCAACTTTAACTGGGTGTTGGGACTTCCCTGGTGGTCCAGTGGTTAAGACTCCGTGCTCCCAATGCAGCGGTCCCGGGTTCTATCCCTGGTCAGGGAACTAGATCCCGCATACCACAACTAAAAAAAGAAAAAGATCCTACATGCCGCAACGAAGATCTCGCACGCGGTAACGTAGATCCCGCATGCCACAACTAAGACCCAGGGCAGCCAAATAAATAAATAAATATTTTAAGAAATATATTAAAAAAAAATTTAACTGGGTGTCCACTAGTTCATCTGGCCACGCTACTGATGGAGGTGGCAACGAGAGACAGTGCCCAGCCCTGCTAACGTGGGCCCAGTGAGAGGCTGGCCTTTGCATATTTTTGCTTTCTGGTTGGGGAGCCAAACCAGGCTCCCCCAGTCGACCCCATGCTCAGGAAGCAGCTTTCCCTGCCTGTGATGAGGACTGAACAATCTCAGTTACTAGCAGGGCAGGAGCAAAACCAAGTGGACAGTCTCGAGGCAGGCTGCCTGGGCCCCCGTTCTCTCACTCACTTATGTGACCTTGGGCAAGTCTGACCTCTGAGCCTCACATTCCTCAGGTGTAAGGCAGGATTGGATCGTGGCACATCTTTCACGAGGGGTCACTATAGAGTTAGAGATGATGGCATGGGTGGGGCTAGTACTGGGCTTAGCTGCCGTACAGGCACTGAAATGGTAACTGGTATTAACAATTAATTGCAGTCACTAATTGCTAGTGAATATAATAGCACTGGGAGCCAGGGGGAAGGAAGCCACTTGGCATGTTTCTCAGTTCAGCTGGGTATGATTGAGAGCTGTCTCCTAGAAGCCCTGGAGGAGGGGTGTCTGGATGTTGGTAGGCTGGCACACTCTCTACTCCGAAGATGGGAAGATGGGGGCCAAGCTGGTCCCCTCCTCCTGGAGTTGGCTGGGGGGGCTCAATGGGGGATACACACCTCTCTGTTGAAGACACTTGGCTCTAGGAAACAAAATCCTTATGCCTCCCTCCACCACTTCCCCCACCCCTAAGACTCTCCTTGAACAAGGACGGGCCCTGCGGGTTCCCTGTGGGGAAATCCAGAGGTGGAGGGAGAGGGAGCTGAGAAAGTCTTGATGAGAGGGATCTTGCCACCCTTCTACTCCCTTCATCTGCTGACTCACAGGGGCCACCTCACACAACCTGGAGTGGTGCCGGACTTCTGGACTCGTCCTTCCACTCTGGGCACCCTCTGCCACTCCCCCTCCCTCCGCCCTGGTGCCTGGGCGGGGAGGGGCCTTGGGCATTCCCCAGCAGCCTGCCCCGTCGCCTGGACACCAGCGCCGTTTTCCCAGGCCCGGCCCCTTTTATCAGGAGGACAATGTACACACACAGTGAGGGCCTTGTGTGGCACCCAGGCCCCGAGCCCTTTGACTTGAGGAATTTTTCAAGTGCTGACCTCTCTCCGTGAGGTCTCCCCACCATCCAATCCAGAGGCCTGGTGCGCCTGCTGCTTCCTACCCTGCTCTTGCAGGGAGAGAGGGAGAGAGGGGAAAACAGTGAAGAGTTGTCTCCTGCCCTGGTAGAGTCTTCACCCTCTGAGACTGTGGCTAGGAAACCTGGGGGAAGTGTCTTTGAGCAGAAGGGAATGTGGGGAGGAATCTGATATGTGCTGTTTCTTCCTAAGTTCTCCCTTCTCTGCTGATGCTGTGAGATCTCAGCGGAGCCACTTTCCTCTCTGGGCCTCAGTTTCTTCATAAGTCAAACAATGACAATAGACGAAGATCACGGTCCCCAAAAGACTGTTTCCATCAGAACAACATTCAGATTACCAGGCACCACCCTACACCTTCTGTATTGGATAGAGTTCTTTGTTTGCAAGAAAAAGAAATTACTTTGGCTGACTTCGGCAAAATGGGAGTTTATTGAAAATATGTGGGAGGCTCACAGGATGAAAAGAAAAACCATGAAGACCCGAGTTTAGGAGAGGTCAGGACCCAGGGCTCTGCCAGGACCTAAGAGGCAGGGACTTGTGGACACTCTCTGGAGACGTCAGCTCCTGTTCCCTCCCAACCTTGTGCCTCTCTGCTCAAAAATCAAATTCCTGAGCAAGAACAAACCTGGCTGGTTCCACAATGTGTCCTGGGGACACCTGGGGACAGTCCCATCAAGACTGTGTGCAAGAGAGAGGCTTGGTTCCATGTATGCAAGTGCAGATGGAGGTGCTGTTACTAGAAGGCAGAACGGGTGCAAGACAGGCCACACTGAGATGTACCCCTAGAACTACAGAGTTAAGATATCCAGAGGAGAGCTCAGGGAACTTTTTTTTTAAATGATGAAGAGCCAAGTTTAGAAACCACTGAGCTAGAGGACTGGTTTCATGTGGCTCCCAATGGGTAGAACTGAGGCCAATGAGGCAGACAAATAGGGAGACATGTCAGCTCAGTGTACAGAATGGTAAAGTCATCCAGAGACCACGTGGGCTTCCCGGTGAGGGAGTGAGTCCCCTGTCACTTGCAGGTATTCCAGTACAACTGGGTTGGTGATTCGGGAGGAGCAATGCAGAAGAGGCTCACACTCTAAAAGAGTCAGCCTGCAAGCCCTTAAAGGAGTCTCAGACCTGCAGCTTTTCGTTTTCCCCACTCTGGCTTTTTGTCTCAGTCACTTTTCCTGCTGTTACCCTGCTTTTTTCTGAAGAGTTCAGCTGTTAAACTTCTGAGTCTTCCCTCACCCTCCAAAATGTGGTTTTCTCACCTAGGTCCTCCTCTTTCGAAGGAGTCCCTCAGATGTCATGGGCTCTCCTAGCAGTAGCTGTTCCTGTTCCTCCAGACCTCACCTGCCTGGGTATAGCCTTGCCCTGCGGGGGGCATGTCACTGGGTGCATGCCAGCCTCATTACAGAATGTCTTTCCTCCTGGGTCCTGTGGAAGCCTGCCTGGGACGTGTTTCCTCGACAGGAGAGAGGCTGTCTGTAATGGCAAGAGAGGGGATGGTGCTTTGTGTCCATTTTCCTGACCTCCAACTCTGAGTTGGGAGAAGGGGTGGGGGTGTGGGCTTCCTGAGGGTTTGTGCTGAGCTAATTGCCATTTTCATTATGGAATTCGTTAGATTAGGGGTTGCCTGTGCAGTTGCTCACAGGAGACAAGGTGGTCAGTGAGTGAAGAGGCAAGTGTTAGGAAAAGGCACGGGCACAGAGAAATATTTCCCTGCTACAAGGAGAACAACAGCGCAAGCTCCATGACAAATGTATCTGCCACTTGACTCTGGCTGCAGAGAGACAACAGGGAGCAGTGGGGACTGTTGAGCGTGGGAACTGATGCCCCTCTGAAGGCACTAGCTGCCGTCCACTCAGCCAGTTTTTGCCATGTGGGAACACAGGTCTGGTGTTGCCCAGTTATTGATTTTCAGGGGAAGCCAGAAATCTGAATTCTTTATATGAATTTTCTATTTTAAAATTAAAAGTATGTAATTTAAGTCCAACAAAACAAGACTGTGAACTCCATGAGATCGGCCAGTTGGCAACTTCTGATGAAGACAGGAGTCAGGGTAAATATTCCTCATCTGGACCTGTCTCCTGGCTAGACCAGGAGCACCAGGATGGCAGGGGGCTGTTTTGTTCAGCATAATTCCTGGGGACTAGCACAGTGCTAAGCACATAGTAGACCCTGGACGGAGGGAGGGATGGATGGATGGATGGATGGATGGATGGAGGGATGGAGGGATGGAGGGATGGACAGATGGGTCGGTGGGTGGATGGATGGATGGAGGGAGGGAGGGATGGAGGGATGGGTGGGTGGGTGGATGGATGGGTGGGTGGGTGGATGGATGGATGGAGGGATGGATGGATGGATGGATGGATGGATGGAGGGAGGGAGGGATGGAGGGATGGGTGGGTGGGTGGATGGATGGGTGGATGGATGGGTGGATGGGTGGGTGGATGGATGGATGGATGGATGGAGGGAGGGATGGAGGGAGGGATGGAGGGATGGGTGGGTGGGTGGATGGATGGGTGGATGGATGGATGGATGAGTGGGTGGGTGGATGGGTGGGTGGGTGGGTGGATGGATGGATGGGTGGATGGGTGGATGGGTGGATGGGTGGGTGGATGGATGGATGGGTAAGTGGATGGGTAATCGGATGGCTAGATGGATGAATATGTGGAGGGAGGGAGGAGGAGGGAAAATGACTTCTCACAGCCTTCTCCTTCTGTGCCCTGCCCTTCTCACCTTGACAGGCCTCACACCCCCTTTCTAAATCAAACACTTAATATCCTCATGGTCCCCTTCTTCTCATCCCCCTTATGCCATCTAAACCCCTTTTACGGATGATCAGATACAAGTCACTTGCACCTTGGTATGAATTACCTTTCAGTGTGTAACCTTTTCATGGGCATTTCCCCAGGTTGAGCTCTTAATAGATGCTCATTAAATGTTTGCTGAGCGAACAGCTTAGCCTTCTAAATGTGAACTATCTTGGTGGAGTGAAGGCTGTGGATTTTCAGAATTCTGTGGGAATGAGGGTGACACAGTGTTGTGTCTTCGGAGAGAAGAGGCCTAGGAACTGGGAGATAACATTCTAGCATGATCTCTGCTGTCAGAGTGAGTGGGTGGCTGAGGATCTTGTTTACCCTAAAGGCTGGTGCTGGGGAGGAAGAGGAGCTCCCAGACAGCAGCCAAGGCAGGTTTCCATCATGCTAGACATGAAGCAGGAGTTCCATTTAGAGCAAGGAAGATACTGCCACCTTCCCCTAAATGATATGTCACTTCCTCAGGTACATGCCCACTTGTTGAAGGACAGGAGGGAAAGAGATGAACAGTAAACACTTGCCAGGTGTCAGGGATATCATTCATGGGGCCTTGCAGCAGACATAGTGTTACATAGTGATGTGCTTACTTTTTCAAACGAGACTGGGGCTCAGGAAGGTTGATGTTTGTCTGAGGCAGCACTAGGAAATAAATAGCAGAGCTGGAGAGGACCTGGGTCTGTCCTCTGCTAACACTAGCAGTGCCTGCCCACCTCTTTACCTGGAGGGTGAATGAAGTCCACCCCAGCTGCCCACCAGTGAGCAACCCACTTGCTGGCACGTTTTTGGCAGGTTCCCAGAGGCCTTCAAATCTGCGTCCTCATTTTATCCTCATGACCCTATGGGTGGATCTTCCCATCCCCAGCCTATAGATAAGGAAGCAGAGGCTTGTTCAAAATTTGCAGGTGCCAGAGCTGCAAATTCAAATCTAGGTCTTCTGCTCCATGCGTGTCGCTCGTTTTTCCTGCATATTGGGAGACATGCCCCAGGAAACTTCATCAGCCCCCTGAGCGCCACCAGTGCCTGCCCAACTCATTTGTCCTTGTCTGTGCCTTTCACACACATACACACACATCAGACCTTCTCAGATTCATCTTTGCAGCCCTTCGTCCTGGCAAAGGATAAGTACCAAACATTGGATGGATGGATGAACTGGGCCACTTCACCAGGGAAGTAGCCCCTGGCTCTCAGACTGGGCTGGGTCCCTTTCTGTGGGCTGACCTGCTCTTTGGGCTAATGCCCTGTGTGGTCATTGTCCTTTATGGGTCTCTCCCTCCTGTTAGGTAGTAAACCCCCTGAGGCCAAGAACTCAGGGGTGAGGATGTTATCTTCATCCCTGTTTCCTTAGACTCTGCAGGCTCGAGCACACAGTGGATGGTTAGTACACGTGTGTTAAATGTTTTCCAAAGAAGTCTTCCCTCACTACCCCAGGTCAGATCTCCCTGTTCCCACATCCTACCCTGTACCACCTTGTTCATTGTATTCATCATTTCCTTTTCAGCTGGTTAGTTTCCTGACTTTTCCAAGAGCATGTTAGCTCCACAAGAGCAGGGACTGTATCAGCCTTTCCCCTCATGCCTAGTAGGGTGCCCAGTCCTTCCGAAGCTCAGTAAGTAGTGGTTAAGTGAGGGAGTGAATAAATGATGTGAATTGTGATCAGAGCTGCACACACAACTCTCCTTCCCTATTGCTGTCGGAAGCCTACGAGGGGACATTCATCATATCATGTGGCTCGGGGCCCTAGTATGTCTCACTTCCTCACCTTCACAGATCCCTGTACAGGTGCAAGGGGCCTTGTCACTCTCAGAGAGTCCCTCCCTGTCCTAACTCACTGGAGCCCCCCCAGTTGCAGAGAGGTACGATGAGGCTGCCCCATCACTGGAGGCTCCCCTCTGGCAGTGGGAGGGGACCAGGAGGGTTAGCTATTCTTAGGAGTAGATAATGGAGCTAGAATTGGATCTCTGAGTTGGAACTCTGTGTTCAAAGGCCCTGCTTTTGTCACACCTTCATCCATCCAGCCTGTCATGTGACCCTCCTCTTCTTGCTAACTGAGAAAACCCTGAGTGTGTCCACCTTCAGGGTTCTCCTGTGTGGTCTGTCATCCATCTCCCCCAGCTTCTGTCCAGGCCACAAATGAGCAATGGGCATGTTACATCAGGAATAAGAACATCTGTTTCTAGGACCAGATCCCTGCCTTCGTTCTCCTCCAGCTACTCTGAGACAGAACATTCCTGACCCTCTCCTCCCCAGGAAGGGCACCGCCAAGGCCTAGCCTCATTGACTGTACATCCCAGACGGGATTTATTAGAAGGGTGCTGCTTGGACACAAGTGGATCCTGTTTGTGCTAATTCTCCTCTTCCTTCTGCCCCTGCTGCAGCCATGAAAGAACTCGGTATCGCTCCCCATTAATCTTGCTCACTCACCACATCCCGCCTCCCCAAACTAGCGATTTCTCACCCCAGGCAGCACTGGTTTTATAATATTCTCCTTCCTGGTGCCTCTGATGTGGCAGTAAAATCTGAGACCACCCACAGAGATGGAAGCTTTGTAGAATCAAGAGCTTCCCCCAACCCCTTCCCAAGGCCAAGGACTTGACTGATTGGCCTGTGGATTCAGGGATCTCATTATGAGGATAAACATATTAGGGCGTTAGGAAGAGGTCTGCATTAGGAAGACAGAGACCTCAGGCACAGTGGGGTCATCCATTTTGCCTGAGGTCAAACAGCCGGGCAATTACACTGGCAGCAACCCCAGCCCCCAGGGCATCTAGAATTCCAGACCATCCCTACCCTTTCCTCTGCCAGACAGAACTGTTCAGAAGCAGCTCAAGCCTGAATGAGCCCCAGGCAAGGAGGCAGCAGTCTGTGTGGCCTGTCAGGAGACAGACTTCTGACTCTCGGCCAAGCAGGGGGATGGACCGCCTGACCCTCAGCTTCAGCCTGAGTCCATCTGGCAGGCCCTGTAGTAAACATTCCAGAGATGGGCAAAACAAGTGTTTCTCCTGAGAAGGTGAGGTCCGTGGAGGCCAGAGATGCTTGGGTGGTATTGGTGTAGTGCTCTGAGTTCTGAGTTAGAATCAGAGTTAGAATCCCGTCGAGGGCTGCTGGTTGTGTGTGTTGGACACTGAATGGTGACCCCACATGGTAATGGGTATGGATTTGTAAGTGTGTTACAACATTGCACCAGTAGATGGCAGTAGAGCAGCTGGAGCACTGGATGCCCCATGGCCTATCCCTGGAAACATTATTCGTTTACGCAGTCAGCAAACATTCCTTAAACATGTGCCTGTGCCCTGGCACATTGTGCCGCTTTCGGGAGATTCAGTGAGCATTAAGACACGGTTTCAGGTTTCCAGGAGCTCACAGACTAGGTGTACGGGGGCAGGGGACATGTCATTCCAACACACAGTGATATGTGTTATATGGTTGTAAAGTACAGCGCCCCGTGGGAACCCAGAGGAAGGACACCTAACCCAGCCTCGTTAGGGGGGTGCGTTCAAGGAAACGGTAGTCGGGGATCTTGAACATGAGAAAGAGGTAACCAAGCAGAGAAGGAGAGAACGGCAAACACAAAGGCTCAGAGTCATAAAAGCATAGGAATCACAGGAGGTTGAGTGCGTGCAGTAGGTGGGCAGAAAACCAGAGAAGAAATGGGCCATAGGTTAACAGGGTCCAGATCATGAAGGTCCCAGAGGGTCTAGCTGAATCCTGAAAATCTTTAAGCACAAGATCTAACTCACCATTGCTGCTTAGAGGCTCTGTGTGACTTTGAACCTGTGGGGGCTAGTCCTGGCCCTGCCGCTCCTCAGGGTGGACACTGGGGCCAATACAATAGGAGGAGGGATGTGAAGGACTTGCAGGCCTTCCGTACCAGTGCCGCCTGTTTGTCATCAGCATCATCACCAATCTCTTACTGCGCTAACGGGGCAGATCAAAGTGAGATGAACTGTAATTCTGTTCTGTAACCCCCATGAGGGTAAGATTTTTATGTTTGTTTGTGGGTCCCCGCATACGGCACCCATAACCACAGCGTAAACACTCGGTGGTTTCTTTGCTGTCATTGTTGATTCTGTTTCAGGCCCTGGGCTGTATACTTTGGAGCTTACTCTGTGCCAGGAACCATTCTAAGTGCTTTGTACGTCGTGTCTTGTTTAATCCTCACAACACTGCTGTGGGATAGTTACTGTGATTATCCCCGCTTCCCAGATGTGGAAACTGAGGCACATGGAGGTTGAATGAGTTACCCAAGGTTATACAGTGAGTGAGTGGTGGCGCTGGGATTGCATCCAGGTGGTCTGGCTCTGAGCCCACACACTCTACTTACTGCCCTTCACATACAGGATCCAGTGAATTTCTCACCACACCTTGGCTGGCAGATGTTATCAGCACTTAACAAATGACAAAACTATGACCTGGAGGGGTTAAGTTCCTTGTCTTGGAACATGCAGTGAGTTGTAGAGCTAAGATCTTGCCCAAGCCTCTGTGATTCCAGATCCATGCTTTTTCCAGTATACCAATGATGTCATTCATTAGTTACCATCCTGAGGTCCCAGGATCACCCAGTACTTCTTGTAAACCCAAGCGACAGGGACCCCTGCCCTGAGTCATACTCTGGCCCTTACTAGCTATACTCCTGACAGCAGAGGAGGGCCCTGCAAATTGCACCCTTTGATCATCCAGTGGGTACCCAGACCTGTAGAAATCCCTGCCCATAGGGACCCAGGCCCAATTCCAGGGCCTGTGTAGGCCAATTCCCTGATCCATCATCCCCAGACATGGCCAAGGCACTGTTGATGGGGGTGTGGGTGAGGAGATGAAGCTTGGCCATGGGGGCTGGGTCATCCACAAGCATGCACAAGAAGCCCCAGTGATGCAGGAGAGGAGGGTGGGAGGAGAATTAGGAAGGACGATGGAAACCAAGAGCTGGCAACCCCCATGCCACCATGTTCTGGGTGGATCTCCAAGAATTCTGAGAAGTTTAAATTCTGACCCTTCCAGGCCATTATGAAGTTGTGTTGGTCAAGGAAGGAAGACAGGCATGTTTTATTTAAATGTTTGCTAGCTTTATCAATTTTAAATATCAGGCATATGATACATAGGCTTCCATTTGTTCTTTGGTCCCAGGCCCTACAAATATTAGAGGGGGGCTTATCCCAGGGCCTGGGGTTTGCCAGCACTACCTTTAAGGATTCATAAAATTCACAAACTACATGAAAAGGTTCTCTTTGCATGAGGCTGGCTGCACACACATTTCGTGGAAGACCATCCTGGGAGAAAAAAAACAAATCTTGCTTTCAAGTCACACTAACAACTCCTGTTCCCATAAAGTTCTACCTGCTTGACATCTAAGCCAGTCAACATTATAAGAAAAAGTGGCATTAATATTAGAGCCATCAGTCAGTGATTCAGGCAGTCTTGGAAAGAGATGAACTCCACTGGCATCTGCTAAGTGTGGATAGACTTCAGAAGCAGAGAGACTGCAGCTTGGTCAGAGAATTTGTAGCAAAGGTTCAACCTGGAAGGTTGAAAAAAGGTGGCAACATCGATGTTCCAGGGAAAAGAAGAAGAAACTAAGCAGAAGATTCTTGGATGTAACATTACTGATTAGAACTCAATCATGTGGTCATACCTAGCTAAATGGAGAGTTGGGATATACATTTCTTGGTGCCAGTCTATAAACACTCTCACTGTAGGCAAAGAGGAGAATTGGGATTGGGAGCAAAGAGCTGTCTGTGCCCCAGAGAAAGTCTATGGAAATGCTTAACACAGTGCTCAGATTATAGCAAATCACTGAGAACTATTAGTTTCGTCATAGCAACAGCCAAAAAGAGCAGATGGAAACTTGTATTACTTTTCTTTGTGGGAGGGCATCTAAACCCAGGAGCACCCCAACATTTGCTGCTGTTTTTCAGGGCTGAGAAAAACACTGATGTGGCAGTGGAAGTCCAGGATTAAAGCTGCTTAGGCAAAGTATTTCGTCTCTCTGGGTTTCAGTTTCCTTATTTATGGAATGGAAATAATAATACCCACCGCATGGTGGTAGCTGTGTTAAATGAGAAAGACTAAGAATATAGCACAGTTTTTGGCACGGAGTAAGTATTCAACAATTTTTTCCCCCATCTGTCTCTTCAGTCATTTATTCTTTCAAAAAATATTAATTGAGCTCCTACTGTGTGTCAAGCATTCTGGTAGGGAATAGAATGATGAGTAAGGTAGATTGTTCCTGGCCTGGAGGAATTGTGTTATAGTTTGGTTGGACACAGGCATGAAACCCAGTTACTAATTGCAAGTAATTTCAATTATAATAAGTGCTATGAAAGAAAAGTAGAGTATGAAAAGAGAATTTATATGAGAAAAGAGATGACTAAGGTCAAGATTAGGGTGCTTACAGAGAAAAATGGGCAAGTGGATGGATTTGAGATATAATTAGAATGTAGAATCCATGGGGATAGGGAGAGAGAAAGAGGTAACAAGAATGAAGTCTAGGTTTTTGCCTTGAGTGATGGGTAGATGGGATGCCATTTATTGATAATGGGAAGACAGAAGCCGGGGTGTAGAGGAAAGGTGATGGAAGGATGGTTGGATGGATGGATGGACCAAGGGACAGATGAGGTCTGCTTCATTGGACAGATGGACAAATAAAGAAATGAGTAGTTGGATAGAGCAATTTAATACGTCCTTTATGGATCACATAGGGTGTAACTCAATAAAAGAATTCTGCGTTATTTATTTACATAGGATTCTTTATTTCTTTTGATCCTTAAAATAATGTTTAGAAATATATCGTGCATGTATAACTATCTCCCTTTTACAGAGGATAAAACGGAGACACGGGAGGTAAAGCAGCTTGGCAGAACCGGAACCTGGGTGTCCAATCCTCCCATCCTGTACTCTTTCCCCTCTCTCACACAATACATATAAAGAATGAGAAAATCATCTGTCTAGGTGGGAGAGAGCAGGAAGGCGGGGAATGTGTCTGGACATGCACCTCTGGGGGTAAGACCTTTGGGAGAAGGGAGAAAAGAGTGAAGCAGTCTGCATCCTTACTCAGTAGATTTCTTCCTCTCCTTCACAGGGCCAAGTATTTCCATGGAAAGAAGGTGAATGGAGAGATTGAGATCCGAGTGGAACAGGTAGGTTGGAGCTGAGGCTTCAGCGCTATCGCCGTGACTTTTTCTATAGCTGGAGCCATTCCCAGGAGCAACCTTTGTCCCCATCTTATATAACTATAATGAGTCAAGATTACCAGAAAAATCCTGACTTATACTTGGGAGACTTCTTAAATTCCAGAATTATTTAGTCCAATGGTTTTCAACCTTTTTTTTTTTTTTTTTTAAATGGTCTGTACCAACAGTTCCTCCCTCCCCCGTCTCTTTTTTTTTTTTTTTTTAAAGATTTACTGATTGATTGATTGATTGATTGCTATGTTGGGTCTTCGCTTCTGTGCTAGGACCTTCTCTAGTTGTGGCAAGCGGGGGCCACTCTTCATCGCGGTGCGCGGGCCTCTCACTACTGTGGCCTCTCCCGTTGCAGAGCACAGGCTCCACACTCGCAGGCTCAGTAGTTGTGGCTCACGGGCCTAGTTGCTCCGCGGCATGTGGGATCCTCCCAGACCAGGGCCCGAACCCGTGTCCTCTGCATTGGCAGGCAGATTCTCAACCACTGCGCCACCAGGGAAGCCCCTCAACCTTTTTGTTTTAACAGCAGAACCTTTATTCAAAGGAAATCGCAAGTAGGAGCCCATTCTACCAAATTGAGACACGTAGAGCTTCTTTGATGGAAACGGGCATAGGGAGCCCCAAAGTCTGTCTGCTCCATCCTGTTCCACCTCCCTCCTTTCCCCACCATGGTCCCTGAGGTGTCTCCTTGGAACCACTTGGGCTAGGAAGCACAATGTAGGAGCACAATGGGTTTGAATCCTGGCTCCCTTGTTTTCTAGATATTGGGCAAGTGAGTCTTTCTGTGTCTCATTTTCCTTGGGATTAAATTATGTAAAGCTTCAAAAGAGATTAGAATCTCGAATACTGGCTCTTGTTATTACCACTGGTATCAACATCCATACCCCTCATTTTATAGCGAAAGAAGCACAGACTTGCCCATGGCTACAGTGGAAGTCAGTGACAGAATTAGGACCAGAGCTTGTGGTCTCCAGATCCAGGGCTCCTTCTATTCATTCAGTGAACACTTGCTTCAATACCAAGCACCGTGCTTGGCCTTAGAAGGGCACATCAGGGCATGGGCTCTGGAGCTAGACTCTAGGTTCCAATCCCAACTGTGTCATGTTGGTTCAACAATACTTGAGCTCTCTGAAGTTCAGTTTCTTCATCCGTATAATTGGGGTAATCATAGCATCAACTTCACAGGGTAGCCGAGAGGATTAAATGAGTTAGTCCAAGAAAAGTACTTAGAACAGCACCTGGCATATATCAACACTTAGTAAATGTTACCCATTTATCATCATCCTCATCATCAAAGGCAAACAATTAATAAGATAGAAAAGGTTCCTGCTATAAAGGAACTCCGAAAAGCACGATAAAAAAATAGAGAGGTGTGACTTTTACGGCACTCTTTGAGTTTGGTCTGTTGGAAGAACAGAAAGCTTTTCTGAGCATCAAATTTGAGTTGGCTTAGTATTAAAACACCTACAGCTTGAATTTCGATTTGATCCTGTGGCTTTCAAGTCAGTCCAATGTCTACTGGTTTTCCTTCCATGGCAAAGAGCAGGTTATTTTTGTTCACTTGACAAATATTTGTCAAATGTCTGCTATGCTAGCTAGCTAACACGTGGGGAACAAGGATAGAGAAGCAGAGGCTCTGTCCCGAAGAGCTTGTGGTCTAGGAAGGGAGGCAAGATAAGTCTTCACAGAACCTAACACAGGTAGAATCCAGGAAAAGAGAGGTCCAAACTTAGTGCTGTGGGCACCAGAGGCCACAACTATTTGAGGGAGTCAGAAGTGACTTCAAGGAGGGGGTGGTATTTGAAATGGGTCTTAAAGGATGGATAGTATTTCAACAAGTGGCGATTGCAACAGGAAGAGTGCATGAGACTGAATCAGCATGAGCAAAGGTAAGGAGACTAGAAGTACAGGGTATGGAATGATGTGTGAACACATTGTCTTTCCCTGGCCCCAGCCTACTCATCCTCCCAAATTCTCTCTCTCTGTGCAGAGTGCTACCATCTACCTTGCACCTTAGCCAGAAACCTGCATGGTCTCCTGGATACCTCCCTCTCCCTCCACCACTACACCCATTCACCAGGTTCTGTGGACTCCACGTCCCACGCCTCTCTGGTCCACCCACTTTTCTCCGTTCTCATTGCCTAGGTCCTTGGCTGAACCATCATTGGCTCTCATCCAATCTTCCTAATCAACAGCCTCCTAACTTCATCTTTTCATCCACTTCCAATTTATTTTTTGTACTAAAACTAGAGTGATCTTTCTAAAAAAACAAATTAGAGTCTTAAAGTGTTAGCTTTAAAATTCCTTTCTCAAAGATTCTTTATTTGAGCCATTCCACCCCAATCTAAATCAGGTAAGCTGGTTATTCCCTTTCATGGCACCTCAACTTTTCCTTCCTAGCCCTTATCTGAGTTTTTAACCACATATTTAGATGTGGTATTATTTGCGTGAGGGTAGGGACCTTAGCTGTTTGGATCTCACTCTGTTAAATAACACAGGGCCTGGCATATACTAGAGCGGAAGCAAATATTTGCAGAATGACTAACTGATGGATTCCACAGATTCCAGGCTGCTTGTCAGTTTCCAACGGAGATAAATTGCTCTTCCTTAATCTTTCCTCAAAAATCTGAGTTTTCCATACACCATCTGGTAAATGCTCAGTTGCTAGCTGTCTCATCTCATCTGTGAAACCCCCAGGGACATTTTTTTTTTTTTTAACATCTTTATTGGAGTATAATTGCTTTACAATGGTGTGTTCGTTTCTGCTTTATAACAAAGTGAATCAGTTATATATATACATATGTTCCCATATCTCTTCCCTCTTGCGTCTCCCTCCCTCCCACCCTCCCTATCCCACCCCTCTAGGTGGTCACAAATCACCAAGCTGATCTCCCTGTGCTGTGCGGCTGCTTCCCACTAGCTATCTATTTTACGTTTGGTAGTGTATATATGTCCATGCCACTCTCTCACTTTGTCACAGCTTACCCTTCCCCCTCCCCATATCCTCAAGTCCATTCTTCTGGCCCAACTTACGGGTGTAAAATCTATAAGCAGGAGAATCAGAGAGAATTGCCCTAAGAATAACTCACCCAGGACACTGGTGACACTCAGCCAGTCTGTGAGGGCTACAATCATGCTGGAAAAAGTTGGCTAATTTACAGTCATCTTGATCTCTAGTCATCTCCCTCCATGGCAGCCAGAAGGCAAAATTAGCCAAGAGACCAATTAGCAGGTCATTTGGGCATTTTTCCCTGAAAGATAGGCCTCCCTTAACTCATCTTAGAGTCTGAATTGTTTGTCTTTTCCCATCTGGATCGATGGGTGGGTCACATAAGCAACCCCCTAGGAATCTCACATGCATCCTCTAGCGCTTAGGAGAAGTCTTAGGATGGAAGCCATTGTTTAGTCTGAGCTGGCCTCACATTTTGGAATTCTGTCTCCCAACTAAGGACCAAATTAACCAGATAAATGCACTGTCTGGGTTTTGCTGGACAGAGCAAATGAGTTAGTTGTGGTCAGCCTAGAGGAAGCCTCCGGCCCTTCTCTCCACCCTCTTCCCCCCAGTTCAAAAACTGTTTGCCTCAGCTTTTGCAGAGCCAGGAATCAAGAAACCCTGGGGAGGCCAGTCGGGGAAACTGCCTCATGTTGCATCCTATTACCCAGAATGCCCTGCTGGCTCTGCAGGGCCTCACAGCAGTGTCCTAGCAGGGCCTGAGAGGTTCTGGCCAGGGTGGTTGGCATGTCAAGCTCTCCTCTGTTTATACTTGAGGCAAAGGGTCTCTTTCTCCACAGGTGCAAGTCACCCCTCAGTGGGACTCAGCAGTGAGGTTGATGAATGGATTAATATCAAGTAGACTCACAGTTCTGAGACTAGCAGACTAGGGCTTGGTGAGGTAGAGCCTTGGGCTTCATTCTTGTCTAATAAAAAATGCTGAAATTATAATAGTCAGTCTTTCCTCAGTGTTAATGGAGGTACCAAAGCATAAGGAATGGCAGTGCCTTGCTCCAGCAGATGGAAAGAAAGGCTGGAGAAGGTGAAGATCCTTCTCTTCTGAAGCTGGACAAGCCACAGATTTACATAGGAATGCCAGTGGCTCCTTTGGAGTCCTGTCCTTGTGTGATGTTGGAGTTGAGATGGCTTTAGGTAGATGCATATGGATCCCAGGGAAGGCTGTTGGTTGAAATCCTGTTCGTCTTCTGCCCTTTATATATTTACTCAACTTAATTGTCTGCTGGGAGCAAAGGTGGAATTTCTCCCTTAAAATAAGTTAAACACTCAGGACCATGATGTATATATTTTTCATACCTACTTCAGCCTACCATCCACAATTCTTTCTGGGGCAACCTTTCTTAGCGTGGACCCTAACTGTAGATATTGTTATAAAGGCCATGTTATATTTCAAGACATAATTGTCGGTGAGACAGAGAAGTGGGGGTTGGATGTTAGTTAATTCGGTTTTGTGGATTGGTAACAGGTTGGACATTACCCCCATTAGGAAATGACTACTTGATAGTAATTCACCTTGAAAGAAATACATCTAATGCTTTGCCAAAGAGTTCTGCCCTTGGCTCTGTTCTACAGCTCCTTCTTAACTGTGATTTATCGAATTACATTTGCCAATGAGTTGAAGTTAATGGTAGAGAGAGTATGCTGGATTCAATTTGATACGATCAAACTGAATAAGGATACAATATAAGGTCCTGTTCAAAAGCTCAGCTGAAGAGGAGAAGGACTGGGGAGACTTAGCATATTAAAATCTCATGAGAAAAAAAAAGACCTAAAATTTGAGTTGAACAAATTCTTAATATTCGTGAGAAGAAATATGATGTGGAAATTAAGATTGTGACTCCAGCGTAAGATATACTGGGGATGGAATCTCAGCTCCATATTTTAGCTGGGTTGACCTTTCACTTATAACATCTCTAAGCATCAGCTTCTTCATCTGAAAAATGAGGATAATAATTTCTACCCCCTAGAGTTAATGTGTGGAGTGAGTAAGTCAGTGTAAGTCATATGCTTGGTATAGTTTCTGGCACATATATTAAGAGCTCAGTAACTGTAGTTATAGTTGTTACTCCCTCAAAACCTGATGTCACTTCAGGCTGCATTATCAAAGTACAGCATTTAGAATCCAGGAAGGTGATGGCAGACACACATACACACACACATAGCACACAAACTCTCTCACACAATATTCTACCCAGACTCCAGTGAGAGATCCAGTTGTACTGTCACACCAGGAGGGAATAGTAGCAGCCTGGAATGCCTTCTTAAGGGAGTGGCTGGAGTGAGAGAAGCAAAGGAGATCAGTGTAAGGAACTGGAGATGCTTAGTCCAGAGAAGAGAGGCCTTTGGTAGGACCCACTGTACTCTCTGCAATTATCCACCACCTGCATGAGTGGCTGAAAAGAGTTAGAGCTACCATATGTTGAGTACTTACAAGATAAGGATAAATGCTTTTTGCTCTTGGTATGGGCACTATCATTGCCTCCATCTTACAGAAACTGAGGCTCAGAGGGAATAAGTGGTTTTCCAAAGGTTGCCTGATTTATAATTGGCAGGAGGTTGTTTTTGAACCCCAGCAGTCTGAATTCAGAGTCCTCTTCTTATCCACTGCATTTTTCTGCTGGTGTTGCAGATACCAAGAACAATAACCAAATGTACTGGTTAAATCACTTTATATGCATAATCTTACTCCAACCTTTCCACAACCCTTTGAGATCGGTACTATGACTCTCCCCGTTTGGCAGATGAAGAAACTAAGGCTCAGAAAGGTTAAACATCCTGCTTGAAATGAGTGATGGGGGAGGAATTTGAACCCAGGTTTCATCTGCATGTGTGCTGAACCACCAGCCTATATTATTTCACTGGGATTAGAGTTCCGGCTAATGGTACATCATGCAAGAAGATGGATTTCAACTTGGTATAAACAGAAACTGTTCAGCAGTGCTGAGTAATGATGAATAGACCACATCCCTTTGGTAGGTAGGGAGTCCCTGTGTTGGAAATGCTCTGGCAGAAACTGGATGATTAATTTGGGAAATATTTCACAGGAAATGTATGTACCTAATCAGATATAACTTTTATTATTTTTTTCTTTTATTTATTTTTTTGCATAAAAGTAATATATTCAAATAGTCAAAAATTAAAAAGGTAAAAAATGGCATTTGGTGAAAAGTCTACCTCCAACCCTGCCCCCACCAATGTTTCTCTTTGACTTATCATTTAACTATTTATTAGCCAGTTCATTTAACCATTATCACTTGTTCCTTGGGCAGCTTTCCAGAGAAATTTTAAATGCAGTAATCAAATACACATATATGTTTATTTTCCTTTGCTTTTCATAGATGGTAGTTGATCAGAAAAACATAAAGCATTGTATTTCAGAGGAGTATTGAATAAGGAAGATTGATTCCAAATGGGTCAAAGGGGGAAATCATATTGCCCAGAGCAACAGCAGTCCCCTACACTCACTGTTGTCACTACCACTGCTGGAACTGCCACTATTGCCAGTGGAGAACATGAGCCTGCACTCCCACTGATGCTGCAGGAATTGCCACCAACCTGCTTTAACTGCTGTTGCTGTTGTGAAGCTTCTGTTGCTGCCATAAGAAGTGCAGTAGTTGCCACCATCTTCCTAACGTCAACTCTTACCTGAATGCCTCCCATTGGTAGAAATTAGCTGGATCTGTGTGTCGAAAGAACCTGGGAAGTGTAGAGTTAGGCCTTCAGCCCCCGTAGTGCAGGAGAGGACAGGATGGGTGTGGGGCTGACGGCAATAGACGGTGAGCGGCACAGTCCATCCACACACACCCTTCTATCGAGTATATCTTAGAGTTTATTCCATGAAAGTATGTGCAGAGCTGTCGCACTCTTGTTAATGATTGCCAAGGGTGCTGTCATACGGATATACCACAATTTATTTTCCATAATTTTACTATTATAAACAATGCTAAACCTATTTCATTTGAAGCATCAGTTAGTATAGCCATAGGATTCCTATCTAGAATAGAAAAACTGGTTATAAAAAGTATCGCAGGTAGTGCATGCTATAATGCACCTTGAGGAGTGAAGTACTTTCCCCCAGCTGCTGGAATTGATACCGGAAGACAGCCCTCAACTGTCAGCCCTCATTCTGAAGTGCCTCACTCAGATGAAAAGATCTGCCTTGCCCAAGGGCACATCTCTTGGGACCTCGGCTGGCACAGGGAATAAAGACCTAGCTCCTTTACCCCAATTTGAGACAACTCTGAAGGGCCATCCCAGCTTCAGAGCTCCTGCGGAGTTGGCGGAGACGTCTGCTGAGACGGCAGTGCAGCCCAACTTCTCCCCCTACCCAGTCCTGCTTCCTTCTCTTTTCTTCCCTTCCAGTGGTGGTGATTCCCAGCGCTCCTTAATGAACCTCTTGCAGGCTAATGTTCATTTCAGAGTCTGCCTCTCAAGACATTTACAATTCTGATAGATAGTGACAAATTACCCTCCATAGAGGTTGTGCAGATGATCTATAAGATCCTTTGGGTCTGGATTTCTAGGACTTTACACGACTCATGGGTTCTGGAGACCATCCTGCACAGAATGCTCTCCTGGTTACAACCCAAGCATTGATGCTGAACTCTGAAGTGCTCCATAATTTGATCTTCTTATTTGACCTCCTTGTGTTTGAAATTCACCAGAGCTTGGTGTTTCTCTGCAGGGCTGAATCCGGCAGAGTTCTACCTGCTCTGATCTACTAAGCCTTGTTTTGTTAACACAATCCTGCAAGATTTATTTGTTTGGCTTGGCTTACCCTGACCTCAGACGTTCTGTTTTGTATTATTTTTAAAAGCGTGCAGGTCTCCACGGAGGGTTTTTTTCTTTTCAAATGTAAGAACCAGCTGGAGGAATTAAAAAAAAAAAACAAAAACAGGTGGGACTCTAGGACTATTAGATGAAACATAACTCATTAGAGGAGCAAGTGTTTCTCTCCTTAACTATGGCATTGATTGATGTGGGTTTATGACCATCCTTGGCCTACCTTTAGGCTCACTGACTTAGGAAGACAATAGGGAAATGGAGAAACAATAATCATGGTGATGGTAGCAAACTTACTGAGCATGGACTGTATGCTAGGGCCCATGTTACATCCTTCCTCTGCATTAATTCATTTAACCTGCACAACATTCCTGTTGCTGAGGAAACTAAGGCTCAGAGAGCTTAAATAAATTGCCGAGGCAAGGTCACACAGCTAATAAGAATGTGGGGAACCGGGGATTTGAACCCAGGTTCAGCCAATTCCAGGGTCCTAGTTCTTAACCAAAGTAGATCTATCAGTGTTTGTATGTTTGATCTTGAATTTGCCTTCTTCAAGTTCTTTGCCTTTCTTCTCTTTGCTTAGGTTCTTTGAGCACATCATTCCACCATCCCTTCCTATCTCACCCTACTCGATTGATCTACTGGATAAATTACAAGTTCTTAAGAGATGTTCTTGAGCAAAAGACTCCTCCTTTCCTGACTAATCCTAATGGCTCTGACTCATCATTTGATGTTTCTGGCTTATCGCTGCATAGTTCCCTGGTTAACAAGTCTGTTTATTCTTTGTTTTCCCCAAAGAGTTAACGTTCACTGTTTGTCTTTAAGTGTAGCTATATATTTTTAGATTACATGCATAGTGTTAATAGCTCAGACTCTGGAGCCAGATCACCTGGGTTTGACTCTCAGCTCTGCTACTTCCTGAGTGACCCTAAGCAAGTAATTTGACTTCTCTGCGCCTCATTTTCCTCATATGTAACATGAAAACAATAATAATAGTAACAACAACAACAATATGTACCTGTAGAGTTGTTGTGAGAATGAAATAAGTTGTCACACGTGAAGAACGCAAAGCAGATCCTGGTACCCAGAAAGTGCCGCATAAGTGTCAGTAGCTATTTTTACAGTCACCTTCACATCATTGATCACATGTTGCCTGAGTAGTTTCTAGGTGTCAGTCTGTGGGATTATTCAGAAATGGAAAGAATATAATCCATTCTGTAAAGAACTTTGCTGTGTAGTTGGGGGATGAGACATATAAACAGTTCATGTTTGTATGTGTGTTTTTATTATTGAGAGATATATATATATCAATTGAGATACATATATATATATATAACCAATATTATTTCCCATTGAGACATGGCACTCAGTTGGCACCTGGTGTAAACTTCTAGCTTTTCCTTCATAGCAGGTAGCACAGGTCCTGGTCAAGGTGTTCAGTGAATGTTGAGTGAATATCTGAGTGATTGGGTGATGTGGTACAGTCATAGAAGGGTGGAGCCAGAAAGGGACTTTGGAGATCATCTAATCCAGAGGTTCAGAGAGGGGAAGTGACTATTCCTAGCACACACATCAAATTATTGTTGGAGTGCAAAGCGTGGAGAACCCAGGTTTCCAGCTCCCATGTCACTGTTTTTCCTACTACATTTCTCCACTTGCCAATGCTACCTTTTGTCTTCCCCTTTGAAGAAACTATTTGTCCCTTCTGATGGTTTTAATACCAGCTGAACTAATCTAATTCTCTAGTCATGAAGTTCATACTTTCCACATTTACCTGCAAGAGGCTTTCTTCTTTGAGAGTGGGGGTGGGGGGTGGGGGGGAGCCCAGGGGGAGCCCACCCCCACTGATAGCCAATGGCGGACTCCAAACAGTGCAGCGGGGGGGATACTGAGGCCATGGTTGGATGAACCCTGCTGATTCTAAGTGCAACAGGGACTGCTTTGCCAGTTGGATGATCCTTCATGACCCACCTTCCTGGTGTAGCTGTACCTTAACCAGCAATGAGAAGAAAGGAGCAGTGGGCATGAAAGTGAGTCCATCTTCTTGCCCTGGGAAGTGCTGCTCATAGCTCCTTAGCCTCTACCTGCCAAGTTTGGTAATTTACCCTTCCTAACTGCCACCCCACTCCATCAACATCTGCCCTGCCCCCTGTTAGTATCATAGATAGATGAGACTCCAATGGAAAGTAAGGGTTCTGAAGGAGAACTCAGTAAGCCCTTTAATTTCTTGAGGGATGTGTAATAAAAAAGTAAACAAAACTTGTCTTATCTTAACTGCTCCTTCATTCAAGAAACCCTGAGAACCTGCTTTGTATGTGACCTTAATGACAGAGCCCTCCACTCTCAAAGGGTTCTCCTTCTGGTGGAAAATAGACATTGGGGGCGGTGACTATTGTACGTTGTGGTGAGGGCTGTCACAGAGTTCCGTGCAAAGCATAGTGGAGCACAGAAGAGGGAGGGATTGTCAACCTTGCCTTGGGACACTCTTTGGAAAGACTTCACAGAAGCTTGGGGATGAGATTTAGCTCAGGCCAGGAAGGGTGCAGTTGTGCACATCAGGCCTTCCCACTAAAGAGCGTGTTTTAAATCTCAACTTGTCACATATAGGGGAAATGACCAGAGTATGCAAAAGGGTGGTAGGAGATGAACCTGGAAAAGAAGATAGAGAACAGTCTCTATTCGG
Source organism: Balaenoptera physalus (assembly GCF_965194825.1). NCBI lineage: Eukaryota > Metazoa > Chordata > Mammalia > Artiodactyla > Balaenopteridae > Balaenoptera > Balaenoptera physalus. The sequence goes on from NC_138892.1 coordinate 14,655,489, forward strand.
GGTGGGCTATGTATGGCAAGGCATGCGGCTAGAAATCGTGTCCCAGAGGGAGTGGGGACATATTTATTGAACTTTTTAGGTCATGGCAACGTGACATGAAAACATGTGATCATGTTTTCATTTTAGGATGTACATGCTGATAGTGGATTTAGAAGATGGACTGGGTAGGATTGGTGGCATGAGACTGGAGGCAGGGAAACTCAGCTCTGGATTTTGGGTGAAAAAACATCATATCCTGGAATATCATGCTCGAGAAGGAGGCTCATGGAAAGAACTTCATAAAATGCATGTGTTCTTTAGCCCTTTAAGCTTCATTCTCATACCTGTAACTTGTATTTGAGAGTAGAAGGGATGACCTGTTTTCCTTATAAACAGAGAGGATGGAACCAAACCCACAAGATGTGTTTGAGCTGGCATTGCATGAAAGCAAAACACGGTCAACTGCATCTTATTCACCAGCTTAGTCCCGGCCACTTGCTCTGACCCACTCCACACCCACATTCCGACCTTCTCCCAACCAGCCTAATCTCTGGCCTTGTGATTCCTTCAACCGCTTACGCGCTCCCTCCTCCACCTCCTTCTGCCCCTCCACACACCACTTTTCCAGCTTTGACCTTCAGCTTTGACCTTCAGCTTTTGCTCAGGCGCTCTTTACATTTGTTGCCAGCTCTGCTGTCATCTCCACTATTTGGGGTCTGGCTTATTCCCTGATGAGAGGAGCCCCCGCTGGGCTCACCCCAGCCCTGTCAGCAGCCCCTGCCCGGATGTGCTTGCACACAGGATTTCGGTCTTTGCATTTCAGTAGGAATCAAGAGTTATTAATTAACCCAGGGTGGAACGTATTATGAAACATCCCAGAAAGCTGGAATAAACCAAAGGGACTTCTGAACTCACAGCAGGGAAAAATGCCTTTTAATTGACTTGGATGACTTCACTGCAAAAATCTGTCTAGCTGTTATGCTAAACTGGAAACTAATCTATTAGATTGTCTAAGGAATCTCCCAGCCCACCCTGACCAGAATCTCTAGAGGTGGGGAGTGTGGCCGACACATAAACAGGATGTATGCTTTGAAGTGGCTTCTTTTGGATCATCTCCAGTCTGGCTGCCTTTTCTAGACCCTGGGAAAGAAAGGAGAGGCTGGTATCTGAGAATGAGTTTATATGTTCTACAATGTGTATCTTTAACATCACATAGAAGCTTTCCTAAGGCACTGCTTCCTTTAGAGTAAAATTCAGCCTAAGCTGAACCTGTCTTGGACCACTTCTCTCAGGGAGTTTAGAGGGTGACATAAGGTAATTTCCACAGGTGGTGTTGTCACGTATGTGACAGCTGTGCAGCCTGGGCTCGGAAAGGATTAGTGAAAATAACCAGTGTCTAATCATGTGCTTACTAAATGCCAGGCACACGCTGAGCACTTCCTGCAGATTAGTTTATTTATCCTCGTAACTACTCTATGAAGAGTAGATGCTGCAAGTTCCCCCATTCTCCAGATGAGGAAACTAAGGCTAAGAGAGGTTGTGTGGCTTACTCAAGGCCACACAGCTTATAAGTGGCAGAGCTGGAATTCACAGTTTGACTCCAGATGCTGTTTTACCTGGGAAGGTGTATCCTGGAGAAGTAAAACCTGAAAAGGACGTGATGAATTTCCTCTTCTGTGTAAGCTCTGGCTTGTGCACTAGACTTGCTCCGTGGGACCCAAGTTTGGCCTACATGGTCCTCTGCGAGTTAGCTCCTGCCTACCTTTCCTCAAGGTTTAGCTCAGGCGTTATTTCTATTCTGCTTCCCCTGAGCTGCTTCTATTCAAGCAGGGCAAGGTGCCTCTAAACCGTGCTCTCACATACCTCATGCATATTTCTACCATCACAGTTACCAGATTGCTTTGAAATTACTCTTTCACCTGCCTACCACTCCCTCTGGACTCTGGGCTTATAGAGAACATGGACAGTATCTTTATTCAACCTACAAGTATTTACTGAGTGCCTACTATGTGGTAAGTGCTAGGGCTGAAATGGCAATTAAAAACAGATGTAGTCTCTACCTGATAGAGCTTAAAATCTAATGAGAGGGACAGATATTAATCACATAATTGATTTCTCTCTCTCTCTCTCTCTCTCTCACACACACACACACACACACACACACACACACACACGCACACACCATAATTACAAACTGATTAGGAGCCATGAATAAAAGATACACAGTGTTATGGTAGCATGATACTACTGGGCACTTAATTTAGGTACTTAGTAGGTGCTTCGAGTACCCAGATACATAATCTGTGCTCAATAAATATTTGTGTAACTTTTCTGAAGTAGGGGAAAATGAAAAAGCTACAGAGAAAATATCGGACCTGTTATAAGAACTTCCCAGGAAACAGAGTCACCCAAATATTCTTTTACATGGTAAATGACACAGGTAAAGCACTAATCTGACAGCAACGATACAGGTAAAGCAATGCTTGACATGAGGTGTACACAACATGTCAGCCACTGTCTTGAGTTTCCTGTATACATTTAATCCTCACCACGACCCCACCAAGGAAATACTGATGGAACTGAGGCTCGAGAGGTTAAGTGTCCTGCCCAAGGCCACCCAGTGGTCGGTGGAAGAGCTGAGATGTGGATGCTCCAGAAGCCCTGGCGCCCATAAAACTGACCCTGCATCTTATTGCCTGTCTCGATCTTCTCTAGAACCATGGCTAATTACCTGGTGTTCCTTGCCCAAGGTCACGGTGCTGGTTACAGTAGAGCCAAGCTTGTCTCCTTCTTGCCAAGTCAGGCTTTGGGAATTCTCAGGGGAAGAACTTGGCAATGATAAGAGGGCAGTGCCAAATGGGAAGTGGAACTGAGTCCCATTAAGGGACATCGAGTTGCATTTTGGCGGTTCTGCGTGCATGTTAAAGCAAAGAAGAAAAATTATTATTGAAGGTCAGTTATGTGCCCTTCATGGCTCTAGTGCTTCTCACACATTGCTATATTTAGTCCTATTATTGTTCAGATGATGAAATTGAGGCTGGGAGGGGTAAAGTAGGTATTTGTGGGGTTAGAGACAGAATTGTGATTGGAACCTGTGTCTGCCTGGTTCCAAAGCCCAGTTCCCTTGACTCACCTGCTGCCCAGCCAGGCCTGGAAAAAAGGCTTGCTTCCTTCAGCCTACAGCACTTTTTCAGATTGATTTTCTCAGAGACCACAGGCAGCCCATCTGGATTTTCTGACCTCCCTTTACCTGTGTTTCTGGAACTTTCTTTGCTCCCTCAGGTTTCCTTCATGAGCTTCTGGGTGGGTTCTCACCCTGTTTGAGATGGAACCAGACCAGATGACCTCTCCACCCACCCCACCTCAGGGCCTACATTCTGTCCAGACAGGGAGGAGACAGGCAGCCCTCCCCTCTGGCTGCCAGGAAAAGCAGGAGAAACAGAGGGGCTGAACCTCCTGAGGCTGGGCCAGCCAAGTGCCAGGAGCCCCCAACTCCGCATTCATTGGACAGAACGAGGTTTTGATCATTCGTCTCACTTGGCTTATTCTTATACGACTGCGTTGGTCTCTCTCTGACTCCCTTTGCTCTCCATGCCCCCGGCTCCTCGATGTCTATGGGATGAAGGCCAAAGTCTCTAGGCAGCACCAAGGCCCTCCCTAACCAGGCACCAGCGTGGTGTTCTCACCACCTCTCTTCCTCTCTCTGCTCAGTGGTGCCTCCAAGGGTCTTTGGAGGCGCTAATGCTTAATTCAGATGGTCTCTTATTGATAGTGGCTTTCCCCCTTCTGCATCTTTGTTTCTAAAAATATTTCTATGAATATCTATCTATCTGTCCATTCTTCCATCCATCCATATACCTGTTTGTCCAGTTACCCATCTCTCTAAAACCCAACTCTCTCCCCACTCCTTGTTCTTTAGGAGGGGTCCTCTAATCAGTCTAGAGCCGTGCTTCTTTCCCCTAAATACCTTCACAAAATTTAGTATTTCGGGATACCAATAATAGTGATAATAATAATAAATGACTCCCAAATATTAAGCACTTGCTACACACACTTACACACCTGATGCTCTACCAAGATTTTAGTATATATAACCTTACTTTAACCTCACAGTGGCCTTTGGAGTTGTCTATTACTGTTACAGAAGAAACTAAGGTTCAGAGAAATCCAGCAAGGCAGCTTACAATGGGCGGAGCCAGGATTTGAACTCTTGGCTCCCAAGCAGCCCATAGTCTATAAAGCACATTCTCCTGACTCCCACTGCTAACTCACCCCTCATTCTGGGATACGCATCTGCTACCCCTACCACCCTTCTGTGTGGCTTCTGGTTTCTTCTAATCCTCACTTTAACTGCTCTTTGCATGTATTTATTGGGAAATGGCATTAAGCATCTGAAAGTAAACAAGCTCATTTCACTAATTCTTATTACCACTCTATAGTGTTTTACTTGTATGGAGGAAAATCTTTTGTTGCTCCGGAAGAAAGATATTTCAGGACAGTTTGATGTGATGGACAGAGCTGTGCCTTGGATCAGAAGAGCAAGGGATCAAATCCTGGCACTACCTCTTATTATCTGTGGGACTTTGGGCATGTGACGCAATGTTCTCAGCTTCAGTTTCTTTATTTGCAAAATGAAGATAGTAATAGCAGTACTACTGTGTTCAGCACATTGTAGGAATTTGGTTCATTTTAGTGAAACCAGGGAGGACCTGGGATCTGGGTTGACTCATTTGTTGAGGAGGAACTGGCAGATGCACGGAGTGTTTTCTACCTGCTAGTCCTCCCCTCCAGCCACGACAGACACCACTGCTGAGCAGCCTCATTATTCTCCACACAGCAGGCAGCGAGATGAAACTCACTGGGCGACCCCAAAGGAACTTCCCGTTCTCACATTCTGTGGGTTTGATATGAGCTTACTTAAAAAGGATGGTAAATTATGGATAAGGTGGTTGGATCCCGCCATATGAGCTGAGTTAGTAAATATATGATGGGGATGAAACCAAGACCCACTGACAACAGAATGCTGAATTCTATTCTGGCAATTTCTGGAGTTGTCCACTAGAGCAGTTGTTTTCCAGTCATGTCCTTAGAGCCCTGCTCTGTTCCACAGGGGTACCTAGGGTTGCAAACTGATCATCTTTGGAAGAAGAGTGGGGGGGAGAGAAAGAAGGAGGAGGAGGAGGAAGAGGGGAAAGCAGAAGAGGAGGAGGGAGGGGTGGAGAGGAGAAAAAAGAAGAGGGGAGAGAGCTTAACTCATCCCTTCTGTATCAATAATTCTCAACCAGGGGTGATTTTGCCCCTGGGAGCCATTTAGCAACGCCTGGAAACCTTTTTGGTTGTCACAACAGGGGGATACTACTGACGTCTGTGAGTAGAGGACAGGGGTGCTGCTAAACATCTTACAGTACACAAGTCAGCCTTCCATAGCAATGAATAAATTATCCAGCTCAAAAGTCAATGTGCCAAGGTTGGGGAACCATGTTCTAGACTGAAACAGCTCCAAGAGTATACCTTTTGTGCAGGTACCCTAAAAACAGGAGGTGGTACTTCAGTTTATGATGATGTGGGCTTCCCAGACCACTCCGGAGAAACTTCACCTTCACTCTCCCTTTTAGTCATCACAGTTGCCTCGGGACAGAGACGGGGCAGGGACCTTCTTCTTTATTCTTACAGACCAGAGGTTTCTCTGATTTCCCCAAGATCCCATAGCGAGGAAGTTCCGAATGGAATAGGAACCTCATGCTCAGTGATCTTTCCAACACAGCCCACCTCAGTAAGTGACTGTGCACCCAGCAGCCCAGCAGAGGCCCAGAGTCAGCTGAAACCCTAAAGGACTGGACCAAGCCTACTGTTGTAAAGTTACCTGGGGTTTGTCTTAGTTGAGTATGGTAAGACACGCAGACACAGAAATGACTGTCATGAAGGAAGAAGTGTATTATATTCATAGTACCCTAAAGCAGAGGGCACAGCCTGCCACGATGTGGGGGCCGCAGGGGAGGCACCGTAGCTAGTCAGGCAGCAGAGGGAGCAAGGGGAAATGTGAGCAAGAGCCTTACTGTGTTTTTGCGGAAAGGAAAGGACAAGGCATGGCAAGCAGGTTCAGGGTCGGCTAATTTGAATAATTTTAGCAGGCGCTGCGGTGTAGGGACTGTCCCTGGTTTTCTGGTGCCTGGCTACCGGGCGTTAGGGGACGGGGGATAGTGGCCCGGAGTGAGAGCCTGGTAGTGGAGGTGGTTGCAGTGTGGGCTCTGGATTGGCTGTCTTCCATTTGACAGGCACTGTCTATGGCAAGTCTTTTACTCTCTCTAGTTTCTGGCTAACTCTATGTGAGGCAGTCCATCCAGGGTCAGTGAAGCCCCAAAATGTCAAAGCATCAGAATACAGAAAAGAAGACTTGGTTAATACACCTGTCTGACTCCATAGTCTCACCACACTGCTGCTTTTTAACAGTCTTTTAAAACAGAACTCTTTTGTTTCTAACTAAATCTTATGTGAAACCCAATATTTAAGCAAATTGAAAAATAAAAATTACTACTCTGTTTGATGCAGAGCTTGGAAGGCCCTGAACCTTTGAACCTCCAGAAAGTGTCCAAGGCCCCTCCAAAGACAGCCTCTTCAGGAGTAACTCTCTCACTACCTCCATCCTGCTTGTCCCCTTGCCTTGGGTTCTGCCACGGGGTTGGAAGAAGCCTAGGGGAATAGTTAAGAGCAGGGATCCTGGAGCCAGATCACTTGGGTTTGCATTCTTGATCTATCACCTCCCAGCTGTGTGACCTTGTGGCTTAGTGCTCCCAGCTATAAATTAGGCATAATGATAATAGGCCCTACTTTATGAGGTTACTGTCAGAACTGAGTTAACACATGCAAAACCCTTAGAACAGTACCTGGCATATAGTAAATGCTTAACAAACTATTATAAATTGTAATCCTAATATAAATATAATTAATGATATTGGATTATAAATATGCTATATTATAATTACTGTATTGCTGCCGGAACTACCAAGACAGCACATACAATTACCAGTCCTATTACTACTAGTCGTGCTCTTAGAACTATCACTACTTTTGTCTCTACCTCTCCAAGGACTACAACCACTGCTTTTCCTACCTTTGCTTCTACTGCTGCTGTTTCTACCATTGTTCCTACTGGGATAACCATTGCCCCCACTGCCACTGGTCATTGCTACCACCAAGTGAAAATAATGTCAACTGGGTCCTTAGAGTCAAAGCTGGTGTGAAGGAGCAGAAAATGATAGGAGCCCTCACTGCTGGGCCACCACGGACACGCTCACCCTGTTGCTCTTGTATCTTCTTTGCACTTCCCTTGCTCCAGGTTTAGGGGAGGTTAGCTATAAAGTCACAGGCATGCGGGGCCATTGTTGATGAGCTTGTGCAGTGGTTCTACATTTGTGATGTGGTTTCTCTTAGCCTGCAGGGTCAGAAATGACCCATTATATCTCTTTGTGGCACTGGACATGCAAGTGCCATCATGACTCAAGAATGTCATCGGTTCAGCAGCTCAGAGGGGCTGTTTGCTCTCTGGAATGTGGACAGAGAAAAACCTCCTTGCCTTTGCTTCTCTACATGGGAGTGCATTGACTGCAGGGGCCTCTTCTTCCCTGACTCTGCCCCTTGCGATCCCCATTTGGGGATTAGGTTCATGCTGGCTTTGGCTGTATCTGGGTCATGCTGTCTTGGAACTACTGTGGCCCCTTGGGAAGAAAATGAGCATCTGAGAAAGGAGAACTCAGCCTTTAGAAACGTCTCTATTGAGGAAAAGGAATCGGGGAAACAACCCTTCTGCAAGAAAGAAAATGGCCTTGGGTTCCCCTTTCCCAAGCCCAGCCTTAATTTGGAGATATTTCACAGTGGACTTTTGAAGGGGTGACCGGTTCATACCAAGCTGCCTTAAATGCTTGGAGCAAAAGCCTATGGGGACTTGCAAATCAACCCCGGGAAGAGAAATTAGCTGCGTCTTGTCTCAGAACTCCCAAAGCCTGCTCCAAAATAAACACATAAGCTGTGCCGGCAGGGAAAGCCTGGCCCTTTTTTCTTCTTCATCTTAGAAACTCCATGTGTGCATTATTTTAAATAGGCGCCAGCACACGAGGCCCTTTTTAACAAGATTGAAAACAGATGGGGCCTTAGGCTGTTCAGTAGCTCTCAGAAACTGACATGGGAAGTGCTAAGCCATCTCGTGTCCAGGCGATGTTCATTTTCTTCTTGAAGCACAAGTGTGGCCAGGCCTCTCATTCCCAGGGAGCAGGAGTCTGCTTCCTGCATCAGGTGTGTCTGCCAGGGGAAGGAAATATCTCCTTTCACTGCATTTACCCGTGTTTGCATTTACTTAACCCTTGGGCGGCCTGGGAGAAAAAAGTATTGTGCTAGCCTTGGAGGCTCCACGCTTCTGGAGCTGGAAGCATTAGGTTTTAACTTCCTTATTATAAATGGGATTATGACCCTTCACAGCTCATGGCTCTCCAAAGTCTCCCAATCTCACTCTGCATAATAGCCAGAGTCCTTCCCATGACTATAGGCCCTTCATGGTTAGACTTCCCTGACTTTCTTCCTGCCTTTGTCTTTCTTGCTTACTCTGATCCAGCCACATTGGCCTTCTCGCACTGTTCCTTAAAATCAAGCAACAGAAAACAAGTCTTGACGAGGATGTGGAGAAATTGGAACCCTTGTACACTGCTGGTAGGATTGTAAAATAATATAGCTGCTGTAGAAAACAGTATGGTGGTTCCTCGAAAAGTTAAGCAGAATTACCATATGACCCAGCAATCCCACTTCTGGATATATGCCCAAAAGAATTGAAAGCAGGCACTCAAACATGTTTGCAAATCCATGTTCATAGCAGCATTATTCACAAGAGCCAAGAGGTAGAAGTAACCCAAGTGTTCATTGGCAAATGAACGGGTAAACAAAATGTGGTATATCCATACAATGGAATATTATTCAGCCTTTAAGAGGAAGGAAATTCTGACATAGGCTACAACATGGACAAACATCAAAAACATTATTCTAAATAAAATAAGCCAGACATAAAAGGACAAATATTGTGATCCCACAATATATGAGGTACCTCAAATAGTCAGATTCATAGAGACAGAAAGTACAATAATGGTTACCAGGGGCTCTGGAGGATGAGGAGTTACTATTTCATGGACACAAAGGTTTTGTTGGGGATGATGAAAACGTTCTGGGAATGGATGGATGGTGGTGGTGGTTGCACAACAGTGTGAATGTATTTAATGGCACTGATTTATACACTTAAAAACAGTTAAAATGGTAAGTTTTACGTTGTGGGTATTTTACCACAATGAAGACAAACTTTAAAAAACTCAAGCAAGCACACCCTGTCTCAGGGCTTTTCTCTTTGCCTGGAACACTCTTTCCTGATGTATCCACATGGCTCATTCAGGTTCTTCGCACAAATGTCACCTTCTCAGAGGTGCTTGGCCACCCTCTCTGACATGGCACCCTCCCATGCACACTTCTCAATCACTCTGTGTCATGTCACCTGCTTAATTTTTCTTCACAGCATTAAGCACCCTGAGTGCTAACCCTGCAGGTCTTTCCAAAGTGTCCAGCACCAAGCCCAAGCTGCTGGAGGGCAGCAGGGCCTCCATGTCTGGGGTTCCAATCCAGCCAGATTTCCTGAGGCCTAAGCAGAGGGAGTGGCCAGTCTCATCTTGGTGCAGGGCTTTACCCTGGTCCCCTGGATGTGCAGACTGGATTGAGTGGAGGGAAGGGGGGAGGGGAGACAGCTGGGAGGCAGCCCTGGGGAGAGGAGGTGACGCCCACGCTGTGGGTTGCAGCAGGTAGAAAAGGAAGGTTGAATGCTTTTTTCCTTCCTACAGTGCTGAAAATGGTGTTGGATGTGTACAATGAAAACTAAATAAAGGAAAGCATGTTAAGGTAGGCTAGAACATTTGTTCTTGTCATCACATTACAAGTTTCAATTTGGAAAAAAAAATCTACAGAAATTAAATTACATCAGTGTTGTTTAAGCTCCTTCAGGATCTCCCCTCCTATGGTGGTACAAGGTCGTGCCTGCTGCATCTCTAGCCTCATCCCACCCCAAGCAACTCCTCCCTAAGCTCCAGCCCCACAGTCACCTTCTCACCTTCAGTTTCGCACCCACCTGTGAAACAACTGCCAAACGTGGACTCTCCTTCGGCACCCCAATCTACAACCCATCCATCATCCATCTGGAGAAATGTGGGGAGACGTTCACACCTGCTTTGTTTAATCCTATAAACAAACACACTTTTCTAATCATTCAGCAGAATGGTGTTTAAACCTATGGAACCCAGCTCAACAATGAGAAGTAGATGTCAAGGGGACATGACCCATCATCCTTTTCTGTGTAGCTAAGCCGTGGTCTTAAAATCTCTGAACATTTGCCCGATCTGTCACAGATAGCAAAAATTTGTTGCAGGTGGCAAAATTTGTTCCTAGGTCTCTCAACCTTACAAAAGCTCTAGAGATGAGAAGAGATGAGGCTCTGGTGGTCCCACAACTCTGTCCCCCCTTAAAGCTTCTTCCTCCTCCTCACACTCCTCCTTCCCCCCTCCTCCCCCTTCCCCCTTCTTCCCCCTCCTTCCCCCTCCTTCCCCCTTACCCTCTCTCTCCATTTTTTCTCCCCCTCCCCCTCCTCTCCTCCTCCCTCTCCCTGTCTCCTTCAGTGAACACTCTTTCTATCCTCAGGACATTATCAAAAGCTCTCCCTACCCTTGAAGTTTTCCCTGGCAGAGGGAAAATGACAATGGATGTTTTACTTTGATTCTCAGGTTCTGTTGCTTCTCGGGAATATGAACAGGAAGGAGTGACTGTCCAGGCAGAATTAGGGCATGCCTGGGTCCTCTGGCCGCCAGCCACCAGAACCCTACCTTAACCCCTAACACATGTACATCTAGGCTTTGGAGAACAAAACTTGGCCATTAAGAAATTCCTTAAAAATCAGGATGACACAACCACTGGTGCTTTTTCTCAAACTCAGCTCCTTGACTTCTTGCATTACCAAACGTGATGATGATGATAATGATGATGAAGATGATGAATTGTTAGGTTCACTGACATTGGTAAAGATGATGTTGGTGATGAGGATGGTGATGGTGTTAACATCTTAGTGTCTCACGCAGAATAAAATCCTTACCACGATCTGTTCCATCGTCCCCTCTCTGACCTTGTCTCCTTCCACTCATGCCCTCACTAGCCCTGTTCCAGGCAGGGCTTCCTTGCTGTTCCTTGAACTCTGCACATTTGTTCCAGCCTCAGGGCCTTTGTGCTTGCTGTTCTTTCTGCCTAGAAAACCACCCTCCTTACTGGTATGGTCTCCCTCATTTTGCTCATATCGCTGACCAAGTGCCACTTTTCCTGACCGCCTTCTATTTTTCTTCTCCTGACACATTTATTGTTAATGGTCCATCTCCCCCCATTAGATACAAGTTCTATGATGACAGGGATTTTTGTCTGGTACTTTCACTGCTGTGTCATCAGAGAAAGTAACAGACACAGTAGTTGCTCAAAAATAAGTTGTTAAGTGAATGAATTAATGGATGACTTGAGTTCAAGTTCCAGCTCTCTTGCTCAGTAGCTTTGTGATCTTGGCCAAGTCATTTGCTCTCTTTGTTTCTCAGTTTTCTCATCCACTGATGGGAATGTTAATGCCTACCCTCGTATCAAGAGGTCATTGTAATGATCAAATTAAAGAATATAACCGTCATAGCTAACATTGATTACTCACTTATTTTCACTTAGGCACCTTGCTGAGGGCGCTTAAATGGATTAATTCATCTAATGCTCACTACTGCCCTAGGAAGGTACCATTCTTAGCCTCGTTTACAGATGAGGGACTGAGGCATAGAAAGGCTAACTTGCCTAAAGTTGCACAGCAAGTTAGGGGGTAAAGCTCAGATTCAAACTCATGGGGTTCAGTTCTAAAAACCGTTATATACCAAACACTTCGTAAACTGCAGATCAATGCTGTTGATTTTTTTAAAAATAATGTGGTAAACTCCAACTAATTTTGGATATTTCATTACTTGAACATTTAGGAATGTAGGTTTTATCATTTTATTTTTCTTCATTTTAATGTATATTTTGACATGTTTTTATGTTTTTTCTCTCCCTTCCCTGCCTTCTACACACACACACACACACACACACACACACACACACACACACACACACACACACACACACACACACACTGGACTATTATGATTTTCTGATGAGCGGAGGTGCCTTTGCATCTGCCTGTGTAGCTGGGGGTTTGGCATGGGAGGCGGGCAGTACTGCCAGGCAGCACTCGCTGACCCAATGACCAAGACCTTCGCTGAGATGCCCAGCGCTGCTTCTGCACAAGATTTCCTCCCCTGGAAGTGTCCACTGAATGAGTCTGCAGACTTTCAAAGTCTGCAAGGTGAGTCTGTACTGGTGGAAAAGAGCTCAGCCCCGAGATGCCAGCCAAGGAAGTCACTGAGCCCATCAGGCCCTCGGAGCTGAAAACACGGCCTCTGCTGGGAAACCGACAGGAAGCAGTTCTTGCTGAGAGCAGGCCTTGGGCCACCTGCCAAGTATTTGCCATCAACAGGGCACTTAGAAGAAGCAAAGTGGTGAAGGAGGGGCCTGTAGGCTTCCCCAGCAGACACTGCATACTGACGTGGAGAAGACACTGGAAGATGTAAAAATGAGAGCTCTGCGATTTAGGACACGAGTCACCCCGAATAAGCCACTCGGTGCAACGTGAAGGGTGTCAGCCTGGGTTTGGATCTCAGGCTGCAACTTTGGACAAAGTCACTCTGCTTCCCTGGGCCTCACCTTTGGCATCTGCAAAATGAGCATCTGTTCATTCAGTGATATTTACAGAGCACCTGTTCTGTTTCCCCAGACACTGGTTTAGGTGCTGGGATAGAGCTCTGAGCAAAACAGACAAAATCCCTGCCCCCTGGAGCTTCTGTTCTAGTGAGAGAGATGGACAATTAAATATTTAATTAGGATGGACGGAAATATTTATGTCAGAGGGGGATGAATGCTGTGGGGGAAGATTAAGCAGGAAAACTGAGCTTGGAGCACAGCAGATGCTTTGTGGGGAGGTGTCACTGGGGGCGCCAGGGAGCAGAGGTGTGATGCCAGCTCTGGGAAGCAAGACTTAGAGGCTGGGGGATTGGAGGCTGGAGTTGCTCAGTGTGTTTGACAATGGAAAGGAGGCCAGCGTGGAAATGACAGAGTGAGTTCGAACTGGGGAGGACAAGGGATGGTGGGAGGCAGTGTCATGTAGGATCTCACGACCTGTGTAAAGCTTAGGTTTTCTGTATTTAGTACTGTTTTATTATTATTGCTGGTGTTTATGCTTTTAACGATTCTCTTAGACTCTATGAGACTCTGAAGGAACTTAAGAAGTGAAGAAGATTACAGTACATGCAGAATGCTGATTTTTTAAAAAGGAATTTGTTAATAACACAGTTTCCTTCCCAAGAGTAAACCTAACAATCTGTTAGGGATTAGGGTGGAATTTTGATGAAACTTGCTAGAGGACTTGAGAATGCCCTAATCCTACCTTGACAATCACCACCACCAGCCCTTTTCCAGGTTCCTAAGGCAGACAAAAACACAAGGAGGAAGAGCAAATAAGAGTTGAAATACCACTAAGTGTTAGCTGGCCTAGGCCCACCCGCCCGTGCAGGGGCACTTGCTGAAGCTGGCCTGAATCACCTCCAGACCAAAGCAGTGCAGCCTCTTGCCTGTCTTTAAAGCCAAAATCCCATTTATGGACGTCACTTACTAAATATGTATTACTAGTTAGTTCCGAGGTACAACAAACACAATTATAAAAAGAAAGAGCAGGACAGCTGGGCCTCTTTGGAATCAGAGTTCACTGCTGCTAACTCATGGGAGAGAGAGTGGCTGAAAGAGAGATGGATGCTGAGGTTGGCCTCTCTGAGGAGCTGCAAAGCAGGAGAGAGGACGTTAACATGATGACCACTCAGATCAGCAGGCACTCAGCTACAGAGAAGCAGAATGTGGAAGCCGGAATCACACACAATTGCCTGGCTTTTCAACCCAGCAATGACCCTGTCCACTGTTTAATGCAGCATTGTGATGTCCTGAGCAATAGGTTAACAGTTCCTCTTTATGAGGTGTAGTGAGAAAGGTTAGCGAATAGGTCAGAGGGTGAGAAGTTGTCCTAGCATTAGGACAGGTACTGGAGGCTGCCCACCTTCTGCTATCAGCTCAGTATCTGTGTATCTCTCTTGTCTCTTTCCTCTCCTGCAAGTTACAGAGTGTGTCTAAGGCCATGGAAAGGGGCACACTCTAAGGGCTTTAGGGTACAGTCTGGACCAGATAGGCCTTCACTAACTAACAGGAATTTCCAGTATCTTATCAGCCACCCTTGAATTCCAGAACAATCTGTCTGCCAGCATCTTGTCTTTCTCAGGAACTCTGGACAACAGCTCTTTTGTCAAAATCCTCCCTCCTTCAGTCAGGCTTCATGGTCAAGGCTGATAGCTGCTACCTCCACATTCCCACACATTTTTGGTTTCTTGTGTACATTCCAGTCACTCATCCAATTCCAAGTCCCAATTTCAGTTTCTTTCCCATTGATCTGTGGGCCAAATAGCATCCTTCAACTTATTATAATAATGATGATTGCAATCACCATTTTCTACTCTGTCAACAACATCATTATCATCGCAAATGCAATTATTGGTAACTAAACATGAATACCCCTTGCTTTCAGTAATATTATCTGCTTGGCATCACATACTTGCCACGTGCCAGTTCCAGAGAGAATCAGCGAAAGACCTTACAGGAAACTGAATGCGTTCCATCTTGTTTGTGTGTGTGTGTGTGTGTGTGTGTGTGTGTGTGTGCACTCGTAGGTGTGTGTGCACGTCTTTTCTTGGAACTGGACATGTGTTTAATTATAAACAGGTGCTTATATTTCCTTCTGGTCTACGGTGCTGTAGAAGAGATTTTGTTAATGGATATGATTCCAACCATATCTAGCACTGATAATAGAGCCTGGAACTTAGAAAGTACTATGTAAATATTTGTGGTTAAATATCTACCACTCCCCTACTCTACATCCCTTAGTGTTTCCCAATGGTCTCCCAAAGATGCCTACACCCTAATCCCTGGAACCTGTGAAAATGATACTCCAAAGGGAGTTGAAGATGTGATTACAATTAAGGACTTAAGATAGGAAGAGTATCTGTGATTATCCAAGTGGGCCAGTGTAACCACAGAAGCCCTTAAAAACGGAGAACTTTCTCTGGCTAGAGAGGGAGATGTGGCAGAAGGGAAGTCAGAAAATTTTGGAGAATGAGAAGGACTTGACATGCCATGACTAATTTGAAGATGGGGAGTGCAATGCGACAAGGAGTGCAGACAGCCTTAAGGAGCTGGGAGAGGCTCCCAGCTGACATCAGCAAGGAAGTAAGACCTCAGTCCTACAAATGCAAAGAGCTCAATTCTGCAAACAACCTGATAGGCTTGGAAGCAGCTTCTTCCCAAAGCTTCCCAGTAAGAGCCCAGATGGCTGATACCTGGATTTTTGGCTTTGTGAAACCTGGAACAGAAATCAGCTGAACTAACATGGACTTCTGATGTATACAGCAGTGAGATAATACATTTGTGTTGTCTAAAATTGTTACATTTGTGGTAATTTGTTATGGCAGCAATAGAATACTAATACCCTATAGAGTGAGATTCACATTCCTTCACAGGGAATTCAAAATCCTCAGAACTGGTCTCCCACCCACCTTTCTAGCTTTGTCCTATTGTATTCCTCCATATACTCCATGCCCCAGCTACAGAAGACATCTCACTACTCCATTGACCCGAGAACCCTGTGCTTTTGTTCATGGAAACTTAGATTGGGCCTTTTTCCTCCTCTCTGCCTGGAAACACCCTCCCCATTGCTATGGTCTAGTGGATCTGGCAATGGACAGAGTTTCAGAAGGAGAGTTATTTAGCATGTGTAGGTGCCCACCTATAAAATATAAAAACACTTTATTCTACAAGTATGTTTTCAATACCTCCTGTGTACCAGGAGCTGGCTATAAAGTGATGAACAACTTTCTAATAAAAATATGATTGCTTGGCATTTCTTTTTCATATGCTGTGATAATAGTATTTTCCTTCTGTGATCATTAGGAGACACTGGTTAAGAAAGAAAGAGAGATGAAAATGAAAGGGACCATAGATATAATTGACTCAGTTGATTATAACTTTCATTTTGAAGATGAAGAGAATTAAAGTGGAGAGAGAATGAGGGGTTTGCCTAAGATCATACACGGGTCAGTGTTAAATCCAAAATTTAGCTCCCTGGACCCCAGACTTCAAGACCAATTTCTTTTCCACCATTCTTTCCTTCCTCCATGTATATGTTTACTAAAAGTCATAAACAGGAAAACTCAGATAGTCCAGCACTTTCAGGTATCATTGAGATCAATGTTGAAAACCTCCCACACCTGGTTTTAACAAGAGTAGCAAAATACAAAGACCATATATATGCCTGATTTTGTGAAAACCTATCTGTCTTTAATGGTGTCTGGAGGTAATATCCTGAAAACATATAACATGGCTGTTTTCTTTCCTAAAACAGAATCTTGACAATAATAGTTATATGCAGCCTTCATATAACTTTAAAATCTCCCTACTAACAACAAATAGGTAAAAAATAATGCAGATTAGATAGTGGGCTCAAGCTTTCAACAAAGTACAATAGAAAGAAGCTAAAATAATAGAGGATGTTTAAGACTGTGCTGAAACTCACAAGTTCATTTAGAAAGCAAAGGAAAATTTGTAGGTGTAGGTAAGCATGGCAGTGGTGGAATGCCACAGTCACCATTCCGCAGTATAGGTGGAGACCCAAAGTAACAGAAGTGCTGGCTTCTTTGTTTATCATCCTCCCAGCTGGCAGATCACACTAACAAGCTGTTGAGAATTGTTTTCACTATCAGGGAAGCTGAGGGGACTGAGCTCTTGATTTTTCTTTTTTTTTTTTTTAACCTTTAAGAGAGGTGGGGCTTTCCCTGAGGAACTCTTTGAGAGGTCTGGCTGCAATGGTGGGTTGAAGTCTGAATTAGGGAATAGTACTGGAATATATTCTGTCTAGTCAGTTACATCACTAGGGAAACATCCAATCAGTTTATTCAGAACAGAGCCTTTGAGGTTGTCTGGTTGCCCAGTGTCTGTGTGTATCTTGGAGTGGGTGAGTAGGAAGACTTTTTATCTGATCAGCAGGTTGAGGGGATAAGAGGTATGTGGTCATTCTGCCTTGTCTTTGGACCTGTTATCACTGGGTACTATTTGGGTTGCTTCCTTCTTAGAATATTATACTATCTGATGTCAAGACACTGTCAGGCTACAGTATGTGAAACAACTTGAGACAGATGTAAGGATAAACAAATAGATCAATAGAATAGAAGAGAGAATTTGTAAATAGACTGCCACATACGAAGTGACTTGATGTTTGGCAAAGGCATCAGTGCAATTCTATTAAGGAAGGTTGGTCTTTTTAATAAATAGTGCCAAGTTATTTGAATAACCATATGGAAAAACTTAACCTACCTTACTTCTTATGCAAAAAATTAATTATAGATGGATTATAGACCTCAATGTGAAATATAAAACAATAAAGCTTCACATGACCTTGGGATAAGCAAAACATTTTTAAACTAAATACAATAAGAACACTAACTTAAAAGTTATTAAAATTGTCTTCTGTATTTATATAAACTCTTCATTTTAAAAATTATGAAAGTTAGAAGATGAGCCACAGACTAGAAGAAGATATTTGCAAATGGTTGTATCTAACAAAGAATGTGTCCAGAATATATTTTACATACCTCTTACATACTAATAAGAAAAGTGCAAACAAAAAATAAAAATATGAACAAAAGATTTGAACAGGCATTTAATCAAAGAGATTATCTAAATTGCTCATTAGCACTTGACAAGGTGCTCAATATGACTATCAGAGAAATGCAAATTAAAACTACAATGTGCTACCACTAAACACCCATCAGAATAGCTAAAATTTAAAACACTAACAATACCAAGTGTTAAAGAGGACATGGAACAACTATAATTCTCATAATCCTAATAGGTGTTTAAATTGATGAAACTACCTTGGGAAATTCTTCAGTGATATTTTCTAAAGCTAAATATATGCCTATCCTATGACCCAGCAATTTCACTCCTAGGTATATACCCAAAAGAAATGAGTGTGTATGTCCACCAAAAGAGATGTACAAGAATGTGCAAAACAACTTTTTTCTTAATAGCCAATGACTAGAAATAGTCCGAGTGTCCATCATCAGCAAAACAGGTAAACGTATTATTGTATACTCAGACAATGAAACACTACACAGAAATAAAATGATTTCATCTAACCCCAACATCATGTATGAATCACACAGATATAATGATGAGTGAAAAAGGCAAATACCAAAGAGTACATACTGTGAGATTCATTTATATGAAGTTCAAGAACTTGCAAAACTAAGCTATGGAAATAGAAGACATTCAAGTGGTAGCACCATGGTGTGAGAGTTGATATCAGCTATAATGAGGTTGAGGGAGCATTCAGGGAGGCTGGAAATTTTCTCAGTCTTCATCTTGATATTGATTATACAAGTACAAATCAATTAAAATCCATCAAGCTCTAAACTTAAAATTTGTGAACTTTAATTTAGCTATCCCTCTTTTTTTTTTTGAGGCATTCTTCTAAGGTTCACAATATCTTTAATTTATCAAGATCTGTCTTTAAATAACATTATACCACTTTACATACACTGTAAGAACCTTTTAACAGTACATTTCCATTTCCATCTTTGTGTTCTTCTTGTTACACTTTCTACTTCAACACGTGTCATAAACTCCCATAATACATACTATTGTTTTGCAGTCAATTATGTGCCCTCAGAAGCAGAGAACTACACTGAAGCAAAAGGAACAGACTTCCTTTTGAGTCCTGGAGTATTTACAAATGCACTTTTTATGGAAGAATGTAAAGTGAAAGTGAGGTGCCTACAGGCATGGCAGACTGTGACAACTTGACCCTAATTCAAATTAAGAAGACTTTAAAGAAAAAAGTCATCAGAGAAGTTAGAAATATAAACAAGAAAGTGTAAGTGGTCCAAATGAGTATAATTTCCTCTGGAATAAATTTGATTTCAGAAATATTTTTTTAAGTTGATTATTTTTTATAGACATTTTAAAACAGAAAAAATATTTCATATTTATCCATTTAGTTACCATATTCAGAGTTCTTCATTTTGTGTCAATACAGATTTCCATCTAGTATTATTTTCCTTCTGCCTGAAAAGCTTCCTTTAACATTTCTTAGATTTGCAATAAATTCTCTCAACTTTTATTTGCCTGAAAAAGTTTTTAGCATGCCTTGATTTTTTTAAAATGTACTTTGCTGGATATAAAATTCTAGGTTGACAATTTTTTTTTTCTCTCAGTACTTTAAAGAAGCTGTCCCCACTGTCTTTTAGTTTAATGTTTTCTGACGAGACATTGGCTGTCTTTCTTATCTTTGCTTCTCTTTATATAAAGTGTACTTTCCCCCTCTGATTGCTTTGAAGATTTTCTCTTCATCACTGGTTTGTTAGTAAGCTGATCATTATGTGCCTTGGTAGGATTTTCTTTATGTTTCTTCTGCTTGGGATTCATTGAATTTCTTGGGTCTGTGGGTTTATAGTTTTCATCAAATTTGGAAAAATTTTGGCCATTTTTCTTTAAATATTTCCTAACCCTAACCCTTTAAAAACCTTATGATCTAACCTTTTTTTCCTTCTAGAACTTCAGTTACACATATATTAAACTGTTTGATATTGTCCTGTAGCTCACTGAGGTTCTTTTTTTTTTTTTTTCTCCAGTATTTTTGTGCCTGGGCTTCATTTTGTACAAGTGTATATTGCTTTCTCTTCAAGCTCACTCATATTTTCTTCTGTTTAGTCTAATCTGATATTAATCCCATACAGTACATTTTATGTTTAAGATATTATACTTTTAATCTATGAAATTTCTGTTTTTTCCATTTTTAAGTTTTACATTTCTCTCTTTATCATGTTGAAGTTTTCCTCTACCTTCTTGAGAATGTGGAGCATATTTATAATAGTTGTTTTAACTTCCATTTCTGCTCTTTCCATCATCTCTCGTTTCTGGATCTTTTCTTGATTTCTCCTTAATATGGTTCATGTTTTCCTGCTTCCTTGAATGTCTGGTAATTTATGATGGAATTTCATAAATTTTACAATGTATATTTAACATGTTGGGTGTTGGATTTTGTTGTATTCCTATAAGTAGTGTTGTACTTTGTTTTGGGATGCAGTTAAATTACTTGGCATAAGTTTGATCCCTTCAGGGCATGCCTTTAAAACTTTTCTTAGGACAGATCTAGATAGAGTGATTAATCATCCCAGTCTGCCTGGGACAAAGGAGTTTCCCAGGACATGGAACTTTCAGTTAAAGACTGAGACTGAAGGGGCTTCTGAAAAGTGGGACTTTTGGTTTTAAAGTTGGGAAAGCTCCAAGTAAACTAGTACAAATTTGTCATCTTAGATCCATAGCATGCTTCAGTCCAGGGCTAATTTAGCCCTACTAGTAAATTTTTGAGAACTCTACTCGTATTACAAGGTCTTTACACTTTGACTGGTGAGAATATGAACTATCTCCAGCCCTGTCTGTGTTCTGGAGTGTTGAGTCTACTGTTTTCTGATAGTTCTGTCATTGGCCCTGAGTAGTTTCCTTCATGCATGCTCAGATCAGTGCTCAGCCAAAGACTTACAGATCTGCCTGGAGGTCTTTTTCTGGGCAATTGTATCTTTCCTTTGCTCTGCACTGCAAATTCTAGCCACCTCAGCATCCCTGAATTCTAACCTCTGACTCTTAGTGAGACTTCTGGGCACTGGTTGCATTCTCCCATGCCTGGGAATTGCCTCCAGGCAGTCAGCTAGGGCAATCACAGGGGTAATTTCATGTGTTTCCTTTCTGCAGGGGTCACAGTCCTGCAATGCCTGTTGTTCAATGTCTGAAAATTATTACTTAATATAGTTTGTCTGGCTTTCTAAGTTTAAGATGAGAGTGTAAATATAATCCTTGTTACTCCATTGTGGCCATTAAGCAGAAGTCCTTACTCTATATTTTATGCCTTAATATGTTGAAAATTGTTTATGTTATAAATATTTGAAGGGGTTGCTCTTTTTCTGGTTATACCATTTTTTTATGCATTCAGTTTACTCTCACTAAGACAATTAAATATTTGAACATAATAATGATAGCTGTTTACAGAGATCCTCCTCCTGTGTATGTTTCAGCCCTGTGCTAGATGCTTCATATACACTATCTTGAATCTTTACCAAAAAATTTAAAGGTAGATACTACTGATATCATTGCCTCCATTTTAGAGATGTCAAAAGTGAGATTCAAAGCAGTTAGTAACTTGACCAAACACATCAGCTAATATCTTGAACAGTTATATTTAAATGTAGTTTCTTTGAAAATTATTTATCTATACCACAATGCCTAATGTGTAGTATTTAAAGAGACGTTACATTAAAAATAGTTGGGGCCAAAATGTTTTGAGGTCAAAAGGTTAACTTATGCAGAAAATTTAAGTGACTCTGATAGTAGTGTTTTACAATGTATTACTGTATGTGTGTGTGAGAGAGAGGGGGAGAGAGAGAGAGAGAATGCATGTGTGTATTTATATGCATTTAATTATGTGTTTGGTGAAGTGGATAAAGGAGCCTTACCTAAACCAGTTGACCTTCTTTGAACCCTGACGCCTTTGCCTGCAATAGTAAAGTTGGATCCAATGTCCAAAATTATTGTATTACTTTTCTAGGATTGTTGTAACAAATTACCACAAACCTGGTGGCTTAAAACAATAGAAATTTAGCCTCTCAGCGTTCTGGAGGCCAGAAATCTGGAATCAAGGTGTCAACAGATCTGCACTCCTTCTGAAGCCTCTAAGGGAGGATTCTTCCTTTCCTCTTCCAGCTTTTAGTTACTCCTGTTGTTCCTTGGTTTTTGGCAGTGTGACTCCAATCTCTGCCTCTGTCTTCACACAGCCTTCTTTCCTGTGGCCCTCTGTCACCCCTTCTCTTCTTTTGTAAGGACATCTCATTATATTTAGGGCTCACCCTAATCCAGGATGATCATCTCATTTGAGAGCCTTAATTATATTTGCAAAGACCCTATTTCCACACAGGGTCACATTCACAGGTATCAAGGGTTGGGACTTGGACATATCTTTTAGGGGATACAATTCAACCCACTACAGTTTCTACGAGAGCTTTCAGGGTCTTCAAAATTGGCTGGTCTTTGGGATTCTACCAGGGGAGTCATCATGCTAACCTGAATGAGAGATGGTTGGATACTTCTATGTTCATTCCCGTGGTTGTTGAAGTTTTTAGAAAGTTAAATGCAAGAGGTGCACTTTCTTTGCTACCCTGACTCTCTGTGCCTGACCCAGCAGAGGCTTGCTGCCCTATAACCCAGGCATCTACCTTCTGTAATTACTGATAAACCATGACCAGGAAACAACTGTAGACACCCAGTTCTGAACAAGGTGAACTACTGACTGGTATGTACAAGCCTGAGGGTGTCTTCTGTCGAGGTATTTGCCCTTCCATTTGGGCAGCAAGACAGCCCCTGGGTCTTTGCCATCTATGAGTTAGAAATTCTACCATCCAAGATTCTGATTCACTCCCTTTTATCATATACTTGGTGCCCAGCTATTCTGTGTTGCAACTTTCTTCTAATTTCTTTTGCTTCACGCACAGAAGCAACAACTTTTCGTGCTAATTCTTCTTCATAATCTCACAAATGAAGTATCTGAAACATGATGGGACTGAATTTTTAAGGCATTAGATTTAATAACTAGGTCATTACGACTGTTAACCAAGCTGACCTCATTAACAGGGCTTTTTGCTTTTCACCTTGCCACAGCATAATGAGGTTATTAATTAGAGCAAGAAACACAAGCACTCTGGGTTTGCTTTAAAGCCATCTGGGGAGATGGCTAGGTCTTTGGTCATAATTCCTGGTAAATGATTCCAAGGGGATACAGTTAAATCACCATGAAATGATATTTCCCTTCAATGTAAACTTGTTTTTCTCTTTAAGTGGTTTATTTTTAGGCCCCTAAAACTCCCAGTGGTAGTCCACCTGACATCTTATTCAGCGGAACAGTGAGGACAGTGGGGTGCAGCAGTTAAAAGCACAGGCTGGAGCCAGACCTCCTGGGGCTAAATCCTGGCTCTGCTACCTACTGTGTGACAGTGTGCAAGTTACTTGATCTCTCTCTGCCTCGGCTTTTCATCTGGACAAGTGTGAGGATTAAATGAATGCATACATATAAAATGCTTAGGACAGTACCTGGAACATAGTGAGTGTTTCACGTATGTGAGCAGTTATTTTTGTTCGTTAAATTCAAAGAAACAGCTTTTGGCTTCTGTGTAAGTCAGTCTAGTACTATGCATTTTCTAGGATGGGGTTACAGGTTGAATTGTGTTTCCCTAAAATTCCTATGTCGAAGTCCTAACCCCTAGTACCTCAGAATGTGACCTTTTTTGGACATAGGTATTTGGAGATAGGATATTTACAGAGGTAATCAAGTTAAAGTGAGGTCCTAATCCAGTATGACTGGTAAAAGGGATACAGAGACACACATAGAGGAAAAACATTGTAATGAGAGATAGGGAGAAGATGGCCATCTGCAAACCAAGGAGAGAGGCCTGGAACAGAGCCTTGCTGCACAGCCCTCAGAAAGAACCAACCCTGCCCACACCTTGATTTTGGACTTCTAGCCTCCACAACTGTGAGAAGACAGAGTTTTCTGTGTTTAAGCCACCTAGTGGTGGTACTTTGTTATGGCAACCCTAGGAAACAGACGGTTATAACATCAAATCGCTATTCCCAGGGAGCATATAATCTAGTAGGACGGATATGTTCCACAGGAATAGCAACAGAGATTTGCTAAAGCTTGCTCAAACAAATAAGCCAACAAAAAGATGGACTTATAAGGATACAGAAATGTCTAATAAAATACAACTGCAGGATTGTAGCTGGCACAGAAACATCAAGAATACTCCCTATACTCTTGCCTCTGCCCCTCTCTTGGTGACCATGAAGTTTCTTCCATGCCCACCTCCTATCTATCTCTCCCCACCGCCCCCCCCCCACTGGAGTTAGAGTTGCTTCTTCCACCTTCAAGGAGGTAGAAATTAGTAGCGATGCAACTTTGGACATGTCACTATGTCTCTCTGCACCTCAGCTTCCTCATCTTTCAAAAAGGGAGATAAAAAGTATTACTAATTTCCTATGTTTCAGGTGAGGTTTAAATGTGTATTTGGCACATATAAGTACCCAATAAATGTTACAAGTTATTGGCATCACTAGTATTTGATGAATCCTTATTGTTTTGCTTTCTCTTTCAGGCTGAATTCTCAGAGTTGAATCTAGCTGCCTATGTTACTGGGGGCTGTATGGTGGACATGCAGGTTGTGAGAAATGGGACCAAGGTTGTGAGGTAAGGCGGACTGAGGTACAGAAAACCTTTATTTGAGAGGTGTGTATGGGGTATCTCCCTTAGCCAACCCCTTTGTCTATTGCCTACAACCTAACTCCTCTACTACACGTGCTTTCATGTATGGAATGTCTGCTTCCAGAGAGTTTTAGGTATTATTGCATAGGAATGACTAGTGGCACAAACAATATGGGAAAGCAACTGAGTATCCTGGAATGAGCCCTGGGCTTGGAGAAAGAAGACTTGGGTTCCATTTCTGACTTTATGGCTCTATTCGGGAATATTATTTAGTCTCTCTTGCCCTCTGATTCTCATCTGCAGCATGATGATAGTGAACACGGAAGTAGAAGGCATGTATGTGAGAATACCCTATTAATTCTAAAGTGCTGTACAAATGCTAAGAGTTTCTTAGAATAGGCTGCATCCCGCTTCCCGCAGTAGAACAGAATAAATGTTCAGAGACTCCCCTCCCAGGACATCACACTTAAAAGTACTAGATATAATATTTCCCCCCCAAATCTGTTTATAATATAAACAGCTGAACTGGAGGGGAAGTGAGGGAATTCTTCAGGAGACCAGAAATGTCAAAAAAGTATAAATCTGCAGGAGAGGTAAATAGTATATTAAAATATTTCTATCTAGTTAAGTACCCAAAGAATGGTACAGACTAGGTCCTATGAGGGTTTAGGTGGGGAAGAAATAGAATTCAGATTTGGGGAAGTAGAGACAACAGGAAGAAATTTGAGGAAAAGGTGGCATTTGTTCTGAGCCTTGTCAGATGGTAGAATATGGGCATTCTCTGTGTTTTAAGAATAGGAAACAGTCTTTGTACAAACCAACAAGCATAAAAAAGGAGTATGTTTGGGAAATTATGATAATTTTACTAAATCAGCCATCATTTACTGAGTACCTGCCATTTGCCAATGAAAACATTACATGGCTTCCTATTTCCAATAATGGTAGACCAACTGTAGGTTATCTGAAAACAACTTAAAAACTGGTTTTAAATAACGATAATCTTCAAAGCCATCAAAGAGTTGACATGACAGTAAGGACTTACCAGGAAGAGAATGATAGGGAAATGGAAATCCAGAGAGATAAATGAGTACAAAAGCTTCATTTTTCCTGAGAGTATTGCTATGTCTAGCAAATTTGAAAATTGGTTTTGATAGCCTAGCAGGGGCAAGGGAGAAAGAAAGAAATACACAGGTTTTCTTAAGGTATAATGGTAGACCCTACCCAAAATAAGCTGAGACCTCAAAGGACTACATCTCAAGGTGAATGTGAACTGTAGGTAGATGAGCCCTCACAAGTCACTGCAGCTTGAATTGCACTTTGATTGGCCTTCCAGGGAACCTCAAGCATTACATTTAGTATATGGTAATCCCAGACATGCCAGAAGTAAAAGCAAATCCTGTGTAGTGGAAGGCACTTTCATCCTAGGCTTCGAATAATTATTCAGATAATTTTTTGTATAATAGCTAGCACATAGTCAAAAATAACCAAGCATAGACATTATGAATGAGAAGAAACAGGAAATATAGATAGCAGAAAGATACCCTCAAAAACACACATTCTTTTTTTTTTTTTAACATCTTTATTGAAGTATAATTGCCTTACAATGGTGTGTTAGCTTCTGCTTTATAACAAAGTGAATCAGTTATACATATACAATATGTTCCCATTTCTCTTCCCTCTTGCATCTCCCTCCCTCCCACCCTCCCCATCCCACCCCTCTAGGTGGTCACAAAGCACCGAGCTGATCTCCCTGTGCTATGCGGCTACTTCCCACTAGTTATCTATTTTACATTTGGTAGTGTATATATGTCCATGACACTCTCTTACCCTGTCACATCTCACCCCACCCCCTCCCCATATCCTCAAGTCCATTCTCTAGTAGGTCTGTGTCTTTATTCCCATCTTGCCACTAGGTTCTTCACGGCCTTTTTTTTTTTCCCTTAGATTCCGTATATATGTGTTAGCATACTGTATTTGTTTTTCTCTTTCTGACTTACTTCACTCTGTATGACAGACTCTAACTCCATCCACCTCATTACAAATACCTCCATTTCATTTCTTTTTATGGCTGAGTAATATTCCATTGTATATATGTGCCACATCTTCTTTATCCATTCATCTGTCGATGGACATTTAGGTTGCTTCCATGTCCTGGCTATTGTAAATAGAGCTGCAATGAACATTTTGGTACATGACTCTTTTTGACCTATGGTTTTCTCAGGGTATATGCCCAGTATTGGGATTGCTGGGTCGTATGGTAGTTCTATTTGTAGTTTTTTAAGGAACCTCCATACTGTTCTCCATAGTGGCTGTATTAATTTACATTCCCACCAACAGTGCAAGAGTGTTCCCTTTCCTCCACACCCTCTCCAGCATTTATTGTTTCTAGATTTTTTGATGATGGCCATTCTGACCGGTGTGAGATGATATCTCATTGTAGTTTTGATTTGCATTTCTCTAATGATTAATGATGTTGAGCATTCTTTCATGTGTCTGTAGGCCATCTGTATATCTTCTTTGGAGAAATGTCTATTTAGGTCTTCGGCCCATTTTTGGATTGGGTTGTTCGTTTTTTTGTTATTGAGCTGCATGAGCTGCTTGTAAATCTTGGAGATTAATCCTTTGTCAGTTGCTTCATTTGCAAATATTTTCTCCCATTCTGATGGTTGTCTTTTGGTCTTGTTTATGGTTTCCTTTGCTGTGCAAAAGCTTTTAAGTTTCATTAGGTCCCATTTGTTTATTTGTGTTCTTATTTCCATTTCTCTGGGAGCTGGGTCAAAAAGAATCTTGCTGTGATGTATGTCATAGAGTGTTCTGCCTATGTTTTCCTCTAAGAGTTTGATAGTGTCTGCCCTTACACTTAGGTCTTTAATCCATTTTGAGTTTATTTTTGTGCATGGTGTCAGGGAGTGTTCTAATTTCATACTTTTACATGTACCTGTCCAATTTTCCCAGCACCACTTATTGAAGAGGCTGTCTTTTCTCCACTGTATATGCTTGCCTCCTTTATCAAAGATAAGGTGACCATATGTGTGTGGGTTTATCTTTGGGCTTTCTATCCTGTTCCATTGATCTATATTTATGTTTTTGTGCCAGTACCAAACTGTCTTGATTACTGAAGCTTTGTAATATAGTCTGAAGTCAGGGAGCCTGATTCCCCCAGCTCCATTTTTCGTTCTCAAGATTGCTTTGGCTATTCGGGGTCTTTTGTGTTTCCATACAAATTGTGAAATTTTTTGTTCTAGTTCTGTGAAAAATGCCAGTGGTAGTTTGATAGGGATTGCATTGAATCTGTAGATTGCTTTGGGTAGTAGAGTCATTTTCACAATGTTGATTCTTCCAATCCAGGAACATGGTATATCTCTCCATCTATTTGTATCATCTTTAATTTCTTTCATCAGTGTCTTATAATTTTCTGCGTACAGGTCCTTTGTCTCCTTAGGTAGGTTTATTCCTAGATATTTTATTCTTTTTGTTGCAATGGTAAATGGGAGTGTTTTCTTAATTTCACTTTCAGATTTTTCGTCATTAGTGTATAGAAATGCAAGAGATTTCTGTGCATTAATTTTGTATCCTGCTACTTTACCAAATTCATTGATTAGCTCTAGGAGTTTTCTGGTAGCATCTTTAGGATTCTCTATGTATAGTATCATGTCATCTGCAAATAGTGACAGCTTTACTTCTTCTTTTCCGATTTGGATTCCTTTTATTTCTTTGTCTTCTCTGATTGCTGTGGCTAACACTTCCAAAACTATGTTGAATAATAGTGGTGAGAGTGGGCAACCTTGTCTTGTTCCTGATCTTAGTGGAAATGGTTTCAGTTTTTCACCATTGAGGACAATGTTGGCTGTGGGTTTGTCATATATGGCCTTTATTATGTTGAGGAAAGTTCCCTCTATGCCTACTTTCTGCAGGGCTTTTATCATAAATAGGTGTTGAATTTTGTCGAAAGCTTTCTCTGCATCTATTGAGATGATCATATGGTTTTTCTCCTTCAATTTGTTAATACGGTGTATCACATTGATTGATTTGCGTATATTGAAGAATCCTTGCATTCCTGGGATAAACCCCACTTGATCATGGTGTATGATCCTTTTAATGTGCTGTTGGATTCTGCTTGCTAGTATTTTGTTGAGGATTTTTGCATCTATGTTCATCAGTGATATTGGCCTGTAGTTTTCTTTCTTTGTGACATCTTTGTCTGGTTTTGGTATCAGGGTGATGGTGGCCTCGTAGAATGAGTTTGGGAGTGTTCCTCCCTCTGCAATATTTTGGAAGAGTTTGAGAAGGATAGGTGTTAGCTCTTCTCTAAATGTTTGATAGAATTCACCTGTGAAGCCATCTGGTCCTGGGCTTTTGTTTGTTGGAAGGTTTTTAATCACAGTTTGAATTTCAGTGCTTGTGATT
Organism: Balaenoptera physalus; assembly: GCF_965194825.1. Lineage (NCBI taxonomy): Eukaryota > Metazoa > Chordata > Mammalia > Artiodactyla > Balaenopteridae > Balaenoptera > Balaenoptera physalus. The sequence continues at coordinate 14,684,455 of NC_138892.1, forward strand.
GGTCTGTTCATATTTTCTATTTCTTCCTGGTTCAGTCTCGGCAGTTTGTGCATTTTTAAGAATCTGTCCATTTCTTCCAGGTTGTCCATTTTATTGGCATAAAGTTGCTTGTAGTAATCTCTCATGATCTTTTGTATTTCTGCAGTGTCAGTGGTTACTTCTCCTTTTTCATTTCTAATTCTATTGATCTGAGTCTTCTCCCTTTTTCTCTTGATGAGTCTGGCTAATGGTTTATCAATTTTGTTTATCTTCTCAAAGAACCAGCTTTTAGTTTCATTGATTTTTGCTATTGTTTCCTTCATTTCTTTTTCATTTATTTCTGACCTGATCTTTATAATTTCTTTCCTTCTGCTGGCTTTGGGGTTTTTTTGTTCTTCTTTCTCTAATTGCTTTAGGTGCAAGGTTAGGTTGTTTATTCGAGATGTTTCCTGTTTCTTGAGGTAGGCTTGTATTGCTATAAACTTCCCTCTTAGCACTGCTTTTGCTGCATCCCATAGGTTTTGGGTCGTCGTATCTCCATTGTCATTTGTTTCTAGGTATTTTTTGATTTCCCCTTTGATTTCTTCAGTAATCACTTCGTTATTAAGTAATGTATTGTGTAGCCTCCATGTGTTTGTATTTTTTACAGATCTTTTCCTGTAATTGATATCTAGTCTCATAGCGTTGTGGTCGGAAAAGATACTTGATACGATTTCAATTTTCTTAAATTTACCAAGGCTTGATTTGTGACCCAAGATATGATCTATCCTGGAGAATGTTCCATGAGCACTTGAGAAAAATGTGTATTCTGTTGTTTTTGGGTGGAATGTCCTATAAATATCAATTAAGTCCATCTTGTTTAATGTATCATTTAAAGCTTGTGTTTCCTTATTTATTTTCATTTTGGATGATCTGTCCATTGGTGAAAGTGGGGTGTTAAAGTCCCCTACTATGATTGTGTTGCTGTCGATTTCCCCTTTTATGGCTGTTAGTATTTGCCTTATGTATTGAGGTGCTCCTATGTTGGGTGCATAAATATTTACAATTGTTATACCTTCCTCTTGGATCAATCCCGTGATCATTATATAGTGTCCTTCTTTGTCTCTTGTAATAGTCTTTATTTTAAAGTCTATTTTGTCTGATATGAGAATTGCTTACTCCAGCTTTCTTTTGATTTCCATTTGCATGGAATATCTTTTTCCATCCCCTCACTTTCAGTCTGTATGTATCTCTAGGTCTGAAGTGGGTCTCTTGTAGACAGCATATATATGGGTCTTGTTTTCGTATCCATTCAGCCAGCCTTTGTCTTTTGGTGGGAGCATTTAATCCATTTACATTCAAGGTAATTATCGATATGTATGTTCCTATTCCCATTTTCTTAAATGTTTTGGGTTTGTTATTGTAGGTGTTTTCCTTCTCTTGTGTTTCTTGCCTAGAGAAGTTCCTTTAGCATTTGTTGTAAAGCTGGTTTGGTGGTGCTGAACTCTCTCAGCTTTTGCTTGTCTGTAAAGGTTTTAATTTCTCCATCGAATCTGAATGAGATCCTTGCTGGGCAGAGTAATCTTGGTTGTAGGTTTTTCTCCTTCATCACTTTAAGTATATCCTGCCACTCCCTTCTGGCTTGCAGAGTTTCTGCTGAAAGATCAGATGTTAACCTTATGGGGATTCCCTTGTGTGTTATTTGTTTTTTTTCCCTTGCTGCCTTTAATATGTTTTCCTTATATTTAATTTTTGACAGTTTGATTAATATGTGTCTTGGCGTGTTTCTCCTTGGGTTTATCCTGTATGGGACTCTCTGTGCTTCCAGGACTTGATTAACTATTTCCTTTCCCATATTAGGGAAGTTTTCAACTATAATCTCTTCAAATATTTTCTCAGTCCCTTTCTTTTTCTCTTCTTCTTCTGGGACCCCTATAATTCGAATGTTGGTGCGTTTAATGTTGTCCCAGAGGTCTCTGAGACTGTCCTCAGTTCTTTTCATTCTTTTTTCTTTATCCTGCTCTGTAGTAGTTATTTCCACCATTTTATCTTCCAGGTCACTTATCCTTTCTTCTGCCTCAGTTATTCTGCTATTGATCCCATCTAGAGTATTTTTAATTTCATTTATTGTGTTTTTCATCATTGCTTGGTTCCTCTTTAGTTCTTCTACGTCCTTGTTAAATGTTTCTTGCATTTTGTCTATTCTATTTCCAAGATTTTGGATCATCCTTACTATCATTATTCTGAATTCTTTTTCAAGTAGACTACCTATTTCCTCTTCATTTGTTAAGTCTGGTGTGTTTTGACCCTGCTCCTTCATCTGCTGTGTGTTTTTCTGTCGTCTCATTTTGCTTATCTTACTGTGTTTGGGTTCTCCTTTTCATAGGCTGCAGGTTCGTAGTTCCCGTTGTTTTTGGTATCTGTCCCCAGTGGCTAAGGTTGGTTCAGTGGGTTGTGTAGGCTTCCTGGTGGAGGGAACTAGTGCCTGAGCTCTGGTGGATGAGGCTGGATCTTGTCTTTCTGGTGGGCATGTCCACGTCTGGTGGTGTATTTTGGGGTGTCTGTGGCCTTATTATGATTTTAGGCAGCCTCTCTGCTAATGGATGGGGCTGTGTTCCTGTCTTGCTAGTTGTTTGGCATAGGGTGTCCAGCACTGTAGCTTGCTGGTCGTTGAGTGAAGCTGGGTCTTGATGTTGAGATGGAGATCTCTGAGAGATTTTTGCCATTTGGTATTACGTGGAGCTGGGAGGTCTCTTGTGGACCAGTATCCTGAAGTTGGCTCTCCCACCTCAGAGGCACGGCCCTGATGCCTGGCTGGAGCACCAAGAGCCTTTCGTCCACATGGCTCAGAGTAAAAGGGAGAAAAAATAGAAAGAAAGAAAGAAAGAGGCTATAATATAGTGAAGTAAAATAAAGCTATTATAAAGCAAAGCTATACAGACAAAATCTCACCCAGAAGCATATACATATACACTCACAAAAAAAAGGAAAAGGGGAAAAATTAATATATCCTGCTCCCAAAGTCCACCTCCTGAATTTGGGATGATTCGTTGTCTATTCAGGTATTCAACAGATGCAGGCACATCAAGTTGTTTGTGGAGTTTTAATCCGCTGCTTCTGAGGCTGCTGGGAGAGATTTCCCCTTCTCTTCCCTGTTCGCACAGCTCCTGGGGTTCAGCTTTGGATTTGGACCCGCCTCTGCGTGTAGGTCGCCTGAGGGCGTCTATTCCCCGCCCAGACAGGACGGGGTTAAAGGAGCAGCTGCTTCGGGGGCTCTGGCTCACCCAGGCCGCGGGGAGGGAGGGGTACAGAGGAGGCGGGGCGAGCCTGCGGCGGCCGAGGCCGGCGTGACGTTGCACCAGCCTGAGGCGCGCAGTGCGTTCTCGCGGGGAACTTGTCCCCGGATCACAGGACCCTGGCAGTGGCGGGCTGCACAGGCTACCGGGAGGGGCGGTGTGGAGAGTGACCTGTGCTCACACACAGGCTTTTTGGAGGCGGCAGCAGCAGCCCCAGCGTCTCATGCCCGTCTCTGGGGTCCGCGCTGATCGCCGCGGCTCGCGCCCTTCTCTGGAGTTCGTTTAGGCGGCGCTCTGAATCCCCTCTCCTTGCGCGCCGCGAAACAAAGAGGCAAGAAAAAGTCTCTTGCCTCTTCGGCAGCTGCGGACCTTTTCCCGGTCTCCCTCCTAGCCAGCTGTGGTGCGCTAACCCCTTCAGGCTGTGTTCACGCCGCCAGCCCCAGTCCTCTCCCTGCGATCCGACCGAAGCCGAGCCTCAGCTCCCAGCCCCGCCCGCCCCGGCGGGTGAGCAGACAAGCCTCTCAGCCCCAGTCCTCTCCCTGCGATCCGACCGAAGCCGAGCCTCAGCTCCCAGCTCCGCCCGCCCCGGCGGGTGAGCAGACAAGCCTCTCGGGCTGGTGAGTGCTGGTCGGCGCTGATCCTCCGTGCGGGAATCTCTCCGCTTTGCCCTCCGCACCCCTGTGGCTGCGCTCTCCTCCGTGGCCCCGAAGCTTCCCCCCTCTGCCACCCGCAGTCTCTGCCCGCGAAGGGGCTTCGTAGTGCGTGGAAATCTTTCCTCCTTCACAGCTCCCTCCCACTGGTGCAGGTGCCGTCCCTATTCTTTTGTCTCTGTTATTTCTTTTTTCTTTTGCCCTACCCAAGTACGGGGGGAGTTTCTTGCCTTTTTGGAGGTTGGACGTTTTCTGCCAGCGTTCAGTGGGTGTTCTGTAGGAGCAGTTCCACGTGTAGATGTATTTCTACTGTATCTGTGGGAAGGAAGGTGATCTCCGCGTCTTACTCTTCTGCCATCTTCTCTCCTCCCCCCAACACACATGCTTAAAAGAAAAAAATCATACATATTAAGTTGAAAAAAATCAGGTTGGAAGATATCTGCAAGGAATAGGAAACTATAAAAAATGGCACAACCAGTTTTATTAAAACCAAACAGAACTTCTAGAAATGAAAACTACAGTAACCAAAATTATTGAAAGTGTTGTGTTTAATGGCATATTAGACACCATTGAAAAGGTGTTAATGAAATGAAAGGTAGAGCCAAAGAAATTTTCCCAAATGAAGCACAAAGAGAAAAAAGACTGGAAATGCAGAAGAGATGGTTAGATCTCCTGAGAAGGTCTAACATTCATTTAGCCAGAGTTTCATAAAGGGAGGGAAAAGAGAATGGAGCAGAGGCAGTAAAATAAGAAATGATAGCTGAGAATCTTTCAGGAAGATAACCAAACTACCAACATCAGAAGCTCAACAAATTTAAAGCAGGATTACTAAAAAGAATTCTACTAAAACACAATAGTTTAAGTGCAGAAAGATAAAGAAAAATAAAAAGTAGCCAAGGGAAAAAGGCAGATTACTTGATTGGAGTAACAGACTGACAGTTGGCTCTCAGGCAGCAGGGGTGGGAAGATATCTTCAGTGCGCTGAAAGAAAATAATTGTCATCCTCAGGGAAATGTATTTTATGAAAGAAGGCAAAATAAAAACATTTATAAAGATAAGACCTCACTAAGGGAAATTGTAAAGTATGTACTTTAGGCAAAAAGGAAGTGATCTCAGAATAACATAGAGCAGCAAGAATACATGAAGAGCAAAGAAAGTGGAAATGCTAATAAACATTGTCTTCAAAAAACAATTAATAATCATAATGACATCTTATGGATTTTTAAAATATATGAAGGATTCAGATAAACCACAGTAAGTGAGTAGAGGCTGGGGCTAAATAGAATTAAGATGTTCTGAGGCCCTTGTATTGTCAGGGTGGAAAGTTAAGTATTGATTAATAATAGGCTTTGAAAAATTAAAGATGAAAATTAAAGAATTAAAGAATAAGTAAAGGTAATCTCTATGATAATTACTAAAAAAATAGAAACAGAATGTAGTACTTAAAAACGATGAGAGGGGCTTCCCTGGTGGCGCAGTGGTTAGGAATCCACCTGCTAATGCAGAGGATACAGGTTCGAGCCCTGGTCCGGGAAGATCCCACGTGCCGTGGAGCAACTAAGCCCGGGCGCCGCAACTACTGAGCCTGTGCTCTAGAGCCCGCATGCCACAACTACTGAAGCCCGTGCGCCTAGAGCCCGTGCTCCGCAAGAAGAGAAGCCACCGCAATGAGAAGCCCGCGCACCGCGACAAAGAGTAGCCCCCACTGACCGCAACTAGAAAAAGTCCACACGCAGCAACGGAGACCCAGCGCAGCCATAAATAAATAAATAAACAAACAAATAAATAAATACATACATACATACATACATACATACATACATACAGTGAGAGAGAAAAATAGAAATAATAAAAGAAAACAAGAAAGGAGAGAAAAACCAATGTTGAACAGGTGTTACAAATAACAGAATGATAGGTTTAGATCCATATATATCAACAGGCTGGTATTCTGAATGGTGTGTACAGCAGTACTGGTTATTAAAATATTGAAATTTTTCTATACAAATTGATAAATAGCCTCTGACCTGAGCCCACTGAATGCCTTCAGCCACCCTTACTTACCCCATGGTTAGGCATGGCCATTGGACTACTCTTTTGTCCCCCAGTTCACCACACTCCTGTCCCCCATCCCATATCCTTGTTTCTCCCATGGTCAGAGGATGCCCAAACGTAGCAGGGGAGATACACCCTTGGAAGCAGTAGTTGAACCCCAGAGAGCAAATGCCTAGTTCCCTTTGTCCCTTCAAGGCTGTTTGCCTGTGAGTCCCCTAGAGTTGCCATCTCATGGTCACTTGTGAGAACTGCAACTTTCTCAAAGTACCCTACAAGTTGCTAAATATTTTTATCACCAGTATATATGAGTAATTATATTAAATGTAAATGAACTAAATGCTCAATTTATAGAGCATCTACAGCAAGATTGTCAGAGTAGTTTTTTTGTTGTTGTTGTTGTTTTTGGCTGTGTTGCTTGTGAGATCTTAGTTCCCCGACCGGGGATTGAACCTGGCCCATGGCAGTGAAAGCCCGGAATCCTAACCACTAGGCCACTGGGAACTCCCCCAGAGTAGACTTCTTTAAAATACAACTATATTCCATTCAAGAGATTCATCTAAAACATAAGGCTATAGAATGTTTGAAAGTTAAAAGATGGAAATAAATATATACATTAAATAAACATACAAGTTAAATATTAAATAAGTTATAAATAAATATATATATACATACGTACTTATACACACCATGTAACAACTGGGCAAAAGAAAGCTAGCCAATATAGTTGTATTAATATCAGGGGGAAAAATAGACTTACAGGTGAAAAGTATTACCAGGGAAAAGGAAGTAACCCATTAGGATAAAGGAGTCATTGACCAAGAAGAGATAATAATTTTAAATTTATAGGGCTCAAAAAAAGTGCCTCAAAATGTACTTCAAAAATTGGCAAAACTACAAGGAGAGATGAACAAGTCTGCCATCATGGGAGATTTTGAGAATGGTGCTACATATATACATTTATTTACTTCTCACAGCAGCCTCATTATGCACCTAAAAACTGTAAAAAACATAAAATTCAACATTTAGGAATCTGTGTATGTTCATATTTGCGATTATTTGTCTTATGTTTTGTTTCCCTGTCTGGGAAAGGGACTGGATCATCTTCTTTGTAATATGTAGAAATGAGAGCATCTATTCCATTAATCCCCAAATTTGGCTGCAGATTAGAATCACCTGGGAAATGTTTTAAAATCCTGATATCCAGGCAATAGGAAAAACCAATTACACTAGACTCTCTGAGGGCAGAACTTAGGTATTGGTAGCTTTAAAACTCCCCAGGTGATTCCAGTGGGCAGCCTGATGGAGAATCTCCCCAGATTGCTTGCACATTGGCCCTGAACTGGGGCTGGGCCATCTGTAAAGCTGAGTATCCTGGGGGTGTGCTGCCTGAAGAAGATCACGTTGCAGAAATGGATATCTCAAGCCTCATTCTAGACCTGCCATCTTCTTCCAAAATTTATTAAAATGTTTACAAAAATAAATTTACGAAACTGTTCTAGGTGATTCTTAATCAGCTAGTCTCCCAGCACTTAAGAATGGCAGGCTTGGAAGATAGTTGTAATGGTTTGAATTGTGTCTCCCCAGAAAAGATGTGTTAAAGTCCTAAGACTAGTACCCCAGAATGTGATCTTCTTTGGAAGTAGGATCATGGCAAATGTAATAAGTTAAGGCCATACTGGAGTAAGGTGGGCCCTTAATCCAATGTGATTGGTATCCTTATAAGAAGAGGGAAGCTTGGACACAGAGACGCAAGGAAAAACCATGTGATGATGGAAGCAGAAATTAGAGTGATACAAGACAAGGAATGCCAAGGATTGCCATCCATCAGCAGAAGCTAGGAGACAGGCATAGAACAAATTTTCCCTCAGCCCTCAGAAGAAACCCACTCTGCTGACACCTTGATTTCAGACTTTGAGCCTCTAGAACTGTGAAAGAATAAATTTCTGTTGTTTTAAGCCATGCAGTTTGTGGTACTTTGTTAAGGAAGCCCTAGAAAACTGATACAGTAGTGCTTCTCATATTTTAAAGTGCATACAAACCCCCTAGAGATCTTGTTAAAATGCATTCCCATCCATTAGATCTTCAGGTAGGACCTGAGATTCTGAGTTTCCTACAAATTCCCAGATGAAGCCAATGCTGTCAGTCCTGTGACCTTGATTTGAGCACAAAGTCTTCCAGATGATGTTGATGATTCTGGTGGAAGACCATAAGCATCAGTAGCCAGGGCTGTGAGGCTACTTGAGTAGCCAGGGCTGTGAGGACAGTGCCAATATAGCCAAAGCCCTGGGTTCTAGGATCCATGGAACTGTTAAGATTTATTTTGTCCATGCCCAGGATGGTGCTTACAATCTCAGCCCAGCAGCTTATTTCGGCGAGCCACATGTTACAAGGTGCCAGACCTGCAAGAATGTGCACACAAACCAGGTAGCCCCAGCCTGACTCACACTGCATCCTGCAGGTGAAGAGTCAGTAGAATCTTCCTCTGGCATGTAGTGCCATACCAAGCCCTAGCTGTGGTCTCCCAAAGCAGGAATGTTGAGCAGTGCTCTTGCCTTGCAGTGTATTCTTTCAAAGAGACTTAGGTGTTGCATTGAAAATGCCCTTAAGCACTTCCAAGTATACAATAGGAGCAAAGCTGAGGTCTTCTAAAGTCTTGCTCGTGGGGAGCACCTTCAGGGAAGATGACCAAGATGGGTGGTAGAGCAGACCACTGCTGGTTTTCTCCAGCATCTATTCCTCCTGCTTTGGGGAATAGCAACTAGATTTTCCACTGGGGCAACCCTTCCGCAGCTTGCAGTCTGTGTGGTGTCTAGAGCTGACAGCAATAACCAGCCCTAGAATCAGAATGTCACACTGGGGGAAAAAAGTCTGGGACCCAAGCCAGGCCAATGAGAATTCATGTGAGGCTTTTGCTGGAACTCTTGGGTGAGAGACACATGTGTTCTGCCGGGGCTGCTGAGCTGGTGGGATGAACTCCTGGAGCTGCTGGTGGCCATGGCTCTTTCTCTTAGAGGGAAGGATCTAATGAGAATGAATCCAAGGCAAAGGAAAACACAGCCAAGATGAGAAAGAGAGTCAATGACCTGCTGATGTTACTTCAAGGCCCTGGATCCAGACTCATCTCCAAGCTGGAGCCAAAAAAATCCTTTTTGATGAAGCCAGCTTGAATTGCACACACAGAATTCATGAATTTTGATTTATTTAACAAACACTTTATAGCATTTCCTACGTGCTAGGCACTGTCCCAAGCACTTAACATGTATTGACTCATTTCATCCTTTCAACAACCCTATAAAATGTGTACTATTATCATCCACATTTCTAGATGAGAAGATTGAAGCACCAATAAGTTGGGTAATGGAATCAAGGTCTCCAGCCAGTAAGGGTCAAAACTAGGATTCAAGCCTAGGTAGTTGGCTCCAGAGCCTTTGTGTCACCACTTACTGGACTGCCTTTTTAACAAGGGAGAGATTGTTTCATAGTTAGAGCTGCTTAAAGAGGCAGTAAGTTCCTCATTATGAGTAGTATGAAAAAATACAATTAGACAGTAGACAAATACTGAGGGGATCCAAGAATCTGAATTTAGACAGTGAGAACTTAGTGAAATAAGAGGGCACTCATTAGTAAAATGAAAACATATGAAAGTATAAAACTGATAAAGGTAATTATTTAGTCAGATTAAGAATACTCTGGCAGTACTGTAATGGTGGTGTGTAAATCACTTTTAACTTTAGTAAAAAGGTTAAAAGACCAGAAGTATTAAACATAACAATAGCTACAATGATTAATGAATATACAATATAAAAGGATGTAAATTGTGGCATCAAAAACATAAAATATAGGGAGGGGCAAGTAAAAGAGTAGTTTTTGTATGTGATTAAAGTTAAGTTGTTATCAGCTTAAAATAGACTGTACTATAAAATTTTTTATGTAAGCCTCATGGTACCCATAAAGCAAAAACCTATAGGAGATACACAAAACAGAAGAAAGGATTCAAAGCAAACCCCTACAGAAAAGCATCAAATCATGAAGGAACCCAGCAAGAGAGGAAGAAAGGACAAAGGAACTACAAACCAGCCAGAAAACAGTTAACAAAATGGCAATAGTACTTTAAATAACTATTTTAAATGTAAATAGATTAAAATTTTCAATTAAAAGACATAGAGTGGCTGAATGAATTGAAAGAAAAAAAGACCCAACAATATGCTGCTTAAAAGAGATTCACTTTAGCTTTAAATACACTCACAGGCTGAAAGTGAAGGGCTGGAAAAAGATATTCCATGCAAATAGAAACCAAACAGAGCAGGGGTAGCCATACTTATTTCAGACAAAATAGACTTTAAGTAAAAAACTGTAATAAGAGACAAAGAAGGATAGAAATTTTGTTATTCTCTTACTCACATTACCCTTGTCCACTGCATGGCATCTGGTCCTGTTGAGCCCACCCCAGGCCAGCATGAGTGGACTCTGGGTCTGTGCTGGAAGCAGCAGGAAGTAGAGATTTCTCCCAGGTGCTGAGTGTGGCTCAGGCTCATGTGGGGTATAGGATGTGTGTGTTGCTCTCCCTTAGAAATCTGTTGCTCAGACCTGAGATTCTACCTCTCTCTGAACCTCAGCTTCTTCATCTGTAAAAGGTAATTGTATTATTTTACATAGTTTTTGTAAGGATTAAATGAGACATATGTGAAAAGTTTGCTTATTCATTCCACAGATGTTTATTAAGGGCCTACTGTGTTCCAGGTTCCATTCCAGATATTAAGAATTGTATCAGACAGGGGCTAGGTAGAAAACAGAATTCATCCCCAAATGGTTTAAATAAAGAAATAAAGAAATTTTAAAAAAGGAATCACTTACGGAGGGGTGTGTGGGGCTCAGGGAACATGAGGCATCCAATAACAACAGCAAGAAGCCATTACCATCATTAGGGGTGAAGGGACAAGGAGAGGAAGTAGAATTAATAGACTCAATCCAGAAGGTTTCACCTAGACTTGGGCGGGAGAGCCATGCAGTTGACGCAGTAGTTGTAGAGGAACTTAGCTACCTCCAAAGTCCTGCACTGAAGCAGGGTGGGCACTAGGAAGAAGTACCACCACCCTCCTCTCCCCCTGCCCTCCAGTCTCCTGCTGGGACCTCACTTTGGCCCAGTGAGCAAGAGAGCCCGATAGGTACTGTCCACAGAGTTCAGCCTCCTGGGGCTCAGAGCAGGGCAGAGAAGAATGGGGTGGGGGCAGGAGGGCCCCAGAAGAGAATAACTCTCGTAGGAATCACCGGTAAACAAAACAGTCCACATCTCTGCTCAAGGCCAGATTCTACTAGTGCTTTGTATATGGCAAAGTATTACACACGAGTTGGTTAAATCATGGGTAATTGTAGTAATTAAACTGATAGCACCCCTTACTCTGGTTTCTGTCAAACATCCAAACTAAGGGTGGACTGCCAGCCAACTCGAGGTGCTCAAGAGCAACTCAGACAGTCCAGGTTCTCAGTAAAGTTGTGTAATTCTATTTAGAGAGCAGAGCAGGGGCCATTCCAGGACATGTTAAGATTCATGCATTGTGGATGGCTGTTGCCATTCTGGGCCCAAATTCAAGCCTGGCTTCACAATGGAGCAATAAAAAAGGGCAGCCGTGTCCATACAGCCAGATGGGATTCAAAATACAAGACAGGAGAAACCAAGAATGAAAAACACCCACGGAGGCAGATGTTAATGAGGTCCCAGCCTAATTACACAAGCCCTGCTCTCAGTGTCCAGCATTAGGCAACACTAAATTATAGGCACCCATTCAAACCACAGTGGCTGATAATGTGTCTCCGCTCATTAGAAGGTCAGACCTCAGAGAGGCTTGAAGAGAAGGAGCCAGAAAGCTTAAGTAACACAAGACCTTGAGGAAAGGCATTGAAGACTCTCAAAAACTACCCCTGGTACCCACCCCAGGATTACTGTTTCCAGGGGGGATATTCGGGGCAAGATGGAGATGTGTGGGCCTGTCCCAGAGGAGGAGTTATTTTACAAAATCTTAGATGTCCAGAGTTAGAAGAGTCCCTTAGAGTTTTCTGTGTGTCCTCATTTTACAGGTGGGCAAATTGTGCCCCAGGTGGCAAGGAGGAAGATGACTTGTCCAAATCCTCCTAGCATGTTAGCTTTTGTGTCAGGATCAGCTCTCAATCCTGAACCTCTATCCTGAGAACTCTCAAACATCCTATCAAAGAATATTGTAAAATCATGTTTATTTCACACATAATTGCTCAAAGTCTTCTGAGCTTCCTGAACTTGGAATTTCAAATTTCAGATATTCATTCATTCAACAAATATTTATTGAGCAAATTCAGAGTGCCAGGCACCCACCAGCAAATCACAAAGAGCTCAGATTCTACTGTCCCTTCGTGGTGCCTGTGTCTGTTTGGAAAAGTGCTTCCTTTAATTCTCCTAAGTGGTTACACACACACTGAGCTTTTCCTACTTTCCTTTCTTTCATTCATTAAAGATGTACCAGACATAGAGGATACAGTAGTGAACAAAATAGACAATAGCCTTTGTGGAGCTGACATTTAAGCTACAGAAACTGACAACAAATAAGAAAACAAATATGCAATCTAATGGCAGGTCGTGAGAAAAGGTTGAAGCAAAAGATGAGATAGACAGTGACTGGTATTCGAGGTGGGGTGATCAGGGAAGGCTTCTCTGAGGAGGTGACTTGAGTAGAAACCTAAATAATGTGAGCAGAGTGAGCACTGTGGACTTGGAAGAGGAGCTTCCCTCTCTCTCTCTTGACTTTGAGTGGATGTGCACACAGGTAAGGGGCAGCTTTGGGGCCAGAAGAGGCAAAGAAGGAAGGCAGAGACCTCCCTTGGCCTGGTGCACTCATGTCCCCTTCTCTACCTTCTTCCCTAAAGTTGGCACCCCCTCCTCTGTGCCAAAAAGCATCTAGGACTTGCCAGGTAGGTGGCGTGGCTTCATGGCTGAAAGCCCACCTATAGGGGCAGAGCAGACCACCTGGGGTGGGTCTCAGCTTTCCCTTCTGCAAGCTGGGAGGCCCTGGATTAGTCCTTCCACCTTCCTAGCTCTTGGTTTCCCCATTTGTAAAGTGGGAAGAAGTAACCCGTGCTTCTGAGAATGATACATATGAAGTAGGTAAGCGGTGTCTGGGGACAGTCCTTGCACCCGCTCTTCCTTCCTCCTGAAACACTCCGCAGATGTTACCATGTCGCACCCTTTCAAATTTCTGATCAAATGCCACCTCCTCGGAGAGACCTTGCCAGACCATACTGTCCCCACACTCGAGCCCCAACTATACATTTTTTTCCTTCAAGCAGTCGTCACTGCCTGAAACTATAGATAGGTAAATAGGTGGATGATAGATGATTCATTGATTGACTGATTGATTGATAGCTGATAGATTAGGTACATTAATAAAATATATTAATGTAATATTATTATAATGTATAATATAAACTAATATATACAGATGATATGCTTTATGTAATTAGATAATACATTAATATAACAATATTAACATTATAATCAATGTATATTATATTATATTTTGATTATATAATGTAATTATTATATTACAGATATAGATAAGATGTGCCATTTATATCATTTATTTTATTATATTATTTTCTAGAAGAGGCAGGGACTTTGTTTTGCTCCCCCTTATTCCCAGCCCCTAGAACAGTGCCTGTCATGTATCAGTTTCTCAATAATTATTTGTTCAATGAATGAAGGAATGAACCAACCCTTAACCAATGGCTCTGTGTTCTTGTTCTTACTGCTCTCCCTGCATTGTGATGGATTCAGGAGAGCAGTAATCATTATTTACTTCTCATGTCTCCCACTGGACTGGACCTTCCTTGAGGATCGGGTTAAGGACTGTTTTTCCAAGTTGTACCCCCAGCGCCTGGCTCAGTGCCGAAATCTTTGCTGAAGGCATTCAGGACTGGCCGACTCTTCAAATGAATAAGAATCCCACAACTTTGCAAAGTAAAAAGCTCACAACTGAGAGGACCCCAGCCAGCTTGCACCAGGCGTGGGCTTGCTGACCAGCACACCGCCCACCGCCTTCTCTCCCCGGGAGGGGACGGGGTCTGGGAGGCCAGGGACAATGAGGCATTGAGGGTCCCAGCAGAGCAGCCTTGGTGGGGGAAGGCCCGATCTATCTCTTTGCCCAGGGCCTTTGCCCTCAGCACTGCAGGAGAAAGCAGAATCCCTGGGGACTTGCAGAGGTAGGGCGTGGGAACGGGAAGAAAGCAGCACAAGAAAGAGACAGTGAGAGCCTGTAAAGAAATGCCAGGCTCCGCTACCCATGCGTCTCCAGCCAACAAGCCAGCGGCAGGTCTGCCAGCTCCCCCAGGAGTGGGAGCAGAGCACTGACAGAGAAAAACAGTGTGGCTCCTGCTTCCCAGGATCATAGAAATTGGGGACGGGAGAGACCTCAGAGGCCACCGGAGAGCCCCTGCCCGCCCCACACGCACCTTCGTTCCCACGTGCTGCAGCCACTCCCAGGAATGGCTCCCGCACTGGGTCGCACTCTGCCATCCCGGGGCACCTGCTCCCAACCTGGCACGATCCACTGTGGGAGAAATTGCCTGATGGTTACTTCACCCTTTTGATTTTGGCGTCCTGTTTCTCATTCAGAAGCCATCACCTTTTACTAACAGGTTACTGGGTACCTGGGGACTTCTCAGTGGCAGGTAATTTGATCCCCTTTTTGAAAGAAGTGAAGGAACATCTTCTGAGAAGGGTAATGCCTGTTCCAAGGTCGTACAGAGAATGAGTAGGGGAGTGGGGTTCACACTCCCATGACTTCATGTCACACTTCCCTTCTACCTGGTTGGCACAGCTTGATGCTAGAAACAACACTAGCATTAGTGCTAGGTGATCCTGGGTTCGAATCTTGACTCCCCACTTACTATTTGTGTGACTGCACAAGTAACCTCATTCCCGGATTCCCATGTTCTTCAACTGTAAAATGGAAGCGTTGCCGACTTTGAGGGCCGAAAGAGGAAGTCTGCTAATGCCTGAAACATAGTGGCTGCTCTTGAAATGTTCAGCCTGCCCCTTCCTCGCCCTCCCACCCCATGACTCCTTCTGCACACTCTTCCTTTCCTGGCCCCTGAGTGATTCTGGTGGACAGGGGGAGGGGAAGGAAGAGACTGTCTAGGGCCCCTTTCTCACCCCAGGCAACATGGAGGAGTGATCCGTTTACAGTTTGCTCAGTGTTTTCAGACTCTGTCTCTTCATTTAAGCATGTCCATCTGCTTCCGAAGGGCTGATTGATCCACCGGTTCAGTGACTTTCAACCTTTCCCATGAAGGCGAATAATTTAAGACACCTCCCCTCCCCCCAGGCCTATTTATTAAAATACAGGTACTTAGGCCCCATTACCAGAAAGTCTGGTTCCTGGGTGGGGCCCAGGAATCTGCATGTTGTCAAACTCTACCTACAAGGTTTCAAGACCAGGAGTCCAAGGACTTTGCTTTAAAATCCATTGCACAACTAGCCTATGAAGAAGAGCCGCAGGCAGACAACGAAAACACAGAATGGAATGATACATTATTTGATTTTATTCTGTGTAGTTTTAAAGTAAGTGTGGAAATATTAGCAACAGTCATATACAAAAAAAAATTGAACTTGCTTAAAGAAGTTACAGGTTCAAAGTCTAGCTCTACTAGTTACTGACTATGGGGCTTTAGAACAGTAAGTGTTTCCTTTCTGAGTGTGTTTCCTCATTTGTACATGAGGATGACAATTCTAACTTCATAGGACAGTGGATAGAATCAAAAGAGGTAATAGGTATGAGCATACTTGATAAATTATGAAGTAGTGTATAAATGTTAGATGTTATATTAAGATGAACAGTTTTCTCTGGGATGTCTTCATTTTGCTAATAAAGAGTATTTCTGTGCTGTTAAGCCTATTTTCAGGCATTCTGGAATATATCCCTTTACCTTCTGTAGTGTTTGTCCTAATGGCAGTGAAGTTTCTGAAAAGGAAGTCAACCCTTGGACAATCAACCCTTCATTGAATGAGGTAGCCTCAGAGATGGAACCAGTGCCATCCTCCCTAGGTGATACAGGGACTCCAGACCCCTGAGTTTCTCCCGATGATGATGATGATGATGATGATGATGATGATGATGATGATGATGATGATGATGATGATGTGTGTGTGTAAAACTTTTTCTCAAATCAGCATTTTTTTGATTCTCCACCCCCATTCCTACCGTAGACCAAAATCACCTTTCTCCTTCACCTGGATTTCTGCAGTACCCTTCTCACTGGCCTCCTTGCCTCTGCCTCAATTATCAATTGCTGTGTAACAAACCACCCCCAAACCTCATGGCTTAAAATCTCAATCATTTTATTTGTTTGCAGTCTGTGGGTCAGGAATCTGGAAGGCTGGGACAGGCAGTTCTTCTGCTGCATGCCTTGTGGCTTGGCTGGGCTGGAAGGTCCTGTCACCTTCACGTCCATGTCTCTGGTACCTTGGTGCCCCTCCACATGGTCTCTCTTTCTCCACGTGGCTGTTGCACTTTCTCCCAGCAGTGTGGTCTCAGGATAGTGAGACTTCTCATACAGCAGCTGGTTTTCAAGAGGACAAGTTACAAGAGGGATAGAAGGTGTAAATATCTTAAAGGCCAGAGTTAGGAGTTTCACAGCATCACTTCTGCCACATGCTAGTGGTCAGAGACAGGCACAGGGGAAAACTAGATTTAAGGAGATCCCACTTGTTAATGAAAGGAGCAGCAAAGAATTCAAAGACATGTTAGTCCACCATGGCCCATTTCAATCCATTCTCTACACAGCAGCCAGAGTGATTCTTCCGAAATTAAATCAGATGCCAAGCCCATGTTTAAAACCTGCCAAGGCGGACTTCCCTGCTGACGCAGTGGTTAAGAATCCTCCTGCCAATTCAGGGGACGCGGGCGGGTTCAAGCCCTGGTCCGGGAAGATCCCACATGCCGCAGAGCAACTAAGCCCATGCGCCACAACTACTGAGCCTGCGCTCCAGAGCCCGTGAGCCACAACTACTGAGCCCACGTGCCACAACTACTGAAGCCCGCGCCTAGAGCCCGTGCTCCGCAACAAGAGAAGCCACTGCAATAAGCCCGCGCACCGCAACGAAGAGTAGCCCCCCGCTCACCACAACTAGAGAAAGCCCGCGTGCAGCAACGAAGACCCGACGCAGCCAAAAATAAATAAATAAAAATTTAAAAACCCAAAAAACCTGCCAAGGGCTTCCCATCCCTCTTAGAGTGGAATTCACAGTCCTGACTGTGCTCGGTAGGTGCCCTGTGGTCTAGACTTCCTCTGTCTCTCCACCTTTGTCCCCATCAGCCACACCAGTCCTCCTATTCTGTGCCATTCTTTAAACAGGTCAAGTGTATTCTCCCCTCCTCAGGGCCTTTGCACTTGCTATTACCTCAGCGTGGGAAACTTTTCTCCCAGATATGAACACAGCTCACCCCTCATGACATTTTGGCCTTACTCAGGTGCTACCACTTCCTTCTCTGACCATCCTATCCGAAATAACCTCCCACGTGGCTCTCTAAGCCCTCACCCTGCTTTATTTTTTAATTAACAGCAGTCATCACTGCTCCTATGTTTGTGTTCGTTGCCTATCTCCAGCACTAGAACATAAGCTCTTTGAGGGCAGGGAACTTGTCTGTTTTGCCAATCACTACATCCCTAGTGTCTAGAATGGTGACTGGCATCATTTTGGTTGAACAAGTGACTGATTCTTATATCCTGCCTTTTGTTTTATTTTCTGCATTTGTACCTATCTCCCCACCCCAGACTGGGAGGTCCTTGAGGGCAGAGGTCATGTTGTTTTCATCACTGCAACAAGCTGGCATCTAGTGTGGTACTTGATAACTGTGGGTTGGGTGCCAGGTTTGAGCCTCACCCCTGTTTAAAGCCCCAAGCTTGCTCTTTTAGAAGTTCCTGTTGTCCTTCTTTGTTCTGAAACATATATTGACTAAAAATGGTATGGCCTGTTACTATCCCCATATTACAGAAACGGAAACTGAGTCACAGAGTAGCTAAATAACTTGCCTAAGGTCACACACAAAGTGGAGCAGCCAGGATTTAAACCCAGGAAGGCTCATTCAAAACCCATGGCCTTAAGGGCTCTACCGTACTTCTTCCCACCGTGATTGGGTCCTTGGTCACAGCTCGTCTCTTTTGTGCCATTTCACAATGGTTCTGTGCTTACAAAACCTATTTTCTCAGTGAACTCAGGTTTGTATCCTTTGATTTTCTTTTAAACCAGCTCTGTCACTTATACTGGGCTAGTTGATGGTCCTTTCTGTGTTTCAGTTTCCCCGGATACAAAGTAGAGATAATAATAGTTCCTAACCTGAGGTACGGTTGAAAGAATGAAAGGAACTAATTCACAAAAGGCACTTACGTTAGGACCTGCCATGTAGTTAGCAGTCAATAAGTCTTAGCTGTTATTATGATTTTTTTCCCCCAAAGCACGAAACACAGCTTTAGCCCTTGGCCATACACTCTGCTAAATCCTTTTGCCCCTGCCAATAGACACTGAGACTTTTTACCTGCTACAAAACATCATCGCAGGATGCCCACTATCCCCCCACAAAAAGCTCTGGATCCTGACACTGTTTGCCATTCTTCCCAGCATCATGATCATTCTTTCATGTTCTGCCAGAGTGAACTGAACACCTGCCTTGTGCCAGGCTTTCTGTGAGGCACTTCCTATACCCTGCGTCACTTTATGTTCTCGTTCCCATATCACAGATGGAGAAACTGAAGCTCTCAGAGCTTATGTAACTTGTCCCAAAGGAACCCAGCAAAACAGTAGAAAAACCTAACTAGTCCTCTGCATTCTCCCCTGCTCGCCTCCAATCTATTCTCTATACCACAGCCAGACTGTTTTTGTCTCTTTTTTTTTAAATTAATAGACTTTATATTTTTAGAGAGGTTTTAGGTTCAGAGCAAAATTGAGAGGAAAGTACACAGAGTTCCCATGTGCCCCCTGTCCTCTGACACACACGGCCTCCCCCATTATCCACATCTCCCACCAGAGTGGTACCTGTATCACAATTGACGAAGCTACACGGAAACATCGTTATCACCCAAAGTCCATAGTTTCTGCTAGACTTCATTCTTGGTGTCATACATTCGGTGCGTTTTGACAAATATATAATGACACGTATCCACCATTATATTATCATACGGGACAGTTTCACTGCCCTGATAATCCCCTGTGCTCTGCTTATTCATCCCTCCCTCCTCCATAATCCCTGGTGACCACTAATCTTTTTACTGTTTCTATAGTTTTGCCTTTTCTAGAATGTCATAAAGTTGGAATCATACAGTATATACTCTTTTTAGAGTGAGCTTTTTAAAACACTAATTTGAGTGTGTCATTTCATCAGTTAGAACCGTTCCATACGTTCTTTGTACTGTTAGACCAAAATCTTTACTGTGGCTTGTGTGGTCTGGCCCCACCCACCCTGCCAGCCTCCTCTTGCTGTCTCTGCATCAACCACATCAACTCTTGCTCAGTTCTTCAACCCTCACCTATTCTGTTCCATCTGCCTGGAAAGTTCTTTCCTCCCCATTTCACCTAGAAAACTCCTGCTTGTCCTTCAGATCTCAGCTCGTGTCACTCAGGGAAACCACTTAACCCTCCCACATGATATTTACTGTGCCTTGTAGTCAGTGGGCTTGGAGTCTGTCTTCATTGAATAAGTGAAGGCACTATGTGTATAGCTATTTAAAGCACTTAACTTTGTCTTAGGTACTGTGCTGGATACTTTACATTTATTATTTCTAATTCTTACATCCTCCTTGCATGATCAGTACATAAGCTATATTTTATAGATGGGAAGTTGAGGCTCAGAGAAGTTCAGTATCTTACCCAAAGTCCCACAGCTCATGAGGGGTGGAGTTGGCATTTGTATACAGCTCTGTCTGAATTTAAAGCTGTGTTCTTACAGCTATACCACACCCCCTGATTTTTCTTAATGCTGGAGCCTGTGTTTGGGCCTTTGTTGGTGGCAGGGTACTGGGGCTTTCTGGGTGGGTGGGTGGGTGGGTGGCTACTCGTTTCCAGGGGTCAGTGGTCAAGGCAAAGGTTGGTGCCATTTAATAATTTGCAGCAGCTGCTCTGCAGTTGGGCGATCACAGCATTTGTTCACCATATGATGGTTTGGCTCCCATTCAGCTCCCCAGAGAGAGCCATACAGCCATCTTTTATTGCCACCCTCCGTGCTGAGAGAAAGAAGCACAAAGAGATAAAGTGACTGTGTGGCTTGCACTTGCTTTGGGCGATCATGCAGAGCTTCCTGACCTCACAGCCTCCATGCGCCTTCCCCTCATCCCAGGCTTCCACAGGTATCAGGGCAAGGCTGAGACCAGTCTTTGTCTTTCTCATGCAGCCAAATTCATTCTCTCCCTGAGCTTCTCCCCACCAAATGCTGAGGCAGGAGAAGAGTAAGGGTCGTTGTGTAAGGTTGTACAGCTTGTGGACTGCTCAGAGGCATATATGGTGCCCTCCAAGTGGGGGCTAAAAGTCAGCCAGTTCTCTGCTCACCTGTGCTCTAGCTTGGGGCTGCTTCTGCCCTTTTTCTAGTAGAGACCATCAGTTAGCCCTGGGCTCTGGAGACCAAACACCTTCTCTCTGCTTGGAATTTGCATTCGTTAGGATGTCCAGACTCTAGACCCTGCTGACCCCAGAACTCCTGCAAGCATAAATCACTGTAGTCATTGTTAACTACCCTTCCATCTAGGCTTGGAACTCCTTAAGCAAATTACTAGGACCAAGACCCTACCCTCTAGGGTCAAGAACAAAGCAGTTCTGGCTGAGTGTTAAGACCACAGGCTGCACAGTTGAGCATACTTGGATTCAGGTCTTCCTTCCATCACCTACTAACTCTGTGACCTAGGGGCACTCACTTCACCTCTCTGAGCCTCAATTCCCTCATCTGTGAAACCGAGTAGTGCTTATAAAAATTAAATATAATAATTTATGCAGTCATGAGAAAAGTGGCTAACATCAGTTGCTTACTATGTGCCTGCCACTGTTCTAGGCACTTTTATGGAGAGTAATTGCTTTAATCCTCGGAACAATCTATTTTCCATTATGAAGACTCTGAGGCACAGAAAGATTAACTAACTTGCCCACCGTCACACAGCTGCTAAATTGGTGAAGCTGGAATTTGAAACAGGGCTCTGAATCAGGGCTCGTTACTGACTCTCAAAGTAAAGCATATAGAAGTCAGTTCCAGCCCTGGCACAAAGAAAGTGCTCAACAAATAAAAGCCATTACTGTTATCAGCAGTAGCAGCTGCAGCTACCAGGATCAGAAGCTGCCAGCACATGAGATTTTATATATCATATGCCATGTCATGTGGTTCTCAAACCCTTTCCACAGAGGTACCTCCTGGTGTCTTTCAGATTGTTAGCGGGGCTTAGTGGGCAAGATTCCAGCTCCCCCTTTTCCCACTCCTGCCACCTTTTACCCAGAGAATCAGTTCCACTTTCATCTATTTATGTATTAAAATTCCAAGTAAAATTTTGTTTGAGAAAGAATTCTGCTGCCAAGCAAGAGTTTTAAAATGTGGCCCAGCCTAATCCATTTATCTTTAAATAAATGTGCCACAGAAAGAGCAAGTACCTTGCTCAGAGACACACAGCGAATGAGTTGGAGACCGTGCCAGGGCAGAGCTATTTCCTGATTCCCAGAGCAGTGGCTTTTTGCTAAGCCTCGTTCAAGGTCTTGTTTTTTCCCCTCAAGAGGCAACTGGGAGAATATATTTTGTTCACATTTCCCAGACCCCCTCATTCCATTGCGCTTTCTCCCGGTCTCCAAGCACACTGCCTATGTCTGCATCTGACCTGGCTGCACCCCTTCATGCAAATGCTGACAGGTGCCCCCAATCCCAGGCAGACCGACCCCAGCACCACCCTGCTTCACAAAGGCAAGTCGGGGAGTCTGGCCTCACACTGCTGGCTCCATCTCTCACTGTGCTGGTCAGACCTGAGCTCAGAGAGGAGGGAGAGCTGACCGGTTCGTAGTGTTAATGGGGTACATTTGAGAAATGCTAAACCAACAGTGCTTGGAAATTCAGGCCAGCAGCCAAGTATAGAGCCAGCCAAGTTTCAGTTGGGGTGGGAGGGGGTGGTTACTCTGAGGCCGATTTAGTGTCTTTTAAATACTGGATGAAGACATTGTTTATTCAAGACCTTGGGAGCACTAAGATAAAACATGCATAATGGATTTGGGGTCTTTGAGCAGACAGCTCTCCTAAACTGTCTCCATCATCATAATAAAGAATTGGGGCCATCCACTGAGGCCTGTTGTGTGCTGGGGAGCTGTGTATGGCTCTTCCTCCTTCAGTGAACTGTATGACGCAGGTTAGGAAGCTGAGGTTCAGAGAGGTGAAGAAACGGGCTCAGGGTCACACAGCTGATGGAGGAGAAGGAGCCAGAACTTAACCAGGGTTCTCCAACTCCCAAATCCTCATTCTTTTGATTTAGACTAAGACTTAAGGCTTAGGACCCTGACCTCTAGGGTCAAGGGCAAAGCAGTTTAGTCTGGGTGTTGAGACTAACCCTTGGATGTATTTATTTATTTTTTAAATTTAAATTTATTTATTTTTTAAGTATTTTTATTGGAGTATCATTGCTTTACAATGTTGTATTAGTTTCTGCCTTATAACAGAGTGAATCAGCTGTACATATACATATATCCCCATATCCCCTCCCTCTTGCGTCTCCCTCCCACCCTCCCTATCCCACCCCTCTAGGTGGTCACAAAGCACCTAGCTGATCTCCCTGTGCTATGCAGCTGCTTCCCACTAGCTATCTATTTTACATTTGGTAGTGTATATATGTCAGTGCTACTCTCTCACTTCGTCTCAGCTTACCCTTCCCCCTCCCCGTGTCCTCAAGTCCATTCTCTACGTTTGCGTCCTGTCCTGCCGCTAGGTTCATCAGAACCATATTTTTTTTTAGATTCCATATATATGTGTTAGCATACGGTATTTGCTTTTCTCTTTCTGACTTACTTCACTCTGTATGACAGACTCTAGGTCCATCCACCTCACTACAAGTAACTCAATTTCGTTTCTTTTTATGGCTGAGTAATATTCCATTGTATATATGTGCCACGTCTTCTTTATCTATTCATCTGTTGATGGACACGTAGGTTGCTTCCATGTCCTGCCTATTGTAAATAGAGCTGCAATGAACATTGTGGTACATGTCTTTTTTGAATTATGGTTTTCTCAAGGTATATGCCCAGTAGTGGGATTGCTGGCTCATATGGTAGTTCTATTTTTAGTTTTTTAAGGAACCTCCTTACTGTTCTCCATAGTGGTTGTATTAATTTACATTCCCACCAACAGTGCAAGAGGGTTCCCTTTTCTCCACACCCTCTCCAGCATTTATTATTTGTAGATTTTTTGATGGTGGTCATTCTGACCGGTGTGAGGTGATACCTCATTGTGGTTTTGATTTGCAGTTTTCTAATGATTAGTGATGTTGAGCATCCTTTCATGTGTTTGTTGGCAATCTGTATATCTTCTTTGGAGAAATGTCTGTTTAGGTCTTCCACCCATTTTTGGATTGTGTTGTTCTTTTTTCGATATTAAGCTGCATGAGCTGCTTGTATATTTTGGAGATTAGTCCTTTGTCAGTTGCTTCGTTTGCAAATGTTTTCTCCCATTCTGAGCCTTGTCTTTTTGTCTTGTTTATGGTTTCCGTTGCTGTGCAAAAGTTTCATTAGGTCCCATCTGTTTATTTTTGTTTTTATTTACATTTCTCTAGGAGGTGGGTCAAAAAGGATCTTGCTGTGATTTATGTCATAGAGTGTTCTGCCTATGTTTTCCTTTAAGAGTTTTATAGTGTCTGGCCTTACATTTAGGTCTTTAATCCATCTTGAGTTTATTTTTGTGTATGGTGTTAGGAAGTGTTCTAATTTCATTCTTTTACATGTAGCTGTCCAGTTTTCCCAGCACCACTTATTGAAGAGGCTGTCTTTTCTCCATTGTATATTCTTTCCTCCTTTATCAAAAATAAGGTGACCATAGGGGTGTGGGTTTATCTTTGGGCTTTCTATCCTGTTCCATTGATCTATATTTCTGTTTCTTTGCCAGTACCATGCTGTCCCAATTACTGTAGCTTTGTAGTGCAGTCTGAAGTCAGGGAGCCTGATTCCTCCAGCTCCATTTTTCTTTCTCAAGATTGCTTTGGCTATCTGGGGTCTTGTGTGTTTCCATACAAACTGTAAAATTTTTTGTTCTAGTTCTGTGAAAAATGCCAGTGGTAGTTTGATAGGGATTGCATTGAATCTGTAGATTGCTTTGAGTAGTACAGTCATTTTCACAATATTGATTCTTCCAATCCAAGAACATGGTATATCTCTCCATCTGTTTGTATCGTCTTTAATTTCTTTCATCAGTGTCTTACAGTTTTCTGCATACAGGTCTTTTGTCTCCTTAAGTAGGTTTATTCCTAGGTATTTTATTCTTTTTGTTGCAATGGTAAATAGGAGTGTTTCCTTAATTTCTCTTTCAGACTTTTTGTCATTAATGTATAGGAATGCAAGAGATTTCTGTGCATTAATTTTGTATCCTGCTACTTTACCAGATTCATTGATTACCTCTAGTAGTTTTCTGGTAGCATCTTTAGGATTTTCTATGGTATAGTATCATGTCATCTGCAAGCAGTGACGGTTTTACTTCTTCTTCTCCAATTTGGATTCCTTTTATTTCTTTTTCTTCTCTGATTGCTGTGGCTAAACTTCCAAAATTAGGTTGAATAATAGTGGTGAGAGTTGGCAACCTTGTCTTGTTCCTGATCTTGGAGGAAGTGGTTTCAGTTTTTCACCATTGAGAATGATGTTGGCTGTGGGGTTGTCATATATGGCCTTTATTATGTTGAGGTAGGTTCCCTGTATGCCTATTTTCTGGAGAGTTTTTAACATAAATGGGTGTTGAGTTTTGTCAGAAGCTTTTTCTTCATCTATTGAGATGATCATATGCTTTTTATCCTTCAGTTTGTTAATATGGAGTATCACACTGATTTGCGTATATTGAAGAATCCTTGCATTCCTGGGATAAACCCCACTTGATCATGGTGTATGATCCTTTTTTTTATATATATAAATTTATTTATTTATTTATTTATTTATGGCTGTGTTGGGTCTTCGTCTCTGTGCTGAGGGCTTTCTCCAGTTGTGGCAAGCGGGGGCCACTCTTCATCGCGGTGTGCGGGCCTCTCACTATCGCGGCCTGTCTTGTTGCGGAGCACAGGCTCCAGACGTGCAGGCTCAGCAGTTGTGGCTCACGGGCCTAGCTGTTCTACGGCATGTGGGATCTTCCCAGACCAGGGCTCGAACCCGTGTCCCCTGCATTGGCAGGCAGATTCTCAACCACTGTGCCACCAGGGAAGCCCTGATGATCCTTTTAATGTGCTGTTGGATTCTGTTTGCTAGTATTTTGTTGAGGATTTTTGCATCTATGTTCATCAGTGATACTGGCCTATAGTTTTCTTTTTTTGTGACATCTTTGGTTTTGGTATCAGGGTGATGGTGGCCTCATAGAATGAGTTTGGGAGTGTTCCTCCCTCTGCTATATTTTGGAAGAGTTTGATAAGGATAGGTGTTAGCTCTTCTCTAAATGTTTGATAGAATTCACCTGTGAAGCCATCTGGTCCTGGGCTTTTGTTTGTTGGAAGATTTTTAATCACAGTTTCAATTTCAGTGCTTGTGATTTGTCTGTTCCTATTTTCTATTTCTTCCTGGTTCAGTCTTGGAAGGTTGCGCTTTCCTAAGAATTTGTCCACTTCTTCCAGGTTGTCCATTTTAGTGGTATATAGTTGCCTGTAGTAATCTCTCATATCCTTTGTATTTCTGCAGTGTCAGTTGTTACTTCTTCTTTTTCATTTCTAATTCTGTTTATTTGAGTCTTTTTCACTTCTAATTCTGTTGATTTGAGTCTTCTCCCTTTTTTTCTTGATGAGTCTGGCTAATGGTTTATCAGTTTTGTTTATCTTCTCAAAGAACCAGCTTTTAGTTTCATTGATTTTTGCCATTGTTTCCTTCATTTCATTTTCATTTATTTCTGATCTGATCTTTGGGAATCCCCATAAGGTTAACAGCTGATCTTTCAGCAGAAACTCTGCAAGCCAGAAGGGAGTGGCAGGACATATTTAAAGTGATGAAAGGGAAAAACCTACAACCAAGATTACTCTACCCAGCAAGGATCTCATTCAGATTCGATGGAGAAATTAAAACCTTTACAGACAAGCAAAAAGTAAGAGAATTCAGCACCACCAAACCAGCTTTACAACAAATGCTAAAGGAACTTCTCTAGGCATGAAACACAAGAGAAGGAGAAGACCTACAAAAACAAACCCAAAACAATTAAGAAAAGGGTAATAGGAATATACATATCAATAATTACCTTAAATGTAAATGGATTAAATGCTCCAACCAAAAGACATAGACTGGCTGAATGGATACAAAAACAAGACCCATGTATATGCTGTCTACAAGAGACCCACTTCAGACCTAGGGACACATACAGACTGAAAGTGAGGAAAAAGATATTCCATGCAAATGGAAATCAAAAGAAAGCTGGAGTAGCAATTCTCATACCAGACAAAATAGACTTTAAAATAAAGACTATTACGGGAGACAAGGAAAGACAGTACATAATGATCAAGGGATCAATCCAAGAAGATATAAGAATTATAATTGTTTATGCACCCAGCATAGGAGCACCTCAATAAATAAGGCAAATGCTAACAGCCATAAAAGGGGAAATTGACAGTAACACAATAATAGTAGGGGACTTTAACACCCCACTTTCGCCACTGGACAGATCATCCAGGCAGAAAATAAGGAAATGCAAGCTTTAAATGACACATTAGATAAGATGGACTTAATTGATATTTATAGAACTGTCCATCCAAAACTAACAGAATACACTTTCTTCTCAAGTGCTTGTGGAACATTCTCCAGGATAGATCATATCTTGGGTCACAAATCGAGCCTCGGTAAATTTAAGAAAATTGAAATCATATCAAGTATCTTTTCCGACCACAAAGCTATGAGACTAGAAATCAATTACAGAAAAAAAACTGTAAAAAATACAAACACATGGAGGCTAAACAAAACACTATTAAATAACCAAGAGATCACTGAAGAAATCAAAGAGGAAATCAAAAAATACTTAGAAACAAATGACAATGAAAACACGACAACCCAAAAGCTATGGGATGCAGCAAAAGCAGTTCTAAGAGGGAAGTTTATAGCAATACAGTGCTACCTCAAGAAACAAGAAAAATCTCAAACAACCTAGCCTTACACTTAAAGCAATTAGAGAAGAACAAAAAAACCCCAAAGTTAGCAGAAGGGAAGAAATCATAACCCTTGGATTTTGATGGAGACCATTGAGATACTCTTAACTTGGGATGGGCAGCATACTAGGAACAAAGATAATTAAGACATCCTGAAAACACTGTAAACCTCCAAATTAATTTAGGCTGTTAGGGTAAGTTATCATGGCAAGGAGACCCCAAAAATCTTGTAATGGGTGCCACAGAAAGACCTGACATTCCCTGGTAGTGTCCACCTAATTGTTTCTCTGGGCTTGACTGGCCTTACCGCAGTATGATAGGCTCATACTGTTCACTCAGTGAACATTAATGGAGCACCTTCCCTGGGCCAGGCAGGAGGTATTGGCACCCATGGCGGTACAGGGTGTACATAGCCATGCAGAGCTGGAAAGTTACTGTTTTCAGAGACACACCTGGGTTCATATCCCATCTCTGCTTCCTTCTGACTGTGGGCATAACTTCACAGGCTGATCACGGGGTATTCCACAGTGGTTAAAAGCAAGGGCCAGCATGCTTTTTTTTTTTCTGTAAAGGGCCAGGTAGCAAATATTTTCAGCTTTGCAGCCCATATGGTCTCAGTCCCCACTACTCAGCTTTGTGGTTGCGGCATGAAAGTGGACGTGCATGAAAGTGGACGTTCACAATACATGAATGAGTGTAAGCGTGTGCTGATAAAACCTTATTTACAAAACTAGGTGGTAGGCTGGATTTGGCCATATCTGGCCTATGGTTTGTAGTTTGCTAACTTCTTGTTAAGGATATGGCTTCTGGAATGTGGCTACCTGGGTTCAAATCCTGACTCTGCCCTTTGCTGGCTGTGTTGACCTTGGACAAATTACAAAACTTCTCTGTGCTTTAGTTTCACCATGTGCAAAATGGGGATGATAATGATCCTTCTATTATAGGGAGATTGTGAGGAATAAAATAATATTTGTAAGGCACTTAAAAAACAGTGTCTGGCATGTTGTCAGCCTGAATCATCATTAGCTACCTATAGGGAGAGTAGTAGATGTGAAAGAGCAATGATATTAATACCTACCCTTTGGGACCTTGGATTGTAAGGATCAGATGATGTCGTTTTTGTGAGCTCCATTAGGGCATCGGTTTTTTAGTGTTTTGTTCTTTCTTTATCCCCCCTAATAAAACTTACTTACAAAAACAGGTGGCCAGCCATGGGCCGCACCTTACCAATTTAGTTTTTTTTTTAATACTGCCTTAAAATATTATTTATCTTGATTACTGAATTTTGGGGCACCCCTCCTTCAAATTTTGTGCCCAAGGTGAGAGCTTCACTCACCTCATCCTAGTCCCAGGCTGACCAGGGCTTAGAGCAGTTCTGGTACATAGTAGACTTTTAGTTAATGTTTGCTGAATAAATGAAGTGCCTGGACACAGGGTCTGGCACCAAGTGGCTCTTCAAATAAACAGAAGCTCCCATAGTGTTTGTGTGTCACAAGGGTTAAGACCTCAAGTTTGGGAGTCAGACCACTGGAGTCCATATTTGAGCCCAGCCATTTACTGTGTGACTTTTAAAAGTTTCTTAGCCTCTCTGTGCCTCAGTTCTCTTATATGTAATGTGAAGCTAATGATAGTACTTACCTTATAAGGATGCTGTGAGGATTTTAAATGAGTTGATCTGTCTAAAGTGTTTAGAAGAATATGGGACACTTGATGAGCACTCAATAGATACTAACCTCTTTATTATTTTTCTCCTGGGGTCAAGAGTCACTGATGGGCAAAATGGCAGAAATGAGTAGCGCATCTAATGAAGAACTAGCTAGAACCGTTTCAGAAAAGTGGAATTTTCTATTCCTAAACCTTAGTGAGCATCAGAACTGTCTGACAAGCTTGTCTAACGTGCAGATTCCTGTTTCCCAGGATTTGGATTCATTATGTTTGTGGCCCCCAAATCCCCTTTTCCAACATGCCAGGTGAGTGTGATGCAGGGGTGCCAGGAGCACTCGCTGAGAAACACCAGATCTTTGGTTTCCAGAGAACAGTGTCTCTCAGGCCTTGCAGCTTCCCGGGAACAGGCAGATCAGCCACTTCCTGTCTGCTTTCCTCTCTCCATGTCCCTGGAGGGACTCTGCTTCCAGATGGAGTCAGTTAGTTTCAGCTGCTGCCAGGCCTTTCCCCAGGGCCTCCAGCTGTACAAATCTCTGACCCTCTTGTCTCGGGGACTTCCCAGCTCGTGTGTCAAGGGCTGTGCTACACTCCTCAGCTGAATGTGGGACCCCTCTGCTGGGGGCGCTCTGCAAGCTGAGGTGTCCCTAGGAGATCTGACTCTGTGGTTCTTGACTGTCAAAGGGCATGATGCCCTTAGAGGGACAACCAGCATCTCTCCTTCAAGGGCAGCTAGAAGCCAGGGACAGAGCTGTGCTTCTAGGGAAGGATTGCAGGCTCTGTAGCTGCACAAGAAGGGAAGGATTGCAGGCTCTGTAGCTGCACAAACCATGGGGTCTTAGATTGTGGCTCAATATCTATGTGCCTCTTGGATTCTGGTAGAGCTCTTGGGAGAATTAAATGGAATAAGAAGGCAAAGCACCCAGCCAGTGTGTGGCATACAGCAAGTGCTCAGAGTGTAATGTGTCTGCAGAGAAGCAGGGATTTGAGGTGGGTTGGGGAATAAGTAGATCTCTTCCTGCCGGCTCACCCCTCCTTTACCTGACCACCTAGACTCTATGCCCCACTCTGTAGGATGTTTCTTGGTTTTGCAGTTGTGGTTCTCATCCTTCCAACTACATTGTAGGCTCAATGAAGTCTCAAGCTAGAATAATACTCTGTGTGTGTGCCAGTCACCTAATGTTTATTGAATACCACCTTTGTGGAAAGCAACTAATGATGGGGAATTACAGTTTCTCTTTTATTTAAAAAAAAAATCTTTTTTTTACATCCCTCTTCATTTCATGACTAAATGGAATAACCTGGGGAAGTATGTGACCCATCCTAGACCCAAAATACTGCTTTTTAAAATGAAATTATTGCAAATTATAGCTGGCAAGAAATCCCAAGTTCATCTGATTCCACCCAGTGGTTTTATAGGTGAGACAACTGAGGCTCAGAGGGGGGAAGTGGTTTGCAATTAGGGGTCCTCATCTGAACCACAGAGCTCAGAAAATGATGTGAGTGCCTGTTTTCACATTTCTCCCAGGCATGGTATATAACTTGTACCATTACAGATGGACAGGACAGAAGTTTATTCCTTACATACAAGGGGTGCTTTTGGACACTGGGACTTAATTTTCTCCCCAAACCAGTTGAAAAGGGCTCAGCTAATGAGTAGCCGAGCTGTGGCTAGCTCACACACCTTACCCCATCTGAAAGCTTCCCACACTGGATGAGAGTCACAGCCCAGTGGTTAGTGGTATGGAAGAAAGAAACTGTGCCATTACTTGCCCAGTGCTTGGTAAAATCCAGAGACCCTACAGCCGTAAGGAGCTTTGTTTGCTTGTTTGGAAGGGGGTAGGAAAACTGCCAGCTGTAGAGGAAAATGCCTTTAAAACCCAAGTTCTGGTTTTTCTCAGTGTATTTAAGGTAGACTGACTATTGTGGAAAAGCAACCTAGATGGCCTAACAAAAAGAAGCCTATTTCTCACTCATTTAACAGTTCGATGTGATAGAACTTCAGCAGAGTTACTCAAGAGTCCAGCCAGGCCTCTTCCATCTTGTGGCTCCATCATCCCTAGATCCTCAGAATCCTCTGCAGGCTGTTTGCATCTGCTAACTGATGAGAAAAAAAGGTAGAGGACTGATGGGGAAGATTTTTATGGGCTAGGCCTGGCAAAGCCATACATCATTATTACCAGCATTTCGTTCATTCCATTGGCCAGAACTCAGTCACGTGGCTGCACCCAAACACAAGGGCTGCAGGGAAATATAGTCCAGCAGGGTACTCAGGTGAACAAGCTTGGAAACAAGTTTGGCCAAGTATCTAGTCTCTGCGACACTTTGTAACTTTGAGCAAGTCTCTTCTGTTACCCATCTTTAAATGCAGGAAATGAGGCCGGCTTGTATCATAGGATTGTGCCAAAGATAAGAGAGATCATGGCTGTTAGAGTGCTCAGAAGGAGAAAATACAGGTGAACTGCTTCTGTTATTAACTTCACCATCTCCTGAATGCCTGGCCCAAGGCCAAGTACATAGTAGGCACGAAACACACCATTGTGCAGGTGATGGTCTTCCTCCCAGCATCCTGAATGCATGCTTTGCCTTATCTAGGTGGCATTTGGTTCACGCACACAACTTTTCGACAGCTCATCCACTGCAATCAGTCATTGCCGATGGCCCCTGCCAGCTGTGAGCTGGAACACAGGAAGGGTTTTATCTGAAGCCAGAGACATCCTGAAAGGATGAGGCCTCCCTTCTTGGGCCCCAGGAAGGCTGCCCATTGTGGCTCACTTTCTTTTCAGCCCAGAGGCCCGTGGTAACCATGAGCTCACTGATGGGCTACCGTAGCCAGCTCTGGAGGCCGCTGCCGAGGCCTGGAGCTCGTGGCGTGTGGACTGGAGGTCTTGTTTCTCCCTGACCCCTCCAGGAGCCCCAGTAGTGCTCAGAAGGAGGAGGAAGAGGCCTCAGATACTGTCAGAACTTATTCCTCAGTGGGGTGCCCAGCTTACCATACCATATTTAGATGAGCATTATGAATGTTTAAGACAAAAGCCACTCCTCAGAGAGTAACAATACTAACAGCTGATACTTAAGTAACGTTTACTATGTGCTAGGCACGTTAACTCATTTAGTCTTCACGATAACCCTATGAGATAGGCAGAATTATTATCCCAGTTTTATAGAGAAGAAAATTGAGGCACAAAATATTCACTGGCCTTACCCAAGGTCAATCACAGGAGAATTCCTTAGTTAAGGCATGGACTCTGTAGTTCATAATAGTCCCTGCCACTCCTTAATGCCTCCCAGACAAAGAGGCTGAGTGTCAATTGCCACTCCTCTGCACTTGAAGAGCAGTAGAGAGTGTGTTGCTTAAGACTGGACCCTGGATCCAGACCACTCTAGTGTAAGTCCTGGCTCTGCTACATTTTAGCTGTGCAAACTCGGGCAAATTATTAACTACTCTAAACCTCATCTGTAAAGTTTGTCTAAAGTCACTGGCTCTTTTTGCCTCCAAGGGCTATATTTAGTCCAGGCTATTAGTTTGCAACCTCTGACTTGAGGCATATTCAGATATGCTCTGTTTGCCAGTAGAAGTGAAAATGACCCTGTAGCAGATGCCAACAGATGTGGAAATTGGAGCTTAGAAAGTTCAAGTAACTTTTCTGTGGTAGATGAGGGTACCAGATCTTCCGCTGGAAGCTAGGCCTATAAATCTGCCCACTAACTAGCTCCATCATCCTTTTATTTGCATGTTTTGTAAAAGCCTCTTTCCCAGAACCTGGTGTAGATGCTTTGGAATGAACAACTCTACCACTTATTAGCAGGGTGACTTAAGGTACTTCCTGAGCCTTAATTTTCTCATCAAAAAAATGGGCTAATAACTATTTTCCATATGGTGTGATTTGGAGGTATTGGCCAATCTTGCCTGAAAAACCTGTTTTGCCACCTCACCTCCAGAAAATATCGGTGGCATGGCCAACTCTCAACCATCTTGCTGACTCCCTCTTAACACTCGTTGGGGTTTAGAAGCCCTCACTGTCTGTGTTCTCCCTCAACTTGGCCCAGCCTGGGATTTGGGGAACTGCAGGAGCTACACTCATCATATTGTTTTTAAATGCCCTGTGTCCTTGCTTGTGTCCCCAAACCACCCTGGACTCAAGGGTTGCGTATGTCCCAAGAATTTATCTCAAGCACTAAGCCCTATGCCCATGCAAAATAAATGTGTGTCGGGAACAGCAACAGCCCAGGGGATGGCCTGGAATGTGCCATCATTCCCTTACCATGGGTGTGGAGTTTGGAACAGAGTTGGAGGGCTCCCGGCTCCCTTGTCATCTGCCCAAACTAGGCTGTGCAGCCTCCCAGTTCTTACAGGGATCTCTAGGCCCTCCTAAGAGGTGGGCTACTCTCTTGTAGGGCTGTAGCCATTGCCCTTGTAGAGCTTACAGTCTAATAGGGAGGCTGACATGTAATTTAAAAGAATCGTACAATTATGGAAGTCTATGCAAAGGACTGGTTGGTTAG
Source organism: Balaenoptera physalus (assembly GCF_965194825.1). Lineage (NCBI taxonomy): Eukaryota > Metazoa > Chordata > Mammalia > Artiodactyla > Balaenopteridae > Balaenoptera > Balaenoptera physalus. Next base: position 14,717,915 of record NC_138892.1, read on the forward strand.
CAAATGCTGTCCCCATTCAAATGTGTAGGGCGTGGATTTTGTTTTGTTCACTGTATATGCCTTAGAAGAGTGCCTGGCACATAGTAGGTATTCAATAAATAGTCATTGAATGAACAAATGACCATGACATCTACACTGGGTTTTGAAAGACAAATGGAAGTTTGTGAGGAGATTTGCCTAGAACTTGGCAGTGACCAGGATGAAAGGGAGTCCGTCAGGCCTGAAAGACGGAGGAGGATTTGCTCAGAACAAGGATCTATGAAGATGGCCCTGGGCTGAATGGCAGCTTAAGATCTATTTGTTCCATTTCCACCCTCTGTTGACTCAAGGCCATCTTTATGTGCTGGTCTCTGGGTTTTCACTGGAAAGTTCCATTGGAGAAAGAGCCAGAAGAGCACACTCTCTCAGAATATTTTAGCTGGAAAAGGCCTCAGAGGTTGTCCCATCTAACCTCCTCATTTTACCCATAAAGGGACTAAGGCTTAATAGGCAAATTAACTTGTCCAAGGTCTCGGGCTAGTTAGTGTCAGGGTCAGGACAGGAAGCCAGGTTTTTAACTCTAGGCCTATGTTCTTTCCATTATATGAGGGGTTTCCAAAGCCATTTCAATTTATTTATTTATTTGTTTGTTTGTTTGTTTTTATTTTCAGCAGTAGAACCCTTTTTTCCCAAATAGAAGCTTATATGGATAAACTCAGTTGCCCTGGATAAAGCCTCATGAAGGACCTGTGGTGGCCCCATAATCTCCATCATGGACCAGCTCCCCCCTCCCTATACATACACTCTTTCTTTGATAGAGACAGTTAACATTTTCTCAGTCTTGTGGAAGTGCATAGAAGTGCTGCCTCAATTCCCTAACCCCACTCCTGCTTACAAAAAGATTTCTTCTCCTAAGTCCCATTTCAAAACCATTGCACTGTACATAATACGGCACAGTGCATGGCACACAGTAAGTGCTCAATAAATGTTCATTAATATCATTTTATTGTGCATTTGACTCAGTCCATAGAAATCAGAGAAATGGGGAGGGGAGCTGCTGCTTGTGGGCCACGTACTATGAGCCATGCGCAGGACTAAATACTTAACTATAACTTACTTTGTTGACCTTCCTAACCAGGTCAATACCACCATCTCCATTTTACAGCTGAAGACACTGAGACTCAGAGAGGTCAGCTACTTGCCTGTGGTCACACAGATAGTAAGGACTAAGCTGGGACACAGCCCTGGTTGCTTGACAGCCCAAATCCCTCCCTCCCAAAGACACACACACACACACAAATGCATGCACAGCAAATTCAGCATTCTTTCAGTCAGACTGAACTGCCTGTTATGGTTTCATCCAATCTTGAAAACAGTACCATTCCTTCGTTCAGTGAAACTTTTTGAGCACCTACTATGTGCCAAGTACTCTACCAAGCCCTGCTGCAAGCATATGCTGTGTAGACAGGTGAACAAACATCAGATGAGTAACTACAAGTGTGACGAGTATTACCAAAGGGAAAAAAGAGAGTGACTCTGGGCATGTGTTAGTATCCCCATCATATATATGAGGAAACTGAGGCCCACATAGGTTCAAGACTTACTCAAAATCACAGGGTAAATAATAAAAATAGCTGAAATTCATTGTGTGCTTACTATACACCAGGCACTTTTCATGAACTCAAATTCTCTTAACAACTCTGTGAAGTAAGTAGTGTTGTTCTCTTTATTTCCCAAAAGGAACCTGAGTCACAAAGCATGAAAGTAACTTGCCTGAGGTTGCAGGGCTAGGAAGTGCCTGAGTTGGGATTTGAACCCAGGGTGGCTGGCTCCAGAGCCTGTGTTCTCAACCCTTTTGAATCCAGGTGTGACTGGCTTCCCTGCTGCTATTTCTGCAGGAAGAGAGAGGTGGAAGCAGGTTCACAATCCCTGCCCTTTGGGGCATCCTGGGAACCCCCTGATGTGCCACTGTAATTGTTGTGACTGAGAGCTCTGCTTCAGGAAAGCCAGGATCCCTGTCCTGGGCAGAAATGCCCTAAAACAGCATCCTGCAGCGCAGCCCTGCTCGGGAAGAAGCACCTCCCTGAATTAGTGGTGTTTCCCAAGGGTGGGGCTGAGATCTCAGACAATTAGAGGGAGATTCATGCTTCAGGAATCTGGAACCTCTGAGGAGAGGAAAACAACGTTCTGACTTCTGTCTCACAGAGGCTGGAGCCAGGTTCAGGCTCTCATCACATTCCTGAAGGGCCCATGTGCTCTGTGGGTGGGCAGGTGACTTGGCCGGGGTGGGGTCAGGAGCAGGTCCTTCCCAACCTCCCCGGCCTCAGAGACGGAGATTTTGGAGACCCAAAGAGAGCCATAAAGGGTTCTCTGAGCGGCGGTTCCCACAGCCCAAGCGCCTGAGAGAGAAGTGGGTTAAACAGGGCCCTCAGGAGGAATATGGGGCTCTTTCCAGGGGGCTGGGGTGGGGTGGGACACCACTGAAGAATACATGTTTCCTGAGTCCCCACACGGTGATGATCTCATGCAGTTTTTAAAACTGTTTTAGAAAAGTTAGAGAGTGAGCGTGTCGCCTTGCCTCATCTCATGTGAGCCGCACAGTAGGCCTGTGGGCTCTCATCTGTAAAATGAGAATTATGCTCATTATAAATGAGGTGAGGAGCAAAACGAAGTCAGGTTCAGAACAAATTTTACATAGTGTTTGCCGCTTTCTCACAAAGTTGTGCGAATTCATGAAAATGCTTTAGGAACTAAGAAAAAAATGCCCTAAAGTATTATCTTCTGCTATCTCATATTAATACAATTAATTCAAATCCTGGAGTGATCCCAAAATGCCTCACTTCTTTCTTTAACATATTAAAACATATGGTTTTGTCATGCACTGATTTATCTAAATCTTCCATGAAGGCAATTAAGTTTTTTAGCCTCTTATCTCTTATGACAAGAAGCTGCTCACTTTACTTTAGAATGAAAGAAGTAAAAGGATTCTTCCTTTTTTTTCAATCATGAGTGTGCATCTTTAAAGTTTCAGAGTCATATTTGTATGTATGTATTTCTTGACTTCCAAGCTAGATTCTAAACTCCGAAGGGCTGACCCATGTCTAATTTTTAGCATTTGTTGAGCATTTTTCTACGTGCCAGGTAATGTTCTAAGTGCCTTACATGGATTAATTCATTTAATCCTCCCAGCACCTCTTATTAAACATACTCTTATGATACCTACTTTACAGACAAGGAAGCTGACACACAGAGCGGGGCTTCCAAGCCAGGTGATCGGGCCCCAGAGTCCCCGTTCTTAGCCACTAACTCTGCTGCCCCACCTAGAGCCCTGTGCTCAGAACCCTGCATCTAGGAGGCACTGGGAAATGCTTGTGAGTTTCATTTAAGGCCATTCCCTTCTCTGTTCTCTCTCTCATTGTGTAACCTGGGGAAATGAGGCTCAGAGGTGTGAGATAATGGGGGGGGGGGGGTCAGGAATGCTTTCACTGCGTGTAACAGAAAACCTGACATGTGACAGCGTAGGCAATAAAGACACTTCTTTTTCTCACATAATAAGGGTCTAGATATAGGTGTTTCCAAATGGTTGCAGTAAGAGAAATCGCTGTCAAGGATCCAGGCTCTTCTTGTCTTTCTGTCCCCCATCTTTAGCATATTGGCATTTTGTTCTCAGGCTCAACACCTCAGTGTCTGGGATCTCCAGAGAAACGGAACCAATAGGAGCAATCTCTAAATATATTGTATATTTAAATACAATATATTTTATTTTTTAATACATACAATATATTATAAATATTGTTATATATAAATATATTATATATCGTATATAAATACATATATATATAAACAAGGAATTGCCTCACGTGATTATGGAGTCTGGGAAGTCCAAGATCTGCAGTCATCAAGCTGGAGACCCAGGAAAGCTGACAGTATAGTTCCAACCCGATCCAAAGGCTTGAGAAGCAGGAGAGCTGATGGTGTAAATTCCAGCTCGAATTCAGGTCCAAAAGCAGGAGAAGACACCCTCCACAGGACAAGAAGACACACACACTAGCAAGAGGGTGGATTTCAAGTTGTGTTAGCTTCCTTCCACCCCAGGAAGCACAAAGAAGCTTTGATACATCTCACACCAGTGGGACAGTAAGAGCCAAGAGAGTTAGAACACTTCCTGGCTGCCACCACAGCTCCCTTGGTAGAAAAAAGCCTACTCAGAGACATGAAAAATTTGGAGAAAATACTGAAACTATGGCAAAGGATTACTCCCCCCATATGTAAATAGTTCTTATAAATCAATAAAGATGAATACCCCAATATAAAAATAAGCATAGATAGAAATATAATTCACTAAAAAGAAGAAATACCCTGTGAACATTAAGTGAAAAGATGCTAAATTTCAATAATTATCAAAGAAAACATGAAGGAAACCGGGAGATATTTTTTTCAGAATCAAAAAGGTTAAAAAGATTGACTTCACGTTTGTGAAGGGTAGAGGAAACTGGCCTTCCAATAAGCTATTGATAAAAGTGGAAGCTAATACGAGTTTTCTAGAGGACAGTATAATTTTAAATGTTTATAGCCTTTGACCCTGTACATTCTCTACTAAAGGTTTTCGGTAAGGAAAAAGTTTAAAAGGCCAAAAAGATATAGTTATAGAGCCATTCTTCCCAGACTGAATGTAATAATTTTTAAAAATCTAAATAGGCACCAAGATAATATACAATCAATAAAAAGATCTATATGTTTACATTTAGGCATGCAAAGATCCCTTGAAATAGTAATTGAAAAAAGATTATGGGATGGCATAGATGTATAATTTCCATTTTATTTAGAAATGTATGTATATGTGTATTTACATATTGAAAATATGGGAGGAAATTGTTGGAATATAAACATTGTCTCTGAACTTTGGGACTACTGCGTTCTTTTACCATGTTCTTTATATGTTGCTATGCTGTTTGATATTTTCTTTACCTAAGTAAGCACATGTCACATTAATTAACAGAAAAATCCCTATAAAACTTTTTTTTTCCTTTGGCGGGGGGAGGGATTTGGCCCTGAGAAGCTTGTTGGACACAGTTGCTGCCCTTACCCTTCTTCAGAGGCTTTAGAAAACCAAGCTTTCAAGGCCCCCTGAAGCAAGGGTGTTTAGATCCAGGGAATGGATCTTGGGGCAAAGGTGAGTAAGTAGAGGTGAGGCAGGAGGAGCCGTGAGGAGGGAGATGTGCTAATTTTAGCATCTCTGAGAGAGAGTTGTTCCAAGTTTCCTACAGTGTCCCCTTGCACAAGCTTAGCTCTGTCCTCCAGCCCCCGCCCAGTGACTGCAGGGCTAACACAGGCACTAATAGACTTCAGATTGCAACAAAATGCTTGAAATCTCTGCTGCTTTAAATAGAGGTATTTGGCACCCTTTTGGATGGCAGGTCTGGGAGAGCGAGGCCCTTAGCACTTTCCCTAGTTTAAAGCTCTGCAATGAAGTCACTTGGATGCCAGCTTTCCTTTCAACCTCAGTATCTCTAAGGAAAAACTCCTGATCATCCCTAAACCAGGCAATACTTCCTGCCCCTGAAGTCTTCCAGCTCAAATCCTGAGGGCTCTTGCATTCCTGCTCCATCTTCTCTGTTATTTAACCTCTCTCTCTTTCTCCTCCTCCCCTTCTTCAGGAGAAGGATTCAGGGTATATTATTTAAAGTATATTCTGTGGTCTCTTTATAGAATCATAGAACTCTCTCTCTCTTAAAAATAATATAAATAATAATAACTCTTTTATTTGGTGTCTATTAAATACCAGTCATGTTATATATGTATTGTTTTCTTAAAACAACCCTATGAGATGGCAATATCTTAAGATTTAAACAGGCACTTGACAAAAGAAGGATACAAAAAATGGCCAATAAGCACATGAAATAATGCCACACATCATTAATCATTAGGAAAATGCAGATAAAAACCATATGAGATGTCAAATTAAAAAGACTGACAATGCAAACTGTTGGCAAGGATATGGAGCAACAGGAACTCTCAAACACTGCCAGTGGGAGGGTGAAATGGTACTACCTCTTTGGGAAATAGTTTGGCTGATTCTTATAAAGTTAAATATTAATATATATGTACCACTTAATCCAACTATTCTCCTACTACATTTTTTCTCAAGAGAAATACAACATGTCTACTGAATGACTTGTACAAATTTTCATAGCAGTTGTATTCATAATAGCCCCAAACTGGAGACAACCCAAATGTCCATCAGCTATTGAGTGGATAAACAAAATGTGGTATATCCACATAATGGAATGCTTCTCAGTGATAAAAAGGAATAAACTACTGAGAGATATGCATTATTTATCTATGCTGAGTAACAAACCACCACAAACTTATTGACATAACATAACACATATTTGTTATCTCACAGTTTCTGTCAGTCAGAAGTCTGGGCACAGCTTAGCCAGATCTTCTGCAAGACTGCAGTCAAGATGTCAGCCAGGGCTTGGTTCTTATCTGGAGGCTTGACTGGCAATGGGACCACTTCCAAGTTCATGCAAGTTGTAGGCAGAATTCATTTCCTTGTGTCTGTAAGACTGAGGGCCCTGGTTTCTTACTAGTTATCAGTCAGAGGCCACCCTCAGCTCCTGGAGGTTTCCCAAAGTTTCTTGTCACCTGGACCTTTCCATAGTTCTTCTCACTGCATGGCAGCTTGCTTCTTCAAAACAAACAAGGGAGAAAGAGAGCGCGTCTGCTGGCAAGATAGAGACTTGTAACATGATCATGAGAGTGACGTCACATTACCTTTGCCATATTCTAGAAACAAGTCCCGGGTCCTGCCCACACTCGGGAGGGGATTATATAAGGGCATGAACACCGGGAGGTCAGTCGGGGTCAGGTGGGTTACTTCCTAGTCCATCCTCCACAACACAGATGAATCTCAAAGACATTGTGTTGAGCAAAAGAGGCTAGGTACAAAAGACTACATACATTATAATTCCATTTATATGAAATTCTAGGACAGGCAAAGTAATGTATAGTCACTGAAAGATCAGTGGTTGCCTAGGGCCAAGGGAATGGGTCAGGGAGTTGACTGTAAGAGGGGCACAAGGCAACTTCAGGGGTGATAGAGGTATATATTTTGACCTGTGTGATGGTTATATGGGTTTATACATTTGTCAGAGCTCATCAAACTGTACATTTTAAATAGGTACATTTTATTTTGTGCAAATCATACTTCTAGGAAGTATATCTTTAAATATTTTTTAAAGTATTTTAAAAAATATACTCTGAATTTCACATTTTTATCGCCATTTTACCTATGAGGAAAACTGGGGTCCACAACTTGCCCATAGCCACACAGCTGGTGGAGCTAGGATTCTAAGCCAGGTCTAACTGCAAGTGCATTCTGTCTTCCTCTGCTGCCACTTTCACAAAGAAGAAAACAGCGGCCTGGCAAGCTGAGGAAATATTCCCCAGGCCTCGCAGAAGTGGCAGAGAGTCTCAATCTTGTGTTTTTTGATTTCAAGTCAAGAGTTCTTTGTACCACTAGGTCTGCCAGACCTTGTTAAAGCCTTGTAGCAGATTTTAAGAGTTATAATTGCATTTTAAAATTTATCCATATGTGTCATTGTAAATACGCTTAACAATGTTCTTCTCTTAAAACACATAATCCTATGAACCAGTTCTTTAAAAGAACAATGTATGGTCTGAAGATGAAGCCTTCAGAAGGTGTGCCATATACTGTTGGTTGCTTGCCTTCTTTCTTGCCTCCTAAATCCTGAGTTTATCCAGATGTTGGCCATATACTTCAAGGAAACATAGACCCCTTCTAGTGCCAGGGGATGAATCTTGGTTTGTTTCAGCTAGTTGTGATCACTCTGTTTCCACTGAGAGAGGTGTGTTTAGGAAAGAGCCTGAGATGCAGTTCTGACCAGTGAGGCCTGAGAGGTACGTGCCAGGGGATTCTGGAAAATCTACGAAGCTTCTTTTTTAAGAAGGAAGGGACTTTTTCTGAAAGATATGAGAGTGAGAACTTGGGAGTTGGGATGGGTCACTGATGATATGAGGGACAGTGTGAGGACAAAAGTCTATCCCTGAGAATAAGAGTGAGAAGGACACAAAGCATTTAAATCCTTAAGGGTGATGCTGAGCCTCTGATTCACTCACCCCTGTGACCGCCCAGCTCAGTAATGTAATACATTTTCTTTATTGCTTTAGTCATCACTGTTATTTGCAGCCAAAACCATCTTGCATACAGAAGGTATAAGCAGATGCTGTCAAATACATTTTTTGCACCCAATTCCATGGTGCATAAAATTCTCATAAGCAATTGTATGCACTACAATACATTCAGAATTGCCATTCATCAATTGGCAGGCAATTGATGTTATGCATTGTGTGAATGCTGAGATTAGTTTCATTCTTAGAAATGCTTGTGAATAGCTGAAGATTAGAAAAAACTGTCGATCTGTAGGGAATTGGTTGGGTAAATTAGGGTAGAGCCATATGATGAGACACAATTAAAAATAAAGAAGCATCTCCATTTGTACTGATATGAAGTGATTTTCAAGATATGCTAAGTAGAAGAACATGAGTCAGAACAGTATACAGAAGACTTTGAAGTATATGGTCATGGAAAAACATCTGAAGTTCATTGCCAGGACTGTTGTGGTACAGGAAAGGAACTTGTAGGTGGATGCAAGACCCTAAACAGAACTTTCACCATAGATAGCCCCACTGAAGACAGTAAGGGATGGTGGGGCTATAAGAAGCTATGTGGTGTGGTGGTGGACCAGCAACATGAAAATGGCTCACAAGATCAGTGTATTGGGGCAGAAGCATCAAGGATTGGGTGGGTTTGCAGCAGGGCTGCTGTGTATAGTCTCATATACATGAGATGATCTATTTTCAAGATATTAAAGAAATTTTTTTTAATTAATTAATTTATTTTTGGCTGCGTTGGGTCTTTGTTACGGCGTGCGGGCTTTCTCTAGTTGTGACGAGTGAGGGCTACTCTTCATTGCGGCACTTGGGCTTCCCATTGCGGTAGCTTCTCTTGTTGCAGAGCACGGGCTGTAGAGGCGTGGGCTTCAGTAGTTGCGGCTCGTGGGCTCTAGAGCGCAGGCTCAGTAGTTGTTGCGCACGGGCTTAGTTGCTTCGTGGCATGTGGGATCTTCCCGGACCAGGGCTCGAACCTGCATCCCCTGCATTGGCAGGCGGATTCTTAACCACTGCACCACCAGGGAAGTCCCTAAAGAAATTAAAATATATATATATACATGGAAACTCTGGCATGTCTCACAAATAAACTCTACCAGCATCGATATTTAGCTAGCGTAACTAACATTTATCCGGGCTTGCTGTGTGCCACACACTGGCCTCAACTCTTTATCTGGATTGGCAGAGATTCAGTCCTCATAGCACTATGAGGTGCATGTCATTGTTATCCTCTTTTTTTATAGATGGGCAAACTGAGGCACAGGAGTTTTAACTAGTATTCCAGGATCATACAGCTGTTAAATGGTAGAACCAGGGCTTGGGCCAAAGTCCATGTCCTAAACAATCTACTAATTGACTTCTGGGGTTATTGAAAGGATTAAATGAGTTATGTGTGCTTAGCCGGTGTGGGCCTTAACCAGTGGTCCCCAAAGAGTAGTCCATGCATCAGCAATGTTAGACATTTGTTAGAAGTATACTTAAATTCTTAGAAATGTTGCCCAGTTTCAGCCAGACCTAGTTTTACATGTTGATGTGTTCCTTAGCTGTTGTGAGTATATGTGAAGTCCCACCCAGCAAGGGAAATAGTAATTCCATGCCAGCTGAACCTTGAGGAAAGCTACCTAAGTATTGTATATGTAGTTCCCACCTTGCTTTCTTGTCCAACAGGTATTTATTGACCACCACTATGGACTCAGCAGGAAATTATCCTGTGATCAATCAGTGATGTCCTACATGGGCTTAGGGGGTACCAGCACCCTACCATTCCCAGGCTGGCTGTGCGATCTGTGCATGCTGAAACCGGCTAAGTAATTCCTCCCCTCGACACAGCTGCTCCATGGGCCAGAGATCTCAAACTCCTTCCTTCCTCAATGCCTTTCACATAATAGATGCTCAGTAATGTTTCTTGATGAAGAAGTCATCACAGTTCACCTGGTGGCAGCTGTCTTTTTAGCAAAGAGCACCTAACAGCAATTCTCAGCCTTGGCTGTCCTGTTACAGTTACCTGGAGAGCTTCTAAAAATCCCCAGGCTGGGGCAAATCATATCAAAATATCTGGGGGTGATAGAAGAGGGGAAGGAGTAGGTGTGAATAGTTTTGAGAGCTCCCCAGGTGATTCAGGGTGCAGTCAAGATTGAGAACCCCTAAGCTAGAGTAAAAAAGCCACATTGCAGAGGGTTCACCTGACAACCATCAAACCAGCAAAGGGTCACAGATGGAGACACAATGGGTAAAACCCAGATGACTTCCATGAAAGCTGCCCTCCACTTCTCAGATTAGGCCTGTGAGCCAAGCTGGAAGCAGCCAAAATCCTGTCTTAAGAAGTTCCTGTGCACAGTGGAAGGTGCAGCTGGAAGCATTTATGCTGGAAACCCTGACTGGGTGATCATCCTAAAATTGTTGCCATATGTCTCCAGCAGGGACGGCAGGGCCCACAGTTGTCCCTTCACCCCCTGCAGCCTCTCTTCCATCAGCACTTCAGTCCTCACCCATGGGAGCCCCCGGAGTAGCTTCATTAGTTTAATGATTTTATTGAGCATCTAGATTCCTTGCAATAGGCCAGGCCCTGGAAATGCAGACATAAATCCAGCATCATCCCTGGTGTAGTTCACAGCCTAGAAGGAGAAATGAGAAGTAAATCAACAGCTAGGATGTGATGTGATAAGAGTCAGAATGGAGAGTAGCACAGAAAGGTGAGAGCTTTGAGGAGGGGGTGAGGAGGGGGCTCCAGAAGGAACAACACTGAGGCTTTTTTTCTTTTTCTTTGGAAATATTCATATATATTTTTTAAAGTTTGGAATAATTTTAAACAGAGTTGAACACACCAATTTAACAAATATTAACATTTTGCCATACTTACTTCAGATCTTTAAAGAAAACAGTTCTAAACTGTTTCAAGCACAGGAGCCTTTCAGAGAATAGTATAACAAACACCCATACATTGAGGTGGTGAGGGGCCAGGCCACCTGGCTCTGCAGTGGGACACTGGAGAGGTGCCTTAACCTCTCTGTGCCTCTGTCTTATTTAAAAAAAAAAAAAACAACTTACACACTGCTCTATTTAAAATGGGTAACCAACAAGGATGTACTGTAGAGCACAGGGAACTCTGCTCAGTGTTATGTGGCAGCCTGGATGGGAGGGGAGTTTCGGGGAGAATGGACACATGCATACGTACGGCTGAGTCCCTTTGCTGTGCACCTGAAACTATCACAACATTGTTAATCGGCTGTACTCCAATATAAAATTAAAAGTTTTTTTAAAAAACCACCTGCCTCTAAAGGTAATTGCCGGGATTCATTAAGGTAAAGCTCTTTAAAAGGCAAAATTTCCTCGCACGCACCATGTGCTTAATAAACATTACCTGTGGTTATCCACGTGCTCATGACCCTCCTTGTTGAATCAACATTCTGCAGCATTTGCTTTAGATTAGTTTATAAAGAAAAGTATAATATCACAGATGCTCTTAAAGACCCCTGTATGCACACCTCCCTGTCCTGACTGCTAAGGAAAAAGGACAGGGCCTGGTGCGTCAGCGAAGACCCTCAGGAGCCCGTTTCCCACCACAGAGGATCCACCCAACCCTCTCCTCTCTCCCGGGAAACCCTTGGGGTCCCTTTTGATGGCTCCTTTCAAAAAATAAACCAACAAACAAAAAAAGATAAAAACCTCACCCACACTTGCTCCTCAGTCGGGAAAATTCCACCCTGTAGGGGCTGGCTTTGAGAGGAGAGTCCCAGGGGAGCTGCAGGAAGGGGGCTTAGGACCCCTGAAGTCATTGCTGCCCGAGTGCTCTGGAGGCAGGAAATGAGGATTTAGGGCTGTAGCCCAGCCAGGAGCACTCAGCCTCCCTTAGCCCCAAGTCTCTTTCAGTGAACAGTAAGCTTGGGGAAGACGTCTTTCTGGGAACTCTGCACCCCTCCAGGTGGATACTTCTTGCTGAGTGAGCTGAGGAGAGAACCCCTGATTTGTTCAAGTTAATCTGACAGAGGCACACGTGTGGTTCGTCAGGCACAGATATTTGTGGGGAAGGCCTTGGGTATAAGTGTATACTAGCACCCAGTCTCAGCTGGAAATGTGCTCTCCCGTCACCCCCCGGCAGTACCATCATTTTTTATCTCAAAATGGGCCTTCCCCCATCTTCCCCTCCCCTCCGCTTCCCCAGCATCCGCTCCAGCCACTGCTGAGGAACAGCTGCTCTGAGGCCCATCTCTCATCAGCTGCCTTATCTCCCTGATGAATAATGTTCCCCTTCCCCGCAGCGGCAGCCTGGCAGGAGGCCCGCCCCAGCGTGGAGCAGGCTGCTGACAGGGCTTGGAGCCCAGGCAGCTGTCAGAGAGCAGGACGCTCCCCTGGCCCCCGCGTGGGGTGAGGGCTAAGCTCCCTGCCTCACAGACACATGGCACCCGGAGACCCCACAGCCATGGCGAGCTGCACCTCGCAAACCCAGCCATTCCAAGTACACCTCCGCACCCTTTGGATGCGGTAACTATCCTGGGTGCCGGGAAAACAGAGGCCCGTGAGTCCTGCTCCCCAGAGGTGGGGACTGCTTATGGGAGATGTGATTTGTACTTATGGTACAGAGCTCTATATTTCACAGTTCTGCGACCCAGAGAGCATGTTTAACCACTCCTGGTCTTGGTTTTTCCCATTTGCCAAATGGGCTGATGATAGTGTTGTATAGATGCTGTGGTTCTCTGCTCAGAACCCCCTTGCCAGCCAGTGCACCCATCCCCTGCACTGTGAGTGCTGTGGTAATGGCTATACCTCTGGCCTTCTCCAGAGCCTTTGGCTTATGGTAACAGCATCCCTGAGACAGCCGAAAGGCTATCTCCTTCGGCCACCATTCCCCCTCCCATCAGGGGAGCTGGTAACTGACTGATATTGGGGACACAAAAGCCCAGTTCTCTTTCCTCAAGATGGGACAACTCCATGGGGCTATTTATGCTCCAGAAATTTCTGTAGATCAAGCCAAGGCTAGAGCTTACCCACAGCTACATCCATCCTCAGCCCCTTCACCTGCCTGTCCTGCTTCTCTTGTAGCTTTTCCTCAAGAGCACACCCTCCCTCCATGAATCGTAGGCTTTGGAAGCCTGTTTTGGGCACCTCGTTTAGGGGACTCAACCCAAGACAAGGACCCACTTCACAGGGGCTTTATGTGAGGATTCGATAAGATAAGGCTTGAAAAGCCCCTTGTGGGTGCCTGGCACTCAGCAAGTACCCAATAGTCAGTGATCGTGATTCTTATAAACTACTGTTACGTGACAGAATGTCACAGGGGAACTTGGACAGGTACGACAGAGAGGTTGGTGATGAAAGCCTTGGTTCCAAGTCTGCAACTGGAAGCAGTTATCTTAGGAAGGGCCCTTGGAGGTCACTTAGCCCAACTGTCCTTTTACCATTGAGAAAACTGAGGCCCAGAGAGGAGAAGCTGCAGTGTCAGAGACCCACGGCAAGTCAGGGGCAGAACTGGGACTAGACTATGCCATGCTTTGCCCACCGTTCCTCATGCTCTTTTGCTGTCTTGGGATCCTTCGTCCCTGCTAGTTGTTGAAGTGCTGCTGACTTTAGATGGGCCAGGACCCTGGGAAGGGAAGTCAGAGCACACTCCATTTCCACATGCACGTCCTGAGCACCTACTAGGACCGGACACCTGCCAGGCAGTCAGGGGCGCGGTATACACAGATATGCAACAGCCCCTGGTTGTTCAGAGACCTTCACTGTTTTCAGAGTGTGTGTGTGTGTGTGTGTGTGTGTGTGTGTGTGTGTGTGTGTGTGTGTGTTGGTTAACTTTTATCCCAGGAAGTAAATAATACTAGCCCATTCTACAGGGAATGACTGATTCAGAGTGAGCTTTGAAAGACCAGTAAGAGCAGATAGATAAGCAAGAGCATTCCTGGGCTCACTTTTTACCATATTAAATACATAGGAATATTCTTAATTTCCACAATGCTTTCTCTGAATAGTCTGCTGTCCTTTTCATTTTCCCCAAGTATGTATAGAGTTACAAAGGTGAGACAGATCGTGGCTTCCGGGTATAGCTGGAGTCCTGTGTGGCTGAAGTATAGGATGCATATCATCTATTTGACCATAGATGACCACAGTGGAACTGGAGAATTAGACCTTTTAAAATCAAACCAAACTCAGAATTCTCTGTGTCATGCTATAGCAGTTGGGCTTCAATCTGTACACAGTGGGCAGCCTCCAAAACCAGGAGAGCAACACGCTCAGATGTGTGTCCTACGAAAATGTCTCTGGGCAGCGTGGAGAGGAGACTTGAGAGGCAAGGCAAGAACCCTGCCCCCAGATGGAGGCAACCTTGGATAGGTGAAAAGTTAAGTAGGAGACCACAACTCGTGAGCTGTCAGGAGATGCTGTGAGAGGAATTTCCACATGAGCCAGACACCCTGAAGGTGACAGGAATGGAGGATGGGAAGAAATTGTGAGGAAGTGGGATTTGAGTTGGAATTTTTGAAGGGCAGTTTCCTAAGCATGGGGAGTGGTGTGGACAGAGTGCAGTATGAATGGATGGAAGATGAGCGTGGGGTCAGCAGGACCATGGACCTGGGCAGAAGGTCGTCCTAGGAGCACAGAGGTGTCGGAGCTAAGAGGAGGCCCAGGCCACTTTCTGGGGAGCGCTGAGCCCCAGGGGAAGAAGTATGAACTCCCACCTGTGGGCAGTGAGGCTGCTGGAGGATTTTGAACAGCAGAGTGGCAGGAGGGAAGCAGGATTTCAAGATTAGCGCAGGAGTGGGATGTAGATGAGGGTGGCGGCGGGAGAGGGACCTCCCCCCGCAAGTTGGAGAACACGCACTGCCCGCTTTCAGGCCACATCCCCCCGTCCAGATAAGTTTGGTTTGCACACACAATGTGGTCCCATATTTTTTTAAAAGGAGAGATTTCACACAAAAAGATTTCATATAAAAGGCAGGTTTCTGGCTTCATTTGAAAATCAGAGGATTTGGTAAGACTGGACCAAGTATTTCCATGTGGCCACCATATGCTGGAGTTGGTCACAATTGCCCCCTATAGGTGCAGACTTGAGTTTCATTAGAGTTTTTCCCATAGCAGTCCTGCTTTATTTATTTTTGGTGCATGGTGATTTTTAGAAATTTTTGAATGAGCCATCAGCATTTAAGTAACTGAGAATTTCTTATAAATATCCAGATTTGGGCTTCTTTAGAAAGGCATTAGGGCCACCTGGGACCTCGTTCCTAGGAGGCCATAATGTCTAGAGCTTAGGCTGTTTTCCATTTCACCAGTCCCTACTTCTCCCAGCTCTCCACAGAGGCCTGCGTTAGCTGCCATCTGTCATAGAGGCTGTGCTCCTACAGGAAGACGAAATGTTTCTAGCGCTCAAGTCGTTATCAAAAGTGGGAAAACGAAAGATAGAGTAGGGGACGTGCCTGCTCCTAAAAAAGGGGGAGAGAACATTGTGGAAATGAAGAATATTCCTGTGTTTAATTTGGAAACAAAGAGAGTATGTGTTAGAAAAGACCACCAAGGACACTGCTAGAAAAGACTGGCCCGCTCCCCTAGCCTGATGTTACCTGCTTGGGCCCTGTTGGCATGTAGCTTGGGAATCCCGGGGCAGAGGCAGGGGGGTCACGTCACACTCAGCACTCAGCCGTCTGGATTCTGCGCTTCAGAGGAGCAAGAGGAGGGATTTGTGACCAGGGGTTAGGAGCTAAGGGTGTGTCGAGATGTCCTGGGCATGAGGCAATGGGAGGGAAAACCAGAGTGAGAGTGGGGAGTGGGAGTGTAGGGGGAAACCCTAGACACTTCTGGAGTGGGGAGTCGGCTCCCTACATAGGGGGTCAGAAGAATCGCAGATGACTTCAGGGTGACAGATCCTGGGTTCCTGGGGGCATGGGAGGTGCCTTAACAGAAGTCAGGAGATCCACACTGGGGGAGGCTGATGACTTAGGGTCCAGGCACAGTGAGTCTGAGGTGATAAGGATGGTGCTGGTAGCACACTGGCTGTGTACATCAGCTTTGAAGCACTCAGGTCTCATGTGGACCTTGTTCTTGTTGTGCTTAATCTCTCGGTGCCTTAGTTTCTTTTTAAAAAATTATTATTTATTTATTTACTTTACTTTTGTTTTTATTTATTTATTTTTAATTGAAGTATAGTTGACTTACAATATTATATTAGTTTTAGGTATACAACATAGCGATTCGATATTTTTATGGATTATTGGTGCCTTAGTTTCTTGAAAAATAAGGCTATTGATAATCTCCCTCCTATAGGGTCCCTGTGAGGATTAAAGATAACATAATTAAAAGCCTAAAAATGCCTCCTGATGCAGAGGAAGTGCTCTGTTCCACTATTGCCTGTGAGGACAAGGTGGGTGAACCCACTGAATGGAGGCGATTTCACGGGGCAGGGAACCAACACTGGGCCTTGGAGAAGAGCCATAGGAGGGGAGAAGACACAGTGAGGAGCCGGGAGGAAGCAGCTGGGAAGCAAGGGGAGAGCGTCTTCAGGGCGGGGACAATGAAGATCATGCAACAGAGGCCACGAGGACCAGGGTGAATTCGCCCCCCAGAGGGCTCTTGGCAATGTCTAGAGACATTTTTAATTGTCACAGCTGGGCATGGAGGTGCTACTACATCTGTTGGGTGGAGGCCAGGGATGTGCCTCACCCTACAATGCACAGGGCAGCCCCCACAAGGAGTAATTCTGCAGGTCCAAAGGTCAGTAGTGCAGAGAGCGAGAAACCCTTCTCTAGATCCAACAGCTTCCAGGTTTGACTCGTGGTTCCACCAACAACAGCTGTGTAACCTCGGCAAGTTCCTTAACCACTCTGTGCCTCAGTTTCCTTATCTGGAAAATGGGGATGAAAATAACAGCTGCTTAAATGAGTCGGGCTTAAATGATTGAAGATATGCGGAGGGCTTAGAATAGAGGCTCATTGTACATTAGCTGTTATTAGAAATCAAGGAAATGGAGGGCATAGCAGAGTCCATTTGATCCTGGAGTTTGGCTTTTAGGAATGATCTCAGTGTGATTTCACTAGGGTGGAAAGGAGAATGGCAGCCAGATGCAGAGGGTGATGGAGATGGGTATGTGGGAATTGGGGCTAGCAGGCACAGACAGTAGCAACTGGAGGAAGTGGGGGAATAGCTAGTTATGGTTGCCAGGCCAAGTGAAGGGGTTGTTTTACATTCAGTTATTTATTTATGCCAATCAAAAGTTCTGGTTATTGCCCAAACCACATGATAACAAAAAAGGAAATTTTCAAAACGAAAGAAATCACCTGCAGCCTCGCCACCTTAACAAATTAACGATGTTCCCGCTCCCCTTCCAGGCCTATCATTTTTACAGTGCTTTAGTCATTACACAGATTTTCTTTTCTGTTGTTTTATGTCACATGAAATTGTCCCATAAGCATTTTCCATGATGTTACATCATTGTTAGATTTATCGCTTTTTTCCAAAATGAAGATAAACCTCATTGTTTTTTCCTAGTTGTAAAAATGCTTTGTGCTCTTTTTTTTAAATGCAGATGGTACCAAAAAGTCTGAAGAAGAATGTAAAAACCCCCATTTTCCATCCCACCCTACAGAGATAGCCAGCTTAGCATTTGTGGTGAACATCCTTCCAAACAAATCTCCATGCATTATTCTTTTTGTTGATTTGTTAACTCTTTTACGTAAATATGAACATTACTGTCATTCATTTTTAACCTTGAAACGCAGGTTTTCTTATTGTTGGAGTCAGGGTTGTTGTTTTGGGAAGTGGGGAGGGGACTGTGGATGGATACACACAAGAACAAAGAAAGCCAGGAAGCTGCTAGAAAGAGGAAATACTGCGGGTGTGCAGAGTATTCGTTTCCTGAGGCTGCTGTAGTAGCTAAGTACCAGAGGCTGGGCGACTTACACAACAGAAATATATTCTCTCACGGTTCTGGAGGCTGGACGTCTGAGATCAAGGTGTCAGCAGGGCCAAGCTCCCTCTCAAGGATCTAGGTGAGGATCCATCCCTGTCTCTTCCTGGCTTCTCTTGGTTGCCAGCAATATCTGATGTTCCTTGACGTGTAGACACATCACTCCAACCTTTGGCTCCTTCGTCACATGGCATTTTCCTCTTCCTCTCTGTGTCTGTGTCCAGATTTACCTCTTCTTATAAAGATTCCAGTCATTGGATTAGGGCCTGCCCTACTCCAGTATGACTCACCTTAACTTGATTAAATCTGCAAACACCTATTTCCAATTAAGGTCACACACACACACACACACACACACACACACACACACACACGCACACACGCACACACACACACACGCACACACACACGCGCGCGTAATGGGGCTCAGGACTTCATTGTATCTTCTGGGGGGGACACAATTCAACCCATAACATGTGGGATCCCCAGGGTGATGGAGGAGGAGGATGGAGGAGCAAGGACGCCTCTGAAATGAAAGGGAAGGAAGAGACTAGGGTAAAGAGACAGAGATTCTGAGGCTGAGAAGGGAGACGAGGAAACCTACTTCCTCCAGCAACTCGTGTCTGTGTTTTATTAACCTCCTAGTAGTTTATAGAGAGCCCCAGGATCCATCAGAGAGCCTGGCTGTTCATAAACCCTGCCGGGCCCCTTCCCCACCGTCATCACGCCGTGCAGCTGGCAGCCGCTGTGCGGGCCCCACAGACCTCACTGCGGCATCCTGTTGTCTGCTTCTCGCCAGATTCCTGGTTGGCTGCCACCTACTTTCTTTTCGGCCTGGACTAATTTGTTGCAGTCCTCAGGCTGGAGGGAAGCATCGCTAATTCCCAAAGTCCTTCCACATGGCCCACTCAGAGCCCTCCGTCTGCCAAGTGTGCACATCTCCTCTGTTCTGTCCTTGCTGGAGGTTATGGTCCCTCAGCCTTCGGGAGTGTGGCCATTCCCCCTCCCCTTTTCCTCAGGACACCTGTTTTTGCTGGCTTGCTCAGTTCTCTTGGTCTCCTTCCCACAGATTTGGTACCTGAGGTTGAATTTTCAGAGGGGGAGGGGAATGGGGAAGGATTGTGAGAAATGTGGAGAAGTTACAAGGACAGCCGAAGTCTTTGCTGGTGGACGCAGATGTCAGGAAGTCCAGAGCCTTCCCAGGTGTGGCTGGGGTTAGGTCTGAGTGTGATGGGTAAACATGTGACCAAAATTAGCAACATTGTCACCCTTGGTCAGCCTGGCTCTCCGGGAACAGGGGACTGTTAAAAAATAGCAGTCAAGTGGCTGAGAATAATGAGGCTTCTATTTATTAACTTAGGTCCCAGGCAAAGCCCAGCCAAAAATCTTTTCTTGCCACCGCAGGCTTCTGCACATTGAGGGAATTATTACACTTCTCCAGTGGTTAAAAGTCACTCAGCCTTTGGCCCCCTACCTCTTGACGCTGCCTGGAGCACCTAATAATCTCCGAGCAATGCGTCACCTGTCCCAACTCTACCATTTAATTATATGCTGTCTTTGATTTCCTCTCCAGTGTCGACTGCCACTTTTGAGAAAGACCTGGGATCAGAAACCCAAATAATATAGCTCATATTAAGTCTAAATAACAGGAAAACCCAAGTACAGTCTCCAACCAGGATGTGCCAGCTTGTTTGGAACTGAAGGAGGTCTTCTTGCTCAGGCATGACAGACACAGGGTGTGGGCCCAGTGGGTCTGTGGAGACAGAAGAGCAGGAGGGGGTCATGAGAGTTGTTGGGAATTTCTACCTAGCCTCATCTCTTGCCACCACCTCATCAGACCTCATACTCCAGCCGTGCAACCAATTGCAAACATTGCCACTTCTTCCCAGTATCAGCCAGAGCAGTAGTGATGGGAAGCGCCAGAACCAATTCAAACTAGTGTAGGCAAAAGAGAAAACTTAATAGCTCACATAACTCAGAAGATAAAGATGGCTCTGGTGTCAGGATCCAGGGGCTCAGTGACGCAGACAGGCTTTTGTCTCCCTCCTTGTGTTGTTCCTAGTGGCACTTCTGGTACAGGTGGGATCCCTCCATGGAGCAGGAAACGGGTGTTCATCAGCCCCACGTGACATCACTCCAACTTAGCTGGCCCCTCAGAAGAGGATTGTGACGGGCCCATTTGATGTCAGCAACGCAATCCTTAGACCAGTTAATGCCCAGGGAAATGTGGTTCTCTGGTTGGAGAGGATTTCATCACGGAGTCGGTTTCCCCCCAGAAAGAAGGCTACTGAGAAGAGAAAACAAAACCAGCACATTCCATTACACCCACCACTTCAGCGGTTCGTTCATGCAGTTGCAGGTGCTGTTCCCTCTACCTGGAAACCTTTAATACCCTGTCCACCTGACAAAGCCCTACTTTTCTTCCATGACCCAGCCAGCGCACACTCGTCCACACCCTCCCCAGACAGAGGGCCACCTTAGTGTTTCATACATGCCTCTGTTATTTCACTCACTCACTTTTTCTTTTGTTCTTTTAGCAAATCCTTATCCTTTAGCTTTGCACCCACCTCCTCTAAGACTGTGAGTTTCATGAAAGCAGGGATTGTGTCCCAGTCATCTCAGGATCTCCAGCCTCTACAGGGATGCTTGGTCCACTGTCAGGCCCAGAAGCTACTGACCACATCCTTGGATGTTGGGGTGACATGCAGGCTGTGGCTGTTCCCTGACTGGATAGAGAACCTTGGGTGCTGGGTATGGAGGGAGGAACTAAGTGCTGGAGTCACTAACTTTTCTGCTTTCCATGCAAATCCCTTGTATCCCAGGCTGTCTGGAAGGACACTGTGCATTCTGGGCAGCAACCAATGGCAGAATTGGAACTGTGACACATGCCTGGTTTGCTGTGATACATTACACATGGAGAGTGTTTATTTCTCACATATTGTATCTGAGAATCTTAAGCAGTCATGGGGTCTGACTTTCATTCTCGGGGGTTAAAACCTTCTTGGTGACGCTAACATACCTCCAGGAACACAGGAGTCATTACCTTGTAAGGCAGCCCCCTGGTTATTAGGGGCCACAGGTTATCTCCTGGCTACTTTGGCCATCAGTCCTAATTCTTTTCTCTAGGGCCACAAGGAAAGAGGTCACTCTTTTTTCCACTTCGTGTTCATTCATTCTTTCATGTGTACATGAATTCATTAATTTCATCATTCATTTAAAAATATTGATAAGGCCTATTTTGTCCAAGATGGGCAGGTCCCCTGTTCTCATTGAGCTGACATCTTTAGAGGGGAGAGACAGACAATAAACAACTTAACATATAAACAGGAGAAATACAATTGTCATAAGAGCTGTAAAGAAAAGAAAATAGGGCAACATGAGGGTTGGGGAAAATTTCAATAGAGCGAACAGGACAGGTGTCTTTCAGGAAATGAATTTGAGCCAGTGAGTGATAAGAATGAGGCACCCGCGAACAATTTGGGAAAAGAGCATCCAGGTTGAGAATTAGAGGGAGGAGCAGTTGTCAGTGTGGTTTGGGTGGAGGTGAGGGAGGGGATAAAGTAGAAATGAGGATGGAGAGGTGGGCAGGGACCTTGTAGCCATGGTAAGGAGGTGAGGATCTGTCATCGGAAAGAGGGAAGACTTCTGAGGGTTTTGAGCATGGAGTTGATGTATAATTTTAAAAGAACACTTGGAATGTGGAAGCTTGAGATAGATTCCCAAATCCCGGAAGACAAATAGGAGGTGGCCACTACTTTATTTCAAAGAGTAAGAAAGATCTGATTTAGAGGTGAGCTCTAGACAGCCTGGAAAGACAGCACCATAATACCTGGGGCTGGGGTCAGAGTATCCCAAGACAGGCCATCGGATACTCTTCTTGGAAGGTGTTCTGGGAAGGGCACCTCCTTTTTCTAGATAGCCAGATTCCCCCCCACCCCCAGGCTGTGTTCTTCTTATGAGTTCTCCACAAACAGTGAAAAACTAGGAGGCTGCCCAGCACAAGACTTTATTTCCTCCTGGAGCAGAGTGCAGTTGCCCTAGTGAGGCACCAAGTGTGCTAGCACCATTGTCTGTGAGGGAAACTACACTGCCAGGAAGAGGGGGCATCGTGCTGTCGGAAGTGGGGCCCCGGAGGACCCCCTTGGAGCATCAAAGCAGAGAGAGAAATCAAAAGGAAAAGACTCAGGGGGAATGGAAAATGTGTTTCCATATTTTCTTAAGATTCACAGCCATAAAAAAAAAAAGGCAAGCAACTAGTAAAAACATTACTGCGTGTGACAGATAAAGGGCAGCATCCTAACACAGAGCTCACGTCAATGAGGAAACAGGCCCCATTTTTTTTTTTAATGGGGAAAAATGTGAGCAAACTTTTACAGAAAAGAAAATGCATATGGTTAATAAAAGTACTCGATCTCACTAAAATCAGAAAAATGAGAACTAAAACAGCAGTGGGGTGCAGAGTATCTTTTGGGGGAAATGGTTTATAAATTGAAAAATGTATTTTTTAAAGACTGCTGTGCTGGTGAGCCTGCAGTGAGGAGCTCGCTGTCAGGTGCAGTGGTGCTGTGCACCTTTAAAAAGGGATACTCTTTCGAGTGCCTTTAAAAAAGTTCATACCCTTTAACCCAACGATCCCACTTCACAGACTCTATCTTAAGGAAATAGTTTTAAATGCAGAGGTTGATTTGTGTGCAAAGATGTGCATGTGTGAAATATTGGAAAGAGGCTACTTGATAATAATAGATGATTGGTTGGCTTAATATGGTATATCCATTCGGTGCACTATTACTAGGTAGCCATTAGAAATGATATTTTTGAAGATATTTTGGTAGGGAAAATACACTGCAATATGTGGAAAATAGCAAAATCATAATTAACAGAAAGCAGGAAGTCAATTATGAGTATGAATGCATATTATATATATGAAAATAGGTTAGTGGATCATAATGTACATGTAAGGAAACACATAGAAAAGTTATTAGAATTTTCTCTGAGTTGAGAATTACAGGTAATTTTGTTTACTTCTATGTGTTTTCCAAGGGTGTTTTTTCTTTTTTTCCACAATGAACATATATTATTTTAAAAATCAGATAAATGTAGAAAATGGTTGTCTTATAAGTCAGTGCTCCCTTTGGTCCTCAGATCCCTGTGAGAGACACACACACCCGTTCATCCTGCCTTCCATCTCTTTTGCTGTAAGACACTGCAAGGTGGAGGGCAGAGAGCAGACGGAAAGCAGGGAAGTGGGTGCGACCTCCTGCTGTGCCACGGTTTTGCTGAGTGACCCGGGACATGTCACTGCCCGGCCACAGGGCTCAGTTTCCGCATCTGTAAAATGCACTGGTGGAGCTGGTTCACCTCTAAGAATGTAACAGGACTGTAGGCATAGCAGGTTCCAAGCTTCTAGCCCAACGCCAACCCTAACCACAGTGACATCACTGACCGCTTCCATCAGCAGATGCCACCCACACCCAGATGTCACCGTCCACGCGGTCGCCCTCAGGACGGGGGAGACCCTTGCCCTTTCCTTTGGGAGCAGGAGGTGATGTTCATGTACATCATTCATTCCTTCAACACGTCCTTGTTACGCGCCTGCTCCTGGGTGCCAGCCCCTGGGGGCAAGCACCATAAGGCCCAAGCTCAGAGTGATTCAAAAAGTGTCTTCCCTGGGGGCAAGTCTTTTCCCTTTGAGAGTTATTTTAATTTATATTTGAATTATTTTAAAGAACTAAAGTTTATTTGAAGCTAAGTGTCTGACTCTGGATGAGCCAGATGCATCACACCACTTGAAGTGTAAACCACCTACCTACCATGAGTCTGATTTTCTCGTGTGACTTAGAAATGAGGAATCCAGAAACAGGTGGATCCTTGGCAGTGTGAATAAAACAATGTGTGAATCCACCTGGAGCCATGTGATGGAGGGAAGAGCATGTGGACTTGGAGCCAGATGACCTGAGGTCAAACGTGGCTCTCCTGCTTCCCAGCTTTGTGACTTGGGGAAGTTCACAACTTCTCTGACCTGCAGGTTCTCATCTGTAAGGTGGAGAAATAGTCCCAACCTTACCCAGGTTTGCTTGTGAGCATTAATCAGGATCTTATTTCCAGAGGGACCTGGCAAAGAGGGACCTGGCAAAGAGCCTGGCATGTTCTTGGCCATCACGTCAGTACTCTAGCTGCTTTCCAGAGGTTGCTACTTGAAAGGGGCAAGACACGTTGGAGATATACGAGAAGAAAGCCATGTTGCACCATCGTTGAGATCCAGGGTTGTGAGGCTACACAGACCTGGCCCTGCCTCTTACCTGCAGTGTGTCTTTTTGAGGAAGTGACCTGATCTTCCTGAGCCTCAGGGTGCTCATCTGTGAGATGGAGCTGATGGCAGCAGTACCCACATCCCAGGGCACTTGTGACGACTCAGTAACATGTGCCTCCACCGTAGTGCCTAGTAAAATCGCAGTACATTCACTGAACTGTTTGATACATTTTTTTCCGATTGCAAATGAAATAGTTGTTCAATATAGAAAATTTAGAAAACGACCTTAAAAAGAAATAGAAGGAAGTATGAATTGTTTTCAGTCCTTTTGCTTTGCAGTTGCTGTGTGTTTGCATCTGAGCTTCCTCATCCACACTCCCACACCCCATCTGCATTCTGAACTGAGGCGCTATCCCCAGCAGGCTGTGGCATGTTGCCCTGATTGTTCCATCAATGCAAGGTATGTAACACTGCTGCCGGCCCCTCTCTTGGCAGATCCTTCAAGCCGGACTTCATCCTTGTCCGCCAGCATGCCTACAGCATGGCCCTGGGCGAAGACTACCGCAGCCTGGTCATCGGCCTCCAGTATGGAGGGCTGCCTGCCGTCAACTCCCTCTACTCCGTCTACAACTTCTGCAGCAAGCCCTGGGTGGTAGGTGCTGGGCCAGGCTGACCTGGAAGGAATGGGGAGGCAGTGGCTGACCTCCCAGCCCTGAAGTGGACCCATTCCCCAGCATGGAGGCCCAGTAATAAAAGGAGTCTTTTTAAAGCAACTGAATAAACAACTTAGATCCCAAACTCCTTCTTGTAATTATTACCCAATGATATTATATAGCATATTATGATACAGTGTTATATTATAATAATGTTAGTGGTAAGAGGGGGTACCCTACTGCTCTTATTAATATTTGAGCATGTCATCATTTTTGTTTAAAGGTCAGCACTGTTTATTGAGCACTTACTATGTACTAGAAAACTGTGCTGCCTGGTGCTCACGCTATTGCTGTCATGTGAGGTGAGCATCATTACTCTATTTTACAGAGAAGGAAGATCAGCTTTAGGGCCGTTAAAGAACTCCTCAGGGTCATGGAGCCAGGAAGGGGTGAAACCCAAACTTGGACTCATCTCTCTCCAATCCCTAATGCTCGATTCCTCTCCCACTTTTATTCATTAGTTTCATATTCATTCATTTGATATGCCTTTCCATCCAAATGTTACCTGTAAGAGAGACTTTTCCTAAAATATCACCCCATCACTCCCCAAATACTCTCAAATTTCTTACCCTGCTTTATTTTTTCCCCAAATACTTATCTCCACCTAGAATGATATATTTATTCATTCATCTGTATTATCCAGCTCCCCTACTTGAAATAATGTATTCATGCAACAAACAGAGCACCTACTATGTTCCAGGGACTGTTCTAAGTTCTAGGAACATGGCAGTGAGCAAATCAGACCAAAATCCCCGGATCTTACATTGTAGTGAGCAGGGGCACATGCAGTATGTTAACAGACATGCCAAATATTTAATATGACATGATAAGTGTCAAGGGGAAAACAAAGCAGAGAAGGGGAAGAGGAAATGTAGAGGTTGGGGGGTATGTAGGATGTGCTCTGTGAAGCTCTTAGCCATCTCATCTCTTCTTTTCTTGTCTCTCTGCATGGTCTCCTGGTGGTAAGGCAGTGGTTGAGAACATGGGCTCTGGAGCCAGACTGCCTAGGTCCAGGCTCCTCCATTTATGAGCTGATTAGCCTTGTGCAACTTGCTTGATCTCTCTGAGTTTATTTTCCATGTTTGTAAAAGGATGATAAAAATAGGGCCCTCCTGGTAGGGTTATGAGTTAATACATGTAAAGTACTTAGAATGGTGGGTGGCATTAAGTACATACTCAATAAATGGTAACAACTATTATTGTCCCTAGTATTAGGAACGAGGTCTCTGCAGAGCTGGCACTCAGTATTTATTGAATGCATACACGCATTAATTTAGTAGATATAGATAGTCTTTAACCACTGTTACCATGGCTTTGGTCTCCTCCTCATTCTTCCCTAACCAAGCTTTTAGGCCTGCAACATCCCAGAAAGGTCCTAGGTAGTATTAGTTCACCCTCCTTGTTTTCCCACATAATCATGGTGATGGTAGCAACTACCATTTATTAGCACTAACTGCACTCTGAGCCCTTCACATGCATATTGTATTTAATCCTCAAACCAACCTGATAGTAGGTATTTCTGATATCTCCATTGTACAGATGAGGAAACTGAGGCTCATGCAACCAGTAGTAGGTAGTGAAGCTGGGCATCTCCAAAACTCCTGCTTGATTATGGAATTACTCTCCTTCTCTGGACTTCAGTTTCCTTATCTGTAGAATGAGAGACCCTCCCATCATTTCCCGTATTTCTGAGGTCCCTCGAGCCCACTAAACTGACACTGTGTTGCACCACAGCTGCAGGTTACAGCTCAAGAATCTACAGACCAATCCTGGCCTGATGCAGAAAGTTCCTAAGTTATCTGTTCTTTCTTTGTGAGCTCTTAGTATTGAGTTACCCCAAAGTAAGTTTGGCACAAGACTTAGCTCCTCTTCTGGCCATTGGGCATCCACGTTAGGCCACACATTGCAGCATATTTCTTCTTCGTGATCAGCGTCTACCTTTCTCTTCCCTGCTTTTGTTCACCAGCGGCTCCCCTTTGCCTTCTGGGTGAATTCCCAGCTCTTTGTCTGGCCTCTAAGGCTCCTGGTGGTCTGTGACGGATCACTCTCCAGCCTCCTCTCTCACTGTCCCTTGCACCCAAGGCCACAGCCACGGCAGCCACTGAGTGTCTCCAGCACACACTTGTTTCACTGCACATCTGGAGCGCCCTCTTCCTTCTCTTATGTCATCTGCTCCAGGGAGTCGTCCTCACCCCCACTCTGTCCCTCTTCCAGGTCCCATAACCCCCTCGCTTCCCTCCAGCAAGACATTATTATCCCAACCATCTGCCCACAGGCGGTCTTTCTCCAGGCCTGGTCTACGTGTTCAGTGTGTTGCCCCAATATTAAGGTGCAGTGCTGGGCACAGAATGAGCTCCCAGGGGTGCTGAGTAGGGTGGGTGATAGAGGAGACTATAAGTCTGAGGTCTGCTTTTCAGGAGCTTACCCACTAGCTCTGGAGACAGTAACTATCTCCATGGCAAAACAAGGAAGTGCTGAAGCAGGGGGAGCACAGTGTGGAAGGGATGCAGCTTGTGCTGTTGGAAATGAGTGGGGTTTCTAAAAGCAGAGAAAATACTTACTACTAACATAGCCAACATTCAGGTGTACCTATGGAGCAGGGCTTGCTTTTAATACACTGTATATTTAATCCTTACAACAATCCTGTCAGGTTGGATCTCTTGTTTTCTCCATTTACAAATGAGGAAACTGAAGCTCAGAAATCTGAAATGACTTTCAAGGTTACACAGCTAGTAAGTGGTAGAGGATCTGAACCCAGAGTCCACACCATAAACTACTACACAAATGCCTCTCAAAAAAGAAGGGCATTGCAGGCAGGGGACTTGACATGAAGGTCAGCAGCTTGTGCTTGTGTGAAATGCTAAGAGCGTAGTAAATGCTTATGAAATGTGATTGAGCAGAACTTAGTGGACCTGGCGGGAATGAAGGGATTGGTACATACTGGGTAACAACAGTTGACCAGTGTTCTCTCATATTCTGCCCTAGTTCTCTCAACTCATTAAGATCTTCCATTCCCTGGGTCCTGAGAAGTTCCCGCTTGTGGAGCAAACGTTTTTCCCCAACCATAAGCCAATGGTGAGTGCCCTTTTTTACTCTGCTTATTTTTGTGATATGGCATAAACACAGTTGTCCATGTACTCAGTCCATTTGAGTGGAGGAGGTGGGCTCAGGAGCTGCTTCCTGACCACCCAGGCTCTAAGGAAGAGCTGTGACATCCTATAGGAATACCTGGCTTTCCTAGGAGAAGGGTCAGGTCTCCAGGTAAAATTTCAGGCGGTAGAGCAAATGACAAAGAGGGACAGCATTCCTTGGGACATTGGGAATTTTCAGCAAATCAGGGGACAACTTGAGCTGGCATATTGGAACCAAAGGTTGATAACAAAGGTGAAAGATGTTTCAAAGGTAGGATGTTACCTTGAACCCTTGAGCCCTGTGCAGGACCTGGTTTCAACTCTTATTTTAATAAAAGCAGTAATATTTTGTTTGCATTGATCGTCAAAGGGCAGTTTCCTTGTGCATCCTCTTCGCATTCCAACTGTTGAATATACTCAAGGTTGTCTCTGGGAAGTGGTTGGAGCTTCCCAGAGAACTTGGAATAGTGGGATAGCCTTCCATTTGGAATATGTGGGATAGCCTCCCATTTGGATGGTGGGAAAGGTGAACATCTTTTTGGATGAGGTGGAGAGTTCTCCATCCTGCGGCCAGAAGAAGTTGGATCAAGAGTTCTGGGCAGCTGGAAATAGCCCGTGACATGCCTGCTTTCATGGTCGGTGGTCTTGTTAAACTGGTCAAAGGAATGCGGGGCCATGGCCCCATGCATGCCTTGCAAGGAATGTGAGTCTTGGGGAACAAGGTAGTTAATAGGGTATTCAGTAATCTCAGCTGAGGATGATGCCCTGCTTGTAGAATCCCAAGCTTAGGCTGCTGAGCTTGACAGTCCTGTTTGGAGACACTGATAGGTGTCTCCAGGTGGGGGACAGTCTAACCAGGCAGAAACATTTCTCATTGATTATCTTTCCCTTATATCTGATGCAGTGAGAGGAGTCATAGAATCCAGGATGTGCTGGTTGGAATAAGAAGGGCATGTGCAACCCAGCATATTCCAACTAAGTGACAACACCGTGGAGAAAATTCAGGGTGTATCCTCAAACCAGCCTGAGTTTGAATCCCAGTTCTGCCTACTTACTAGGTCTTGGGTCTCTGTGAGCCTCAGCTTCCTCAGCCAAAAACCATGGATGACAGTAGAACTACCTCATTGGGTTGTTGAGATTTAATGTGATCATGTGTATAGGGTGCTGTGCTTGGCATACGATAGGTGCTCAAAATAGAGTAGCTTTAAAATAGGGGCAAAGCCATACCCTGGAACACTGTCAACAATGGGATGAAAGTTGGGTGAGGGGTCTGCAACCAACCCAGCCCATTGAGGGTGACAGGCCCAGCTGTAAGTTCTGGGAGGCGTTGGCTGGCTGTAGTGAGTTCCTGGCATCCCCAACTTGGCCAAGCCCTACTCGGAATTTCAGGCAGGCATTTGGCATCAAGGACTGCTGTTTGAGCCTCCCCCGCCGACTTCCACCAGCTTGAGATTCTTAGGAACATTCCTCCCACCAGGGAAGGCCAAGTCAGGGCCCCAGTCTGGGAATACCTGTACCACTAATAGGCAATTAGATATTGATCCAGATTCCATAGAACTAGGGAGAACCCTGGCCATAGAATCAGGGAGCAAGGTCAGGGATGGATTAGCAGCCAGGAGGAAATCTAGGATGCTGCTCCTGAAAATGCACCTGACTGGGGCAAGGGCTGGGGCAGGGTGGGTCCACGCTGTAGAAGTGAGTGGAGGGAGGGGAGTGTGCACAGGCCAGGAGCCAAAGCAGGCAGGACCTGGCTTCCAAGGCCCTCTGTGATCCCTATAACCCACAATGGCAGTCAGGACACAAGGAGACAAGAGACTCTATCAGGTGTGTGATAGAAATAAAACCACTTTACTGTTTAGAATAAAGGACACACTATAAAAAGTGAACATTATGCAACATTACAAGACAATATACATTCACGGCATATAAAATTCATAAATAACATGGAGGAAAACTGTAAACAGTGCTACAAAATTTAGCAACAAATACATTCCTTCCAGACAGGGTTTTCTCTGGTTGGTTTCTCTCCATCACTTCTGGGTTTCAGGACAGCAGACCGGCTAAGGAGGAAGGTGGGGGTCATGGGAGAATTTACGAAGCCCCTCCCCTTGGAGCATGAGCCCTCCTCGTGTCTCCCAAGAGCCAATTTGGAAGCTGTTGATATCTGTCTCCCCAACACTCCCCCATTTTGTTTTGCTTTTGCTGTCAGAATTTAAGTGTTTTTCTTGTGTAAAACTATTTCAGTGATATTTTTACTTTAGCAGCCAGGAGCCAAACACTTGGGTGTCATTTTTGGTTAATCCATATTGTTGATCATTGAGCATATGATGAAGGGCAGAGGCAGGGGAGGGTATTGTCTCCTGGGGACCACAGTTCCTATGAGACAGCTGTTCCAATAAGTCATTTGTTTCTTTAATTGCTCAAGAACCATGGTATGAAAAATGGTGCTCATGGGCTGTAGCTTGATTGCCATGATGTAGGGTCTGGGACTGGGTAAGGCTAAAGCACAAGAGTCTCCCAGTATTATCTACCCTGGCCAGATGGAGCACTGGCCTGAAAGGTGAGAGCCTGGGTGTGGTGCTTCTGGATAGGGAGACAGAAGAGATGGCCAGGGGAGGCCAAGAGAGCTTGGAATCACAGGTCCCACGGCCCTGGATTTTTAGGAGAAATTGTGGCTTCCCAATGGGGTGGACAAACGGACTAGAGGGAGAAAGGAACGGGAATGACCAGCAGATTGCCCAGGGCCAGGTGCCTCAGAGCAAGGATGTGAATGTACTTGCTATTTTTTCTCTCCTCCCTCCTAGTCCAGAAAGCCACTAGGATGCCGATAGGGAGGAGTCTGGAGGAGTCTCTAGTGCTAATTCCTTCTAGTTTCCCCAATTCGCCAGTCTAGCTGCCTGCACAGTAGAAGTATTTACCCTCCGTTCCACTGTAGAATTTGATTCAGGAAAATGGCGGCGTGTGGGTTTTGTTTTTTTTTTTTCTTTTTCCTCTTAAACACAATGTACACATATTACAACCTACACATGACATAAGATTTAGCAAAATAAAACGTTCACGATATGAATGAAATACAGAAGTGTCTCAGCTACATAAATGACTTTAAATTATACAGTAAGTGAACAGGTGAAATAAACAAAGCTATAGCTTATAGAAAGCTCAAAAACCGCCCTCTGACATCACTCTGCAAAGGACACTTCTTTGCTCAGGACCTGCAGTTTTCCTTGCCAGGGCCTGGCAGATAGGACTGTGGTTCCACCAACTTTTCAGAGGGAAACTTCAGGTGACTCATGCTCAGGCCTCACCTCACGCCCCTCCTTGTGTGAGTGGAGATGACCCCACCAGGGACCAAGAATAGCCAGATGCCTCATGGAGGTCACACTGATGCCCAGTTGTGGGAGGGCTCTTGTGCAGGTTGGGTTAGGGGTTCCACCTTGTAGGACTTTGAGGTTCAAATAAAGAAAATCTTAAAACACCAAGTCTGGCGCTCACCCCTTAAAAACCACTGGCCTGCTGACCTCAGCTCCTCCTGCTCACGCTGCCCCATTGAGAGAGCAAAGGCCCCCCCCCACCCCCATTTCCTGTATGCCAGATGTCACAACCGCAAGGTGAAAGGTAGGTAATGAAATCAATCCCAAGGAAACCGGATGCCTGTACTGCCTTCCCGCACTGGGGTCCTGCCAAACACCTTGCCTGGGCATTTGCATTTGTGTGCAAGACATTACAATGTATTGTCTGCTTCTTTTTTTTTTTCTCCTGTTTCAGTTGGCAGCTCAGTTTCCTAAAGTGGAATGAACTGAAGATACAAATACTGATACAGGATAAATACCCATAATCTGAAAAAAGAGACGGAGCAAAATCATGTTAAATGCCACCATCCTACCATCCCCGGTTCTGTAAAATATACATTATCACCTACTCAACACTAAAACTTAAAATAATTTTATTTAATCAGAGAATTTATATTATAGTTTTATTTCAAAAAACACAACAAAAACCCTACAGCTGATTGCAGAGTAAGGCTTTCCCAATGACCACCAATTTTAACTTTATGAGGTGAGGCCCTCAGGAGGTGGCATACACCCACCAGTAAGCTGGAGGAAGAGGAGCAAGTTGTCCCCAAACCCAGGAAAGGTGGCTGTCTAGCCAAGGCAGGACACTGCAGCTTTCCTCCCTGTGCCCAGGCCCCTGACCCACATTAACTCTCATCTCCCATCTGAGCCAAGCCAGTAAGGCAGTTAAACGAAGGCCCCAAACATGAAGCAGGAGAAAAGGAGAGGGACAGAGGTCAGATGACCCCAATTAGAGGGATGCTGAGGGCGCTCAGAATTTCAAATTTTAATTAAAATGAAGAAAAAAAGGTCAGCTTGGAATGTCATGATTTTCTTTAAACAAGCAACAACAACAAAATAGAAGAGATTAAACTATTGGCGTATTTAACAGCATTGAACAGAATTCTGTGTCCTGTAAAAAATTAGCTTATGTCCCCATGTGGGTATATGCAAATGTGTATGCAAACACATCCCCCTAGGTGAGATAAATGCTACTTTGGAAATAGTATTCTCTACCCAAATCTACTTGTCCTATATCTGTGGATAGTGTACGGTGTTTGTATCTCTCCAATTTACATAAAGGCAACTCCTGGCCAAATCTACTAAAGAGTTTTCCAGGAGGAAATCTTGTGGGAGGCTGGGAGAGGAAAGACATTCATCTCAGTCTTTCACCTGAGCTTTTGTCCAAGGCAGGCAAATTGCCTCCTGACCTCAGGCAGATGTTTAAGTCTTCACCAACTAAGAAAGTTCTGTTATTCTGGCCTGGCTGCTTGCTCCAGATTCAGAAACATCTGGTCAACCCAAGCATCGTTGGGCTGGGGAATTGTGTGTGTACTGCATCATCCAGACCAGACCCTCTTGCAGTTTCTTCCTCCCCTCCCTCCCTCTCACGTGCAGACACAGACAGACATAGTCTGGTGGGGACATGCAGTAGCATCTCCTTGGTGTATAAGATCTTCTGCGTACCTTGAGTCTATCTGCTTGCTGCCCTTGGCTGATTTGAAACAGTTGGCTTTTCAGCAGCTTCCTTGTCTGTGTCCTTTATGTACTGGGGAAGGGGGAAGAGAAGGGCAAAGGGAGGAGGGTCTGGGAGATGGTGAGATGGGGAAGAAGAAAGAGGGGTAGGTATTACAATGCCCAAATTGGGTAGTTTTTCAATTTTTGTTTTCCTAAAAAAATATAGATTATATCATCACAAAGAAGAATATACATTCCTCATTCTTTCTGGCATGGCACCAAAAATTTCCAGGTGGAAATGGGTGATGTCAAAACCAAAAAGAAAGGGAAGGGTGGGGCCAGGAGGATGGTTCCAAATAAACTCCATATGACAGCGTAGATTTTCCTTTAAGTGTTCGAAGTGCTAAATTTGCGAGAAAACAGGCACTAATTTCATTGTCATCATCTGGGAAGAGTTAGTGTCCAAGGGAAGCTCAGTGGGAAGGGAGGGAAGTGAGGTGGGGCAGGGTCTGGCACTCAGGGGTCTGTGGCATTGATGATGCTTTTGTCCGGGGGGGCCCATCCTCGGTACCAGCTGCAGTAGCCACCCTTCTGCCGGATGCAGGCATAGTGTTTGGACTGGTAGCCAGGGTAGCCAAAATTGGAGAGCATGTCGGTCCAGAGACACTCGTTCTTGGAGGTCACAAAGCAAGGCAGGTAGTAGCAGGATTTGATCTGCAGTGAGATAACAACCAAAGGTTGGTGGAGTCCGCTGTGGTGGACCTAGGCCTGATGCTTGCCCGAGTCTGGATTCAGAACTTGGGACCACTGCAGGTGGAGCCCAGC
Organism: Balaenoptera physalus; assembly: GCF_965194825.1. NCBI lineage: Eukaryota > Metazoa > Chordata > Mammalia > Artiodactyla > Balaenopteridae > Balaenoptera > Balaenoptera physalus. Next base: position 14,751,904 of record NC_138892.1, read on the forward strand.
CACATCACTCCCTTAGTGAAAATAATATAAATAACACTCACCAGTACTTGTTGAGCACCTACTGTGTACCAGACATTCTGCTAAGTGCTTCTATATTATTCTCTTTAATTCTCATAACAGATTTATCTCCCTTTTACAAATAATAGAGCCTCAGAGAGGTTAAGTAACTTGCCCCAGGTCACACAGCCAGAAAGTGGTAGAATTAGACATTTGGGAGTGCTTTCCCCCTCAAATCGTAACAGGCAAAGGCGGGAGCTCTCAGCTGTCGTAGGGAATTGAGAAATTAGAAAGATTAAAGCATACACTCTAGAGTCCAGCTGCCCTAGGCTAGAAATCAGGCTTAGTGAGCTGTGTGACTTAGGGCTAGCTACTTAAGCTCTCTGGGCCTCTGTTTCCTCCTCTGCAAAATGGGGACAATTAAAACTGTACTAGTCATAATCACTGTTGTCCCATTTTGCCGAGTTGTTGTGAGAATTAACTGAGAGAATGGCCTAACTGCCTCCCACAGCAGCAAGGCTGTGTGCCCTGACCCTGTGCTTGGGTCAAGGAGTTGGGCCAGGTTGAAGAGTGACCCTCTGCAGCAAGTGGTATCAGCAGTCCTGCGCCAGCTTGCCCACCTGGGGCGGGGGCCGCCAGTGAGTCAGCTGCCTAGGAGAGCCCACTTGGGGCTGCTGGGCAGGACCTGCCAACGTAAGGATCCTGTACCTGCCACAACCTTGAGCCACGGGAGGGGCCAAGGATGCTGAAGAGCCCTCATGCCCCAGCAGCTGCCAAGTGGGCAGCACAGATTACAGCAGAAAGGCATTCTTTCCTCGCCTTCTTCACTGCTCAGCCTGGTGCAACATTCCTCACCACTCCTTCTCGGACCTGCCCCTCTCCTCAGGCCTGACATGCATACCCTTCCCAGCCTCACGGCCCAGTGCCCTGTACTGTAGGAGCTGATGTTTCTGGGGCTGCGAGCCAGCACCTCCCCTGCCTGCTCTCCCTGGGGCTTACCTTGCAGTTACAACCCAGATGATATCGATAGTTCAACCCCTTGCGCTGAGAGAGGGTGAGCTGGTCCCACCTCTCCACGAAGTTACACAGTCCTGTGTACATCTTGCCATCATAGACACGGCCTAGAGGAGGAAAGGGACAACAGGGGGGAGTTGTTTTGTCCAGAACCCAGTCAGAAGAGAAAGAATTCATATCTACTGAGTAACCCCCTTAGGCCGGAACTGTGCCACGTACTCTTGAGTCCCATGGTTTTATTTCATCCTCCCCAACACCTTTTAGGATGAGTTGTATTCCCATTTTCCAAATGCAGAAAATTAAGTTCAGAGAGGTTAAGCGATTTGCAGAAGGTCCCAAACCCAGTAAGCACTGGAGCTGGGGCCAGAGACCAACTATTCTCTTCCCGTGTCAAGGGCTTTTTGATCTTGCTTTTGTTTTTTCCTTTCTACGTTGACTGCCTAAAGGTGGATAACTTTCAAAGACAGACCTAATAGGTTGTCCTAAGATGTGGAGAGCAATAGGTACTAGCAATTTCTTTTCATTTACAGTAAAGCTGAGAAATTGCAAAACCAGGCAAAACTAGGTTTCCTCCCCAGAGTCAGTGGTGGAGCGGAGACTAAAATCCAGCCTCACTGTAGGAGCTTCAAGCTCCCACCACTGGTCAAGCAAGATGGACTCAACACTGGATACTCCTTACAATTCAGTGGGCTCATCTCCAAAGCCCTGAGAACAGTGCTGGGTCTACCACTCCTTCTCCATCCTCTAAAGTGAAGGAACAGTGGACCTTGGCCAAACCCTGGCCTAGATGCTGGAGTTGGCCGTTACCTGTCAGCAGGTACTGGTACTTGTTGACCTCTAGCTTAAGGCCACAGAGACTTTCAGAAGCTTCTGTGTGGATGTACTGCACGTGGGGCATCTTGGTGAAGCCTCGGTACATCTGTGGGCAGAAGGAGTATCATGAGAGGGGGACCAGGGCTCAGAACACATGCTGTCATTTGGGCTGTGGGATCGGATTCCCCTAATAGGCCACTGTGTGGCCGGTCACCGACCTACCTACCCCAGGGTCTTCGCTTTAGAGACGAGGCCACCTGCTCCTCTCTTGTCTGAGCCATGGGTGGTGCCTTCCCCGAGAAACCTTCCCATCCAGCCAGTCACACCTCCCATTCCATTTTACAGATGAGGAGCCTGAGGCCCAGACAGATTAAGTGGCTTGTCTAAGGCCACACGGTTGGCGAATAGCAGAGGTAGGCATCCAAGCAGGGGAATCTGCTCTTAACCATTATCCTATGCTGTCTCCCAATGCAGCCTCACAAGTTCATGGCTAAGGGCCCCTGATGCAGGCAGATGCCATTTATAGCTATCGTGCCTCCTTTGTCAGCATGCGCTCAGAGCCACTGGTGTGAACATAACAAAGTCTGAACCCACTTGGTGATTCCAGGTCAAGTCCACGAGCATTATGCAGGCCCGGATCTGTTGAGACAACTGCTAACCGTGTGAGCTGGTGGAGGTGGGAGGGGGCACCGAGGTGTTGCCCAATCCCATTATCCCCCAGTTCTCAGAGTACACAGGCCCTGGATGTCTGGTGGTCTCTAGGCTTATCCCAAGGGTTTCCAATAAGACAACGTCTCTATTTTAGTTCCTGGCATGCATAAGTAATTTACTAATGGTAATAAAAAGCCAGACATCACCTCATTGGTGTCTCATCTAAGTGCCTCCCATTCAGTCTAATGGGCTGTTTTTCTTTCTCCCCATTTTCTTTTAAGTGGCGACTGGCTGGCGAGGGTAGGTGGTCCATGAGGCCCTCTGCCATCACAAAGGGTCTCTTGGACCGACAGCGTTTGGGAGCCTCTGCCTTTTTAAGGGGAGTGCTGTTCTAATTGTGTGCAACCATCGGTGCAGGTGCTTTTAATTTACCTGGCCTCCCTTCTTAACCCTCTTTTCCCTGGAGGATCTCCAGATGAACGAGGAAATGCAGCCAAGAGCAGGGAGAAGTGCTGTCCTCTCAGTTTTCAGCTGTGCTGTCGGGGAGCATGGGCGTGTCACATCCTACCCCCCACTTCCTCAGTGACGGATGGTGCCTCTCTGGCTTTAACAGGAACCATGCTTAAGGGTGCTGCTGTGTGCATGCCATCAAGTGTGGCCTCGGGAGAACATTCCCTGCACTCACTCCCAGGCCCAACAACTTCTCATTTTGGTGTGGATGACCCGTGACTTTTTGGCAAGTGTTTCAACTCAGTACTCTCTCTAGGTCTTTCAGGCCAGCCTATTGAAGCCTCAGTTTATTCCATGTTGGTCTGTCCCCTGTATCTCTTTTCTGCTTTATGGGTAAGAATCAAGCCCCTGCCCAATAAGAACTCAACTTGTTGAAATCAGCTTGGCATCTCTGCTACTTTTGAATTGAAGAACCCTTTATTTTAACATGGTTTCTAGCACTTGCATGTGGAGCCAAAATCTTAACACATTATAAATGACTGAGTCTGACAAATACAGACCTGCCTTTCAGGGTCAATTCTGAAAATAACAATATGGTAAATGTATGGTAAAGGCAGGTTTTACTCATTTTGTTGTCTTTTCTTTATAATAATCCAGCTTGATCTAAATATTGATCCTAAAGTATTATTAGGTCTGTAGTCATAGAGACCTAGAACTGGTTTGACAAACTTAGGAGGGTTATAACAGGTTTATAATGTCCTGAAATCAGAGAATCTGAGACTCTCGGAATTGGAAAGGGTGTTAATCTAATCCAGCCAATGCAATGGAAGATTAATGGTAAACTCGGGTTCTGTGGACAGACAGCCGGAGTCTGCATCTTGTCTCTGCCACTTATTAGCCTCTTGGAAAGTTACGTACCATCTTTGGGCCTCAGTTTCTTCATCTGTAAATTGGGGCAAAGCAATTACTTCATATGGTGTTTTCGAGAATTAAATGCCTTAGAATAGCACTTGGCATACATTTAGTAAAAATTAGTTTAAAGCCAGTTATACTAAAGTTCGTAATGAGCAGAGGGAAGGATTTGGTCCTCTGCTTCCTACATGTCTTGCCCAGGCTCATCACTTAGTGCAAGTAGTTAAAGCCAGTTTCAGACGTAGACAGGTTGCTCTTTTTTCCCCCAGCTTTACTGAGGTATGATTGACAGATTAAAAAGTGTATCAATGTAAGGGGAGGTTTTGATATATGTATACATTGTGATTACCACAATGAAGCTAGTTAACACATCCATCACCTCATATAGTTGCCTTTTTATGTGTGAGAACACAACATCTACTCTCTTAGCAACTTTCTAGTATGTAGTACAGTGTTGGTAACCATAGTCCCCATGCTGTCCACTAGCTCCCCAGAACTTACGCATCCTGCAGTACTAAAAATTTGTACCCTTTCACCAACATCTCCGCATTTCCCCCACCTCCTAGACCCTGGTAACCACCATTCTACTCTCTGCTTCTAAGAATTCGACTTTTTTAGATTCTACAAATATGTGAGATCATGCATTATTTTTCTTTCTGTGTCTGGCTTATTATACTTAGCATAATGTCCTCCAGGTTCATCTCTGTTGTCATAAATGACAAGATTTCCTTTTTTAAGGCTGGATAATATTCCATTATAATATTTAATTGCAATATTGTATATACACCACATTGGACTCTACAAGCCTCTGGGCTTGGCTTCGCTTTGTGATAGTATCTACACGAAGTTCTAAGAAGTTAACTTCCCTTGGGGTGAAGGGACAAATAACGTGGGAAAGAAATTTCTGAGTTTGGGGAATTTTACCTATTTCTTAAGGAATGTCTGGTCTTTATACTTGCAGCATGAACTGTCACCACTATGTCAGATATTTCTGGCATGCCTACAGAAGATCAGCACTGTGCTGGATACTGCTTTATATCATAAACTCATTTAAACTCACAACTGATTCTTATAAGCAACCGAGTTTCAGAGACATTAGATACCTGACTGAGGTACCAAGTACATGGATTTTCTCTCACAGAATGGGCTGTCTAGCTGGGGTGGCAGAGCACACGAGAACAGAGTCACAGGCATTTGGAGGAGGAGAACAGTTCCCCATAGGCTGGGGCAGTCAGAGAGGCTTCCAGCTGGAGCTTCAAAGGCGAGACCCTGCTATTAATCATTTGATTAGACAAAGCCTTGAAGGAAGGAAGTCACCGGGGGCCAAGCATTCTGATTGTCCAGCAGATCTGTCCTGCCCAGAGTCAGGACATGCACAGCACATGACCAGCGGGCCTCCCCATGGGCCTTTCCCAAGGCCAGCTGGGACATAATGTCCCCCACATGCTGTCCCCTGCAGCCAGCCTGAGAGCATGTCTCCATGGCATAAACTATAGCTACAGGCAAAGCAGATGCTTTCTCATGGTCCTGATAAGAGATAAGATCCCCAAAGATAAGAACATCCAATTCTGGAAACTTCCACCTTTGTACCACAGCCCAGCACCTCAGCCCCAGCGAATCTCCAAGTTTGGGTTTGCAATAAGCTCCCTCAACATTCTAACACCCTTCCCCCGCCCCCAAACACACCTGTGGGTCACTGCACACTCAAGAGATGCCTGAGAGGAGGACCACAGGCTCTGGAATCAGCGTATGGGAGAGGGTCTGCTTGCCTTTCATCTGGTGAGAAGTTTTGGGGGGAGGGGGTGGGAACTCTGAGAGAGAAGAGAGGTCAGACAGAGCAGCTCAAATTCTCACGTTTTTCCCGTTCCTTTAGTCCTCCTCTAAGGGAGTCCTTGCTTTCCCCGCCTGACTCTCTGGGGTAGACTCTAATCCTCCAGAACAAAGCGCCCAGGGACCAGTGCCAAAACTCCTGCAGGCTCCGCTCTCTGGCCTCTCCCCCTTCCCTCCTACAAAGATATTTTTCCATACACCCTTTGCAAGTCAAGAGCTACACTGCTGGATGACAAATCCACAAACCCAAGTTAACCTCCTTTTGTTCCCTAGGGGAACTAGATACAAATGGGGTGGGGGGAGCCCCCAAAGTGGGTGGGAATGATAAATCAGCCTGCAGCTCCACTGCTCTGTAATCTCCCTGTAGGCAAAAACTAATTTTGCTCTAGTTTGCCACTTTCTAACTATACAATCTTGACGGTTGTTTAACCCTTTCAAATCTCGCCTGTAAAATAAAGGATAATGTGTATCTATTTCACAGGGTTGTTGTGAGAATTGATCCCCGCAGAGGCTTATCAGAACGCATGGTACATAGTAAATGCTCATTTGTTGTTACTTGTATGGAGTCTTATATTCATTATAACAATTATCCTCGTATCCTCAGCTCAAAAAAGCACAGTGCGAAGCACAGAAGCACAGAGAGCGTGGGGAGGAGGGAGAGAAGAAAAGACATGAGGGAGGGAGGGAGGATGACTGAACGTCCTACTCCTACTCCTATGTCTCGCGCCTTCTTGGATTAGCAGACTGGTACCTGGAGACCAGCAGAATCCAGTGGCCTCTCTGGATAGAAGGGCAATGACCAGTTCTATGGGTTATCTAATATTGGGCTGGTAGCAGGGCAGAGTTAATAAAATGTACTAGATAGTGGTTGATAATCAAAGTAAGATGGCAGGGAGATTTTGGGAGTCACCGTAAAGAGCACACAGGATTGGGAAGGAACCCTGACACCTCAGCTTGGGAACCAGATCTAGCTTTAATTAAATGTGTGATTCTGGACAACTCATTTCCCTTTGAGCCTCTGTCACAAGTAAAACAAGGGATTTTATTTTCTAATGCCCAGCACTCTGATCCACAGACCTGGGTGAAAGATGGTGAGTGGACAACAAAAGACCAGCATCTTGGGAGTGGGTGTGTGTGCTCTGAAGTGGATGGGTGAGCAAATGTTATTTGGCCTCTAAACACTGCTCAGAGGCTGTTCCCAGTGAGGGGGGAATGGGACATTCTGCCCACAGCAAGGGCCTCTGGTCACCCTGGCATCCAGGCCTTGAAGGAAGGAGAGAAGCTAGGCAAACTTAGGAACCACTGCCCCCAGCCTCTTCCCCTCCCAGCTCTCTGCTGACCATAGTGCGTCTCACAACGTGAAGGATTATTCCAGAGCAGGCAGGGAATGCATCTCCTGAACCTCTGCTTTTGTCTAATCTGCTTTTGCATTTGCTTGCCAGCTGCCAGGGGTTGCACAGTGGGGTTTTTGGGTTGTTATTGCTCTTGTTGGTCCCCTCTCCACCCACTCTTCTCTCCCCATGGCCATCTGAAGACATAAGCTGGTCCCATGACCAAGCTTGGGCAGCCAAGGGCAGCTGGCCAGGGCTGACTCTGGACATTACATAACCAGAATGCTGTGGATGTTTCCAAAATTGAATCCAAAGCAGCAGGTTCCACAAACTCGGTACATCTAACCTCAGGCCTCAGGATGCAGGAATTACGAGGCCTGGAGGTCTGCCTCTGAGATGGCTGGTTACCACCCATGGGTTGTGTCACTCCCCCTCTCAATTCTACCCATAAATTGTCTCCTCTGGGGAGTTTCAGGCCAGTGCGTCTCACACTCATTCCCTCATTAGATGGACAAGCATTTACCAAGGCCCTGTTGCCTGCCGGTCCCACCCTAATTGCTGGGAATGCAGATATGAGCACTGAGTCCACTGGGACCTGGGCACACCCCATCTCGAACTCCTGATGAGTCATGCACATGTGTCTTCTCTCCCGCCTGACTATAGTTCCTAAACATAGGAGCCTCATCTTCCTCGTGGCCTCCACAGCTCCTGGCACAGAGTGCTGCATGTAGGGAGGTGCTTACAAAGGTGGAGTGATGGACCAGCTGCCAGGTTGTTCAGGGTCGAGCCCCAGTCCTCTGTGCTGAGGCACCCAAACCAGCTCCTGCTTAGAAGTAACACAGCCCGTGTCCCAGGGCACTTAGAATCCTGAAATGCCTGAGACAGGAGGGCTCTTAGGGGTACCCAGCCCAACCTCACACTGTTGACATATGGCAAAACTGAGCCCAGGAAAAGGGACAATTCTAAGGCAAGTGAGCTAAGTGAAGGAATGGAGCTGAGACTAGAAGGCAGGCTCCCTAGGTTTTGAATCTGATGTGCTTTTTCTTAGGGCATACTTCCTGAATGTGCTTCATAATGTTAACATGCTCACAAATATGCTCAGTTATATGAACATGCTTAGTAAACGATGCTAACTACTGGGATGCAAGAAGACAATTAAAGCCGGGAAAATAGAGAGAGAGGGTGAAGTTCCTACTTTGGCTTGAGGTTCCTGTGATCAGCACAAGTTTAATGTAAAGTTTTGTGAGGTTAAACCTAAGTTGTAACCTCAGTGACTGCATAAAACCAGTAGGCATTGTTGAATCCTAAAACGTCAGACCTCGGAAGAGCCTGTAGAGACGATCTAGTCAACATCCCTCCCCCCATTTTACAGACGGGAAGACTGAGGTCCAGAGAGGGGCAGTGACTTGGCCAGTGTCTCATAGTTACTAGGTAACAGGGCTGTCTGCTATCTGGTTCCAGAGCACAGATTCTTAACAGCTGCCTTTGAGGGACACCACCGGCCCTGGCTCTGGGATGAAGCAGCCAGCACCACCACCACCACCTGTCCCTTTCTGCTGCCTCATCTATGCCCTCTCCAGCCAGGTGGAGGGGCTAGGGCTGGGGCTCGGACACTGAGCAAACACACACCCTAAGTCCAACCCCACTTGCCTCCATTGGCCAAGACTCTGACAAAAAACCCCCAAACCCTCCTGAATCCTGGGATCAAGCTGCTGTCACTCACCTTCATCTGCTTGATGGTGTAGACCAGTGTGCCAAAGGGCCCCTCCTTCACCAGCTTCTTCCCCACCACCTTGGCCCGGATCACTGTAGAAGAAGGCAAGACAGAGACAGGGAAGTTAGGGAGGCCTGAACCACTTTAGGGACCACATCTCAGGGTGGGCATCCAGCTCCCAGTATGTCTGGAATTGTTTTCTTTGTAACTCTGAAGCAACTAGAATAGATGATTGTGTTTATAAGAGCAAGAATTCAGGTAAGAGACACTGGGATGGGGGTGGGCAGGGAGGAGTGGAAGAGAAAGGGAAGAAGGCAGACATCTTTGGAGTTAATTTCCCTAAACGCTCACAGTTGCAGTCTGGAAATTTCTAAGGCTGTACTCACCCCTGGAGGAGTGACTCTCTGGTTTCACCATAATCCAAAATCTACTCCTGTTAGAGCCTCCTGGCCTCACTCCATTGCACCTCTGACAATCCCATGGTCTCCCAGACCTATTCTCTTTCTACCAGGACCGCTTTCTGAGATCTATGTCATTTGGGACTCTTCCTTTGCATGCATCCTAATACACCCACAGGGTTGTGATGTACCCCAGTTTGACCTCCATGCCCCAGTTGGCACTCTGATGGGGCCCTCGGTCCCCAGCACTTAGATGGCAAGGGATGCAGTAGAGAGCAGCTCAGTAAGGATGTGGTAGAGGAAGAAGCAGTTGGGAGCAGAGGCTTAGGAGCCAACTGAATTCTTCCAATCCCAGCCCTGTTCTTTATGGCTATTATGACTGTGGGCAAGTAACTGTTTCTGGCCTCCAATTTCCTCTTCTACAGAACAGGATAATAATGTTACCAGTTACCTGAATTGAAGGGATTGGGCAAGATAATGCGTGTGAAAAACTCTCAGCACTATGTCTTGGACAGAGTGTATATTAATGTTATTAATATCATCATTATTATCATCATCAGTGACAAAAATGGGACGGGCTGACCCATGGAAGGATTGTTACTGGAAAAAATAGCTCCCATTTATTGCACACGTACTATATGCAAGAGTACATTTTACTTATTTACTCCTCACAACTGTCTTACAAGGTCAGTATTAGCATCCACGTTACACAGATGAGGAAACTGACAGAGAAGTGAAACCATTTCCTCATTTTGAGCCTCAATTTTCTTATCTGTAAAGAGGATGTACTACCTATGTCAGGGAATTGGAATGAGGATTAAGCAAAAAACCTTATGAAATTTCTTACTACAACATCTGGTAGAAGGGAGTTGCTCAGTAAATATTAGTCGACTATGTATACAAAAATAATTAGACAGACCCAGTGTGACAAAGGCTGGAAGAAAGGCATTTACTACATGCAGTAAGAACACAGAGAAGAGAGGGATTGACTTGGAGATCATAAGAGGCTTCTTTTTCTATTGTATGTGAAGAAGCTGTCTTCAAATATTTGTCAAACCAGCAAATGGACAGATCTTGAAGACAGAACTCAGAAACTGCAAAGAAGTTGCGTTCATTGGCTCAGCCAAAGAACAAGTCATCTAATAACAAGAACTAGCAACAGAGTCAGGGGGATTGAGGCGGTGCTGTCATGGGGGCAGAGAGTGAGTGTCTCCATCAAAGGGGGCTGGATGCTCTCATGCTAGGACCTTGACCAGAATGGAATGGATTTTGCATTTATAGCAGCCGTGTTTGAATCACAAATTGAACTCTTCCAGCTCTAGGATCTTATCACTCTTTCTTACCTCACGTTGCACTTAGCCCAAAAAAGAGCAGGTGCTCAATAAATGTTTGTCAAACAGATTACCCTTTACACACACACACACACACACACCTACACACACACACACACACACACCCCTACCTGCCTATTCTGGTAGCTCCATTATCCTTCCCCATTTTGGTTGTCCCACCATGTTTCTCAATTCCTTGTCTCTAATCTCTTAAAAATTTCCTTACTAGGAACCAACTCCCCTACCCCAGCTGAATCCTATCCTGTTTCTCCCCAGAGCCTATTGGAGCCTATTCTCCCAGTCAGACATGAAGTCAGGATCCAGATGAATCAATGGCCCCTCCAAACCTTACTTGCCAGGGATGGCAAAACACGGAGCCCAGTGGCAAAGTTAGCAATTCAGCAGAGGCAGCTCAATTTGGGAAGAGGCAAGTTGCTGTTTCCAAGTCTGCTGTAAAAACGAGAGCTTGGCAAGATCCCAGGCCAAGTTCCCTAAAGATTCTGCCCCCACCTCTGTGTCTGACTTTGAAACAGCATCCTTGGCAGGGAGCCATCCTCCCAGAGGCCCCAGGGACTATTTCCTCTACATTAACTCCCACAGGCAGGTTGTAACAGCTTAACTGTTGGGCAGAAGGCATGTCTGCCAGGACTTTCCTATTGATTCTTTCTGAATTGATTTGGCTCCATCTTCTGCTTCTTCATTAATACAGAAGGTGAAAGAAGGAGTGAGTCTTTGCCTTGGGAGGAAAAAAAGCAAAAGGGATTCCTTTAAATAGCAACGTCTACCCTTTCCTGGCTCAAAAATGGCTTGACTTCATTTAGACATAACATGTCATAAGCAGACCTGTCCTATAAAGCTGGGTACTTCTGGAAGCTTCTGCATGCACAGTGAGTCAATTCCTTCCTTACCCTGAAATGGTCTGAGCTTGGAACCTTTTCATCTGAGAATAGTTCAGGGAAAAGAGAGTAAGTTTTTGTAATCAGGAAGCCACATTTGAGTTTGAGTTCCACCATTACCATGCAGCCTCAGGCAAACCCCTGTGTCCCCAGAGCGCCTTCCTCCTAAATATCTCTGATTGTCTTGGCCCAGTGCCCATCACGTGGCTTATAAGTGATATACTTATTACTAGTAGAGCAGCAACATGACATAGCATTGAAGAGCCAGGTCTCTGGAGCCTGACTGCCTGGGTTTGAATCCCAGCACTGGTGCTGTGTGACCTTAGGAAAGTTACTAAGCCTCTTTGTGCCTTTGTTTCCTAACCTATGACAATATCTCATAAAGTTGCTGTGAGGGTTAAGTAGCACAAACACTGAGGACAGTGTGTGGCCCATCCCAAACCCTATGTGTTTGCTGTCACTGTTATTAATGTTACCACCACTACCAGGACTTCTGTTATGTGTCCATCCTGAGTATCTTTAAGCTTCTAACGTGCGCTATAAGCTAAAACCTGGGGGTTCTGCTTAGGATGAGGAGAAAGGTAAGCTGATCAAAATACTCTGGTCTTGTAAAATTTCAGGGAGAGGTGGGGGAGCACACATTAACTTGTCAGAACAAACTTACAAGGTGTTATTTAGGCCTGGAGCACCCACTCCATCATAGGTACCTGTCCCATCTCATCATCCATACGTAGCCCAAGAGTGACCGGCCAGTACCAAACAAGATCCCATGGTCATGGTCCAGAAAGACTGAAGCAGAGATGACCCAGTGCAGAGGCCACACCAGTGTTTTCCTTACAAAAACAAAACTGCATTAAACTGAACTAAAATTAAATAACATTCTGCTCTCCCACAGAGATTCGCAAAGTCCTTCCAAAGTGAAATCGCTGGCCAACCCCAAATCCGCCTATTTGGTCTGTGAATTAATATGTCTTTATTTGCTTCAGTTTTTCCTCTGCAATTCAGATGTGTGCTATTTTGTACTTTCCTGTTTGGCATTCAGGGTGCCCCCAAGGCGTTCGCTGGCCCAGGGACCAGAGTGAACAGGGGAGGTGCAGGGAGGTCACGGTTCAGCAACAACAGAAAACGGTTCCAAACTTGGAGCTGGCAGCACGTCTGGCCGTTCCCACCACCTTGATGTGGCTGGAAGCCCACTTTACAGACGGGCTTAGCTGGACACAGGTTTTCTTTATTCTCCTCCATGCTGGGGAGCGGCGCCCACACTGTCTCCCTAGTGTCCTCCAGCAGGTAAACCTACGTGGGCGTGAACTGGGTTGGCGTCCGGGAAAATGGTCGGGTACTACTGGAGGTGACGACAAGACATAGAAGTCCCATTTCCCACCTTGTACAGTCTAGCGGGAAGGCAAAGTTTAAAAGTTCATGGCTAGCACCAGTCAGAGAAGTGGGGGTGAGGTGTAGCCTGAATCTCAGTCTTGGAGCCTTTTATGCTCCTGGGCTTCTGAGTGTGGAGGTCAAAAGAAATATTTTAATTTAAAAGCATGTAAGAAGAAACTGACCAGGCTATGTATACTTATATAATTGGCACATAGATATATAAATGTATGTGGGGCCCTTTTAAATACATCATACACCTTAGGATCCAGGTACAAATGTATAGATCTGTAGAATTATCTTTCCTTCCTTTCAATAATTTTTTTATTTATTGGAGGAGGAATAATAAGAGCTTGCAAAAACAAGGCACATCCCTTCCAGAAATAATTGTGTGCTGCCTGCCCCCACCCATCCATGGTAATGCAGACCACAAGCAGCATAAGTTTTGAACAAAAACCAATTTTGATGCCAACAGGATTCTGCTTCCAGTGCAGCTTACTGGTGTGTCCAGAAATTGCACTTCTGCTGTTCATTGGAATATTCAAAGAGGGATAAAACACCCATGAGCTGGCCCCTGCCGCTCACCCTCTCCTTCCACCTCCCGTCCAACTATCTTCAATCAAATCCAGACCTTTCTACTCCAAACTGATTGTTGGACTTTCCTACCAGTGGGCTGGAAGGCTGAGTTTGGCTAGGTTTGGGAGCAAGGATCCCTTAACTGAATTAATGTATACCAACTGAAGACCCCAGATTCTGCCCATCTTAGCATCCTGTCGAGAGCAGTACAGATCCTCTGCATGATGCAGGAGTTGATTCAGCCATCTAGTGGGTGAGAGACTACCTCTCCCCCCACCACACACACACATTGCCCCGTACCTGTCTCTCGAAGGCCCTGTAGAATGATTTTGCCAGCTTAAGGTATGGTCTTTAGGAGAACAGTGAGGATAGCTAAGGTACACCTGGCCAGTAGACAGAATGAATTTCTCCAAAAGCAGAAATCAGTGTTAGTGTCAACCCCAGAGAAGGTGCTGTTCTGACAGCAGCAGGCAGGACCTAGGTAGGCACAAAAGCCTAGACCCTGAGCTCACCTGTCTTTCAGGCCTGGAGTTAAGGAAGGGAGGGGTCTGGGAGTGTTAAAATGATGCCCACTCCCACGGAAGCACTCGAGAAATCAGGAAGGAGCGATGTCTGCAATCCAGCCTGTCACCTGATGACAAGCTGGTCACCTGATGTTTATTTCCCAGTTGTCATCCTCACAGGATGGCAAAGGAAAGTTCCTTTCTGAGGCCAGCATACTCAAAATAAAGGAGATCACCCAGCCCACCTGGCTCAGCCACTAAGCAGTTCTCACTTCCTGTGCACCGTGGACAGCCTGCATTTTAGCCTCTGCAAGGAGGGCAGAGCCAGGCTCTCTTGCTTCTGCAGCTGCTCGCCCACTAATTCACCCTCAGCTCCTTGCCTTTCATTGCATCACATCAGTAAGTCTAGGGACGAGGGGAGGAGCTAGAACGCATTGGTAACAACTACCATGCACTGAACGCCTCCGATGTGCCAAGCAATGTGTACACGTTATCTCACTCTGTCCTCATGGCAACCCTATGAGGTGGCTGTTATTGTCCCCATTTTCCGCCTGTGGAACAGAAGATCAGATACCCTGAGGGCAGTTTTGCATCCCAGAGGGAAGAAGAAAATTGGTGCCCCCCCCCAAGAAAGCAGACTGCCTCAAAACCTTTCCATGAGATTTGTACTGATTGCAAAAGAGTTCATAATCTTTCTGCACCTCCCCACCCCCACTGTCAGCACTACTAAACATCAGAGAGGAGGACTGTCCCTAGGAGGGAGGGCCCCCTTATAATCCCCCTCTGACTCGCACATCTCCTTGACTACCCACTTTCCTTTCCAGTCACTCCCACACGTTCTCTGATTAGTAGTAAGAATCCACAAGTAATCACTATCAGCAGTATAACAGAGTATCATCTGTTTAGCATCCTGTGCTCCCCAGCAAGGTTTTTGTGGAAGAAAAAGAACTTAGAAACCACAAAACCTGATGATCCATGAGGTTTCTCACAGCACTGTGAGTCTGAGGTTAATTGGAATGATTAATTAGATGAGACAGTGCACATGTAAAAAGGCACTTTGTAACCCTCAGCTAAACAGATAATATACTACCGTGTTGCTGATGGTGAGTACTTGTAGATTCTCAAATGCACTAATCAGAGGAAGACAACCGGGGACCCAAAAGGTTCTTGCGATTCCGCATTTCCTGAGATCTTTCGTATCCACCTCCAGGGGCCTTTTCGAGCTCCCCCTCAGTTATCTGCTGCCTCTCTGGGCACTTTGATGACACTTTGATGATGTCCATGTTTGAGGAAAGGGCCTTAGGAATTAAGGGTGGGGGGCAGAGGCCTGAGGGGCCTGCCCTAACTGAGTCTTTCTGGTTGCCAGCCCATTTGTTATCACCACCCCAAACCCCAAAAGCCCCTCTAGAAAAACTCAGAAGCTCAAAGGTCAGATCAAGAAAACCCCTATGGAAGTGGCCATGATACACTGAAATGAACATGCATGCAGCACATGGGACCTGGATGAAGTCACTACCCTGTCACTATGTGACCTTGGGCAAGTCACTTCCCATCCCAGCCTATAAATTGGTGTGATGATTACCAAGCTCAAAAGGTTCTTATGATGACCTAATGCCCCTCCTCCACTCTACCAAAGCAGCTCTCGTCAAGGTCACCCATGACCTCCATGGTGCTCAGTCCAGTCAGCAGTGGGTTCTTCGTCCTCCTCTTATTCATATCCAGCATGTGACGTTCATACCATCTGTACAACTGACAGCTCCCACGTTTTTGCAACCTCCAACCCAGAACTCCCATGACCTTTGACTCATATATCCAACAGTCTACATTTAGTCTACATCTATACCTGGAAGTCTAATAAGAGATCTCAGATTCAACCCATCTAAAACCAAGCTCCTAATAACGGCCCTCATCCACACCTAGGCCTCCCATCGGCCCCATCTCAGGAAATGGCAACTCGTTCCACACCAGCACCCCATCTCCTTCCTACTTTTTCTTCACCCCACACAACCCACCCTCTCTGGGCCTTTGCCTTTGCAGCTGCCCCTGCTGGAACACTCTTTCTTCAGTAGCCACAGGGCTCCCTCCCTCACCTGGTTTCAAATATCACCTGGTCAGGGTGCCTCCCCTGATCCCCCAACATCCCTCCCCCAAGCACTCCCTATATCTGCTGGCCAGCCTTACTGTGCTCAAAGCACCAGCCACCATCTGCCGTATTATACAGACCTTGTTTGTTCATTGATTATATCTCCCCACTAGAATGTAAGCCTCATGAGCGGGCAGGGTCTTTGTTCCATAACTGCTGTAGCCCGAGCAACCAGAAGAGACAGGCTCCCAATATGTATTTGATGAATACGTGAAGCTAAAATTGCCACCCACATGGAGGGCAATTTAAAAAAAATAGATAAATAACTCCTCTGAGCAAGTTCTGGCAAATGACCATGTCTTTCTGAGCCTTATTCCATCAGAAAGGGGATAATGGCAGGTCCCAGTTCTTAGGGTCAGATAAGCATCTGTCCAATGATCGTTTATTGAGTATTGTACTAGGCTCACAGGAACCTGGAGGTAAATGAGGCCCTGAAGGAACTTGGGCCAGAGTGACAAAAGACAGGAAAGGAAACAGGTGAATGGCATTCGAGTCTGGCAAACACGGCTGGTATGCCACAAAGAGGGGTGAAGCCTGTCCCAGGGAAGGGTGTCAGGGGCTCCCTGGAGATGGCAGCTGATTTGGGTCTTAGCCCATCCTGGAGAAGAGACTCAGTGTGCTTTATCTGAATCCAGAGGAAGCAGAAACCTGGAGCAGACTTGGTGGGGAGAGCCTAAGGAAAACAGCTGGGAGTGAGCAGAATCCCGCCTTTCCGGGAAGATGGCCCTGGAACACTTGAGGGGTGCGGGCGGGCGGGCAGCCTGTGTGAGGAAGAATGCTCCTCAGAGAAGTCTCGCAAGTAGGCTCTTCCTGCATCCTCCTCTGGTCCCCTGAGGGCCCTTCTCTCTGTCAGTTTCAAAGGCCCTTTTTGTTGATGTCAAAGCCACAGCCAGACCCTTAAGATGCACTCCCAATCAAGATAAGGAGTCTCCAGTTCAAAGCCTGTCCTGACTAACTCTTTCCATTAAGTAAAAATATTAATTTTGGTTTTATTTAAGCAGGTTTTTTGGCAAGAAATGAACCCCTGCAGCTAAAAATAAACCCAAATATACACACACACAGTCAGAAAAATCTGGAGAGCTGCAAATCATTTCAACCCAAGTTTCCATCTCAGAGAAAGCTATTAAAACCCAGAGGATATTAAAACCTCTTTCTGCACAGAGACTCTTGTTTCTCAGTCCCTGCCTGTGTGCTGGGGTCCCCCAGGCAAGACTGTCCTAGGAATGCCCTGTCCTGGGACTCCTGGCAAAGGGGAGGAGGGGCCTGGCAGCGTCCTAGCTCTCCTCACCTTGTAGGCACTGGGTTTCTGCTTGAGCAGGCCAGGAAACACACAAGGGCCCCCTCTGACATCTGTTGTATGTGAAATGAAGGGGCCAGAGAAGGGAGGAAAGGGAACACAGGCCCAGAAAGGTCAAGTTGCCTGGAACTTGGAAATGATTTAAAAGGGAACACAAACAAAATCTACATCTCACTCCTGCTTTCATGTTTTAAGTGGTGACCTCAATTTTAAACTTTTAAAAGACAAAATTTAAGAGTCACTACCTGGGCACATGCCTAGACTTGGGATTAATGCATTTCATTTCTAACCCAACTACTTGTAAAGTCAGCTACTCTCAATTTCTTCCAGTGGCCACAGCCAATTTGGGGGAAAGATAAGGATCGTTTGGCCTAGGACAGGGCAAAGTCCCAGGGCTGGCTGGTTCTTGGATTCAGGTCTGACTCACCTGGGGCCAGTGACCAACTCTGAAGAGATATGGTGTTTGTGTGATCTGGGTTTCTAGGAGGCCAGTAAGGCAACTGCCCCAAAGTGTTCACCAAGCATGGTTAGAGTCACAGAGGCTTTTGCTCTGCAAACTATGGTCAGCAGGGGAGTGTCAATACCCCAGAGCACAGAAAGTGGGAAAGGTGGTCCTTCTCCCATAACCCCCCACATTCTCCCAAGAACAAACAGGAGCAACAATCCACACACATCCCCACCTAAGCCTCCCTGGTTTCCCAACATCAACAGGATTATTCTGAAGAGCTCAGCGACATATATCCTGCTGTCCTGAGCTGGGACCCCACCTCAAGTCCTACCCTCCACAGCCTCCATCACCCCCACTGCATCCCCCCACTACACTGACCTTTCCTGTGATGCCCTTCGTCTCCGTGAGGATGACTTTCTCCTCGTGCCTCTGTTCACGCATCTGTCTTCCTGTAGGACCCACCCAGCTGAAATGCCACCTCCTCCTGGAAGCTTTCTGTCCATGCCAGGCCATACTAATTTCTTAATGATCAGTTCCTTGGTGCTCACTAGCCTGAGACACTAGACAGTAGGGGCTGCATCTGGGACTCCAGCACCTAGTGCAGTGCCTAGAATGTGGCAGGGGTCCCCCAAGAATGTTTGTTGAATGAAGGAATGATTAAAGGAATTAATGATGCTGCAGGAGAGAATCAAAGGTAATACAATAAAGGGAGACAGGGATGGTTTCATGTTTAGGCTCTTGGAGTGGAGGTCAGGAGCCCTAGCTCCTAAGGGTCACCCAGGAAAGAAGAGGGAGGCAGGGAAAAGCATGAGAAGCCGAAATGGGACCCTGATCCCCAAATATTGAAGATTCATATCCAAAGAGGTGAGTCACGGGGTCCTATTACAGGAGACCCCAGTTAACATGTCTCTGCAGAGGGTCAGTACCCAAACTCCACCCACAGATGAGAAACCCAAGGCTCAGCATCCTAAAGGAGGTCAGTGGTACCCACCCCTTCTCCTTCCTCCTCCTTCTCTCCCTCTCCCTCCTCTTTCTCCTTCTCCTCCTCCTCCTCCTCTATCATGAGTACTTGGAATTAATTCATTCACTCGTGCTATTCATTCAGAAGTGTTTGAGGGACTACATGCCTCAGGTCCTGTGCTATGCCTTGGGGTTCAGCAGTCAGCAGGTAGAGTCCCTACCTCAAGGAAGCTTATTTCTGTCTTGTGAGATGAGAAGCCAGGTGGTCCTAGTCAGAGAGCTACAGGGGCATGCAGCAGACACACCCTGCCAAGCTAGGCACACTCTGTGCTTGGGGCGCTGACACTCCCCTCCTGACCACGCTCTGCAGAGCAAAAGCGATTGTGATTATGCTCGGTGGACACTGTGGGGCCGTCACCGTACTGGCCTCCTAGAAACCCAGATCACACAAACACCATCCCCCTTCAAAGATGGTGCTCACTCCCCAGGTGAGTCAGCCTTGAATCCAGCCCTGGTGGTACTGTGGACATGTCTGGGGGAGACGTCCTGCCTGAGCTGGGATCTGAGAAATCACTATAAGTTAGCCAAGAAAAAGAGAAGCAAAAGGCCTTCAGGTAGAGGAGGGACCAGAGGCAAAGGCCTGGAGGTGGGAGAGCCTAACCCTTCGTTACAGTGACAGAAAGCAGAGTGTGCGACAAGGGGCAGGGGACGGTGGAAGCCAAGAGGTAGGCAGGGATGCTTGGCTTGTGTGGGGGGGTCTTGCTCCAACGTGTGACAGTGTTATTTCTCAGGGGGGTTGCCACTCTTTGAGGGCAGTGATGAAGACTTATCTCTTTGTCCCTGCCAGCAGCCCTGAGGATAACATGTGCCCAAATGGGTAGGTGCCCAGGGCCTCAAGAAACCCTTAGAAACAAGACCAGGCCTTGTTTGCCCGACTTGACATCAGACTCACCAGTGATCCCATTCCAGTTCACATCCTATTTATGATCTTCAAAGTTAGGATTTAATGAATCAGTCTCCCCCACACCCTCCTCTCAAGCCCATTAACCTCTTCCAGCCGTGTTCCTTGGGTGTTTTGTCTGGCTCAGCTCCAGTGTGTCCCAGAATCCAGAGTGCATGCCAGCCTCTGGAAGGTTCCACCCCACTCAGTTCAGAGGTGCCGCCCTGCTCACTGTCATGCAGGCATGTGGGTGAGGGGTGCTCAGAACACCCCCCGTCCGAGAGTTCCAGCCCTCCCCGGGGGCCCATGGGAAACTGTATCCCACACAAGAGGCCACCAGAATAGCATCCTGGTCTTCAACCACGGCCCCTTTGAAGCAGTGCCCAGAAAAATACCACGCCGACGAATGGTTCTCAGAACTTGGAGCTTTCAGGTCAGGTCATTTTGTGAGACCAGAACAGCTGGCAACATCTCAGGAGTCGTCTATAGCATTTATTTTACTTTTCTGCTAATTGTGATTTGTTTGCTAGGAGAGCTGAGGGCCTCCAGGATAGGTCCAGGAACACAAAGCCAAGGGACCATTAAGCCAAGGGACTTCCCTTGTTTGCACACGAGACCTGCAGATGGGTCTTTGCAGACAGACAGTGAATCTGTTCCCAAAATGCATCAAGGACGGGTGGGAGACTTTGTTGTGTTTTGAACAAGCAGCAGTGTCTGCTCTCTGCTCCCTCCGTCTCTGGGGATTATACAGTACAGATACCAAGAAGACCCTGGTACGTTTATAACTTACCCTTTGGGTAGCTTGTAAAACAGTCAAGGCTTCTCCCTCCTCTCTTCAACTTCCCTAACTTCAGCCAGAAAGACTGTGGACACCAAATGGACATAGCTTGGAGGGTCCCATTGAAAGCAGGTGCTTTCCCGTCACAGCTCACTCGGAACCTCCCCGCCAGCTCACAACCACGGTACCCAGGTAGTGGGCACTCAGACCAAAACAGGTACGAAAAAAAACAAGGCCAGACTACAGGTTTTCAAGCTCCAAGCCAGTCATCAGGGATAGCTAACCCTGAGGGTGTGGAGGGATGGCTGGAGATAAGATCTAAGTGCCTTTTAAGGAGGCCAATCTCCGTTTTAAAGAAAATAAGTAAGTAAAGAATGCTAACTGCTGCCCTCTTTGATCAAAGTGAGTAATGGCAGAATTTTATAAAGTCAATCCTTGGTATTTTTGAACAACCTGCCCTGGCCTAACAGTGTGATTGGGTGATGGTGTCAGTAGGGAAGAAGAAGACCACCTACCCCTTGAACACCTTCTGAATACAATCCATAGTGCCTGAGCCTCTTGTTCATTCAGTAAGTAACTCTTGAGTGACTACCATGTGCCAGGCACTGTGTCAGGTGGCAGAAACACGTAGGAAACAAA
The DNA here is from genome assembly GCF_965194825.1 of Balaenoptera physalus. Taxonomy (NCBI): domain Eukaryota; kingdom Metazoa; phylum Chordata; class Mammalia; order Artiodactyla; family Balaenopteridae; genus Balaenoptera; species Balaenoptera physalus. The sequence goes on from NC_138892.1 coordinate 14,772,896, forward strand.
ACCTTACAAATGTTATATCTAATCCTTAAAACTAACTTGCAAGATATGTAGCATGATTTCCATTGGGTCAATAAAGAAAACATGACTCAGGAGAGATGAGAAACATGTCAGAGGTTACACTGCTAGGAATTAAATCCACATACACCTGACAGCAAAGCTCACTCATCTTCCTACAACTTGACATTGCACAAACCTGAACATTCAGCCAGGAAGTCGAATGCATCAGAAATTCAGAGAAAAAGAAAATTCTTAAGGCTGAATTATCAGAGAAGGACTCATATAAACCAAGATGCTGAGAACTTCGAGGTGGGGTCAACTTCCCAAAACAGAGAAGCCCAGTGATCAGCCTAAAGCTTCGTGGTTTGGGGGAGGGGAGCACCACCCTGAGGACCACGGAGACGGGGTGTGTGGCGGGGGGAGGAGCAAGCAACCTTTTCTGGACAACTTACCCGCAGCCCTGGTCTAACCCTGCTCAGCTGCAAGTCCTCGGGGGCCTTTGTGCACGTCATTCCCTCCGCATAAGACCTTCTGCTTCCCTTTATCTAGAACTCCTATCCATCTTTTATATTTCAACTCAAAGGACACTTCCTTGGAGGAAGCTTTCCTTGACCCCTCCCCCGACATCAGACTAGAACAGGACTCCTGTTATACCTTATCATAGTCCCCGGTTTGTGAGTATATGTTTGTGCCTTCATTTGAATAGTGTCTCATTCCCCTCCTCCCACACACACACACACACACACACACACTAAACTGTGCTGGGATCATGCCTTGTTTTGCTCACCATTCTATCCCCAACATCTCACACAGTGCCTGGAACCTAGTAGGTGCTCAGTAAATAGTTGCTGGGTGAATAGGCACTTGCATCTATTCCTGGCTCCCTGAGAGTCTCCCATTAACCTTCCTCTACTGTGCAGCCATTCCACCTGTGTAACTAGCTGTAACTTTCCAAAGCCAATTCCTCTGCCAGGAGCTGACCAAGAATACGTTGGTTTTGATCATGGAAAAAGAAGAAGGAGGGTGTTCCAGGCAGGGGGAACAGCATGAGCAAGGGCACAGAGGTGAAACTGAGCCTGCAGTGTCAGAGTCACATGGCTCAGAGACCATGAAGACCCTGGAAAGGCTTCAGAGAAGCCTGGAGAGAAGGCTGAGGAGAAGCAGAAGAGGCCCGTTAGCTCATTCCAACCCAAGCAAATGTCAGGTTCTCTGGGTGACAGGAGCTTGAATGCGGGCCTTCTCAGGACTGCCCACAAACTGGGTCTATAGACAATGATGTTGCTTCTCTGTGCCCAGGTTCTTAGCCCCCTGACCACCCCCGCCCCCCAGTCCTGTCTTGATACCCTTACACTTGCCGTACGCAGGCTTATGGGTGTCCTGGAGAAGGGACTTCTGAACCCTGCCCACTGACTCTTCCCAGCTGGGCAAGATATGTAACTCTTCAAGCCTTGGTTTCCTCATTCTGAAGAAAGGTGAATAGCATATTTGTGAGGGTGGAAAATAATAAAGACAGAAGCCACCTGGCAAACGTTTTCCAGAACAAACCCAAATCCCCCTCTTCCTACCCTCCCCCCACCCCCATCACTTCCCAACATGCAGGCTCATTCCTTCCCAGCAGAGTTACCTATGGACCAAATGGTACCAATGAGTGTTAGGAACATGGATAACTCCACAGGCACTTTCCAGATCTTGTGCAGGTCCCTATCCAGCCGCCAGAATGGCACCCTGCACCGGACCAGACCCAGTCATGTTTTCTGGTTCTGTGGACCACCCAGAGTGCACCTCTCCTGACAGATCATCTGTCTGGCTGCATTCTCTGAAGGAGGGCTAGCCCGATAAACAGTGCGTGTGCTAGGTCACAGCTAGCACTGTTGCTGGATGCTGGGTGGCCACGGAGCATCCCCGGTACAAGTGACCTCCCACCACCTCTACTGCACGTCTGGCAGGGCTTTGCAGTCACAACATGACGCCCAGAGCTGCTTACTCTGTCTGTCCGTGGGCGGCTCATACCAAAAGGTTCGCTGAGATAGTCTCTAAAGCACATCTTCAACCAATGCCCATAGATGTTGCTGACTAGAATGACACAGAGCAAAGAGGGACACGTTTTCCTTGATATGCCAGCGCTTTTGGAGAATAAGTAATGGGAGTATCAGAGATGAAGACGTTTGGCCAGACACTGCCATAAAAAGCAGAAGAATGGTCAACTTTCCCTATTGATAAGAATACTGCTGTCATCCATTATAACACTAATTATAGTACCATCATTAATTATAATAGGTGCCATCATCCATCAAGCACTTACTGTACACATTCCGTGCTCAATGCTTGGATTATCCCATTTGAGCTTCATTAAGACCCTGTAAAGTAAGTGCTGTCATTAGCCCCATCTTGTAGAAACTGACGCTTGTAGCGAGTAAGTGACTTTCCCAAGGTCATCTAAGTAGGAAGCGGTGGACCCAGCGTGCTAGCCCAGGCAGCCTGACTCTGGAGCCGCTGCTTTCCACCACTGGGTCATACCTCCCTTCCAAAAGCACATGTGTGACCACAGTGTAGGGGGACAGGCACATTTCTCAGGCCACAAATTCTAGGTTGGGTGGGACCTTCACAGTCACTCAACGGAACCTCCTTCGAATTTCTTCTACAGTCCTATCATCCCAGGGTTAGTCTGGCAACTGTGCAACATCTCTGACCTAGGCCAGCCTGTTCCATGTTGAGCCATTTCTTGACTGTTCTAAAATTCTTCTTTATACTGCCTCCCTGTGGCTTCCTCCAACTAGCTGACATCTTAGGCTTACAAAAAACAAGATATCTGAAGAACATGGTCATGTGCCCTACATCGTCTCCAAGATAAGGATTTTCATAGATTTTGATGGCCTTTCTCCACATGATTCCAAGTCTCCTTCTCTGTCTCACTTAGGGCCTTTAGCTCCCTACTTGTGTTGGTGGAGGGTGGATGCAGATTTCCCAAGGGCTGCTGATCAGTGTACAAAGTTGAGAGAGACTTCACCCTCCCCACTCTGGATGCTTTTACTGCTGGTAATGAAGTCTAAAACTTCACCACCATCCATTAAAAACCCCTAGTGTTTTCAGAACAGATTCTGTCTCCGAACTTTGACATGATTTAATAAGTAACTCTACCTATTCCACTAAATAACTGTACTTTTTTGGGTGTGGAAGTAAAGAAATTTGGGGTGGGGGGAGTCTTATTACATAGAAAGTATTGAGTAGTAGAAAGAGCGCTGGGCCAGGAGTTGGGAGCCAGATTCTCTTTCTGGTTCTTCCACTCATTTGCTATGCGAGTTTGACAACTCACTTTCTTCTCAGAGCCCTACTAGTTTTCTATTCTGCAAAATAAAGGGGTTGGACTGGATGTATTCTAGGGTTCCTCACAGCCTAAGGGGCTGAGGTTATTTTACCATCACCTTATATCTCTAATCTATACATTTCCCCCGGGTCCTACTCTCTCCATTGGTAATGAGCCAGGACATCATGTTCTCCCTATTGACTGGGTCTAGAATCACATTTCTGAAGAGTTGATCAAACTTGAGTAAGTAATTAGGATGCTTCAGGTCACTCTTCTGGCCTTGTCTGAAAAGTCCTTCTTGGCCTGTTATCTGTCTGGATGATCTGAAGTTGCCAAAACTGGGGATAGCAGCACGGACAGAATTGGCTCCTAAGTCACCCACTTGGTCCGTCAACTGCACAATTTGAGTCACCCTCACCAATCTGTTTTCTTTATGAGCCATTGTCTTATTTTTTGTGGTAACATACTATTTTCCAGGCTGACAGTCCAGCAAAGAGTTTATTTCCAAGAATGTAAACAAACCTGGGATAATTTCAGTGGTTAAAGTCATTATGGGAGCACTGTACATTAATGCCAGGTAGGGCCTCCTGCTCTGAATGTGCCCATATCTTTCCTGCAGAGGAATTCTAAAAAATGCTGAGAAGAAGTCTTCTGCCTTTAATCTCCCAATTGTATATTAACATACGAGGTAATGAAAATGTCTCCAGGATGGCATCTCCACGGGGACTATGCTCTAATGACCTCACGTGTACTAACTGGGGATATGCCACATCCATGAAGATAAAATTCAGCCACCCTTGCCCTGCTGATTTAGTTTGACAATAGCTAAGACAGTGATCTAATAGACATGCAGATTCTCCAGCCCACTCCAATGTTCTAAGTAACTTGAACTCCCCTCTCCTCTGGGTCCCTTCAACTCTCGTATAGAGTAGGATGGGGCACTATCCACCCCCGTCCTCCCTGGATAGCTTATTCCAGATGCTCCTTGAGCTGTTCAGAAAAGCTGTTCTTAAAATAAGAGGGAGCCTCTCTTCTACCCAGCCTGGGACCCCCACCCCTCCCTGAAGGGCGTACTTTGAGGCATAAAGGCCAAACTGCCACCTTGATCTCAACTTCAACCTCAGTCCAACCTGAACGCAGCCAAGCTGCATCCCAGTCCCAGAGGTTTCTACTTTTGAAACAGAAGGAATATTCAATATTTTTCACTCTGTCAATATTTTTACCTTCATCTCCATCCTCTTCCCTTCTGCTCTCATGCCCCTGGTTGAGGTGGGGGACGAGGGAAGTTTTTTTTTTTTTTTAAGACCAAACAAAAACAAAGCCCGGCCCAGGCTGAGGCCAACAGATCGTGATGTTCTGGGCGGATTTTACGTGCCAGCAAAGACCGTCAGCAAGATCTACAGGAAACACCTTGCAAAATCCGCTCGGAGAAGCAGAGGCCACCAAGAAGTGCAAGGCAGATACACTCCACTCCATGTGACTGGCTCTCGAAGCTGGGGTACAGGAAATGGCTGTGGGATTCCAGGCCCTCGGGAGGGCAAACACACAACTGGGGCGGGGGGGTGCTTGCAGATCCCTCTGGTATTTTCCATTGGGAATTTCTTTAATTTGCATATCTGTTCCGAACTGCCTGTGCATGATCGCTGCAGAGGGGACCCAATAAGAAAAGTCAAAGGCAGCTTCTTCCCAAGGGTCTGTTCCAGGGTTTCACAGAAGCTACATTTTCTGTGAAAGAAGGACACGTCATGCAGCGGTCAAGAATGTGAGGACTCGGGCACCAAAGAACCTAAGGTTGAATCTCAGCTCCAACTTCTACAAGCTGCAGACTCTTGGGCAAATCATTTAACCCCTCTCAGCCTTGTCAGGTTGTCAGGATGAAGTGAGACGCTGAACGTAAGGAACTTTGCACAGTGCCTGGCAAGCAGCAACCTCAATAAACAGTGGTGGTGATTATTATTTCATGAGAGGCCCCCTTTCCCAAGGTGGTGAAGAGGCTGGAGGACAGTAGGAGAAAGAATGAAGCAGTTGCAAGAAAAGAGAAAAATATGCAGAATACTAGCTGGGACCCACATGGGGCGTTGCAAGCCTACAGCCTAGCTGCCAACCTTCCCCTTGTGAAACGTCGGCTGCCCCACTTACTCTTGTTTGGGGCATTGTGATTTCAGGTCAGGTTGAAGCAAGGCACATTGACTGGTATCAGTCCAAGTGGAATGAACAGCCCAGAGCAGTGCAGAGAGGCCCAGCAGGGGGCAGGGAGAGGAAGCATTGCTAGAAATGCTAATGAGTAATTAAGTCCTTCAGGGTCACATCTGGGTCCCTTTCTACCCGGGGGCTGGAGGAGTTTGGCTGGGCCCAAAGTGGTCTGTCAGAGTGTGTGGGTAGCCCCCAAACCTTCCTTGCACAGAAACTGTGCGTGTGGGAAGCCAGCCTTGCTGTGCAAAGTGAGGACTGAGAGCCATGAAGTTGGCAGGCCTGCTGAGGCCAAGGTCAGCGGCCAGAGCCCAGCATTGTTCTGGCCGGACGAGGGACCGGCCAGCAGCCAGCATTCTGTGGGGAGGCCATGGTAGAGGAAAGGCCAGATGCAGTCCAATTAGGGTCTGATGGAAACCAGGCCCATTTTTCATGAAACAGGAGGTGGGTGGCCCTGCTGTGGAGGGGACACTGGCTAGATGGAGCATCTAGCACCCATCAATCCCCAGGTCAAGCGGCATGCCTGGATGTGGGTACAAGAAATGCCAAGGGTGCCCCTGACCCCTGCCTCTGCTGTAATGAAGTGCCAGTTGGGAGCCAGCTGGGCAAAGGGAACATGTCTCCACGCTCCATCCGCTGTTTGGTGACAATTACTGGTGTTCTTTCAGCACCACCAGGAATAGTATGCTGGGGGCAATTCTTTGAACCACCAGGCATGATCAAGAAAGGAAGGTCCAGATCGAAGAGGGCACCAGTTTTAATGTTCAGCACAAGTCCTGCATCTCTGGCTTGGGACTGGAGTTAGCAGTGGTGGGCATGGGGCCTGCTGAGGAACGCTGAGCTGAATTTCACGGTTCCTTTTTTATCCCTGCCCCTACTCAGCAGTACGCTCTAGCATGTGGAAATGTTGCCAGTTTCAGCTGGTCCCTTGTGCCAAGTTCAAGTCCACTATAGAGAGCAAGCCAGTGGTCTCTGCTTACCCCCCAAGGCTACCTCTGGGGTAGTGGGGAGGTAAGGAATGATTGGTCCCCCAAGACCCTTGTTTTTGTCCTGTTCTCCCCCTTCATGGGAATCCTAATAAGATAGGAAGAGTGTGCATTTCCTCATGTGACTGTCTCCCACAGCTTGGCCAGTGGACTCTTCGGCCCTCATACCACTCCCCTCTGCTGGCCCCAGAAGTGAATCTGGAAAGGCTCAATGCAGCATGCTAGTGAGCCAAACACATGGAAGCAATGCGTGTGGGAGGGTGATGCAGTCTGTCTCCCAGGACCAGGCTGGCGAGTCTGTGGTGGGTAGACAAGAAGTCCCAGCTGAGTGGCGAAACCACGGTGCCAGCCACCTGGACCACTAACCACAGGGTAGCCACGGGCAAGTCCATCCCATTCCTGCGCCTGTTTCCCCAACTGGGAAGCAAAGATATTGCATAATGGCCCTTAAAAATCTATGAGTCCATACAGCCCTGCCTGTGGTCTGGAAAGTTCATCTAAACAGGCAGGAAAGGCTTCTTTAAATTCTGGTCCTTCCTTCCTGGGCGCACACCAGTCAGCAAGTGGCTGGATTGCTGACGTTCTTCCGAGGCTCTAACGCAGCAGCCAACAGATGGCAGAATCTCCCAGAGGCTTATGACTCTGAAAGATCTGCTGCCTCACATCAACATAAAAGAATGTTGTCCTGAGAGGCTGTCTGTGCCTAAGTGGCCCTGTAAGAACTCTCCTTTTTGTTTCACCCACTCTAGGCTGGAGCACAGGAGTTAAGTTGGAGTCCGGCCTTGCCCCTTGCTAGCTGTGTAAACTGGGGCAAGACTCTTCACTTGTCTGAGCCTCAATTTCCTTGTCTATCAAAAGGCCATTCATTCCTGCATTTAACAAATATCAGGGTTGCAAGTATGTTCTCAGCAGTGAACCAGAAAAATGAGGTCTCTGCTGTCTTGGTGCTTAAATAACAGTGGAGGAGACAGAACAATAAACAAATACCCAGTAAGATGTCAGGCGCTAGGAGAAAAGGAGACGGAGAATAGGGATGGTGGGTATTATAAGATAGGGCGGGCAGGCAAGGCCTCTCTGGGAAGGTGACGTCCAAGTTGACACCTTCATGATGAGAAGAACCCAGCCATTGAAAATCTGTGGACACTGTATTCCAGGAAGAGGGGACAGCAAGTTCAAAGGCCATGAGACAGGGACAAACTTGGAGCCCAGAGCATTCAAGGAACAGCCAGAAGGCCAACGTAGCCACAGCAAGGCAAGGGGAGATAGAGGCCAGATCCCATAGAGCCTTCTAGAACTCATTAAGGAGTTGGGAAGCCAATGGAAGCCCTTAAGCAGGGCATTAACAAGATCTGAATGACATTTTATAAAGGTCACTCTGGCTGCTTTATGGACAGTGGAGTGGAGAGAGGACTGGAGTGAAAGCAAGGGAATTAATTGTAGTCGTCACTGCCCCTTCCCTGCCCACCTCTCAGGGTCACTTTAGGCTCCCATGAGATTCATGCTGACACCTAGAGAAGTCCAGAGGCATGAGAGGAGGCATGTATCTGCACATGTTTTAAAGTCCATTTTTTATAAGTAGGAGCTTGCAGGGCCTGGCACCAGCTACTTGGAACTGTGTCCCTGTATGGATTTCAAGGAAATAGGCCAGGGCGGTAGATTCTGCCCTGCCTGAGCGATGCAGCTGTCCAGCCCCAGATGAATTCACATGTTTAAACCCGTAGCTTTGCTCTCAGCCATGCCTGACTCTGCTTTCGCTGCTGGTGCCGGACAGGGGTAAGCTAACACCTAGCAATGTGGAGAAGCTGACACTCCATGCAAACTCACTTGCTGAATTCCTGGCAAAAGCTCATCTCTCCTGGCCTCACTTTCAGGACTGGGAAGGAAAGAGCAGGAAATCTGGAGGTTTATTCACTTAGGGATTTTTAATTTCAGAGTGGGCCCTTGCAAGCATCCTGATCAGCAAAGCCCCTGCATCCCGAGAGAATGTCCCAGTGCTTAGAGGAGGAGAGCTTGGACGCATCCTGGGTTCCAGCCCTCTACCTTCTGCTGGGGTTGGGCACACTGCCTTGGGAGCCAGAGCTCTGCATTCAAATCCCATCGCCACCTCTAGGTTTCCTCAAGTGGAGTAAGAGGGGCCTTCATGGGGACGAGTTGGAGAGCAGACGTGAAGAGACCAGGCTCCGTGCCTGCCTTCATTCACTAACTCATTCACGGGCCTTCTGGGTGACAAGCTTGGGGCTGAATGGTGGACACCCTGGTGCTTAGTACATGTTTGGGGAATCTGAAGATGCACAGTAAATTGTATTCCAGCTAAAATGTACTATCTAAAATGCCAGGGAGTTCAGAGAAGAGAGTAATTAATAAGATGACGTGTACTGAGTATACAGTTTAAAAAAAATTACATGTTAACATCTCAGGACCTCAATTGCCTGTCATCTGTACAGTAGGGACACTGAAATTTCCCAAGACCTCATAGCTGGAATTTGACAAAATGAGATCAAGGTATCTGTTTCTCCTCTGTAGCTCCTGGTCTACACACTACCTGCAAGTTTTCTGGGGCTTTCTCCATGCTTTTTATTTTCTTGTATTCTTTCTTTCTTACATAAGTAATACAACTTTACTGAAGAAAATTTGGGGAAAAAAAGAGGTAAGCAGAAAGAAAACTGTAAGATAATTTTTAAAATAACCTGAACTCCCACTACCCAGTTATAACTATGCTTCCTACTTAGACGTTACCTTCAGTCTTTTTCCTCATATAAGCCTGTGGATAGAGGTTTCCTCCCCCCCAATAATAGAATCATATAGAACACACTTGCTGGTGATCTGGGTTTTTTTTCAGTCCTGATATATCAGTCCATCTGGCTCTGCCTCATCCCTTTGAAGAGCTGTATTGTTTTCAGTTTTGTAGATACAGCACTTTTATAAACAATTCTGTGATAAACATCCTTGTGTGTTTACATTTGTGTATATATACATATAAATGTTTATATACGTATATAAACACATATTCATATACATACACACATCTTAGCATACTTACCTGATTACTTCCTCTGGATCTAGATGTTCTCACCACTTTTTAAACCCATCATTTTAATATTAATTGAATCCAAGTCAGCAGACCGTTTCTACTCATAAGCTGGCTGCTCTGCAGACACTTAAGCCTCACACTGAGCACAACTAAGGAGCATCGGGCACCGTTTCTCAGGTCCTACAACTCAGTCCTGCCTCCCCCCATCCTCCCACCCACAGCCCCTGTCCCTACCCGACCTGAGCCAGCCAGTAATCAAGTCAGAAAGATATCGTACCGCCTGAGTCCTGTGCCTCTTCTGCCTTGTTGGACCCAGCCTGCTATTTCAAAGTTTTTACAAGGTTTGAGTAAACGTCCCAGGACAGGCAAGGCCAAGAGGAACCCAGTCTTTTCTGTTACAAAGTCAGTGGTTAAGGCCACCACCCCAAACAAGGTTCCTTCCTGCCCCTGCCTTCCCCTTTCTACTTATAAAAGCTCTCCGCTTGCTATGGGCAGTTTTAGTATGCTGCACAGGCTGGCAGCATCCCTTTGGGTCAGAGTGAACGCAAACTGCCTTCCCCATCTCTTTGCTCAGTGTCAAAGGCATTTGCCTCAAACACTGGTCTTGAAGCAAAAGAATGACATCGAAAGGAGAGGAAACAGACCAGAAGGTTTCTTGTGAAGAGACCCGTAATAATAACCTATTCAACTACTAAAAGTAACCTCCTTCTATAATATGTGTACAGGGAACTTGCACCATACACATACACCTCTAACCAATCTGAACTTGGTGATGATTCTGTTTGGCATAAACCGATGTATATTTTACTACAAATATATATTTTTTTCCTCAATTTTAAAAGGTCTGGCCAGTTTCTCCCACCTCTGATTCCCAAGTAAGCTTCAGCCAGGGATCTGCTGTCTCAGTCCCTGTATGACTATGGGGTTCAAAGATATGGCATGTGACTGTCTTAGGTTGTGCCCTCCCCTCCTCTCCAAAAAAACAACCCAGCTGCTCCACCTGGGGCTGCCCACTGAAGAAATGGTGATCTGTCCCAATGCTAAAGGAAGACCTGGCTGAGATGGAGTTATTGAGAGATGGCATTTAAGGGCTCTCTGACTTTTTAAATGTGACTTTTTGCTTTTCTGTATGCTGACTTCCTAAGATGCCACTCCATTACCTTTACATCCATAGTTGTCACACGCTCTTACCCTACAATCACCACGTGGCAAGGGATTGTAGGAATATCCTGTTTCATAGGTTTGAAGATGTGGGCTCTGAGGTCGTCTGACTTGGTCGTAAGAGGTCGTAAGACAGCATGGGTGACTGAGGATTCCACTCAGGTCTTTTCACTCTTGGTGCAGAGGTTCTTCCCCACCCCCATGAGAGCCCACCAAGTCTCTTCTGGCCTCAGCCAATCACTGGGCTGTGTCCAGAGCCCAGCATTCAGTGCCCAAGTTTCTCTTGGCAACACTTTTCCTTCCCTCCAATTGCTATTCCCACTGGTGTTGGCTAACCCAGTTCCAGACTGTATCCCTCCAAGCCTGGCCAGCTCTATGCCGATCCACAGCACCCTAGTTATTTCTGGGCTGGGACAGGGTCCACTGCATCCTGGTTTCTCAGAGGTTACTCTTTTTGGCAACCCGCCAGGCGCAAATCTGTCTCATCTATTTAGAAGAGAAGCAGCGGAAACCCACCCTACCCACAGCCCATAAGGAGAACAGCCCCTCCTACATCCCCTGTGGCAAGTCAGCAGGTCCCACCCAGAGTGAGTCCCTCAGAGACAGAGAAAATCCAGCTCAGGTCCTCAGGAGCAGGATAGATGGGCAATAGGGGCTCCCAGGGTACCCACCACAAGACACAAGAGTTCCGCCGCTTGACCAGGAGCCAAAGATGAGCCAAAGAAGGCAGTCTACTGCTGCCTTCCCACAATGCTGTACACCCAAATCCAGGGGATCCGCTGAGTCCTTACTTTCCCACCATTGTTCTGTTATCTGATTGTAAAAATAATGTGTCACCATTGTGAGATTTCATTTTCCAGAATATACTGGTCAAAATTAAAATCACCTAAAATCTCACAAACCAGAGATGTTTTGGTATATAGGTATTAAAACTGTCCTCTAAGCATCCATATAAATATTCATATCATTTTTTTAAAACAAACTGGTTTCTGTTACTCAGAAGTGCATCATGGGAACCTCTCCATATCATTAAATAGAGGCTACCTCAAGCCATTATATGGCCACTCAGTAGTCCACTGTATGAATACACCATAAATTTAAGCAATCTATTCACGATAGACATTTAGATTAATCCTCTTTGCGTGTGTAATTATAAACAATGCAGCCATGGACCCCGTTGCTTAAGTATTTCTTTGGACTAGATTTCTACAAGTGAGATTGCTGGTTAAAGTGTATTTTGAGGCTCTTGGTTCTTGGTGCCAGACTGTGCTCCAGAGAGGCCACACCAGTCACCTTTCCCATCAGCAGCCCATGAAGGTGAGAGACCAAACTCCATGAGGATGGGAATGCAAGTGCAAGGATTCTCTGCACGGCTCCGCCCAGACCAGGGACATTATCTGGAAATCCCCAAAGGCATCAGCACAGGAAACAAACTAGTTGCTGGCAGTGGGGAAAGGACAGATGGGAGGGCTCCAGCTTCTCTCAGAGAAATTGGAAGCAGGCAGCATGGGGTAGTGAGTGCCAGGGTGACTTTTGTCTTTACAAAGTGTCTCCCACCACTGAGGGGTCATAGGGTGACAAAACACAGGGCAATGATAAATACCTGGCCCAGGAGTGCAGTCACTGGACACTGCCTCTCCTGTTCTCCAGCCAGCTGTGTGACCCTGGGAAAGGGCTTCCCCTCTCTGGACCTCTGTTTTTCCATCTGCTCTGACATTCTTCATTCTTTGGTCCCAGAACCAGCCTTAAGACCAGAGTAGACAGATCTCCAGGCACCCTTCCTCCATTCAAAGTCATTTACCTTTCTTTGGTCTCTCCAATATATGCATTTTTATAAACTCTACTTCCATGAAGAGCCATACCAGCGTTTTCTTGGCTTCTGTTTTTATTATCATAGCACTGATGACATCTTAGTTGTTAGTTAGCAAGAGACAGAGAGAGAGCAGATCTTCATTGGAAAGTAAAAGACATGTTTTTCAATCCAGCTTCAGTTCAACATTCGCTGAGAGCCCCTAGCATATCTCACCCATCTTCCCATCAGCCCTGCATTACAAATGAGATCTTTCCCATCTGCAGGTGGGGAAACAGGCTCAGAATTTACAACATTTTAGTCAGACTTACCCCATGAGTAAAAGACAGAGCTGAGATTCAACCTCAAGTCTGTTTGACTCTGAGCTCCATCTCTTTCTAACACCCTCCACTGTCTCTCCAATCAGACCTACAGAAGGATTCTTCAGGCCCAGAAATATTCTCTAGTGCAGGTCTGAGAGATGGAAAAGCATGAAGTCACCTGGATTTCTCAGATTGGTCATGTTTGGCTCAGGGGCCTCGAAGCCGATTAACACATCTCTCCCTAACTTTTCTCATCTATAGAATAAGCAGTGAGAGAATTAGTTAGCAATGTCTGGCAAAACCTGCTCAGCCTCTTTATCATTCACGCAGTACTTCTTGTCCAGTAAGTCTCCTTTCCTCCTTCCAAGAACCAACATCTATAGACTTGGATTACAAATAGATATGAGTGAGCTTCTGTGATTCTCTACCCCAGAATGTATCCCAGATCCCCAACCCCTCCCCGCCTCCCTCTGGTGCTTCCTGGCATCTGGAAGTAACCAGGTCCTGGTGATGCCAGGACTTCAATTCTGCAGGGTCTGTGCCCATCTCTGCAAGCATGTTGCAGAATCAAGATGTTCCATTGAAACATGAGTCAGGAAAAATCTCAGTCTGACTCTGAAAACTGCCCCTCACCCTAAATGAGGTTTAAAAAAATGCCAATGAGTTGGGTGCCTATTGGTTCCTGATTCCAGGCCTTGTCCCCAGGCTTAGCTTTTCCAGGTCCCCAAGTGGTGCCAGGAGCTGCAGTAGAATGGGTAGAAGGCAGAGCAGGGACAACACACACACAGACACAGACACACACACACACCCTATGGTAGAAAAAGAAGGGAATGCTGGGAACGACCCATGGTCATGTCCAGAAGGAATGAGGATGGTGGTCTTGGTTGCAGAGCTAGCCTCAGAGAGGGCCTGGCCAGGCAAGAGGTCTGACTCACTGCCCTTGCCAAACCAGGAGTGATACCTATATTGGCCTTCATGTGAATCAGAAAAAGGCACCCCCTCTGGATGTTGGCAGCCTGAGCCACACATCACACAGAAAAAGGTCCCAATGCTCTTGGGCTCCAGAAAAAAATGAGAAATGGGTTTCCAAGGAAGCCATGTGGTAGGATGGGTACCACAGAAAACCATCACATCATGATTGTAAGAACTTCTGTGGGCCCATGGGCAGAAGAGGAAGTCAGGCAATGAATGGGCTACAAGGAATTTAATACACTGGCCACTTCAGAATCCCCCTTTTCGGTTTTCTGAACCTTTGAAAACAAAAGATGAGGTGTGAAAGGGGGCCCTTGTGTGTGCTTCCTGTAGGTATTCACCTGTCCAAGCTGGAATTATGGAGGAGGGAGGGCAGAGCCACAGCCAAAAGAGGGCCAGGCTGAGCCATGGCCTTGAGGGTAGGGGCCATGGCCAGTGGCCTCAGCACCTTGTCCAGTGCCTGGAACACAGATGCTCAATAAATCTTTGTTCAAGGAATGAATGTGTCCATAGCAGACATATTTGCGGGACCTTTACACAGTCGTGGAAGCCATGTACTCAGCTGGGCCGAGGCAGCCAGACTGGGAGGTGATGGTTACTGAGGCCCACGTCTGATGGTCTCAGTGAATGACATGCTGGCAGTTAAAGAAGAAGGAGATTGACACACAGCCTTTTGCCTGTGCAGCCTCCCACACGGAACCAGGCGGGGCTTGGGAAGGAAGCCACAGGTCCTGCCGACATGGTGCCCACCCTCTGAGTATTCTGAGATGCCTTCTCTCTAGGCCTCTCAGCCCCGTGGCCCTGGGATCTGCAACCAGCAGAGCGGCAGCTCCTTGCAGGCATAAAACCCAGCACTGTCCCAAGGGAGGCCAAGCCACCTCAAGCCAACACAGATGATTTCCTCTTTCACTACCTCACTCCCTAGTGGAAAAAACAAGGAAACAAATTCTCCTGAGCAACCTGAAACCCTATGGCCCCCTGGACAAGTGCAGGATGCAGCTCCACCTTTGTGCCCTCCACTTTCCTCCAGCTCACCTATGCTTAAGCCCAGAGGCCAGCCTCAGAGGTTATTTATAACATGTCAGAGGAGAAGGGGGCAGGAAATAGGAAATTAGGAAGGAGGGGGCAAGGAGGAGTGGCAGGGGCCAAGTGACCCCACTGGCTGGGAATCCACCGCCTGCCTGGCCTGTGGCATTAGAGCCCCAGGACAGGGAATTCCTCCCCAGCCCACATTCCTCCTGGCCCCAGAGCCCTATCTGCTGCTCTCTTGCCAGCCCTGTCCCCTTCCCCAGGCCCAGGTGGAAAGTGAGTCATCCTCAGGCTTTTCCTCAGTCTGGCCACAGTCACGTGGGCTTTGTGACAGGAGTTAATGGTGCAAGAGCTGGGGGCCCAGCCCTGGGGACGGGGTGGGCAAACACCCAGCCTTTTACCTCTGCTAGCCTCACCCTGCTCTTTCCTCTCCCATTTAAATGCTGTGAAAGCCGGGGTCGGAATGCCCAATGCTTAGGGCCCAAGACTTCCTCTCATTAACTTGATCAAGGGCGCCCAAAGGGGAGGTGACTCACCTAGAATCACACAGCCAGAGGGAACAGAGTCAGGCCTGGGGCCCTATCCTTTGGGGGCACTGGCCCATTTTTCTACACCCCATGCTGCCCCCCAGGACCTTGGCTAGTCAAGACTCTTTGGGTACCAGTGTGAACATACTGGATTCACTGTAAAGGCTGGAAGTGTCCATCCTTGCTTTGCCCAGAGCCACAAACCATGAAATGGAATCCCTAGTTGACCGCCTCAAATCCTGTGTGGACTGAGGCAAAATACCCAATCCATTCATTCACCAAAACATTCTAAGCAACCACTGAATGTACAGAGCCACTAACTTTCAGACAATTTCACATTGTTAGGTTATTCTTTTTGTTGTTTTAACACACCATCACCAACTCAGTGATTCTCTAGACAAGTGTTCTGAATTGGGCGGATGGAGGGATGATTATAGATGGTCTTCAGCAAGGTCTCTTCTGAACCTCTAGAAATGTGTATGTATAGCTTTAATCAGAATCTCAAAGAGGCTGCTGTCTGTAAAATGGTAAGATGCTCATCTAAGAGAAGTATAGATCAGAGAGGTGAGAGCTCAGGCTAAGACCACCTGGGGACCAGGAGTGGGGACACACAGGTACGTCTCCCCTGCTGCTCATGACCTTCTCTCCACAGTACTTGTGCCCCAGACTGTCAAGTCATAAATACCTCACGTGGCCACGTTTTCCTTCCATCAAGCCCCTAATGGTATAAGCAAGATACTAGGGTTTACAAATCTGATGCATGCCCAGAACTGGGCCAACTAAGGTTATAAAACAAGTCAGGGGCAGAGGATGAACATTAAATCTGGCCAGTGTTTGGCCTTGAGGGTCACTCCTCCTTTCCTCCTTTCTCTTCCAGCCCCTATAAGGTGCCCACTCACACTGATGCAGCCATTTCTGTTTGGCAAGCCTAGATGAGCAACTTCCCTATGCAACGTAGATGATATTTCTTACTATCTCCTTCCCTACTCCGCAATCACAGGGCAGGCAAGTGGGCGAAAGTGGTTTTCAGAATCCTCAGCTGGGCAGTGTCTCACCAACAGGGTTCATAGGTGCTTCTTGGGAAAAATTGGTTCCTGGATTAGATATGTTTAGGAAACACTGGATTCAGCAGAGCTAAACAGGTTACCATGCAGCAGGACTTCTCAGAGCCTTTACTCTGCTGATGGTCATTGTGCATCTCCAGGGGAGAATACAGTAAACAGCTTTCCTAAATGTGTTGGCTG
The DNA here is from genome assembly GCF_965194825.1 of Balaenoptera physalus. Lineage (NCBI taxonomy): Eukaryota > Metazoa > Chordata > Mammalia > Artiodactyla > Balaenopteridae > Balaenoptera > Balaenoptera physalus. The sequence goes on from NC_138892.1 coordinate 14,789,449, forward strand.
AAAGAACATTTCTTAACGACGATGCGTGGAGAATCACGCCCTGGGAAACACTGCTTTAGGCTTTCCCACGGTCCAAGGAAATCTTCCCTGCCCCTATCCTCACAGCTCACCTGATAAATTACAAGAGGTGGTAGTGCTGAATTTCTGCCAGGAAGGCAACCTCAATTCTTTGGAGCCAGAACCTTCAGTAAGGACCCAGGAGTTACGTGTGAAAGCATAGATCCAGGTCTGATGGCAAATTTGGAGGTTCCCACCTTAAGGCTCCAAGGGACTGGAATCTGCAAAGTACTCTAGGGAACACCAAAATCTTGATAATAGGACAAAAGGAAGTAATGCCCATCTTTCCAGCCTGGTGGGATAGCAGGCAACAAGCCAGAAATAAGGGGAAAACTTGTCTTTCCCTGGCATTCTAACCACCTGCTCTTCTCCTGGCCAAAAAGACATTGGCCTCAAGACTACAAAAGTAGACAAGTAAAGGTAACAGAGGTCTCCAGACTGCAGGAAGACTCAAATAACCTCAGTCTAAATTTCTTTTTATACAGAGCACAGAGTCTTACTGGCTAAGGGCTCTCCCAATGACCCATTTTCAGTATTTGTTTATTCCTGTAGTTCACCGCATTTATTGAGCACCTACTAAGTGGGATGGCCTGTGGTCAGGAATACCCATCAATTTCCAGGCAGCAAAGCTATTCTTAGTTTCCTGATGTCTATTTAAAGAGTGTTAATCCTCTCAGCCTCCCCCCTGCAATTAGGCACATACCACTTTCCAACCTGGTACACTGACCTCGCCCAACTGGGAAGGCAGAAAGGACAAGTGTTCTTCCCACCCTTCTCCACTGGGCCAGGAATTTGGCCTTCGTGGGCTAGAGCAGCCTGGGATCAGCCAAGCCAGAGGAGATGCGCATGTTTTGCCTGGACCCTTCAATCAGTGCTGGAGTCCAGAGCCTTCCTGTTCTGGTCATTACTGGCAGCAGAGCGAGGCAGAAAGTGCTAGGAATCAACAGGGTTGTGATCCAGTCAGTACAGTGGGATGGTAAAGAAAGACCATGAACCAGGGAACAGACATCCCAACTCAAATACTAGCTGTGCCATTGTGTGGCTGGGTGACCTTGGGCGTAAGTTGTGATTAAGAGCTCAGACTCTGGAGTCAGGCAGGCTGGGCTCAAATCTTGACCCCACCATACTAGCGGCATCTTAGGCAAGTTACTTAGCCTCTCTCGGCCTCAGTTTTCCCATCTGTAAAGTGGAATGATGGTGATCATAATAATAATAATTCCTAATACGAAAGTTTATATTAAATAGTAGAATTAACATGTATATAAAGTTCTTAGAACAGCTGTCAATAAATATTAGCCACTTTAATATTTAATTCCTCTAAACCGAGATCGTTTCATCTGCAAAACAGAAATAACACTGCCTTCTCATTGGGTGGTTATGAGAGTTTAAGGAGATAATGTGTGAAAAGGTCTTAGAATATAAAAATGATTTAATAAATGTTAGATATCATCAAAGAGTACTGTTTTTCTATTTCCAGCTCTATCTCTTACGCCGACCTCCTCTACCTTTCTGGATCTCAGTTCCCCATCTGTCAAGTGAGAGCAGGAGTCAGATGGCTTCTACAGTATCACAACACAGGGACCTGTGGCCTGAAAGTCACTTGTAGCAAAGCTGAGTCAGTAGCCCCAGTGTACCTCCAGTTTCCCCACATCTCTGTGCACAGCTCATAAGACAACGAGAAGGAGAGAAAAAAGATGGCTTGCATTCACATATCCTGTCTTGACTTGCACTGTCCTCTTAATGAGGTGGCCATTAACCACAGGTGGATATTAAGCACTTGAAATGTGACTAGTCCAATCTGAGATGTGCTATGAGTGTAAAATACATATTGGATTTCAAAAACTTAAAAAATTGAAACCCCATTAATAATGTTTTAAATCGATGACATGTTGGAAAGATAATATTTTGGAATATCGGATTAAGAATAGTATTAAAATTAACATCATGGGTTTTTTTTTTCCTTTTTTCAAAAGCGGCTACAAGAAAATTTAAAATTACATACATGGCCCACGTTTGTGGCTCGCAGTATTATTTCTCCCAGAAGGTGCAGGTCTAGCCTTACCCTTTCCACATCCCTGCTTGTGCGTTGCCCAGTAAGAAACTCTTCTCTCAGGAATACCAAAGGAATTTGAACTATTTGGAGTTAACTTTTTTAAACAAAATAACACACAGATGTTAACTATCCAGGTGGGGCATTAAATTTTAAGAGCCTCTAGGAATCTCCTCTGGCTTAAAGGGGCCCTGAATAAATAAAATCTGTCAAGCTGCCAAAGCTCCCATGATGTAAGCACCCAGGGTTCGACATCTGCACTTTGGTTTCCCAGACGTCTCGTCCCTTCTCTGTTTGGAAAAGGATGGGCAATAGCTTCGGTCGTATTTCCCAAGACAACCGCCACTGTTTAGCACACTATCTGCTATCTTAGCAGCTTAGAACAGCATTTTTTCATTAAGCTGGTCGTGCCCAGCATGTCAAAACTGGTTTTCCTTTTGTCTCTCTCTCTCTCTCTTTGACACACACGCAAGCTAAGTGCACCATTGCCTGGAGAGGCTGGAAGGCTCTCTTCCTCGAATGCCCTCATTCATTCAAGATACTTTTTTTTTTTTTAATTTATTTTTTTGACTGCTTTGGGTCTTCATTGCTGTGCACGGGCTTTCTCTAGTTGCGGCGAGAGGGGGCTGCTTTTCGTTGTGGTGCGTGGGCTTCTCATTGCAGTGGCTTCTCTTGTTGCGGAGCACGGGCTCTAGGCACGCGGGCTCAGTAGTTGTGGTGCACGGGCTCAGTAGTTGTGGCTCGTGGGCTCTAGAGCGCAGGCTCAGTAGTTGTGGTGCACGGGCTTAGTTGCTCCGTGGCATGTGGGATCTTTCCAGATCAGGGCTCGAACCCGTGTCCCCTGCATTGGCAGGTGGATTCTTAACCACTGGGCCACCAGGGAAGCCCATCATTCAGCATACTTTTATTGCATGCCTACTATGCACTGGGCAATGGATGGAGAGTAGTGTGTGACTCCCTGTACTCCAGCTGGCTCACCATCTAGGGGGAGGCACCGAGTGGTAATAATATGACGGCTGATGTTTATCAAGCTGTCACTACATGCCAGGCAATGGGCCAAGCCGGTGACTCCCATCATCTCAATGAACTCTCCCACCACCCTAGGAGCCTAAGAGTCCTATTATGGCATCCTCCATTTTACAGATAAGAAAAAGGAGGCTGAGAGGGATTGACTTGTCCAGGATCGTAAAGCTATCAATTAATGGAGCCAAGGTTTGAACCAGGCAGTCTAACTCTAGGACCTGTGCTCTTAACCACCTCAGAAAGCACAGAAAGTGTGATAACAAGTGCATGAGCACTTGTACCCTCTGGGGACACAGAGGACAGGTACATCATTTTGCCTGAGAAAGCAGTTGCTCTTATTCACTCAGAGATCCTACAACCCAAAGGAAATTCAGGAGATTATCTGGACTCAAGGTCACAAAGTTGGTGATCCATAGGGCTGAAGCTGGCCCAGGGACATGTTTTGTTTGGCTCACGCGTGTGTACGTGTGTGTGTTTCTTTTTAATTGTGCCAGCATTTAAAAATCAGATTTCACGTTAAAATCTTGGATTTCTAGCTTGTCCTAAGAGACTGGAAATCTGGCAGCACTGGACTCACATTCTGATAGATTGGAGCTGGACAGCAGCTGTGCCCTTCTGAAGGGACATGAACTATTCAGTTCTCCATAGTCGTCACCATTCTCTATCGCTCTCCCCAACTCCAAAGCCAAAGATAATTCACTAATTTCATCCTATTTGCCCACTGTTTTGTTGTTTGTCTTATAATAAAGAAATAATTTTTAGTACCCATTCATTACTCTGAAGTGGGAAAACAAGAGAGTGGGGAAACACATATATGTTTTTTGGTAGACGTGAGTAATAATTCAATATGTTTAACATGCAAACATGCAGCTTCCAATGACTGGCGTCTGTAGGCATTTGGGTTTACAATCTGACCTAGATGAGAGCTGAGGAAACCCAGGCCAAGAGAGAAGCAATCAGGAAGGAACTGGAATCCGCACCCACACCCATTTGTTCAGAACTGCATCCCAGTTAACAACCTGGATGTTGTTAGGGTTCTCTCACATCTCTCAGTCCTTCTGCTGGGTATTTCTATCGGGAAGCCACAGTCGCAACATCTTTGGGGGTCCCTGTCCTATTGTTGGAGAAGGGAGTGCACTGCAGTTGCTCAATAGGGCACATGTTTGATCTGGGTCTTCCAAACCCCCTCCTCATCCACTTAAACAAAGGTTCCATCAGATGACACACATCTTAATCACAGGTCTTTATACGAGCCAGTCTTCCATGAGGGGAGTTTTCTCAGATAGGGATGTTTGAGCCAAGCCTTGAATCAAATTTTCTGGAGCAAGGGGCTGCTCCGGTAGACCATGGATCAGGAAGGCCTTGTTCCCATGAGCACTGAGTCTCAATCCCACCTCTTCTCTGTCAGCTTCAGTAGTGGTGTTAATGGGGTTCAAAAGAATTTTTACCAAGCCCTCCAGTGATCAGTGACAGACACTGAAGTGACCTTGATTTTTAATTCTAGCCATCAGCTAGGTCTGCAAGTTTGCTATCTGTTTGGCACATCAGCTCTGCTTCAACAGGAAGTCTGGTGGTCACATATGTCATCTGATAAAGTACATCGGCTCATTAGCGGTTTTGTTCAGACGAAGCCCTCATCTGCTTTCATAACCACAGAGATCCTAGCTCTTGTCTTTATAGACCACATTTCTAAAGAACTTACCTCCTAAAAGGTGTTGTTGATGGATTTAGGTGCTCAATTATTCAGATAGAGAGCCCCTTCCAAAGGAACTTAAAGCCAGAAATACTTGACACATAGTAGGCATTCAGGAAAATATCAGTTACCATAAATATATGTGGGGAAAAAGTGCATACACGCCACATAGAGCCAGTCCTGCTATTTCACAGATGAGAGCCTGAAATCCAGGGAGGTTGACATCACCAAGGTGATCCTAGAATCAGGAGACCTAGAACTAGACCCCAGGTGTCCTGACTCCCAGCCAGTGCTCACTCCTGGACACTGCGCATCTCTCAACCCTGGGGTAGATGGGGACGGGGCTATGGACTTGATATTCAAGTTCAATATCACCATTTCCCAGGCCCTCCCATTGACTACCCCAGCATCTATCCCCTCTGACTACCAGAGGCAAACGTGCTGAAGCAGTCTGAAGAGGGATGGGAGGCACCTGACCCTGGAAAAGAGGGAAGGACTTGGCCTTGAAAGAAGTTGGTTCCAATCCCAATTCCATGTATCAGCTGTGTGGCCAAGCTCCTGAACCACACTAGTTCTCACTGTCCACATCTGTTAAATGGGAACGATGACCCCTCACTGTCCTGCTTTCCTCAGTGGGAATGCTGTGATAATCAAATAAGATCAAGTAGACTTAAGACTCGAAAATGTGGAGAGTTGTGAAAATATAGAGCGGGAACTTCATTTTTCTGTCCTGTGGGAGGCAGTGGGACAAAGTGGAAAAGCATTAGACTTGGGTGGGAGGGGGTCTCAAGCTGTGGTTTTGAAACACACCTCTCTGTATGTGACCCTGGAAAACATCCTGTCTCCTCTCAGAGCCCCATTTTCCTCACCAGTATTAAAGTGAGAATACCCGCTCTGCCACATAATATAACAACACTACTACTAAAAGCTAACATCTGTTGAGCTTTTGGTATGTGGCAGATTCTGTACTAAACATTTTCCCTGAATTTCTTCACTTAATCACCAACCCAAAGTGGTACATACTATTATTCCCCCTATTTTGCCGATGAGGAAACTGAGGCCAGAGAACTTAACCACACTAGGTGAGCAGCAGAGCTCACAAGAGGTACTATGTTTCCAAATCTCAAAGGCTATGAGTCTATTCATGATGATCAAGTCTAAGTCAAAAGGAGATCCATCCTAATTCATGAACTGCAAGCACCTTAGCCAAACACCATGAGCCTTCACGTCACGAAACCACATCCTCATGAAGCCTGACCCGGGTTACAAGGCTCACCTTCCCCATGCTCTAACCTGGGGATTGCAAGAGCTCTGAGATTTCTGAATGAACAGTGCTTCTCTGCAGGCAACTGAGCTACCTGGTGCCCGGCACCCTCATTCTGAGAGGGATCAAAGATGGCCTGGGGGTGGGGGGGAGGGATAAATAACTGCCAACTAATATTCAAAGTCTCTGGTTCCGGAATGGCTCTGGTCTGCTCTGGATTTCCCCTCTCCCCGCCCTCCCCACCCTCTGTCATCCAAGGACTCTATTTTTCCACCCGCTACACTTTCCCTTGGGCTCTCTGAAGCCAACCTTTCAGTTTTCCTTCCCTTCCCCACCCCCACAAAAAGCAGGTGGCTGCAGGCCTGGGAATACTTCAGGTCTCTACTCCCTGCACCGTGGATGCCACCGTGAGGTGACAGGCTTTACGTGAACATAAATCATAACTGAGTGTTGGGCAGCATGGACCGTCACTTCTGTGGCAGCCAGACCACCCCAGCCTCGCAGATGGCTTCTAAAGGCATCAGGAAAAGTTGTCCTGGCCCCCTCCCCTCCTCTAGACACTAGTTTTTTAGCAACCAAGTAAAAAGGCCTCTTAGTTCCACTGCGGCTGGGATAGACACCTTGTGACCTCCTGTCAAACGCTGTTTAGTGAGTTCCTTTAGCTAGAGTCAGTACTCATCGGCTCCAGCCTGTCAGAGATTAACACAGGAAAACAGATAAATAGGAGGAGCCCATGTCACCCCCTCTGAATGGCTAGGCAACTCAACCAGGACACATTGGTTACCCACCACCTCCGCCAGCCCTGTTCTCAGTGCTGTGGGCAACCTAGAAATCGGCAAGGGTGGGAGATGTGTGGACCTGCCCACAGGAGGAGGTGGCAAACTGGTGTGAAAGAAAAGAGCCATTCCCAGAGGGTGAAGAACAGCAGTCTACAAGGGGTCCGTGAGCTCTTTTCAGCACCTTAGTGAACCAGCCCAAATCATACACTGCCATCATCCAATAACCCATGAGAATGCTTCCCAGGCTTAGGCAAACACCAAGTTTCTTTGCTTTGGGCTGCAGTTAATTGTATTAGCTGATTATATCAGAATAATGACTGGCTAGGGTCAGCAGTGACAGATATAGTTTAACTGGTTTTTGTAGTGGAAAAATAATCAACACCCAAGACATGAAGTTGTGATTTTCCAAACATGAAATCCATTGAAGGAAAATTAATAAAAATAGTCCGTGGTGTTGAAAAGGCTGTGAACTGCTGATTAAGTGGAAAGAGTTCTTGGTTAGGAATTCGACATAGGGTGCGAGACTTGGTTTTGTTAGGGCTGTACCGTAATAAACCTGGGGGTGGCAGGGGAGGCAGGGGCTGCAGAGGCTGGCTATGGAAGAAAATCAAAGGGAAGCATGTGGAGGAGAACTCCGACAGCAGGGAATCAAAAAACCAATGTGGGGAAGTTACAAAAGGAGTAGCATCTTCTCAAATCCAAAGAGTCCTAGCCGTTAGTCTATACTGATTTGGACACAGATTTGGAGGTAGACTAAGCAAATGTAGGTTCTGGTTCATCTGTTTCTTAGTGGTGTGATCTTGGGCGAGTGATTTCACCTCTCTGGCCTCACCAGGCAGCTGGGATGGGCAGTCTCTACCTGGTAGGGTTACTGATATGCCAAAAAGGAGATTTTTCTTTGGGAGGGTGGTGGCGTATTATGTCCAGAAGGTGGGGCTGGACTTATCAAGTAACGCAGAGAACACAGCAGATGCCTCCTCTCTTAGGAGGGTTAGATGCATCCCTCTGGGTAGTACACAGCCCTTAGGTCAACCCAAGAGTAACCCCCTCTGGGAATTTCCCAAGCAGCTCTGAAGAATTGTTCTTTCCTAAAGGTGGTGTTTTTCGACATGTTTAAAATTTGGTCAAGGTGTGATTATTCTGCACCAATGCCAGGAAGTGGGCAGGGAAAAGGGATCAAGTGAGATCCAGAGAATAAGAAGTTAACAAGGGGTATTCAGAATCGAGGGGAGGGCATGGGCCAAGACCCAGAGAGAGAATGGGAACAGCTGGAGCTGGAAGGGCCAGTGATGATGACAAGGTAGGCAGGGGCCAGATGGCCATTGTTGGAGCCATTTTATGACACTTTATCCCAAGAGTCTACTGAAAGGTTTTAATCACAACAGTGAAATTCTCTCTTAAACTAGCCCTTCTAGCGCCCATCAAGATGAGACTCCAGCATCTTTTCTTGGCCAGGACCCACCCTGCCGCCTCTCCACTGTCCACCTCCATCCTATGGCCATCCCACCACTCTCATCCAAGCGCCCTCCATATTGAATGACAAGGGGAGAAGGGGGACAAAGGGATGAGTCCCCTTGCTGCCACCATGAGCCTGGCCAGGCCTATTCAACTAGGGGACATCTTTGAGCCAGCAAATAAGACCCTGCGCACGGCACAGATGTCTTCAAAACACGAACCTGGGTTCGTGTCAAATCCTGAAGTCAAGCAGCTTAGTATAATGAAAGGCCCATTGCTTTGTATTAAAGCAAAATAAAAATAAAACCATCTGCAACTGAATTAATCCAAAACTGCAACAAGTCAAAGGCCATGGCCTTCCTGGCACGTAAGCCCCATTCTCCCTACAAAAAAGCTCCCATCAACTTGGTCTAAGTAGCCTTAATATTGCTCCCTGTCAAAGGGATAAAGGGACAAGCAAAAAGGGAAAAAAACTCAGGAAGTCAATAAAATTCATAAATTGTTTTCCCATTTGAAAGAAGCATGAAAGTATCGCCAGCACAGGGCTGTAATAGTTCCTCCATCTATGCATGTTGCATATCTGAAAAGAACTGTGTTACACAGCCATTCTGGATGGCAAATTGTCAGGAACTGTTCACACATACTTTATGTCCAATAATTCCAAATTGTATATTTGCCATAGAGAAATACCCGTGCATATGAACAAGAGGATTGTACGATGACTACTTGTTGTAGTGCTCTTTGTGAGGATGAAAAGCTGTTAGAAACCTAAATATCTATCAGTAGGGGAATGGCTAAGTAAATATACACCTATACCTATAGGGCTATTATATTATTATAGTAAAAAAATAGTATATAACAATATATTATATAATATGATATATAATGTAATGTAATATATAGTATAGTAGTTGATTATATTTTAGAGCCAGGCTGCAGGGGTTTAAATACAGGCTCTGCAGCAACCTTGAACAAGTTACCTAATTTTTCTAAGCCTCAATTTCCTCATCTGTAAAATGGAGACAACAGTAGCATACCTGCCTCATACGACTTTTGAGAGAATTAAATGAGTTAATTCATGTTAATTATTTAGAATGGTGCCTGGCACATAGTAATCACTCCGTAATTAGTTTTTTAAAATGTATAACCCTATGGAATTCTATACATTAAAAAAATGTAGTAGATCTATATGTATATTAACTGAGAACAACCTAACACATTGTTCATTGAAAAACAATAGAATGCTATATTGGTATTCCACTATTTATAGTGTTCTACCACTCATGTTTCCAAGGGAAAAAACTACTATTAATTTTCTGTGAGTACCTATGTATGTAAATGCATAGGGAAGGGACTAGAATTAGAGGAAGTGATCAAAAAGGACTTCACCCTTATCTGATTTTAGATAGATAGATGATAGATAGATAGATAGATGGATATGGATGGATGATGGGTGGATGGATAGATGGATGGATATAGATGTACACACAGTTACATACACACATAGTCATAGAATGTATCCATACTATCCTTGTAATTTTTAAAATGTGGTTAAAAATTAAAGGTCCAAGGACGTACAGATTATTATTCCCCTTTTATAAATGAGGAGACTAAAGCTTAAAGATGCCCAATAACATGCTTAAGTGCATACAGCCAACAAGCCCCAGAGGAAGGATTTAAGCCCAGCTCTGCCCATGCCACAGCCTTTCTACCACCGCACACTGCCTCTCCAGGCCACCCAGGAGTTGACTATGACAAAGGCTAGAAGAAGGGGCCTCCTTGTCCATACTGGCTGGAATGGTAAAAGCTAAATGCAATAGAGAATTGTGTTGTTGTTTTTGTTTTTAATTAATGAACCTTTTGGAATGTGCCATTCAGCAGCGGAGCTGAATGGTTCCTGCTGTTCCTGCAAAACAAACAAAAGTCCCTCCACCCAAGCCACTTCTGTGGCCACTTTTCTAGCCTTATCTATCCAGGGATTGTGAAAGGGACACAGAACTGTGGGAGGGGCACCTTCTCCAGCCAGCCCAGCACCCAGTCTCCTGACTCTCTCTGGTTTTCCTCCCATCATACTGGGAGTCTGCATAGACTGGGCACCTCACCCTGGGAGGCCCCCATTCGTCCCCACCCAGAAGGGTAAGAGTATTGAAGGCCAAGATTTCTTGTCCCCATTAGCTTTGCTTTTCCCTGGGCCTCAGTGAGACAAATCGAGTCTTTTTTTTACTTTGTCTTGGTGGTTTTGAGGGTCTCTTCCAGTTCTAATAGCCAAAGAACATTAGAAATTTTCCTTTAATTTTCTCTATTTATAGCCTAATATGATGAGGATGATGGAAATTAGTTCTCAGTCCCATAAGATGATGTTTAATTAAAACCTCTGGCCATTTTGGCTGTCTTCATATTTCTAAGGAAAACTCCCCAAATAAATAAGTAAGGCATTCTTCAAATGTTAACTGTCCATTTCATCCTGGTCCTAGGAAGCGTCGTCTGCCTTAGAATATCAAGGGTAATTGAAAGTTGAAAAGTTTTGGAAGAATGGCATAACTAAGAATGGCTTTAGCCTTACCATATAGTAACTGGGTGACCTTGAGCAAGCACAGTCCCTCTCAGACTCAGTGTTTTCCTTTGAAAAAAATAGGTGTAATACCTACTCTTGAAGATGCTGGGTGGATGAAAGACACGGGATGTGAGAAGTGCTTGAACCTAGTGGGAGTCTGTGAGATGTCCCTTCCCTCCTTCTACAAACAGCAGCTCTCCTCTTTCCAGAGTTACTAAGATGTCGACAGCCTGGGTCCGCTCCCCAAGTGACTGGCTCCTCTCTGAAGTCTGATCCTTTTTATTTTCCTTAAGTCACAAAGCCCAGTGTAAAGTGAAATTGCGTGTTTGTGAGTGAGAGAGAATAGATCAGGCTTCTTTGAAAATGGCTTCTTTGCTAAAACCACAACCTCAGATCTGATACCAAAAGAATCTGCTGGCACTGGTCCCTGTCAAAACAATTCGGAGACATCCAGAGACCATCCTCCAGAGCTGGCAGTGGGCCCCCAAGCTGAGCCTCACTCTCGAATTCCCAACAGGCTCAGGGGGCAGGCCCCCAGCACTCTATCGCACAGCCCCATGCTTCTGTGCAAAGGAGAGCTTGGCATTCTGAAGCAAAATTCTCTCTCTCTACTGCTCCCGCCCCCTGCAGAAACCACACAGACACACACACACACATGCAAACACGCACGCAGGCAAGCACGGGCACACATACCCCAATTTTCAGAAGGCTCTTGGCACTGCCCACCCCTTCCTTAGCTGGACAGAGCTGTGGAGCAGAAAGCAGGCCAAGGCTGCCTTCTTCATTCCTAGTCCCCTCCCTTCCCTCCTCCAGAGTCAAGGTTTTGTCAAGAGTTTCAGGGGCAACGACTGGTGGGGAGGGGGCCGCAGACATCGTAGCTGCTGCCAAGTCCTTTTCTTTCTGCCACAGTATGTTTTATAAGCCGGCATGTAGTTTATTCTTCTAAACACTTCGCTAGGGTGCAGGGCCTGGAGTTGCCATAGCAACACCTTTTAACTCCTCCTCACCCAGAAGGCAATGCCAATCCCCAGGGCTTTGGGGGAGAAAGGCAAAAAGAGACACCTGTGGATGAGGAGAAAGGAGAGGGAAGGCCATGGGGGATTCCTTAGAGAGGGCCTTCACCTAGCAACATGGCACCTGGCCACGAAGAGAAAAGAGCCAGGAAGGTCCTGGAAGAGGAAGCTGGTGGGCTGGCAGAAGCATTTTTCATGGACTACAGTATTGATTGGTGGGGTCGTAGGGGTCAAGGGGAATGGAAACGTCTACACATTTTCTTCAGGGAGAGAACAGGCAGGCATCAACCCAGACTGAGTGGAAACCAGAAGGGCTATGAGCTAGGAATACTGGGAGCCACCTACTGGACACCAGCAGGGTACTGTAAGGCAGCAGAGGTCAACAAGCCGGCAGCCCACATCCACACCTCCCATTTTTAAAAGCATTATCTCATCCCTGCCACTAGTGCAGCGCACCAAACCGAGGCAGAACAGTTTTGGATCGGTGCCAGCAGTATCGAAGTTTTTTTGTTTCTTTTTTATTTTTGCTACCATAATGTTCTTGTCTTTGGGTACTTCCTGGTAACTTTGCTTTTCTTTGGGCAGTCTACTGAGGAGGGGGATGTGGGAGGATTTCTTAAATAAATCCAGAGAAATTACAAGAAACTTTCTGTATCAGCCCAGACACACAGCAGGAAACCTAAGCAGTGAACAGAGTCAGGCAGTGCCCCCCCTGGAAGCGGTCCCCTTGCTCCTGTTTCCACTGTTCCCTGGTGAACTTCCAGGGTGGAAACCCAAAAGCCAAGAGCAAGGGGGAGGCATGAGGTCTCCCTCTCCCCACACACCAAAACCCAGGGGAACACACCCAAGCCATTGTCAAGCAGGGGACGACGCCCTGACTCCAGCTGGCTCCAGGCCCCGAGTATGTGCTCTTCCCTGAGCAAGACCAGAACCCGCTGCCACCGCCAGCAGCTCCCAGCGTTACTCCGGCGGGAGTGACACCCACGGGGTGAGGGGGGACGGGCCAAGGGGTTTTTGGGTGAGGGCTGTCAGAGGAGGAGAAAGAAAAGCTTCCAGGCCTCAGGCAGCCCCAAAGAGTCCTTCCAGGCAATCCACAAACCCAGGGGCCAGTCAGGTTCCCCCGGGGGGAGGGAAAGGTGCACAACACAGGCCCCAGGAAACCGCTAACACGAGTGACCCCAGGCCACACAAACGCCCGTGCCTGCCGACTGCACTGACCTGCTCAGCACAGCTACCTCCCTTGCTTCTCCTAGGCCCGCCAGGGCCACCAGCGGCGCCCCTCCCCGCCAGGTCCCTGCCTCGCCGCCCTCCTCCCCTGCAGCACACTTGAGGAGGCCCTCACCAGGACCCAGTGGAAAATTTCTTTCCCCTTTATGACTTTCCTTAAAACACACACGCTCCATTCTTCACCTCTGAATCTGCACAGGCAGAGGGTGGCTAGACTGTGTCCTACCACACCTCCCAGCCCGTGTACACACACACACACACACACACACACACACACACACACACACACACCAAGGGCCACTGGACTTGCATGCCTTATGAGCTGGAAAGGAGAGGAGAGATGTTTTCCAGCTGCTACTCCACCTCTGGCCAACCATGCACAAGTGTCCCGAACACTCCCAAACAAGTTCTCCCAGGGCACACTCTCAAGGCTGTTGATATGGTTCTACTTCTTACTGAGTCTCTAATCAAGATACTAAGTCCGATTTGGAATAGTCACCATGATGTGACCCTTGGCATCTTTTTTCTTTTGGTGACAAATCTGTTTTCCACTGCTCAGTCTCCCCCTCCCCACACACATTCAAGGAAAAAAAATAGCCTTCCTGTGAATTCTCACAGCTATGTGATAAGTGATCCCTCACACACGCCACCTCCTGCTTGCTATCAACACTCTCAAATACAGTTCCTCCGGGGAGGGTCAACCCCACCGCTTTCTTCTCATTTTTCCCCTTAAATCCACCCAAACTTGGCAGTCCAAGAAGCTCCGTTAGCACTTGCCTAGGGGAGTGTGAGGCGGGGTTAGGTCTCAGTGAAAAGAATGAACTTACTGGGGAGATGGTGAAAACTCAGAAAACTTCAAGTTTCTCTCTCCTGCAACTTTCCCTGCACATGGCTGGCAACTTTCTTTCTTTCTTTCTTTCTTTTTTTAACTATTCATCATCCCAGCACTTTAGTTGGCATTCCAAGTTTTAGAAACACTCTCCCCACCTTTCTCCCTCAGCCCGTCCTCCCGTGATAGTGAAAAGGGAAATTTTCCAGATGTCAAAAGGACCGGTAAGGACCTCACGCCCTAAAAGAGCATGGCTGCAAGGGGTTCACTCAGCCTCTGTGGGTTTCTCTGCAGGGCATCTCCCCCCTCGGTCATGCCGGAACCCCTGCCCCAGGAACCTGAGTATCCCCACCTCGTCCCAAGCCCAGGCAGAGAAAAGGAGCGGGGCTCGCCATGCCACCCGGAGCAGCGCCCAAGTCCGGGCTGCAGCGCGCGAGCTGGCACCGCGGGGGCTCCGGCGGGGACACCGGGAGCGCTTACCGATGTCAGAGTTGCAGAAGGCGTCCTGGGGGTGGCTGGGCGAGCATGTGCACGCCTCGGCGCCCCAGTCCAGACTCCAGCTGCCCAGGAGCACGACGAGCCCGAGCCAGGGAGTCATTGCCGCTGCCGCTGCCGCTGCTCGCCTCTCCAAAGTTGCCTTGCGCGCCGCCGGCGGGGTCGCCGCAGCCTGAGCTCGCCCGCCCTCCCTTGCGGGGCAACTTTGGCTTCGGGCGCGCCGCCCTCCGAGTGCCCAGCGGGACGGGATGGGGTGCGGCGAGGCTGCCTCGGCGCTGGTGCACGACTGGGCGGGTGGGCAATCTCTCCGGGCGAAGCAGCGGGAGCTGCAGCAGGAGCCGGAGGAGCAGGAGGAGGAGAAGCTGTCCGAGCGTCCGCCCGCTGCCTGCTCTACGCGGTAGCCCGGCGGCCGAGTGATATAGCGCGGGTCCCCCGGGCACCCCCTCTCGGGCGCGCGAGGCCCGCCGTCTCGGACCAATGGCAGAGCCGCATTACCTCATCGGCCCTCCAAAAAAGGGGCGGGGCCGGGGGCGCGGGGCGACGGGGCGGGGCCGCCCGTACCGTTCAGATCCTTATAGGGAATAATGCAGCTGTGGGCACGCGAGTGGGTGGGCTGGACGTGCCTCCGAGACGCACTGGCAGAGGGGCCCTCCGAGCGGCGCCCCCGTGCCCTTCCCGCCTGCACCCTCGCCACACGCCCACCCCGCCCTCTGGACGCCTCTGACCCAAACCGGAATCAACTACCACCAACCCCTTGGCAGGTCAGAGGTGGCCCTGCCCTGGAGACCTTGACTGCGCCTGGTGGAAAGGATAGGTGAAGGCTAACTCTCTACCTTCTCTGGAGAGAGCAGGGTCAGAAGGGAAAGAAGCAGGTTGATGACCATCCCCCACACACTCCCACCCCTTATCGCCGCCCCTGACTTTCCTGTACAGGAGGAAGCTATCTGCCTTTTGGAGCTGGCTGTAATAAAAGATTGTTTCCTGGGCTGAGGCAGAGTAAATTGTGAAGTCATTCAACACTGTCCTGGATGCTGGGATGAGCAAAACAAACTCTTTGCTCCCTTGGAACTTGGAGGCAATACATCAGTAAATACATGAGTACATAGGGTGATTTTCTAAGGTAATAGTGCCATGAAGAAAACAAAACAGAATAATGGGTTAGAAATGACTGGGGACGGTGCTCCTGTCTATGGGATAGTAAGGAAAAGTCTGTCTGAGGAGGTGACATCCTGGCTGAGATGTGAACAAGAAGCCTCAGCATGTGGCAGTCTGGAAGGAGAGAACAGCAAGTGCGAAGTCCCTGAGCCTATTTGAAAAACAATAAGTAGAAAGGGCGGGAGGAAATGGTAACTCCACCTAGGGCAGACAGGTCTCCATCCTTCAGCAAGGAACTTGAGGGTGAACTGATCCAAAACTGGGATAAAACCAGATCCTGGAGAACTATCCAGGATCCGAGACTATGAGCTATAAATGGATAACTGCTAATAACTAATAATACTATGACTGTTTTTATTATTCAGTAACATCTTGATTCTGCCTTATATTTTCCATACCTCACCTCATTACATCTCACAGTAATCCTTTTAGATAGGAAAAACACCAAGTATTATTCACACTTTCCAGATGAGGAAACTGGCACAGAAAAGTGACATTACTTGGCAACCAGCCAGGAACTCAATTCACTCACTCCCACCTTAAGAGAGGCTTTTATTTTCTTGGACTTTAGCGGCAGTTAGCTTTAACTGTGCAAATGCCCTTTTGCAGCTGGAGCCTTCTATCGTTCTATTCTTGGGTCCCTCTCACTTTCTCTCCCAACTCATCCCATTTGGAAAGAGACTTAAATCATTTGGCAATAGAAATGCTAAAAGTTTGGAACAAAATAAGGACTAGGAAGTACTGCTCAGAAATACAAGTTCAACCTCTTTCTCAGAAACTCCTCTGTTTACACCTCAGAGAAGTGACATTGGAATGGGAGAATCAGAAAATTTCACTGGAAATGGTATTTCCAAGAACATTTTTTATGCTCCTTTTTTCCTCTTAAAAATTTTAGCTATGAGGAAGGGAATCTAGTTTCCACATTTTTCTGTCTTGTCCCCTTCCCAACTTTTAAGACCCTTCCCACCTTAACTCTAACTATAGCCCGACCTAGAGAGGGCTTTCCTTCTCTTGGGGTTTACTTTAGAACTTTGCTCCTTGTTTCATGGGATATAGTTGTACTATTTCCCCAACCACACTAGTAAGACTTTGAGGCCTGAGATATTTGGCCACACTGCTTTTTAGCCCTCAGAGTGCAAAGTTGGGTCCCTGGAGACATGGATATGGGTGTGGCCAGCAACCCATTGAGTCTTGAGCAGTGGACGCTCTATATGCCACTCCAAGGATCCAGGTTGAATGAGGGCATACTTGTTTGGATTTTAGAGTTTCCTTTATCCCTGCACGGTGCCAGTCATGTGGAAGGTTTTATAAGCCTTTCCAGACCAAATCCACTTTGGATAAGCATCTTACGTGTAGAGGCCCTCTCTTCTCTCTTTTCTTCTCACTTTAATGTTTTGTCCAAATTACCAGTAGTTTCTCCAAGGGAAGGCTTGCCGAGAATATGAGTATCAGAAATAACTTTCGCTGAACTTCAAGCAGCAGGTTCTGTATAGAAAGCATCTGAAGCATTTGATTATGGCAGCTTCTTAATTATGTAAGTGTGAGAGCAAACATTGTTTTCCGAGCTGAAAGGTAATAAAATTGCCTTTTGGTTTATTTTCTTTCGCTCCCTATCCTAAGCTGGGCCAGTGTCTTTGGAGTTCAGCTTCCCTGTTAGTTGGGAAGTTCTCCCTAATGTCTAACCTGAGGGGACTCCCTTTGCCCATCCATGTGAGGTCGGCTCCGTCCTCACGTTGAGGAAAAGAGAAAGCCAGCTTCATGAATCCTTGTAGAGGGGAGCCTTACTGCTGGGGTCAGGCCCTCCAGCAAGCAGACCTCACAGCCATCAATCCGGACGTCATGGTGTCCATGGACCTATAATTTGTAAGAATTGCTTTTGCAAGGCCACTTCAGAAGCTGGATGGAGTGGGCCTGGGGCTAATGGTAAGAATGAAGATACCGGCTCCCCACTTTCTTTTGACAGCTAAGGACAATGATAGATTTATAAACCCCAGAAGAACTGAAGAAATTTCTAAATCTGTCTTGTCCACCCCCCTTCATTTCGAGTTCCAGGATGCTAGAACCTATGGAAGTCTCTTATAGACATTTAGAGGTCCTGAAAAATGACCTCAGAGACTGCCCATCCTCATTTTATAGTTGGGGAAAATAAGGTTCAGACAGGTGAAGGGATTTGCCCGAAGTCTCACGGTTAGCTCGTGGCAGAGCCAAGATTTTGCTGCAGCTGCCTGATTCCTTACCTGGGCTCTCTCCCACCCACTCATGGGCCTCAGCCCCCGCAGCTGCAGCACGTGACCTAATGTTTATACTCTTCTGCAGCCGCTTGCAGTCCTGAATCTGCATTTCAGATCTATAGATGAGTTTCAGAGTCCCTTTGCACAGTGCCCAAGAAGTAGAGAATTCTGCCTGCACTGACTAAATCGTTCTCTGTTATGATAATAATCACCTCTGAGCCAATCATAATGAATACAACTCTGTACTCCTCAGAGGTTTATCTCTTTTGTGTTTATTTTTCCCTTTCTAAATTATCTAATACCTTGTGAAAACATTTCAAACATACTGCTGCAAAGAGACACATGAAAATTTTCTTTCTGGGGGACAAAAAGAGGCTGGGGTGAAAAACAAAAAGCGGAAGACCTGAGATTTGTTCCAAAGGTTGCTGCAGAGCAGTTGTGTGTGTGGGCAAGTCACCTCACCTGTCTAGACTCAGTTTTCCTGTTTGTTGGATGAAAGATGTAACTCAGTGATCTCCAAGATCCCCCCTGGCTGGAAAGTCTCAGAATCCATGGAAAAGTCTCAAGCGCAAGGTGAATGTCTCTGAAGGGAAGATAGATCTTGCCATTTAAACAGATTTGAGACAAATCAAACGTGACCGAGACTGCAGCATGTCCATCAGTCTCTCAATCAACAGTGAGTTTCTATTCTGCTTTCTGCTCTCTCCTCCAAGACTCAGGCTGAAAACAAAGATTGTGATGGCAAAGGCATAGGAGAGATTGAGGGTCTTGTTCCTGATAGAGCCCCTCTGTAATTACTTGTTTATCTGTCTTTTTGCCTCTTGGGTCATAAGCACTAAAAGGTCAGGAAATATGCCTTTTGTTATCTCCATACCTTATTTCCAAAATTCATTGAACTCCTATACTGCCTTAAGATCACAGCTTAAATGTCACCTCCTCCAGAAAGCCTTCTATGATTCCCATCCCCAGTCTTTATCAACCCCCTTCCATGTTATCCTGTGCTTCTTTCTTTCACACCACTTGTCTGACTGTAAAGTGATTGTTTACCTTCCTGGATTGTAAGCCCTTTGAAGACAGTGTTGGTAATAAAGATCCAGTGTTGGTAACAAAGAAGTCAGTAAGTATCGGTTGAATGAATGGAATTGATTTGGCCCCACTGGCCCCTTTCCAGTATTCAGATAGGCAGGTGGTAGCTCCTTGGAGAGCTCACAGAGCCCTATCCCTCTGGCCAGTGCTAGGGGGCACTGTAAGCCAGAGAACACCCATTCCCTCAGCCTGCATCCTCAGCCAATCTCACTGAGAAGGTGGGAGAGGCACAATTCCATGCTAGTCAGTGGGGTGTGGGTGCCTTTGAGTGGGTGAAGCTAACCCCTCCCATCTGCAGTGGCCACAAAGCTCTCAGTCAGCATCCCGTTTGGGTCCTCAGCTGCCCAGCTTCTCCACCCCCAGGCTGGCCACATGTCAACCCAAGGGGAGCCGTGCTCTCAGGAAGCTACATACTTGTGAATCATGGGTTTGTGGGGATTGGGGAGATCTGGGAACACAACAGAGGATGCCACGGTCCTACCCTTCCAGGGCAGAGCTGGCCTCTGGAAATTAAACCTGGTGAAGGTACTGACAAGATGTGAGACATTTCTGCTGCTGTGTAGGGAAACACCTCTTTTCTTTCCCGCCCCTTCTCTTCCAGACCCCAGCCTCAGTGGCTTTCCCCAAACCCACAGTCCATCTGAAAGTCATTACATTCAAAATAGCCTTTTCCAAGCAACAGACAGCCCTGGTCCACCCATCACCATGAGCCCTGGCCAGATCCTCAGCAGGGTTGCTGCCCAGCACTGGGGAATTATGGACCTAAGGTGGTAGGTACTTCAGGTTCTCTCTGTGTCTGGCACCAGCAGGGAGTAAACACCTTTCCTCACTTCCATCTGGAGCCAATTTCATGGCAGTAAAATTGCAGGGCGTCTCTTGCCCCAGCTCTCCCCCAGCCCTGCCAGGGAGTGAAGACCCCTTAGTGTGAGTCTCTGGCTGAATTCACCTGAATCCTGGGGTTTTCGCATTTCTTTCCACAGAGAACTACTCCCAGAGATTTTAAGCCAGAAAACACATGTGCACGGTGGAGACATTTTGTGCCCCGCTTTCTGGGGTGGTGGGAGATGGGAAACAGAGCTAATATTAGAGCACTTGCTCTTTTTTTTTTTTTTTAAGTGACTGTGTGCTCAGTTGGTCGATTATTTCTGTGAAGGGTAATATGCAGTAGAGGCAGAACTTCTCCTCCTCGACCCTGTCTTAATGTCTTCCTTATGCCCATGGAGTTCGTGTGTTTTTCCTTTAAAAATGAGTAGCTCCTTTGTGGTTGCTTTGAAGGTTGCATGCTCAGCTTTGCACAGAAGACGCACATGAGCGTCTCTGCCTGGTGCTGTGTGGCTTTGGAGGGAATGGGATGGACAGACAGACATAGGGTTGCTCTGCTGTCAGACTGGGCTCCAAATCCTGTTTCTGTCAAGGTGCTTGAGCTCTCTTCAGTTGAACCTGCTGGAATTGAAATTGACTTATCCTGTGCAATGCGGATGCCCAAAGAGCATCTGATGCTGTTGGTCACATCCTTCTCTGAACTCGGCTGCTGAGACTCCACTCTCTCTGGGTTTTTGCTTTCTGCCTCTCCAACTGCACCTTCTCAGTCTTCTTAGAAGGCTCTTTAGGCTCTTCCTGCCACTAAAATGTAGGTGTTTCCAAATTTTCTGTCCTTGGCTCCCTTCTCATCCCTTCCCTTCCCTTCCCTCCTAGCCTCCACACTCTCCCTGGCTAATCCCACCCTCTCTCCTGGATCCACCTACCACTCTGCTCTGTGCACTAGAATGGACACTGTAAGCAGCAGTATCCCTCTGAGCTCTTGTCTAGATCCAACTTCCCCCTGGACAGTTTCACCTGGAGGGCCTATGGCCTCCTCAGTCCCTAAGGGTCCAAACTCATTGTCTTTTCCTCTCAGTCCTCTCTGGTGTTACCCATCCCCGCCAGTGGCGCCATCATTCACCAAGCCCAGTAGAATCTCACTCCACACACCTCTTCTAACCATCCCTTTCTCCCTGTTCCCACCATGTCTGCCTTGGGTCAGGCCCAGATAGTCTTTCCTGACAATTTCAATAGGCACATAATTGCTCCCTCTGTCCAGAGTCTTTCTCTATCAAATTCAACTTTTGCACTGCTGCTGGTATAAAGTTTTTCAAATGTAAGTCTGAAATCATGCTGTCCTTTGCTTAAAACTGATTCGTTTGTTCTCCATGGCTTTCTAAACAGTCTTAAACTCCAAAGAAAAGCATACAAGGCCCTCTGTGATCTGGCTCTTCCCAGGGCCCCACAGAGGAGGGCCATTCGAGTAGAATACAGTGGGATTGCTACCGCTGCAGTTACACAACAGCATGTCCTGTCCTTGCTTATCTCTTCCAACCTATGCCCTCGTTCCCATCTTCCAACCTTTTAGGTTCTGGCTATCAGTTTCCTGCCTCTGAGGCTTGTTCACACTGCACTTTTTGCCTGGAATCCACCTTCCATCTTTATGTTCCTGACCCTCCTCTGTCTCATCTGTCAGGATCTTTATCTTTCCGGATTCAACTTGAATCAGCTCATGGATGTTTTCCTGACCCTCTCTCTGCCTCAGCGGAGCTGACCGCTCCCCCGAGGTCTCTCCTTCCTCTCTCCCCTCCCACCCACACAGTATCCCCCAGATTTCCACAGTGCCTCCCACACTCTGTTGCCCCTAGTGGTTAATACGTCTTTCTCTCCCTTAGACAGCAAGCAAATACAGGGGCGTTTTCAGTCTCTACCTCAGCATCTGTACATTGTAGGCACTTAACCAAATACTGAGAGAATAAACTAACCAATGAATGGCAAAGAAAATAGGGAGAGGGACAGTCAGTGTATAAGCTTCACAAATTCACCATAATAGAGTTTCTGGAATCCAGCTTCTTGGGTCCAGAAAGTCAACTAGATTCAGCTCCCAGAGTTAATCAGTCCCAGGGACACTAGGATTCAAAAGAGACCAGCAAATTCCATTGTCTTTGTTTCCAGTGAGAGATTTAATTGTCATGTCATGTCATGTCAACATGACCCTCATATATTTTCCCTGATAATCATAGAGAGCTTCGTATGAAGCTAGTTTCTCATCAGAAAGTTGCTTTGGTGTGTATGGAGTCTGAACACAGGGAATGAGGTCAGAAGGTTATTTCAGCTGAGATACTGTGGAATTCTCCTTCTTGCTGAGGGGAATCCTTGGCCAAGGGCACGACAATGCCCACACCTGCTCGCAAGAGTCCCTCTCCCTGGTCAGTGACAAGACCGGACACATATTGCCCACTTTAACCCCTTTGGTCTTTCTGTTTTTCTGCTCCAGACTTGCCGCTCCTCCCTTCTTTTGCCCAGACTTTTTCTGCACCAGGAATATCATGATCCATTTGGTTTCTATATTTTAGATTACAGTCACCTTCCAATAATGACCCTCAGGTCAACAAGTTTGGGTTTTGGGTTTTGAACTCTCGCCTTACCGTGTCTTGATTTACTGCCACAGATGGCTAAGCGCATGCATGGTGTGTGAATTTATAGCTTCAGTGCTCAGAAGACAGAAAACCTTCTTTCCATTGCTCCACTGACAGTCTCTATTTGCATCACAGCTTGCATGTCACAGTGTGTTCATCAGCTCTGGAGAGAAAGTACAGGGTTCCCTCCTTCCTGCCCTCCTTCCTTCCAATTTCCTTAGACATTGACTGGTTGTCCACTAATACACAACAAGCACTGAGGATCTAACAGTGAACAAGGCACAGACCTACCCTCAAGGAGTTCCCAGTCTAGTGGGAGAGAAAGACGTGAAAACAATAGTGGGTGGTGTGAACTATAACAGGAGGGTCAAGTGTGCCATGAGATGTTGGGCCACCCTACCAGGAAATGGGGAGGTGTTTGGAAACCCATATTATGGTGAGACAGAGAGCCAGAGGTGGGAGAGACCTGTGGGTCATCAAATCCAACCCCCTCATTTTACCGATATAGGAGAAGGTCCAGAGATGTGGGCTTCTCTATGGTCACACAGGATTACTGGCAAAGGCGAGACAAGAAATTAGACCCCTTAGTATCTCATCATCTTCCCATCACTCCAGACTCCTCTAATTCAGTGCTGGGCCCATGAGAGAAATACAGTAAATAATTATTTTCCTGTCCTGTAACATTCATCAACCTTGGGATGATAAACTGAAAAGATTCCTAAGGCAAGAGAAAGGAAAGGGAACTTGCATTAGTGGAGTACCTGCTATGTACAGGCACTTTCAATACAGTGTTTGCTCCAATCCTCACAACCCTAAAAAGTAGATACTATTTTATGTCCATTTTACAGCCAAGAAAACGGAGGCTCAAAAATTAAATTTCTTACAAGGAAGGGAGTGGCAGAGCTGTGATTCAGACCTAGAGGTCTCTTTCCAAACCAGCAGTCTTTCTGGAGACCGCAAAGTCACTGTACCCATAGGTTCATGAAGTGCTGGTGACTTCCTCTTCATCTTTTGGGTTCCCATTGAGTAGTCAGAGCTCTTGATCATTGCATGATGCAACCAAGCAGAAGGAGACATGGTACCTCCACAAGGAGGGCCAGTGAGGGAGCTTTTATTAGCAGGCAAGTGAAATGCATCATCTCTTGTTTGACCTGGTTTGCAGTGGAGAAAAGGCAGGAGAAATCATAGGGCAGGCAATATCTGGGGGTAAGGTTAGGTCCTTCATTACTCTGAATTTGCACAGGTGCCACCAGAAAATTACATTTGTATTACCAAAAAAGGGCCCAGAATCTAGAGGCAAGCTGATAGAATAGTGATCAGTATTTTTTAACAGCTTTTGAAGATGGCTTAATTTCCTCCTGAAATTTTAAGCATACGATTGAGGAAATATACCAGGTTTTTGTCTCAGTTCTGCCACACACAATAGCTGAGTGACCATGAGTAAATCAATAAACCCCCTTTCTTTAAATGTAAAACCAAGGGTTTAGATTTTATGATCTCTCAAAACTTCCCAATGGAAGATTCTGGAAGGCAGACTGACAAGGGGGTTAGGGACCAAGGCTTGTGATGTTAATAAACCTGGGTTTTGATCCTTCTTCACTTTTTCACTGTGACATTGAACAAGTTCCTTAACCTCTCTGAGCCTCAGATATCTAATGGTAAAATGGAAGAGAAATTCATAGGATCTTCATGAGGATCAAACAAGGTACAGTGAATAAGGCACTGGCACAGTCCTGACACATAGTAATTTCTCACTGAGAACCTGTATGGACCAGGGTGTGGCCCTACAGCTATAGAGAAGAATGAGACCCCCGCCATCAAGTAGCCTATTGTCTCTCAATCTGTGTTTATGAAGGAAGAGCATATTCCCATATCCTATTCCCTTTGACCATGTACATAATACCCAAAGAAGGGATGGGGGGAAGGAGGCAGCAAAGGAAACCAAAACTTGATAGTAATAGCTAATTCTTACAGAGTGCCTACTGAGTGCAGGGTGTTCTTCTAGGCAGTTTGTGTATATTAATTCATACTAATCTTTATAATGAAAGCTGTGAGGTAGACGAGATTATCCTCACCATCCCTTTTTTCTTCAGTATAGAAACAAAGGTACAGAGAGATTATGTAACTTGCTCAGGATTACATGGGCAGGATGCTGCAGTGCTGGAATTTGAATCCAGAGCAGTCTGGCCCAAGAGTCCATGCTCTTAACCACCCTTCCAGCCTGCCTCTTCAGGATGAAGGTGAACACGCAGAAAATAGCAAGGATACAAGGGACCAATGCCCAATGTCTGTCACTGGGTGGGTCTTCCTTCCCAGAATGCCTTGCACCCATCAATCAAGGTGTGTAGGAACATGAGTCAGCTATGGTCCCTATCAGAAGGACACTTAGTAGGGCAGAGAGTACATCAGCAGGCCCTACTGAAGAATAATATTCATGGGGTCAAGGTGATTTCTGCCTTGGGATGAGCACAGAAGCTAGAAACAGAACACTTATTCTAGTCCCATCTCCTCCATCTACTGAGTTTCTCTCTAAACTTATATTTACTCTCCATAAAGTGAGGACAAACATTTAATTAACAGAGGTAGTTTTAAGGATCAAATAATAAATAACTAACATTGATTGAGGATTTATTATGTACCAGGTCCTGTTTTTGTACTTTACAGGTACAAATGTATTTAATTCTCAAAACTCTAAGATGTAGGGGCTGTTATTATCATACCCACTTTACAGAAAAGAAAGTTGAGGCATAGAGAGGTTCAGTAACTTGGTCGAGATCACACAGTTAATAAGTCGTGGAACCAGAATTGGAAGTTCAGCGTCCAGTTCTGTGCTCCTTACCACCTCTCTGCACTCCAGTGATGGGTTGAAAACATTTTGCAAACACTAAATGTCATTGTTGTCTATTCTCTTACTTCCATGTCTTAAGTCTTTGTTCATGCTGTTCCCTTGGCCTGTAGTGCCTTTCCTCCTCTTACCTGACTACCTCTTACTTGTCTAGAGGGGTGAAAAGTGAGGTTCTGGAGCCCCCAGTGGTGTGTTGGAGCTGCCTCACCCTGGCTTATGAGAGCTGATGGTTAAATTTTCTGGAATTTTCCCAGTCAGTTGTTAAACACAGCTATTATTAAAAATGTAATTATATAAACTTACAATCAAACAAATTATATTAAAAACACAGGTAATGAATACTTAAAACTCATCACTTCATTATTTTATTACATTATACTCTAATCTATGCTCTTGAGGTTATTTCCAGCTATTGAATCTGTATGGCAGAAATAGTCTTCCCAACTCTGCATTCTGTGACATCACACTGGTAACTTAAAATTGGCCATGATGGGAGTATTTATACCATAGTAATTGGCAGATGCTACAAACCAAGCTTTTTGTCCTGGAGAGCTAGTTGTTAAGTATGTACCAGCACACCACTGCCATTTATAAACTGTGTGATCTTGGACAAGTGACCTTTCTGTACCTCAGTTTTCTCATCTGTAAAATAGGGACAGCATTAGTGCCTACTTCACAGAGTTGTGAGGAATAAACATGATACACGGGAAGGATTTAGCAGAACTCCTGGTACAGAGTCAGCCATCAATGAGTGGCCACTGTCAATATTATTATTAAGGCAATCTTATTATTATCATTAGTCATCATCTCATACAAGCAGCCTTTCCTTCCACCCAAGCTGGGTTCCACCATCAGAGATTATCTGTGACTTGATATTCATCACAGTACACTGGGATTGTCATTTTCTGTGTCATTTTCCCTCTTTAGGAGGCGAGCTAGTTGACAAAGTCTGATTGAGTTTTCTGAGCACTTAGCCCAATGCCTGACACACAGTAGGTCCCCAAAAAACTGTTAGATTAGATTGTTAGTGAGGAAAGTGTTTCGGAGCTACTGAAAAACCAGAATTAGGGAACTTGGAGGTTTCTCTAGTCACATTACAAACTTTTAAGAAATTCTTCTCCACATCCAAGCACTGCTGGAATACTGTGTTTGGGGTTCATGCCTTGGGAGTACCTTATAATGTGGTCATTTTGGAATTTCAGGAACTAAAAGCCCCCTGACTTGGTGCCCAGACAGACCCACCACACACTGAACTCTTTTATAACAAAGTTCTCAGTGTGTATAATATGGAGCCCCTGTGATAGTCTTAGCATGTCAAGAATATGACCAGTAACTTTCCAAACCGCTTGAAGGTAGCTGGAACTGCCTCTGCCTCAAGTATTTAGAGAAAAAAGATCTTGATGTCACGTCAACAAACTCTTAAAGAGACTACACATACCTGGAGTGCTTTTCAAGGCCTAGGAGCCAGTGATTGGAGGCTGATTTCAGGCAGAAAGGAGGGGAGAGGCCAAAGGCATGTTGAAAAATCATTTTTTGTCGGTTGTTCCTTTGTATGAACTGGTTGCTGGCTTCTGCAACACCCAGTAATTAAAATGGCTGGAATGCTTTGCATTTTTACAGCGCTGTGAAGGCGGCTCAGAGGCCTGGAGCTGGAGCCAGCTGGAGGCCCAGGGATCCTACCCCTTGGCCTGGCAGAGACAGCTGGCATCTGCCTTGGTGTGGGGGTGGGTCGGCGGCAGGAGGGAGGGAGGAAGTCAAAGGTCAGGAATAGTTCCCACTGCTCTTCTCCTTCCTTAGTCAGGTGCATCCAGGTGCACCACCTCTAGATGGAAGGCCCACATGGGCCACCCACCTTCTGGAAGTCTGTAGTGATCAGTGGTGCTGCCTAGGAATGGTAAACAATGATTTAGCTCTCCTTTATTAACTATCTACCCTGTGCCAGGTCCTGTACTAATAACGTTATGTATGTTATCTTTTTTCAAGAAAAAAACTCAGACCGTATCACTCTTCTGCTCAAAACTCTCTCTGGATCCCTCATGCGTTTAAAATGAATTCTAAGTGCCTCCCGCTTCCGTCCCCAGCATGATGTAGTCCCCACCATCACTGTCCTTCTCCCACTCTCCCTTGAGCTCACCATGCTGGCCTCCTTTCCATGTTTCACCAAGCCCAGTTCGGTTCCTGCTCCAGGACTGCCCCATCTCCTCCCTTGACCTTCCCAGGTCCTGCCATGGCCAGTTCCTTCTTGTTATTCAGCTTCCAGCTCAGATGTCACCTTCTCATTCTCAGAGACATCTGCCCTGGCTGAAGTAAGACAACCATCCCCAGTCACTTGTGCCTCCCATTGCCCTGTGTTTCAAGTTTATTTCCTTTTCAGTACTTATTGCTGTCTGGAAAAAAAAAAACGTATTTGTTTATTTTTTATTCATTGTCTTTTCTATCTAAAATAGAAGCTCTTTGAGGTCAGGGCCCTTGTCTATCTTTTCTCTGGTGTATCCACAGCACCTAGATCAGTAGTCAATAAATATGTCGAGATAATGAATCTTCACAACAACCCAACAATCTGAACATCCTTGTCCTGATCTTCCAGGTGAGGAAGGGAGGTTAAATAGCTTGCCCAAGGTCACCCCATAGGAAGCGATGTCCCCAGGTCTGTCTGACTCTGAAGGCCATGCTTTGGGATGAGTATGCATAGCCTTCCCCCATGCACAGCTACTTTAGAAAATAATGCAAAGATGGTGTCTGCACTTCAAGGGAAGGAATCAGGACTCAGGGCTAACTATGAGCGCTTTAGTAATGTAATGGTGGTGGTACCAAGAAAGAAGAATGTAAACACATGATGGGAACCCACCACCCTGGTGGTCTAATCCAAGTTCTGCCACCTGTGCTACCTTGGATGAGTTAATTACCCTCTCTGGGCATTTTTTAAAAATGTGCAGAGGCTGTCTGCTTCCACCTCCTCAGGGACAATTATATAACAGTGTGTGAAGCGCCAGCATTCTCATGACCCTCTCCTGTCCCAAGACGGAGAGGCTGGAATGTTGCATGGATCACTAGGTGGGAACCACACCACAGGGAAGCAGTGCTCTCCTGACTGTGTGGGTATCTTCGGCAATAAGCAGCTAGTTTTAGAAGTTGGCTTTTAAAGCCTTTTGGGGTGCTCGAGGAAGGGCAGACTTAGTTAAATGAACATCATCACTGCTCCTTTCTGTGCCTATGCATTGCCTCCCTGATAGAGCCTGGCTGCTCAGCCTGACCTTCTGGCCCCAGAGTCTGTCCCAGCCTCACCCCCACCTCTAGGCTTCATCCTAGCCAAGCAGGATCTGTGCCCTTCCTCACCATGATGCAAGCTGTATCTTCTCCCCACCACTGGCTTTTTAAAAAGTGTTTTATTTTGATGTAATTCCTATTTATAGAAAAGTTGAAAGAATAGTTCAGAGAATTACCAGATACTTTTTGCCCTAAAGGTTAAAAAGGTTAACATATTACTACATTTTCTCTCTTCCCTCCTTTTCTCTCTCTCTCTCTCTCTCTCTCTCTCCCTCCCTCTCTCTCTCTCTCTCTCTCTTTCACACACACACACACACACACACACACACACACAACTGTTTAGGGGTCAGCTGCAGACATGATGCCTCTTTACCCCTAAATATTTCCGTATTCATTTCCCAAATACAGGCCACCATCAGCTTCTGCAGTGTGAAGCAGCTCAGGCCCTGGGGTTTGCATTCCAAACCCCAACTCTACCTCTTACTAACCGTGTGCTTTTATGCAGAAGGTTTCACTCCTCTGGACCTCAGCTTCCTCATCTATAAATTGGGGGCACTAAGAACACCTACCTCATAGGGCCAGCGTGAGAATTAAATGAGATACCCCATGCTGAGGGCTCGGCACTGTGCCTGGGATATGAAAAGTGCGTAATAAGTAAATGGCAGTGTTTTGCTAGAATGCCGTGTTTTTTTCTTCTTTGAAATGGTTTGATTTCTTGGATTTCCCCTTATTCTTCTTTAGGCCAATTCTCATAGGAAAAAAACAAGACAGGTTCTTTCATTCATTCCCTCCTTATTTATTGAGCACTGATGCCAGGTCTGACCCTTTTCTGAGTACTGAGATGGAGCAGCAAACAAGACAGACATAGTCCCTGTCCTTAGAGTTTACGTTTGCATGGTGGAGACAGACAGTCGACATGGAAGCAAATAGATGGGCCATTTCAGTGGGTCATAAGTGCAATGAAGAAGAGAAAACCAAGGGACTCTGGAGCCAGGGAGCATGCGGGGGGCTCCTTTGATTAGGGTAACCAGAGAAGACTTCTCAGATGAGATCAAAGTTCTACTGGATTCTTTCAGTCTTAGAAAATGCCTTCTGGGAACATGTCAGGCACAATTTGATTGCTCAATAAATGTTTTTCTCATGATTGTGTGCACAGTGGGATGCATGAGAGTTTAAATCCTCCCAAAAGAACGTAATCACGGGAGCAAGCACTTCTCTGCCACTTGCTTGGAGCCATGCACTTTACATATATTATCCTGTCAGCCTTCCTGGACTCCCTGTGAAGTAGATATCATTCTCCTCATTTTATAGATAGGGAGACTGAGGTTCAGAGAAGCGGGTTCATTTGCCCAAAAGAACAAAGAGAAAGTCAAAGATTCTCTGCATGCATCTGGCACCAGAAATCCATCTGGAATCACAGTGTCCGCCTCTTACTACTCAAGGACAAAACGGCAGGTTTTCGTTTGAAGAAAGAGTGTTGTGCTAGATGTCAGAGGTGCTTTTCTAACCCCGGCTCTGCTGCTTATGAGCCGTGAGTCTCAGTATAACCCTCCTTGCCACCGGATGGTCCCTCGCATCCCCTCCAGCTGAAACAGGTGAGTTCACCTGTATTTTTTTAACTTCCTCTGCCTCCTCTTTGATGGAGAAAAGTAATGCAAAGCGGGAAGAGAATTAGGAAAACAGATGAGCTGTGGGTATCACCTGCACCAAGGGATCACACCACGAGCCAAAGAGTGGGTCTGCCTGGGAGGGGCATGAAGGGGAGAAATGACTCCCCTGCCTCACAGCATCCAGCCTAGTGCCCTGTGCACAGTAGGAGCTCAAGCCTGCTCTCATATGGACAAGTGCAGCTATTCTCTTACGCCTATTAGAAAAGCAATGACATTGCTTATGGCCACACCACATGCAGTGTGCCAGTATTGCCAGCTGTGATATGCTGTTCTATTCCAGGACTCCTGTTTAAAGCAGGCCACTGACATTAGAGAGTTTTCAAAGTAGGGTGGATGGGGGAGAGTTACCATTGCGGTTAATTGACTATATTAGTTATCTATTCCTACATTACAATATTACCATACACTTAGTGGCTTAAAACAACACACATTTATTATCTCATGGTTTCTGTGGGTCAGGAGTCCAGGCCTGGCTTAGCTGGGTCCTCTGCAAGGCCACAGTCAAGATGCTGAGTAGGGCTGCGGCTTCATCTTCCTTGCTCACGTGATTGTGGCAATGTTCTGTTCCTGTGGACTCAGTTTCTCACTGGCTATGGGCTGGAGTTCACCCTCAGCTCCTTGCCATGTGACTCTCTCCATAGGCAGCTCACTATATGGCAACTTGCTTCTCCAAAGTCAGCAGGGAAGAGCGTCTTCTCCCCAGATGGGCACCGTAGTCCTATGTAAAGTGATCATATACACATAATCATATACATCCCACTGCTTTTGCTGTATTCTACTGGTGGAAAGTATGTCATAGGTCCTGCCCACACTCAGGAAAGGAATTATACAAGGATGTAAATACCAAGAGGAGCAGATAAAAGGGACCACATTGGCTTACCTTCTAAACAGAGTGAACAGAGTGATCAGAATGTTGAAAGCCCCAGAAAGCATGGAGTATGGAGAACAGTTGAAAGCACTTGAAAAATTTAACCCGGGTAAGAGGAAAATGATAATAATAAACACCTATATTGCTTTAACTGAGGACTTTTCATATCTTAGCTCACTTAACTGTCATACAGCCCTATAAGGTAGATACTATTATCATTCTCGTTTTACAGATAAGGAAACTGGATCACAGATAGCTCAAGTAATATGCCAAGGTGACACAGCTGTTGAGCAGTACCGCTGGGAGTTGAACCCAGGCAGTCTGCCTCAAGGGTTCATGTCTGGCAAGGACCGTCAGTCATTAGAAGACAAGGTTGAGTTTCCCCTAAAAGATACAAGGACCAAAGGGTAAAAGCTACCAGGTGGTAGATGTGAGGTTTACCAGAAGCTCTGAGTCTACATTGCCAGGGCATAATTAGCAAGTGCTGAGGAGCAGCTGTCCAGGTTGGACTAGAAAGTGTGCTCCTGTGTACCACAGTCTCCACAACTCCCTATTGTCTCTTCAGCTGAGGCCATAGGTTGGTTATTTCTCACACTGCTCTTTCAAGGCCCCAGACTGCACCATGAACTCCTAGGCCAGGCATTCAGGCAGTATAAACCTGTGGTCAGGGGAGGAAGCAGAGGAGGAGCTGGGCCTTAGTGACCATGTGAGAGGCTCAGCAATTGTAGCAAGGGAGTTACAGACAAGGATGCAAGTATCAAGTAGGTCAGCCTCCACTATGAATTGAGACCAAGGCCCTCGCCTTCCTGGGTCTTTAGCTCCCTTGGCTGTATAATGGCAATGGCAGTTTCTGGTTCCCCTGGTCCTTGGGAGGATCCAGTGAGATCCTGGAGAATGAACTAACTACTTTGAGGCCCAGATCCATAGTCTAAGCAAAGCCAGATTCCTTGTATTAGAACTACAAGACGTGAAAACCCACTTGTTTTCCTTCTTACTGTGGAATTTTTGTTCAGAAATAGTTTTGAAGGGGGAAAAAAATCCCAGCCCTTTGAGAAAATAGGATGGGGAGGACTCACGGAGGGAAAGCTTCATTGTGAGGTAAGGAGTTCTTTGTGGATACCTTTTTGTTCTATTTTTAAAAGAAAGCTATTCTTCAAGAGAATGAAAAGAGAAAGTAAGGAGAAAAGCATATTCGTCTGTGGATGTGCTTTGCCTAAGAATCCCAAAGCAGCCCCTGGAGAAAGGAAAATGCATCAAAAAATGATCTGGGAAACCCTTGAACAGCAATTGTGCCTTGGCCCTGCCTCAGCCAGTCATCAACAACAATAATAATAGTTAACACTTAAGTAGCATTTACTATGCACCAGGCACTGGTATAAGTACTTTATTATTAATTCCTTTAAACCTCAGCTCAGCCCTGTGGGGTGAACACATTATCATAATCCCATTTAATAGGTGGGAACTGAACCCCAGAGAGGTTAAGTAACTTAGCCAAGGTCACACAGCCCATCAGAGGCAGAGCCAGGATTCAAACCCTTCTAGTCTTGCTCTAGTACCCTTAACCACTACCTATTCAGACCCTCAAGGATTGATTGAGCAGCTACATGGATAAGACACCATTCTGGGTACCAGGGGGGTGAGAGGGAGAAGGAGGGAGGCATAAGGAAAGAGCAAGACCCTAAAAGTTGAATCTCCCCAGGCTAAGTCCACTTTCTGGCTGTGGGACCTCGGGCAGGATTGTGAGCAACTGGGTCTTTCAGGTCTTGGTAGTTCCAGTGCCTTATACAATTAAAAAACAGTTGATGGAAAGAGGGAGAAAAGGAGAGACAGAGGGACAGATAGAGGGAGACAGTGAGGAAGGAAGAAAAGAAATAGAAGCAATAATAACTAATTTTAATAGCAGCTAGCTCTTAACAAGTGTTTATCTTGCCAGGTACTGCTAAGTGCTTTACCCACATTATATTATTTAATCCTCATAGTAACGACCCGATGACATGGTTAATATTACTACTTCCATTTGAAGGGTAAAGAAACTGAGGCATGGGAAGGTCATTAGCTTGTTCAAGGTCACATAGCTGGTGAGTTGGGGAGCCAGGATTCCGACCAGGCAGTGTCATTTTAGTGCCCAGACCCTTAGTCGGTAACAAAAACAGTAAATGTTTGAGGTCAAGGTGTAATCCCTCCCACATGCAGAGTACTTGGCAGATTACAAAACTCTTTGTGGTAAGGTTTCCAAGGGTGGAGATGGGGACAGAAATTTCCAGGGTTCTCAGCCAGTGATTCTCAGCTAACACTGAGGTGAAAAATGCCAAGGCAAGCGGAGATGTGAAACAGAAACGAGGGCAGCCGATGGCGCACTGCTCAGAGGCCCTGTGGTGGCCTGGTCCACTCAGGCGTGGCTCAGTCTTGAGCAGCTATACCCTGGTCATCTGTAATTTTACTCCCCAGGACACACTCCTGAGAGCCCCATCTCATTTACTTCCTCGTCCCCCCAGGGCCAGCTGCAGGCATGAAATCCCAACCCAGTTCAGCAAAACACAAACCAGATGCAGTGTCCCACACCCATGAGCTGGCAGCTGTTTAATTTGTGTCCAGGCAGGTAGGCAAAGGAACACAGAAATCAAGGCAGTGTGCATCAGGGGGTTCAGTCAGGGCACAGGGTTCCTTCATGGACTTGGAGGCAGGACACAGCAGCTCAGCCTTACCCAAAGAGCGAGCTGTTGGTTCTAGCTCCCTCTGCCACGTTTTGCTTTTCTGCCCTGGTTATCCCATTGCAGAATGCAGCCACCAGTACCTGCCCAACCTATATCGTAGCTGGTACTGAGGATTAAAGGAGTTGATAGAGATTGCATCACAGTTGTAATCTGCAAAGTGCATACAGCTGCTAATCACATTTTTCCTATTAATGCATTTCCTGGGGAGACAGTATGTCTTGAGGGGAAAAGCACCGAGTGAGAATCACACAGACCTGGGTTTGATTCCCAGCTCTGCCACTAGCCAGCTGTGTGCGCTTGGGTAAGTCATTACACTTCTCTGCAGTAGCGTTTCCTCTCCTGTGAAGTAGGAGTAATGATGCCACTTCGAGACGGAGAGAGTCTCGGTGAAGATGAAATGAGACAGCAGCTGACTCATGGAAGAAACTTAATGAGGAGGGACAAGTAATTCAGTGTCTTACAGCCACAGTTCTCCACCATTGTCATTCCCTCAGGGCAGCCTTCTCTGACCTCTGGGACCAGATAAGAATCCGTTGTTGCAAGCCGGCACATGCAGCAATTCTTTGTAGCATACGTCACATTTTACATTTATTCGGATGATAATTTGATTACTGTCCGCCTCCCTCACTAGCCATCTCTGGAGACAGGAACTATGTCTGTCTTGGGCCATCACTGGAACCCCACTGCCTGAGACAAACCTGGCCCACAATAGGTGCTCAGTGAATATGTGTGGAGTAAATTAATGAAGGAAATGAGTAGTATCTCAGTATGCTGATGTATTCCACTTATTTGAAAGATAGTGTTACAATAGGTTTTTGTTATTGGTAGTGAAAGTCCTGGAGTTTATTTTGTTTTTAAGAAACAATTAAAGCATGTTCAAGATTATCTTTAAAATAGTGTCATCGTCATTCACACGAGGTTTGCCAGAAGCAATGATGCAGGTGACAGGGGCCTTGCTGTATTAGTCAGATTCACCTGACGAACAGAGCCAGGCAGGCAGACACCTGCTTTGAGCCCCATAGCTGACACCACACCTGGGGAAGGATAAGGAGAGGGAGGTATTGGGTCAGCCGGGGTCCAGGCCGCCAAGAACAGAACTTCCAGGCATGTGGAGATGCCCTGGCATTGTCAGGTGGCTCAGGTGTCCTTCCTGGTGTCCCTTCCCAGCCAACGCACACTCCAAAGGCCAGCTCTTTGCTCTGGTCCCCCCCTGCTATCTGCCCCTACCTCCTCCCCATGCTTTTGCCCCAAAGCCCAGCCTCAAGAGCTGCCCCTGGGAAGAGGGTTGGAGCCTCGTCTTCCTAAGTGAGCAGAAAGGCCTGGAATCCCACCCAAGTGGGCCAGGCAGGACCAAACGGTCCAGTGAGGTACACCTGCCTGGAGGCTGGAGTTTACCCCAGCCAGAACTGAACCTTACTCACTGTCAGAAACATCCCCTAAACCTTTCACGAATCATCTGGGCCCTGCTAAGTGCCAAGGTCAATGCTTAGCCTTTCCTGTTTTCTCTGCCTCTTGGCTGTGGTCTCTTTCCTGAGACAGTGGAGACAGAAGTAGTTTGCAGGAGCGGGGCACAGCCGGACAAATGAAAGGATTTATTTCCCTTTCCGAGTTTTATTTTGGTTGGGGAGGGCCCAGAGGGGCCCAACTGCACTCTAGCGAGAGTTGACTCCCCTCCTGAAAGCCCAGGTCCTGACCAAGGGAAAACAGAATGATCTAAGGTCCAACATTGTATGGACAATAATTCTTAAAACTGTAGGAAACTTTAATGTTTGAAAAAAAGAAGAAACCCTGAAAAAAATAAAAATGAAACGAAATTATGTCATCCTCTTTTGCCTACTTTTCAATATGCTTTCTTGGGTGAGGCTACAGCTCAATGCAAGCCCTGAGGTTTACCCTCCGCCCATCATAATCCCATGAGAATGTCTCCCGCGGGAATGTCATTCAGTGATTGGGTCTTGATGGAAACAGAAGGTTGAAAAATGTGGTCTTAAACATCATAGATCCTTTTTGCCTGTAGCATCTGGTCTAGAAAATTGGAAATGAGAATGTCCTTGTCTTTCTCTCAGATGACATGAACACTGAAAAGTTAATGCTTCTAAGCACAGAATTATCTGCTTCCTGCCATAAAACTTCCTGCCT
The DNA here is from genome assembly GCF_965194825.1 of Balaenoptera physalus. Classification (NCBI taxonomy): domain Eukaryota; kingdom Metazoa; phylum Chordata; class Mammalia; order Artiodactyla; family Balaenopteridae; genus Balaenoptera; species Balaenoptera physalus. The sequence continues at coordinate 14,825,303 of NC_138892.1, forward strand.
TGAGACACTGTTTATCAATCCTTTAACCCTAATGTGTCTTGACCAGCCAGGACCTGATAGGAGAAAAGCATTTTCTTCTTGGTGTGGCAGCCATCACGCTGCTATTACAGCAATAATTTGGTGTTTTTCACAGGTTTTAGGTGGTAACCGCATCAACGTTTTATCTAATAGTTAACTTTTTAGTACAATAAAAATTTTATTTAAAACAATTTTTTAAATATAACTAGCAAATCAAATCCATGAATTCATGGATATTATAGCTTAGATAAACCCAAAGCTGACACTTCAGTAAGAGGAAAAAAAAGAGTCAATCCAAAGAAAATACTTAGTAAGTATTAATAGTAAACTGTTAGGAGAAAATGGCAAAAATGAATGTGGAAAGCTAATGTGTGAGCTTTAGGTATGCTGCAATTATTGATTTTCTTCTCTCTCTTCCCATTAATTTGTGAGTTCCTGTAGGACAGAGACTGCCTTTTTATTCTTTATATCCCAAGCATTAGCACAGTACCGGACACAAAGGAGCTCCACACATAGGAGCTCAATATTCAGTGAATGTGGGATACAGAAATGATGAATGGATGAGTGAATGGAGAGACAGGCTTGGCATCTTGCGCTGTGACAAATCCACTGAGGTTGAGGTCTTCCCAGAAGTGTCTTGGGAACAACAGTGTACTGAGGGAGGACTTTCCTTCCTAAACAGGTTTCTGTATGATAGTAATTGGTAAAAGGAGGGTCGGGCTGGCTAACGCGCCTAAAAGCTAGCTTCCCCCTTCTCAGATTCTTCCCACCAGACAGAATTTCCAGCTGCCTGGAATAAAGGAGGAGCCGAGAATACTGAAATCCACAGCTAGGGCACTTCAGACAGGACACACTAGCTATGTAGCCTCGGATATGTCATTTAATGTCTCCTTCTGTGAGGGGTGAAGAAGTCATTACAGTGAAAGAAATTCTGTGATTCTGGGAGGGGTTGGTTCTGAATTTGAAACCTACACAGGAAAGGCAGAGGGGAGGAGGTGCTGATGAGCTGGTGCAAGGCCGGATTCAGGCTGGAAGAACTGACGCCTTGGCGTTCGGTGACCATCTGTGCGGTGAGCATCGTGGGTCATTCTGGGTAGTGACATCTCTGAGGTCACCTGGGGCCACTTCCAGCTTTAGGAACTTTCCTGTGTGTGCCTGGCGGGGGAGAGGGTGGCTTCTGCTGCTGGGGCCGCCACTGCGTGAGAGCAATGAGGGCAGCCTCTCCATGCCTGCCATGGAAAGGCAAGCAGGTTTGCTTCCACTGGGAATTCTTACGTGTCCCCCTAGGACTGCACTTTACAGTTTACTGAGCACTGTTCATGTCCTCTGTCCCATCTGATCCCCAAGGGATTCCAGAGGGGGCCACTTAGGGTAGTGCAGAGGGAGGTGGTAACTAAGTGCTCCAGGCCATGTGTTCAGAAGAAAGAATACCTGCTGTGGAGCAGAGCTCACCTCAGGGTGGCCCAGGGCCTGGGACTTGGATCCAGACCCCTGTGTTCAAAGTCCAGCTCAACCAGGTGCCAGCTATGTAACCTCAGGAAAGCCAGATCTCTTCTCTGGGCAGCAGTTTTCTCATCTGTAAAATGGGACAATAAGAGTATCTATCTCATACTGTTGTTATGAATATTGAATGAACATTATCTGGCACAGAGTAAGTGATCATATTTTATTATCTCATAGGTTATTTTGAGGATTTAGTGGGATAGCGGATATATTCGTTTCCCAGGGCTGCCTTAACAAAGTATCACAATTTGGGTGGCTTTAAACAACAGAAATTTATTCTCTCACATTTCTGGAGGCTAGAAGTCCAAAATCAGTATCACTGGGCCGAAATCAAGGTGTCAGCAGGGCTGTGCATTTTCTGGAGACTCTAGTGGAGAATCCCTTCCTTTCCTCTTCCAGTTTCTGGTGGCAGCCAGCATTCCTCAGCTTGTGGCTACATCTTTCTGACCTTTTCTTTCATCTTCACATGGCCTTCTCCTGTGTGTGTGTGTGTGTGTGTGTGTGTGTGTGTGTGTGTGTGTGTGTGTGAAATCTCCCTCTGCCTATAAGGATACATGTGATGACATTTAGGGCCCACCTAAATAATCCAGATTAATTTTCCCATCTCAAAATCCTTAGCTTAATCACATCTGCAAAGATCCTTTTTCCAATTAAGATAAATTTATAGGTTTCAGGAATTAGGATATGGATATCTTTTGGGAGCCATTTTTTAAGCCTATCACATGAATGGCCTTTTACAAAGTTTGCTGACCCCTGTTCTAGAAGGATAGGGAAGCCACTCCCAGGCTGGCCAGCTCCCACCCTCTGAATCTGCCTTCTGGAGGCCCCTCGTCTCACTCTACATCCACATCTAGCCCATACCAGGGTTCTCCATTTTGTTAAACACTTCCTAGGACTGCGTATAGTTTTCCTCACCCCTGCCCACCTTCCCCCTGCAAAAAGAAAATAGTAAAATAACACCAACATCTGCAACATTTCTTGACCTTCTGGTCCCACTTTTATCTCCCCCATGGCCCAGCACTGTCCTCAGGGACAAAAAGAATGAGAGATTTTTAGCAGACAAATTCTGTTTTCCAGAGTAGGACCCTTTCTTCACCTTACTTTGCATGGTGGATGGCTTTTCCTGATGTCCTAAGAGGGTTTTACCCCATCCTCTCTGGGCTAAAACTGCTCTCCTGACATCCTATTCCAGTCTCATGCAGGGACCATCCTTCCCAGGGTGAACTGTTCTGCTCCCCAAGCCTTGTACAAACCTGGCCCCAAGCAGCTCACTAAGAAATGTACTCTTCCTCCCCTTTCCAAGTTTGATTATAGAAATGGAGCTATGTTAGTTTCCACGTTGGCAAAACTAGCACAAACATGATGATAAATGAACATTTGCCGTGGGAATGAATGAAACCACACAAACTCACAGGTAATCCGCTCCATGTAGAGTGTGCATCTTTTTGCACAGTCCACAGCTTGAAAATGAACAAGGGATATTGTTCATATTTTGGTGGGGTATTCAAAATGGCCAATCGTGTGCACTAAGTATGGACGTCAAAGTTCTGGGGATCATTATGTCATGTGATCCTCCCCTGTGAGGGAGGCAGACAAGCGTTACTATCTCCATTTTAAAGACGGGAAACTGGAATTCCCTGGCAGTCCAGTGGTTAGGACTCCGTGCTCTCATTGCCGAGGGCCTGGGTTCAATCCCTGGTCAGGGAACTAAGATTCCACAAGATGCGTAGGGTGGCCAAATAAAATAAAATAAAATAAAGAAGGGAAACTGGGGTTCAGAAAGGTCAGGTAGGTAACTGGCCTATTGTTAGAAAGATAGTAGGTGGCAGACTTGGTCCTGGAACCCATTCCCCACCTAGTGTTTCCACTGGCCTGGGCGAGGTCCACTATGTAACAGAGGCAGAGCGGAGGGAGCAAGAGCCTGGCCTGGGAGTTAGGAAACTGTTCTGGTCTCTTTGTCACTAAATATGTTGGTGAACTTTTTCTCTCTGGTATTCAGTTTTCAAAATTTTATCTTATCATCTGTGTCATGGACAACTTCAGCGGGCCAGGCTGGTTACATAAAATAATTTTTAAAAAATAATACTAATGGCTACCATTTAATTGAGCACTTACTATGAGCCAGGCACTATTTGATGTACTTTACATGGAATGATTAATTTAATCCTCACAGCATCCTTATGAGTCTTCTTATTATAGCCACTTTACAGAGGGAAAACTGAGACACAGAACAGTTAAGGACCTTGATTCAGGGCCACACACCTATTAGTTGGGGAAAATGGAGTGCCAGGAATAAGGAAGTTCCTATAGCATACAGATGGATGAGGGAAGGTTTCTCCGATGAGGTGGACACATGAATAAAGGCAAAGAGAGAGAGAGCCATGTTGATATCTAGGAGAAGAGTTTTTAGACCAAGGGAATATCGAGTGGAAAGGCCCTGAGATGGGAGCATCCTTGATGTATCCAGGATGGGAGCAGCCAGTGAGCAGTGGGGGAAGGCAGGAGATGAGGTCAGAGATGGGATAGGTGGGGAGGGGCAGACTGTGTAGGACCTTGTGGCTCGTGGAAATTGGCTTTTGTTCAGAGTGACATGGGAAGTCATTGCAGTACTCTGAGCAGAAGAGTGCAACTTGACTTAACATTTGAAAGAATTACTTTGTCTTCCATGAGGAAAAGAAGGAAAGGAGGCTGAATGGGGCAAGGGCAGAAACAACGAGCAGATGGAGGAGATTGCAGTGATCCAGAAGAGAAATGATGGTAACTTGGACCAAGGTGGGTAGCAGTAGACATGGTAAAATGTGGTCAGTTCTGATTTTATTATGAAGGTGTGGGTGACAGAATTTGGCAATGGACTGGATGTGGAGTATAAGGGAAAGAGGAAAGTCAAGGGTGACACCAAGACTTCGGGGTTGATCAAATAAAAGGAGTTGCCATTAACTAAGATGGGGAAGTCGGCAGATCAAGCAGTGAGAGTTTGGCTGTCAGCCCATTTAACTAGCAGTGCTATTAGGCATCCAAGTGGAGATGCTGAAGAGGCCATTGAATCTGGGGTAGAGGGAGAGGATTGTCCGGGGATATAAATTTGCGAGTCATCAATACATAGATGATGTTTAAAGTCATGAGACTGAGATCATCATGGGAGGGAGTGTGACAGAGAAGAGCAGAGACCAGAGTGCTTCAAAGTTTAAAGGTCAGGACATTGAAGAGGAATCAGTAAAGGTGACTGAGATCAAGCAGTTGGTGAGAATCAAGAGTAGTGTCCCAGATGCCAAATGAGGAAAGCTTTTCAAGGAGGTGGCATGATCAACTATGTCAAATGCAGCTGTTTGGTAAAGTGAAGTGAGAGCTGAAATCCGAACATTATATTTAGCAACATGGAGGTCATGCAAGACCTTGACAAGTGGAGGGGTGGGAGTGAGTCCAAGAGAGAATGGAAGAGAAGCAGAGCTCAGAAGTGTAGACTTTTTGGTATAAAGATGATTAGAAAAATTGAGTGGTAATTGGAGGATAATATAGAGTCAAGAAAGTGTTTTTTTAAGGGAGGTATTGCAATAACATGTTTGAATGATGACGGGAATGATCCAATAGTAAAAGAGAAGTTGATACAGGAGAGAGAGGAAAATTTGGTAGAGCAGTATCCTAAAATTGGTGAAAAACAGTGATATCTACAGCACAGTGGGGGGGTTCTCATGGTTAGGAGCAGAGTTCATCCAAAGGAACGAGAGGGAAGGCACAGCGTATGGCAATAGTTACTGGAAGGTGGGTGAATATGGTGGTGGGAGCTTGGGCACATCTCTTTTGATTGCTTCTGATGTTTTCAATAAAATATGAAGCAAGGTCATTATCACTGAGACTCTAGAGGAGGAGGACATATCAAAAGTGTTAGAATAAAGGATAAAATGTTAAATATTTGCCTAAAAGAATGGGAGAGTGAATGGATTAAGGAAGTGTAATAGGATAACAGAGCTTCAGATGAGTCCTGAAAATAATGGTCATATTTTTCTCCAGCCGTATTCAGATGCGGTATGTTTTGATCACCTTTGCAGCTGAGGGCAAAAAAAGGTGAAACAGTATGATATTTGTAGTGGGAAGGCACGATCAGTTCTGAACATGTGTTTGAGTGCCTGTGGGATTAGATGGCCAGGAGGCAGTTGATTACATACACACACACACACACACACACACACACATATATCTATGTATATATGTGTATATATATATACACACATTAGATTAGATGGCCAAGAGGCAGTTGATTACATATATATATATATATATATATATATATATATATATATATATATATATATATATATCTGATCACAATTCTGAGCTCTAGAGTAAAAAGAAAAACCTGAAAAGGTTTCAGAGAAAGAGATTACAGGCTACTTATGAAGAAAAGAAAAGAGAAAGAGACTGGCAACAGACCACTCATCTGAAGCACTGGAAGTTCGAAGACAGTGGAACAATTTTCTCAGACTAATGAGAGAAATGTATGTAATCCAGGATTCCCTTACCCAGCTGTGCATATTAGAGGGGCTCTAATATAAAAGGACTCAAAGTAAACCATCCATATACTCTTTCTGTGGGGATTACTTAAGGATCTACTTCAGTCAAATGAAAAATTGATCAGAACAAAGATCTCAAAATGAGGGAAGACAAAACATACAAGTAAATTTGTGTGTGTGTGTGTGTGTGTGTGTGTGTTGAAAGTCACTAGCAATCCTTTGGGGGAACTATCCTAGGGAAGTAATGGGAGCAGAAAGTGTATTGCAGGGGAAATGAAAGCAGCAGCCAGAGAATACTCCTTCAAGAAATATGGAGGTAAAACAGGAAGGGAAGATCACTTAAGGGATCAAAAGAAGAGCTGACTTTTACTTATAAAAAGCAAAACCCAAGCATGTTTGTAAACCAAGGAAAAGGAGTTGTAAATGTGAAAGGTGTACAAATATGTGTGACAGCCCACATACAGTAGGGATGTCTTCTATTCCAGAAGGCATGGACCTTTGACTAGCTTGGATTTAAGAGGAAGGGAAACATATTGGATTGGTTAGAAGGAGAGAAGGAAGAAAGGGTGGGGGAGGGGAGAGAGGTGAAGAAAAATAGTTGCTAAAGATACCCAAAAATCTATCAGAATCACATACCTAAAGCATGTGCTTTAGTGTAAGTATATTTAATTCTGTGATCTGGGAACATAGTGCAGTCAGCACATCATTTGGCTGGGAGCTGTCTATTTTTCCCCATTGTCACATAACTAGAGCAGACCTCTGAAGGAAGGGGTCTGATAAGACTGATAATTTTTTTGAGGAAGAATGAATTAAAGCATATCTGGAAGTCCTAGACGGGCACCTGGAGGAAAGCATCATGACAAAAGTGGGAAAGCCCCGTGGAGGCAGGGATAGAAACCCAGGACAAAATCAGGTAACTTTACAAAACAGCATTACGTAAGGGTGGGACCGGCTGCATGGCACAATGGGCATGGCCTTCTGAGCTGCAGAGATCTCTGCTTAAATCTTGGTTCTTGTTCACTGTGAGACCTGAGAAAGTGATTCCACTCCTCTAAGCATCAGCTTCCTCATCTGTAAGTGAGAATGATGACACAGCCCTTGCAGAGCTTCTGTGAGTATCCCATGCATTCGGCAGGTTGTTGTGGAGGGTCCACTGGGTACCAGGCTTTGTTCCCAGGGCTGGGGGTTCCTTGGTAAAGAAAATATTCGTGTTTCTCCCTCCTGGAGCTTCCATTCTAGATGACTGTGAGAAGTTGAGCAAGAAAAGCTGCAAGCACAGAGCCTGGGGCATGAAAAGCACAAGAAGTGCTCAGTAGATGTCACTTCCACCCTGTCCTTTCCCTAAGCGGCTTCCACAAAGGCTCCTCACCTAGCCCGCTTTCCCAGCCTTCCTCCCCGTGGCTGGCAGAACTGTGTGGCTCTGGGCAGCTCCCCGCACACCCCCAGTAGCCTCCATACCACAAAGGCACGGCCTTCCTCAGTTGTCAGCAAAAATCCTTGAAAACCAAGCTCTGCCATCTGGATACGAAGCTGAAGGAGGAAGCCTAGTGCTTGGAGCCCCCGGGGTTCCAGGACCTGAATCAGGCCCAGCTCGTAAGGGGTCATCACTTCCTACAGGTCCCCTGCCTCAGGCTTGGCTCCTCGCCCCTCCAAGACATTCTTCCCAGGCCTGTGTTTGATGCGTTGAGCTCCAGTCGCTTCGAAATACAAGGTCATGCACTCAGTAGTGTGTGATTTTTTTTTTTTTTTTATACCCGATCTTTGTATCTGTGCAAAGGGGTGCACAACCCCCAGGTTACCCACTCCCATTCCCCAAACCCTTTCCCAGCTGTTTCCCTTCATCAGCAAGTCTGTGCTCCCTCCCACGTGTCGGCACTCCCAGGGGGCCTTCCCCGCCTCCCTCCTCACCATGTGACCCTCCTCCACTGTCACCCTTTCGCCTGGATAGGCCTGTCATTTCTCATTATCGTCACCACCCCAGACCCAAATTTGTCCTCTGCTTTGCTGTTTCCAATTAAACCGCGTACTATCAGGAATCCTAGGTAACACTGTTCTGCGGTTGCCAGAGAGGAAAATGACAGCATTGCGGGGGAGGGGGGATTCCCACTGACCAGCCTTGTGGACTTGGCCAGAGATATTCTGGGGGTGGGTTAAAAGCTGTGGAGACCCTGGGGCAGATGGTGTGGGCGGGCAAAGTTTGTGGCGGGTGCATTCTCCTTCCTTGTCTTGTGCTTTCCTTTCACAGCTGCGGTTCCTTGGAGCCCTAACATTCCAGAGCTAATTTTAGGTTCTTGGGACTGGCTTGTTCTAAGTGACCTCGACCCCCACCTTTTCCCTCCGCCCAGCGTATTCATTCCAGCCTCTGGCTCACACAGTCCACACGCGCGCGCGCTCTCTGGCTCTCGCTCAAATCAGAGAGGAGTAGTTGTAACCCAGGTCCCCCCACCAGCTCAGAGACCCTCAGGAAGCAGGAAACTGAATAGAGGGGGCGTGGGATGGGAATCCTGGAAGGACAAAAGAGGGTGGGGTGGGGAGCGACTTCCTGCCTCCCAAGTAAGGAGATGGTGTTTATGGCATCAGTCATGAGCTCACAGCCTTCTCAGAGCCTCTGAGGGAGGATGAAGGAGCAGGAATGTGAATGAAGGCAGATTGATGGGTGCCTGCCGTCCCTCCCACCCCGCGCCCCCAATATTTGTACAGCACCTGAACCTGAGCATACCTACAGGAGCGGCCGAGTTCAGAGTCTAATTAGGTTCTCCAATCACGAAGTAGAGCTTTAAAGTGGAAGAGACAGATGTCATCTTCTTCGTGCCTGTAACTCCACAGCGGCGAGAACCAGGGCCCAGAGACAGAAATGACTCCCCCAAGGTCTGGTCTGAGTGCGAAGTTATGTGAAGCCAGAGCTGGACCGAGCCTAGACTAGAACCTGGGCCTCCTGGCCTACGGCTCAGAGTTCCTTCGGACATCAAGCTGCCTTCAGCTGTGGTTCTGGTCCGTTTCTTGTCATGTGAGAGCAGGTTGCCGAGTCCTCTGTCACCATCAACAGTGGGGCCATCGGGTGCCTCCCTCCCAAACTTGCTTCCTCAGCGCAGCCTTTGCCTGCTCTTTACGGAGGTGAAGTAGAAACCCTGAGAGGAAGTGAGGTCCGTGGGGAAGCTATCCGGCCGCCTGCCGTGGGCCAGACGGGACACAGTGAGCCCTTACAGAGAAAGGGGAAATTCTGTTTCTCCGCTCAATCCTTGTCTCTGCCAGTTCATCAGGAAAGTTGATTAAGAGCTGGTCTTCTAAAAGGTTCCCGCTGAGGCAGAGCCTTCCGTTGGCTTCATGGGGACCTCCCGGTCTCCCAGCCACTGGTGACCCCAGTCACTTCTCCTGAGGTGCTGGATCCCCAAGGTAGTACCGCGTGGCTAACAGCATTCGGACAGACTGTCTGGATCTGAGTCCCTGCTCTACCTGTTTTGTTGTTTTTTTTTTACCGTGATTTCTCACTTTGCACCATAACACAGCTATTTCTCTGTCTTATGACTCCACCTAATTATTCCAGAATCTTCCAGAAATGTTAACTCACATGGCAGAAGGAGTGAAGAGGGAGGTTGGGGGAGGGGGTTATGTAGGGAGAAGGATGGGGGTGGGGAGGGAAGAGAGAGAGTAAAAGAAAATGTGACTGTTGGATAGAGTCAGCCAGTGAAAGATCCTTTCCAATGTCCAAACAAAAGCCTTCGTTTTCTTCTCTGCTTTGCTGTTTTGATGGAGCGGGAGGAGTACGCTTTTTACACTGCGGCAATACAAATAGAACTAGGAGCCACATTTCACCACTTATGTAGCGGTTTCATATCATTTTGAAAATCTATTAGAGTTGCAACAGTTAAAACAGTTTCCATGTCTGTAAAGTGGGAGTAAAGAGTATAGGGCTCTTTTGAAAATCAAATGAGTTCACATGATCTATACAATGTAAAAATTAATCAAACAGTACTCATAAGGTTAGAGCACTTTATTTATTTACTGTATGTCTGTTATACATAAAAAAGATTAAATGAATTCATACATTTAAATTAGTACATACATTTAAAACTCTCAGTGTCTAGCACATGGTAGGTGCTCAGTAATGACACTTATGGTTGTTATTGTAGCTATTGTTATTTAACTTTGGTCCCTCTGAGGACTAACCCTGCTCAGGTTCTGTTCCAGACCAAGGCAGTAAAGTGACTATTGCAATAAAGCAAGTCACATGAATTTTTTGGTTTTCCAGTACATATAAAAATTATGTTTATAGTATACTGTAGACTATTAGCTGTGCAATAATAGCGTTATGTCTAAAAAACACTGTACTTAATTTTAAAAATACTTTATTACTGAAAAGTGCTAACCGTCATCTCAACCTTCAGCAAGTCATAATCTTTTTGCTGGCGGAGGGTCTCGCCTCCACGCCGATGCTGCTGACAGTCAGGGTGGGGGATGCTGAAGGTCGGAGTGGCTGCAGCAGCTTCGTAAAATAAGACCACAACGATGTCTGCCCCGTCAGTTGACTCTTCTTTCACTTGAACACTTAAGAGGCCATTGTAGGGTTATTAATTGGCCTAATTTCAATATTGTTGTGTCTCAGGGAATAAGGAGGTTCAAGGGGAGGGATAGAGATGGGGGAATGACCAGTCAGTGGAGCAGTCAGAGCACACACAACATTTATTGATTAAGTTCACCGTCTTATATAGTTGCAGTTTGCAGCATTCCAAAACACTTATAATAATAACACCAAAGCTCACTGATCACAGATCACTATTACAAATATAATAATAATGAAAAAGTATGAATATTGTGAGAATTACCAAAATGTGACACAAATACAAAGTGAGCAAATGGAAAAATGGGGCTGATAGACTTGCTCAACCCAGGGTTGCCACAAACCTTCAATTTGTAAAAGACACAATATCTCGAAGCACAATAAACAAGGTGTGCCTATAATGATAATCTCTCCTATTTAACTCATGCTTTCCATTTTACCAGGCACTTTCCCATGCATTCTCTCCATTTCGGTTATCACAACAGCTCTTTAAGATGGCTGTTATTCTCCTCCACTTTACAGATGGGGAAGCTGAGGCTCCAGAGGTGGAGTTGACCTGCCCTAGGTCAGCCAGTAAGTGTAGACCTGGGACATGCCCCATGTGACTCTCAGGCAAGGGCTTCTACCTTACCTTGCTCTGCCCATCACCAACTCTGTTCTCAGATCCTACCCGACTTCCTGGTTAGACACGGGGTCCCTGACCCTGGTGCTCTCTCTGTCCTTAGGGAAGTGACCTATGCAAGGTCCCACGGCTTAACACGCCAAAGCTGAAATAGAACCCACGATTCCTGAATTTCCAGTCTGGCACTGTTTCCTCCGCAACCTTTTATCTTGTTGGCCTGTTTCCAATTTAGATGCATTATTACAAAGGGAAAGACTTTGTTGTTTGTCTTTCCCACTGAATTAAAGGAACCAAAGCCATTGCATCAGGAATTGGAATACATCACAGCCTGAGTGAAGAACATGTGGACACGGGGCATGAAGGTTCAATCTGTATTCCACAGCTACAGTCAGAGAACCTGTCACTCCAGTCACTTCTCTCGCACCATGGAGTTCAAACCCCTGGCTCATTCCTTCCTCAGGAAGGTGGCACCCCATGCTGACATGGGGGGAACAGATGCTAAGACACCCATTCAGGCCCTCGCTGTGGAGAAAAGGCACTGGGGCAGCTGCTGAGTCCTCACTTCAGTTATGTGTGTCCTTCAGAAGCCCCACAGGACTCTGCTTCCAGGTCCTCTCCCCCCACCCCCATCCTGACAATCTCCTGATACAGTTATTTTAAGGAAAGTTCCACAAGGCAAAACCTCACAGGGACGCTGATGTTTGAGGGTTTGGTTCTTCCTGCCTCCCGTTGGAGACTGGTTTTGAGGTTGTTTTGCTGAATCACTTGGCAAAAAGTAAATAAATAAATGGAGGAAGGAAATTTTGCTTAAAAGGAATTCTGTTGCCTCCCCGTAAAACAAAGCAGCTGTCATCACCAGAGGAACCTGCGGGACCTGACCTCCCTGGGACTCTGTTTCAGTTCATCCTGAGGCACCCCACCAGAGAAGAACCCATCCAGCCCTCTGCAAGGTGCTCAAAACTGGGCTGCCCACCCTCATGGGCAAGTTAGCTGTGTACTCCGGGCTCTGGGTGGCCCAACCTTGCTGTTGTTCTCCCCTCCCCCAAGGTAGGAGAAGAACCAGGAATGACCTGCCCCTGGGGCCTGACATCTTGTGAAGGTACTGGGCTTCCTTTGGGGGTCACCACCCACTTCAGTGACTTGTGCACATGGCTTCTACCAGCTACCCCTTGCCTCTCATTCATGTCCCATTACTTTTCTGGGCTCCTGCCCTCCATAAAAATAAAAAGACACGGAGCTCTAGACAATCAACTAGTCCAATCTCTCATCTTGCCGATACGGAGGCTGAGGCCAGGATAGCAGCAGCAACTGATCCTGGGTCACGTGGCGCCTTCAAGGCTAGCATTGAAGACAGAGATTCTGTGGACCCCGAATTCCAAAGGCTGGCAGCAGCCACCATCCTCTGGATGGGAGAGCTGGCTGAGCCTCACGTGCCTCAGCCTCCATGTGCCCCGGGAGCTCCCCCTACTAGAGTGAAAGGGCAGGGAAGTGGGAGATTGGGAGAAACATTCAAGGAGACCCCTTGCAGCCCCCTGACCAGTTTGAAGTCAGGTCCATCACTGTGGGTAGAGTCTTCTAAAAGCATCTCACAGGGCATCTCCTCTGTCCTGTCTCAAATCCTTCCGTCACCTCAGGCCCAGTCCACGCCCAGTATCCCAGGCATTCGAGGCCTCCGACGTTTTCCCGATCTTCTCTGCCAGTCCGTCTTAGCCCTACGCCTCTGAACCTGTGTTGGGGAGCAGAGGAACCACACTCTGTGCCTGGTGAATCCCAGGAGCCTGGTTGTGGGGCCGTGGGCTGGGGTGGACACGCCCACGGGTGCCCAGCCCGTGCCTGTGTCAGCCTCCCCTGCTGTGGTGGAAGGAGGGCCAGCTGGGGGAGGCACAGTCCCACACTTCCTCTGAGATCCTGGGCAAGGCGCTCGCCGTCTCTGAGCCCCATTTCCTCACCTCACCTGGCATAGTTTAGGGAAAAGTAAAGCTCCTGGCACATAGGAGGTGTTCAGCAAACGTTCACACACTTCTCCTTCACCTGAACAGCAGGGCAGAGGAGCAGCATGCGGGAGAGCTCTCTCCTGGGATGTGGAGACTCTAGTGTAAGACTCAGTCGGGGCTGTGCAAGGCGCTGGCAAGTGGTGGGCGGGTGAGCAGGCAAGCATGGGCGGGAGCATCGCTCCTCACCACCAGCTCTGTCTAGACAAGGGCCTCAGACTTGCCGAGTCTCAAGGTTGGAAGGAACCACCTTTCTGAAAGGTCAAGTAGTCTAGTCAGAGGCTGATTTCAAAACATTCTTCTGTTAGCTTTTCCACGATACAGAATTTCATCCCAGCCAGATCACCCGGGATCGCAATTTCCATTGTCAACTCTGTTGGTTGAGTCCATTCTATGTGTTCCAGGCTTTTCCATATTTAGTCTCATTTAATCCTCTCGAGAGCCCCATGATATGACCATCATTTTGCTGAGAGGGAATTGAGGGTTGAGAAGGTTAAATCATTTTCCTAAGGCCACACTAATAATTTCATTTCACAGCTATTTGTTGAGCACCTAGTATATGCCAGGTAGGCCTGGAAATACAGCAGTAAGCAAGGTAGCCTGGATTCCCAACTGATTCTGGAGCTCTCTGCCTCCTCTTATTGCTGCCTCTTCCATCTAGATGCCACAAATAAATATAGGGCTTGAATAATTTAGATATTGAGAAGTTGAAATACTGTAATTTTGAGTAAAGCTTAAAATTCTTTTTGAGTAAAGCTTAAAATTCCAACCACTCTTTTTGAGTAAAGCTTAAAATTCCAACCACTGGCTCTTCTTTTTGAGTAAAGCTTAAAATTCCAACCACTGGCTCTTCACGGGAGCAGTACTGTCCCTTGGGATGCAGTTTGGAAACTGGTGGGAAGACTTTTGGTTGCTAGCGCAAGCACTGGGTGCTGTAAGCGCTTAGCGGGGGACCCAGGGCTGTGCACGGGAGAACTCTGCACGGGTGAGAGCTGTCCCCCACCAGCAGACACTAGAGAGCTGAAAACCCGTTCATAATGATCCAAACCAAGAACCTAATGCCACATTCAATTCACACACAAAGCATTTGAATGGAGAGCAGTTTTAATACACACCTCCCTTCCAAAAGGGAATCACCATATAAATTAAGGGAAGGCTGCGCTTTATTTTGTTTGAACCTTACCAAGAGTAGTTTCAGGAAATCATGTCACGCATGGCAACCCCACTCCTGACCTTTGAGTTGCTAATGAAACATCTGAATTAGTCCACATTTGTGACTTAAGTTCATGGCGATTCTGCGCATTAAGTGCAAGCGTCAGACTATTTCACTACATCTTCCAGTGTAGTCATGAGCGAGTACTTATAAATGGAAAAATGTTATTTTATTATAAATTATTTTTATTTACTTTTTATTATAAATGATTTGATTTCTTCTTTATATTATATGTAGGACACTCTGTTAATTTTTTAGAATTGTGTATGTAGGTTAATTATGAATTTTATTTCAACATAGTAAAAGGGGCACTACAGGATATGTGTTACGAAAGGGAGCACTGGGTGTGAGAAGGTGGGGGTGGGGTCACTGCCATAGGGGAAAGGTCACCAGCAGCAGAAGGGCAGTGAGCTGCTGAGAACAGAATGGAAGCTGTGCTTATGGGACTTGGAGTAGACTTGGGGTGTGATTTCCTGGCCAAAAGAGCGGTTTGTCAGCGTAGATAACTGATTGGAAAAAGCTCTGAGGTTGGCATCAAAAGATGTGAATTCGAATCTTGTTTCCGTCACTTCCTGACACTGAAACCAGGCAAAACTTCCCTGGCCTTTGTTGCTACATGGTAAACAGAGCACCTTGACTCAGAACTAGGTGATCTTGAGGTGTGATATCCCATGGTTCTAGGAACAGTCTTCAAGTGTTCTCAAGATTCCTTGTGCTTCTAGACCAGCCAGTGCGGTGAGTCTGGAGGCAAGAGGGTGGAAGCCATAAGAGCATCCATCCGGTTTGAACCTGGGTGTGCCACCTTGGACAGGTCATTTTCTTTTTCTGAGCCGTAGTTTTAGCCTCAGCAAAATGGGAATTAGAACAGTCCTACCTTGATAGGGTTAGGGTAGCGTTTGGGGTTTAACAAGGCAGCATCTGCAAAAAGTGCTGGAACTCAGTAATTCTCCATAAACATCAGAGGTAAGTTCTTCTTCCTCCAGCCTCCCCTGCCTCCCCCAAACTCCCCACACCAGTTCCCGACCTCTGTCCCTTGATCCCAGAGCCAGGCTGGGGAGGGAAGGAAGTGGAGTCGTGCTCCAACTTGTCCTGGGACAGAGAGCAGAGGTTAGACGTCCACCTCCGCTGGGGAGTTTCCACCTCCTTCTCTGGCCAGCTGTGGGGTCCATGAGGAGCAAAGTGACTAAGATAGGGAGAATTTCTGGAGTCCTCTCTGGCCCTGGCCTCAGGCCTCACCCACTGGGAAAAGCAGAGGAAAGCAGTTTCTCAGCCTGGAGATTCTGCACAAGGGCTTGACCCATGGCAGATGGAGACTCATCTTCCCTTTCAGCATTAAGGTATAAAACTGTACGGTATGTTCAGGAGCATTTGAGAACTCGCTGGAATTCATAACGAGGATCCCAGTGAGGGGCAGGGGGAGCCAATGGAAAAGCCTGTTTGCCTTGCTTGGCCCAAATCTTCAGGTAGCAGGAGGCCCACAGCAGCATAGGGTGGCCTGAGTGGCCTTGGGAATGTTCAGTAGTCGAGGACCAGGTAGACGACCACGGTATGGGGAATGAGGAGGAAGCACAGGCACCTTCCACAGGACAGCTTCTCCCGCAGCACCCCGTACAGGGAGCCTTCGGCCGCAAGGCTATGGGACCCAAGCTCCTCGGTATCCAAGCCAGCTCTGGAAGCCTTGTTCCCACCGAGGTGCGAGTGATTCAGGCTCTTCCAGAAGTCATCTTGTTTCAACAGGCATCAAAACTTTCTTGCAGAGGAGTGGTTTGCCAACCATGCCCACTGAGCATCTTAGGACAAGGGGAGGTTGAGCAGACAGGCTGTGGGCCACCCTGAGCAGTACTGTGCTGGACACTGGCGACTCAGACCTGAGGAGACGCAGTCCTTCTCACAAGGACCCACCTCCCAGTGAAAACCAATAGTCATAGAGGGGCATGAGCCACTCCACCCGTAGACATGAACCTGAGGTGTCTGGGAGTGAAGGGGGGGAGCAGGAAAGTCTTCCTAGAGGAGGTGAGGCTTGAGAAGAATCTTGAAGATAGAAAAGGGATCAGCTAATTGGAGAAGAGGTGAGAGGGCATTCCAGGCTGAGGGAGCAGCTCATGCAAAGCCCCAGAGGTGTGGACCACCACCATTGTCTGGGAGCTTCAGGTGGTTGTGGGAAAGTAGAGGGATGAAAAGAACTGCTTTGGAGTCAGACATGCCTATGTTCAACTCACTGCTCTGCCACCTGCAGCCCATCACCCTCTCTGAGCCTCAGTTTCTCGTCTGTAAAATGGGGGTAATTCCTCACAAGAACATAAGCTCTGTGAGGGCAGGCACCCTATGTCTCTTGTTTGCTTCTGTAAGCCCAAGGCTGGAACAATGCCAGGCCCAGGTGATCCCTCGGTCTGGGTTTGCTGATTGGATGACTGGATGAAGGACAGTGCATGTGAAGTGTCTGGCACAAAGCAGATGCTCATGAATAAAGATGCTTTAGAAGCATGGGGTTCACAGAACAGGGGGTTCTATAGATGAGAATGGTAAGGTGGTGGAGACTTGGATGCCAGAAATTCAGACTTTTTCTGTAGGCAGTGCAGGGCAGTGTAGGTCTCTGATGAGCCCCTGGCTCACTATGTGTAAACCCCTGCTGGTGAGTCAGATTGTGCCTGGGCCCCTCCTGTGGTGGAGCCAGCCATCTCTGAGACCCTTTCCCCGGGAAGCTCCCTGCGTGTTGTTGTCACAAGGCAGTCAGAGGTCTTCCAGAGGCCCGTCTGGAGACAGCCTGAGTCAGAAATTGGGAATTTCTGGAGATGACTAGATGTCAACCCCTTAGGTTGGTCCTAGGACTGGGAAATAGCCCCTGCCTGACTTGAAGTCACAGGGTCAGCATCCACAGTACCGCAGGACCCATGACCTTTGACTCTTCCATGCAGTCAGGCCTCTTGACCCAGCCAGCCTCTAGTATTTGGTTCACTGTGAGGAGAGGAGCACTCAGGCTGAGATGGGGTGGGGCAGTGCTCCATCACCTGGGTCTTACTCAGGGGCCCTGAGGCTCAGTGTGGCCTCGGCTGGAGATTCTTGGGATGGGCTCACTGCCAGGAGGAAATCCATGTTGTTCAGGCCAAACCCTGACCCTTCTCATGCCTTACATGGTTCTAGTTCTGGAGGAGGCCAGGGCTTTCCCCAGAATCCTAAGCTTCCCTGAAAGGTCCTAGGACTCCGGCTTGCCTCCTTCCATCTCTCTGCTCCCACACCCCTTCTGTCAGAGAAGCTGCTTGTGGCTCCCACAGCAAATCCCTGGGGCATTCACCACTCCCTGCACTTCAGCCTCGCCCCGCACGGCCATCTCTATGTCAGAGCCTCTCCTGGATGCAGGAGAGACTGACAAAGGAATCCGGACTCCAGAGGGGTATAAATTAGTGGGCAACAGCGTGGACAAGTTGGTTGTCCGTCAGACAGAAATATTAGGGCACTTCTTAAGATTGCCGTGAGGAGTCAGTGAGATGAGACTTGTAAAGGGAGAGCAGTGTCCCGGCACGTGGCCAGTGCTCAGAAAAAAGGCAGGTGGTAGTAATAGTAGTAGTAGTAGCGGTAGTGGTGGTAGCAGTAGTAGTAGTAGTAGCAGTGGTGGTAGTTAATAGTAGTAGTACTAGTACTGGCAATAACAGCAGCAATATTAGTAGTAGAGTTTTTAGTAACTTACTGAGGTAGAGACACTAGAGGAAGAAAAATATTGGAACACACACAAAAAACCTAAGGAACTGCAGTCCGGCAATTCAGACCTGCACCCTTGTCCTGAAGGGACCAGAGGGAGGCTGGGGCCAGAGACAGCAAGCTCAATCAAAAGCTGCTCCAAGGAGGAGGTGAGCTCGTAGGTGAGCGAGGCTTTGGTGGTGAGGAGGACAACTGCGTGTGAGGAGGAGGGAAAAGGATGTTAAAAGAGCAGCTCCAGGGTGCCTGGGGGACATGGACCCGAATTTAGAGAGCATAGGCGTGGTACTTGGTATACAGGCAGTGCATAATAAAAGCTTACTGATGCTCCTGGAGTTCCCCTCAGTAAAGATTTATCAAGTCCAATACCTGGGGACCTGCATTCATGTACTCATTCAACAAGTATTTATTGAACACCTACTAATCTTTCTAAATTAATGACTATTATTTTTTTAGAGCCATTTTAGGTTCACAACAGAGTTGGGAGGAAGGTACAGAGATTTTCCATATAACTCCTGCCCCCACATGACAGTTGCCCCCATTATCAACATCCCCCGCCAGAGTGGGACATGTATTACCAAGGATGAATCTACATTGACACATCATAATCACCCACCCAAAGTCCATACCTTACATTAGGGTTCACTCTTGGTGGTGTACATTCTGTGCGTTAGGACAAATGTATAGTGGCATATATCCATCATTATAATATCATACAGAGTACTTTCATCGCTTTACAAATCCTCTATGCTTTGCCTATTCATCTCCCCCGCCACCACATCCCACCCTCACCCCACAACCACTGATCTATCTATTGTCTCCATAGTTTTGCTTTTTCCAGAATGTCACATAGTTGGAATCATACAGTATGTAGCCTTTTTAGACTGACTTCTTTCACTTACTAACATACATTTAAAGTTCCTCCACTTTGGGGCTATATGTATATGTATAGCTAAATCACTTTGCTGTACAGTAGAAACTAACACAATATTGCAAAGCAACTATACTCTAATAAAAATTGGAAAAAAATAAAGTTCCTCCACTTCTTTTCATGAGCTGTTAGCTCATCTCTTTCTAGCAATGAATAATATTCCATTGTCTGGATGTACCACAATTTGCTTATCCATTCGCCTACTGACAGACATCTTAGTTGCTTCCAAGTTTTGGCAATTATAAATAAACATTGCTGTGTAGGTTTTTGGGTGTACATACATTTTCAGCTTTGGGTAGAAACCAAGGAGCACAGTTGCTGGACTGTATGGTAAGAGTATGTTTAATTTTGTAAAATATTGCCAAACTGTCTTCCAAAGTGGCTGCGCCATTTTGCATTCCCAGCAGCAGTGAATGAGAGTTCTCGTTGTGCCACATCCTCGCCAGCATTTGGTGGTGTCATTGTTCCAAATTTGACCATTCTAATAGGTATGTAGTTGTAACTCATTGTCATTTTAATTTGCATTTTCCTGATGACAGATGATGTGGAGCATCTTTTCATATGTCTATTTGCCATCTGTTTATCTTTTTTGATGAGTTGTCTGTAAAGGTCTTTGGCCCATCTTTTAATCAGGTTGCTTGTTTTCTTATTGTTGAGTTCTAAGGGTTCTTTGTATGTTTTGGATAGTCCTTTATCAGATGTATCTTTTGCAAATATTTTCGCCCAGTCTGTGGCTTGTCTTATTCTTTTGACAGAGTCTTTCACAAAAGAGAAGTTTTTAATTTTAATGAAGGCCAGCTTATTATTTCTTTTATGGATTGTGCCTTTGGTGGTATATCTAGAAAGTCATCACTATACTTAAGGTCATCTAGGTTTTCTCCTATGGTATCTTCTAGGATTTTATAGTTCTGCATTTTACATCTCGGTCTGTGATCCATTTTGTGTTCATTTTTGAGAAGGGAGTAAGGTCTGTGTCTAAATTCGTTTTTTTCCATGTGGGTGTCCAGTTTTTCTAGCACCATTTGTTGAAGAGACTAACTTTGCTCCACTGTATTTACTTTGCTCCTTTGTCAAAGATCAATTGACTATGTATGTTGTGGGGAAGCTATTTCTGGGCTCTCTATTCTGTTCCAGTGATCTGTTTGTCTATTCTTTCACCAATATCACACTGCCTTGATTACTATAGCTTTGTAGTAAGTCTTGAACTCAAGTAGCATCAGTCCTCCAACATTGTTCTTCTCCTTCAATATTGTGTTGGCTATTTTGGGTCTTTTTCCTCTCCGTATAAACTTTAGAATCAGTTTGTCGATATCCAAAAAATAACTTGCTGGGATTTTGATTGGGATTGCATTGAATCTATAAGTCAAGTTGGGAAGAACTGGCATCTTGACAGCATTGAGTCTTCCTATCCATGAATGGGATAGCTCTCCACTTACTCAATTCTTTATAGCACCTACTAAATTTCAAACACTGTTCTAGAGTAGGGGATACAACTGTAAACACATTTTGTCCTCAAGGAGCTTACCATCTGTTGGAAGGGAGAGCTGATAAAGAAACAACCTAAAGAATATGTAGAATGCATTGTTTTTCCTTGGGGAAGGACTATTTATACTTTAAAAAAATCAGAACATACATAAAGCACTTAGACAGTGCCTGTCTAGAACATGGTAAGTGCTCAATAAATGTTTCCTATTATTTTAGCTTGCTCTAGCCATACCAGTCTGGGACTAAATAATCACTGTGGATGTCAGAGTAGGATTTCCCTGGCTTGGCTTTCACTATTTAAGCATTTTGGCCCCTGTCTGGGAGGACTTGTCACATGGGCTCCCAGAATTTGTTCTCTTGGCAAACAAGTGCTGTTATTCCTCCTGTTCTGACTCTTCAGCTCTGATTCATTGTGGTGACATCCCACTGCTGTTAATACCCTCTGTCAAGGTCACCACCAGAAACTGCCCCCAGGCCATTTTTGCTGGGTGCCCACTTGAGGCCCATGTGCTGGCTGACAATGGCTAAGTCAAGGGGGCAGAACCTGACAGAGTGCTGTCCCCCCTCCCACAATTACCAGCGTCTGGACTCCCCCAATCCCAGAGGCACATTGGAGAAGCATATCTTGGGTTTTTTTCTTCTTTTTATCCTCCTTTATTAAAAAATATACCTTCTCTGTGAAACTCTGAGTTAAATTCTCAGCACCAGGACAGAGGGTATTCTGAATGGCCCCCACCAGGTTCTGATCATTCACCACTCCACTGCAGATGCTTCTCTCAAGGTCACAGTGGCCTCCAGTGGTTGCTGCTCAGTCTTATCTCATTTGACCTGCAGTTGGTCCATTCTCCTCCTTGAAACCCTTTCTTCACTGGGCTCCTGGGATACCAGACTCGCCGTGTCCTCCCCTTGCCTCCCTGGCTGTTCTTTCTCCATCTCCTCTTCTTGTCCCTGATCATCTCTCTACCTCTTCACACTGGCTGGGGTCTGGGGTCAGGCTCAGTGCTGTCCTTTTCTCTTCCCTACCTATACCCACACCTTTGTTCCTGTGTTGATCTCACCCAGTGTCATGGTTTTAAAAGCCAGAACACCAGACTCACGTATCCAAGATGGCTAGGCAGTGTCTCCTGAGGACGTCTAATAGACGTTCAAGTTCACATGTCCAAAACATCGGAACTCCCCATCTTTCCCCCCCCAAACTCGCTTCTCTCTCAGCCTTCCCACCTAAGTTAACTTAAGCAACTCTGTCTTCCACCCCAAACCTTAGCGTCTCCCTAGAGAGCTCCTTCTCGAACTCTCCCTCCTCACCCCCAATCTAATCCACCAGCAAATCTATAATCCTTACTGTCAAAATCTATCTAGAATCTGACTAGCTCTCGCCTGGCTATGGCAGTCACCTTTTAAATGGTTTTCCAGCTTCTGCCCCTGCCCACTCTCAGTATATTCTCACAGAGCAGAATGAGACTGAAAAATATGCGTCCACCCTTCCACTGCTCTAAACTGTCCAGTGACTCCCATCTCAGAGTCAAAGTCACTGCCAGGTCCTACCACTACATGAAAGGTATTTAGAGCAAAGAAGTCCAGATACTGGCTGCAGTTTAACACAGCAGATGTGCTGTAACTTCAGAGCCATTGCCTTCACTCTCCCCTGCCTGGAATGATCTCCTCCCCGCTATCCACATGGCTCTGTCTCTTACCTAGTGCAGATTTTTTACTCAAATGGCACTTGCTCAAGGCCTTCCCGGCCACACTATTTAAACTTGAACCCATCCCAATCCATGGCATTCCCTGTCCCCTTCTGCCTTTTTTTCCCTGTAGCTCACATCCCAGTTAAGACACTGTATAATGACATATTTGTATGTCAATTGTCTGTCTCCTACGTCATCTACCTTATTCACCACTGTACCTCCAGCACCTAGAACAGGGCCAGCACACAGTAGGTGTTTAAAAAATGAATTTGTGAAAGATACACCTGGGATATTGACACCACCCCCGCCCCTTCCAAGCCTGGCTCATTGCCTTGAACTCCACGTGTGAGTATTGATTCTCACTGCGCTCGGGAAAGTTCTCACACTCTCTTCCAAATTCTAATGTTCCCTCTGAGTTGATGGATGTGCTTGCCCATGACTGCTGTTCCCAGCTTGGCAAGGGCACTTTGCATACAGGTCAATCTTAGCACCTTCCAATTTGTATCATGATTATCTGCATGGCAGTCAGTCTCCTCCCCAAAGGCAGTGAGCCCCAGGCACTCATCTTGGTACTCTCAGGAAAAAGCCCAGGGCCTGTAATTTAGACAGCATTCCTAAATGTTGGATGAATGAATGAATGAATACTCCCATTCCCCCCTCCAAGGAAAGAGGGGAAATCAACTTTATTACTGTTGGTGCAGATACTCTTCACTGAACCCTGATCATACCCCCATTTGTTCTTGTTTTTACAATCCTCCCTCAGGTAATTGTTGTCAGCCTTATTTTATTGATGAGAAAACTGAAGCTCAGAAAGGATGTCATCTGCCCAAGGTTATACAGTTTATAACTGGCAGAACCAGCATTTGAAACCAGATCTTCCTAACCCCACATCCCATGCTCTTCCTCCTGGGCCACGCTCTCTTGAGTGAAAAATGATTGGGTATCTATTAAGTGCAGACTACTGCGCTAAGACACCTCAGGTGGGTTGTTCTATTTAATCCCCATATTATGAGACCCATATTATCCTTTTCTACAACTGGGGAGCCAAGGGTCAGTAAGGTTACCTACCTTGCTCAAGGTCAGCCAGCTGTTAATTTCAGAACTGGATTGACACCAGGCTTAGTGTTACCCCAACCAGAAGCTCTTTCCACTGGGCTACAGTGCCCAGGATCCGAGGCAGTGTCCAGGCGGCTTGACTCCGGGGATGGGCACAGGCTGTTAGAGCAAGGCCTCAGTTTGCGTCTCCCTTGCACCTATTAGCTTTTTGCTATACCAGCTCTGCAAACTGAGGCCAGTGCACCCTCACCCAGGCCAGGCCCGGGGAAGAATCACAGGAATCAGTGGCCAGTGCAGGCCAGTACAGGTCAATCTCCATGTCTCGAGAAACAAGGCCAACAGCATGCCTCTCCTCTGACGGTGGCTCATGGGCTCGTCTCTGGTCACTGGAGGCTACTCACTGCATGATTCCTGCTTTGGTGCCGAGGAGTAAATCTTAGCAGTGTGGTGGCTGATCAAGAGCTCAGACTCTAGAATCTGAGCTCTTGGTTCAAATCGAGGCTCCTCACTGCCTGTATGATTAGTTGTTTCCTCATTTCTTCTGAGCCTTCCTTTCCTCATCTGGGGTGAATGATAGAATAATATGATCTCATAAAGTCACAGATCAAATTAAATGAGATAATATTGATCATGTGCTTGGAATAACACACTTACCAGTGTTCAATCAATGGCAGCCCTAATTGTAATCATTTTATAATACACATGGGTTAAGAAAGATTGATCGGGGCTTCCCTGGTGGCGCAGTGGTTGAGAATCTGCCTGCTAATGCAGGGTACACGGGTTCGAGCCCTGGTCTGGGAAGATCCCACATGCTGCGGAGCAACTAGGCCTGACTACTGAGTCTGCGCGTCTGGAGCCTGTGCTCCGCAACAAGAGAGGCCGTGATAGTGAAGAGGCCCGCGCACCGCGATGAAGAGTGGCCCCCGCTCGCCGCAACTAGAGAAAGCCCTCGCACAGAAACGAAGACCCAACACAGCCAAAAATAAATATAAAAATAAATAAAAGATTACTATAAAAAAAAAAAAAGGTAGTTCCTTAGTTTAAAAAAAAAAAAAGATTGATCAATTCATTAAGCCACCAACGAATGGGGAAAATAATTCAGACCTCGTGGACACCACCGACCTTTTTCTATTCTTGGAAGAAAAGCACTGGACCTGGAGTCCAAAGATCCAAGCTCAGCGTGGCTGGGCCCTACTCATCTAAAAAAGAAAAGGGGTGATATTGGAACCTGCCCTAGTTAGCCCCCAGGATTCCCATGAGGCTTGGACAAAATTGTAGATGTAGAAATATTTTGTAAAGCATAAAATGCTGGAGAAATGTTAGCTATCATGTTAAGATGGTGTCCCTTTCTTGTCCACCACCCCACCCAGGCTCTCCCTAGCCAGCAAGTCTACCTCCCACCTTTTTTGGCTCTCAGCTGCCCTGGAATCAGCTCCCAGAAAGGATTCAGAGCACAGCACAAATTGTCCAAAGGTTGCTTCCAAAGCCTCCGGCATCTCAGCCTGGCCCCAGCCCTTCCTCCCTGAAAATGTCTGGCCTAACGGGAAAGAATGCGGGCTGGCGGTTTTAGTCCCGTTCAAGTGCACCAGCATCAGTTGAGCCTCTGCTCTGTGCCAGGCCCTGGGCACTGAGAATGTGGGGATGAGCTAGATGGTCTCTGCCCTCAGAAGCTCATAGTCTAGTGAGGAAACAGTCACGTCATCGACAAAGACAGTGTAATACAATACGATAGGGTAGTACTGTGACTGGGAGCCCAGAGGAAGGCACTGTACACAGCATGGGAGAATCAGAGGAGGCTGCCTGGAGGAGGGCATGTGTGAAAGGAGCCAACCCTTACCCAGTCACATGCAAATATGAAAGCCTTCAACCCCATGGTGAAGCCTTCATCACGCTAGCACCTCTTTATGCCAGTGGTCATAGATTTGTCCACACTCCAAGCTAGCGGAGGCTTTAAACTATTATTTCAACCAGCCGTCATTTCAAAAAGGCTCAGAGAGCTGAAGTGACTTTCTCAGGTCATCCAGCTAGGTCTGCTGGAAACATCGGGCAACTTTTATGTGAAGATCAGTGTTTCTTCTTGGGCATCCATTTCCAATCCGAGCAACTCCTTGGGAAAGGACACCAACTGGTCTTAAAGCTCGAGGGGGATTCTTAAAGCTCCCTTTTCTTATGCCCACTGTTCTTGCACAGCCCTTTATAGTTCACACAGGCTATCACATCCCTCTCAGTCCTCCCAGCAACCTGTGAAGTCACTATCATTTAACATATCTTACAGGTAAGGAAACTGAACCTGGACAAAATCTTTAAGATGTGATTATGAAATTGAGAAATTGATTTCAGAAGTTAGGGAGCCCTGAGTCAACATCATGATTCAACTTCAAACTGGAAAGTCAATTTTATTACTTGGGAATATGTAACTGTTTCCTAGCCCTCTCCTCTTTTCTCCTTCTTTCTTATTCTTTTATAAAATTGCCTTCTAAGAAGCAGGAATTACTGGTTGGCATGTGTCTGGAGTGTGGCCTCTTGGACTGGCTCTATCTTTTCTGCCTTTTGGTTCTGCCTGTCATCCTTCTTGCCCCTCTTTTCACAGCTCGCTGTCCCTCTTTCTCTCTGTGTTTCTATCTCTGTCTGCCTCTCTGTCTCTCTCTGTCTCCCTGCGCTTTTCTCTCCTCCATCCATTCTCTGTCGCTCTGGCTCTTTCTGTCTCTGTCTCTCCGTCCCTTTCTCTCTGTCTCTTCTCTCTCTCTCCCTCTTCCTCCCTCCCTGCCTGGCTCTCTCCTTCTCTGTCTCTCTCTGTCTTTCTCTGCCCTGTGTGTATCTGTCTGTCTGTCTTCTCTCTGCTCTCTGTCCGTCCCCCTCCCAGGAAGGCTGTGCAGGTGCTCAGAGGTGCTACGTAGCTTTGCTGTGACCAGCTCAGGGTTGCTCAGTGGCTGCCTTCTGCACACTCTCTGGGTTCCCAGCCTCCAGTTCCTGGGCAGTGGGAGGGGGGAGCTGCCAAGATCTCTGACCAGGCCCCTGCCCGAAGCTGCACATTCCCTTGGCAAGAAAGGAGAGAGGAGTTGAAGAGACAAACAGGAGACATTGGTCAGTGACAGTCCCCCTCCCAGCACTCCACCCCCGAACATCTGGTCTGAAGAAGGGTGGAGTCCCGCCCGCCAGATGTGTGGCCTGAAGCTGGAGCACTTGTGGGAGAGACAGGCGTGACTTCACAGCCGGCCTAAGCAGGGGGAGCAGAGGGCATGGATGGGGAAACAGGAGTCAGCTTTAGTGAAAAGCAAGTCCACGCTCTGCACCCGCTCTGGACGGGGAGCTGGTCTCTGCGAGCTCGGGCTTTAGAGGGAGAGGAGTAGAAACGCACCGTGCCCCTCGTCCCCACTGGCTGGGTTCCAGTCCTGGCTCCAACTGTTCGTAGCAGCGTGCCTCTGGACCACTGGATTTCCTTCCCTGGCCCCTAATTCCTTACCTGTCAGATGGGAACCATGATTCTTCCCTCACAGAGTGACTGTAATAGTTACTTCTCTCAAGTGCCTGGCACAGAGGTTAGCAATGCACATTGATCCCTTCCTCCACCTTCCAGAAAGTCTTCCTGGACAAGCCCAACTCCCATGGCTTTCCCACCCTCTGCTCCTTACAGCCCTTTATTGGTCTTTACCCACCCGTCAGTCCTCCCTCCAGGCTACCTTACTGCATGGGTGATAGCTGCACCATTATTGTTACTGCTATTGCCATTGCTGTTGTTGTTAGTTCTCAGACTGTTTTCTGCTGACCCCTGTCTCCCAGCTGACACGTCAAGCCACTGGTTCTTGCTGACAGTGTCTCAAACTAATAAAAGGGAGGCGTTCACCATTGAATATCGGGTGAAAGCGTGGACTTTAGGGTCTGCTTGACTCAGGCTGGGATTTGACCTTTTCTACTTAGTAGGTGTGTTCCTGGGCAATGACTTAACCTATAAAATGGGGATAATAAGAGCAGGACTGGATTCTGAAGATTAAATATGATGAGCTTTGCACACTGTGAAGCCCTCCGTGAATCAGAGGTCTGACTTCTAGCCGTTACGACATGGCATCTTAGTGCCCTCAGCACCTAGCACAGGACTGGGGGTAAGGTGCTAGGCATTCAATAAGTCGAGATGTTATAGAATGGAACAACTGTCACAGATCAGTTGTTTCCACTGGTGACTTTCTGTTACAGTTCCGCTTGGGCAGGGACTCCTGGGGATGTCAAGCCTCTCAGACTCGGAAGGATTTCAGGAATCATAGGTCTGCCACCCATTTCCACATTTAGAAGGAAAAGATGAATCCCCAAAGAAGGAAAGAGATCTGCTTAAACTTCTGATAAACATGTTCAGAATTGTTTTTTCTCTAGTTAGACAAAGAGGAGATACCATCTGGGTTTTATTGATCCCTAACTCCTGAGGGTAGGGTAGTGATGTACCAGTCGCTCTCAGACAGCAGGTCTGTACCATGGAGAGCGAGTGAGAGCAAGGAGTGGCCTGGGAGAGTATGAAATGGGTTGCCTCGTTAATAATCCCTTCACCAAGCTGGCAAAGTACATCCTGTGTTCTCCAAGAAGTTCACGTGTTCCAGATTACACGATTAGAGGTGCTCAGAGTTGGGATTCCAACCTAGGTCTGTCCGACCCCAGAGCCGGGCTGCCTCTGAATGACGCCAAGTAGAAAAGGTGCCCCAAGGAGGAGGCTTGGACCCAGGAAAGCCACCTCCCTGCCTCCCCAGGGTGTCCAGCCTCCAAGAGGGAAGGGATGGCACCGGCAGCGGAGGTTGATAGCCCAGGTGGACCTGGGCTCACCTGTGCTAATGAGAGCCCATAGTGAGGAAGAGCTGAAGACTTTTATCACCTTAGCCCCAGGGATACCGGCAGCATACTCTGTCTGCCTGGGGTGGGAAAGTGGCTTATCTCTGCTGCTTTCATTTTCAAACATGCAGCCACTTTGGTGAAATTCATGGAAACCATGAGACTTACATCTTCCCAAACAGGTTGGCACAGCCAGCCGTGAAAGCTGGCTCAGCCATCCACCTCCCTCCCCTGTCCCTCTCTTCCCCTGATGCTCCCTCCCTCTCCTCTGCCTTCAGTCTGCCCCTGTGCACTGCACGTCTGCTTAGGAGGAGATGCAGGTTACTCGCTGGCTCAGGGCACCAGGATGGCTCAGAGTAGTCTGCGGAGGCCAACCGAGGATTTTTCCTTAAGTCCTGTTCGCCTGGTGAGGCATTGTATGTTCAGAATCAGAGCTGGAGTATTTGGCCTTAGACCACTGTGACTTCCATCTGGGGCCCACCCCCTACACCAGCCCTTAGGAATCCATTAGTAATTTCCTATGTTTCCCAAAGCGACTTGTGAATCATACCTTTATACTCATGTAAGGGGTTACTGAAATAGCCAGCATTAGAAATTCTGGTTATCTTATATTGATCAACTGATTGATAACTGTGGAAGTCTTTGATTAGTCCAAAGGGTTTGACTTATTTATAATTATTCATTATTATTTAATAGACAATTCGTTGTGCTATTTTGTGTGAGTTTCTTAGCGTCTCTGTTTCCTCCTCTATAAATGGACATTCTCACACTTCACAGGGTCCTGGTGAGGATTAAGTGAGCTAATACGTATAAAATGCTTAGAAGAGTTCCAGGGACCTGGTAATTTGTCACTGTTAGCTGTTTCTGCTGTTACTGTTTCTGTTAATCTCATGAGTAGATGTACTATCTTAAAGCACACGGTGCATTGTAGGAGAGCTGGCAATAAGTAAGACTGCTCATTTTGCAGATGAGAAAATCAGCCCAAGGAGGGGAAATGGGCTTTGCACTCAGGCAGAGCTGCATTCAAATCCCAGCTCACCTGCTTCCACACTGGGTGGCTTTGGGTAAATTGCTTTTCTCCTCTGAGCCTCTGTTTCCTCATCTCTAAACTGACAGAACATGTCTCTCTTGGCCCAGCGTAGGCATTCAGACAACAGCTTCCACGGTGGTGATTATCACGTTACTTCCTGTCCCTCCAGACCTTTCTCCTCTTCCCTCGGCTGCCGAGTCAGCAAGTATCAAACCTTTGATCTGAGCCAGGTCTTCTGCCCTTCTGTCCTCTGCTTTTCCAGAAGTTTCTGCAAGACCCCATGAAAGCCCAAGCCAAGGCCAGGAACCATTCTGAGCTGTGTGGCCAAGTGCCTGGTTCTTTAACTTCCTGTCTGGCAAAATGGAAAGTTCTGAATTAGAAGGGTAAATATCTGGGTTTAAAAAACTAGTTTCCTAAGTGCTTTATCTCATTTATCAGTACAAGTCTGGAGCACTTTGGCTTAGGACACTTGCTATAATCTGGTCAGTAACAGACCTTCGGGACACCCTGTGAGAAATCTACCCATAAAGTGAATTCTGTCTCTGCTAATTTATCTGTTGGCAAATAAAGGTTTGTACTAATGCCCAGAGTTCTGTTGAATAATTTTTTTAAAGCCTGTACCACAAGGAATGGCACACATTTATACAGTATATTGGTCAAGAACCGGGCTCAAGAGTCAGAATCCTCAGGTTTGAATCCCAGCTCCAGCACTTTCGGCAAATTGCATAACCTCTCTGTGCCTCAGTTTTCTCATCTGGAAAATAGGGACAGTGATATCACTGCATGGGGTTGTGTGGGGACTGAATGAGTAACCAGTGCAAAAATGCTCAGAGCAGTTCCTGTGTAAGTACCAGCCTGTGAGCATCACCTCTGCATCGCTCCTCTCCACGCCGGTGCTTAGGTGGAAGACATTTAGAACCTATTCTTGATGCCCAGGATAGAGAGCCAGGGTCTCCCTTGCTCTCAGACACCTGGAAATAAAATTATCTGAAGCCCAAATGGGAACACTTTAACGGTCCCAAACCTCCTTCCATCCCTTTGCCTGCCTCCCTCTTCCCACCTCTGACATGGGACTGTTATCTTTAGCTCTCAGAAAAGCCCAAGGCTGCAATGGACCATCAATGTCATCTCATCTGACCACACTTTGGATACTGGGGTCTGTTTGCTAACGTCCCTTCAAACTGCCCTCCCACCTGCCCTCGAGTGCCTCCCGTGATAAGTGCTCATCACATCTTGCTCTTTCCTCATTGGCCCTAGGGTTATGTGCAGACTCTTAAGACCCCCTTACACCCAAGAGCCCTCACGTCACCTCCAGCTGCACCTCTACCCCACAAGCCTTCTCTTCCAGCCACACTCCAGGTACCTGTTTTTAGATGTTGTACACCCTTTTACAACTCCATTATTTTGCATATTCTGTTCCCACTCTCTTCCCTTCTCTGACTGACAATCTTCTACCCATTCTTTAAGACTCTGATCAAAACCATCTCCTCCAGGAGCCTCCCCAAAGGGTTTCAGGGTTTCAGTGTTCTATTTTCCAAACTTCTCCAGCACTTCTCATTTTGCACTGTAATCATGTGTTTGTGTGTCTCTCTCCTCCACTGGTGGTGGACCCTTAATGTCCACATTGTGCCCCCGCCCAGGCCTAGTTTAGCACCTGCAAAGAGTAGGTGTCCAGGAAGTATCTACCCAGTGAACCCATGAGGACTAAAGTGGCTAGTAATTCCACCCGTTGATACAAATTCCATCCCTCTTCACACAGCTGCCCCTCACATATGTGAAGACAGTCTTCATGTTTCCTGAAAGTCTCTCTTCTCCAAGTTAACATCCCCAGTTCTGCCAACCTTTCCTTACACGGTGTGGTTTCAAGTGCCCCTTCAGCCCCGTCATTCTCCTCTGGACAAATTCCAGGTCTTTTGTCCTTCTCAATGTATGTCTTCCAAAGCTGCAGCTTGAGCCCCTGTGGTGGCCTGGCATGTGCAGGGGGCAACAAGATCATGCCCACTTGTTCTGGGCATGAAGTGGCTCATAACATGGACAG
Source organism: Balaenoptera physalus (assembly GCF_965194825.1). Classification (NCBI taxonomy): domain Eukaryota; kingdom Metazoa; phylum Chordata; class Mammalia; order Artiodactyla; family Balaenopteridae; genus Balaenoptera; species Balaenoptera physalus. The sequence continues at coordinate 14,856,446 of NC_138892.1, forward strand.
AACACTGGCATTAAGACCAGCTGGACATGGGTTCAAACTCTAAGTCGTATCCATCAGCCATGTAACCAGGGGTGATACTCAAAAATATTTTACAACTGGCCTGGCCCGGGAGTTGACCGGTCAGCTATAGCTTTACAGCAGGTTCAGAAAGCTCCTGCTCTGCCTAGGGTTATCCCTTTAGTTTCAGGGTCACTGGAACGGGAGTGGAGAGGAGGTAGTCAGGACAGTCGCTAATTAGCAACCAGTACAGAAATGTCTGATTATTTTAACAGCTGGCACAGCCATACCTGTGTGTACCAGGTGGCTGTGAGCGCTGCGTATAACCAGATTCAAGTGATTTCAGTGCTCTAAGCTTCTGATATGGAGTGGAGAGTAACTGTGAGAGCCTTTGAAGGGACGCCAAAAGGAACACCCCTCTTCCCTGACGAAGTTCCGAACTAATGAAGGCGTAAGGGCAAAGAAAGAGCAGATTGGAGTGAAAACATCACCTGTACTACCTGAGAGAGGTTAGGCTGGAAGGTTTGGCTTGTATCTGCAGGTGAGTGGGCTCCTAAGTGAACCCAGGATTCCACTCACCTTCAAAGTCAAGGCTGTACCCGGCCAGGATTGGCCTCCCCTACAGTGCAGTCACCACCTAAGTGTCCAGCCTCGCCTCTGTCACACCTTGTGTTCCAGCCACACTGAGCTTTCTGGCAGCTTCTAAACACCAAGCCCTCAGATAACCCCTGCCTCGCCTGCTGTTCTTTTTCCCTGGAATACTCTGTCTTTCCTTCTCTGGCTAACAAACTCCTTCTCATTTACTAATACTGGCTCACATGTCCCCTCCTCCAAAGCCTAACCCCATCTGTGAACTTAACTGGGGGCTCTGGATGTCACGCTTAATCCTGAAGGCAAGAGGGAGTCAGCTATTCAGAATAACCTGATAGGATTCATTTTTACAGGAAATCAGACATCAGGAAGAAGTTTATTTTATTCAGCGTCATGCACAGAGAGCTTCATTTTGGCACTGTGCGTCTACCAGAGTGCAGGGGGAGAAGGAGTCCACCTATGATGTGCTTTTCTTTCCCATCCAGTATATTCAAAAGCCGTTCAATTTCTGTTTCCCGTTTAAGCCCTGTGTTTCTTCCCCTTGATGAAATAAGTGTGAATTCTATTTAGTGACATAGCGTCCACAAGTCGTGGGAGCAGGCATTTTTCAGGCTTGTGCAACTGTTTGCACTATCACTGGTAATGGAGTTGCTTAGGCCAGAGAATTCTGCCTCCCAGGGAAGGTCTTTCCTTCATAGATCGTTGACAAATCCAGAGCCCATTGGAGGCCACATATCTCTTAAGTCTGTAGGTAAGCTGGAAAGGTAAGCAGAAATTCAAGGAATTGACAGATGTAGAGTGCTTAGCACACAATGGCTGGTACAGGGTAAACATTTGATAAGAGGTAGTAACTGTGGTTATTATTAGTGTATTACTCAGGATAATTAATGCTCAGCTGCTATCACACACAAACCCTTGAAATCCCGGTGGCTTACCACAGTAAAGACTAATTTCTTGCTCATGTGACATCTGATGTGGGTCAGGCAGTCCTCCCCCTTCTGGTAACTACACCATCTAAGTCACGTAGCCTCCAGGGTCACCACAGGAAAGATGAAAGAGGAAGATCAGCTCTTAACTGCCGCCTCCTGGAAGTGACGCCCCAACCCCTGCACTCACAGTCTACTGGCCAGAGCTGGCCCACAAGCCCAAGCCTGACTCCAGGGGAGGACGGGGAAGTAGGGGAGCACTGGGGTACTTGGTTATTAATACCATCTCTGCCACAAATACTAGGTGAGTAGGAATAGATTTGCTCCCTCACTTCAGTTCAGAAAAGATTTGGGAACAATGAGACCGTGTGTAGAAAAGATTCATAAGAATGATTCAGTGACATTACTTAGCCCCACTAATCCTAAGTTTCCTCTTTGGCAAAATGGAGATACTGAGAGTACCTACCTCACAGCGTTGTTTTGAGCTTTGGGTGATGAATATGACAGTACATAGGACAGGCTTACCTATTTGGACCATTCTATAAAAATATTATTTGGGTCAGGAGCTCAAGTCAAATTGGCTCATTGGGTCTTATAACATCATTGAACATACTGAATTTAACATGCTCAAAACCCTGAACTGTTGTTTGCAGTTCTTCCCTTTTTATGCTTCTATAGCTGGTTTTTTGGACTTTTTTTTTTTTTTTTTTTTTCTTTCAGAGAGCTGTGTCTGCTTGTTTACTGGTGTGACCAGGGCCTTGCACATTGCCTGGACCTGTCATGTCAGTACATGTTTGGTGAATAAACAATGGGGTAGGATTTGAGTTTGATATGGAGGGATACATAGGCTTCAAACAAGTAAAGAAGGGGCCGGCAGGGTATTTGAGACCCCTTTAAAGAAGGCTGCATGATACTTTGGGAATCTGGGCTCCTGGATTCTCAACATACTAAATATTCTGCTTCTGACTTAACAGTATAATGCTAATCAGATTGCGTCCATTCGTGCCTCTGTTTCTCCCTCTGTAAAGTGGGAAACAGTAGAGCATGATTCTTAAGGATATAGATTCTCGAGTCAGACTGCCTTGGTTCAAATACTGGTTCTAATTTTTACCCATCGTGTATTTTGGGACAAGTACATTATCTCTCTTGAGCCTTTCCCTTTCCATGAAAAGGGTACACTTACAGTACCTACCTAATGAGATTGTTGTGGGAACTCAGGGAGAAAATCTGTACAAAACGTTAGCATTGTGTTTGTCTGACATGAATCCAATAATTTTGGGTAATATTATTAAAATAAAAGTGGGTATTCTATACTATGGAATACTATTCAGTAACAAAAGAGAATAAACTACTGATACAAGCAACAATAGAAATGAATCTCAAAAACTATGCTGAGCAAAAGAAGCGAGATGCAAAAGTACATTCTATATAATTGAAACTATATAATGGAACTCTAGAAAAAACTAAAATATAGTGATCAACAGATAAGTGGTTGCCTGTGGCCTGGTGTGAAAGGGTCTGTGATGATGATGATTATTTTTTTTTTATTGAAGTATAGTTGATTTACACTGTTTCAGGTAAATGTGGTGGTTAATTTTACGTGTCAACTTGACTGGGCTGGAGGTGCCCAGGTAGCTGGTGAAACATTCTTTCTGCATGTGTCTGTGAGGGTGTTTCCAAAAGAGATTAGCATTTGAATCTGTAGACTGAGGAGAGAAGATCGCCCTCACCCATGCAGTGGGCGTCATCATCCAATCCACTGAGGGCCTGAAGAGCACAAAAAGGCAGAGGAAGGACAAATTTACTCTCTTCTCCTGCCCTGGGACATCAGTGCTCCTGGTTCTTGGACTTTTGGACTCAGATTGGGACTCACACCATTAACTCCCCTGGTTCTCAGGCCTTTGGACTCAGAATGAATTACATCACTGGCTTTCCTGAGTCTCCGGCTTACAGATGGAAGAATGTGGGAGTTCTTGCCTCCCTAAGTATGTGAGTCAATTCCGATAATGAATCTCCTCATATATATCCTTTTGCTTCTGTTTCTCTGGAGAACCCTGACTAATACAGGGTCTTACTGTAAAAAGGGCACAGTGGAAATTTGGGGGTGATGGAAATGTTCTGTATCTTGATCATGAGAATGGTCACGAGTGTATCCATTTGTCAACATTCATGGACCTGAACACTTAAATTCAATGCTTTTATCACATGTAAATTATACTACAGTAAAGTAGATTTTAAAAATTACCAAAACAACAAAAAAATTAGAGGGATAGACTAGATGAGTTCTAACTCTGATTCTAGGAGACCCTAGCAGGTATGGCCGCCTGCTCTGTCCACCAAATAGGACTTGGTGGCCAGGAGTCCTTATTCTCCAGCCCTCCCTCTGGGCCTCTGCCTTATCATCTGTGCTCATCCTAGTCCCATTCTCTGCCCTCAGGCCAGCCAACTATAGCTCTCTTCTTTGTCAGTAAACCAAGATAAGGGTGCAGGCTGGAGCAGTATGAGGTCCCAGACACGAGGGGGAGCCCCAGTTAATAGCTCATGACGGGATGAAAATGTTGGCAGCCCCCCGCCCCCCGCTGGGCTGGGGGATACAGTGACCCCTGGACCGCTAGAGTCTGCTGACCGTGATTCACAAGCCAGCATGAGGGCAACAGGGGAGTCAGCTGATGGTGATGCTTCAGGGTCTGGCCTTCTTTTTCTAGTTATTAGCAACTATGTCAGGGATAACTCAGACATGCCCCCCGCCCCTTTTAGGTAATCAGAACTCCCAGAGCCACCAAATTCCAGGGTTACTTATGGAGGGAACCTGGAAAGGGGACAGATGATGTTTTAGCTTGTGCTAAGTGATTTAAACAGATTCATTTACTTCCCACTGCAACATTATGGGTTTGAACTGCTAATAATAGTAATAGTGATAATAACCGCTAGCATTAATTGAGAATTTACTATGGGTACTATCCCTAAGTACTTTACATTCATTACCTCTGCTAGCCCTTATAAGTACTCTGTGACAAGATACCATCATTATCTTCATTTTGTTGATTAGGAGATTAAGGTGCAGAGAGGTTAAGTAACTTGCCCAAGGTCTTACAGCTTGCAGTGGCAGAGCTGGGGCTAGAACCCGGTGCATCTGATGCCAGCTCCTGCAGAGATCAGATGCCTCACGTCCTGGCCCTCAACACACACAAAGCAAATGGCCAGAAGCCGAGGCCTCTGTAAACACTTCTGTGTAAGAACTCAGTGGCAGAAGCAGAGCAGAGGCAGCAGGAGTGTGCCCTTCCCCTGCTCACCCTCCCAGATCCTGCACAGGTGTACCTGGTCAGGGAAACCTATACTGCACCTGGAGCCCTAGCTCCAGCGACATCTAGGAATGAAGTCATTTTAGCTTTTCCTGATTCTTTCAGAGCCAGGTAGGCACATTAGAAGGAAAGGGGAGTGTATGCTGAGGACCGTGTCTATGCTGAGAAGCAGCTGTGAGCTGGAGGAGTCAAAGGCCACGGAGTGGGTGCTCGGGTCATTAGGCGGGACTCTTGGATAAGCAGTAGCAGCAGTTAATGCAAGTAACATGCTTAATCAGGGATTTAGCCTAGACATATGGGAACTGTCTCATGGACTCCAAAGGCAACAATGCGTTAGGGATGGTCTGGAGCCAGGACATACCGTCAGGCTTCCTCTTCATCACTGGTCTCAACCTCACTCTGTGCATTTGCGTTATCCCTCTCCTCCCTGGAAGTTGGGGTCCCTCTGCTTCTCAGATCCACACAGCAGGAAGTATGGCTGCCCTTCCAGGGCCAGCCTCCTAGAGTAATTTTCTGTCTGTCTGTCTGCCTTTCAATCTCTTTCTCTTTTCCTCCACCACTTCCAAGTGCCCAGGTAGAGACCTGGTTAAGCTTGGTCAGGTGCCCTCCCCTGGTCACATGCGTGAAGGCCTGGACAGCCTGGGATATGTTGTGCAAAACAGCAGCTGCCCATCCTCTTTCCCCACTCATCCCCACCACTGGAGATAAAGGTGGGCAGCTAAGATGGTGGGGAGTGGGGAGTTGGTCCATAGACTACGAACACTTCCCAAGATATATCCTATATACGTCTGTCTACTACACACCATCACTGGCCTAATCAGGGCTCAGGGATTTTTCAGATTCCCCCCACGTGCAGAGATGCCTACAAGCTGTTGACACGTAGACACCAGATGAGGGATTGCATCTGTTCACCCAGCCCAGCCCTCTAAGGCAGCAGATTCGGCCACTCTCTGTACACCCATGGACCACCAGCCCTAGACAGCCTTCATTTATTTCTGGACCTTTTCTCACTCAGATGCCATCTCCTCTAGAGTCCTGGCTCTTGGCTTGGTGAAGTCCTGTCTGCTGGCCCTTTAGATTAATTGTCAGTTCTTGGTTTCCACACTGTAAATCTCTGTTCTCTCAACCAGGCTTTGACTAAGTGTGGCCCTGTGATCCTCTAGTATCCCTCCTTATCCAGAGTATCATCAGGAAGACCATTGCCCCCTGCCTTAAAACTCAACCTCCAGCTCTTGTTGGCCAGCAGCCTGGCTGGGCCAGTCTGAGATGCTCATGTTGAAGACTTCAAGAACATCACATGGGCTTTAGTCATTTGTCCTTGGCCAAACTCTTGGGCTTTGGTTCAGCATTCTGTGAGTTTGGACTCTACACTGAGTCCTATGCCAGACAATGGGATAAAGAGGCGAAGAAAATAAGGCCGTTGCCTTCAAGGCGACCATAGATAAGGCCAAGGTGGAGCTCAGGCAGGCACTGGCCATATTAAATATTGGGTTGCAACCAAGAGCCAGCCACAAGGAATGGCTCTCCTGGGCCCAGACAACCAAAGGGGAACTCACGACAGCCTAGAATGTCAGAGATAATTCTGATCCTGACATAGGAAGCTGGAAGATAAGAAGTCTTTGTTAGTTCCTCCTCCATGGGTACAATGAGGTATTCATGCTGTTCCCCTCGGGACTCGGGAAGCATTTTAGGCCCAAGAAAGGTCTGTGCGTCATCATAATTGTGTAATATGGCTACCCTCATTCTGCCCCACCCCTTGACATATCCTGGTCGGGCAAGATAAAGTTCTGTTGATGCTTTAGCTGCTGTGGCTACCATCAATCAAGCTTCCTTCAGGGGTCTTGATTTGGCCTCCCAAGGGGCTAGAGATCTGGGGGCCGCTTCTTTCCATCAATCTCACCCCCTATTTTCTGCCGCCGTGTGTGTAAGAGGATCAACCAGTTCACCAAGTGAATTGGTACAGACTCTATCAAAAGGCATTGTGGTGTGAGGAAAAGGCATAGCCTCTGAAGTTTAACTGCCCTAAGTTTGAATCACTTACCAGCTGAGAAGGCTTGGACAATTTTCTTAAGCTCTCTGAACCTCAGGTTTTTGTTTTGTTTTGTTTTTGTCCAATGTGTAAACAAAAACTTACAGAAAGTTGTAGAGTTGATGTCAGGATTAAATGAAACAACATATGTAAAGCCCCTAGCACTTTGCCTGACACCTACTAGATAGATGCTCAATAAATATGGTTCCCATCTGTAGGTTCTAAGCAAATTTGGTGAAGTAAATGGACATGGTCCCCACCTGCAAGAAATTTATGAACTTTATCATAAATATAGGGACTTCTTTATTATAAAGGTGAGTGATTAGACCCACATGTACAAAACAGCCCCATCTTTAAATGGAGCAATAAGATCTACCCCATAGGATGTGTAGGCACTGTTAATCCCCACTTCACTGATAAAAAAAAGAAACACAGAGAGACTGAGTGATTCATCCATGGCCACAGAGCTGGGACGTACTACAGCTGGGATTTGAACCTGCCCTTTTTGCTCCAGAGCCTATGCTCTGGCCACTTCACTCTGCTGCCTGCACCATCTTCCCGAGCTGAGTGTAAGGAGACACTAGGAAGCAGAAGGTGGTGGAAACAGGGTCAGATTTGGAGTCAGGTATGTTGGAATCTGACTTCACAATGATGGTGACTATGGGCAGATCACTCTGTTTCCTCATTTGCAAAATGATACCAATAAGTAACCTCTGCCTCAACAGTTCTTTTTAGATCCCTTTAGATCCATTGGTTCAGCAAATGGTTGTTGGAAGCCTGCAGTGTGCCAGGCACTGTCCTAGGTACTGGGGATGGAGCCCTGAGCAAGAGAACATCAGCTGCTCTTGGAGTGGGTCCCTGCCTTACTGTCTAATGAGAGAATAAGATCATGTACTTAGAAGTACTTCCCAGAGGTTTGTCATTAGTATCAAGCAAGTGAAAGTGCTTGCTGCTCTACAGGGACTTAATAAAAACAGCAAAACAACAATAATAATAACAATAACAGTTAACATGTGTTAAGCATTTTCTCTGTGCCAGGAACTATGTTAAGCTCTTTGCATGAATTTTCTTGTAATCCCCTCAAAACATTGCAGGTAGGCATCATAATTCATCTCCATTTTACACATGAGAAAACTGAAGCCTGGAGAAAACTGGATGTTAATTAACAGCCAGTTGAACGGTGGAGCTGGTTTTCAAACCTAGGCAGTCTGCCTTCAGAGCCTCTAGTCCTAAATATCATACCATATGGCTTCTACTGCATCTTACTACTGCCTCTGGTTACTTGTATCTCAGGAACATATTTAGAAACATCTGGAAGTCTTGTAAAGGCTTTATCGTTAAGTGTGGGGAATTTAGCCCAAAAGCCTCCGTCATCTAGTCAAGCCTGGTCTTGATTCTGCACCTACTTTAGATGTAAAGACAGGCGCTCGCTGCAGGCCTGGAGAGCAGAGCACCATGGCATTGACTAGCGAGGCCTCCCAGCCTTGGCAGTTACCTCACCACTAGCCTTTACATCACTGCTGGCCAAGCCAAGAGCCTGGGTTGTGTCCCGAATCTAAAAGCCTGACCATAGGCTTTTATGAAGCTATATCTTTCTGAGAACTTCCTGGGCATTACCTCACTTGTCCTCTATCAACTTCCCCAGAAACCATGGCTGGCAGCCTCATCCCAGATTTATAGATTGTGGAGCGGGAGGCTCCAGAAAGAGGAAGTGACCTTTTCAAGGTTGCCCAGGATAGTTGGGTGCAGAGATGCCTCCAACACCCAGTTTCCTGAATCCCACTTCCAAGATGTCATCTGAAGTACTAAAGGCCAGAGACCTCAAGTCAACAGCTAGGGGTTGCGAAGGTCAGAGAGAAAGTCTGTGTTTTTGATTCTTGTTCTAAGACCCTTTCCACTGCATGGCACTGCATTCATTCTTCCACTGAACAGATATTGATTGATCACCTACTGTGTGCCCCAGTAGGCAGTAGGGATACCAAAGTGGATGAGACAGGTGTGGTTCCTGCCATTACACAGCTCCCAGGTCAGCAGGGAAGATAGCTGGTTAACAAGTCATCACAACTGTGATGAATGTTATACAGGGAAAAGCACAGGGGGCTCTGGGACCATGACATACCTTGTCTAGGAGACCAGAAAAGGCCATCCTAGAAAGTAATGGTAATAGTGACACAAAAATGAGGGAGAGTTTTTCAGGTGAAGGGGAGAAAGGGGTGCTCCAGGCAGAGGTGCTGCATGTGCAGCAGGAGAGGGGCTTGTTCAAGAGTGAAAGGGAGAGTGGAAGGGAGAGTGGAAAAGATGTGGCTGGTGGGTAAGCAAAGGCAAGGGTGAGGAAGGCTTTGAGTTCTATATTCATTTTCTGTGCTGCATAACAAATTACCACAAATTTATCAGCTCAAGACAACACCCATTTATTACATCACAGTTTCTGTGGGTCAGGAGGCGCCAAAACCCAAATTTATCAGCAAATCCTGAGCAAATACATCATTCAGTGGTGGATACATGTAAACCAGACTCACAAGATTATTGTACAATATAAAAGTGAAATGAGAACTATAGTTAATTAATACTTGGACCAGAACTCTCTTGAAGACACTGCCAGTTCATCTTCTCCCATCAAGATCTGTAGGAAACCGAATTGAGATCAGAATGCCCAACTATTAATTCATGACAAGAAAATGAGCTGAAATGCAAAAATCCTGGGATCTGCATGTCCATCCCATTCTCTCTCTGAAAGCAGAAACACACAGGAAGCACAGCATACTCAGGTGGCTGTTTAGCAAGTGTCTTACAAGTATCAGGGCGAAGGAAATCCATTGACTGGAATGTTTAACAGTAGTACCAGACTAAGACATCCTGATGCAGCCACCTTGCAATAGGTACCGCTGGGCTACTGGGATGGAAAAGAATTGACATGTGCACTCAGTAAATGATAGCCACTATTAGAATGACTTCTTTGTTTTAGACACTGTCACTCTCTAAGGGTACTCGACTAGATAACTTCCAAGTTCTCTCATGGTGCTGATGTGCTGCGATTCCCAGGGCAACTGTTGCTCATCCTGGAGTATACACCAGAGCCTGGGCGCACTGCCCACAGCATCAGCATCCGCATCATTAGTAGCAGTATGATGGAAAGCAGTGATTGTCTATGGACTGCTGCCTACATTTAGGACACGCTGTTAGGCACTGCTGACATTATCTTATTAAATCCTCACAATAACCCTATTGGATAGTTGTTCTCACTCTCAACTTGCAGATGAATGAAGGAGAAACTGAGACTCAAAGAGGTAGTGTAAATTGCCCAAGGTCACTCACCAAGTGGGTGGAAAAGAAGGGATTCCAATTACATTCAACACACTGGCCCTCTGCAGCACAGATAAGATGGGTCATGCTTTGCATGCCTACTGAGGAAGTGCATGCTATAAATTCAACCCCTTCTCTCCCACTCAAGAAAGTAGGTTGGACTGCAAGTCAGTGAGAATGATGTCATTATAGGGGTAACCTTGAACCTACTTTAATTTATTGAAAGAGGAAGTGTTTTTACACTTACTAACTTTTGTTCTTACTAATAGAATGGCTGCTGGCTTGAAAGTTTCCAAACACGTGGTCTTAGGACCTCAGCCCCCATCGGTGTAGTCCACCACTATTTTGGAGGGTCCCACAAAGGTGCCTCACATCTGCCCATGAGACAGCCTATCAGCTGTAATCATTTGTGGGTATCAGTCATCTTTTTCTGTCTCACTGTCTCTGTCTTCCACTTGTTTATGTGCATTATCCACATGCTGCCTGGAGTCTATGCCCCACAAATTGGGGCCAGGCTTTTTGTACCCGGGTCATGAAGCAGAACATTCATTCATTCATTCATTCAACTAATATTTACTGATGGTCTACTTTGTGCCAGACACTGTCCTCAGGCCTGGGGAGAGAATGGTGAACAAGACTGATAGGTCCTTGCTCTTATAGCTGATGTTCTAGTGGGATGTGAAGACTCGAAAATTAACAGTTGGTCTCTGAATAAATAAATAAGAAGATTTCAGATGGAGATGAGAAATATAAAGAAAAGAAATAAGACTGCCTGGCTGAAGAAGCTCTAGATGGGATGGTACAGTAGACACAGTTGCTGCCCGATCCCACATCTCCTTGGCCCACCTTAGAGTTCCCTGGTACCTGCAGTGGTCAGTTCCCAGGCACATAGACATCATCCCACCTGCCTCTCTCCACCTTTCTTTCCGAGGGCTTTCTCTGGTGCCACAGGAGTGTGCTCTGGCCACACTCTGAGACTGACCACCCCCAGGCCAACCGTCCACTTAGGAGGGCAAGAGTCAGTGGATAAATACTACAACTTCTCCATCTCTGGTGGGACAGTTCTGAGGCATGTTCTACATGATACCTCAGAGGTCCCTAGCAGGACTGAACAGTTTCCCGCAGATGTAACCAACTCAGTCACATACCCTGTTAACACACCCACCTCTTTTAACACTTTCCCAACTCCCTCGCTTGTGCTTCCTGGGGGATCACCTTGCAAATAAGCCACGTACACCAAGTATCTTTCAGTGTCTGGCTGGAGGAAACCCAAACTGAGGTGTATGGTCAAGGACGGCCTCGCTGAGAAAGTGATGCTTGAGCTGAGACCCAAATTATGTGAAGCAACCAAGACGCAAACATTTGGAGGGGAGGACTTTCCAGGTAAAGGGAGGAGCAGGAGCCAAAGCCCTAAAGCATGAAGGAGCTGGCGTGCTCAGGGAACAGAGAGGGCTGGTGTGGCCAGAGCAGGGGGACAGAGAGGAGTTAGTGGGGTGAAGTCAGAGAGGTAGGTAAGGGCAGGCCAGGAGAGGGAGCTTGGATTTCATTCCAAGTTTAATAGAAGCATTGGAGGGAGGTAAATAGGGGAGGGACCTCATCTGATTTACATTTTTAGAAGATCCCTCTGAGTGCTTTGTTGAGACGAGGCTGTGGGATGCTGGGGAACCACTTAAGACACTAGTTCTGCTGTGACCCAAGTCTCAGAGTTGCCCTTAAACAGTTACATCAAGTTTTGCCTCTAACGCCCCCTCTCCTTTGAGGATCTAGTCCAGAGAGAGACCAGACAACTCCAGATGCCATTCTGTAGTCTCGCCATCTTCTGTTCTCCTAACCATGCCCTCCCCCCCAACACCCTCCACCCTGAAAAACACAAGCTCCCATATGTGGAAATGCAGACTGATACAGGCGTATATGGTGGGGGAGGGAAATGTGAGCTGTTCAACAACAGTCAAACCACAATGCCATGTCATGTTGTCAACCGGGGTGTCACCTACCTTTCCTCCAAGTCCTGTGTCACACACACTCTGCTTTCACGGCTGCCCATACGTGGCCATGTGACAGCAAAGGCCACATCTCGTAGGCATGACCTAGATAGAGAATTCAGAACCCCTCCAAATACCCCCAGAAGAATCCACACTGGGGTTTTTTTGTGGGAAATCCAGACTTTATTGTAGATCTCATATTTTCACCAAGATCCTGTCCTAGGACGAGAGAGAGGTGAAAAGGAGGCTCGTGCCAGGAAGGAGCCAGATGGAGCAGAGCCTTTTATGTCACGCTCAGGAGCACTTGTTCCTGTTTGCGAGTTGTGCTAATAAGACCCGAACTACCCACAGCCAAGGACAGGGCTGAGGTGGTCATGGTCAGATCAAAGCAGAGTTGGGCCAAACATTGACTACATGTATGAGTTTCCCATGGCTGCTGTAACAAACGATAGCAAACTTGGTGGCTTAACACAGTTTAAGCCACTCTTGCAGTTTTGGAGGTGAGAAGTCTAAAATGGGTCAGCAGGGTGGTTCCTTCTGAAAGCTCCAGGGGAGAATCCCTTTCATTGTCTTTTCCAGCTTCTGGAGGCCACCTGCATTCCTTGGCTTCTTCCAATTATTCCAACCTCAGCTTCCATCATCACATCTCCTTCTCTGTCCCTGCATCCGTCTTACGAGGACTCTTATTACATTGGGCACACCAACATAATCCGAGATAATCTCCCCATCTCAAGAACTTTAACTTAAGCACATCTGCACAATCCCTGTTGGCATGTAAGAATGTGTTAGGGATTAGGATGTGGACATCTTTGGAGGGAGCCATTGTTCTGTCTACCACACTAAGTAAGTGGATTTTCAGGTCCAGAGATTAGAAGCTAAATTGTATGTTGAGCTTTATAATAAATAGTTAGATTCTCTTTTATGGCCTCAAATGGCATCTCAGCACTAGCCAGACAGTCCAGGTGGCAGACAAAAGAGTGGGGATGGCTCTGTGCAGTGTGTCCCCCCTCCTAGGAAACCAAGGAATGTTCTACTGGTGTCAGTCCTCAAAAGCAACAAAAACCCTGAAGCAGTGGAAGGAACCCCTTGGACCTGGGTTCTAACCTCCACACGTAATAGGTGTTCGACGCACCCAGTCCTCTCAGTGTCTGTCTCCTCACCAGGGTCAAGCCCTTCACCTGGGTTAGGGCATCTTTGCTTCCCACTGTCAGAGCATTTTTTAGCAATATATCAAATTTCACTTTTTTGTCTCTCCCACTTGACTGAGCTCTTTGGGGGCAAAGTGACTGGCATTTACTGGGCATTTAATACATTAAAAAATAAAAACATTATTGAGCTCTTACTATTTGTCAAGCACCATACGAAGAGCTTTACATAGATTATCACTTTGAATCCTAATAGCAATCCTATTAGGTAAGTAGTCTTATTATCCTCCATTTTATTAAAAGCAAAAACAAACAAACAAACAAAAAAACCACTGAGACGCAGGGAGGTTGAGTAACTTGCCTAAGATCATCCAGCTAGGAAAAGGCAGAGCCTAGGATGAACTCTGGTCTTCTGACTTAGAGTTCTTGCTCGGGGACAGTTTCTATTCTGGAAGGGGTGAGAGAGTATTGTTAAAGAGCATTGGATTAGGTACTAGAAGATGTAGGTTTTCTCCCCGCTTCACCACTCTGTGCTGGGTAACTTAGGAAAGTTGGTTCCCCTCTCTGGGCTTCCATTTCAACCAATCACAATATGAGGGGCTCGCACAGAAAAGAGCAGGTTTGCTCTGACCCTAGCCTTCTGTGTTTCTAACACTGGTAGCCTATCTGGCCACCTCACCTTCCTTTGACCTGAAAACATCATGCCCACGTGACGTGGCATTTGCCATCACACGGCTGTGGGTGGTCAGCAGCACCAGGGCCAGGCTCCTGAGGCCCCTTCACGTGCTGCAACCAACAGCTCCCCATCCCCGGGGCCTCCGGTAGGGATACAGGCAGCAGCCGGCAGCCACAAGCATATGCTGTTTCCGTGGTTTCTACTTAGAACAGTTTCCTATTTCAACCTGCCAGTTCCTTAAAAGCATTAGGTTGAGGTTTCGCCGAATGACTCCACTCTATTTTCATAAAGGGGTGGAGGGGCTCCTCCTGGGAGCCAAGCTCAGAGCAGAAATTCCATATGAATTAAGGGTATAGAGAGCATGGAAGTCTGTCTCCTGGAGAAATAATAGTCTGGCAGGTGGTGACTTTCAGGGAGTAGAGAGTTTCTCCACCAGCCAGATTCAGGGGCCCAACTGCCTAAGAGGCTGCCTCGCTTCCCTTCTCAGGGCCTCAGTTTCCCCAGCTGTTGCAAGAGGGCGTCCTCCCTCTAGGTTCCAGGCACTCCCAGGTCTCTGGGTGAGACTGCTCAGTGCATATTAAGACAATTTCAACAGTAGTAGCTAACACATGTATAGCACTTTCTGTGCTGTTCTAAACTCTTCATAAATATCAATTCTCTTAACACTGGAAATATCCCCATTTTATAGATGGGAAACAGAAGTGAGACTGACTCATTTGCTTTGCCCATGGTCACATGACCTGTAAGTGGCCAAGTCACCATCTGAACCCTGACAGTTTGCCTCCAGAACCCACCCTGCTAGCTCTCTCAAAATAAGATCTCCCTGGGGGCAGACAATTTAATACTGAGCAGAGTACAGTCAAATTGGTCTCAGAGAACCCAGGTTGGAGTCCTGGCCCCATCATCTTGGTGACCTTGGAGATGTCATTAACTAAATTCCTTGGAGCCTCAGTTTTCTCATCTACAAAATGGGGCTGTTGGACGCAGGCTGCTAATCTCCCAGAGCCTGTAGGGAATTTGAGGTGATGATTATTCATGAAGAAGCTCAGGAACAAAATTAACAGTCTCGTAACAGAGGCTTTTACCATTATTGTTGTTGTTATCATTATTATTATCCCCACAGAAGTCTGATCTCCATACCTTCTAGCCACGCCCACCTCCACTCCCACCATCACCTAGGTCTGCTTCTATGAGAGAAGGACTCCAGGAGGAAGGCCTGGCTGGAATCCTGACAGTTTCAAAGCCCTTCCCTGACCTGGAGTGGGGAGCGGGGGCAGGGCCTTCTTGGCAGCCCTGAGTCTGAGCAGATGGCCCTGTGAGGGCTGGGTGCCTCCGCCACTCCTCTGAGCTTGTGTGCAGACACGGGTGCATGGGCGCCTTTGGCCGGCCTTGCCCGCTGCCTCCAGACTTGTATCCGTCTGCCTTCTTGGCACCGCCTGAGTATCTAAGAGCCATCTCCAGTTTAATCTACCCAAACAGAACTCTTGATTTCCCTCTTGAAGCCTGCTTGTCTCAGGCTTCCCCATCTCATTAGGTGCCATGGCCATCCACCCAGGTTGCTCAGGCTAAAACCTTCCATCCCTCTTTTTTCTTCACAGCCCATATCCAATCCATGAGCAGATTATGTTGACTCATCGACTCTATTCCCCAAATGTTTCCTGATTCTCCCTCTTCTGTCCCCTTGCTACTGCACCGTGGGCCAGTGGGAGGTGGCGGGGGGGGGCAGGACCACCATCGTCTTATACTTGGTCTACCCCAGTAGGCTCCAGCCAGCCCCTCCGTGTGCACCTTACTCCCTGCATCCCTTAAGTCTGTTCTTGACACAGGCAGAGGAGTCCTTTTGAGAACACAAAATACTTCATGTCAGCCCCCTGCTTCGAAGCCCCCATGGCTTCCCTGTGGACAAAGACTAAACTCCGCACATGATTTCTAGGCCCTGTGAGAGGTACGTAACTATCTGGCCTCATCTCACACCAGTCTCCTCCTTCTTGTTCCTTTGCTCCTGCCACACTGGCCTTCTTTCTGTTCCTCAGACAAGCCTAGCTCATTCTCACCTCAGGACTTTGCACTGGCAGTCCCCTTGCCTATAAATGCTCTAACCTCACAAGTTCCTTTGACTGGCCCTTTGTCATCACTCAGGTTTTAGTTCAGATGTTACCTTCTCAGAGAGACTTCCCCAACCACCTTGTTTAAATGTATTCCCTGCTCCCCAGCCACTCCTCTTAGAGAGATACCTCTGTTGGTTTTGTTAGAGCATTTACCATCATCTGACATTATCATGTTCATTTATTTGTTCACTTGTTTACCATCTTCCCCCATCGCTAGAATGATCATGAAGGCTGAGACATGTGCATGTTTTTGCAGCTCAATCCACAGTATACCTCGAGTGGGAGTGGGAGTGGGGATCTGGCACATGAAAAGCATTCAATAAATATTTGTCAAATGAATCCGGGAATAAGTTAACTCTCTCACTTCAGTTTCTTCCATCAGTAAAATGAAGGGGATGGAGAAATGTCATAGGACTCTCCTGGTTCTGACTCTGGACTCACAAGTTGTCACTGGGATGAATGGATGATATATGGATGGATGGATGATGGATGGGTGGATGGATGGATGGATGGGCCGACGAACAGATACAGAGAGACGAATGATTTCTGGAGGTTTCATCGTAGTCATCCAGGATAAAGGAATATCAGGAAGAAGATGGGGATGGGGAAAGAGGGCAGATAACTCCAGTGGGAGTTTGCTTCTCCTACCCCAGTTGAGAGATGGGCATGATCCCCTCCTTCGTCTCCTGCTCACCCGACAGACCACCTTTCCTCATGGCCGCACCAGGGAGATGGCAGCAGCAGCCGCCTACCAAGAGCTCCACCCAGGAGATAAAAAGAACCAAAGGAATGTGCTGGCAAGGCTGGCGTCCCTGTCCTCTCAGGGGTGTAAATGGCTTTCCTGCTCCCACAGGTTCAAAAAGCACTTCATTTCACAGCAAAAGTACAGCTAATGAGAAACAGATTCTCTGGCTTTGGCCACAGCTCTGAGAGCCCAAGAGGCAAAGGAAAGCCCCCAGAAACCTGGATGTGAACGTCTGCACTGCAGGGCCCTTGCCACGCACCCCACCCCAACCTCTCTGGGGCCACAGAGCTGTCTCGACCGTAGAGAAAAGGGGTTGTTGAGAGGTGGGGGCGACACAAGAGCGGAGTCCACCTAAGTGGTTGAGAGGAGCCCTGGGGAGGGGGGCTTCTGAGCTGTGGGCCTTCCAATCATGCTGAGTCTTTTCTTTTTAGGCCTGGAAGCTAAGTCGGGCCACACCTAATAATAAGAACAATAACTTCCTTGTTCTGGGAGCTGCAAAGTACCAGCTGTGGGGTGGCACAGTGGGAAGGCCACTGGCTTGGAGGCCACCAGACCTGGTTTGTGGACTCTGGGCCTCAGTCTTCTCAGCTGTCCAGTGAGCACACTGGTGGTGATCACTGAGAATCCCAACACTGCTGTGCATCATGCGCTGAAACTAACACCAAGTTGAGGCCCAAAGGACCTGGGTTCTAGTTTTGGTTCTCCTGGGTATGTGACCCTGGGCAGTGCAGGCTGGGGCACTTAGATAAAAAAAAGACTTAACTTCAAGTCCTGGCTCTTCTTCTCACTTTGTGGGTAGTGCTTGGGTTTGTCACTTGTCATCTCAGAACCTGTTTCCTCATCTGTAACCAGCACTAGTACAATCAACCTCATGGACATGGGGAGAGGATTAAATGAAAAGAGACACATAAACTACTAGCACTTTGTACGTATTGAGGACAAAGATGGAGCCTGATTTGCCCAAAGGTTTGTGACCAAACCAGAAGACAAATCCAGGCTGGATCCATGGTCAAACAATACAGTAAAGGTAACAATAGCAGAGTGGTTGCAGTATCCCATGTTCTGTGCTTCACAAAAAGCATGTGGGGCAAGCACTACTGATTTCCTTAAATAGTTAGAACCAGGGCTTAAACAGAGAAGGTTGGACTCCAGAAGATGTGCTAAGTCACTCATCCATTCTTCAAAACTTCTCCTTGTAGCCTCCTCCCCTCTCCTCTGAGTGCCTGCCTGCCTGCTGGAGGCCAACCTGTGTCCAGTCTTCAGTGCACTCAAAGTGCCCAAGCTGGATGGCTAGCTGATCCCCTTTGTCCTTCCTCTCCACAGTGTTAGAAGGAGTATTTCCCTCATTCATCAAACATTTCCTGAACACCTACTACATGCTGGGCATTTATACAACAGTGAACAGAACAGAAAAAGAAAAATCCCTGTCCTCATGGAGCTTATATTCTGGAGGGGGGAGTAGAGGATAAAATAAATAAATGAAGAGCTAACACCTATCCTTCTCAAACTCTTCCAAAATATAGCAGAGGGAGGAACACTCCCAAACTCATTCAACGAGGCCACCATCACCCTGATACCAAAACCAGACAAAGATGTCACAAAGAAAGAAAACTACAGGCCAATATCACTGATGAACATAGATGCAAAAATCCTCAACAAAATACTAGCAAACAGAATCCAACAGCACATTAAAAGGATCACACACCATGATCAAGTGGGGTTTATCCCAGGAATGCAAGGATTCTTCAATATATGCAAATCAATCAATGTGATACACCATATTAACAAATTGAAGGAGAAAAGCCATATGATCATCTCAATAGATGCAGAGAAAGCTTTCAACAAAATTCAACACCCATTTATGATAAAAACCCTCCAGAAAATAGGCATAGAGGGAACTTACCTCAACATAATAAAGGCCAAATATGACAAACCCACAGCCAACATCGTCCTCAATGGTGAAAAACTGAAACCATTTCCACTAAGATCAGGAACAAGACAAGGTTGCCCACTCTCACCACTATTGTTCAACATAGTTTTGGAAGTGTTAGCCACAGCAATCAGAGAAGAAAAAGAAATAAAAGGAATCCAAATTGGAAAAGAAGTAAAGCTGTCACTGTTTGCAGATGACATGATACTATACATAGAGAATCCTAAAGATTCCACCAGAAAACTACTAGAGATAATCAATGAATTTGGTAAAGTAGCAGGATACAAAATTAATGCACAGAAATCTCTTGCATTCCTATACACTAATGATGAAAAATCTGAAAGTGAACTTAAGAAAACACTCCCATTTACCATTGCAACAAAAAGGATAAAATACCTAGGAATAAACCTACCTAAGGAGGCAAAAGACCTGTACGCAGAAAATTATACGACACTGATGAAAGAAATTAAAGATGATACAAATAGATGGAGAGATATACCATGTTCTTGGATTGGAAGAATCAACATTGTGAAAATGACTCTACTACCCACAGCAATCTACAGATTCAATGCAATTCCTATCAAACTACCACTGGCATTTTTCACAGAACTAGAACAAAAAATTTCACAATTTGTATGGAAACACAAAAGACCCCGAATAGCCAAAGCAATCTTGAGAAAGAAAAACAGAGCTGGAGGAATCAGGCTCCCTGATTTCAGACTATA
Organism: Balaenoptera physalus; assembly: GCF_965194825.1. Taxonomy (NCBI): domain Eukaryota; kingdom Metazoa; phylum Chordata; class Mammalia; order Artiodactyla; family Balaenopteridae; genus Balaenoptera; species Balaenoptera physalus. The sequence continues at coordinate 14,875,905 of NC_138892.1, forward strand.
CTACAAAGCTACAGTAATCAAGACAGTACGGTACTGGCACAAAAACAGAAATATAGATCAATGGAACAGGATAGAAAGCCCAGAGATAAACCCATGCACGTATGGTCACCTTATCTTTGATAAAGGAGGCAAGAATATACAATGGAGAAAAGAGAGCCTCTTCAATAAGTGGTGCTGGGAAAACTGGACAGCTACATGTAAAAGAATGAAATTAGAACACTCCCTAAACCATACACAAAAATAAACTCAAAATGGATTAAAGATCTAAATGTAAGGCCAGACACTATCAAACTCTTAGAGGAAAACATAGGCAGAACACTCTATGACATAAATCACAGCAAGATCCTCTTTGACCCACCTCCTAGAGAAATGGAAATAAAAACAAAAATAAACAAATGGGACCTAATGAAACTTAAAAGCTTTTGCACAGCAAAGGAAACCATAAACAAGACGAAAAGACAACCCTCAGAATGGGAGAAAATATTTGCAAATGAAGTAACTGATAAAGGATTAATCTCCGAAATTTACAAGCAGCTCATGCAGCTCAGTATCAAAAAACCAAACAACCCAATCCAAAAATGGGCAAAAGACCTAAATAGACATTTCTCCAAAGAAGACATACAGATTACCAACAAACACATGAAAGGATGCTCAACATCACTAATCATTAGAGAAATGCAAATCAAAGCTACAATGAGGTATCACCTCACACCAGTCAGAATGGCCATCATCAAAAAATCTACAAACAGAAAATGCTGGAGAGGGTGTGGAGAAAAGGGAACCCTCTTGCACTGTTGGTGGGAATGTAAATTGATACAGCCACTATGGAAAATAGTATGGAGGTTCCTTAGAAAACTAAAAATAGAACTACCATATGACCCAGCAATCCCACTACCTGGCATATACTCTGAGAAAACCATAATTCAAAAAGAGTCATGTACCACAATGTTCATTGCAGCTCTATTTACAATAGGCAGGACATGGAAGCAACCTACGTGTCCATCGACAGATGAATGGATAAAGAAAATGTGGCACATATATACAATGGAATATTACTCAGCCATAAAAAGAAATGAAATTGAGTTATTTGTAGTGAGGTGGATAGACCTAGAGTCTGTTATACAGAGTGAAGTAAGTCAGAAAGAGAAAAACAAATACCGTATGCTAACACATATATATGGAATCTAAAAAAAAAAAAAAAAGGTCATGAAGAACTTAGGGGCAAGACAGGAATAAAGATGCAGACCTACTAGAGAATGGACTTGAGGACACGGGGAGGGGGAAGGGTAAGCTGGGACAAAGTGAGAGAGTGGCATGGACATATATACACTACCAAATGTAGAATAGATAGCTAGTGGGAAGCGGGTGCATAGCACAGGGAGATCAGCTTGATGCTTTGTGACCACCAAGAGGGGTGGGATAGGGAGGGTGGGAGGGAGGGAGACACAAGAGGGAAGAGATATGGGGATATATGTAAATGTATAACTGATTCACTTTGTTATAAAGCAGAAACTTAACACACCATTGTAAAGCAATCGTACTCCAATAAAGATGTTAAAATAAATGAATGAATGAATGAATGGACAAGGAAAAATATTGAACATCAAGTCATAGTTTCAGTGGGATTAGTTTATTAAAGATTAGTAAGATACTTAAAATAATTTGGTTCTTGCATTATTCATTATAATGTTTAACACCAATTATGTACCAGGCATTATGCTAGGAACTGAGATTAAAAAGATGAATAACACACGTGCTTTGCCTTTGGTGAAGTCCTATTCTAGAAAGAGAAATGGACATATAAAGTGACTTTTATATATGGTACTAAGAACTGTTTGGGAGGAATTTCCCCCAGTATCTCAAAGAGGAGATGAGGGAAGAACCAGAAGAAGCCTGAGGAAGGCTTCCCAGAGAAGGTAACATCTTAGCTTGCACCAGACAGAAATGTAGAGAAAGATTTCCTGGAAATAATAAACAAAAATATGCCCAGCATGTTTGGGAACACAGAGTACTCATTAAGATGTAAGTGAAGAACAGGGTGAGTGTAGGGGAGAGATGAGACTGGAGAGTATAATAGGAACTCTGGGTGCTATCAGGTAAGTAATGAAGAGTCAAAGGAGATCTCTAAGTAAGAGCATGACACAACCACACATGTACCTTACTCACCTATCTTCCTCTTCACTAATCCTTTCTTCAGCTGTGTCTTAAACTATGTTAGACCTATCTTATGGGTACTTAAAATGAGTTATTTCCTCTTATAGTTCTGGAATTTCCAGTTGATTTTTTGTCAGTTTCATTTCTCTGTAGAAATTTTCCAGCTTTTCTTCTATTTTCTTGAAAATATTAGTTTTTTCAGTCTGTGGCTGATAACAACACTGTATGGTTCACCTGTGAATCTGTTTATATCGTCTACATTTTCTTTTGTTTTTTCAGTTCTTTGGTCTTGCCTCCTAGTATGCTTGGATGCCTTTGGATCAGGTGTCCACCAGTGACCATCTCTTGCTCAAAGCAACAGCCTAGAGTCTTTTCCTTGGCAAAGCATTGAGGGCAGGGTGGTGTTCCTCCAGAGGGCATGGGAAACATAGCAGACACCATCATTGGCTTGTTTGGTGGGGCCGAATCTAGAGAGATTCTGGTGGAAACGGCAGGATAGCAAGGAGGGTTTCAGAAAGGGGAGGTGGGAGAATGTGGGTGACAGGGGTGTGGGCTTTCCAGCCTGGGCCCCCTCTGTAGTAGTTGCCTACTAGCCAGAGTGGGAACAGTACAGCATCAATCACTTTCCACTCCACCCTGCTCCAGCTGGGAAAGACATCCTGGCTGTGTAAAGTAACCTTGTGAGTCTAATTCCAAGAAGGCCAAGGAATTTGACAGGAAACAACACAAGCTAGTTGCGTTAGATCTTTGTCTGGGCTTGACGTGATTGGGTCTGAAATAGCTGTAGAGAGCCTCATTATTAGACGTTTTAAACCCACAGAAATACATACACACATTTGCATGCACAAACAGGAAGGTTTAAGACGAGGCCACCATACAGGCGCCTCCACATGAACTGAGACCAAGGCTTCAATTTCAAGTCAGATTCCCAGGTCTGGAGAATATTTGACAGGCCTTGTCACTCATATTCCAAAAGTCTGTCTCCACAGCCAAGAATCCTTCATATCTGTCCCCACTCTCCATCTTGACTATTCTTGTGTGTTTCCAGAGGCTCAGAGGTGGCCGTTTTCAAATGCTGAGTGAGCCATCTCTGCCAATCGCTCCCTTGGCCCCAGCCCTCAGCTTGCCCAAGTCTGACATCACCCTTCACCCCCCATCGACACCTCCATAGTAAAGAGCCTCTTCTGTGGCTGTGACTGCCAGACCTGGTCACACTCTGTCTCGGGTGTTTCTAGCTGACAACTCTCAGCGAGGCAGAATCCTTCCCAGCCACATGCATAGCCCTCGCTACTTAGGGTGATCTAGCGACCCCAGATCTCCTCTGCTGGGGGCCTGATCATCTGGTGTGGGAGGGATGGATGGGGTCGGGTCCTGGTCCCCCAAAGGCCGAGGGGTTCCATCCCTCATGCACCTGGGAGCCTCAAGCAGCCTCACAGGGCGTCTTTCCCCGTGTTGAGTCTGGGATGGGTCCAGCTTTGGCCCTGAGGTAGACAGCAGATATGGAATCATGGGCTCAGGGGTCAGATCTGGCTGAGTTCACATACCAGCTCTGCTGCTCTTAGCTCTACGTCCTTGGGCAAGTTGCTTAACCTCCATTTCTTCATCTCGTCACTCATTATGTAAAGTGGAGATAGTTACATCCTAGGGTTATATCAGGATTAAATGAATTGGTACATGTAAATTTCTTAGAACAGTGCCTAGGACCTGAGGAGTGGTCAGTGAGTAATAGCAGGAGAGGCGAATGGGGAGTTAGTACTTAATGAGTCCAGAGCTTCAGTCTGGGGAGGTGAAAAGCTCTGAAGATAGATGGTGGTGATGGTTGCACAGCTTAGTGCCACTGAACTGTACACTTAAAATGGTAAATTTTATGTATACGCTGCCATAATTTTTTAAAAAGTAACAGCTATTACTATTACTTCGTGGGGCCACCTTCAGCTCCTCATAGAGCTCTAGGGTAAACGTGGCATCCGGGCCAGCTGGAAGGAGGAAAGGCCTTCTCCTCCAGCATGGAGTTTAGATTCCACGCTGGGCTCCAGCACCTTCTCCCTCTGAAGAGCATTAAGTTCTCAAGTCCTCCAGGAGTTCCACCAAGGAGGCTGGTTACCTGGGGAGTCCTCCAAATCATAGACAGACACACAGACATATCAAAGAGAAGGACACACAGAAACACGCCCAAGGAGGCAGAAAGGAAGGGCTACTGAAGGGGTGATCTAGGAGAGAACCTTGGTCTCTGGAGATGCGTGCTCCAGGCGCTCCAGATAAGACCTTGAAGAAAACGGGATGGAGTGGGGGAGGCGTGACCAACCACACGCTCATTATATCGTCCAGGTCTTGGCTCAGGCTCTGCCCACTTGCAGTAGCCTTTCTCTCCTCTGGTCCTTTCCAAAACCTCACGAACCCTCCCATGCTCTCAGGCTGGGCTGACAGCCACCTCCTGCAGAGGGCTCTCCCTGCTTCTCCAGCCCTCCCCAGTCTCTGCACTGAGCGTCAAAGCCTCAGTGTATTACTTAGTTCTAGCTCAGCTGTTGTTCACCAATCGCTTTGCATCTCCTCCTTAAAAACGGGAGTTGTGGCCTTTCTTCTCTGCACGCCTCACCTTGTACACTGCCACTAATTGTGCAGACCACACTTCCACTTTTTTAAATGATGGCATGTTGATGAATTTTTAGAAAAATAAATATATGAGATATTTCTCATCAGTACTTGCTAAAGTATGTTTCCAGGAGCACCAGTTCCATAGAATATTATGAGAGTTATTATGAGAAAAGAGGGTTCCATAGTTTTAATGTATTTGAGAAGCACTAAGCTAAGTAAAGCCAAACAGGCTTATTTATTACAGGACATATCAGAGACTAAGACATGCAAACAATTACTTTAGTAGTGTGCTGGCGCCAGCTCTGACCAGCTCAAGAGAGCTGATTCTGCACATCTCTTCCCAACTCACATTCATTCATGCAACATAGGTAACTTGAAATTGGCCATAGTTGGAGTATTTACATAGTGAGAGTATTGTAGTATCAGCAAACACTACAAATCTGGGATTTCTTTTTTTCTTTTTTCAAAGAACTGGTTTACCTGCACATGCTGAATATCACTTCAAGAAGAGACTATGGCATGCAGGTTTTCTTAATGTATTTGGCCATAACATTCCTTTCTCACCTTTTGGGAAGTATTTTGAAGGAAGTAGTATTCCACAGGACATCCTTTGGGGAAAGTTGTCCTATGCAAAGATACTTTAACTAAATACCAAGGGGAAAGAGTGAGAGGAACTTAGATTAATTGAGCATCTACCGTGTGCCCAGCAAGATGTTTGTGCTTTATGTACATTATTTCATTTTTATTTTCACAATGACACTGGAAAGAGATATAGATAGTACCCACATTTTACAAATGAAGAAACAAAAGATCAAAGAATTTTCCCAACTTCACACGGCCAGGATGTGGCAGCACAAAGGCTATCTCAGTCAGGGCTTATAATGTCTAATGGGCAGTATTTACAACAAGGTTTAGGTAATAGTTTTAGACACGTTTGTTAAATGATGGGTAGACAGGTTATGAGCTGTATTTAGAATCTAGTCATCTAGAGTTGCCAGAGATACTTCTAGAAAAGAAAAGTTACTCAAAATCTCAACTGGCCCACATGTTGTCTTCTTCCTACTTATTATCGGCCATGCACAGAATATCCCAGGTGGAAGTGATGGAGGCCAAGCCTGGGGGGATATTTTGGTGAGAGGATCACAGAAAGCTTCTCTGGACTGCAGATAAAACAAGGGGAAGGACATTCCAGGTAGAGGGAACAGTATATGTGAAGGCCCAGAGGCAGAACAGAGCTTGACTCAAATAACTCAAAGAAGGCCAGTGGGGCTGAAGCAGAGTGAGAAAGGGGCAAAGGGAAGGAGATGATGTTGGGTCAATCAGCAAAGGTGAGGCCCTGAAGGCCTCATTATTCCAAGCGCAGTGTGAAGCTGCTGGAGGCTTTCAAGCTGACTGACATGCCAGATGTCCTGGGAAATACATTGGGACCCCCAAATCACACAGTCTTGTAAGCTAGGGAGCTCATCAGCTATCCCCCTCAGGCTGAGCATGATAAGGGGGCCAGTGCACCTTTGCTGCAGCAAATTTTCTTCCTCTGTCATAAATTAATCAACTCAGTCCATCAGTACCTGCTTATATGCAAGGCATTCTATTCCCAAACTCTGGGAATAGTGAGCAATATGTGCTAGATAAATCCCAAGGAACTTACATCTAGTGGAGGAAGCAAGCGATAAAATTAATCATTTAATATGAAATTGTGATAAGCTCTATATGGAAGATAAAAGTTATGAAGAGTGTGCGGGGAGATGAGGAGAGGAGGAAGCCACATCAAATGAGACAGTCTGGGTAGGCTTCTCTGAGGAGCTGATGCTTGATCTGAAGCCTGTATGAAAAGAAGCCCCTGACCATGGGGTAACTAGAGAGTGCTCCTGGTCGAGGAAAGAGCAAGTACAAAGGCAGCCTTGACTGGAGGGTCAGGGTGAAGTCCTTCCTGCTCAGCTACAGAGATGGGCTTAATCTGGGCAAGATTATCAGACTGGGGTTAAAAAGCCAGAAGGACCATGAAGTAGGGCAGGAGCCCACATGACCACAGTCAGGTTAGCAGGCCAGAGTCAATGCTGGAAGGGTTGCCATGCTGAAGAGCAGGCATCAGATACCCCATCAGAGGATCCAGCAAGTCTTATCCTGTACCTCACTCATCTGCCCTTGCCCATAGACTAAATCCTGGAAGCCTGAATTTCCAAAAAGATGTTCAAACTTATTCAAGATATGCAGGTTTTAACAAAATTACATGAGACATCCATTTTGGCCATTCAGATTTACTGGCAAGAGGGAAATTATGGGTAATACCCAGGAGTGTTGAATAAGCCTCTTGGCTTACAAGGAACTGAGATTCATTCAAGTGATAGCAAGTTAATGAGAGCGAGGGAGCATAAGCATTTGTTTTGAGGACACTTGCACAATAATCCAGAGGAGAACAAGAAAGCCCTTGGGAAGTACAGGGATGCCAAAGAATCTTGCTTCTCTGTTAACACAGTTACTCTGCTCCTCTCTCTGTCTCTTACAACCAACTCCTCTGCCTTACGCCTGGTTTTTTCTCCCATAATACTCTGGCTGGTGCATAGCTAACTGCCCCCTCTTGTCCACTCTTTAGCTAATGAACTTTAGACCTTTTTCCCATTGCTCACTGATAAATTCTTTCCTTGTTCCCAAAATAAATTCCCAAAAGAAGAAATCTGATTGGCTCAGACCATCTCTTCATACCAAGTGATTAGCCATCCTTGGCCCAGGTGTTCACTCCTGGGCCAATCAGCTGTAGCAAAACTCAGCACTGGAGCATGTGCGGTTTTCTTAAAAATTCTGGCTGGCTGCACAACTATCACGGGTGTGTAGGGTGACCTGCTCATTCCACGTGCCTGGGACTTTCCAGGTTTTAAAACTGAAAGTCTCGTGTCCCTGGATCCTCCTTAGTTCTGGACAAACTGGGAAAGTTAGTCACCCTATAGTTGTGGGTGGGGCAGTTCGCTGTGGAGTTCTGGAAGGACTGATGGAGTGACGGACACCTTTGGCATCTCAGTGGTGGTCAGGGTTTAGGGAAATCAGCATTTGTATCCACTGACAGTGGGAGAGAAGATTGTTATGACCTTTCTGGGGGGAAAATCTGGAAATATGTATAAAAAGTAAAAAAAAAAAAAAAATGTGTATCTTTGACTTAGAAACACCTGCGTAATTTAACCAAAATAATCAGCCCAGGGTGCAAAGATTCATGGGCAGAGCCATTCATTGAAGCATTATTTGTAAAAGTGAAATAATGGAAGTAACTTAAATAACTACCAGTAGAGAATAAGTGAAATTAAACCAGAATGTATCCAATGAGTACTTCACACCATTAAAAATGATGATGTAGCTTGTAAATACTGATGTGGAACTTTGCCATGAGATATTCTTAACAAGAAAAGGAGGTGACTAAATATTTATTATTACATGAATAATCGCATTTATGTAAAATGGTGGGGGGGGGTGCATCTAAAAAAGTTGTGGAAATATCCCAGGGTGAGATTGCAGATGACATTCATCTTTAAACTGTTTTGATTTTTCTCAATGTTTTGCAATGAGTAGTCTTTCCATATTTGGATTTTTTCCCATTTTTTAAAGACATAAAAAAATCCTGGTCCAACAAACCTGATGAAATAGTGTTTTCATTCAAAAGATGTTTTTATTTTCCAATTTTGTTCTGGTCCATTAATTTTAGAACACATAAGGGTTTGACTCAGGTTCCAGCTGATCCACTCGGGTTTGGTTTTGTTTAAAAACAAAAACAACGTTGACTCCATCTGAATTACATTTATAGAAAATTAATATTGGGGTTTGGTTTAGGATTCGGCCAGTTAAGCAGTTGGTTCCTATTCTTGGTTCATGGTTTGATGCAGTTCAAGTCATTCCTCAGAATTCCCACAATAACTCTGAATAGTTGGAATGAAGGCAGAGAGGTTTGGAACCTGAATTATCCAGAAAATTGCTGTGTCTCTCAGCCTGGAAGGCCCTGCAAACATCCATTCCCCCAGGGCACAGAACAAAGCCACAGCTGGGACATTTCCAGAAGGCCTGTTGACCCTGACCATGGTGTGGCCAGAGCAGCACTGCCCTGGGACCTTGGCTCCACTGCAGCTCTTAACCTCTGCTTGCTCTCATGAGACAGGGGCCAGCCCCATGGCCCAGCAGGGCTTCGGGGCTTCCCTCTTCCATGCCAGGCCCAGGCATGGTCACCCAAAGCAGCTTCATTTGGTCTGTGCAATCCTTGGTAGAATTCCTGCAGTATGAGGTAATCGTTCAGCCAAAGCTGCCATGCCAAAAAATGGCTTGCTTAAGGACAGTGTGAGTGGTGACCGGAGCTCATCACCAACAAAACATGCATTTTGCTCCTTTTTAATGTCTTTAAAGGTGTGCCCCCTGGCTGTGTGGAGGACTTGGTAAGGAGAAGGTGAAGGAGATGTAAAGATGAAAGGGAGGCAAGCATGATGAAGGTCAGTTCCTGCCTTAGACAAGTGCTTCTGTGAAGTGAGCTGGGGCAGTACACTCACCCCAGCCACCAGACACAGTCCCCAAAGAGCCCTGGAGGACCCTACGCCCTGATGCTTTCCGAGAGACCATCTAAGCCTCGGCCGGGATGGTTTTACAGCTGTGTTCTGAAATCGCTAGGTGGGTACCTCAGTTTCCTCATTTGTGAACAAGAAGAGGAAAAGCATGCCTCTCTCCCAGGGTTGTCATGAATATTAAATGCAATAATCTTTCTGAAATTGCCTGCTGTACAGCCTGCCACCAGAGGTGTCCTAAGGGCAGTAGGAATGATATGCCTGGGGTGCAGGTTAAAAGGGGCTGCATCACATGTAGATAATTTTAAGAACATTATAAAGTTCACTAAAATCCATTGTTTATGATCTGCACACATCAACTTTTCTAAATAACGTCAGTAATAAATACCCTTCATCGTTTATGTCGACCCCTCTAACCATCCCTGAGCTGGACACACCATTGCCTGCCACTGACTGTACACTCATCAGTGATAGATTCTGCTCTTGTATTATTAAATGTTATGTGATGACAACACGTAATCTGATGCTCTGCACACAGACGAGAAACAATGTGGTTTCTCATCTGTGTGCAGGTACTGGCAATTTACAGAATGTTTTGACAGGCATATTCCCTCCTAATTCTCACACTGACCCTACAATATAGGTACAGTTGTGCCCATTTTACAGATGAGGAGACAGAGGCTTGGGCAGGTAAAGTGTCCAGGGGCATTTATGAAAGTTAGATACAGTGCCTCCAAGCCCCTTCCCCACCAGTCCAAGGCTTAAAGCATTACCTCCAGAGGTTCTCAGGAGGGAGAGAACAGACCAAGCCATTAGTGCTTGGAGCTCATTGGTAGAGAGAGGAGACAGGGAAACACTCCTAATTCATACTAGGCACTCCCACTTCTTATCATATTTAGGCCTCCTAGAGGCCTCTAGAGGCAGGTACTATCCTCAGTTCACAGGAAAGGACACCACATCTCAGGAAGATAAAGTTTACTTACCTGAAGGCACAAGGACAAATAAGAGCCAGAGCCTAAAAGCGAACGCTGGTCACTTTGAGACTAACGCCCCTCCCCTCCCTCTTTTCGAAGTGGCCCTGAGCAGAAGAATGGCTTGACAGCACAGCTGACTGGGAAGGGAGTGAAGATTTGAGCTTCTGAATAAGGGGTGCTTGGGAAAAGGAATGCTGAGTCCCATGCTTCTCAGAATCACTGGTGGTTCCAAGTTGAGGTCGAGGGGTGGAAGAGATGACTCAAGTATTCTCTATATGGCCTGGGTTTTTCCTGACTTACGCTAACACGAGTCCCTGATCAGTTGTGTGGCAAGTGCCCATGGCTCCTGGGGAGGCGAAGGAACGTGTCCGCGTCCGCTCACGAATTGATTCTAAGCTTGCATCACTGGAGAGGGGCTGGGGCTGGGAATCGTCATTCATTGGTTCATTTATTACCCATCATGAGTTTTTATCAATATTTTTATTTGTATTATTATAGTAATATATGCTCACGTTAAAAATTCAAAAGATGCTGAAGGGAAGACAGAAAAAATCAAAAGTCACAGAAAGAGATCATCTTAAAGGAAGAGTGACATTCAAATATGGGTGGGATGACACAGGAGGCAACAGGAGGAAGCTGATCTCTTAGAATTGAGTCAGGGAGGCCAGGAGTGTCCAGCCCTCCAGGGAATGACAAGGGCCAGGGAGGAAGGTGAGGGGCCATTAGAGTGGAGGTGAGTGATTTTGGAGCAAAGAGGAGAAGAGGGAGCAGGTCTGGAACAAGATGCAGGACTCTCCTGGAGAAAGGGCAAGAGCAGAACACAGGGTGCCGATGAGAAAGACTGGTCAGAGGCCAAAGGGGGCCTCAGCACCAGAGGGCTCTACATCAATGAAGTGAACATCAATTTGCTGCAGATGAATTCCTTCTTTGTCTCCCTCCTCAGATCCTCCATCTGCCCCTCAGTTGCCCCCTGTCTTCCCCTTAGTCTCTTTTTTCTGCCCCTCAGTCTTCCCCTTCTGCCAGAAGAATTCCCTTTAACATTTCTTTTCATGCAGATCTGCTGGCAATGAATCATCTCAGCTTTTGTTGATGTGTACAAGTCTTAATTTTGCCTTAATTTTTTAAAGATATTTTGGGGAATACAGAATCCAAATTTGACTCTTTTCTGTTTCAGCACTTTAAAAACATTGTTCCATTTTTCTTCTGGCCCATATGGTTTCTCTTGAGAAGTCCACTATCATTCTTGTCTTTGTTCCTCTGTACTTAAGGTGTCTTTTTTCTCGGGCTGCTTTTATTTATTTATTTTTAATTTTTTTTAATTGAAGTATAGTTGATTTACAAAAGGGCTTGTGTCATGTCAACTTGAGTCTCATGTCCTATCCTGAAGCTGGAGTTGGGATCAGCTAAGCATTAGACCACATCCCTTCCAGGGTGGCTGCTGTCCAAGGCTTGGGCTACTTGGGGAAAATCTGCAGGATCCCCAAAGAACATGTATGCCTTTGGATTTCACAAATTTTACGTAAGCCTAAGACTCTCATAATCTCCATGGTCAGTCCCCAAGTTAACCCTGAAAGTTGCCCAAAGGAGCGACGAGCCAAGCCTGTTTTTAAAAGGTGAAGCATCTGAAAGCCTTGGAATTCAGAGGTCTTATATGACATTTCAGGCAGAAATTTTTAATTACCAGAAAGATCACTTATTCTAGGGATCAGAGAACCTGAGTTCTGGGCCTGAGATTCATTGCACAGTGTTGAGAAAATAACTTCCCATCTGTGGTCTCCAGTTTCTCTGTCTAAAACAGATTGGGCTAGATAACCTGTAAGTGCCTTTCCATTTACGACATCCCAAAGAATTCTATGTGCTGGGCCCTATCTCAAGGTGCTTAAAATCCTAGAATTGAAGTGAAGGGTGGACTGTCCTTCTGATATCCCACTAAGATATTCTATTTCTTGCAAATGTGCTTATATGGAAATCTAAAGAGGCCTTGTAGATTAAAAACAAAAATCCTACCTTGGACTTCACAACTGAAACAGCTCTTAGAATCTTAGAACTTTATCCTGAAGTGAATCTTATATATATTTTCAGTCTTTCGTCATCGTTTGAAAATTGAGGAAACGGGGTCCCAAGAGGGGAGGTGATTTGTCCGAGGTGATACAGTGAGTCCATGGTTGAACCTAACCCTGCCTTGCCCACAGCATACACCCTGAATCCCACAGGGCTGTTTCTTCACCACCCCCTCTCCCCTCTGGCACCACCTCCTGTCTCTGCAAGCTCTGCTGCCTCTGCAGTGGAACATTCCTGCACAGAGGGGATTAAAAGAGCAGGGGTGGAATGCTAAATCTCCCTGCCCATTGGCAATAGCCTCTCTCCTGAACTGAGCCCAGCAGGCCTTGGCTCAGGGGAAGCCAGCAGCCCTGGGTTGTCAGAACCAACGTCAATCCACGTGCCATGAGCTGTCCACACACTGTTTTCTGTCAAGTAAAGCCCCCAAAACAAGTGCTCTTAGGTGGGGTCACTGCCGAGTTTGGGTGTTGTCTGGAGCCTTTCTGGGCCAACTCTGTCCATGTACCTTGCCAAGCTCAATGGAGCCATGGGAGACCCTGGGCCAAGCTTTGTGTGAAGCCAGGCCAAGTTTCAGAGTGTCCAGCGCCAAGGCTCAACGTCTGGTTCAGTGGAGAAAGTATGAGGTCCAGATGCTTGTCTCCAGTCAACTTCTTTTTGGCTTTCTGACCTTGGACCTAGATGACCTGTTGGAGCCTCATGACCTGTGTGTATAAAATGGAGACAGTGTCACCTCCCCATCTTGGAGCACCTTATCCACTTTCTCCCATCTTATGCACTGGGTACTTGCAGAAGTCTGAGGTCCCATACCTACCTTACATACAGAGAGGATAAATAATATGTACTCTCTGGTTGGCTCTCAGTCACCCATTAAAGAGTGGTATTAAGGGTGTGGATGCACTAAAATTCTTCCAATAACAATGAGTATTTCCAAACCCATTCACTAATGACCTAAAATGATCCAGAAGCTTTGCTAAGTACTAAAGATAACAGAGCTAACAATGCACCATCATTGCCTTCAAGGGACTTTTAATGATGAAGAAAAACAAACAAGGATTACTATTATTTATAAACCACTGGCTTCTAAGGAGAGATAGAAGGACTTTGCTGAGTACTTATGTCTGGAATATCTGGGATAAGACCGATTTGCTCTATGGAAGAAAGAGTGAGAGATATTAGGGAAGGGATGAAGAGATGGGGAACAAGTACATACACGCTGGCAAAATAGTGTCCTGTGTAGTAAGAGTAAGTGAGAAGCCCTAGTTAGCAACTCAGCCAAAGAAACAGGGAGAAAAACCATGTTAAGTGGAAATTTATGAGGTTACATGATGTCAAATTCCCTTTAGACTCCTCCCGCCCAGAAGTCTTCAGTAAAATCTTCCATGTCAGTTTTTTTTTTTTTTTCCTGAGTAATATAAAGAGGTGCCAAGTCCCATGTTCTAGAGAGCATGAGACCAGGACAGGATATCCATTGCTACAATAATGGTGTGTAACAAACAACCCCCAAACTTCAATATATAATAGTAATTCTTTATTGCTTATGAATCTGGGGTCAGCTGGGGTTAGCTAAGAGGCTCTTCTCATCTTGATTACTCTTGCTCACATGTCTGGGGTCAGCTAGGTGTTAAGGATAGCCTTGACTGAGTGACTAGGGCACCTTGGCTCTGCTCCACATATCTCTCTTGCTCCAGCAGGCTAGCTCAGGCATGTTCTCATGTTGATGGCAGACTTATAAGAGCTCAAGTGCAAGTGCTTCTTCAAGTCTCTACTTGCTTCAACTTTCTGAACATCCCACTGGCCAGAGTAAGTCAGATGAGATGACCAAACTCAGAATCAAGGAGTGGAAAATATACTTTGCCTGTTAATGGACAGGGATGGACAGCATTCGAGGTGGTGGCTGTTTTTTCAGCCTGAGGACTACCTGAGGAGCAGTGTCCCCACCTGACCCTCTGTGGACATGTGGCATAAGCAAGAAATAAGCTTTCTTTGTTTTAAGATATGAGGTTTGGGGGTTTTGTTACTGCAGTAAACCTAGCAATCCTAGCCTTTCATTACTGGTATAACCATCTTATATTGATTGCTTATAACGTGCCAGGTACCATGGTAAGAACTTTATGTACATTTGGTATTTATTCATTCCACAAATATTGACTGTCTCTTTCATGTCTAAGACTGAACTTAATTCATCCTCATAACAATCCAGCAAGGTAGATACTACTATCTCAATGTTATAGGTAAAGAAACTGAAGCTCAAATTGCTTAAATAATTTGTCCAAAGTCATACAGCTAGTAAATGGCAGAGCAGGATTTAAACACAGGTCTGATGAATTCCAAGGATCAAGCTCTTAGCTACTCTATCCTACTATTTTTCTATCAATGCCCCTTCCTGGGGACTGTCACAGGAAAAGTAACTTGCCATTAGAAGTGGATTTGAATATAGTGGACCACTTAGTTCAGGGCATTTAAAGCAGGAAAGGTCGTCTACTTGGTCAGGCTCCCTCACACATGTTTGATCCACACCCTAGTCCCACTTAATGTCCATGGCTTTTAACACCAGCTTGAGTGGCAGAGCACCTGGCATCCCCACCAGTGAGTTTTGTTTCCCCAGACAGAGATTTTCTTTCCCCAGTGTCACATCTTACAGCCAAGCTGCAAGGAGACACGTCGTTAAATGTTGGCTTGGCAGCCGGAAGCCTGCTGAGCCATGGTCCAGGCTCTAACCACACCTCATCCAGGGGAGGGTTGAATCAGTGCGGAGAGAGAAGGCACAAGCCTTAAGCCAAACCGTGATGGGAAGGGGAAGTAGAGAAGAGAGAATGGAGCAGGCCTGACAATCCCTCTCCTTACCTTTCCCCTTAAGAGAGAAAAGAGAGGAGATAGAAAGATTAAGTCGAGAGTGAGGAAGGTGGGAAGAGCAGTTTTCACCCACTCAGGACAGGAATTCATTCATCCTTTCATCCACGAGGCATTTATTCAGCATCTACTCTGTGTCAGTCATGATGCTGGGGACTGGAAAATCTCAGACAGTTAAATCATGGTCCCCATTTAGAGGAGATCACAGATTGGTAGGAGAGACAGATTGGTAAACAAGTTAAAAGATGTTTATTGTACTCCCTTCTCTGAAATCCACTGAAAACAACACAAAGAATAAAAATAATAAAGACAATTCCATCTTCAGTGAAACTAGGAAATCACTATGGGGCTGAGATGATTTAACTCCTTACCAGAGTTCATTCTTGTCTTTCTACAATAGAGAGGAGTAGGTAGGGAACAGCTGCCCAGGCAGGGGCCACATTTCTCAGCCTCCCCATTGCATATCACTGAGCCATGTGACTAGTTCTCATAGTTGGAACATGCACAGAAGTGATCTGGGCCACTTCTGGGCCAAGGTGGTTAAGAGATGGGTGTACCTTTCCCCTCCTCCTCTTCTTCTTCTTCTTCCTCCTCCAGCTTGCTAGAGAGCAAAGGAGTAGAGGTGTGGGTGGGCCAATGAAAAGTAAGGTTCTTTGTAGTGACTCAGTTCCAGGAGGTGGGAGGGCAAGAGAGACAGGGCCAAAGGAGGCACTGTGTAGGTAGCTAGCATTATTTTTTCAGCCTTGACTCCCGTTCCTTAAATGTCCTTGAGGTGAGGTAGAAGAGGGAGGGAAGCAACAATCAGACTTGAAGCGAATCACCAGAAGAGATACACATCAATGTTAAAGGACCAGTCAGAGGGCCAACGAGCTATGGGTCTTCTTTGTGACCCACACTGAATTCGCCCCTGGGGGAATGCTTGGAAACCCAGGCAGAGCATATTGGGTAACAGATTCTGAGACAAGAAACTCACGGGGAATCTGCTGGCAGCCCTAGCTTACTGCCTTATCCCACCCCCTTACATCCCTCAGAAAATAACAGACCAGAGTAAAATATTTCCAAAGTAAAACTTCATATATGCAGACAGGATCTAATATGGAGTAACAAAAATTGAAAATAATAATAAAACTCTAATAGAGCGAAAAAATAGCATCAGCAAGATGTGGAATTTATTCGGTTGAGAGCAGAGCCAGTAATATAGAGAGTAGAGATTTTCTTAAAAATAGAAGAAAAGGGAAAATAATAAAAACAATGAAATAAGATAGAAGGCAATACTTATGAAATACAAAGGGTATTCAAATATGCATGCTGGGCATTCCTGAAGAAAAGAACAGAACAAGGGGACAAATATATTCAAAAATAATATAGAAGAAAACTTTTTCTGAATTAACGAAATGCCTGAATCTACAGAATTTAAAAAAAAATAGCCTCAGTATATTATGGAACTTTGATGGACAATATTCAGATAGTAAAATCAGGAAATATTCTAAAGAAAACATCAGGCTGACCTACGACTTTATCCTTTAATGCCAAAAGACATGGTAGCAATGGGTACAAAATTCTGAAGGTAATGAGTGTGTTCCCAAATTTGATAGCCAGTCTGGTTGTCTTTCATGTATAAAAGTAGTGGGAAGACATTCACAACACACAGACTCAGAAAAAATAGGACACCGCCCTCATAAGTTCATGGTGGATGTGGGAGGAATAGGGGACTTGATAATGAAAGTTAGTCTCCCAAAAGATATATCAAAATTACCAATTTAGGGAAGGAGAAGCTATGAAATTCATGAGTTGGTGGTAAACATTATACTCATTTAAATATAGAACTAAGACTAAACAGCTGTGGGGATTATGGTTACAGAACAGAATGTAAATGTCCTAAACCACAGCCACGTATAAAAAGAAATCACTTAACCAACAACAATGGCAGAGGAAGGGATGTGGGGAGATGTACATATGCCTTGACTTTTACATCTTACATGGTGGAGAATCTGTGAATTGGATATGGAATAAAATTGATAAATCAAGAGATAAATGTTTAGGTATACTGTTTAAAGCTGTAAGAATAACCACTTCAAGGACTAAAAACAAACTATAAACCTTCCAAACCATTAGAAGAAGATAGTGGGGGGAAAAGAAACCTCATAAATGAAATGAGAGAGAGAGAGAAGGAGGTAGGGAGGAAGAGGGAGAGGGAGGGAGGAAGGGAGGAAAGAAGGAAGGGAAGGGAAGGGAAAGGAAGGCAAGGGAAGGGAAGAGGGAGGGAGGGAGGGAAGAGGAAGGAAGGGAAGAAGGAAGGAAGGAACCATATAGCAAAATATAGAAAATGAAGTAAACATTTTTTTAATAAAATAAAATAACTGATTTTAGGCCAAACATTGATAGAGCATTAATATAAACAATGTGCTTTTCTACAGATATAAATAAGTCCAAAAAGGGAAAAGTACAAATTACATAACAATAGCTTTATATGATCCATTTTGGATTAAACAACTAACTCTACATACCCACATCCTCATATATGCTTACTTATACATAAAAATTTCTGGAAACCTTCCAAAGAAATTGCTAATAATGATTAGCTTTGGGGGATGGTGCTGGAAAGATTAGAGGAGGAGAGAGATTTTATTCTTCACTTTATACAGAAAACGTGTTACATCTATATTTTAATATGTAACTTAAATATCAAGGAAGTATAATACAATATGAAAAATGCCATAGTGGCAGAACGTACAAAGGGCTTTGGAAGGTCACAGGAGGGAAGAGCTAATTATGCCTGAAGGAGTTAGAAAAGGCTTCAGAAAGTAGATGACATGCGACCTGAGCCTTAAAGAATGACTGTCATTTTTTGAAGTACAGATCAAGCAGACAAAGCAGAAGCAACAGAGGCAGAAAATTACATGTATTTTTCACAAATGATGAGCATTCCTGGGGTGATGGGAGCACATGGCGTATGTGCGTGCTGGAAGCTTGGGTCCACTCCTCCCTGGGACTGAATGCAGGCTAACTGACAAGCCGTGCAGAAGTCTGAGAAGAATGCAACAGAAAGAATAGGATGTTTCTAGGGGGAGGACCAAGGCTGGCCATCCCCTGAGCATCAGCAGGAGAGCAGGCAAGCAGAGGTGGATTCTCAGGGCCCCCTGCACTCCCACTCAGCTCAGCCTGGTTTCCCTGCCCCCATGCCCACCCCCAATCCCCACCCTCAGGAGCAGGCAGGGGGTGTTGGCAGCAGTTTCTGAATGGAAGGACCTACCAGCTTGTGTGTTTGGCTGGTACTTTTTTGGTTACATGTCTATTTCGTTCTTTTCTCCCTGCAGACCAGCTTTTTATTATTTTTATTTATTTATTCATTTGCTTTTCTGTACCAAATGGCAAAAAAATGACCACTCCAGCTCTAGGGTAACATCACGTCCCTGCTGCAGGGCTGCCAATCATCCCACTAGTTTTGCTGTTTTTGTTCCAGATTCTCAAGCGAGACCATCTGATTGGCTAGCATGAGTCAAGGGTCCAATATGGTCCAATTGGCTCTAGTCAAGGGTCTGAAGTCTAGGGAATAGAAATATGGCCCCAGGAGCCCACTTTATGCACATAGGTGATGGGCAGTTTTTGGAGAATGTAGTAAGGGTCTAAAGATGTCTGGTAGACTCTGCCCCTATTGGTGGGCATGGTAACAGGTGGCTGTGTCCCTTCCCTTTGTCCCTCTCTCTCTGACCCAGGCTCCACTTGTACTTAGCACCCACTTTCCCCTCTCAGACCTGAGGCTGGCTCGCAGCATTCTGGGGGCAGCTTAAGCCAAGTGTTCTTCCCCATAACTACCTTCTTTCCTCTTTTCCCTCAGGCTGAAAGCGCGCCTGCAAAGTCTTCCTGTCCCCACCTCCACCATCACTGGTTTCACTGAGATGCCCCGGATTGCGTCAGGGTAGATGTAAAAATGCCCGCACTTTCCCAGAATACAAAAATCTATTTTCTGTTAAGTGTGACCTTGCCTAAACCTTTCCAGACACACGAGCACCTGGTTTCCTTTTAAAGCCTCCCGGAAGAGATTACAAGTGCCAGTGGCCAGTCATTCCTGGATTCACCCCAAAGGGAAGATCTTACACACAGTTAACCGGTAGCTCAAGAGCGTCACTAGCTGCCTTCAGCTCAGCTTTCATGGGTGGCATCCACCTGGCCAGTCTGATAAGCACAGCAGTCCTGGCAAGCATTTTCATCTTGATTTTGAATCAAGCCATGTTGATGTTTCACAGGGTCCAGGGCATAGACGTGGGAGCTTCCCCCCGGCCCCCCACCAGCAAGGTCCCACTGGTCCATCTCTGTGAGACTGCAGGAGGGGAAAGGGAAGTTCTGGAAGAGAAACAAGAGGTGAGCAGCCATGACTGAGAAACAAAGCTTTAAGGAGGGGGTTACTCCACCAAGGCATCACTCCCTCTTCAGCACCATTTTGGCTTCCCCTGCAGCCTGAGCCCACATCCTCCTCATCCTGGGAGGCTCACATTCAGTGCCACCACCTCTTTCCTGCTAGTCCAGCTTCTGTGTCTGGAGTGTGGTACCTGTGGGCCTCTCTGTCTTCTTCGGAGGGAGCAAATACATGAGCCCTCGACACCCCACGTGGACAGAGGAAACGAAGGCACAGTGGCCTCCACTCTGAAATCAGAACTCTCTCTGGTGCCCTTCCCTGACAGTCTTTAACTTCTCACTCCCTGCCTTCCTAGGAGTACCTGATCTGCCTTCTGCCTGCTAGAGCTCTCACCTGGTAGAGGGATGCAGGGCAGGTGGAGAATTACCCTCCCAGCACGCCGTATCTCCTGCTGGACATGCTGGGGACAGTGCAGAAAGTGAATCAAGGGCGTTGGGAGTTGGAAGGGGGCTCGTTGTGAGTGCAGGAAAATGGGTGACACTGCCGTGCTCTATGTAAGTGGCCCGAATCCAAATAAGGTCATAACAGCTGTCTCCAGTCCGTCTGAGCCTCAGGAATCCAGGAAGCCCAGAGCAGTGAGAAGGCGGTCAGGAAGGAGGCTGGACCAGACAGCCCAGCTGTCTCATCAACCTGCTTGGTGACCTTGGGCAAGCGACGTTCTCTGAGCTATAGTTCTCTCATCTATAAAAAAGAGCTAAGAACGGTTGGTACTCAATAAAAAGTAGCTGCTGTAATTTTTGTTATTTAGAAAACAGAGAAAGCAGGTATGAATTCCAATTCCTATTTGTGCCAGGGGATGCCCCAGAACAAACTCAGAACCAGGTGGCCTCTGGGCCTTTGGGGTGGGAGTAGATCTCAGAGCAAAGGTTACAGTCAGAATGAATGGCTTCCTATATATTAGCAGTGGTGCTCATGATGTCCTGTGAAATGGGAATCAGTATTCCTGTTTTACAGCTGCAGCAACTGAGACTCCAAGTAGTTCAGTCACCCAGTCACCCAACTATTAGGTGGTAAAACTGGGATCTGAACCAGGTCTGTCTGGCTCCAACGCCCAGAGGCCGTTCACTTTCCAACCTCACCCCAACCCCCCACTAACACTCATACTAACACCCAACGAGGGTGCTTTGGCCACTTCCCTACACTGGACTTTTCAGCTGCCAATCTAAGCAGAGACCCTCCCTTCCCTAACCCATCTCTATGATCTTGTACTCCACCCCCATCCCCACTACCCCTAGCCCTACCAAAAGCTAGAGGAGGAAAGAAAATAATTTTCTTAGTGCCCATTATTTGCTGGGTGTTCCCACCACTAATCCTAAAAGATATGTTATTATTACCATTTTACAGTTAAGGGGACTGAGGCTTGG
This sequence comes from Balaenoptera physalus, assembly GCF_965194825.1. Taxonomy (NCBI): domain Eukaryota; kingdom Metazoa; phylum Chordata; class Mammalia; order Artiodactyla; family Balaenopteridae; genus Balaenoptera; species Balaenoptera physalus. The sequence continues at coordinate 14,896,852 of NC_138892.1, forward strand.
GCGCTTAGGTCAGCTGCCCAAGGCCCGTGCTAACACTTGGAAGAGCAAGGATTCAAAGCTGGCTTTGCTCACTCCCTGGCTGTTGTCCAAGACGGCCTCTCACAGGACACCAGCCCAGGTATTTTACCTGCCAAGGGCTGCCTCAGGACAGCCCCAGGACTGAAAACACAGCCCAGCACTGGAGGCAAAGGGATGCTTCCATCCAGGGAGTAAATCGGGAAACAAACATGGCTAGACAGCCCCCAGGTGGGGAATTTGGGAGGAATGGGAGCAGTGGAGGATGGGACTTTGCCTGAGGGCCAGGTATAAAAAGTCTTTCTGAAAAACTGGGTACAGAGACTTGGAGGTGAAACATGGGCTACCATCCAAGCCTCTGGATTTAGGAGTTGTTTTCCAAATTCCTGTCAGAAATCCCATAATTAAAAAGGATTGAAAGCAGGTCATTACATCCCAAGCAGCAGACAGTGGGGATAAAGAGTTTTCAGGCTGCCCAGCGCCGGCTAACAAAGGGAAAAATATTTCTCTTTCCCCAGATGCTAACCAAGTAGCATTCCCCCAGGCAAGACTTCCTACCACTGAAAAATATATATGAATACCAGTTCTGAATCGGGAAGCAACAGAAGTCAAATATCCACCCAGCCGTCAGAGCCCGAAGCACAGGACAGGACCCCAGGCTAAGGACTCAAGGATAGGGGCTTATGTTCTCATGTGCCCCAGACCTATGGAGTCACTTATTGCCCCACTTAACCCTCAGTTTCCTCATCTGTAAAATGGCCAACATGGAAGTTGTGTTGAAGGCTTCATTGGATGTTCTGATAGATAGAGGTATACAAATCTAAGCAAGCATTTACTCAGCATCAGTCAAATATGTATTGAGTGCTATAATATGCACTCTGACAGTCACTGGGGATATAAAGAGTTGAACAAGACAGACACAGTCTTTATTCTGGAAGTGCCCTCCAGTCTCACAGAGGCAGTAGATAGAAAACAGATAAAAGCAGTTGGTTATTGAACTAGGATTGTGCTAGGTGCTATGAAGGTGAATTACAGGATGACCTGACCTGAGAAGGATTCCTCAAAAAGGTGACATTTGGGCTGAGATGATAAGAATAAAAATCACAATAGCTAACACTTATATAGCACTTACGATGGACCAGCACTGTTCTGAGACCTCAGTGATTAGTTGGGATAAACACTAAGAAGAGACATGGAGAGAGAACTCCAAACAAGTGGAATGGCATGGACAAAGTCCTTTAGAGGAGAGGAAAATGACAGGTTGAAGGAGCTGAAAGGCTAGAGTGAGGAGGGGAGAGGTACAAGACAGGGTCAAAGCGGGAGGTGGGGCCGTGATGAGATCAGAGAGTAGTTAGGAAGCCACTGCAGCGGGACTTAGGTGGTAGCAATGGAAAGGGGGAGAAACAGGAGGGATGCAAAATATATTTAGGAGGTAGACTTAACGGGTCTTCATGCTTGATCAGTGCCAAGGATAACACCCAGCCTTCTGGCCTGGGCACCTGATGGGATGCCGGTGCCAGTTCCCTAAGATAGGGAAAGCTGGAGGAGGGCAGGGATAGTGGGGGAAATCCCAGTTCAGCAATGGCATGGCAGAAAACGGTTCCGGTTTGAGAGTCGGAACCCCTTTGCTCTAGTTCTGGCCCTGCTGATATTTAGTTGCATGACCCCAGACGAGTCATTTCACCACGTCAAAGTCAGATGTAGTGATTAGACTCGATTACCTGCAACTGGCCTTCCAGCTCTAAAGTCACATGGTTCTAGAGCAGGCGTTTCAAAGCAGGTGACTCGGGGGCTGGATTCAGGACACATGAGTGTTCTATTTGACCCACACAGAGTTTAATCTTTGGTAAATTCCCATCACAATCCAGATTTCTGGCTTTTCTTGAAAAAAAAGGAGATCCATAACACTGGGTCTGAATCACATCCCCACATGGCAATGGCTAGCAGGAGCTGAGTAGCAGCTGCTGCTTTGGAGAGCTCTGCCTCTCACCCTAGTGCCCACCGAACCCCACCCACCAAGTGCATTGCCTGCCTGGCCCTGTTCAGGGGATCACCCTTTTTCTAGGTAGTGATAAGGGAATAGCGCTAATCATCAGCTATCTCTCAAGCTTATCCAACTTGAATTAATAACCAGTAACCATACACTAAATTATTTTTTCGGATTAAAGAAATAATTTTTGAAACAGAAAAATGAAACCAACAATATAAAAGCCTCTTGTGACTCCACTACCCAGAAAAAAAATCACCATTAAATTTGAGTGTGCTTCCTGCTAGCCTTGCTTTATAAAATTGGGATCATACTATACATAACATTTCTTTACGATGCTATTTTTCACTATATCATAACAGGAGCATTTTGCCATAGTATTAACGATTCTTTGAAAGCAAGATTTTGAATGGAAAATATAATGGATAATTTAGGTAATTATTCCACCATCATTTCTTAACTTTGTAGATGTATCTCAACTCTGGTATTTCTTAAGACAACTTCTTAAAAAAAAAAGTCAAGGGGGATGGTAGTCCCCCGTTATCCATGGGGGATACGTCCCAGGACCCCTAGTAGATGCCTGAAATGGCAGATAGTACCAAACCATACACACACACACACACACACACACATATATATATATATATATATATATATACACACTATGATACATACCTATGATAACGTTTAATTTATAAAGTAGGCACAGTGAGAGATTAACAACAATAACCGATAATAAAATAGAACAGTTATAACAATATACTGTAGTAAAAGTTATATGAATGTGGTCTCTCTTGTTTCCTCAGAACATCTTATTGTACAAATTTAATGCCTTTTCCATCTTAACTAAGCAGTTATCACACACTGTGGCTGTAACTTCTGCAGTTTGGGATGCAACAGCAAAACTAGCACAAATTTCTTTTTCCCTCTTCACAATTTTATGAATAGAAGATTCTTTCTTACCATGGATCTTAGCAACCTCAGCATCTCAGCATACAATTTTTTTCTTTCCTTATTACATCAAGAACTTTCACCTTTTCTCTGAAAGGAAGCACTTTACAGATTCTCTTTATATATATATATATATATATATATAAATATATAAATTTATTTATTTTGGCTGCGTTGAGCCTTCGTTGCTGGGCGCAGGCTTTCTCTAGTTGCGGCAAGCGGGGGCTACTCTTTGTTCGGTGCACATGCTTCTTATCGTGGTGGCTTCTCTTGTTGCAGAGCATGGGCTCTAGGCACAAGGGCTTCAGTAGTAGTGGCACATGGGCTTCAGTAGTTGTGGTGCGTGGGCTCTGGAGTGCAGGCTCAGTACTTGTGGTGCATGGGCTTTGTTGCTCCGTGGCATGTGGGTTCTTCCTGGACCAGGGATCACACCCATGTCCCCTGCATTGGCAGGCAGATTCTCAACCACTGAGCCACCAGGGAAGTCCTACAGATTCTCTTTGGCATATCCAAATTGCCAGCATCACTACTCTTGTGCTTTGGGACCATTATTAAGTAAAATAAGGGTTACTTGAACACAAGGACTGCAAACCCGTGGATAATGAGGGAGTACTGTATTTTTAAGGCTTTAAAAGAGTTGTCAAGTTGCCCTCCAGAAACTTTGTTCCCATTTTCATCATCCATCACATCTTGCCCATACTGAATGTTATCACTTTAGAAACACCCCATCAAGGAACTTTCCAGGTGGGAAATAGGAGGTACATGAGAAAACCCTTCTGTCAATACAAACCATGCCTTGTTGAGAACAGGGATTGGCAAATTTCTTCTGGAAAGGACCAGGTAGAATAGGAAAATGCCCCTGAAAATGTTAGTTTTCTGCTTTTGAACCATAAAGTCTCTGTAACAACTACTCAACTCTGGTGAGAAAGCAGCTGTGGACAATATGTAAATGAAGGGCATGACTGTGTCCCAGTGAAACTGTATTTACAGAAACCTTCAGTGGGCTGGAGTTAGCCTTCAGGCCATAGTCTGCCAACCCCTGCTTTATCTCATTCCATCCTCCTTATCATCTTCAGAAGTAGGTAGGGCAGGAATGAGTGTGCCTTTTACACAGAGAAATTAAAGCTCAGAGAAACCAAGTAACTTGTTCATAGCCCAGCAGCTAGTAATTAGAAAAGCTGGAAATTTGAACCCGGATTTCCTGACTCCTAATTTAGAGCTTTCCCTACTGCATAATGAACCCTTTTTCATGAATGCATAGCAATGTGTGTTAAATAAATAACCTTTGCCAAAAAAAAAAAGATGTCAAGGGCATTAGTTAGTCTTAATGGCAATGTTTGATGGTGATGTGGTTGCTCTTTCTGAAAAGAGTTGATGATAGTGAAAGGCAGCTGAATTACTAAACTCTTCCCATTGAAAGTAACAGAAGTGGTTAAGAGAAAAAGGAAATTCATTGGGTCCTGTATCTCAGAGACCCAAGGGCAATGGCTTCGGTCACAGCTGGATTCAGGGTCTGAAATTATGTCATCAGGGTGCTGTTACTCTCTTCTCTCTCTTCCCTGCTTGTCCTTGCATCAGTCTTTATGTGGAAGACAAGACGTCCTCTGCCAGGTCTAATTATGTTCAAAAGAAAGGGAGACACACAAGACATGTTCCCCTTGACACCATATTTCAAAATTTCACAGAAGGACTCTGATTGTCCCTTCTTGGGTCATGTGCCCACCACTGGGTCAATTATTGTGCCCAGGGACATGTAGCAATCTGACCACCGTTGTCAAGGAATCTACCCTCATATCACGCTCGATGTGGCATTAGGATCACATGGGGTGGGGTAGGGGTTGTTCCCCCTTAGGAGTTAGTAATAGCTTCCAAGACCACTAATGCAACAAAATAACAATTGTAAGAGATCTGCATCCATCTATTCAGTGAAGGCCCATCTATTCAGAGAGCCTAAGAATTTCCCCAGTCTGCAATGCTATCTTGTCTTGCTCGTGTACTTCCAGCCATGAGGAAAAAGTGGAGAAGGGCATTATTAGGGGTTGAATTGTTCCCCCTAAAAAAGATATGTTGAAGTCCTAACTCCCAGTACTTTAGAATGTGAACTTATTTGGAAATAATTTTGTTGCAGATTAGTTACTTAAGTTAGGATGAGGTCCTACTGGAGTAGGGTGGACTCCACATCCAATATGACTGGTATCATTATAAGAAGATGGCCCTGTGAAAACAGAGACATGGGAAGATTGCCATATGATGACCAAGGCAGAGATTGGAGTGATGCAGCTGCAAGCCAAGGAACACCCAAGATTGCTGACAAACCATCAGAAGCTAGGAAGAAGCCAAGAAGGATTCCCCTACAAGTTTCAGAGGGAGTGTGACCCTGACAATCTTTGATTTCAGAATTCTAGCCTCCAGAACTGTGAGACAATAAATTTCTGCTCTTTTAAGTCATCCAATCTGTCATGGTGACCCTAGGAAATTAATACAGGCATTCTAGGCAGAAGAAATGGTATAAGTAAGGGTTGATGGGATAAAGTGTATGGCCATGGAAGCCTTGAGAGGAGAGGTTTCCAAGAAGGAAGGGCTTGGTCAGCCCGGTCACCTACCCTGGAATGTGGATGGCAGTAGAAATGGAGGAAAGGTACAACAACAGCATCTACTACACTCATCCTCTCCCCAGCAGAGACAGAGTAGGACCACAGTATTGATGTGGCCATGAATTACTCCATTGGCACGACCGAAACAGGTTCACTTTTCATCACTACTTGCTATAAGTCACCATTCTGGGATTTTATTGGCTCAGCTTCTTGCTCTCCTACAATCCCCCCTCACATCTACTCGTTGGCTCTTGAATAGATGACCTTCCAGTCTTTGGAGGAAAGACCCTAATATAGACATTTTCAAGGGCTTGGCTCTGCCAGTAAAAATGACAACACCCTGGCTTCAGGTGCCCAGTGCAAGAGTCTATTCTTAACAGAATATGTAACAGACATCTTCATCAAGGTGCTTCTCAAGGGCATATTTACTGAATGATGACATAAGAAGACTATAGCAGAACTCCACCTGGGCACCCCTAAGAGGTTTCTTCATGTGCCTCTAGAAGGACATATGCCCAGGCATCTGCTCTATTGGTGTAGAAATAGCATCACCCAGAAAAACACTGAATGACCAGAAAGTATGAAATAAAAACACTCTTCTTTCTATTCAAAGCCTTGATTGCATTCAGGGTTATCAAACTACTTAAGTAACTAAACTCCAATCTAAGTGCTGGGGCTAATAAAGATTAGATACAGTCTAAAAAGAAAATGAGTGCGGAAGTCTGGCACCCTCTAGGTGCTCGGCAGTGCTACTTTCCTCCCTACCTGGCTTCCAGGACCTTCCATCCTACAGATGGATGAGTTACCCTATATCTCACTCCTGGGTTCCGGCAGTAACCTTTAGACTGGCCTCTCTGCTTCCTCCCTTGCCCCTTCCCCACATTCTATTTATTCTCAAAACAGCAGCCAGAGGCTCCTTTCAAAATATAAATCAGGCCATGTCACTCCTCTGTTCAGGATCCCCAAAGGTGTACCATATTATTCACAGCAAAAGCCAAAGTCCTTTTGCAAAAGCAAAAGTCAAAATCACAACAGAATTTCTCACTCTCAACATTATTGGTATTTGGAGCCAGATAATTCTTTTTTTTCCGGGGGCTGTCCTATGCATTGTAGGATGTTTAGCAGCATCCTTGGCCTTTATTCACTAGATGCCAGTAGCACCGCCTCCCAAAGTTGTGACAAACAAAAATGTCTCCAGACATTTACAGATATCCCCTGGGGTAAAATCATCCCTTGTTGAGAACCACTGCCATACACCATCTCAACCCCTGTCACCTCTGTGATATCAACTCCTATACCGTCTCACCCCTTACTCCACCAAGCTACATTAGCCTTTTGGCCATTCCTTGATCCTGCCAGGCGAGCTCCCACCTCAGAGCCTTTCCACCATCTGCCTACTCGAGATGTTCTTTCCCTAAAATATTACCCAGACTGTCTCCCCAATGCTATGTGACTCTCCTACCTCTTTCAAGTCTTAGCTCAAACATCACTGTCTAAATGTGGCTCTCAACAACCGTATTTGGAACTGCGTTTACCACTCATGCCCTCAGGACTCTCTACCCCCTCACCCTGCTGGTTTTTTCCATACCACTTACTACTTTCTAGTACTTCATAGGTTTTTTATTCTTTTTATCATTTTTGTGTATCTCCCTCCACTAGAATATAGCCTCCATGAAGGCAGGAGCTTTTGTTTGCTATACCCACGAATGTATCCTGAGTGCTTAGAATAGTTCCTGGCACTTAGGAGGTATTTAATAAATATTTGTTGAATAAAGTCTTGTGCCACTGAGAATGGTGGATTGAGTCAGCAGCTGTGACACCTTAATACAGTGGAGAAAATACAGTCTTTCCAATCAGGTAGAGCTGGATTCCAGTCTTGCCTGGTCACATACTAGCTGGGTATCCGTGGTCGAGTACCTCTACCTCTCTGAATGTTGGTTTTCTCATATGGTAAATGGGGTAATATGTATGTCCATGGTTGTTGAGAATATTAGAGGTTGTGTGGGTAAAGTCATTTAGGGCACAGCCAGGCACATAGTAGGTGCTCAGTAACTAAGATTATTATGACAAAAGTGATAAGTGAAACATGGAGAGGATTACACTGTGCTGAGCCCTAAAGGATACATGGAATTTAACAAGTGAAGATGTGTGGAGAAGAGAAGGAACAATATTTTGCTGAACTTCACAACTTTCTTCTGTAAATGGAAGGAGTAACTTTGCCCAGTCTACATTTCCAGAACTGGGATATTTGATATTAGCGATAGCCTAGCCATATGGAAGAAACTGCAAGAGAGAAGAAAAAAGTAAGTTTGGTAATCCTTTTATTCTTGACTTGAGATGTTAATTTTGAAATATGCCATGAGCATGAGAGAGAAAATAATGAATGGCATTAGACTTGTAGCTTGGCCATTGAAATTTACAACTCTGAACAGGTAGGAAAACCTGAATCCAAAAGGATGAAACCCATCTGGCAAGTTGAGTAGAGAGGATTGCTTTCTGGAACAAGGAGTGAACCTAGACCTAAGAAGGCTTTGTTGGGCAAAGCAGGTAAACCAGCTGGCCAGTCTGTGCAAGCAATGCTATAAGAGTGCCGTCAGCCAGATTCCATCCTGTTCAACAAAGTACACTGAAGTGTAAGGCATGCTGAGCTAGGTGCTGGGGGGATACAGAGAAAAGTAGAGCATGACCTCTGTCCTCAGGGAGATTACAATCTGATGGCAGAGACAAAGAAGCAACAAACTCTACTATCATGTAGAATTAAATAATTGTAAGAATTAATGCAGAGGCAAAGTGGTCAGAAGGGAGTGAATAATTTTTCCATAAAAAATTAAAGAAGAATGCACAGAGAAGGTTACTTTTGAGCTTAAGCCACAGACAATCAGGAAAAATACATGAGGACTTGACTAAGAAGAGAGATTTACATGAGGAACCACAGGGAACCATATTTTAAAAGTAAGTAATCCTAACATCTCCTTGGGGAAAGAAGGACCTTTTAGACATAGGGATCAAGGATCATGAATTCATTCATTCAATAACAAAATATTTACTGAACCCCTATGATGTGTAGGTATTGAGGTGCTGGGGATATAGTGATAAACATGACAGACTAGGCCCCTGCCCTCATGTAGCTTATATTCTAGTGGGTGAAACAGAAAAGAAAGATGTAGACAAATAAACAAGATAATTTTGGAGAGCAGTAAGCACCAAGAAAACTACAGTGGAGGCTTAGTTCCCCTCCCAAACTCATCAAGTAAGTAGCCCACTCCATCTCAGCAGGACAGAGAAAGTAAGGAGTATGTCAGAAGGCTCAGGATATTCTGGAAGTTATTCTCCTCATCGAAACAGAGGAATAAAGAAGAAATATTATTAGGGCCTCTTCCCAAAAGACTAGGTGAGATCCTCTAGGCAGAGGGCTCAGAATCACATCTAGAGTAGGCAGCTTTAAGATTTCAGCTAAAGAAAGGGAAGTCAGCAAAGAAGAGCAGCCTGCAAGTGAGAAGAAGAACCAGGAGAGTGTCATGTCACACAAGTCAGGAGTGAAGAGCATTTTTGTGAAGGAAGGGATGCCCTGAATCAAACACTTCTGAGGGAAGAAGTAAGAAGAAGGAGAAGGTCTCTTGGTGACACTGATACTCTCAGTAAGAGCATTTTCAGTGGAGCGGTGGGGAAGGAGAGGTGGTTGGAGCTCATTGTCTTGCCTGGGCTGATTGCTAAAGGATCTTGCCTGGGTGTGACTAGGACATCATGTGGGATCTGACACCCCACACTTGGAGAGAGTTGGGAGTAGATGGGAATGGTCTAGAGAGGGGAAGGGACTCTAAGAGCCCCCGGTGAGCTCGTGCTTGACTGACCTAGGCCACAGATGTCCGGACTCTCCCAGCATTTCTCCTCCTTCACCACCTCTGTCTCCATTCTAGATCCAAATTCAGTCCCAACACCCTCTGTGTGGCTGTGACCGTTGCAACACCAAATCCCTGTTGGAACCCAGGCTTGAGTCTCCCCAGCTCAGGCCCCTGCCGAGAGATGCTTATCCAATCGCCAAACCAAACCCTCACTCCAAACTCCAACCAAACCTGCTTTTCAACCCCTGGGAATCTCCTGCTTCCCTCTGAGGGTTCACCTTCCTTGTGACACTCCAGCAGAACTGAGCTCTTGGTAGCTCCCCAAACAGTGGTTTCCATCTCCTTGACTTTGTCCATGCTGCATCTTTCACAAGGAATCCCTTTCTCTGAGTTCACAGCATGTATGGATGTGTGTGTGTGTGTGTGTGTGTGTGTGTGTGCATACATACATACATGCAAAACACTTTTCTGCAACTTGCTTTTCACTCAACAAATCTTGTGTCATTTTTATACGACTCTAATTCATACCTTTTAATCATTTCAAGATATTTCTTGATGTGGATGGACCACAGTTTATTCAGCCATTCTCCTACCAATGAGCCCCGAAGTCTTCTGTGAACAATCGTGCAGGAAACATTCTAGAATGTAGTTTTACATACCAATGTATGGAAAGTTCTTCTTCCCCTGGAACACTCCTACTTAAAAGTTTAAAAGTCAGTTCAAGGATCTCTGCTTCTGAAGAAAGCATCCCTGATTACCCAGAAGGAGTGAATCCCTCCCGACATCCCCAAGTCCTGTGTGCTTGCATCTCTGCTATAGCATTTTCCGGGATGTGTCGAAATTTCTAGTAGAAGCCTGTTAGACAGTAAGCTCTTTGAGGACTGGGACTGCGCTGTTCCTCTCTGAATCGCCTTTGCCACAAGGTGTGTGTCCAATAGTTATTTGTTCAACTGAATTGAAGAGAACTGGGGCTTTGAAACCAGACTGGCTGGAGTTTGAATCATCGTGGTTCTGTCATGCACTGTGTCACTTAGCCTCTGAAATTAATTTTCTCATCTGTATAAAGGGGGAGAAAAATCCCCAACTGTGTATGCTGTTGGAAGGATGGAATGAGATCGTGTAGCGCTAGGCCTGGCACGAGGGTGGTGTTCAAGGATGGACGCTATTGTGATTGGCATGTGCTTGAACAAGGAGGCTAGACTGAGACTTTGCGTTGGCCCTGGGCCCCTTCCATGCATCTCTGGGCTTCACAGATAGGGAAACTCCCTGGAACCAGCAGGCATTTCCCTGACAAATGCCCAGATAAATCTTGCCAGTGCCAAGCTGTCTGGGACCTATTGCCTCTACCCAGATCCTTCTAAATACCCAAGCCCTTCCCAGGTAGAAATGACTGGCTTCCATTCCCTGTGACATACCTTGATGGGCAAGCCTTGTGGACATCACCCGAAACTTCTCTCCAAGCCAATACACTGTGCTGTGAAGGTGGAAGACTTAATGAAGGGCATTCAACATTGCTTTTGATACATGTGCAACTGGGGCAGTGGTTGGAGAGGGTCCTCAGGGGAGATCTTGGGCTGGTATCATCTAAGATACCTGCTCGGTGTTGATCCCAGTGGGACTTTCCCTTTTTCTTTGCCTTTTACTCCACTGTCCCTTCCTCAGTGTCCTGGACCACTCGATAGGGATTGTCAATACAATAGCGGTCTGAATAAGAGCTGAACAATTTGTCTTGCGGACAAATATTAGTTCTTGCTGGACAAGCCACCCGCGGTCCTCGTGGAACAGCAACACCTGAGCACTGATTCAGCTTCACGGCTGATGGGCCTCGCAGGACAGAGGTAGCAGTCTGGCCCCCTCAGTTGGTCCATCTATGGCCTCACCTCCCCCCTCACCACTAGCTCAGGGAGGTTTTCACCAAGTCTGCAGTAAGAACAAACAGAACACAAGCAGGCAATTAAATCTGTCAGCCTGTACTTAGCTTAGCTGACTTTTAGCTTAATACTCATAAATGTGGTGCCTTCAATTTAAGGTTCCATAGTAACCTCCTTCCCCCAAAGCAGTGACTCATCTCTGCAGAGGTTGCCCTCGGGTGCAAGAGAAGAGATTCAGTGCTGTGGGGCTGGGGTCGGGGCACAGAATTGCATGGAACACGCTGTTCATAGCACCTTCAGTGTCAACCCAGTACACAGGACACCAGCCATTGCCTGGTCCCCAAATCACCCCAGCCTAAGCTGCCATATCTGAGGCAGCCGGACAACAGCTCCAAGTGTCCACCCTGTGACCCCTGCGGGGGACATCACAGGCACCTGCTCCCGGCTCTCCCCAGCAGAGCACTGAGTTGGGGATGGTTTTGGAAAGAGACTCTGCAGGAGGCAGTGTTCTGTTAGGTGTTGTGTCAGGTCTGGGAACTCTTTGACAAGGCCTGGGGGTGGGTGACAAAGAAACAAACCAACACGACACGACTTCCCTCTGAGGGCCCAGCCAGATCAGGATCGGGGGAGTTCTCAGCCCATTCGGACTCTGACAAACCAAGAGGCCTCCTGAGACATCACAGAGCTTTCTCTCAGCCCGTAGTCTGTGTTTCAACCCTACTTTTGTTCCTTACCTGAGATGAGATCCTGGAACAGGGGGAAGGTGGCCTCAGAGTCATAGAGGCCTGTGTTCACAGCAGGATCTGCTCCATAAGGTCGTGGTGACAATTCAGTGGGATAACGTATATAAAGCTCCTGTGAGTTTGGTTCCTGGTGCATGTTAAGGTCTCAGACTTGTAATGATAATGATGCTGAGGATGACAATGAAACCATTGTAATGAAGTTATCACTGGGTATGTATTTGCTTATCTATTATCTAGGTGTGTACTTCGTATATTCACATGTGCCTACGTATGCCATCATCCTTCTTCTCCCCATCCTGGTCATTTCTGCCATCCTGGTCACCCTGTGATAAAAGAAAATGATGAAACCAGAGACACTTCTGTGACATCTCAAAAGGGTCCAGTCATTCCATCCCACTGATTAGAGTGGCAAATCCCCTGATCCTATGTCTGTAGCCTCCATCATTTTTCCACTCAACAAATATTTTTTGTGAGTCTCCTGTGTGCCAGGCATTATTCTAGCAACTGGGGCACAATAGAAAATAACACCAAAAGTCTCTACCCTCATAGCATGAACATTCTAGTGGGAAAGACAGACAATAAATATGCAAACCATGGTCTAGTCTTTCCATCAGGGCCACTCTCTTTATTGGAACACCCTGTCCCCCCACCCCTGACCCCAACTCCAGAACTTCCCTCAGGGACAGGTAGGTGGGCTGCAGAATTGGCTTCGTAGAGCTCTAAGAGTTCTCAGCTTGGAAAACCTCAATCTCTGCTAAGCTGTAAACCTGGCATCACCTTTGCCTCTCCCTTCTCCTTCCCCCTCACCGCCCACATCCAGCTCGCCCTCATCCGGTGACCATCTCCCACTGCCGCTGCCTAAGCTCCCGTTTTCACCAACTCTTGCCTGGGTTTCAGCAGTGGGCTTCCAGCCTTTAGTCTTATCCCCTCCAGATTCAGTGTCCATAGAGGAGCCACAACGAGGCTTCCAAAGCTCACTTCTAATCATGCTGCTCTTGAGCTCAGTACTTATCAGGGGACCCCTTTGTGCCCAGGATAAAGTTCAGACTCCTCAGCACCGTCCTGCATGATCAGGCCCAGGCTCACTTCTCTGGCATCATTTCATCTCTCCTCAACCTACATGCAGTAAAATCTTCAGCCATATTGAATTCCGGCAGCTCACCATCTTTCTCTCGCCCCTAGTCTTTTGCGTGTGCAATACCTTCCGTCTTGAACACGCCCCACACACATGCACCAACTCATCCTTGAATTCTCAGCTTGAACATTGCTTCCTCCAGGAAGCCTCTCTGGCTCCTCAGGTCCTGGTGAGGTTCCCCTGCTGGGCGCTCCATAGCACCCAGCACTCCTCTGTCATGGCACTGGATCCTGTTCACCTGCTAGCTGATCTGCCTTCCCTAAAACACAGAGAGCTCCTTGAGGTCAGGGGAAATCTCTCGTGTATTGTGCCTGGAACATGGAGGACAGACTTGGTCATTTCATCCATGTGAAGCCAGTGCTTTGCATCAAGGTCCGTGGTGGTGAGGGTCCTGTTCAGCCATGTTGGGTGGGCAATTCCTTTTTTTTTTTTTTTTTAAACTCTATGGAATAGTTACTTTTTATTTATTTATTTATTTATTTATTTATTTATTTATTTATTTATTTATGGCTGTGTTGGGTCTTCGTTTCTGTGCGAGGGCTTTCTCTAGTTGCGGCAAGTGGGGGGCCACTCTTCATCACGGTGCGCGGGCCTCTCACTATCACGGCCTCTCTTATTGTGGAACACAGGCTCCAGACACGCAGGCTCAGTAGTTGTGGCTCACGGGCCCAGTTGCTCCACGGCATGTGGGGTCTTTCCAGACCAGGGCTTGAACCCGTGTCCCCTGCATTGTCAGGCAGATTCTCAACCACTGCGCCACCAGGGAAGCCCGGGTGGGCAATTCTTGATTCTGCTGCTGGGTCCCATTCAAGAGGAAGGGACAATTTTGGAGGAGAAGCCACCTGGCTCCTCCCTCTCCATGTCTGAAACAGCATCCTTTGCATGGCTATCTCCCCTCTTCTCTCTCCCCAACTAACTATCCACCGAGAAGCCCTCTTTCCAAGGCATGACCCCCCCCGCCTTTGCCAAAGAACATCCCACCCACCCTCAATCCCAAGAAGCTTTGTTTGTTTTGCTAAACCTACTCTACAAACAAAAACTAGGGCTTTTGTTTTGTTTTAGTGCATTACCCAGAAGGGGACCCACATCAGACTCCTCATGGAGATCCATTTTCCCCCGCTTACACACCACAGCCAGCCACGTTTCTCAGCCCACATCAGTGTCAGCGGCCAACCCATCTACGGCCTGATGGGAGGGGACTATATCCACAAAGCTCTCTTTCTCTGGCCATCTCTGCATTATATAGAATTTCCAGTGAGGGACCTATCTGGCTCCTTGACCAAGGCCGAAGGGTTCCCCAGGCCCCACCCGGTTTCTCAACGTGAGAACCACCCAGCTGGCCGCCTCCCCAGTTCTCAGGCTGCAGAGAGAAAGAAAGGGCTGTTGAGAGTGACTTTGAGTTCCCACAGGGAAGGTGCCAGCTCCGGACAGCGCAGCTTCGTGCTTGGGAGAATGTGTCTTCTCACAAGGGAGAGGGGACTCTGTCCTGTAGAGGGGTCAGAGGGAGCAGCAAGCATGGCAGGGCCGCCCCTGCCTCAAGCAGCAGACAGACAGGAGACACACACCTGCCCTCTGGGAGAGGACTCCTAGCCAAAAGCTGAACCCAGGGAACAGCCATTCCCAGCCTTCTCTAGATAATCGAAATTTCTCTCCAATCCCACACATCACAGTTTCTCTACTTTATTAACTGTTGATGAAGAAAATAGCCCCAAACCAAAAGATACCATACGTCTTAATGTACACATGTTTAAAGACAGAGATATATGTGCACATAAATGGGCAAGATGTTGTGTATAAATAGGGCTAGTATACATCTTTTTTCGTAAGTACACCTCCTCAGGGGGCTACTGATTGTACTTTGTCTTCTACCACTAGTGAAAGAACAGATCCTACCACTGGCTCTGGCAGGTGGGAGAGTAAGAGCAAAGGAGAATAGATATTCCTAGACATTTGTTTGGACCTTCATAATTATTACCTTTCTGTGTATCAGCTGCTGTTCTCTCGAATTTAAGGCTCAAAGCCCCAGACAGTTCCCAATTTGTATAGACCCATGGACATTTGGAATTTGTAAGGGACACTTGAGATCGTCCAACCCAGAGAACTCTGAAGGACAAACATGATTCAGGATCCACCGTGTGTGTGTGTGTGTGTGTCAGTGTGTCAGTGTGTGTATGGGTGCGGGTATGTGTGTTTTGTAGGGAATGAAAAGAAGATCTAGTGGGGATCCCCAACACCCTAACCAATACCCCAAGAAACTAAAACACTAATGTAAACTAAAAACACTTTGACAACAACAGAGCAAATTGAAATTAATTTAAACTCATTACTTTACAGATGTGGAAACTATAACTCACTGGAGAAAGAGATGTACCAAATAGCTTTATGTTGCCAGGGCTAGAAAGCAGGTTTCCTGACTTCCACCCTGTCCACCACACTTTGCTCCATTGCCAATAGAATCGTTCTCACCATTCTTGAACATCTGCAGGGGTCACCTAAGGGGTGTGCTGTCCAGCCTCACCTTTTTAGAAAGTGTGTCCACACCCTTATGCCCTCCTACTCCCCACTCCCTACACTTATCTCATTACTTCAAACATTTATCTCATCATTCATTATGAAAATAACACATACTCATTGTATAACATTCAGTCTCCACATGGTATGAAATTCACACATACCCGTTCTCTTGCACAGTGTGCTTCATGGCAAAGACTAACTAGTCTGCAGAGAGAGAAGTTGAACCAAGATGGACCAATCAGAGTTCTTCCCTGAGAGTATTGACAATAGAATGAAGAAAGAGAGTCATCCCTTTAAAATGGCTAAAGCTGTTAAGTTGTGAAACTTGCCTTGTGTTAGAAAAAAGTCTACAGCAACAAAAACTGAATATGAAATACAGAGTAGTAGAGTTAAGAGACATAGAGAATCCCTGTTTCCACCTTTTCTGGGGCCCACCTTCATCTCTGGACTTCCTGTAGCTGGAATGTTTATCCCTTGGATTTTGTACACTCTCCTTTGCACTTAAATTAATTGATTAAAGTGGAGTCTCTTCCCTTTGGTAATCCAAAGCCAAAGAACAACAGTGTAAGCATATCCCCTCAACTTTTTTGGCATCTACTTCCCAAATTTCTGTTATCTTTTTTATTAAGTATAGTTTACTATAAAAACCAATGTATGTGAAGGAACTATATTTTGTTCTAACGTCTAGATTAGGAGTAAGAGAACTTAGAATCATATAATAAGTTAGAGGCAAAAGCAGAAATAAAACAAGTCTTCTTACTACCAATTCTAGACTCCTTCAAAGAAACCATGATGATGTATACTAATTGGTATAACAGAGACTCAAAATAATATGCCTTATATATGATGAAAGTTTAATTTTCTTTTGCATTGAGGCCCTGAAGAAGGCAGTGCAGGACTAGTATGATGGCTCTGCTCCATGAAAACCTCAAGGACTCAAGCTCCTTCTAGCTTATTGCCCTCATTCCATTCTTAGTTTCCTTATCTGCAAAAGGTAGATATTGATATACATGCCTCATGGCCCAAGATAGCTACTTTAGTCCCTGCCGTCACATCTGTATTTCAGCCAGCAGGAAGGAGGAAAGATGAAGAAGAGGGGGGAAAGATATGTGTCACTTCCCCCTTAAGGAAGTTTCTCAGAAGCTATCATATGAAACTTCCACTTAAATCTCACTTGCCAGAACATAGTCATATGGCCACATCTAATTTGAAAGGAACCTGGGAGGTATAGCCTTGACTCTGGGCAGCCATATGTACAACTACAAAGTAGTGGTTCTTTAACCATGGGAGAAGAGGAGAATGGATACAAGAAAGCAAGGTGCCCGCCATCATTATCATTCTTTTAACAGTTCTGCCATCTTTCTAGTGATTACTCCAACTTTTGCAGGTGGAAAAAGTGGTTTTCTCACGGACCCTCTTTTCCCACTGCCTTCTTTGTACATACCTTGCATTTATGACTCCGAACTAATGGTTTGCAGAACCAGGGAGGGTAGAATGAAACTTACTTGGAGGTTGGGGCCAAGTGAATCTGTTAGAGAATTCTGGAACAGACCCATGATTCAGTCTGTGTGTTCCCCAAAGATTTTTGGCCCTAACCTTAGCTGGCCTACCAGTTCATGAGGGAAGACAAGCTGGAAAGTGTGAATGACTCAGTTCTTACACACAACTACTCCCACCTCCATTTTATTACAGAAATATCTTCTGGTGGGACCTTCATAAGGGCAAGTCTGATGTACTCATCATTCATTTATTTATTTGACACATAGTTTTTAGAGGCAGGTTAAAAGGACTGCCCCTAGATTCTAAGAACCTCATTACAAATCCCAGACCTACAAACCTGGGGAAATCACTTCGCCTGTCTATGACTCTGTTTCCTTATCTGTAAAATACAGATTTACCTACCTGCCTCATAGGATTATTGCAAGGTTATATCAGGTAATCCAGGTCTGACATATAATAGTAAGAGGTCAATAAATGCCAACTATTTTAATTTAAGACCTGCTGTGTTCCAGGATTGTAGGAAGTACAAAAGTGAGTCCTTGCAATTATGTGGTTTCTAGAAACATAGGGAACCATGAGCTGGGCCCCACTGTAGATGCAGTGGGGGTGATCAGCAGCAGCATCTGAACACTGAGGCCTTTCACGGAGCAGACAGCGAGATCCTGGAGGGCAGAGGGACATGGGAAGTGAAAAACCGTGCTTCCCTTCCTCTTCCCTACCCTCATCCCCACAGAGACCCACCTAAAGCATTTTGTGTACTGGGCCTTACGTGTGGGTGGTCCATGCTCCCGGCCAGTGCCTTCACGTCATTTTTCGCCTTCTTGAAACTAACAACTTCCAACAACAGCAACAAACCACACAGAAATGGAAGAAGGAGGGAGGAAGGGAAGGAGGGCGGGAGGGAGGGAGAAGAGAAAACACCTATTGTCATTTTCGTTGAAAAGACAATACAATTTAACTTCCACAGTGTCTTTTTCTGTTATTGAGGTAGAGTTGATTTACCATATTAGTTTCAGGTGTGCAGCATAGTGATTCAAAATTTTTATAGATTATTCTTCATTTATAGGTATTATAAAGTATTGGACTGTATTCCTTCTGCTGTACGATATATCCTTATAGCTTATTTATTTTATACATAGTAGTTTGTACCCCTCAATCCCCTTCACAGTCTCTTTTTAACACTTCTAAACAATTGGTTACTTAAAAAAATTAACATAAGAATCTTGATGTATACTTTATATTTCTACATCTTTGCGGTGATTTTTTTCAAACATTTATCTCATTACTCATTATAAAAGTAATACACACTCGTATAAAATTCAAGCACTGGAAAGGAGTATAAAGTAAAAAGCAAGTGGCACGTGCATATACATAGTAGAGTCACATCAAACACATATTTAATATGCTCGGAGAAAAGACAGACATAATGGAGGGATAGAGATAATCAATTTGAACAGTGCAGGAAATTCCTCCCTCCTTTCTCCTCAATGAACATATTCTCCAGAGGAGGCTCCAGAAGAGAGATGTGGACCTGCCGCTTCCGCAGGAACTGATAACCAGCTGAGGGGCAGGCTAGTGTTGTACGACACAGAGGGTATTTTTCATGCAGTAGGGCCCCGAAGGAAAGCATAGTAATTACTTTATCTAGTGCTACATGGAAAAACCAGAAATCTGTTCCAATATGGGAGGAAAACATTGAGAAATGGTGGAATTTTGTACTGTCTTTTATGGGTGGTATTAGGGGTTTTCAAGAGTAATTTTTACCATATGCATTCTTTTTTGTCTTATTCTCATACTTTAGAACCAAAATTCCAGTATAACATACAACTCTTTCCTTCCTTCCTTCCTTCCTTCCTCCCTCCCTCCCTCTCTCCTTTTGTCCTTCCTTTCTTCTTACCTTCCTTCTATCACTTTTTTCCTTAATACCAGTGGGATAATATTTTGCAAACTATTTGACAGTTAGTTTTTGCTTAACATCTTGACACATTTTTCCATCAGCATGGAGTAGTCTGTAGAATTAAAAGTTTATTAAACCAGCTCCTGCTGATAGTACAAAAGTACTACAAAGTCTTGGCACACATACCTTTGTACACTTGCTTGGGTTTTCTGGTAGGACAAGTTCCTTGTAGTGGATTACTGAGTCAAAGGGTATGCACATTTTAATTTGCTAAATTGCCTTCCAAATATATACCAGTGTATACTTTGGTGTGGATTCATTTTCATTTCCATGAGCAGTCACAGAAAAGGTCTTACCTGTCTTGTATTTGCTTAATTTTCTGATAGAGTGAAGGTCAATCAAGGTCATGGAAGGTGAGAGTCAGGGAAGGCATCCAAGAGGAAGTCACTGTTAAACTAGACCTTGAGGGATGGCATGATTTTCAAGGCAGAGTAACAGGCAAAGCCCTGCCAGAGAGAGGCTGGAATATGAAGTCACAGAGGCTCCTTGGGCTGAGCGTGGAAGGTGGTCCAGTATACCTTGGCAAATTGTTGGCCCTAAGGTGGTGTAGGCCCCAACCCTTAGCATGGCAAGTTCAGACACTTAAATAAAATGCACAAAAAACAGACAAGCAAGCAATTAACGTTCTAATAGGGAAAAATGTACAATCAACAGAATGTAAAATCAACTATATGGCATGTTAGATGGTGATAAGTGTTATAGGGAATAAAAATCAGAGAAAGGGGACAGAGAATGTGCTTGGGAATGGGAGCAGGTGGAAGTTTTCAAGAAGGTGATCAAGGCAGGCCTCATGAGAAGCTGACATTTAATAACAGCCTGTAGGGAGTGAGCCTTGCAGATTTCTGTGGAAAGAGCGTTCTGGGAAGGGGACAGCAGGCCCTAAGGTGGGCAGGAGAGTGTCTGGAGACTTGGAGGAAGAGCAAGGAGGCCACATGGATGGAACAGAGCAAGCAAGCAAGGGGCACAAGGGGGAGCTGAGGTCCAAGAGGCCCGGGACTGGACGCTATAAGGCTGTGTGGTCCTTGTAAGGTTTGCGCGCTGCTTTGCAGAGGAAGATGAGAAACCATTGAGAGGTTCTGAGCAAAGGGGCGACACAGTCTGACTTACGGTTTAAGGAAGTCATTCTGGCTCAAAGAGAGATGTGAGCCAAAATGGGGAGACCAGTTTAGAGGTTATGAGAATGATCCAGGTGAGTGATAACAGTGATGTGGACAAAGGCAAGGCAGTGATGGGGTGGGAAATGACCAGATTCTGATATATTCTGAAGGCAGAGCTTTTAGGATTTGCCCATGGATGGGATGTGCGGTGTGAAAGAGAAAAAGGAATCAGGACAACTCTAAGATTTTGACCTGAGAAACTGGAGGGACTGAGCTGCCATTAATCAAGGCAGGAAGCAGCTGGGGTCGGGAGGATATTCAAGGGCTCAGGTTTGGATTTTAAACATGTGATTCCTATCAGACATCAGAGTGGAGATGTCGATAGAGAGTTGGATATGTTGGAAGGAATTCAGGGAGAGGTCAGGGCTAGAAATATAAATAGGTGAGTCATCAGCATGTAGATGGTTGTTAAGGTCATTAGACTAGATGAGATCACTACAGGAATGAGCATGGACAGAAAAAGAGAAAAGATTGGAGAACTGACTCCCGGGGCCCTTGAATGTTACAAAGTCAGGAAGGTGGGGAGGAACCTGCAATGGAGACAAAGGGAGGTGGAACATAGGAGGCCGAGCGAAGCGAGTGTTTGAAGGAAGAGGAAGAGATTAAATACTGCTGCTAAGTCAAGAAAGATAAGGACCAAAAAGCTGACTACTTGATTTTCCCCTGAATACAAAGTATTACTTTTAACCTAGTGCTGGTCATGCCTCCCTGGCCTTGGATGGAAACCGTATCACTTTGCATATCATCCCTCATGCACCGATTGGATGGTTTAACTTGCAAAGGAGTAGCTTATTTCCAAATCCTAAAGTGGGATTTTTAACAGAAGGGAGAGCACGTATTATGTGTCTGGACTAAGAAGGAATGGGGTCAGGCAACCTGGGTTCCAGTCCTGGCTTATCCACTTGTGTCTTGGGTGACCTTGAGACCCCCTCTAGTTCTCAGCTTCTTCACATGCAATATGGCAGGTGGTAAACAGGGAAGGCTTGGCCAAGGGACCACTGAGATACTTTTCATCTCTGCTACTCAAGTCTAAAATTCAAACACTTCGCTCTCTCACATTGAGGGCCGGCTACGTAATTTGCAGGGTCCCTTGTACGAAATGCAGGGAAAAAGTGAGTGCTCTTATAGGTACTAAAATAGAAAGCATTTTCCTTTCTTCTACCATCTGTTCCTCAACTTGTCACGGTGTTTTTTATTTGCTACTTAATATCATTCTAAGTACAAAAATTAAATAAATACAATTTTATTAGAATGAATCTTACCATTTACTTTCATATTGTATAATGCCAACTTTATTTTTTTTAAAGAACTTTATTTTTTTTAATAAATGTATTTATTTTATTTATTTTATTTTTGGCTGTATTGGGTCTTTGTTGCTGCGCACGGGCTTTCTCTAGTTGCAGCGAGCCTGGGCTACTCTTCATTGCAGTGCACGGGCTTCTCATCTTGGTGGCTTCTCTAGTTGCGGAGCACGGGCTGTAGGCGCACGGGCTTCAGTAGTTGTGGCACGTGGGCTCAGTAGTTGTGGCTCACGGGCTCTAGAGCGCAGGCTCAGTAGTTGTGGTGCACGGGTTTAGTTGCTCCGCGGCATGTGGGATCTTCACAGACTAGGGCTCGAACCCATGTCCCCTGCATTGGCAGGCGTATTCTTAACCACTGTGCCACCAGGAAAGTCCTGTATAATGCCAACTTTAAATGCAACTTTGACTCATATGCAGAATCAATGAAATTACACAATTCTTATTTCATAGCTCATACATGCATATGTATTTCCTTGTTACAAGAGTAGTGGAAATGCAGCTGAAAACTAACTCAGCTGTTTTATTTCACTTCTTGATATGCATGCATTCTCTACTTTTGGCTTACTGGTGAGTAAGAAAGGACTAGAAGAAGGAACTACGGGTTACCTTATCTTTCCCTTTCCTCTGTGTCATCATTTTCCGCATAAGTTGTTGACTAGTGAGAAAGAATATAAGAGGGTTTCTTGGTTGTTTGTTTTTCTTAGAACATCATTGCCTTCTTTCTGCCTTTGAAGCAGGTCAAGTTCTTGTTCAAACAGAAAGCATGGCCTCTCGGGGCTGTCAGCACTCACTGCTTACTTAGCTGTAGATGTAACACACTTACCTGTGCTCACTTTGAGTCCCACTGAATTCCCACACATCACAGGTCCACTGGGATTCTGTGCTCATGGGGCATCAGGGAGGCTGTTTGCATTTGGGACAGCAAGGGACAGCAGTGGGTGTGCATATTGCACATATCTCCTTTCCTCACACACATGCTCCACTGTCCCATCAGTCATCACTTACAAAACACAAGTTCAAAAGTTCAACTTGTTAAGAATTTCAAGATGGCAACAAGAAGAGAATTAAACCAAGTGAGGCCATTCTGAGTGTGAGGCTCTGTGTCACTGCCAAGGTCCAACACCCAGGAAGCTGGCCCTACTGTCAGTCTCCCTCTGCAGACACCGTCATGGCAGTGACCAACCTACCCCATAAGGTTTGGTTTTCTTTGTCTGTCTTCCCCATTAGACTGTGAGGAATCTTGTTCAGTTATAGCTCCATTACCTAGCACAGTGCATGGTATATAGTAGGCACTCATTAAATGTAGGTGGGATGAACTTACTATAAGATCAAGCCATTCTCTAATGCCTAACCCATGACCATTGGTGGATCTTTTCCTCAGCAGTTCCCATCTCCTCTCATTTTATTCATTCATTCAGCATCCTCAGTGTACCCCCAAGAAGCTCACAGTCTAGGGGGAGAATAGACATTGAAACAGAAAATTCATTCATCCACTCATGCAATTTAGTACCAAGCACAGTGCCTGGTACACAGCACATAATCAATGAATATTTGTTACGGCTAAGACACAGTAAAGTGTAATGAAGGTGACAGATACTTTGGCATTAAAAATGGAATACAGTGAGTTGTATCATGGAAATTCATTGAAGGCACTATGGAGGCACAAAGAAAGCACAGCTAACCCAGCCTCAGGCTTCCAGGAAAGTTTTCCAGCGGAAGTATCTTCTTAGAGGATGACATACCCTGAAAAGAAAGGCTTTCCAAGCGGAGTGAGCAGCATATGGAAAGGCATCACGATGTACAAGAACAGGACTATCTGGGGCAGTTGTTTGCCATTGGAGTAGAGTATTTTGGGAGAAGCAGTGAGAGATGGGGCAAGACGTAGGTAATTAGGACTCTGTGTAATAATTGCTATGGCAGTGGTAGAAACGAAGTACTCTGTAAGAACAAAGGAAGGAGCTGCTAACTTCCTATAGAGGCAATGACAGTTGGACTCCGTCTGAAGGGTGAGTCAGAGTTTGCCTCAGAGCAGAGTATAAAGAGCATCCTAAACCAGGAGAATGGCCTGGAATCATAAAAGGCCCAGTTGTCTTTCAGAAATGGTAAGAATTCAGTGTGGTTCAATGGAAGGATGCTGAGATGCATTATGAAAATAACAGCTCAACACTTAACAGCGTTTACTACGTGCCAGGCATTGTGCTAACGCTATTAACTCATTTCCTTTTAATGACGGCCTTAAGAAGTAGGTATTTTTATTATGCCCATTTTACAGATGAGGAAATTGGAAGGTTAAGCAACTCGGCCAAGGCCCCTTAGCTAGTTAAGTGGCATATCTGCGAGTCAAGCCCAGACCTATCAGATTCCAAAGCTCATGCCTCAAAACACTAACTGTACTGGTCCCATAGTTGCTTGGCAGTAAAATCAAAGTAGTCAAAGAACTTTGGGGGAAAATGGTGAGATAAGTTTGGGGCATACCAAGAAGGTGCTGAGAACGCAGCTACATATACACCTCTGTAGCTAAGAAAATATGAGCAGGCTGTAGATAAGATCTGGAAGTCATCAGCTAATTGGTAGTTGCTAAAACCATGAACATGGATATGAATAAAAAGAGAAGAGGGCCTAGGACAGAGCTCTGTGCAACTTGGACATTTGATAACCAGTTGAGGGGGGGACAAGCAAAGGATGCTGAAAAGAGGAAGCTGCAGATGTACGAAGGGAAAACAAAGGGCTGCTACCTAGAAGCCAGTGGGCACCAGTGTCACATGCTACAGAGTTGGCCAATCAGATGAGGACTGCAAAAAGGCCTGTAGAACTTGCAGATGACCTCACAAGTGACCTTGTGCAGACCAGTTTCCCAAGACTGGTATATAAGGGGAAAGGGACAATTGATAGATTTATAATGAAACTTTATACGACTTCTCATTTTTCACTATTCATGAAAAAAAAAGAAAATCATCCTTGTCAAACTACATTTCCTGATTTGGGGTACAGGAAAATGCAGTTGCTGCAGCAAAATGCAAGATGTAATGTGGCTGTAGGGTATTTGGCAAGCCACTTACTTTTCTTCTTGGGACCTCAGTTTCCTCATCTGTAGACAATGATATTAGAAGAGACAGACTCTAAGTTTTCTCCCAGATCCAAAATTCTATTCTCTGCCATTCCAGATGCTCTTTGAGCATGCTGGTGTTGATGGGGAAGGTGAAATAGGACTCGGGTGCGGTGAAAGAGAAGCCCCCCACCCCACTTTAACCGCTGCAGTTCCTCTGTGGTCTCTTCCCTCTCAGTCTTGTTTTCTCCCCAGTGCTATTGGAGCCAGTGATGAGAAACACATGTTTCTGGGCAGCTCTGGTGTTGCGCAATGCCGCCAAGGGGAGGGAAGAAAAGAAAAAAAAAAAGGAGAAAGGAAGGAAAGAAAAGAGCTTTGGTATTCTCAGCCTCCACAGACAATTCCCCCATTGATGTGCTGTGAGTCACGGCGGGCCGCCAGGCCATCGCGGTTTCTGAATCACTTCCTCCAAGAAAGGCTCTCCACTTGTTCCTGGGCTGGCTTTGGCCAGGGCTGGAATGCAAGGAGGTTGGGCCCTTCAGAGTGCCTCTGACTGCTTTCCTCTTTGCTGGAGCTCCAGCCGCAGAGGTGGAAAGGCCTGGTTGGAAGGAGACAGGGAAGCAGGTTGAAGCTGCTTGTTCCAACTGGTGGACCCGCCCTTACAGAACCAAAATTCATGCCCCCTCCCTGGTCAGAGACGGATGTGAGGTGAAAACCCAGATTAAAGGCCAAAGTTTTCTCCAGTGGGCACCAGACTCAGCCAGATCTGGATTTTCCATCTTCTCCACCTTGATTCTCTGGCTGATGTGGACAAGAGATGCTGACATCTTTTGGGCAGAAGTAGATGTAAAGTGGATCCTGGTCATTCCTCCAACGACTCCCATTAGGTTATCTTGGACTGCATCTCTTGGTCTCCCATCTTGCAATTTCCATCTTTGAAGACAAGGCTGTTAGTGGCCTAAGATGCCCTCACCAGGCTTACGGTACTCAAGTGAGAGTCTGTTTTAAGTTCTTGCTTAGAATAAGCTTCATTCATTCAACAAAGAACTTTAATCCTCACTCTGGGCCACATTTTGTGTAGGCACCAGGGGTTCCAAGAGGAAATGGATATGGTCCGAGCTGTACGAAATGGTAAATCAGTGATGCAGATTCAATGTGACAGGTGCTCAGGTAGAAGGACCCAAAGAAGATCTTCAGACACAGACTTGGGGTCAGGGGAACTCAGGGAGGGCATCCAGAAAGGTTTGTTGGATTGGATAAGGCAACATTTAGCACCATTTTCCTTTGTCCAGCATCATCGCCCTCTCCCCTCATCCCTGGCCTCAAGACTTTCCAGATCAGTACCTTGACAGAACACTGGAGATGAGACCCACTGTCAGCCCCTATAAGAGACGAAGTGGTCTCTCCCCTCCTTGCCAACAGAAGGCACTGTTTCCCAATAACCCCAGCAGTTGGGAATGTGCTAGAATGCCGCCACCTTGTGGGCGCACTGAGCCTTGCCCGTTTCACAACTAGTGCCTCTGGGGCATTTCTCAGAGATGGATTGACCTGGAAGCAATCCTACAAAGAAACAGGGTCTGGCATGGCTACTTATCTGATTGTAGTTACAGGCGAAGGGTAAAAGGAGCACATTTTAAGAACTCCTCCTGTCCGCATCAGCTGGCTGAAGTCTCCCCTTAAGGGGGTAGATTTGAATAAAAAGCTCCTTTAGAGCAAGCACCATATCTTAACCTTCTCAGTGTCTCTCATAGGCTCTACCAGGAGGTCAGGCAGGTAATAGGTGCTCAGCACATGGATGTTAGATGGAATCAGTTACTGTAAATAATCAGCCAGAATGACAGCAAGGGCTCTCTCTGTCTTGTACCAATATGTCCCTAGCACCTAGCACAGTGCCTGGCCATACAAATATATGCTGAACAAGTGAATGAAATCAAACACTTTAAAGTTCTAGAAACAGCAAACATTGTTTGCTGGAGAGGAGTATATAGATATTTTCTGTATTGTCTAGTAGAGCCTCCTATTTCTTGGGTACATCCCAGAAAGGTACAATAATTGGCTAAGGTCACACAGCTGGGGACCCGAGGGCATGTTGATTGATTTACTACTGTGCTTGCCTGGCAGGGTCAGCCCACACTTACATGAGGAACAAAGCAAGGCAGGACATTTGTCTAGAGTTATACCTAGTGGAAGAGCTTTCCACCGAGGATTTCTGAAATACCTTTTCAAGGCCTCTAAGACTGGCCTGTGCTCCTAGGGAAATAAGGAATCCTAGCTAGCGTGTTGAATAAAAAAGTAAAGAATGTCTAGCAATCCAAAGAATATAGAAAGAGTTGAAACGCAGGCACTGGGCACACAGAATGTGATGCAGCAGGTGCCACAGGCATGCTATAGGGCCATGTGGAGCTTTTGTCTCCCAGGAAAAGCTTGTGAAATAGTACAGCCCATGTCCTGATGATGAACTTGAGCTCCAGGATGGGTGATGATTATGCAGATGGAGAGCAGTCTGGCCCACATGTAAGAACAAAGTGGCCATCTCCACAGCACACCATCAAAGACCTCATTCTCTCCGGTTCACCCTCTGCCCTGTGCCACACTCCCCAGCTTAGACCATCAGTGGGTCCCCATTGCCCACAGGATGGAATCCCAAGTACCTTCACCTCCTTACCATCTGGCCGCACTCCACCTCTCTAGCCACATGGTTCATCCCTAACTGCCTAGCCCTTCACACCTTGATCACACTATCTGCCAGTCTTGAGTGTCTTCCAGTCCTGGCTCCACCACTTATAATCATTGTGACCTTAAGGGAATCACTTAAAGTTTCTGTGCCTGTTTTCTTACCTGTAAAATGGAGATCCCAATAGCATTTCCTGGAATGTGTTGTTGAGTTCAGCGTGTGATACCCTCTGAACAGTGCCTGGCACGTGTATGCTCTCAGTATGTTAGCAATAGTTACTGTGACTATCACCGAATCCCCCGTGCTTCCTCATGCTCCCATCCCTTTGCATATTCTATTCCCTGTGCCTGAAATGTCCTTCTCTGCCTTCTGCCTCAGATGAGCACATCTTTCTTCAAGATGCAGCTCAACGTCCCCTGTAGCCGCAGGGGAAGTTCATTGTGCCCTCATCTCTGTACACACCCTTCCTGCATGTTCATCAGAAGTCCCATTGGCACCCTGAACCTCCTCGCATGGGGGTAATGGCATCTGTTTGTTGATCATGATACCACGTGGATCAGACGTGCAACTCCATAGTCATCCCGCAGGCTGTGTGAATTACAAAGCCCTTGACAAGCATGAGACATGTGTATTTTTGTAATTACAGAAGGGATGTCAGCTGCCTGGCTTCTGACCTGCCAGAGCAGGGCCAGACTGTCCCCGGAGCCCTAGCCTACAGCAGGCCAGGGCCCCCTCCCGCTCATACACGCAAGCTTGCTCTGCAGCCCTGCTCTCCCACACTTGCTTCCAAGGCGCTGGTAGCTCAGCTCCTTGCCCACCTGCCAGGGCCCAGGGGAGTCACAAGCTGGCTCTTAGCACAGCCAGCCCAGGGACCCCCACTCACTCCTCACCCAACACCTTCTTCTGGTTTCTCCCGCACTCTCGGGGCCTCCCAGCCTGCCTTCCTCTCTGCCTCCTCTGCCTTGGCTTGGACTATGTTTACAGTAAAAATGGAAGGGTCCCCTCCTGGCTCCCCACCCACTCTCCCTTGTTCCTCTGGACCCCGCAGCCCTCTTTACTGTCCTCAATCCATCCCAGGGCATTTAACAAGCCTTCCTTCAAGCACTCATCAAGCATTGTGTGAAGCACTTACTCTCTGCAAGGCATTGTGGGAGATTCAGCAATGAATAAGATGCAAACACCGAGCTGGTGAGGGGAGGGGAGGGCAAACATTTGTTGAGGGTCTGCTCTGTGCCTGCACAACGCCAAGTACTTAGGTTATTCCCCTGAATTTGCACCTCTGGCGTAGGCTCTGTTATGTAATCCCTACTTCACTGCAGACACAGCTGAGATTAGGAAACTCACCTGAAGTTACTCCACTACTACATGGCAGAGATAAAATTTTAAACCTGCATCATTTCCCTAAGCCATACCCTCAAGCAGCATATGGCACAGTAAGACAGATGCATGTAATACAGAGATAAGTGGGATCCAGAACCCAGTAATGAGCATTCTAAAGGCAATTTCAAGCCAGATGTTGTCTGTGTTGACTGCCATCACATATGTCCAAGATTGCTGAATTTCTCCTGTATTCTTCAGCCTGAAACTTGTTGGAACTACAGATCTGTGTGTCATTTTAGTTAGACTCAAGGGACTGGGTGGTGGCAAGAATGCTAACAAAAACTTAATAAAAATGAATTATACTCCAATAAAGATGTTTAAAAAAAATGAATTATAGGACTTCCCTGGTGGCGCAGTGGTTAAGAATCTGCCTGCCAATGCAGGGGACACGGGTTCGAGCCCTGGTCCAGGAAGATCCCACATGCCACAGAGCAACTAAGCCCGTGCGCCACAACTACTGAGTTTGTGAGCCACAACTACTGAAGCCCATGTGCCTGGAGCCCATGTGCCGCAACAAGAGAAGCCACTGCAATGAGACGCACACGCACCGCAATGAAGGGTAGCCCCCGCTCGCCGCAACTAGAGAAAGCCTGCGTGCAGCAATGAAGACCCAACGCAGCCAAAAATAAATTAATTAATTAATTAAAAAAATAATGAATTATATATAAAAGTTTCATCTAAATGCTTTGCATGTACTAATTCAGTTAATACAGCAAGCCAATGAAGTTGGTACTGTTATCACCTTTTTAGTGATAAAGAAACCGAGACACACCAAGATGAAGGAACTTGCCCAAGATTACAGAGCTGGAAGTGGCTGGGCTGGGGTTTGACCCTGGAGAGGCTGACTCTGGAGTTTGGGCTCCTGGTAACTTTACTGTACTGTCTCTTAATGCTTAAAACAGCAAATACTTTATGGGTGGGACGCTTGCTCTATGCCGGACACTGTGCTGATGCTGGAGATTCAATGGTTAAACAATTATGCATGATCCCTGCCCTGAAGTAGCCCAAGGCCTAAAGGGGGAATCAGCTATAAACGGGCAATTTCAGTACAGTACCGTCAGTGCCCTGGAGGCTGCAGGGTACAGGGTTAGGAGTGAGCTCTGGAATCTGCCTGAGTTAGAATCACTGTTCCTCCACTTCCAAGCTGTGTGATCTTCGGCATGTTAACTTACCTTTCTGTGCCTCTATGATACCACTACCTACAGTTGAGAGCATCACTGTAAGGATTAAGTAAGGTAATTTGGAGTGATGGACACCATAGTGTGACATACTGCTTAGGTTTGATTCCTGGTTCCATCACAGCCTAGCTGTGTGGCCTTGAACAGGTTACTTCCCATGTCCCAGTTTCCTCATCTATAGACTGGGAATAATAGTATCTACCTTGCAGAGTCATAATCAAAATAGAATGGGTAAAGCGCATGATTTGTGAACACTCTTTGTGTAATAACTGGCATTATTAGTTGGGTCTGTCCTCCTGGGTATCGCCAAGTGTTACTATCACTGAATGCACTGTGCTTCCTCATACTCCTCTTTGCACATGCTGTTCCCTGTACCTTCTCCACCTTCTCCCTCAGATGGACAACAGCTCATTCTTCAAGGTCCAGCTCAATGTCCCCTGTGTTGCCTCTTATGGCTCCTGCAGGGGAAACGATGCTGTCATCTTTGTACATAACCCTGGTTTCTAACACCCACCCTTGTCCCTGACACAGACATAGGACTAAGTTCTAAGGAGACCCTGACACTTTTTTCCTACTTCCCCGTTGAGCTGTGTTGCCTGGGATCACAGAGGACTGTGAGTGGACTCTGAAATTAGTATGAACTTAAGGAGGAAGTTGTCAGAAACTGCCACAAAGTGTAGTACCTATCTATTACTGAATGTGCACTTAATCCATATTTAATATCACTATTAGTCTACTATCTCATGTTACATGTTGGCTAATGTTCTAGTGCATTCTGTTTCCTAATACAAATCATTTGTATTCTGGTTGGGTATGTTTTGTTTTTTGCTTCTAAGACCCTGAAGATAGTGTAATACAGGTATTTAGCAGGAACTAAGAAACAGTCTTTCAATCAGTCCTACATTCTCTCATGTATTCATGCTTGTATCCATTTGTTCACAGGGATTTATTATGCACGTGTTATAACAATTATGTATCAGGGAGTCAGGCTTACACCTACACTCAGATGTGCAAAGAAAATGTCATTGCTTTTATTTTCTAGAATTTCATAAGCATCCTCACCCCACAGTTGGTGGAGAAACTTGGACATACCAATTAATGATATCTCAGCCTCTTGTGGTTTGAACAGTCTCTTTTCAGTTTAGAAATTCAGTCTATCCCAGTTCTAACTCTCTAGCAGAGCTGGGTGAAGTTGTCTCTTTGGGATGACTTGATCCGTTTAGAGAAATACTCAGTCTTTCCAATTTTCACTCTTCCCCCCTTCTCCTCCCCAAGGTGGTGTCTGGGTTTATAGCGGCCAGCTGTGTCTTTGGGGCACTGGGGGTGGCAAGGAGAGAAGCGTGGAGGTCTCCTGATCTCCTAGTGGTTCTTGGCTGGTCTCCACCAGGGGCCTATGGGTCTGACTTTGGCTGTGTTTGGCTGGCAACCGTTGAGGAGTGGTCAGCCTGATCTTGTCCAGGGTGTTTGGCTGATGAGTGACACTGGAGCATTACTCCGGCCATCTGTTCTCTGAACAGAGGCAAGGCCCCCTGGGAGCATGGCCCTCCACCCTTGCTGACCAAGCTCAACCTCACTCTCGCTGGCGCTTCCAGCCCCCTGAGGTCTGCCTGGGCTCTTGTGTGGTTTCCAGTCTGGGCAGCCTGCATGTGAGTGATCCCTCGCCGAAGGCTCACTTGGCCTGATGGCAGCAACCTTCCTCAGCAACAGCCCTGCCCTGAGTCTCCACTAACTTCTAAATCCCGCTTGGTACTCACAGAAGCCTCTGGTTCCTTTCCATGTCACTCGAGACTTGAGGATGGCTCCAGAGAGCAAACTCAGGCTCTCTCAGGCTGAGACTGACAGAGTGTGGGGGAGGGCACCTGCAAGGGGGTCTGTGCCCAGAATCCCACCTGAGAATGGGACAGAAGCCCCCCCTCTTCATCAGCTTTCTCCTCAACCCAGCAAGGTCCCCTGTCCCGACACTTCAGCTCAGAGGCGGTGTTGGCAAACCCCACTTCTCCCGGGCCCCTCCCTCTGCATCTCTCTCTCCCTGTCTTCCTCCCCCAGTCCCCTGAGGTGGGGAAGGTGACTTAGTTCTTCATTCTCTCCGGCATGGACATCCCAATATCGTGTCTTCCTCCCATGGGCATTCGCCTCGTGGTTCAGCCTAAAGAGCAGAAGACATAACCCGCTCTATCCCTTAAAAGAAAGTCTACTTCCCACTCCCCATCTGTCAATAACATCAAAAAGAATTTAGAAAAGTCTGTTTTTACTTGATACTATGATCCTATAACAGACTCAGAAATTCCTCTGAATGTTAAAAGCTGAATATTGATCCCCTATCACTTCCATGTGCTTGTTTCTTGACTCTAGACTAAGGAAGTCTGGTTTGCTCATCTGTAAAATGGGGACATAATAGAACCCACCTCATAGGCTCTTGAGA
This sequence comes from Balaenoptera physalus, assembly GCF_965194825.1. Classification (NCBI taxonomy): domain Eukaryota; kingdom Metazoa; phylum Chordata; class Mammalia; order Artiodactyla; family Balaenopteridae; genus Balaenoptera; species Balaenoptera physalus. The sequence continues at coordinate 14,929,119 of NC_138892.1, forward strand.
GGATTAAATGAGATGATGTAGATTTAATGCTCAGCCCATGGTAAATGCTCAATAAATATTCTGCTGCTGTCACATTCCTCATCCTCCCCAGGATGAGCACATGCTGGGCAAGTCACAGGGAGATTCCACACAAGGAAACGCAAACGAGAGGACATTCTGCATTATTATCTTTCAAAAAACCTACTGATGGTTCAGTGTCCTTGTTCATGAAACCAGTATCATTTTTTGATACCATCATATTGGAGGTTAGGGCTTCAACATATGAATACGGAAGCTGTCTTCCGTCTTCCATCTATGGGCAAACTAAAATTGTTCCCATTGGAAGCCTCCCCCCAAAATATAGTATCAGCCTGGTCCCTGCAGACCCTCCAGGGATGCTAACTCTGGGTTTGTTTGGAAGTAGGGTCCCAATATTTTTTTTCTTAACTTGCTTTCTTACCTTTTTTTTTTTTTTTTTTTTTTTTTTAAAGGAAAGAGGGGGAAATGTATCCGGGCTGGGAAAATCAGTGGCGGGAAGGCAACTTGATAACTGATGATTTTCTGAGTGCTTCAGCCTGAAGGAAACCAACAGCTGCAACATATTGGTTACATGGAAATCATTAAGTCATTCTGGGAAGGAATGACAAATGTGTGTGCCTGTGTGTGTATGGTAGACATGTGTTTACGTGTGGAGCAAGGCACCCACAGAGGGAATTGCTTCAGTATTGCCTCCAGACCAAGAGGGGAAAAAAGCGCCATTGCAGGAGAAGATTCTGAAAATCAAATTCTTGGTTAATGTGAAGCTTGAACTGAAAACTTAGGGGGTAATCATCTATTCCTTGGCATCTAACCTGATAGGGACTCCCTTTGGAAAGAGGCAGCACAGTGGGGTGGAACCAGTCTGGACAGGGTGTCAGGAGCCCTCATTTCTAATTCTTCTCTGTCGGTAACCTGGGTGTGACCCTGAGGAAGTTTCTCCTCCCTTTCGGGACTCAGTTTCTCAAATGTAAAATGAGGGGGTTTGGCAAGATGGTCTCTGATGGCACTTCCTGCTCTGACATTCTGTCAATGTGCAATAAATTTTTGTAGCATAAATTCTATGAGACTGAACTTCTGCTTCTTAGAATAGAGCTGCCTGTTCCCACGACCCCCACCCCAAAAGTGTTTCCTTTAGTAAAACCAAACTTTTTATATAAATATCAATTTGCCTAGTTGCGTATAATCATTTGCATTCACACTTTTGTTATGCTCCGTAAACTAACCCCCCAGAGTGTAAGACAATTAAAGAAAAAATAACTTTTTTTAAGTTAAAGTCACTTCCAGCAAAAGTGCTCACATCCCAGACTTGGGTGCATGGAAGGGCTGAAGCATGCCATGGCTCACAGGACAGAGAACTAGCTTCCCTAGGCTTGGCCTCTGAACTAATAACACGTGGACCTTGAAACACCTGAATTCGAGCTGTCCCTGGGCCATGGAGAATCTGGCTATCTGTTCTACATTGAGTGTATGTGTTGGGTTGGGGACTCGGGGAAGGAGAAGGCAGGAGCCAGTTGTTGCTCAGACTCAATTTGATCCTCTTGATGACCCTAAAGGTAGAATTTTCAGCTCTGTCTTAAAGTAAGTGGCAGAGTCAGGAGCCAAACCAGTTCTTTTACATTCCAATAAGTATGCTCTTAACCACTATACTCTAATGCAGAATCTCTCAACCTCAACGTTAACCTTTAGACTGGTTAACTCTTTGTTTGGGGTGTGTTATGGGCTGAATGTTTGTGTCTCCCCAAAATTCATATGTTGAAGCCCTAACCTCCAAGATGATGGTATTTGAAAGTAGGGGCTTTGTGAGATAATTAGGTTTAGATGAGGTCAAGAGGGTGGGACCCTCATGATGGGATTAGTGCCCTTATAAGAAGAGGAAGCACGAGAGAGAGAGAGAGAGAGAGAGAGAAGAGAGAAGAGAGAAGAGAGAAGAGAGAAGAGAGGAGAGAGAGGAGAGAGAGAGAGAGAGAGAGAGAGAGAGATATTTCTCTATCTTTCCACACTCACTCACCTAGGAATAGCCACGTGAGCACCAGTGAGACAGCCAGTGAGAAGGCGGCTGTCTACAAGCCAGGAAAGACTCTCAGGAATCAAATCTGCCAGCAGATTTGATCTTGGACTTCCCAGCTTTCAGAACTGTGAGAAATAAATGTCTGCTGCTTAAGCCACCCAGTCTATGGTAGCTTGTTATAGAGCAGCTCAAGCAGACCAAGAAGGGGGGCTGTGCTATGCATTGTAGGATGCTTGGAAGCATCCCTGGCCTCTACCCACTAGGTGCCAGTAGCAATCTCCCTAGTTGTGACAAATATGTCTGGATATTGCCAAATGTTTACTAGAGGGGAAAATTTTCCCCGGGTGAGAACCACTGCTCTAATGTCAGTCCAAGGAAGGAGGAGAAAGTGGCAGCAACAAGACCTATACAACATGATGCTTAAATTCAAGCCTAAAAAATGAGCCCAGAGATGGAGTTGGGTTGGCATCAGTGGCAGTTAGGGAAGCACGGAGCAGGTCAGGGCAAGCAGTTCCATGGCTTCAGATATGAACAAACTGAACCGTCCAAAGCACCTTCTTGTGATGAGGTATCAAGAATGACTGAGTTGGCATTCATGCGAGCAGGCACCAGTGATCCTTAGTTCAGAGACTTTCATTCATTCGCTCAAGAGCCATGTGTCAAAAGCCTGCTGAGTTCCAAGGACCGAGATGGCCCTGGGAAGCTGAGATGAACGAGCAGAGCCAGCCCTGCCTTCCCAGGGCGTGCATTCTATGGAGAGAGAAGGGCATGTCAACAATGGCACAGCTAGCAACAACTTCACCCAGAAGCTGTCAGCTGGAGACCTCCTGACCCTTTAGGAGCCACGGAAAATTCCTCGGCCTCCCTCAGACATTGCTAATCCCGGTGGGCTCATCTTCTCCAGAACCCACAGCCTTTGAGGCACTGGCTCCCCCATGGCTATCGTCTTCCAACACATTGACTCTAGCATAAGTTCAGCTGCTTCTCCTGCTCCCATCGCAAACAATAATCTCCCACCAAGGACGGTATGCTTAGTGGACTCGCTGACCTCCTTAGTCAGGTCCCAGGGAGGAGTCTCATCTCACAAAACACAGCCTTCCTCTATTTTGTTGGCCTTCCTTGCTCTCCCATCTCTGCGCCTCAGCCCCCTCCCAGTTCACCAAAATGTCCCATTTTTTCTCATCTTCCTTTCCCGGGCATTCCCTGCCACCCATAAGGCCCTGGCTCCAGCTGGACCCATGTCCTTAGGAAGCTCTTTTCTATCCCAATCAGTTACCAAAGTATTTTCCCCACAAAAACTCCCTCCCTAAGGAGAACTATGGAAGAAGCCATTATAAAGTAATAAAATAGATTCATATCAGTGTAGTAATACTTGGTATTATAATATGTTTGTCCTCTAATGTTAGGCAATGAGCTAAGTGCTTAACATGAATTATCTCATTTAGTGATAGGATCAGATCTTTACAATGCTGTGCAAAAAGCACACAGCAAAGTGATTCAGACTGTACTCTCTGGAGTTCGAATCCCAGTGCTGTCTCTTAATAGCTTTGTGAGTCTGGGTATTTTTCACTTCACTCCTCGGAGCCTCTGTTTTCTCCTTCATTTGTAAAATGGGGATAATGGGAATATCTTCCACTTCAGGATGTCCTGAGGATTGAGAGGGTAAATAAAGGTGTAAAGTGCTCAGAACAGTGTCAGGCACTTACTACAATCTCAGTACATGTTGGCTGTTACTGTAATCACTGAAGAATAGAGAGATATGGGATTGAGTCTGCTGTATAACAAGGACAACTCACAGGGCAGGGGAACTGGAGGAAGAGATCTATAGCCAGAGTTTGCCCCCAGGAACATCTGATGCCCTGAATTTTATGCCATCAAGCCCTGCTGACCATGCCTTCCCAACCTTGTCATCGTTCCCTCTTGGCTTTCGCCAATTGATTTTTTCATTCCCACAAGGCTCAGTGAGACACTTTGGAAAATATTTTCCAAAATAAATTTCAAGTCATTATTTGACCCAAACCACCCAATTCTGTGGCCCAGCCCTGTCTACTAATGTTCCCGCCCTGTCCCTATTTAGACTGAGGTTTATAACTGACCAGCCCTTCACCAGGGCTTCCCTGTCCTGCCACCTCCTGCCTGAGTCATCCCGTGATGTCACAACCCTAGGTTTATGATACTGGCCAGCGTGGTCTCAGGGATGACTATAGACGGGCCCTGCCTGAAGCCCAGCTGTGAAACCAGTCATGTTGCATTCCACACCCCCTCACCCCTTTCTTTCATGAAGTAATGGAAAGGGACATTCTGGGAGTCAGACAGAACAGGGCTGCCTCCAAGCTCTACTCTTTCCTTTCTGTGTGATCTTGGACCTGGAGGGCTTATGAAGTCTCAGTTTCCTCATTAGTAAATGGGGATGTTGGAGGATCAAATTAAACAGCCTACCTAAGTCAAAGCACCTAAGCTGGTACATAGCAGGTCATCAGCATCTTAGTGCCACAACTATGATGCCTAACAAAACACCCCAAAACTCAGTGGCTTAAAAAAATAACCATTAATCTTGCTCTCGCTGGTTGGGTGGGAATCGGCTGACCTAGACTGGGCCTGGTTGGACTTGGCTCCACGTGGACCAGCAAGCTAGCTGGGGCACATTCTCAGCATGGCAAGCGCAGAGGTGCAAGAGGACACACCCAAGCGCACAAGCTCACGTTAAGCCTCTATTTGCATCACGTCTACCGGTATCCTGTTGGCCAAAGCAAGTCAAATGGCCAAGCCCCAAATTAAGGACAGGGTATGTATACTCCTCCTCTAATGGAAGAAATTACAGAGTTACCTGCCAAAAGGTACTGGTACAGAGAAGCATGGAGAATTAGGAGCAGTGATGCAAAGTAGTACAGTAGATGGTCAGGAAATATTTGTTTCCTTATTTCCAACTTTCCTCCACACCCTGGGCCTCTTGGTTTCTCTTCATGCTCTTAAAACTCACGGTGAGGAAAGAGTGTAAAATTCACGCACATTGTGTAAGTGACCAATGACTGTCAGATAGCATCTCAGCATTTAGAGGGTGCTTTTCTAACAACAACAAAAAATATCATTGCCTACCTTAGTGTTTACTGTGCAGCAGGTTCTGTGTTCAACCTCTACTCTGTGTGTATTATATCATTTAATCCTTACTGAAGCCCCGCAAGGCAGGTGGCAGGTAGCAGTACGTTCTCATTTTACAGCTAAAGAAACCAAAGCTTTGAAATCAGCCCAAGGTCATTTAGCTAATAAGTCCCAAAGAGGCCTTACAAAGTCAAGTCTCAAATGCAGATATATTGCACCTTTCCATTAAACCCCTGAGGGCAGGGTTCTCACTGGGACCAAAACTTTAAGTCTGAGTTTCCTCAAACTTCATTCATCTGTCACCAACTTTATAATTTTTACCATATTTATGTATTATCTATACTATAATTTATGTAATTCATCTAATTATTGGCTATTCTTTAAATTTGATACATTTTAACTTAAATAAATGTATTTTGAAAGAAACTCCGTATGAGTACCATAAACAGAAAACCAGTGTCTCCTGCCATAAACAAAGGAAGGTAACCACAAAAAGGTTTACAAAAACAAAGCAAAATCGTGAAATTCATGCCAGATACTCTTGCCTGCTGTGAGCTCCAAGAGAACGTTACAAGTTTGCAGGTGTGGAGGACACTTAAAGAGCACCAAACTGAGACTCTCCTTGATGGAATCTGAAGGCTGGAAAATTACTTGAAAAGGGAATAACCTTCTCACTATGTGCTTCTGTCTATTTGATGCTAATCCAAGCATCACCAAAAGTCATTTCAGGGGCCACAGGAACTTCAGCCCAGCCTCATATGTCTGCAGCCTTAGAGGAAGAGCCCTCAGTAGGTTCTGAGAAAAGAACACCAAGGCACCTTTCTGGAGGTCCTTTAATCCCTCCCCTGCTGACCACTTGGATTTGGTCTTCATAGACCTGAAGGGGAATATTCTTGATGGTGTCTTCCAAGGGCAAAGGCCAGTTTTCTAGTGACACAGAGAATAAGTAGAAGAGAGAAAACCCAGACACGCCAAACAGGTGACCAGATCAGCCCAAGCCTTTGGCAGTGACAGAGATATACAGAGCTGGGCTGATTCCAGTCCAAAGGAGGTTCACTTGGTTCCCCAGCCAAGTAGGACCGGGAGCTTCAGGGGAGTCAGCCCTCATCTCTCTTCCTGATGACTTCTTACTGTCTGTGCAGAGTTGCCACCAGAAATCCCTCCCACAAACCCAGCAGGTCTCCACTCACGCCCACGGCTCCACCTGAAATATCCACCATTAGCGTATCTCCTCCAACACAGAGCCAGAGAGGGGACATGGTTATGTGCTGTCCCTGTATTCCTACAATATCTGCCTCCATTCTTCCCACCAATTCTTTGTTTCTCAGACTCTGCTCACAAAGGCAGTCCCATCAGAAGTGCCTCAATCCCTCACTCATACCTCAAAAAACCTTGCCCAGAGTCTGTAGTGCCTGGGAGACCTTCTCAAGGCCTTCCTGCTTCTGTAACACTGCATTTGCAGCCCTCCTGGAGCACCTCTTATAGTACATTCTGTTGCATCTTTATTCATCTATTATCCCAAAAAGATCTAGTGCAGAGAAGTACTCAAGCAATGTTTAGAACTCAGACGTAAATCTCTATTAAAATTGCCAGCACTAAGCAAGCAGGTGAGTAGGACTCTCAGTCCACCACCATCTCAGGAGGACTCAGATGTAAGAAATGGAGCTAGATTTTTCTATGGTTCAACTTATTTCCTGTTTCAAGCACCCGCATGCACAAAACTCAGCAATGTGTGTATCCCTCCCCTTCTCCCAGAGTTGTAATGAAGTTTTGGAGCTTTAGTTGGCTCTAAGCGTTTGAGAGACAAGAGTCAACGTCAGTGTCATTGGTCCAAGAGATATGCATTGCCCTGTGGTCTTCAGTTGATGGTCCACACAGGTTGAATCCAATCCATTCCGTCCCTGGGTTCCTTTCAGGTCTCTGTGTTGCATCTGTGCCCCTCCCAGATGCACAGGAATCTTTCTGCTCTTCTCAGACCTCATTTGGCACAGGAAATCCTGTTGGAGGTTCTGCCCATCTTGGCGTTTCATGTAGCATTTCTTCTCTAGGGTCTTGCTCCCTCCCCAGTGATATAGTTCTGCCAGAAAAGAGTGCACTGGTCCCCTCTGCACCTGCATCCCAGAGAACCTCCTTGGGGTTTGCCATCTGCCCCAGGGCTCATTCTCTGGAAGAAGGTACAGCTCCCTGTCTCCTCCCCGTGAAAATATCCACCTTTACAGTTTTACCTCCTTGTCTCCCCTCTCCCTACGAACTGGGAAATCCTTTTTTTCATCTGAGGTGAGAAGCCTTGCTCTCACTCACCATATTTCTCCCAAATCTGTGGCCTACTAGGCCAAGAGTCATTTCGGTTTTCCTAAGGACTTAGGTTTTTGAAACTCAAAAGCCGGGAGGTGCTTCCTCTCCTCTCTGCTCTCTCGCATCACATCCCTTTCCTGAGGCAATGACCGCAGCACAGACAAGTGGCTCAAATCGGGGAGGGTCTCAAGAGACAAAGGACAGGCCAGAGTGAAAAAAAATGACCAGTTAACTTTTCAGAAATAGCATCCAGCCTCACAAACATTAAACAAACATGAAAGCACATGTTACTTTTAGAGCAATAAGTTAATGCAGCCAAGTTTAAGACACAAGGAAGTATTTTTCTGCCATTCCTAGGCCCTTCTCTCTCTTTTAACTGTTCTTTGGCTTTAGGAAGGATACTGGATACCTTCTGAATTTTTAAGAAGAGTGTTCTGAAGGAAGGAATGTCACTGTCAAAACCCCCCTTCTTACCTCTGAGCCCTCTCCTGACTGTGCTCCTTCTGTATTTTCTCAGACCTGTGGAAACCGCTCCTCTCCCCCGACACCGTCACCTCCCGCCATCCTCCTCCCCGCCCCCACCAACCCGTTTAAAATCATTCTCAAGAACTGAGACGGGAGGGAGGTGAGAGGGGCTTGGGAGGCACAGAGGCTCGGTGATTCCAAAAAGAGACCTGACCCAAGTTTTCCCCCCACTCCCTCCACTTTCCGGGAACAGCCAGAGGAAGAGGAGAAAGTCATCAAGGCTTTGACACTGAGAGGCCCCCATGCAGCCTCCCTGGGAGTGGAAGGAGGGAGCAGGCCGGAGGTGGAGAGAGGCTGCCTGTACTGTTCCAAGGGGGATTTCTCAACTTCCTGGCAGCCTCCAGTACATAAGCGTGTTTGTTTAGGAGGGGAAAGAATGTCATTGATTGCCCCGGTGGTGGTGGGGAGAGGAAAACAAAAATAATCTGCCCAGCGGTTCACTCTGTTTCCTGTGCATGTGTCTGTGTGTGTGAATGTCTGTCTGCAGGCCTAGCGAGCTCCCTGCTTGTTTGGGCTGGAAAGGATTCCTTTGGAAGAGTTAAATGGAGCCAGAGCTGCTGAAAAGGCACCCCGAGGGCCCCTGACACTCACCTGGCAAGACAGCTGCCATCCAGCACCCAGAAGAAGCAACTTTATTCTCAGTTGCAGCTTCTGGGAGTGATGGAGAGCACCTCCCCCCTCCTCCTGCTCCTCCACTCTCTCTGCCAAGCCCTCTCCACTGTCAGTATCTAGCCTTTTGGATGTGTGGTTTGTAGGACCCTCCCTTTATGTCTCTTGTCTCCCCAGTAAACCGTGGGCTCTCTGAAGGGTAGCAACTCAGGCAAATTTCTCTTTGTTTCCCCTGCCTAGCACAGTTTGGGCACACAGTAGGTACTCAATATGTCTGTGGGCCTGAACTCTGCCTCCTGTCTCCCTCCTTTAATATTTCTTTCCTCCCACCATCTGTCTTACCTCTTTCTTTAAGCACATTCTCTTAGTTAATGCTCTGAACAAATAAGCATTGTTATCCCCATTTTGCAAATAAGAAGCTGAAGCTCAAGGTCAATTTCATCCAGCTAGTAAAATACTGGAGCTTTGAAATATTGGGATTTGAACATGGGTCCTTCTGATCTCTTTCCACTACAGTTCTCGCCCCCCAACCCCTCCTCTGTTCTTCATTTGTCCTCCCTTTATGAGCCCGCTCTGCCTGCCCACACACACATTTCTAATTCCCCTCCTACATGTTCCGAGAGACCTCGCTCAGTGGTTTCAAGAACTCTCTGGGTCTCCAACAGAGGATGTAAGGAGACCCTTGAGGGATAAGATACGGTGGCAGGAAGAAAGTGTGAGAATAAACTTCATGCTGATCTCTGCTCAACTCTCAACCCGTCAAAGAGGGTTTTCCTGTTCCTGTTTTTAAAGCTAATCTTTTAAAATGCGAATTATGTGCGTACTTTATCATGTTCATAGTGAATCCATAGTCATACAAGTAAAATTTTTAAATAGATAAGAAGCACAAATAACTAGTCATATATTGAGATGCATCCTCAAATGTTTTGATAGGACACTGACCATGGTTCAAGTCTCTTCGCAGTTTTTTTGTTTGTTTGTTTTTTAAGCTTTTATTATTTATTTATTTATTTATTTATTTATTTATTTATTGGCTGTGTTGGGTCTTCGTTTCTGTGCGAGGGCTTTCTCTAGTTGCAGCAAGCGGGGGCCACTCTTCATCGCGGTGCGCGGGCCTCTCACTATCGCGGTCTCTCTTGTTGCGGAGCACAGGCTCCAGACGTGCAGGCTCAGTAGTTGTGGCTCACGGGCCTAGTTGCTCCGCGGCATGTGGGATCTTTCCAGACCAGGGCTCGAACCCATGTCCCCTGCATTGGCAGGCAGATTCTCAACCACTGCGCCACCAGGGAAGCCCCCTTTGCAGTTTTGTGCCTCAGATGACACCTCTGGAATATGAGGCGAATCCTTACGGTGGGAGGCTGTCCAGAAGAAGTGCTCTGGGAGTGGGGGGTTCCTATCTTTGGAGGCCTGGGAGGGGCAGGCTGCAGTCCCGTGAATCCTGCATGGTTTAACTTGGAAAATCAGAAAAGGCTTTCTCAAATAGTGGGGTCCCCTACCTCCCTCGGAGGAATTGTTTAGGATTTTTTAATAACAGCTTTATTGAGATTTAATTCACATATCATACATTTCACCCACTGAAAGTGTACAATTCAGTGGTTTTTAGTATATTCACAGATCTGTGCAACCATTACCACCTTCAATTTTAGAACATTTTCCTTACCCCAAAAAGAAACCCCATACCTTTTAAGAAGTCACTCCTCATTTCTTCCTTCTCCCCCTCCCCCAGCGCTAAGCAACCATTGATTTGTTTTCTGTCCCTGTAGATGTGCCTATTCTGGACAGTTCATAAGAATGGAATCACACAATAAATGGCCTTGTGTGTCGGGCTTTTTTTTTTCATTTACCATAATCTTTTCAAGGTTCATTGATGTTGTAACATGTATCACTATTTCATTCCTTTTTATGGTTGAATAATATGTAGATATACCATGTTTTTGTTTATCCACTTGTCCATTAATGGACATTTGGGTTATTTCCACCTTTGGCTAATATGAATAAGGCTGCTATGAACACTTTCACAGCTTTTGGGGTGGACGTAGACATCTAGGGGTGGAATTGTGTTGACGTAGACATCTAGGGGTGGAATTGCTGGGTCAAGGGTACTTGTTTAAAATGCAAATTCCTGGGCCTACAGATCCTCTGGGAGGAGGCCTGGAATAGGCATTTTAACACCCTCCCCAGGGATTCTGAAGTACACTTGAGCATTAGAACCGCTGGGCTCAAGGGGGCCCCTGCTTATTCTAATCACATATCAGATCACCAGTTAGAGGGAGGCCAGCCCTGCACGACTGCCTATAATTTAATCACCATTGGTTGACATTTGTGCGTCATTTATTTAGGCTTTTCTCATGTGTGATATGGTGCCGTGGAACCACATTTAGTCCTCACAACCAGTCTTAGAGGTCAGTATGATTTCCCCATGTAACTGCAAAGAGACAGAGGTGAGCCAATGCCCAGGCACACCCAGCTGTAAGCTTCAGGGCAAACCAGGGCCTCCTGACTTGAAGCCCAGTGCTTATCCATAATACCTCTTCTGACTCTGTTTTCTAAATCAAAGAGGAATCCATGTTATGGAGACTGTGAGGGGCTGGGGGCTGGAGTCCTACCTGCTCAGCCCCTTCCCCACTCCCACATTGGCCCTTGTGGCCCCTTAATGGAATCCTTAGTGCCTGAGGAACACAGTTTGAAAACCACTGGTCTAGGAACTCTAAGTCATCCCTCAAGGAGATTTTAATCTAGGTGGGATTAGTATCATTTTATTAATTCATCAAATATTTCTAAATAGCTGCCTTGTACCAGGCACTGTGGTAGATTCTGGGCACACAACAACAAAACAGAGTCCCTGCTTCCAAGAGGCCTGTAGTCTAGCAGGGAGGCAGGTGACAATGCACATGATAAATGCATGATACCAGAGGTTCAGAGCTGGGAGTGTGGGCAAAGGAGGCAGCTACTGTGGCCTGGGGGTGCCAAGGAAGGCTTCCTGGAAGAGCTGAGGCCTGAGCTGAAACTTGAAGACCAAATGGTCCTTCACCACGAAGAGGGAAGAGGGAGAGGGCATTTCAGGCACAGGATCCCAGGAGGTGTGAAGATAAGGAGGCAAGAAGAAGCCTGCGTGTTACCTCTGGTATGATTCACAACGTCAGAACAAAACAGTGTTCAGTAGATGTTAATTGTTGTTGTTGTTTCTAGTTCAGTGTTCTCAGGTTGTGCACTTCAACCTCTGCAAGTGGTTTTTTGGTTCTAGAACTCATGGTTTGTAGAGAGGAAAGGCAGAAAGAGCATAGACTGAAAAGGCGGGTCAAGATAGAGTGGGAAGGCGGTGGGACCTAATACCACCTGAGAACCACCACGAGTTCTGATAACAGTCCTTCTCCAATAAAAAGAACTTGATCCATGGACATTAAAGAAGCCAAGGAAATGCCAGGGAGAATGTGGAGATAAATGATAATGCCTGACATGTCCACAGCACAGACTGTGTACTTGGCTTGCTTATAAACACACAGTATATAAGAGCTGGTCACATTCTCACAGCATCCCTGTGAAAATGGAGCTGTCATTATCCTCACTTTGCAGATGAGGAACCTGAGGCACAGAGAGGTTAGGAAACTTGTGCCAGGCCACATGACAAAGCAAGCAAGAGCATCAGGACATAAACCAAGCAGTCTGGCTCTAGAGGTTGTGCTTTAACCTCTTTACCCCTGATATGATTTAGAACCTCAAAGCCCCTCAGACTCCCTGGGGAAGAACAAAAGAGTGTTCAGTAAACGTAATTGTTGTTGTTGTTTCTAGTTCAGTGTTCTCTGACTGCACACTTCAACCTCTGCAGGGGTGACTCAGGCTCATGCTGGAGGCTGGACAGGGAAGAGCAGCTCCATTTTTATCTGTTTTATGTACTGGGACACTGGGTACAATTTGATTTTTTTCAAAAAGGGAACCACTGCTTTAAAAAAAATGGAAAGCTACCTGTCTGATCAAACCATCTCATTTTTTAGATAAAGAAGTTGAGGCCCAGAAAAACTGAGCAACTAGTCCAGAGTCACACAGCAAATCAACGATAGAATTGAGCCTGTGATCCAGGTTTCCTAACACCCATTGAACGAGCCCATTTCTCTTTTTAGGGCTTCCATATATCCAAGGGAAAAGAAAGATGAAAGAAATCAAAGATCCTCATCCAAGTTTTTTGCCCCATTCCAAATATATTGAGTATTTGGGCATAGTTGCCTGCCCAAGATCAAGTTCACCATTACTGAACCTCACTGCAAAGGAAGGGAGGTCAAGGTGTCAAGATCATTTAGCAACGGCCTGTCACAGGGGCAGCCACTTTTATATTGGATCTTCTCTCTCACCAGTGGCTAGGGAAGGTTGTAACACCAGGTCCAGCAAAATAATGTTAACTTTCTAACAGGTCTTGCCAGGGTTCTCAGCAGGCTCCCTCAGAATGAAAAGATGGCTCATTTTAGTTAGGAAGATATTCAGAAATATCTTCCTCCTATATAGGACTTTTATGGAAAAAAATACGTGTGTAGAGTTTCAAGTTCAAAAACACTTGTATTGCTGGAGGCGATGGGGAGCTGCCTAATGGTTTTAAGCAGGTAACTAGTCAGTAGGGCTTTTTCATTTTCATTTCTTAAATTAAAAAAAAAAAATTAACTCAACTAGAGCAAAAGTAACCTTTGGGTTCAGTTCGGGAGATTCAGGAAATTTCCTGGACTTGTTTGGGCGTCTGTTTAAGTCCATCGCCTCCCTCTGGTTTAGAGAGCAGATTCCTAGAAGACAGCCCTCAAGTGGTGGGTTTCTGTGTAAGGTGACTTGTTCCTTCATTCAGCGCATACCTACTGAGCACTTGCTCTGAGCCGGGCACTGAGCCAGATGCCAGGAAATTCACTATCAGCTGAAACCCAGGATTATACCAGGGGCCTTTAAAGCTTCTGGCAAACATTTGCTCTGATTTCCCTGAATGTCCTTCCTTCAAATATTTGGCCCCACTGTCTATGGATATGCCCTGATTTGGTTGAGAAAATGAAGTCAGTGGCTTGATGCCGTATCAGCTATGAACAAACGTCTCCCTCTATCATAGTCACTGGAAATCCTGAGCCATTTATTTCAACCAATATCAACTGAGCCCCCAAATATATGCCAAATACAGTACCAGATTCTGAAGATGAAAATTAAAAAGATAGGGGAAATTCCCTGGCGGTCCAGGGGTTAGGACTCTGTGCTTTCACTGCTGAGGGCCTGGGTTCAATCCCTGGTCGGGGAACTAAGATCTCACAAGCCACGCAGAGCAGCCAAAAGAATAAAAATAGAATTTAAAAGCCTTTCCAGTTTTCACGTTCTATAATTTAATTGTCTATTAAAAAAAGAAAATTAAAAAGATGGAAGATAGTGAATATGATATAGATAGATAGGTGATAGATAGGAGATAGACAGACGATAGGTAGATAGGAGATAGGTAGATAGGTAGATAGATAATAGATGATAGATAGATAGATAGATAGATAGATAGATAGATAGATAGATAGATAGATAGATAGGAGATAGATATAGACAGATAACTGACTGATAAGTAAGCAGCACAGAGTGAGTGCCCCTGCTGGACATCATCTCTGTCCTGGGTGGTAAAAAGGTAGAGGTTGGCAGAGGGTTCACTGACAGCACAGAGGGGGCTAAGGGACCCAACCTGGGAAACCAAGGAATGCTTCCTGGGGAGAAGGCAATGCCTGGGGGCAATCTTGAAGGATAAATAGGAGTCAGATGAGGAGGAGGGTAAAAGGAGAACAGGTAAGCAAAAGCCCAGGAAGCCGTAAAATCTCTTGGGGTAAAAAGGGAACCACAAACACTTGTATTGCTGGAGGCTACCTAGTGAATTTAACAAGGCAGAGAAGTGGTCGGAAATGCATTTTAGATCTTAGCTGAAAGTCCTTTTCCAGGACTGCAATGCCTTTCCTTTTCCTTCCACCACAGATGTCCAAACCTATTGTCCTCACGGTCCTACCCAAGGCCTAAAGGCCTTCCCCAGCCAAGAGGATTCCCCCTCTTTTCCTAATGCCTAAGCACTTGGGACCCGCCTTGCTTTGGGGGGTACTTCATCATACTGCCTTATGATTCCACAGAGAAGTCAAGTCCTTGGGTGACAGTGGAAGATGGCCTCACCTTGGTTTCAGAAATCCTGGGGTAGAAAACAGGGGCACTGCCACTTACTAACTGTGTGTCTTGCCCCTCTGAGCCTGTTTCCTCAGCTAGAAATAGGGGTAACAAAATCATATCAGCCTGACAGAGCCAATAGGTACGTCAAGTCAGAAAATGAATACAAAGTGCTCCACAGAAATAATAGCCGATGCATTAATTATTACTCTGAGCCTAATACTAAGTGCTGCACATGATGTCAAATCTATTAATCCTTGTAACGGCCCTATGGGGCAAAGTGCTGTTATTTCTCCATTTTATAGATGAGGAAACCAAGGTACAGAGTGGAAGAAGTCATTTGCCTAAAGTCACACCCCTTTATGTGAATGAGCTGGGATAGAACCTGAGGGTTGGAGCTTCACAGCCAACACTGTTGACCACTGAATAAGCTGTCAAGTGCTGGTCAAATGACGTGTATTATATTATTATCCATAACTACCCAGTGAACAAATGGAAGTGAGTGCCAAAGACACCCATGGCAGTCCTGGGTCTTACAAACCTTGTGTGCATTACGTAAATAGAAAATGAGGTTAAGAAAATACAGGAAAGCAGTGATTGCCCCTGCTTTTTGGTTTATTTCTGTACCAGTAATATATCAACACTTGAGCCGAGCTGAAAAATACATAGGAAGGAGAATGTTAAGTAGGGTTTGCCAAACAGATGCCTAGAGGGCTTCTACCCCAGCCCTGAGTGTCATGCCCCAAACCCTTGAGCACAGAGCTACAGATCCACAATCACAAAATCTGAGGGCAGGAAGGAACTTTGGAGATCATCTGGCCCATTCTTAATAGCTGACACATAAGAAGGCTAAGGCCCCAAAGGAAAGATGTCTTGCCCAAGGTCATACTGCTATTTCCCATTAATTTAGGACTTACCAGATACTGCACACTCACAAACACAGTCTCATTTATGGATGAAACCCCAAGACCCTGAAAAGTAATTTGCCTGAGGTCACAGAGCTATCAGATATCAGATCTGGGATTCCATACGTCCAGGCAAGGGCTCCAACTGCCATAGCACATTGCCCAGTAGAGAGAATTAACCCCATGTACAAGTTGCCAGTTCAAGTCTCTTTTCTTAACACCAAGCTGCCGCCTCCCGTGTCCTGGGAAATTCACCACCTCCTCCTCCTACCACATCCTGGCTGCCAGAGCTGGAGCACCCAAGGTTCTGTGATGTGCCTGGTGACATGGGAGCACACCCATTCATATACCCCAATACCCCTGCATTGTGCAACAAAGCCACTGGTCCAAGAGTTGCTGTAACACCTTGATCTGCCCCAGGCAGCCTCCATCTGCCAATCTGCAGCGACACTCTGGCGCCTGGTAAACCAACAGAAGGGGTGACAAGATCCTGGCCCTTCACTATCTGACTTGTTTTTGTAGGAAGTAAAATTAAGAGCCAAAAGCAAGTTCCTCACCTCTTGGACTATTCATTCCCTGCCTTCAGTGGCATAAAAAGGGCTCTGGCTTGGGCAAAGCAGACTTCAGGGTAGAGGTGCTAGGGTCTGATTACTCCAGGTTCAGATACTACATCCCCACTTGTTGCTATGTAACCTTGGGCAAGTGACTTACCCTTTCTGGGCCTCAGTGTCTTCATCCATTAAGCAAAAATCTTAACAGTGCCCACCTCATAGGGTGGTAGGAAGACTAAATGGGGTAATGAATGAAGAGCACTTTGATACCTAGCAAATAGTAGCTGTTCAATAAAAAGTGTAATTACTGGTGAGACCTTAGGAAAGACACAGCACCTCTATTGCCCATCTTTGAAAGCCCAGAGTTGTATCAGGTAGTTTCCAAAGGTCCTTCCTGCTCTAAGGATCTGTGAATTATTTGACTCCAGGTGAATTTTGATTCTCTTCTCTTTGCCCCTGAAGGAACTTCAGGCTCCCCAGTCATAAGCTTTAAGCAGAGCAGTGCAGATGTGCTCAGATGACTTAAGGACCTGAAGAGCTGAAGATTTCAATAGGTGCAAAAAATGACACCTCAAACATCATCTGGCCTTTGAAGGCATCTTAAAATGCCTCTTGGTCTAGGGTTAGTGTTAGTGTTGGGGTCAGTGTTGCTGTCTAATTCAGGGTCAAGTTTGGCCTGAAGAGGCTTGACAGTGTGGTATGCTAGACATACCGGAGTTTTCAGGTGAAACACACCTGTATCTGGCTTCCCATAGAAAATTAGGGGGTGCACCTGCAGCCCAGAAAGGAGCCAGGACAAAGGGGTCTGATCTTTCTTCTGGCAGCAGGAAAAACCCATCGAAGGATTTTAAGCAAGAAACGGTGCCTAAGAGGGAATTTTCTGGAGTGATGGAAACATCTTCTATTTTGATCAAGTGGTGACTTGCAGCTGTACACGTTTGTAAACAATTATGGAGCCATACTCTTTAGAGGTATTCATTTTACTGTGTGTGAACTATACATCAATTTTTTAAAAGGGAAAAGTGTGCCCTGGCTAATAAGAGGCAAAGCCAAGACTCAAATCCACAAAGGGCCAGGATTAGGGTGAGGCAAGTCAGGCATGATCATGCAAGTGAAGGGTCAGATCTGCCTTTATTTTAAATGTCGGTATGTTGTTCATCATGAACTTATTTGCATTGATCTTTATTGTAAAAAATATTACACTACAATATGTATTCTGATTGCTGAGTTTGAGGCACCCCCTTAAATTTTGTATCTGAGGCAAGTGCCTCACTCTCCTTACCCTAGTCCCGGCCCTAATGATCCAGCCCTGGCCCTCTCCAGGGTGCATGCTCTTAACCACTGCACATGTGGCTTCCCTCTCCTGGTCAGCAGCACCATTGTGGTTTCAGGAGCTTTGAAGAGGAACAAATGTGCAAAAGAGATCCTTAGACTAAGGAGCTAGACAGGATTGCAACAGAGACTCCCAGGGGTCGGCTCTGGCAAAATATAAAGAAAATCATTTAGAAAGGGTTTAAAGAAATCTGTGCACGACGCAAAAGATAGTGAGAGAAGGGGGAGCTGTTGGGACCTGGTCAACAGGGAGAGGTTAGCTGCTCTTGGGGGAAGAAACTCCCGCTGGCCAACCTCCCCCAACCTGGTGCTGCCTGCTAGACAAAGCCCAAGCTAGCTGTCAAAGGGATCTGACCCAGGGAGTCAGCCTTTTTTTTAAGCTACGTTTGTAATTATCAACCACTCAACACAAATGTTTTGATGATGGTTTGTATATATTATAACAAGTACAGCAAATGATTCTATGCATTGCAACAGTGCTTTAGAGTTTGCAAATACTTTTACATATGTTGCCCAGATGTCAGCGGGGCCTCTCTCCTTGCCTCTCTAAGATCTAGATGTAGTTTTCTTGGCTCTTCACCCATTTCACAATCTCCCGGGAGATCTGTGCAAGACCAGGAAACCTCCACTTCTACTTCCAGGGCTGCTATTCCGCTATCACTGACACAGGCCTCACACTCGAACCCCAAGCAATCACTGACTATACTGGAATTCACCAAAGATTTGGGGAACACACTGGAAGGGTTGCACCTGGGGGACTTCCTCTTCCACCTCTCAGGCTCTAAGCTCCTTAACCTCCCCAGATTTCTTAGAGAGCTATAGATTGTCTAACAGGCAGAGCAATGCCACAGACCCCAGGTGCCAGATCCAGCTGGGTTTGAGTCCCTCCCTAGAGGGCCCACAGCTTACCCGGGCCTCTCCTCAAGGAGAAATGAGCTTCCTCCTCCAGAGAAAGGCCCCCGCTTTCCCACTGCAGTTAGAGAAGTTGAACACACACCAAAGGAAACATTCCCACTGACAGCACAGGTTACAGGAGGGAGAATCAGGTCTCTCCCAGATGGTAGCTAAAGATTCCAGTGACTTCTCATCTTCTTTTCTTGTTTTGTTGTCAGAGGAATTGTGGAGCCCCGCCCTCCCTCCAGAACTTCTCTTCCAACTTCTTTTCTCCAACCCCTTTTGGGCGCCAACTTGGAAACGTACAGAAATCCCCAGATTTCTGTAGATGACACGACTGCTCCAACCAGCCCCAGATGCCTCTTCCTCGGCCTCTCCCTGCCGCTCTCCCCTCACTTCTCCTTAATTGTAAAGAGTTTACTTTGTGAAAGAAGAATTCAAACTTGTAAAGTAAACGACACTTAGTGGAACATTCTAGAAACAGGGAAAAGTGGAAAGGCAAAAGGACTTGCCCTCTGCACCATGGAGCCTTTTGAACCTTTGTCTTGACTGCCCACTCTCTCCAAAGGGCTGAGGGCCTGAGCCTAGTGGGCAGCAGGCTGAGGGATGTATGGGGATGAGAGCTGCAGGTCTCCTTTAAAGATGCAGGGACCCCAGGGTCAGCTGGCTCCTTGGCCCCTTGGAGGAATACTCCCCTGGGTTTGTACAAATGAAGCCGGGGGTAAGAAAAAGGAATGAGTGAGTGTGTGTGTGTCGGAGTGGGGTGGTTCAGTCTGTGAATATCTTTATGAAAATGGCTGTCTCAGAGTTTCCGAGTGTGTCTCCATGTGTCCATGTGTCTGGATGTCTTTGGGGTAGTGATGTGCATCTGAGTGCTGGTGTGTGTCCCTGCATAGGGATCTCCATGTTTCCAGTTGTATGTTTTTGTTTGCCATCTGCGTGTGTGGATGTCCCTCTGTTGTTAGCAGTGTGGTATCTGTATGCACAGAAATCTCAGCTTGTGCATCTCTGCATGCCTGAGGAAGGTGCATGCAAAGGATGTGTGTATCTGGATGTGTAGGTGTGCATATGTGTACAGGGACAGGGGCACATTAGGACTCAACAGAAGCAGCAGCAAATGTACACACTGTCCTTGCAAAGGAAGTCATCTGTTTTCCTGGTTTTGTTTTCCTCCTGCCTGTGGGCTCCAAACCCTCCTTAAAAACAAAGGGAGCTTAAAAAACGCAGCCCTTCCTGTGTTCCCAAATGTTCAGAATGCTGCGTTGAACTTGAACGGTGCCAGCTCGGATGCCCAGCCCTGCCGCTGCTGCAGGAAGCCACCAGCCTGCCGGGCCACCACCACCCACTTACATAACATGCGTGGGAGGATGGTGGGCAGGAAGGGGGAGCCACCCAGCTCACTGCACCCCAACTCCTGAGCTAACTTGGGGCCCTACATGGGAACTGGGAGCCTTTGTGGGGGTGTAAGTGTATCATTTGGGGGCTTCCCCCAAAGAGGAGGGCTCCCTGGGTGTGATGGGAGGGGAGGCAAGAGAGGAAACCTTCACGTGGAAATTATTACCAACCAACCAACCTTACTTTCCATTTTACCAGGTCTGTTCTAGGCAGAAATCAACATTTTAACCATTTCAACACAATTTTCTGAATAATGACTATGTGTTAGACACTGTGAAAGATGAAACAACTCAGCTTTACCACCTCCAGGATCCATGTCTCCCGCCCCCCACTCAGGGTCTCTCAGTGTCCTCCAAAGCAACAGGAGGAGGTTGGGCTGGATATTTCCAAAGCCACTTGCAGATTGGAAATTCCATGATTCTTAGCATGGCAACTTCATAACTCCAGGCCCCTATACTTCCCTCCCTCTCTGCCTTCCCTGGTTGGAGCGTGTCAGCAGTGTTCACTCCCCTCCCACTTCTGCCCAAATGCTCATCTGCTTTCTCCCCTTTCTTTCTTCCATCTGCAAAACAAGCTGTTGGTCCTCCTTGACTTGAAGGTATAAATTACTAACTCCTCTCCCTTGTCTGCACTTTAATGGGGTTTCCAGCCTCTACCCAGGCAATCAAAGCCCTCCCAAGCATGGCGCCACCCGCCTCTCCAGCCTGAGGTCCTACACCACCTTCTGCTTACCAGCCACACCTGCTGCACCCACACCCTCCCCACACCAGCCTCTTCTCAAGCCCTTCCCTCTGCCTGCCTGCAACATTCTTTCCTCCCCTCACCCCCACCCAGTTCCCATCCCTTGAGCTCCTAGTCATCCTTCAAGGCCCATCTCAAACACTTCCTCCTTCATCAAACCTCCCTGATTCCTCCCATCCCTTCCCCAGTGGATGGGAGCCGTCTTTTTTGAAACCTTTCATATGAGGCAGCGTATGTGGTCTTTGCTTTTAGTCATTCCTGTCTTCGTCTGTTCCCCACAACATGACTGAGATCCTTCAAACTTAAAGTCAGAAATGTGTCTCTCATGCTTGAATCCTCATGCACAACCTCTCGTCGTGGGTGTTCTGCAAATGTCTGTACGATGTCGTGGTCCAGGTGCAGCTCTCAGTCATAGGATGGCAGGAGTTGGGTAGCCTGGGTGGAAAGAATGACACTGCTGGGGAGGGAGGTGGGCAGAGAGGAAGGGAGGAGCCTCAGAAATCACAGCATTGGTCGGCTGAGACAGCCCTGAGACCCTGAAATCCCCTGTACCCAAAAGGGTCTGAACCTGGGGAGAAAGATCATGAATGCTGAAGTGGTCTACTTACTGCATCCAGAGCACAGCTTTTCCCAGAAACACAAAGCAAGGCAGGGTCATGAAGCAAGAAGACTCTGGCCAGGGATGACAAACAAGTGCCCCTGGACTAGCAAATGACTGAAGCCAGTGGGGAGATGGTGGGGGGCGGGGCAAACAGGAATACATTCCCCATCTAACAGGAGCTGGCCCTGCCTACGGAAACACGGGTACACGGGTGGCCAGATCCTAAGAATTATTCAAGAAAATCCCGGTGTCCAAGTTTTTATATGAAATCTCCCACTTCAAAAGTGTTGGCGACTTCTTCAATTTTACAAAGATCAGCAGCGCTGGGTAGTCCTAATGAAGTAGATCTGCGGGCCACATCCAGCCCACGCACTGCCAAATCGAGACCTCTGCTTAGGTACCTACCAGGTTACTGGGTAATGTGACTGTGACTGACTAGGGCTAAGTTTGAAATCCACTCAAACTAGAGAAAATGACAGCTGTTCTGCTAAACTGACCTGGTGCAGAAAGGGAGCCGACAAGAGTAAGAGAAACGTCTCAAGTGTCTTCATGGTCTTTGCTCACCTCCTCCCCCCGCCCCGGCATCAGTCACTCATTGGTGACTCTGAGCATTCAAGTTTGCCACCCTGGCCCAGAGTTTTCTCAGTGCAGCCTGACACTGCCTTGCCTTACTTTTTGGGGAAATTTGTCCTCTAGATGGACTAAAGAGATCACTTCAGTATTCCTGATCTTTCCCCCCAGGCTCAGGCCCTTTTGAGTATGGGAGATGTTCCCTTGGATATCATGACCTAAAGGACAGTCAGAAGGCTTGGATGGGGATGGGTCACCAACTTGCTATGACTTGAACAAATGACTTCCCTTCTGCACTGCAGATTCTCCTCTGTGCAAAGAGTGGGCTGGACTAGAACACCTCTGAGGTGCCTTCCAGCTTCTGGCAAAGGCTGTGTTAAACCTTGATTATGCAAGGGCTGTGCACCACAGTGGCAAGAGAGAATTCTTGTTGGCAGGTCCCAAGCCTGGGAGCCCAAGAAGCAGACTTTGACCCTAACCCACATGGCAGTGCCTTCCTGCAGGTGTCTGGCCAACAGGCCAGCCAAAGTTCTCACATCCCTCTGTGAGGAGTAGTAACCGCACTTTATCCACAGTATGGCACAGGCATCGACTATCAGGGGGCTACTAGACTGGTCCCTGGAGGTGCTGGATGGTAGGAATTATGGGATGTTGGCCCAGGGAGAGGCCAGGGCAGCTGAGGTGTCAGGAAGGCACCCCAGCAAATGATTACCAATGAGAATGAAGTTATTTAAATGTTTTAACAACTCGTATAGCCAGGCAGGTGTGTATCCACTGAATGTCAGCTCAGCCCTCATCATAATGCTGCCCGTCCTGTGTACAGCAAGGCAGACCCAGATGCCGGCAACAGAATGGAAAGCGAATCCCCCCTCCCAGCCCCTGGGGACCTCACAGCATCCACCCCTCCCTCACAAGCTTGCCTCACGACAGGGACCCCACCCCAGGCCTCCCTGGGCATTGGCAAAGAGCAGGCACCATTCCAAACCCTGACTTCATGCTGACCATCAAATCCCCAAGCCAGGGAGGGAGCAATGATGTCATTGTCCCTGTGTTTCAGAAAAGCAATAATCAGACTCAGAAGAGGATCAACTTTCAAGGCAGAAGGCCAAACAGTTTATCTTGGCAAAGGCCTCTGAGGATTGCCTCATAGAAAGAAAGGGCTGGCATGCTCATGAACATCATTTGTTATGAGTTGGGAATCTGCAGTGTCCTTGGACTCAGGAAAACCTCGGGGACCCTGTTGAGATGGAGGATGTCGAATTCGAAACAAATGAGTGTTAGTATCATCTATTCCCGTCCGAACCCCCGTCTCTTGGGGAAGGAGGGGGCACCTCAAAGCTCAAGGAGGAGCCCCTTTCCAACAAAGTTGTGCCACTCCACCCTGGACCCAAGTCTCCTCTTATTATTATAAAGATGTCACCAGTTTCCTCAATTTGAATAAGTTCCATGAAGACAGGGACTTTGTTCATTACTGTGTCTAGGTATCTGGTACAGACTTGAGAAATCAATAAATATTGGCTGAATGAATGGCTAGGCGGAAAGAGCATGGATTGGGAAGTAGTCTCCCGGATTCCAGGGATCCGGGGGCATATCCAGGTCTGCCAGCTGGGCCTGGGCGGGCAGGTTGGGGTGGTGAGGGGACTGCCATTGGTTGGTGCAGGTGTGTATTATACATTTAAAACCTTCAAATGCCTTCTCCCCATGGTTCACAATCTCACCCTCATGCTACTGGGAAAGTCTTTAATCTTACTCATAATGGCTATCTGGTCAACCTCTGGTGGTAAATCCTGTTGAAAAGGCCCCACTTTGGGAACATGTGTTCAGGAGGAACAAGTCTCCCCCACCACCACTTCTTCTGGTCTCTAACCTGAGCTTGAGCACATCAGTAACCTCGAGCATGACACTTCCCCTCTATGGGCCTCCGTTTCCCCTCCTACAAAAAAGGCAAGATAAACTAGAAGTATCCAGTGTTCTTAACTTTTAGGGGGAAGTGTCTCAGCTTCCTTTTAGAAACAGAAGAAGCCCATGGAACCTCCCCTAAAAAAATGCAATTCCTTGCACGCACAGAGGAACACTTTTGCATCCGGTGTCTGGAGGTCCACAGCCCCTTTGCAGCCCGGTGAGGGAGCCCGGGGTCAGAGCCTTTTAGACTTGCCGATCTGTAAGTTCCCTGCAGCTCTGACTTTCTGGAATGTTAACCAAAGTGTGACTGTGAGAAAACACATTCCAGCTGCGCTCCTCTGAGCCGCTTCCTCCACAACTGCCCCTCAGGAAAGAAGGAGTTTGGACCTCACTAATGGCCCCACATACAGCCCCTAGTTTCCTCCAGACCCAGACCTCAAGTCAATAAAGGTAGCCCTCCCGGAAATGAGGTGGGAAGCAAAAGGAAATCCAGGCCACTCAGCCCAAAAGGAATTTCCTCTTCTCTGCTTCTCCTTCCAATTTGGTCTTTCAAGAGTTTGACAAAGGTAGGGGTTGGGGTGGGAAAAATGCGAAAAGATTTTTTTCATTGAGGCCCAGAGAAGGAGATGGAGATGGGCCACAAAATAGAGAGGTCAGGCACAGGATGCCGGGCAGGGAACCCTGATGAGTGTGGGCGGGGCCTCTGTGCCCTCTCCAGGACAAATTGGACTTTTCCAGCCTTCTGGTTTTTGAAAGCTATTTACGAAGCTGGACTAATTCAGCTCAGCTGTGAGACTATAAGTAAACAGGAGGGCCTTTAGTGGAGAGTCAGAAACACCATCCCTCCCACCCTCCATCGCCTGTACTTCCAGAGCTCACCTTATCCTGTCTGTAGGGAACGCAGTGAGATGTCAAGGTGAGGCAGGTGAAGCTGAATCTGAGTCCAGGACTCATTCCTATCTGTCATCACTCTCATCCCTAGCAAGTCTCACCTGGGCATCAGATGACCACAGAGAGCTGAGGCAGGATGCCTGTTCCCCTACTTCTGAGCTGGGTAATCTTGTGTGTGCTTCTTAATCTCTCTGAGCCTCAGTTTTCTCCATCCGCAAAATGGCCATAATAAGGTCTAACTTGAAGATTTACTGGGCAGAATAATGAGGAAATGGAAGTAAAAGTGTTGCAGGCAGTGCTCAACACAGTTGGTCCCCAAGAGGTGCTGCAGGCAAGCCCCTCTTAGCCACCCCATAGCCCCTTTGTCCTTCTCTCTGAAGTGGAGATTAACATATACAAATTAGGAAAGAGGGACCCACAACAAGGCGTGTGATTTGGAAAAGGCAGCACTCCCTTCAAGCTAAAAGCAGTCCCCACCCCAGATGCATGGCTCAGCAAATGAAGCATGGACTGGACTGAGTCCCCATTCTCACCCCCTCAGCCGGGCACCCTTTTACAGACCACCACCCATGCAGCTATGTGCAAACAGCCACCACAAAACCCAGACTATCCTGCCTACCTTCGGGCTGAGATTTTTTTCTCTTGGAGCTCCAGTCTTTTAGCAAAGTCTCTGATCCCCTTTTAAATGCCTAACAAGGGTTAAAATTGGAGAAAGTCATTTTCACCTTAGTGTGAATGAGTTTCTGGTTCATTCCTGCCCTAAGAAAGAGGCAGAAAAAGACCAAAGTAATGAGAACCCAGCCTTACCTGGCCCTCAGGACGGTCCTATGCTGCCTCTCCTTCCTAAAGTAGCAGCTCCCACCCTTTAACACAGGTGGCTGCGCAAAGGGAGCCGTCCCTGCTGCTCTCCTGCTGTGCCCACGGGCTCCAGGCTTAGAACCCTGTCATCACTTCTGCTGCACTGTCTTGACCAGAGAAAGTCACAAGGCCATCTCAGATTCAAGGGGTGGGGAATGGACTTCATCTCTTGTTGGAAGGACCTGTAAAATCACATGGTAAAGGACATGGAGGCAGGGAAGCCATTCGTAAGGACCATCAATACAGTCAGTTTACCAGGAATTGGGACTGTGTCTAATGCTGCTGGAGCCTATGTTTTCCAAAACAAAATTTAGGACTAAAGCGTTGATAATATGACACAACGTTTTCAAACAGGGCTGTGTTAGAAACTCCAGGATGCATGGTCATATCTACACCTCCACATCACCCTAACACAGCCCAGCCCAGTGACCTCCCCTGAACACATGCTCAGTGATTATCTGGCCAGTTCAAAACCTGATATTTCAGAACAGGGATGGAACTCCTGTGTACATTTTGGGATCAAAGTTTGGCATTTACTAGCAGGCCTTGAATTTTATAGAACTTCAGACCTAGAAGCCATTTAAAGTAATACCTTTCACTTTATAAATGAATAAATTAAAGTCAAGAGGTAAAGTGACTCAGCCAAGATAATATGGTTAGGGAGACCTGTGTTTCTCAAACTGTAACTGACACGCAAATCCCCGAGCATCTTGTTAAAATGCAGAATCTGAGCAGTAGGTCTGGGTGGGGCTTGAGATTTAGCATTTCTAACAAGAGCCCAGGTGACACTGATGCTGCTGATCCTAGAACCACGCTCTGAACATCACGGCTCTAGACCTCGCAGATTCTAGAGAGGAGATGGTAGGTGGACACCTGCGTTTAGATCGTCTCTCTATTTTTGCAGTCCTTCACCAAGACCCATTTTATCAATGAGTAAACTGAAGTTCAGAAAGGAGGCATTGGCATTGGACCAACTTCCTGAAATTTTACAGAAGGGGCCCACTTTCCTCATCACTAGGCAGCTCGTAGAGAGGTGAGCTCAAGGAGCTATGCGTCACTCTGAATTCCCGGTTCCTCAAGGTAGGGGTGTCCCTTCCTGCTGGGACCACAGGCTGTGGGTCATCTTTTCACTTGCTGGGGACTTGTGGTGCTGGCCCGGGGGGTCCCTAAGTCCCGAGGGCTGAGATTGTCCCGTCTGGTTAGTGATTTAGGAGCTTGGCAGCCTCTGTTGTTCTATTATGTGGCTTCTGAACATTCTGTCCAACTGCCTTTTGGCACGCCACGCGTTTTCAAAGTGAAAGGGGGAAAAGAATGAACATTGCCCTTGCTCATTTGCCTAATTTAAAAGCATCTAGAAGCTTTTTTTAGAAGGGGGAAAAAAACACCATCCATCTGAAATGGAGGAAGCACCTCATCAAGGGGCCAAGAGAGAAATGGAGACATAAGTTTCGAGGGCTGACATATTAATGGACAAACCTTGAACCCAGTTTGTTTTTTCCCATCCCCTTTGGGCTTAGAAACCACTGCCTTGTTGGAAGCTCTTTTGCTGAGAGGAAATTGCTTTTTCCTAAAGGGAGATCGGAACCTTGGGTATCAGTGTCCTGCAATTTCACATCAGTTCAGTCCCACCCACAGACATCTATTGAGGGGCTACTATGTGTCAGGTGCTATGCTGGATTTATTCATTCATGAAGCAAAGATTTAGTGATTGTGGAAATCCCTGCTATACATTCATCCATTCACTCAACAGCTGACTATTGCCAGGCATCAGGCCAGCTCGGGATAAGGAGGGAGGGAGATAGCCATGGTTTGGCTACACCTAGTCTAGCCAGAGACACAGTCGGTAAGTAATCCTTATTGACATATTGCACTAAGTAATCACTTGTTGTGACAAAGAGCCACAAGAGAGTGTGATGCCAGGAAGACAAAGATAAAAGAGGTCTTGCTCAGATCCATCCTTCCTTTCTGCTCCCGGGTCCTTGTGTTAGGTCGGGTCCTCCCCGGAGGCACAGCCTAGGGACAGTGTAGAGGGGAAGGCAGGTTTACCACTTACAGGCCTTGGGCTGGGCCCTCCACCTTACCCCAACCCGCCTCCTCAAACACTCACACATAGCCCTACTGTCTTCCAGACGCCAACTAGAAGCATTCTTTCCCAGTTGCAAACCTAATGGTGTCATTCCCCTACTAAGAATTCTTTCCTGGCCTTCCCGTCATTTGCAGGATCAAGTCCAAACCTCTCAGAAGAGTTTACAAGGGTTTTTACAATTTGGCTCCAATT
This sequence comes from Balaenoptera physalus, assembly GCF_965194825.1. NCBI lineage: Eukaryota > Metazoa > Chordata > Mammalia > Artiodactyla > Balaenopteridae > Balaenoptera > Balaenoptera physalus. The sequence continues at coordinate 14,956,735 of NC_138892.1, forward strand.
CACTTTTCAGCCCGTGTCCCCTCCTTCTCCATCATTCATCCTTCTCTCTCACCAGAAGGAACATCCTGGGGCTCCCCAGGACCACTCAGAGTGAGGGGGGCCCTCTCTAAAAAATTATTTTATTACGGAAATGTTCAAACATACATAGAAGCAGAGAGAGTAAAATGATGAACCTCCATGTACCCACCACCCAGCTTCATGTGCAATCTTGTCCCCTACATGCCCACCCCACATTGGATTATTTTAAAGCAAATCTAAGACAGTATGTCTTTTTATCTGAAAATACTTCAGTATGTATTTCTGAAAGATGAGGACAGTGGTTCCTTTTTTTTGAGACTCCAGGTTTGTTTTTTAAAATTCCAAAACAGGATAACCAAATTTGTGGTACAGTTTTAATTTGTACATTTAACAAACCATAGTTTTTTACACACACACACACACACACACACACACACACACACAACAATGACTGTGTGTATATCCTTACTTTGGAGGGAGCATTAAAGAGCCCAAATTTGAGGTCCTTGAATGTGAAACCCTGACAGCCCTGCTCTCCCAGGATCACCCTCTACTGACCTTCTACCCCTGTGGTGGGCTCTGATGTTTCCTGAGTCCTCCAGGAAATTTCACTCCTTTGTGCCCTTTCCCATGTGGATACTTGCGCATGGAAGGCCCTTTCCTCTGCTTGGCAAACTCCTGCTTGACCGTCAAAGCCCAATGCAAATGCCACCTTGTCCATGATGCCTCTTCCAACAAACGCCCCCTCTCCCACAGGTGACACTGACTCTTTTTTGCTTCCACAGCATTTTCTTCTTAATTCTCTTGAATGTTTACATTGTTGAGTTGAAATCATTCATTTATAGATCTGCCATCCCCAATAGCCTGTGAGTCCCTTGAGGGTGGCCTGGGTCTTCTCTTTGTCTCTGGGGCTGGTGGGAAAGGTAGTCTGGTTCCAGAGCCTGTACTCTGGCCTTGGCCAACCTGGGCAGGATATTTAATTCAATCTCAGTTTTCTCATTTGTAAATTAGGCATAACGGTAGCACTACGACATGAGGATTAAATGAGATGTGTCCATTCAGCCGCTGTGGAGTCCACCACACGTAGACACTGCATAACTGCTGGCCTCTATCATCTCTCAGCGTGATTCCTTCCTTAAAGGGGCCCTTACATCCGGAGACATGTCTCGCCCTCTGGCACAAGGCCCCAGGGTCTGTTCGGGTCCTGGTAGTTTTCCCCTCTGTGAGAGATGATGGAAATTTCCCCGCTCATCCTGGGCTGCAACCCCTGCAGTGGAGAGCTAGGGGCCAGCTTGCTGCAGTGCTGCCTCAGGGGCCTGCTCACCCCTCACTCTCTGCCTCTCCCAAGCCAGAGAGCAGCCTGGGGACCCTGCACCCTTCCCACAGGGTCCCATCCACAGATACTCCTCCCTCCCCCTCCCAGCTGGGTGCACAGAGTGCTTCCCTCTTCCCCTGACTGCTCAGAACTCTTGTCACCCAGCATTCCCCAGAAGCCTCCCTTCCGGAAAGTCTTATCTTGAAGGTCAGTTATGACCCAGGTGTCAGGTGTGTCTCGTGGCTTTGCTTCCAGCTGTCTCCATTCCCCACCTTCTCCCACAACTTAGGGAGACTCCAGGCCCCGTTGGCTCCCCCCGCTTTGTCATTGAGATGCTGTCCCAGGCCAGTCTGGGCACCCACCCCTTCTCCCCCCACCCCCGACTCCTGAGTACCAGGGGTGCTGCGGCCTGGCCCAGCTGTGCAGCATAGAAAGGAGGGTAAGAGTGAGCCCAGATTAGCCCTCCTCTTCCCATTCTCCACTGCCTGCAGGCAAGTGGGAAAAAGAAGACTGTCTGATGTCTTCCGTGAACACTGAGGCGACGTTAGCTGGCTTTAAAACTGAGCAACAGGCAGCCTTTAAGACCAGCATTCTTCCTTTATGACAGCATACTCGCCCCTGTAGCATGGACCCCAGACGAGGGCAGCGTTTCCACTGGTGGTTGTTCTCACTTCCTCTAGAAGGAAGGAGGGCTGGGATGGAACCGAGGCTCCGCCAGGGACTCTCACCATGACTGTGTGTGTGTGGACCCCATCCGTCCATCTCACAGGGCTGTTGCGTGGCTCCAAGGAGAAATGCTCATCAGCACTTAGCGTCAGCTCTTGACAAAGGGTGGGGTGTCTTTTAAGCTTCCAACCTTTCTTCCTCACTGAACAATTTTTTTTCAACATTTGTCTGGAACTTGCAGAATAAAAGGCTCCTTGGAGTCAGGGGCCACTTCCATGGGGCAGGCACAGCATGTGTTCCATAAAAGAAATTTTTTTAAGTGGAGAAGACAGGGGCTGGGGCAGAAATAATTCTGATTCAGAAGGGGACCCTCACCCCGGAGTTGAAGGCTTGGTTTCACAGCTTCGTTCTGTAGCCTCAGGCAAGTGCCTTCTCTCTGCACCTCGGCTTCCGTATCTATAAAGGATGGTAGCTGGAGACGGGACCTGCACAGGGTCTCTGCCTCTCAGCCTCGGTTTCCCCCCTGTAGGCAATGAAGGGGCTCTGCTGTGCTGATTGGTCTGGGGGTCCCTTCCCACATGAGACCCCCTTGGATGGGACAGGGCTCATCTCTCTGTCAGGTCAGGCAGGAGACCCTGATATCGGGTAATGAAGAAGCATGAGGGTCTTGGTGGCCGGGATAACCCTTGAGGGCCATCATATCCCTTCCCTGTGTCCAAGCAGTGCTGCCTGACCCCAGCCCAGGAAAGAGCTGGAACGACCCTCATCCGTCTTTCTTTCTGGGCTCAGAGTCCTCACCTCATGATGTCCTTCCCTGTTGCCAGCACACATTCCCCTGCTGCAGATTTATGGCCACGTGGGTAACCCATTAAACCCCTACCAGCCTCTAACATGGAAGCCCAGATTCCTCCCGGCAGGTGCCCTCTTGGAAAGTCAAGAGCAGCAAGGGAGGGAAACAAACCAGTAGCTGCAAGAATAGCGTTGTGTTAACATGACTAATACCAATAACCAGCATGATTCTAGCACTCCCTGTGTACCCAGCTAAGTGCTTCATGTATATTAAGTCATTTAAACCCCGAGACAACCTATGTGGAACATACTACTTTTAGCCCTGTTTATAAATGCAGAAATTGAGGCACAGAGAAGTGAAGTAACTTCCCCAAGGACACACAGCTCAGCAGTGGTAGAGCCCAGTGCTCAGCCCAGGCCACCTGTACCTTTAAGTGCTCACTATTCTCTGCAGCCTCTTCCATAGATAGAAGGAAATGAGAAGGAGGGGCTAAAGAAAGGACAGTGCTCTAGTGGGGCCCAAATAAGGACAGAGACACCAAGAGAAAACCAGTCACCTAGAATGGCAATACAGGAGAGAGGGCACCTCTAAAAGCAGCTCAGTAGATACATAATGATGATGGTGGTGGTAATAATAACAGGACCCAAGATTTATACAGCTCTTATCACTGCGTTTCTCCATTCGCTCAGTAAGTTCAGTCAACAAATACAGAACACTTGCTATGTACTCGGCAAACAATGAACAAAATAAATACTAGCCTTGCCCTCATGGAGCTCAAATGAATAAATGTGAAAATCAACGTATATGAGCAATCACAATTTGAGCTTTGTTGGTAGGATTGTAAAATGCACACCTCAAAGCTTCCTCTCTGAATGGCTTCAAAGTCAGCCATGACAGTTTGGAAAATTAAGGTGGGGTACAGACAAGAAGGGGCAGTGGTCTTGTAAGGGGGAGGGAGCACCAGATATAATTTTCTCTCTCTTACTCTGCTCATGGGTCCCCAACACCAGTATTTCTTGATACTTCCTTCTTTGGCCCCTAGACATTTTTCCCTCTCAGCCCTTGTCTTTATCAACTTGTTCACAGGATGACAAATTCAGTAACAATCTGGCTCAGGCCCTCTGCTTGTAAGGGCTGAAGAAACAGTGGGGAATGAGGCAGACAAGGTTTGGCACACACAGGATGCAAGTCCCTGCAAGCCAGTGTCACTTTACCAGTAAAAAATCCTCCTCCTTCCCAAGTATTATAAATTCATAAGATGCCCAACTGGATATTATATTTATTTCAGATCCATGGTGTTGCCGAAGTATTATCCTTGTTCATTGAAATTTGCGAAGACATTCATTTGCCTTCATGGTTTGCAGTCACTGGAGATACACATCTAGCCCATTCCAAGATGTACTTAAAAGTCAGGCACCATTCATACAATGGGATATTATTAGGCAATAAAAAAGAATGAAGTACTGATACAGGCTACAACACGGAGGAACTTTGAAAACATAGGCTAAATGAAAGAAGCCAGTCACAAAAGATCACATATTGTATGACTCCATTCAGATGAAATTTCCAGAATACGCAAATCGATAGAGACAGAAAGTAGACCATTGGTTGCCAAGGGTTGGGAGGAGGGACAAATGGGGGAGTGACTGGTAATGGGTATGGGGTTTCTTTTGAGCGATGAAAATGTTCAGAAACTAGATAGTGATAGTGGTTGCACAATTCTGTGAATATGCTACAGTCACTGAATTGTACACTTTAAAATGGGTGAATTTTATGGTATATGAATTTTATCTCAATTAAACTGTTTTTTTTTTAAAAAAAAAACAAGTCAGGCACTATCACTGCAACTGTGGTAGGTCAGATCTCACAGTATTAAATAAAATGTTATGCAGGGTTTACAGGATAAAAAACCAGGCAGCGTGCAGTCATCAGAGTTTGAGTATATTTCTGCACAGGAAAATAAGTACAGTCATTCTATAGATAAGGAATATCAGGTCAATCCATTATATCAATTTAATGATAATTTTTAAAATAATTTCAAAGCAGATTTTTATAATACATAGTACAAAAAGGAAAACTTTTGAAAAGAAAAAAAAATCCATAACTACGTCAGGTGGTAATTTGGGGGTTTTAGATTGATTTTAAATGAATGTTAGTTCAAATTATCCCCAGAGAATTTCTGGCCAAGATCCAGCTATATGTAGCATGTATTTTACGTACAAACTCAAATCTTCACAATAACCTTAATTGCTGGTATGGCTATTCCCACTTACAAAAGAACCACCCGAGAACTGAGTTGTCCGAAGGTGCTCCAATAGGAAGTGATACAGCAGTATTTAAACTCCTCTGTCTGGCTTCAAAGCCTACATTCGCTCTTCCTCCTCCTGCTGTGGCATTCCACGAATAGCCCTTCCCTGAACCAGAGGAAATGATATGTCCCTTTGCTTGTAGCCCCCAGTAAGCAAGTTCTATGCAACGTCAACAAAGGTAGCTTTAACCAAAATGTTACATTTATCTTTAATCTTAAGACATTACACTGTGAACATAAACTGAAGCAAAGAAATGCAGATACTGAAGGAGCACAATTATTATTTAGCTATTTTCTGAAGTAATTAATTTCCCATGTTAGGGATCATCTGATTGTAAAGGGGGCTTTTCTGCACCTAGAGATGGAGCTGGAACAAGATTGCGAATAAAAGTAAATTATGATGGAAAACCTAGGGGACCTAAAATCACATGGCTGCATATATCCGTGAGTTCAGGGTGGTCTTCAGCACCTTGGATCATTCAGACCCTTCCCAGAGCCACAGTTTTGCTGGGATGTTGTCCGAACTGTGAGCAGCACCTAGGTGTGCGGAAAAGCCCCCTTTACAATCAGCACCTCCTCACAGGAGGAGAGCTGGCAGCCCAAGCGTGTTCGATGCCATCGACATCACAGGGGTGAGAACAAGAAAAGTGCATTTTCAGACAAATATTGCCATCCTATCGGTGTGTTTATTTTTGACTATTCCATTTCTCAGGGAAACAGGAAATGTAAGAGAAAGGAATGTTTGTATTTTGGTAGGGCAGGTTTAGTTTAATTTTTCTAAATATGCTACCAGTGTTTTTCCAAGAGACACTAAAATAGGAGGAGGTGATGCAGAGAGTTCAGAGGTGGGGTTCTAAGGGCAGAGAGCATTAAGCTGGGCGGTGAGGCCACAGACCTCATTCAGCAAACATTTCCTGGGCCCCTCCTATATGCCAGACCTGGGTCTAGGGCAGATACAAAAAGGGAGAAGGCAGGCGGGACCTCCACCTCAGGCACCTGGGTGGGTGGTGGGACCGTTGACTGAGGTCGGGATACAGGAAGAGGAGAGAGCCTTTCTGATGGGACGTTCATGAGGTTGCTTGGAAATATTGAGTTGGAGGTGCCTGTGGGACCACTGGGGCTGGGTTCGGGAGGCAGATCTGTAACTCAGGAGAGGCCTGAGGGTTCAGTGATAAGCAACCGCAGACACAGACCCACAGCTTCTCACGGAGCTTACAGGCTAGTGAGAGAGTCAGACTTTTGTCCAGCAATCATACAGATAACTTTAAAATGGCAAAATGCTAAGAAAGACACAGAGGTGAGCGGGCCATGACCTAGGCAGGAAAGTGAGTGCCCCTTCTCAGGGAAGTGACATTGGAGCTGTGATCTGATGCATGGAAAGGAGGAGCGGGGAGAGTGGTCCAGGCAATGAGAACAGCATGTGCAAAGACCCTGTGGCTGGAAGGAACAAAGCTAGTATCAGGGTCAGAAAGAAAGCCAATAAGGCTGGGATAGAGAGGCTGATGGGGGAGCATGGGTAAGATGGGGTTGGGTGAAAAGGCTGGAACCAGCTCACAGAGCCCTGTAAGCTGTGATCAGGAGTTTTGTTGTGACATGTTTCAGTCACCTAGGTGGTATTTTATAGATGTCACAATATTAAAGGATTGGAAAGGATTGTCAAAGGTCATTTTGTCCATTCTCTTCCCTCCAGCCAGAAATTTCTTGGTGTGCAGTGCTTAAACTCTTAAACAAGGAGATTCTGTCAGATACTACATATCAAGGTTAAGGTTTTTCAAGCAGCTGTCGGGATGTTTCTGTTCTCTCTTTTAAATGAATCTTTTTAAATGCCTGTAACAAGCCCTGTTTCTGGGCTGCTCCATTTCTGTCAAAGCTTCATCGTGTTCCCTGCTGACAATATGGCATCAGCCCCCTTCTCTCCCATTCCCGTGTCCCAGGAACGACTGAGTTCTGTCCATCAGCCTTTGATATCCCCCTACCCACACTGGTCATTGTGCCCCTGAGATCACAGATATGAAGGGAATGGGAACTAGTATGGACTGCTGTCCTACTATGTGCCAGGCCTTGGACATCCCCGAACTTGATTTAAGCCTCTTCACTGGCAGTGACCATTTAGTGACAGACACCTATTATAATGTCAATTCATGAAGTGATCTTACTTGGGGTATGAGGAAACTGGGTCACAGAGTGGCCAGTGAGCTGCCCAAGGGCTCATAAGCATAGGTGTCGGAGCTAGACGTGAAATCTGGGGACTTTCTGGCTCCACAGCTCGTGCTGCTCACCATGTCCCAAGAGGCTTGGTTATTACAGTAGCCAGTCATGTCCTAATGAGTCTGCTGGCCTCCACCTACCCTCTCCAGTAAAGTCAATGAGTAGACACAGTTCTAGGCATATGGAAGCCCTTGATGATGGATAACATGATTTTCCAGAAACAGCAGCAGGACAGTGGGCTCTGGCCAAATCCTATTTCTTCCCCTTTCTTGCTAAGTGATCCTAGGCAAGAAACTTCACCTCTCTCAGTCTTCACTTCCTTGTATATAAAATGGGGCTAAAAATAGGAGCTACCTCATAGAAGTGTCAAGAGATTTAAATGAGGCGATATATGTAAAGTGCTTAGCACCATGCGTGGTATACTGTAAGTGCTCCAAAAATGGGAACTGTTGTTAACACAGCCTCCAGAAAAGGCTTCCTGAACCTGCTTTGTCTGTGTCTACCCTCTGCACCCAAATCCTCAATGGCTGCCCAGTGCCCACAGAATACATCCTAAATTCCTTCCTCTGGTGTAAGGGCCCCCCAAGCTTGCCACTGCCCATATTTTCACCCTAATTCCCACTGCTTCCCCAGCAAGCCTCTACGCAAAGCAACTTTATTAACAGCTTTTCCCCAAATTCTGTCTGACTCTGCCTGTATGTATGTGACATCTCTGCCTGTCATGGAAGGCTTTGTGTAACACCCATCCAACAAATACACTGCATACACAGTCTACTGTATGCGAGGCCTTGGATGGAGCCTGGAGATACAGTGGTAAACAAAACATGCAAAGCACCTTGTTTTGTCAGAGCACCTACAGGGGAGTTGAGAGATGGACACAAAAGAAATAAACGTGCAATTACAAATAGTGGCTATCTCTATGAAGGGAGAGTTCACGGTGTGATAAAGAAGACTACAGGAAGCACCTACTTGAGACCAGTGGCCAGGGAAGCAGTCTCTCGGTATAGAGCATTTCAACTGAGACCTCAAGTATGAAAAGGGGTGGCCTAGAAGAGTGCTAGGTAGAATCTTTCAGAGAAAAGGGGCAGCATGTGCAAAGACCGTGTGGCTGGAGGGAATGTGGCCCATTCAGTAAAGAACTGAAAGGCCTATGGGTTGCAACATAGCTTGTAGACAGAAGTTGGGGTGGGGAGGAGTGAGAAACACAGATTGAAGCAGAGGAGGCAGGCAAGAACTAGATCAGGCAGAGCCTAAATGCATGGACTGGAGGCCCAGCTCCTCCTTGAAATCTCCCCAGTTGATTTTGGTCCTTGATTTCCTTCTCTAGACTCTTCCAGGCCTTGCTTTCTCCATCACTTAGCCAGGACCAGACACTACGTATTTAAATCTCCAGAGAGTCATGAATGTAGAGGGAAGTGCCTCCTTCACTGGGAAACTGCACCGGGCCACTCAGGTCCCAGCTCTCCACTTCCCGGGCTCATACTGCCCTGACTCCAACCCCCCAAGAGAACGCCCAGCATGAGCACTGGGCCACCCCCACTTATTTTGGTTTCTTGGGAGACTTTTTGAATAGGGCCCTTATCAGGGTGGGGATCTCTGGTTTCAAAAATTGATCTGCCCCTTCTAACAGGATGTCAGGTCTCTCACGCCATTGGGCAGTGCTGAACTCTGGAGCACCCGGGGGCATGTGAGCGGGGACAGGGAGCCTGTGAGAGACTGGTGCAGGCCTCGCCATCCCCAGGGGAACTAAATAAAGCTATTGTTGGGAAGGGAAGAGAGAAAATAGCCGACAAGATGTTTTTTGTTCTCCGTGACCTGTCTGTGTTCGGGGAGGGGCTGGCATGTTGCAGATGAGTGGAAATGAGAGTGGCCTTTGAAACCCATTTGAACAGCTTGGGGAAGGAAAGGGGAAAAGTGGAGAGAAGACCTGGGTGGCAGTGGAGAAGTTCTACCATTTCTTAACTGCCTGACCTTGACAGATGTCTTGCCTCTGATTCCTTATCTATCACATGGGGAAAGGGAAGAATGCTCACATATATAAAGTGCCTAGAACCATCCCTGGCCCTTATGAGACACTCAATAAGTGTAGTTGTCATTAGCCTGGGAGAGCATGTGGTGGGTAGACTCACCCAGTGTACAGTACCATGGACATTTCTTGAGCTCTAACAAATGACTTTAGAGACCTATCAGAATGTCTCCAAATTCTGCTGATTCTACCCTTGAAAAGCTTTTGGCCTGGCCACTAGATATTAAGATGTTAGTTTACAAGCTCATGTGTACAAAATATTTAGTGGTCTTCCTTGTAGTAGCAGAGAGAGAGAAAGAAAATGACACAAATATCCATTATAGGAAAATGGCCAAAGAATTGCAGCCCATGTACCCTGTGGAATATTGTGAAGTTATTAAAACTATTGGGTCAGGAGTGTAGCTACTGACATGGGGAAGGGGGTGCACATGGTGTGATGTGAAGTGAAAAGAGCCATTTCTAAAAAAACCTCAACCTCAACCGTATATGTGCGTACACGTTTGCAAAGATGGAGCATAACGAGTGTTGGGCAGAAATCACCAAGAAGGTGAGATCAGTTACCTGGGCTGGGAAGTGGGGGAGGGATAGAAGAAAAAAAAAAAAAAAGATTGTGGCAAAATAGGAGAAAACTTATGGTGTAATGTTAAGTGAATAAACTTCAAATTCTATCTCTAATATTATTGCAGAATATCCCTTTTTTTAATTGGACATTTAAATGAGGATTATAAAGTAAAGTGGGCCAAAGCAATCACTGATTTGACTAGATGATGAAGTCGTAGACAAAACTAGTCTTGAATTTCTAAGATCATTTGAAGAAAATATTTCTTTTTTTCAAAAGTGTCACTTGAAAAAAAGAAAAACTCTTGGGAGTGCCCCCACTCTCTCCACCATCCCCACCCCAGTCCAAGCCCAACCAGTGGCACTTTGTGTTGGTTGTAATCAATTCCAAATTGGTCTCTGGCCCTTCAGCCTCTCCTGATGCAATTTAACCTGCCCTCAGCTTACAGGTCACGCTTGTGTCCCAGAACTGAGCTATTTCCCCAGCCCATTCAAGCAACCTAAATTCTTCCCTTCAGAAGGCCCCCAGTAATCTGGCCTCACATTGCCTCTACCTCAACCCAACACCAGCCCAGAGCCTTGCCAGTTGGTTCTAAAAACAATGCTCTTCTCAACCAAAGCAAAACATGGCAAAGAAAACTCTCCCCTGGTATCAGGAAAATTCATTGCCTTAAACATATTCTCAAAATGCTTTCTTTGAAATATCTTACTGTAAATTCTCAGATTTTTCTAGATTGACTTTCTGTGTCCTGTAAATCCAGATGCAATTTCTACTCCCACTATTTTTGACAATTAATATGTTCCTCCAATTTCATATAAGAGTGTTGGAGAAGGGCACTCAGTTCAAATATATCATTCCACTTAGCAATTATGTCCAAAATAACTTTATTGATGAACTCATATTAAGTATCATAAAATAAATCCTCCCTTCCTATGAGTCTTTGTTCATTAGAGCTCATGAAGAATCTATACACCTTTCATGAGAAGACCACAAGACTCTACACGATTCAGCCCTTGAGGAATGCTGAGCCTTCCCTCCACCCAGTCACAAACTACTCATCCTTCAGAATCCTTCACTGAGTCTTCCTTCCCTATGGAGACTAGTTCATGACTCCACCTACCCAGACTTACCCACCATGCTGCTTGTTCTTCTCTTTCATTGCATAGCTCATCTCTCTAAGATAGGAAATCTTGTCTCAATCTTCTGTGTGTCCTGCACAGCATGAAATACAGAGCCAGCCACAGAGTTCTCATTCAGTTAGTGCCCACTGAATTGGTTAGATTTAATATTATTTTATTGATTCTTATGATTAGGGAGAAACATTTATTGTATCCCAGAGATGCATATCCCTAGGGAAGTGTGCCTGGGTAGAGAGAGGGCTTGATTAAGAGTCAAAACACATGAGCTTGACCGGTTCTCCAGTTGTGTGGCATGAAAACAATCACTTCACCCTTTGGGCTTCAGCATCTAAGAGGACACATGTATTAGTTTCCTATTGCTGCTCTAACAAATTTAGCAGCTTAAAAGAACACCTCTTTATTATCTCACAGTTATGTATATCAGACATCTGGGATGGCATGACAAGGTTCTCTGCTTAGGGCCTCAGCCAGCTGAAATCAAGGTGCTGGCATGCTGTATGTTCCTTGGGAGCTCAAGGTGCTCTCCCAAGTTCATTCTTGGTATTGGCATAATTCAGTTCTTTGCAGCTGTAGATCTGAGGCCCCCAGTTCCTTGCTGGCTATCAGCCAGGGGCTGCCTTCAGCTCCTGGAGCAGGAATGGTATGTTGAGTCTTTCTCATGCTTTGAATCTCTCTGCCTTCCTCTTCCGCTGCCAGCCTGAGAAAGTTCTCTGCTTTTAAGGGCTCATTGTAATTTGATTAAGATAATCTCCCTATTTTAAGGTCACCTGTGCATATAATAGAACAATCGTTGTATGACAATCTCATCACATTCACAGGCTCCAGAGATTAGGGTAGGACATCTTGGGGAGCAATCCTAGAAATTCTACCTGCCGCATCATGGTAACATGGGGGATAGGCAAGTAGATTACTAAGGTTCTTACAGATTAAAATTGCCAAGCTTTAATCACCTCTGATGACTCGCTCTGGTGTAGCTCCCTGATTTTCCCTCATTGGACTTCATTTCACTCCCTCCCGGGCTATTAATCAAATACTGCCAAGCTAGAGCCTCTGCTCTCCTTCCTCCATCATCCAGCCTTCCTTTATCTCTCTCTTTGCCCCACAAAGCCAGAATCATCTCCTTCCTCCTCTCAGTTCTACTTAACACTTTGATTTTGAACCTCCACTTGGTGCTAAGCAGCTTTACATTCTTTATGTCATTTCTTCTTCCCCCAGTTAATCCTGTGAGTTGGTCATTATTGTCCCCATTTTGCAGATTAGAGCACTAAGGCTCAGAGAGGTTAAATATCTAGTCCAAGGTCAAACAGAGAGTAAGTTTAACTCCAACATTCAATTCTTTCCAGTACCTGTCAGCGTGTGGCGAAATGATCAGGCTGGGAGGGATGGAGAGGAAGAGAACGCACAACGTTTCCCCTCAGCTCAGGCTTCACCTTAAAATGGGATGGAGATGAAGCCCCAGTAGTGACCTGGGCAGTACATGGACTGCTGGGGGCGGGGGGGTCGATATCTAGGGTCTGTGGGTGAATGGCTGGGTGTGACGATGCTGCCGGGGAACAACAGCCACTTGGTGAAAATGCGCCCATTCATTCCACTTCATATCCCTTGGGTTGGTAAAATTTAAGTCTTTCAACCTCAAGTGTTGGGATCTCTTTTCCTGTCCGTGAGAGCGTAAGTGGGTACAACCACTTAGGAGAGCAATTTGGCAATATCTAGCAAAGCTGAGACGAGCATTGCTCAACCCTAGCAATTCTGCTCCGGTGCGTGTGCCCTGGAGAAATTCCCCTACTAGTATTGTTTATAATTGGAAAAAACAGAAATCACCTAAATGTTCATCAGCAGGAAATGAACAAATGGCAAAGCGTTCATAAAGTGGAATACTTTGCAGTAGTTAAACATGAATCTGAGCTATATACATCAACATACATGAGCCTCACAAACATAATGTACCCCAAAGTTGTAAAAGAATAGATTCTTTTGGTGGGGGGGATGGGGGGTTCCCTGGTGGTGCAGTGGTTAAGAATCCGCCTGCCAATGCAGGGGACACAGGTTCGATCCCTGGTCCGGGAAGCTCCCACATGCCGAGGAGCAACTAAGCCCGTGTGCCACAACTACTGAGCCTGTGCTCTAGAGCCCACAAGCCACAACTGCTGAAGCCCACGCGCCTAGAGCCCGTGCTCCGCAACAAGAGAAGCCACCACAATGAGAAGCCCACGCACCACAAAAAAGAGTAGCCCCCGCTCACTGCAACTAGAGAAAGCCCATACGCAGCAACGAAGACCCAACACAGCCAAAAATAAATAAATAGCATACATATTTAAAAAAAGCTTATGTATTTAGATTTTTTAAAAAGTAGAGGGTCAAATTTAAATTATTTAAAAAAAGAACAGATTCTTTTTTTTTAATTTTTAGGGGAGTATAGTTGCTTTACAATGTTGTGTTAGTTTCTACTGTACAGCAAAGTAAATCAGCTATATGTATACATATATCCCCTCTTTTTTAGATTTCCTTCCCATTTAGGTCACCATAGAGTACTGAGTAGAGTTTCCTGTGCTATATAGTAGGTTCTCATTAGTTATCTATTTTATACATGGTATCAATAGCGTATATATGTCAATCCCAATCTCCCGATAAGAATAGGTTCTTTTGGGCTTCCCTGGTGGCGCAGTGGTTGATAATCTGCCTGCCAATGCAGGGGACACGGGTTCGAGCCCTGGTCTGGGAAGATCCCACATGCCACGGAGCAACTAGGCCTGTGAGCCACAACTACTGAGCCTCCGCGTCTGGAGCCTGTGCTCCGCAACAAGAGAGGCCACGATAGTGAGAGGCCCGCGCACCGCGATGAAGAGCGGCCCCCACTCGCCGCAACTAGAGAAAGCCCTCGCACAGAAACGAAGACCCAACACAGCAAAAATAAATAAATTAATTAATTAAAAAAAAAAAAAGAATAGGTTCTTTTGATGCCACTTACATAAAGTTTAACATGTGTAATGTATATTGACTGGGAATCATATGTAATAGTTAAAATATGAATAAATACAAGGAAATTTGGTAAGAAAGAAGTACATCAGGGGCTTCAACTGTTTGGACAATGGCTTATTTCTTAAGCTAGATAATGTCCACAATATTGCTCTTGTAAGTCTTCTTTCATATGTGAAATATTCCATAATAACTCTTAAACTGACAAGTAATTACTGCCAGGAATTGCTTACCACTTATAACATTAAGTGGAAAGAGCAACGAGTAAAATTGGGTATGCACTGTACTCCCAATTTTGTGAGAACAGAACAAATCAAAAGAAAAAATTTAGATTAAAATAAAAAAACGACTATCAGATAATACACCAAAACTGCTCAAATTTTGAGGGTGATTTTTATTGTCTTCTTTGTACATAACAGCATAAAACTTTATTATATTTTACAAACTTTTTATAATGAGTACATATTGCTTTTGGAATCAAAAATAAATACTGCCTTTTTTTTTAAGAGATGCATTTGTTAACTCTAGACACCAGGATATGATAAATTTTAGCCTGAAATCAGGGAGGAAATTTTTTATTCAGCATCTACTGCAGGAAGCCCTTGTACTAGATCTTAGAGGAAACCATTCACATCAGGCTTGAAGTCTGACAGACCTAAGTTCAAGAGCCAGCTCCACCCCTTCCCAGCAACTTCCTTGAGTCTCAATTTTCTGCTTGTGAAATGGTAACAAGAATACCTTCCCTGCTCGCCTCATGGGACCATTGTGGCGGTAAAATGAGATGAGGTCCATCCAGTGGGATTGTGACCCACAGCAGACCCTTCTGCCGCAGCTGCAGCCACTCCTAAGTGTCAGACTAGGTGCTGGGCACCAGGAGGGAAGAGCTGGGTTCCTCCTCTCAAAGCGTCCAGAGTGTCGGGGGGCAATCCAGGACAGAGCGACAGGCACCAGAAGAGACAACTGCACAGCACAGAGAGTGGGACGTGATTACCTCTGGCTAGGGCTGACTCAAGTCAGAGGAGTGGTATTATTGCTAAATAGTGAGAAGGGATAACCCTTGCCCTCAAGCAACTCCAAATATACTTCTAGACACCAAGCAAACCCATCTCAAACAACATATGAACAGAATAAGGAGGAAATGCATAGCCTAGGTTCAAACCTGGTCCCCTCACTTACCAGCTGAGTAAGCGTGGGCATGGGGGAGCACCTAACCATTTGAGCCCCTCTCCTCCTCTGTATCATAGGGAGAGGCATGCATGCCTCGTAGATCTTGCTCAGAGGACTGATTAAGGCACAGATTCCGTATCGAGCACCTTCCCTGGGTCAGGCAGTGTTCTAATTGCTGGGGATGCAGCAGGGAACCAACCAGGACAGGCTGCTGCCCTGTTGCTCTCTGAAGGAGATGATCCGGGGCAGTTGCTCAGCACAGCACCCACACAGCGCAACCCATAAATGCTTGTGCTGTAGCATGACCACTGTCATTAAGAAAACTCACAGCGTGGCCTGGAGAGAGCTTGGGGGAGGGAATGAGAGTTTCCAGATACATGAAGGTTGTTGTCGGGAATCACTCAAGGCGGAGCCAAGACAGGAATATTTCAGCCGCTATTCACTGAGTGTTTACAGTGTGAAGCCTTCACATGTAATAACTCATTTAGTCCTCATAGCAACCCTGTGGGATGGGTACTCATCATCCCCATTTTACAGATGAGGGCCCTGAAGCACAGATCCATGTGGTAGCTTATCTGAGGTTGCACAAGTGGTAAAGCCAGGATTTGAAGCCAGTCAGTTTGCTCTGCTCTGCTTTCTCCCCAGGTTGGTGGATGCCCTGGGCAGGCTGGTTTTAGGAGCTCGGGGCTTTGGAAGCTGAAAGCAATGGCATTTAGGGTGTTTAAGCCACAGAGGGATGACCATCTGTCCAAGCATTCTTTTGGGGATTGCTGGTGATATCAGATGACCATATCTTTGTACAGGACAGGCAGTGAGCAATGTCTTGGTGGTGATGCTCTGGGATGCTAATGAGTAATTTCTTCTTGTCTCTTTCAGCTCACAGCCCCACACTTCCCTGTGGTGGTCAAGCTGGGACACGCCCACGCCGGAATGGGAAAGGTATGAGAAGCAGCTCTTCCGCTTATGTTAATACTCACACGGCTTCCCCAGACTACCTGTTCTCCTCTCCCTGAATCCCCCATCACCCCCACCTGAGCCCAGCCACCCAGATCAGAGTGTTAGAGGAGACCAAAATTCACTCCCTGTCCTCCCCAACCCACCTTTCTCTGAGCTCCCACGGAGCATCTCTCCAGCTCAGGCCATACTAGCCAAACCCTACCTGGCTAATTGTTTCCTGCCACTGTGAATTCAGAGAAATAGATGTAAAGCATTTTGCAGATGGTGATTCTTCTGTTCCTGTCATCATCTCCACAGCTACTTGTAAGCTCATGTCTTACTCATCTCTTTATCACCTGCAACGTTAGCACCCAGAAGGTAGCAAATGCATATGGCTCCCAGGAGGAAGCCCCTGGAGTCAGTTTCTACAAAAGTAAATAACATATTTTACATAGTCACAGTTGACGCTGTTACCAAAGCAAACTTGGGTCCGCTCACCCGCGTGCAGTAAAGCCAAGCTACTGACACCGGGTTGTGGTGAAGGAAAATGCAGATTTTATTGTAAAGGTGCCAATACAAGGAGGACGGGTAGCTCCTGCTCTAAAACCCCGAACTCCCCCTGAAGGGCTTCAGCAGAGCATTTTTAAAGGCCAGGTGAGGGCGGGGGTCGCAGGGAATGTGATCGGCTCATGCACAATTCTCTGATTGGTTGATGGTGAGGTAACAGAGTGGTTAACATGATCAATCCTTAGGCACCAGTAGGTCTGGGGACTCCTGATCATCAAATAGTTCATTTCTTCCATTTGGTGATGGTTTTAGCATCTGTAAAACAACTCAAGAAGTGTGCATCAGATACTATCATCTAGGTCCTTCAGAGAGGAGCTACAGCAGAAGATATGGGGGAGGGGTCTGTCCCGGGAAGGCCTTATAGGGTCCTGCTCGGTTACAACATATTATGACAAATTATACTGGTCAGATTTTTACAGTTGCAAGGGTAGAAATGCAGATCAAATTAGGGGGCAAAAGATAATTCATTGGTTCAAGGATCAGGAAGTCTGGGATAGTTCTTGATAGATTCAGGCAGAGCTGGATCCAGTAGCTCAAATGATATCAGAGCTCTTGGCTCTGTTTATCTCTACTTGATGTTTCTTCAGATAGTCGAGATAGATGGCTGTGGGTGGCCCATTCTGGTCCCTAAGCTCACCGTCCCAGAGGAAGAAAGACCCTGTCTCTTTCCAGCATCTCTGAAAAATCTCATGGAGGGATACTGATCAGTGCTTGGGCTTCTGGAGATTTACTCCTAAATAAGGGGAGTAGGGATGGGGAAGTGTCGGGGGCTACCACAGGCCACCTCTCAAGCTCCTGGCTCAAACAGAACCGTGTGAGAACATGTGGTCCTCAATGACCCTCTGCTGCTAATTCAGCTGTCACTCTTCTGTCCATAGCTGAATTTACCTTTCTATACCATTTAAACCTGCTGGCCGTCCTTTCTGCCCTGAAACTCATGCCCCTCTCCTGTCTCTCTGCTCTCTCTCTGACCCCTCCGTCACAGTCTCCTTCAAGCGCTCTCCTTCCTGCTCCATCTTTAGCCGCATCTGTTCCATCAGCACACGCTGTCTGAGCTCTCGTCTGCTCTTTCAGCTTCAGCTCCCATCTACACACCAGCAGCCCCTCAGTCACATTTCCTGTGCAGAGCATCAGGCTCTTATACCCAGTTACCTCCTGTACACCTCCACTGCGTGCCCTGTGGAAACCTCAGACGCTAAACTTCCCAGACCATGCCCATTTTGTTTTCAGACAGCCCACCCTCCTTCCGCATCTTTATCCTCCTCCTCTTCCTGGGACCATCTCTACAACAGGAACCACCAGTCCCTCCATTGTCTTGAAACAGAAATCTGGGAGTCATCTCCCCTCCACTGTGTGCAGATGGTCATCAAGTCTTGTCACTTGCCCTTTTGTTAATGTTTCTCAAACCTGTCCCTTTCTTTCCGCCTACTGTCACCATCTTGGACAGCTTTGGTAAAGTTAGAGGGTTCCCAAGAATTAAATTCCGTTTCTAAAGCTTAAAATAATCCCAGACAGGAAATAAAAAGAAGGAAATACTTAAAGAGACTGACGCAATGTCGGGGGAGGGGATGCCTCTGAGAAACTCAAGCCCCGAAGGAACTCCCCGAACATGGAAAGGAGGCCACATCTCCGAGGATAAGAAGTGTCACCGCTGGAATAAACTGAGGTTTGCAAAAATGCTGAGATCAAGGGGAAAGGACTTTTCTCCTTCTGTCTGGAATGAGAAAAGTGTCAGGAACGGCCTGGACATGCCGACTGAGCAAATGATGTCATATTCATGGCTGAGGGGGAGAAAAACAGAACGGTATCTTCTACAGTACTTCCACCTTCTCTCCAGAAGGAAGATTGTCTGCCTGGAGAGAAGCAAGGAGAACATTTCTAGGAGGAAACTGGTGAAGAGGCTGTCAATTAACTCAGTCTTACTGGAAATCCACCCAGGATCCCATGATTGAAATTCCTGACCCTCCTCAATTATATTTTGCTTCTCTGTTCACACATATTAATTCGTACCTACTCTGTGCTAAGAATCAGAGGATGAATAGGACCCAGTCCTTGCTCTCAAGAAACTGAGGAGACAACCACATAAGTAAATAAGTATAAGATGTGCTGAGGATCTGATAGAAGGCTGTGCAGGGAGTGTGGAGATTGAAGGATGGAGCTTAATTCCACCTAAGGGATGGAAAGAAGTTCCCTGTCAGGGTAACTACGTGGTTTGGTGTGCCTGGAGATTTAAGGAATTCTAACAAACAAGAAAGACTCGAAGACAAGAGATGGACCAATACCCTCTTTATTAAAACAAAGAATAGTGGATGTCACAAGGCACAGAAATCAAAATATAGTGAAACGCTGTGCAGTTTGGGGAGCACTTAGATAGTTAGGAGGTAATTATGGGGCACACCAGGAGTTCTAAGAAACCAGTAAGGCTAGACCAATTTAAGAGGGTGGTGTTCTTCCCCTAGGGGCATTTGGTCGTGTCTGGAGGCAGTTTTGGTTGTCACAACTGGGGGTGAGGGAAGTGCTAGGGACATCTGGCGTCTACCCGGTGGGAGCCAAGGATGCTGCTGAACACCCTAAAATGCCCCCTACAACAAAGAATTATCCAGCCCAAAATGTGAAGAGCGTCAAGGTTAAGAAACCCTGGACAAAACTAATTTCATTTCCTTTGTTGAAAGTTTTACCAGATTAGAAACCAGAGGAAGCAGTGGTTATTATGGAGTTCAACATGTTTCAAAGTCTGTTCCAAAGGACTATGCTAAAGACTATTTTAGTCAAATACGAAAATTCCATGTTAAAGTAGGTTTTTAGTGCAGAACATCTCAGAGTCGTAAGTTTGCTCATATACCTCCTAGGGGTACAAGAACATAAAAACTTGTGCAGAATTTTCCAGATTTACCTGACTCAAGAAACTTTTCACCATTTTTTAATTGAGATGCATGTCCTTTCCTTAATTTGTAAAAACTCTTCGCACATTAAGAACATTCATCGTTTGTCATACTTTGCAATGATTTTTCTCCATTTGACAGTTACATGTCCATTTTATTATTCAGTATTTAACCATTTTTAAAGGTTGTTTTTCAATTGTAGTCACATGTTTCCATCTTTGGGAGGCAGTTTGTCATAGTGGCTAAGGGTGTTGATTTGAATCTACTTGTTAGTTGTGAGACCTTAGGTTAAGTTACTTACCCTGCCCCACCCTAGTTTCATCTTATGTAAAAGGAGGGTATTAATAGTATCAACCTAATATGCTGGTTGTGAAGATTAAGAGACATTATTCATGTCAAACACATAGTTCAGTGCCTGGAACACAATAGGCACTCAATAAATATTAGCTGTCATTATTATTAAGAATGTTTGGACCTGCTCTGGGAACCCAAAATCCAATTGAAGTCAACAGGGGAGATGTGACCAAACAGCATCCTCTGTCAGAGACTTTATTTCATTTGGCTGCAAGTTTAATGTGAATCAGATGAGTAAGGAGTTGCCAAAAGCTCTAATCCATAAACACCTAATAAATAGGTGAAAATGGGCTCAACCTCGTTCATCACTAGGGAAATGCAAATGAAAACTATGATGAGATGCCACTATATAACCACTAGACTAGCTCAAACTAAAAAGATTAATAATACTAAGTGTTGGCAAGGACATGGAACATTTGGAACACAAACACAGAGCTAGTGAAAGTGTCAATTGATACAACTGCTTTGGAATACAGATTGTTATCATCTACTAAGCTGAAGTTACACAGAAGTTCTTTTTATAGGTATACCCAACCTAAATGCATGCGTGTGTGCTCCAGTGTTTATAGCAGCTTGTTCATAGTTGCCGAAATCTGGACACAGTCCATGTGTCCATTAGAAATAGAATAGATAAATAAATCGCAGTATATTCAGACAAATGGAAAATTTCCAGCAGTGAAAATGAATGAACTACAACTATATACAACAACGTGCATGAATTTCACAAATACACCATTGAATGAAATAAGTCAGCTACAAAAGGATGCCTATTTATATGATTTCATTTATATAAAATTCAAAACCAGGGAAACTAAACTATAGTGTTAGGTGGAATACATATTAAGGTGATAAAACTTTTAAGAAAAGCAAGAAAATTACTGCCATAAAAAAATAGAAGTTACCTTCGTGGAGCAGGGAGGTGTGGTCATTGGGATGCAGCAGGAGTGGTCCAAGTTCTAGTTCTTGACTTGGGTAGTAGTTATGTGGATGTTTGCTTTGTGATTGACAGCTCATTGAACTGTCATTTTTATACTGGGCAATTCTCCATGTGTGTTATATTTCAAAATAAAATAAGTTTTTTTAAACCTCGTTTAGGACATATTAATGGAGATACGATTTCCAAAATAAAGTGAGAGTCCTGCACTGCACTGATTCCTCCATGGCTAGAACATCGTTTTAGGTTCTGGGCTGTAAACCAGTTCTGGATGTTTGAAAGAGCCACTGACACATGAGTATGTCCAGGGGACAATGAACTGAGCAATGGAGGGCAGAGGCATCCAGGCTAGGAGGGCGAGAGACAGTGTAGCCACCGTCCCCAGAAACTTGGAGAATTGTCCTGGGAAGGTAAGCTGGGCTGCTTCTATATAACATGTAGCAGGCAAAAATGGGACCAAGGTCAGGGGGAAATGCATGAGAGTTGTGTTGAAAGAGCAACTTTCTAACAATCAGAGGTGAATATTAATGGAATGAAGAGCCCCTTTGGGTAGGAAGTTCTCATCAATGCAGAATTGGAGCAAAGATGAATACTTACTGGAGAGTTTCAAGGGAATTTAAGCATTATGTGAGATTCTTAGCCTGAGATGTTTGAACCCCGTAAAACTGAGACGCATCTGCGTATGTTTATGTGTGGATGGGATATGAATGTTTTGGTGGGGGGGAAAGAGTCCATAGCTTCTTTCACCTTTTCACAGGGGCCCATGACCCTCCCAAAGTTTAACATACCCTGAAGGTGACTGCTACAGTATCTTCCAATGAAAAGAATCTGTGGTTTTGATCAATACTATGAGCTGTCTATTGAAAGGAGTGGCATATCTGTTATTATCATAGAAGTCAAGTTCAAGGCCAACTGCCAGTATAGTGTGGAGGTAGCGTTTGTAGAATCTGAAAGCGTGTTTCTGGTTTGAATCTGGATTAACCATTTACTAGTTGTGTGTCCTTGGGCAAGTTGCCTAACCTCTCCGTGCCTCAATTTCTTCATCTCTAATATGGGGACAATAATCTCCTTCCTGGAGTTGTAATGATGATAGAATCAATCAGCCCAGGCTTAGGAAGGTGCCTGGTCAACACTCAGTGAATGAGAGCTTTAAAAACTCACTACAAACATAAACTATTACTCTGATTATTTAACTGCTTATCTCAACTAAGATGAGATAAGCGGTGGCTCATAATAGACAAAAAGGGGAGGAGAATTAAATTCTGGGTAAATTCTTAAAGTAAGGAAAACGGGATTCCAGCATTCCCAGGAGAGGCCAAGATAACACGCAAACCCCACCCTGGGAGTCACCTTATCCTTGTTTCATAAATTCACAGACTTTCAGGACTTAAGTCCCAGCACCCCACTTAAAAGATAAGAACCTGAGGCCCCAGAGAGGAGAAGGGTCTTGCCCAAAGCCGCATAGTGAGGAAGCATCCGCAGTAACAGAACAGGAAGGGAAAGAAAATCCTTTGAGATTATTCAACCCCATTGCATACTTTACAGATAAGAACAGTAGTAGTAATAATAGCCAGAATAATAATAAAAGCTTATGCTCTATGGAGTTTACTCTGTGCAGGCACTGTTCTAAGTGCTTTATAAATTACTCATTGACTACTATCCTCATAACCACCCTATGAGGAAGATACTGTGGGTATCCCCACTTTTCAGATGAGGAAACTGAGGCACAGGGAGTAAGGGGTGGAATGGGGTTCAACCCTGGGCAGTCTGGCTCTGGCTCCTAAGTTCAGTGAGAGGTAAAGGGCACTGCCATGGTCACAGGTTAATAAGCCCAGATGCGGGCTTGGCCAGGGTTTGTTGTTCTACTAAGAGGAGCCTGGAGTGATGAGGGACAGGGATGAGGCGCCCTGGCAGACAGCCTGTCTGTTCTGGGGGGACGAGGTGGCAGCTCCTAAATGCACTGTTTTCCAGCCGCCCCGGCGTCTTGCACACCCCTGCTTGACCAGGGCCGCTGCTGTCATCAGCTCCCAGCGACCTGGACTCTGCTGTCTTCCCTCGGGCTGACTCACTTAACAAGACTTCCCAGCACTGGCCACTTTTTAAAGGGGGAGTAGGTGGCCAGATAACACGGTAATGGAGAGAAAGGGCTAGAAAATGAGCAAATGGGGGAATGGAACCCAGGGGAACAGTTAAGAAATCAAGTGCTCCCCAGCACCTGGGAGATGACCAGGGAGGAAAGTCACTCTGTGCTTCATGCTCAGCAGAAGCTGAGTCAAGTGAGAGCAGGGGAGAGGCTCCAGCCTGCAAGGCATGCCGGGGAAGCAGTGTTCACGGACCGCTGCCAAGTTGTGTAGGAGGAGAGGAGAGAGGGACACACACTCCCTCCAGCAGCCTCCCTCTCAACTCCACCACCCACCAAGTCCCCCCGCAGATGACCACTGCCTCCTTTACTCTCTGCTTCTCTTGAACAAAATGGGCCCTTAAGGGGCATCCATCTGTCCTTTACACCTTAGTGAAAATTGTAAACACTGTGTCCTGCTTCTCAGAGCCTCTGGCATGAGTTGCCCTCTCTATAAGCACAATAAATACTCTCGATCCTCATTATTCATGGATTCTGTATTTCTGAATTCACCTACTCACTAGGAATATATTCGTCACCCCAGAATCAATTCTCGTAGGTTTTCGTGGTCATTCACAGACATGTGCAGAGCGGTGAATAATTTGCGTGTTCCTTCCCAACTGATGTCGACCAGGAAACACTCTTCTTGTTTCAGCTTGTAAACAAGTGTCCTCTTCTTGGTGTATTTAGTGCCACACTTTTGCATTTTTGTCCCTTGTGTTGGTGATTTCATTGTTTAAAATGACTCCCAAGCGTAGGGCTGAAGCGCTGTCTGATGTTGCTAACCCCAAGCAGGCTGTGATGTTTCTTATGATAAAAAATGTATGTGTTAGATAAGCTTCATTCAGGTATGAGTTATGGTGTTGTGCTATGAGTGCTGTGCTATGAGTTCAATGTTAATGAATCAACCATATATATTAAATAAGTTGTCTTTAAAAGGAAGCACACATAACAAGATTATATATTGATGAGTTGATGAAAATGTGACCATAGGCTTGCAGGAAATGAACCCTAGGAGCAGTGGTTCAGGATTCGCTAATTCAGTGTTTGCTGCAAAGTTACAGAACATAACTACTGTGAATAATGAGAATGGACTCTGTGTGTGTGTGTACATATGTGTATATATCACACACACAAACACACATATTCTGTAAAGAGTCCTAAGGGCCTCTTTCTTCCTTTGGATGCCAAAATGCCACAGTTCTAAGCACAAACAGAAGCAAACTAAAACAGTTATTTCATGACTCTGTCCAGCCTGACATCTGTCATGTTGAAGATGACATCACCTGGATCATCAACTCGTTTTCCTTACGAGGGTTTAAGGCCGAGATCTCTACTGGTGACGCTAACTCTGCCAATCCCCGCATATTTGCACCATCCTTGGTTGGCCTGGGTTCAGGAAACCTGGGTCCTCCCGCCAGCCTTGCGCTCCCTGGGGCCCACGGTATCCACCTGGGCAAGTCATTTAAACACATAAGTGCAGGGTGCCAAATATGTCAAATATACACGATTCTCCTCACCAATCACTTGGAAGAGCTAGTGAGTAGAAGTGCATTAAAAAGTATGAAGCGCCACGTGAATGTGAGGTGGAGAGGTAAACGAAGAAGAGTGTGGGCTTTGGACTTAGACCTCACTGGGTTCTGATCTGGGCTCTGCCATCGGCTAGCATTGTGACCTGGTGCAAATTCCTTGCCTTCTCTGGGATAACTCAAAGCAGATCAGATGGGATGAACAAAGGTACACCAGCTGGTGCAACAGGATAAGTGCCTTCAACATCTCCTCTAACCCTCAGAGGTGCCCTGAGAGCTATTTCTGATCCCAGCTTTCCAGAGGTTCCAAGAGTTGTTTTGCTTAAAGTCACAGGTAAATGACGGAAGCGGGATTCGAACTGAGGTTGTCAGGTCCTTCAGCTCTTTTCTTCCTGCTGCCTGGGACCCTCAGGAACACCCTGGTGGAATCATCTCTTCCCATCATAAGGCGACCAGCCAACTTAATTGGAGAGTTGATTTATAAAGAATTTCACAGGGTTCCACCCAAGAAACATGTCCGTACCTTGGAGACGAGCACTGACCTTTGCATATGAACTGCTCTTGTCTGCTGGACTGATCTCACCCCAGGCCTGAAGCCAAGAATAAGAACCCTTGTGCAAGAGAATGGGAAGAAGACAAGGAAGAATATCACCCCCTGGCACTATGTCTTAAAAACAGCGTACCCCCCAATCCCTTACAGGCCCCGTTTTGTCAAGAGGGACAGAAATGCAGGAAGAGACTCACCTGGAAAGAATAAATTATCTGCTCTTGTGTGCACTGACCACACCACTCCTCCATGGAAAACAGAATACTTTTGAGCTGACAAACATTCAAAAACAGTAGGACTTCCTTCTTCTTTTCTCTCCTTTCCTGGCAACGTCTGTTGACCCATCCTGGCATAGTATGCAAGAAAGGCCAGAGAAGTCATTCCCTAGGAGTCTCCCCAAAAGAGGAGGGGGCACACATCGCCTGTCGGGGGGTACTCTGTATAATTTCCCACAACTTGATGACCAGCTCCATACTTTTCCCCCAACATTCGACAGTCCCGTGCAATTTACAAAATTCATCCACACTGGGAGCCTGCTCAGGTTCCAGCAGTCTTTTGATGAGGGTATGGTTATCACGATACCCATTTAACAGATGAGACCAGCAGAGATCGAGGAGGCGAAATGATTTGGCACAAGGTTGCACATTGTGTGCTGGGAAGGCTGCACATTCTTTCCCCTGGTCCTGGCACCCATGCCAAGGAAGGAAGCCTCCAGAGAGTTCTGCCAGCCCACCTGGAACACAGCCTGTGTGTCCACTGAGGTCTTCCTCAGCCAAAATGTGCAGGCGCAGCCCATTGTTACTATCAGCAGGCAGTAGAAGTGATGTCCTGAAACAAGCAGGTGCCACCTGTTCCCCGCAGCCGCGGCCCAGGCCAGCCTCCCACCCTGCTTCCTGCAGATGAGACCAGCCACACCTCTGGCTTCTTGGAAATAAATCCACTTGGAGGCAGCTGGCATTGTTGCCAACAGGTGGCAGCAGCAGGGTTGTTTGTGGGAGGAAGCCAGAGAAGGATGTAAACAGTGGGCTTACTGCGTTTTGGAGAGAGAAGAGAGTGTGTGTGTTTGGGGGCAGGGTGAGCAGACGTCTTACACACAGTTACCAGCATCCTCTACTTAGCCTCCAGAGAGATGAACACTATTGACAGAACCTGTCCTCTCACCTTGACTACTGGCCCCCAGCCCCAAGAAACCTTCACACCAACACTCCATCCTCCAGTAGTGAGGCCATAAGATGCAAGGGAGGCCACGTGGGACAGTGAATGCTGTTCAGGCTTTCCCATGTCATGACGCTCATGGAAAATGGTTGTATTGAGGATTGAGTGGGTCAATGGAGGGGGCTACCAGCAGCTGAAGAGAAGAGCCTGGGACTTCCAGCCACTCTGAGGGATAAGGGAGCAGCCGCAAGAGCACCTATTGGGATGCGTTGGGTGATGAACCGAGTTGAGTGTAGCCCCTGAGTCAGACAGGCCTGAGCTCCTTGACCACCTTCTCTTCAAAGTGGGGACTTTGTAGAAGGACCAGCAGTCTCAGCGTCACCTGGGAGCCCCTTAAAAATGCAGAGCACAGACATATCCTCCGACCTGCTGAATCAGATGCTGCATTTTAACAAGATGCCCAGTGACCCGCATGCTGCTCTACACGCCCAGAGGACGTGAACTCAGATGCTCACCGGGTCAGGATAGTTACCCTAATGAGTCAAGAGTCCAGGTGGGGACTGTGATGACCCAGAGAGCCCAGGCCAGCCTGCATGGGCAGCCACACACAACTCAGTCCCAGCCGGACAGAGCCCTGAGAGACTGTGCGGACCTGATCATCTGAGTCTTTCATAAGCCAGTTCTCTGGGTCTCTGATATGAATTCTCCTGATTTTAACATATTGAAAACTAATTTTAAAATCTTTTGAAACGCTGTACAGGCCAAGTAAAACACATCTGTAGTCCACTGAACGCCCTGGGGCACCAGTTGGGTGCCTCCAACTTTAGACTCAGTGTGGTCTTACCCTCTCTTTACAGGGAGCCATGCAGCCTAATGGTTAATGCCACAGACTCTGCAACAGCCCCAGGAGTTCAAATCCCAGCTCGGCCACTTCCCAGGTCTATTCTGTAGCCTTGGGTGAGCACTTGACTTGGAGTCTTTGTTTTCTCATCTGTAAAGTGGCCCTAATAAGTCTCCCTAATGGGTGAAGAGTTGCCCTGCAGCCTGACTGAGATAAAGCACTTTAAAAATCTGTGGATACTTAAAGAGATGTTGATTCACTTCCTCTAGGGCCTAAATGCTCCCTCTACTTTCCAGTGCTTACAGATCACTGGAGACCTCGTTAAAATGCAGATTCTGATCCACTAGGCCTGGGTGGGGCCTGCCTGAAAGTCTCCATTTCTCACAAGCTCCCAGGCAGTGTCAGTGATGCTAGCCCCAGTCAGGTAGTCATGCCAGTCAGGGGTCAGCAGACTTTCTCAGTACAGGGCCAGATGGTAAACATCTTAACCTCTCTGGCCAAATGGTCTGTTGCAACTGCTGGACTCCACCATTGTGGTATAAAAACATCCCTAGACAAGAGGTAAATGAATGCATGTGGCTGTGTTCCACTATAACTTTATGGACACTGAAATTTGAGTTTCATATAATTTTCACGTGTCATGGGATTATCGTTCTTCTTTCAATTTTTTTTCCCCAGCCATTTAAAAACTATTCTTAACCCATGGACCTCACAAAAACCTACAGTCAGCCTCCCCCGCTGGATTATAAACTCGCTGGGTGCACAAGCTGCACCCACTAAGTCCACCTTTCCTCCTGACCCGGCCAGTGCCCTGGACAGCGGGAAGCCCCCTCCTTCACCCTGCACAGTGTACAGGGCCCTGGGAAGCTGAGGTGTTGCCTTTCAGAGCTGACACTTGTCAGGTGCCTCCCTTCCCTTCCATTCAATCTCACGGTCACACTTTAACTCTATAAACACACGGGCAAAAGAATCAGTGACCCAGAGCTCAATAACAACAGAAGGAGTTTTGATTTATTAAGGGGAAGAGCAAAGGAAAGGAACCAGCAAACTGATAAGCAGGATAATTAGGCAGTTCCCTAAACAGTCCATCAAACCCTCCGTTGTTCCCATCACTTCCCACCACCCCTTCCGACCCCTGGCAGCACGTGACCCAGGCAGCCAGGGCGAGGACATCCGTTGGACTCTGGGTCTCAGCCTTTGGAAGGATTGGGGGAGGGGCAAAGGCTTTTGAGAATTTGAGACCAGGGCTCTTGTGTTCATTCAACCAACATTAATGGATTTGGTGCCCAGCTGTTCTGAGTTAGGGATTCAGTAAATGTTTATTGAATATCTTGGCAAATGTTTATGAACATTTGTTATGTGCAAGGAATGGGCTAGACCCTGGGATGGAGGACTCTTGGTTGAGATCCAGACATGAAAAAGACATGGCTCCTGAATGCAGGAAATTTACCCACAAAAGACACAGGCTCACACTAGACCACAGTCTAGGGCAGTGCTTGCCAGACTACCTCCCACAGGCCAAACTCAGTCCCGGACCTGGTTTTGTTAATAAAGTTTTATTGTAACACAGCCCTGCCCATTTGTGTACATATTGTCTATGGCTGCTTCCACACTATAGCATCAGAGTTGAATCATTTTCATGACCTGCAAAGCCTAAAATATTTACCACTGTATTCTTCACAGAAAAAGTTCACCAATCCATGGTCTAGTGCCATGCTTTTCCAAATATTTGTATAGCAAACCCCAGTAAGTAATACATCCTGTAGGAGGAGGCAGACGATAAAATAAACAAATTAAACTGCAATATGTCAGGTGACGAGAAGGGTTCTGAAGGCAGAAACAGGATAAGAGGGAGAGAGCATGATGGGGGCAGGGGCGTGGGGCGGTTATCAGGGAAGCCTTCCTGTGAAGTGGCATGTGAAGGAAGGAGAGAGTGAGCCACGTGGACACGTAGAGGAAGAGCATGACAGCAAAGGGGAGAGCATGCACAAAAGCCCTGGGGCAGGAGTGAGTGCTTGAGGTGAAAAGTGATGGAAGTAAGGCTGGTGAGTTGGGGAGAGGTGGTAGAAGGTCATGTAGACAACTGACTACAGTCAGAGCAGAATGAATAAACCCTATAGCAGAGATACAAGCCAAGCGCTGAGAAGGAGGTCCAGATAAAACTAAACCATGATGGAGGGGGAACCTCCACTGATTTATTAATTTGTCCAAAAATCACGTCTTGTAAGTGTGTGTAGGGACTGTGCTGAGGCAACAAATAAGCTCCTTCAAGGAGCTCCCTTTCTCATAGTGACAGAGGCCATGCAAGCAAATACATCATGACGGAGGGAAATGCCATGGGGAGCAGGAGCACCTTTGGGGGGACCAGGGAAGACTTCCACACGATGGGAAACCTCAGCTGCATCTCAAAGGATGAGGAGATATAATGCAGGTTGATAAAGCCGAGAAAAGCATTCCAAGCAATGAGACCTGCACACACGAAGGCATAAAGGCCCAAGAGAGCATCGCAAGCTGTTGGTACAGTGGGAACAGTGACTCTCAAGCCTGGCAGGGTGTTAGAAGCACCCAGGAAGCTTTGAAATTATACTTCTACCCGGGGCCCACCCCCAGACTTTGCAGTGATTGGCTGGAGGAGGACCCAGGCACTGGGATTTTTTTTATCTCCAGGAGATGCTAATGTGACACCAGTAGTTCAGAGCTCTGGGCTGGAGGGAGACATGGAAGAGTAGGTGAGACTGGGCAGGAGTCATGGCCAGATCATAGATGCATTTTATGCTGCCCTCTACAATGTGGACTTTATCTTCTAGGTAAGAGAGAGACCCACTGGTGAGGTTTAAGCAAAGAATGGGCATGGTTGGATTTATAAGGTAGAAAAAGCACTCTGGCAGCAGTGTGAGAGGAGAGGAGAGGAGTGGGGGCCAGGAGGGGAAGATTAGAAACCCTGGGAGTTATTAGGGAGACACTGCATCAGTTCAGAGAAGAAATAAGGGTTTGCACCCAGGCAGGACCAAGGCAGTGAGGAATGAGATAAGGATGCAGTCAAGAGATATGGGGAAAGCAGAATTGAAAGAACTTAGGGACTGCCCGGATTCAGGGCAGGAGAAGAAAACTGAGAATATAATGATTCCATTCACTGAAATATGAGATCAAGAAGGCTAGGCTTGAGGGGGAAGATAATGAGTTCAGTTTTTAACATTTTGAGTTGGAGGTACCAGTAGAAAATAACAACAATAATAATAATCACAAGCCATTTATTGAGCACTTAGTAGGTGCTGGGCCCTGTACTCCATGCTTTATATTCATTGTATAACTTAATTGTCACAACAGCTCTATGAGGTAGATAATCTGACTGTCCCCATTTTACAGAGGGGAAAACTGAAGCTCGGAGAAGCTCGGTAAGTGAGAAGAATGATACTTATTGTATGCACATGCCACTTTGCAGAGCTGGGCACATGGTGAGGGCTCAGAAAATGCCAGTAATATTAATTATTACTATCTTCTCTCCACCGTCGGAAGGAAACCCAGGCCAAGTCTGCAGGGAAGGGAACCAATCATATTTAGAAGCCCTGTTTCTATATAGATGTATATATACTTAGTATATATGTATGTATATAGTATATAGAGATGTATATTTAAATGCCTTAGTGTGTGTATATGTCGCTAGACTCATACTCCATCTGTTGCTGCTTTTTCTTTTTGGCTTTTTAATTAGACATCTCAAATGCCTCTTGATCTTACCCATTCTCCAGTCCTACCCCATGCCCACCCCATAATTATTTTATTTCTTTAATTTTTCTCCCAAAGTTAATCTCAGTCTACTCACATTTGTTCTGTTCTATGAGGGAAATTGTGTTGCTGGCCATGCAGCCAGAGCAGGTTTTTTTCTTGTGGAGAGAAGGGAAACTTTATTTATTTTTTTAAAATATGACTCCTCTCGACTGTTCCAATGCCAAGTAAACAAAGCTGCTATTCATTTCGGCATCTCCCCATCTCTATCGTGCCCAGAGTCATTTTATCAGCAGAGCCTCTTGGGCTGTCTCTCCAAGAGCTTGGAACAGCAAATAGGAATGTTCTAAAAGTGAGTGCTATGAAAATAGAATCCCATTTAATGAGGCCACCGAGAGCAAGGCTGTGGCTCACTTGGTGAGTGCAGAAGCAAACATTATGTTTAAAGTCGTGGTCAGAAAATGCCAGCTTCTCACACGTGGCCTCAGCAAAAAGCATCAGCGAGCCCATCACTAGTTAGTGACTCAGGGGCAAAGAGCTGAGGCAGCTGGAAGGAAGACTTAGAATCAGGTCACCACCCCCAAAGACCCTCTCCTCACACCTGGAGAACACCCCCCGCGCCCCCATGATACGTCTGCCATGGCCCTGCTCTTCTTGCTACCACCCTTCAGTATCAATGTTTACTCCACCTGTGTCCCATTCATGGACTCCTAGGTATCCACAACACTTCCTCAGCAATGACCTGGCTTTGCTCTTTGGTCTCTGAGCCCTCTGCCCAATGAACAATAAAAACACTCAATGTATATAACCAGATCTGTGTGGAGCAGCTCCAGATGAAGGGAGGAGATGTAGAGTTCCACTCAACTGGTCTCCTTGCATGGGTCCATGCCCACAAAGAAGGAACCCCCAAGCTTCTCTAAGGTACCTCAAGACTCCATGGAGTCCAGGTCGAAAACCACTCCCTTAGGTCAAAAGACTGCCCAGAGGTCATGGTCAGCAGTTGTTGTTCATTTATTCATTCAAAAAAATAGATCCCAAACACCTACTAGGTACAAGGAGCAAAGGATATAGTAGTGAATCTAACAGACAAGTCCCTGCTCTCACGGAGCTTATATCCTTGTGGGGG
Organism: Balaenoptera physalus; assembly: GCF_965194825.1. NCBI lineage: Eukaryota > Metazoa > Chordata > Mammalia > Artiodactyla > Balaenopteridae > Balaenoptera > Balaenoptera physalus. The sequence continues at coordinate 14,988,623 of NC_138892.1, forward strand.
GTATGGACAAGTATAAGATAGCGTGAGACCATGATAAGTGCAAGAAAGAACACGAGACTGGGTGATGTCATAGAATGCCATAGGGGAGTGAAAGAGCTGCTTTAGATTACATCAGCAGAGGCCTCTCTGAGGAGGACAGAGAACAATGGAACAAAGACAATAAGGAACCAGCTGTGAGGCTGTCTGCAGCAAGAGCTTTGCTGGCAGAAGGAATGAGTGCAAAGGCCCTGAGGCAGCACTGAGCTTGGCAAATTCTAGGAACTGAAAGAGAGAATGAGGGGGTAGATGGAAGGAAATGAGATGAGAGAGATCAGCAGGGAGGGCCAAGATATGTGGGCCCTTGTACGTGCATGTTTACGGAACACTAGTGTGCATGGGTCAAGTTCAGATATTTTGGGCACCCACCACTATGGTAATTTTGTTCCCTGCTGAAATACAGATGGTCTCTGACTTAGGATGGCTCGACTTACAATTATTTGACTTTATGATGGTGCGAAAGTGATACGCATTCAGTAGAAACCGTACTTAGAATGTTTCATTTTGACCTTTTCCCAGGCTAGTGATATGCAGTGTGATACTCTTTCATGATGCTGGGAAGCAGCGTCGAGCCACAGTGCTCCGAGTCAGCACGTGATCACGAGGGTGAACAACAGACACACTTAGAACCGTCCTGTACCCAGATGCCCATTCTGTCTTCCACTTTCAGTATAGTATTCGATAAGTTACATGAGATAGTCAACACTTGATTATAAAATAGACTTTGTAGTCAGATGATTCTGCCCAACTGTAGGCTAGTGTAAGTGTTCCGAGCATGTGTAAGGTGGGCTGGGCTAAGCTGTGATGTTCAGTAGGTGAGGTGCATTAAATGCATTTTCGACTTAATGATATTTTCAACTTAGGATGGGTTTATCAGGACGCAACCCCATTTTAAGTCAAGGAAGATCTGTAATGAAATTTGGACACATTCCTCCTACATACAGGAAATGGCACTGGATGGGGAGGCCAGGAGTTCTAACTTTCAGAAAGTCCTTTTCCTTCCTTCCAGGTTTCCTCCCTTCCCTTTCCTTTCCAGAAGCTGCACCACCAGAAGCAAAGTAGCCATGTCGCTCTCCAGGGGGCTTTAGATTCCTTTTCTGCAACATAAGTTGACTGGGTGACATCAAAACTCTCTTTTCCAACGAAATACTACACAGAACTTGAAATTATAACAGACGTAAATGTAGTATTGTATTAGCTGTCATTTCATTCTGTAACTTTTAATTCACAACATCTATTGTCAAGTCCACCAAGAGAACACTGAGACTCCTCTGATGAACTTGGTCTTGTATCAGCCTCAGCACCCAGCCTCCCTTTATATTTTGTGTCCTTGCACAGCATGGTTTTGAGAAAATCACTAGTGTTTTACCAACTTGCTCTGCAATCTGAGGTTATTCTCTAAATAAACCAAAATGGAAGGAGAAACCTTACTCTGGGGGCTGAACAAATAAGGATTGCCCAGGAAGCCCAAGTTAATATATAGTAAACATTTGAGTCTGCTTTTTGGATGCTCGAAAATCAAGCTCTTAAATATTTTGTTTTAAGAAAACAATAATCAAATTTTTGTTGCAATACTTCAAATCCTTCCATGGAACACTGAAAAACAGTCAGCATCAGCTGTCCTCCAGCAAATAGTGTTCTGGCAAACTGGCTCTCTGGGAGGGAAAAAGTGCCCAAATTTGTAGTGTTTGCCAGTTTCTAGGGTGTAAATCCTTCCACTGTAGACAGCATGAAGCTAACAATGGTTTAATAACTGGCTCACAAATTTTCTAAATATTTAACAGTTGCCTCTTATAAGTCAATATGAGCCAGCTCCAGGATACCACTGCTTCCAGCCCTCATGCATAGTTGGTGTTTCTGGGTAGAGCCCCCTTGAAGGCCATCACCCAAAAGCTGATACCTGCAGTGGCACACAAGGCCCTGAGACTCTGGGCTGGAGCCAGGGAGGGGCAGTTAGAATGGGGTGGGGAGCAGAGGAGCTGGCGTCCTTAAGTTCAGGGCCTGGTTTGTTGTCAGAAATGGTCAGAGTGTGACCCCAGGGACAGATGTGGTGACGCCACGTTAAGCTAAAGTCCTCCCAAACCTACCTGTACTTTACACACCTCAGATCATACCCCGGGATGTCTCCACCCTGGGACTCATCCTTCTAGACCCAGCTGAAGCAACTTCTCCCCTTTAAAGCCTTCTATCCTCTTGCCCTCGTTTGAGCCAGCTCTGGACCTAGTCCAACTCCCTCTTACTGCACCATCTTACTGTCCTGTTGTTCTACATCTGCTTGTCAGTGTTCTGGGCCGGACCTCAAGAGCAGAAACTATGGTTGGAGCCCCAGCGCCTAGCATAGGGCCTGATATTTTTTGTTAATTTCTCAACAAATATTAATTGAGCTCCTACTAAGTGCCAGGCAGTGTTCTGGCCACTGATAATACAGTAGAGATCAAATCAAAATCCCTGCTTTCATGAGGATTTTGATTCTAGAAGGCACTCAATGCATATTAAATTATTGTCTCATAGTCCCCTATGATCACTACTCTTAAGAAGACTAGGAGATGAGAGCTTTCATTTATTTTATTTTAACCCTAGCATAGAACCCACTCATAAACATGGCCACACTTCATAGTCTTTTTTTTTTTTCTAAATAGAAGTTATTTTTTAGAGCATTTTTAGATTCACAGCCAAATTGAGCAGAACGTACAGAGGTTTCCCATATGCCCACTTCCCCCACACGTGCACAGCCTCCCCATTATCAACATCCCCCACTGGAGTGGTACGTTTGTTGCAACTGGTGAGTTTTATTCCGTGCTAAGAAGAAGTGAGCTGTCAAGCCATGAAAAGACATGGAGGAAACGTAACTGCATGTTACCGAGTTAAAGAAGCCACTCTGCAAAGGCTCCATGTTATGTGAGTTCAAATATATGTTAAAGGGAAAACTATGAAGACAATAAAAAGATCAGTGGTGAGGGTCAAACGGCTGCCTAGCCACAGCCAGCACTGTCAGCCCCTTTGAGGCTTGAATTGGAGGAGGAGGCCGCAAAGGGATATCCTCTGTTGAGACGATCCCTGGCTCGAGGAGACTTTCTTTGGGGTTGATCTGAACAATACACATTCCTCTGGCAGTTTTCTGTTCCCCCTTAGCGATGTTTTGGAGACTGGTAGAAAAACTTTTCCCTTGGCCTGGACAGTAAACCCAAACTCCTGAGCCCTAGTTTTACAGAGATACGGAAACTAAAGCCCAGAAAAGAGAAATCACCCATATTCACACCCAGTGTACGGCCTCCACAAGAGCTCAGTTCTCCAGATACTCAGCTCGGTATTTGACTACACGGAGATGGCCCTCCTGAAGATAAAGATCAGGAAAGAGGGAATCCAGAATTTAATGAGCTGAGAGGAAGAAACTGTCATGCTGACACCATATAATACAAAGAGAACCTGCTTCATCACTTCTGGGTCAATAAAGTTTGAAAGCCACCAGCGGAAAAGACAATAAGCAAAGAGGTCAGCCTACCAATTGGAACATAATTTGCTCAAACTTGGACACTTAACCCTTCATATTTCTCCCCAGTCTACCCCCTGCCATTTCCCCATATAGACTCTTAGCAAGGAAAAAGTTAAAAGCACAACTTATAAAATTTGTAGGTTTTGGCACGTCCAAAGGGCTGCGTCCGGAGTGTGGAGTTCCAGAGTTTGGAGCCATGTGGCTGACAGGGTCTTGGTGCTCCAGCCGGGTGTCAGGCCTGAGCCTCTGAGGTGGGAGAGCCGAGTTCAGGGCATTGGTCCAACAGAGACCTCCCGGCCCCACGTAACATTAAACAGCAAAAGCTCTCCCAGAGATCTCCATCTCAACGCTAAGACCCAGCTCCACCCAATGGCCAGCAAACTCCAGTGCTGGACACCCCATGCCAAACAACTAGCAAAACAAGAACACAACCCCACCCATTAGCAGAGAGGCTGCCTAAAATCATACTAAGTTCACAGACACCCCAAAACACACCACCGGACACGGCCCTGCCCACCAGAAAGACAAGATCCAGCCCCCCCCACCAGAACACAGGTACCAGTCCCCTCCACCAGGAAGCCTATGCCAGCCACCCACTGGGTGCAGACACCAAAATGGTTCTGAAGAACCTAGGGACAGGACAGGAAGAAAGACGCAGATGTAGAGAATGGACTTGAGGACACGGGGAGGGGGAAGGGGAAGCTGGGACAAAGTGAGAGAGTGGCATGGACATATATACACTACCAAATGTAAAATAGATAGCTAGTGGGAAGCAGCCCCATAGCACAGATAAATCAGCTCGGTGCTTTGTGACCACCTAGAGGGGTGGGATAGGGAGGGTGGGAGGGAGGGAGATGCAAGAGGGAAGAGATATGGGGATATATGTATACATATAGCTGATTCACTTTGTTATACAGCAGAAACTAACACAACACTGTAAAGCAATTATACTCCAATAAAGATGTTAAAAAAAAAAAGATCAGTGTTTGCCAGGGTCTAAAAGGGGAGCCTAGTAGGCAGAGCACAGAGGAGTTTTAGGGCAGCGGAAGTATTCTTTATGATACTGTGATGGTGTACACTTTGGGTGACAATGATGTTTCATTGTAGCGTCATAGTCTTTTGATTTTGTTTTTTAGTTATGATTTGGGAATATCCCAAGGCCTATTAATGTACCATTGTCATAGACTAGGGGTTGTAGGAGGAGGCTGCTGGTGACATATTTATCCACTGTCAACCATTAATATTTTAGGTGGAGTTGTTTGGGATTTTGGGGGTTTTATTGTTTTTTGTTTGTTTGGTTTTTGTTTTGTTTTGTTTTTTACAGTTTAGGCAGATCTGGGAAGAAGGCAAATAGATGGCGTAAGCTTGAAATTTCGTGGAGACAGGATGAGAAAAAGGCCCCCGACTCTGGCTCCCAGCAGCTCTGTGTGAATCCCAGATCCTGGGATGAGGAGAGATCACAGATTAGCCCAGAGATCACAGAATTAGCAGCTATTCCCACTGCCTGCTGGTTATTTTGAGCACTGGAGATCAGAAGGAAGACAAAGGGAAGGGAAGGGAGAAATTGCGAAGAAAGTTGAATGAGAGGATGAGGTGAAGGAAAGGGGATGCTGGGGGTTGAGGAGTCAGAGGTTTGCTGTTCCTCAGAGTGAAAATGCCAAATTCTAGGAGAACGTAGAAGGGCCTCCCCAGTCTTCACTGTGCAGCACCATAGCCCTAAAGATGGGGTGGACTGTAGTCATGATTTATAACAAACCTACAGATCACCTATTCTGTTATTTATCCAGCATTTTTAAAACAACACACATACACACATACAGTACACACACACATACACGCTCCCTCTGTCTTTGCTTAAATAAATTATTTTTCAATGACATTTTATATCATGATCATAGATTATGAGTTTTATGGCCCAGATAGTTTTTCCTAATACACATTGAAATAAATATCTAACTGTTAAAAGTTAAATGTTCATTTGCATGTCCTCTAAGTCATCCCTTGGACCGCCAATGCCATGCACACCACATTGTGGTGCAGTAGTAGAGAGAAGTTGGCAGACTTGGAGACAGTCTCAGTCCTTGATTCTGCCCCTCCCTATGTGTCAGTTGCCTCATCTGCAAAATGAGAGGGTTGACCAGATGCCCTCTCAGGTCCCTCCACACTCTGAGGTTCTGAGCTGTTCACTGAATAAATGTAGTTATTGAAGGCCGCATACCCAGGCCAGAGCTTTCAGCACCCTGCCCTCTCTCCTCCCACCAAAGCTTTCCCACACCTCCCTGTTACACCCCCTTTCCTTACTACAAGGCACATCCTCCTGGGAGAGAAACCTGCGCAGATCCAACCCCAAAATGAAAATTACGTTTTTTAATTAGAAGAAAAACACCTCAATTTTTCCAAACCTCAGCACAGCTCTCTTAACTTCCTTAACTTTGGTAAAGTGAATAATACCCCTTGCCAGGGAGTCACATCCCAACCCACACAAAGGAAATCTCTCTATTGTTTTTTGAAAAATGTTTACAATGGCCTTTAATATCTCAATGTTTCACAAGGGAGCCAGACAGACAAGGAGTCTAACCATCCCCTGGTAGGACCGCCACGCTTAGCCTCCTCCTCCGCTGTCTGGCCGGAGACAGACAACATCTATGTCCTTCAGGAAAGTCAGCAGGTTTTCAAACCCTCCCTAAAAGAGCAGTGTGTGGAGGGAGGGGAGTTAAATACCACGTTTAATCGACCGCAGAACCTGCCCACAAGCAAGATTAGGTATGGCATTGCTATACCTAACACGCCTTCAGCATTGCCCCTATTAAAACCACTCTACAGACAGCTGGGAGAGAGGCCTCCACACCCAGAAAATATAAGCCACCAGGGCCAGGAAAGTAAAAGAAGAGATACTTGTGTATCTCTATACTTTGTGTATAGTGACTTTACAAAATCTCTAGATACCTTATCCGTAAAGGTTCTTTTAGTTAATCACGAGCAGCTTACATTCATTGTTTTGTGCCAGACACCATTCAGTTGCTTACATGGTTTATCTCACTAAATCTTTGTAGTAACTCTATGAGGTATGTACTATTATAAACCCCATTTTACAGTTGAGAATATCAAGGTTTAGAGAAGTTGAGAAATTTCCCAAGGTCACACAGCTAGTAAGCAGTAAAGTCTGATTCCCGAACCCATGCTCAAAGCAATACCTTCCATGTGTGGGTCATTTTGTATTTTTTAGAACTCTTATGCATTTAATAATAACTATCACTTAGAGAAATAGATGTTTAGATAGATAGGTGATAGATAGATGGCTAGACAGACATAGACAGAGATATCATTCCTAATCTCCCAATTCTGTGAGGATGGGTATAAATATTATCATCCCCATTTTACACATGAGGAAATTGAGCCCCAGAAAGATTTAAGAACTCATTCCAGGTCATGGCATCTACAAGTGCCTAAGTCAGGATTTGAACCTAGATCAGCCTGACCCCATAGTCTGTGCTTTCACTGTGCTGCCTGTAGAATTTGATCTGATTTATCTAACAACTTTGCGACTTGTGTGAGGAAAAAAAAAAGTGTGATGTAGTAGAGCCTATATCCTATTAAATGGGATTCTACAAACCTGGCCTGATTAATCAGCTTGTGGAAGTCCCTGAAAATTCTATCAGTACACAGTAGTACATCCTCTCTCTCACTCTCCTGCTTGTGTCTTTCAATGCACTTGCAAACTAGTTGTTTCCTACCTGTTTATACCTATCTTTCCATCTACCTACCACTTCTTTATCTATCTGCTTATTTATTCTCCACCTCTCCCCCACCAGAACGTTCCCTTGCATCTGTCTTGTTTGTTACCATATTCTCAGTGCCTAGCACAGTGCCCTCAATAAATATTTGTGGACTAAGTGAATGAACACATGCTCATAATTAAGTGAACAGTAAACACCTGTTCCTCCTCCTCCTCTGAACTGTACTACTTGGCATCTGAAAACCGACATCCAGATAGCTCTTCCTTCTGGGTGCTATGGGAGAGTAGCTGCGCGTTCTGGTTTGGCTGCAAAACACTTCATAGATGTAGGAGCCAGTGTCATAGATTAAGATTACAGAGGAAACGTTGGTATTGTACTGTTTAATTCTGGCAAAGAAAAGTTTGAAGTCAAAAAGTGTGATCGAATTGCACATCTCATTTGTGAACAGATATTTTACCCAGAGATAGAGGAAGTTCAAGTTTTAGATGACACTGAAAGGGGTTCAGGAGGTTTTGCTTCCACTGGAAATAATTAAAGTTTATGCCTAGAACAGAAAATGAGAAAATGCACTTTTTCCTTGAAAGTAAAGACTTTGCTTAAAGTGAAATAAAGTAGTATAGAGCCCTGCAGGAGTTCAGAGGAGGAGGAGGAACTCTAATGAGCTGGAGTGGACCAGAAAGGCTTCCTGGAGAAGGCAACGAGTTTTAGGGCTTTGGTGGACGGTAGGTGTTAGGTAGAGGAGCAAGGAGAGCATTCCAGGAAGAAAAGAGACCAGAGCCAAGGCACAGAGAGCGCAGGCTGGCATCATCCAGGACTTTGAGGCAGAGCTGCCTCAGAACAGCTGGAAGCAAAGTCTGACTGTGCTTCTGTCCTGGCCACCCCAGGAAGCCCCTAACAACCTTCCCCTTCCCCTTAGGAGCTTGAATCACCCGGAGGAGTTTACTCACCTTTGTCTAGTCCCCTCTGGAGCTGGGGACCATCCTCATTAGCAAGCTTCCCCTGACACCTCCGTCTGTGTATAAAGTGCCCATGGCTCTGGCCCAAACCAGGGTTGGCAAGAGAAGAAGGAGAGAGGTAGAGAACCCATGTCCACAAGGGGCTCAACAAACCTGTTCTTTCTGGGGCTTCATCAACTTGAGACTATGGAGAAGTGAAAGCAGCAGGCTCTGGGCCCAGACAGTCTTCCCACTCACTGGCTGTGTGGTCTCGGGCCCTCTCTGAGCCTCGTCAGTCCCCTCCAGGCACATGGAGGTGGTAATCCCTGTCTCCGTGACTTCAGGATCAGTACCCACTGTCCTGAGCAGCCACCTTCTCCCCTGTCCCCTGAGTTGACAGTGGAGCACGTCAACTCCACATGTGGAATGTTAAACTTCAGTCCATCTCAGTTGTTTGCCAAACAAGCTGAGTCCCACCACAGAACACTTCTCTTTCCTTCTATGTTAGGAGGCTACTGTGTGTTTAGAGAAAACCATTCCCATAAGCTCCGTGGAGGCAGGAATCTTGTCTCGTTTGACACTGCGTATGATCTCTAGCACCTAGAACAGTACCTGGCACTGCGTAGCCATGTAATACGTGTTTGCTGAATGAATGAGCAATCTCTCTAGTCCTGCTGTCACACCTGCCCTGGAACTCCCAACCTTGGATCAGTCCAGCCATGAACCTTCATCTCTTCTAAACCAAGACCACTGATCTGATGCTGCAACTACAAATGTATGGCCTCTAGCCTTAGGAGCCTCAGTTGTCTTGGCAAAGCTTTTACATCTCCCTAGTCAGCTGCCTTTCCCATCCCCATGGTGGTGTTTTCAGAACCTCACTGCACTCTGCAAGTCCCACATCCTTCCCCCCAAAAGAGGACCACGCCCCTGTCACAGAGCTCACTGATGCTGGCAGAGTCACCTCATCACCTCTGCCCTCACATGTGTGCACCTTGCCACACCTTTGCCCTCCCCCACACCCATCTTCCCTGTCTCAGTGCTGTCGCGTCTCCTGTTCCGAGTTCGTGTTCCCTCTGAGCTCTGGCTCTCATTTCCACCCATATCCTCTGAGACTTGGCTCCCTGTCCATTCCTTCTCACCCCTGGTCCTCAGTGCTACTTCTGCACTGGCATCTTTCCAACACTGCAGCATGTTCAAATCTCACTCCGATTTGCAAAGAATAAATATGTCTTTGTGAAGCCTGTGTGCCTCTCCTACCCTGCATTTCCAGCCAAGGTTCTTCAAAGAAGAGCCTGCAGTTGCTGTCTCCACTCACTCTCCAGCTTCCTAAATCAGCTCCTACCACTCCCCGAAACTTCCTCTGGCAAAGATCGTTCATGCCTTCCAGATAGACAAACCTGATAAAGTCCTAAGCCCCTTGTTTTGCTCCTTGGCCATTTGTCATGGTTGCCCTGTCTCCTGGAATGCAGTTCTACCTCGTCTTCTGGAACACCACTCTCACCCACCTTTCCTCCTTCCTCTCCAGCCAGACTTTCTTCACCTCCTTTGCATTCCCCTCTTCCACCCTTCTGTCCAGGTGCCCTGAGGTCCCATCCTTGTCCCACCCTTTCTCACTGTAGGTGACTCCTCAGGCCTGCGCTGTCCTATTTGGTGGCCACCAGCCACACATGCCTGCTGAGTCCTTGACATGTGGCTCCATTGAGCTGGGCTGTGAGTGTAAGTATATATCAATTTCAAAGACTTAGGGTACAAAGAAGAGAACCTATCTCATTCATAATTTTTATAAAGATTACACATGGAAATGATAAATATTTTTAGACATTGAGTTAAATAAAACATGTTCTTAATTTCATCTTTTTTTATTTTTACCTTTTTTAATGTGGTTACTAGAAAATTTAGAATTACACATGTGGCTCTAGGGACAGCAGTGCCTTAGACAATCGCGTCCACTCCTGTGGTCTCACCTGAATCAGGGTGACACCGAAACTAATTCAGCATAGTGATAAGGCGTGAGCTCCGCTGTCTGGGTTTGAACCACAGTTCTGCCACTTACTAGCTGGGTGATCTTGGGCTTAGAGCAATGCCCGGCGCATGCAAGGCACTGGATAGAAGCCATTCTTGTAGACAGGCAGCCATGCACGGTAGTCACAGCTGGGAGCTCTGAAACCAGACTGTGGATAGGCACCCTTCTCCTTTGCTCACCAGCTGTGTGACCTTGGAGCTACTCCACCCTCCCTGGGCCTCACTGCAGCATGGCCAGAGTCCCAGTGTAGAGGGCTCCCGGCAGTGGCCGCCGTGTGGTCAGCACTTGGCACATGGTTCTCCGGCTTGGCTCCCTGGACCCCACATCCACCACGAGCATTCCCTGCATTTCCCTGCCTTTCTCTTCCCTCTGCCTCAGGTCAGTTCTGCATCACTTTTGGTCTAAACTACAGCAATCACTGCCTAAATGTTCGCCAGGGCTCCTGGCTGGCCCCTCCCATCCATTTTCCACAGTGTCTGCTGAACTGGGGTCCTAAAACCCAGAACTGCTACATCCCTCCTCTGCTTAAAACCCAGCAGTAGCTCCACATTATCCATGAATAAAGCCTGCAAGATCCCCCAGCATCCACCAAACCCTCTGGGGTCCTCTCTCAGCACTGGCCTCCGCACACCCAGGGCTCCTCACACCCACTCCCTCTTCAGTCCCCAAACATGCCAGATGGTTTCACGCTCGTCTGCCTTTCCCTCCCTCTTTTATCTTCCATGATCATCCCACACCGTGTCAGCCTCTTCAACACTAGACTCAGCTTAAGTTCAAGAGTTCCCTGAACTTCTCCCCAAGCCCTCAGTGGATGTGACCCCGACTTTGTGCCTGCACTGTGCCTGTGCAGAATTCTGCCACCCCATCGGAACCCTAGGTGCACTTTCAGCTACATGCCTGACTCCCCTTACAGACCGTGAGCATCTTAGGAACAATGATGGTGGTGATGATTTATTGAGAGCGTGCTATGTGCCAGCACCGCCTGAGGACTGGACACAGGTTAACTTACCCTTCTTACCTAGAGCGCCTGAGTTGGGTACTAATTACCACTTTACAGTTGAGGGAGCTGGGAGATAGAGGTCAAGTAACCCCCTTTTGGCATTTGGTGATCCAGAGTTCAAAGCCAGGCTGTCTGGCTTCAGAGACCACACTCTTAACCTCAATTTACATTTTTAAATTAACATATAATTGACACATAACATTGTGTAAGTTTAAGGTGTACAACATGTTGATTTGATACATTTATTTATTGCAATATGATTACCACCTTAGCATAGCTAAAACCTCCATCCCATCACATAATTATCATTTCTTTTTTGTGGTAAGAACGTTTACAGTCTACTCTCTTAGCAACTTCGAAATATATAATATAGTATTGTTGACTATAGTCACTTCACTGTGCATCAGATACCCAGAACTTATTCATCTTCTAGTTGCATACTTACACCCTTTAACAATATCTCCCCAATTCCCCCCACTCCCCCAGCCCCTGTAACCACCATTCTACAATCTGTTTCTATCAGACTGGCTTTTTTTAGATCCCACATATAAATGAGATCACACAGTATTTGTCTTTCTCTGCCTGATTTGTCTCTCTTAGCATAATGCCCTCAGTGTCCATCCATGTTGTCGCAAATGGCAGGATGTCCTTCTTTCTCGTGGCTCAATTACACACACACACACACACACACACACACACACCCCGTAAATTTTTTTATCCATTGATACACTGACAGACACAGGCTGTGTCCATATCTTAGCTATTGTGGACAATGCTGCCCTTGATTTACTTGTATAACCTAAGCTGGCATGGTTAATTTTGAAGCCAGGAGTTCAGAGAGGGAAGGTTACTTGCCCGAGGTCACCCAGTGAGGTCCCCTCCCAGCCTCCTGGCTCTCAGTGTTCTTTTTCTTGGTTTTGGTTGGTCACGTGCCCCTGCCATGAAAGCCCATGCTGATGGCCCCGATGGGAAGGAGGGACCCTGGGCAGCTCGCAGGCAGACGTGGCCCGAAGCAGTGAAATGTTCACAGAGAGGTGGAAGTAATAAGCCTGGCTGAGGGAGCATCTGCTTTGTTTGCTTGGCTTAGTGTGTTTTCCTTACAGCGATCTGGAATCTGATCCGGCTAGGAGGCTCTGAGGCTCCCTTTATTCTCCTGTTGGGCAGAAAAGAGAGTGGGGTGGAGCAGCTTAGCCAAGAAGTGCTGACAGGGAGGGAGAGCCGGTCAAGTCCAGGGTCGAGACACTCCCTGTGAAAGCCCAGACAAAGGGGGTGCTAGGCAGGGACACGGGGGAGGCGGGCTCACAGTCAGGGCCTGTCACATAGAGGGCAATCATTTCACTGTGAGTCAAAACCCTCCAAGTCGACCAAGATGGTGCCTTGCCTGAAGGTCGAGTTCTCAGACCCCAGAGAGGAGATTTACTAAGCATGGCTTTCAGGCAAGTAAAAAGCAGACCTTAATGAGCTCTGCAAGGAGCCTGCTGCCCTCTGTTCAGCCCACAAAGCCAGGAGGTCATGCAAGGAAGGTGGGAAAGGGCAGGAGAGAGGTTCCAGTTGGGTCAAGGGAAGATTCCGGCAACTTTTATAAAACCACTAGCAATGGTGCTATTTGCTATTCATTGTGGAAGGTCTCTTATGAGGAACCACTGAATGAATGCCTTTTGAAATTAAATGTTAGGGGGTTGTCTCTTCAACACAACTGGGGTACTTCTCTTTGTCAGATAATAGAATCACTGGGTCTGGGATTGGAAGAAGCATTAAAGGTCATCGACCAGCCTCATGCTTGACTTTGCTCCTACAATACCCTTTTCCAACCACTCAGCCATGTTGCAGGCTCTGTGGGAGTTGCCGGGGTGTAGTAATAGTAAGGAATTTGAAAAATCAAGTGCGTTAGTACAAATAAAGGTATTAAAGACTGTGGCTTAAGTGTGCAGGCAAATGGCTTCTCAAAACCAAACCCCAGAATTAGCAGATTTGCCCATCAAACTCAGACATTGCTGGGCTGCCTCAGGCTTCCCTATATTGGGCCTGACTCAAAACACTTACAGTCTGGGAAGCAGAGCAGATTACATGCTGTTTGTGGGAAAGACAGCTCCCAAAGAGAAAGGAGAGGAGAATGGGCTGGGCTCCTACGTGTGCCCCATTTCTCCTTCAGACCCTCTGATCTGAATCTGTCACTCCCTTTGAGGAGGAGTGAATGACAGGGGCAGATGGGCCAGCAGTGTCACTCCCTCCACATGGAAGGAAACTGCAGGAGTTTGGAAATAAGAGAGTTCCCTGATAGCTTTCCCCCAACCTAAAGGTACTCTGCTGCTGCTGAAGAAAAGGACCCCGTGCCCCCAAGTCCCTTCGGAGGGAAAAATTGTGCCTCAGACAAGAGCCTCAACAAGAACACCTTCCTGCAGACACACCCATGGGCCAGCAAAGCAGGTTTAGACAGCCAGTAGCAAGTAAATGAATCGACCCAGAAAGTAACAGAAAATTCCACCTCAAACTGGCTTAAACACTCTGAAAGCCTGGGGATTAGTGTCTCAGTGTCACCGAGGTCCTAGGCTCATTCCGTCTCTGCTGGCTGGCCTCAGGGCCAGCTTCATTCTTGGGCAGCTTCCTCTGTCCTACCCTGGCTGCTGGTGGCATTCTGGGTTCTATGCTTTGTGCCTCCCTGTTCACATCCATCATGGAGTGAGATGTTCTCTTCTGCCTCATTGAGACAGTTTATTCATGCATGAGTGCAGCCCTGGGCCACTGAGAGAAGCGTGCTGTGTTCTGATTGACTGAACATAATCAGGATTCACCTCTTGTATGGGGAGTAGCTTTAGTTCCCCCTGAAACCCATGGTTGGGTGGAGATGGGTAGCTACCTAAACAAAATTGGGGTTCTATTAGGATGGAGGAAGCGGGGAACCGATATTGAGTAGACTCTGAGATGGGGACTTGCTACACGATGCGCATTGGGGTCTGCACTTGGGAACACTGCCTTGGGAAGTGAGGGAGGCAGGATTAGGCAGAGGGAGAAGTTGAACTGCAGTGCAGTTACAATAGGGACCTCAGCTGACTCCATAAGGAGTTCCAGAGCTGAGATGGCCCTTCAGAATTGTCCCAAATCATGGCAAGGGACTGGGCCGTTGAACTCCTGCCGCAGTCAGTCATTGGATGTGGGCTGTCCTAGGAATGTGGTGTAAACTTGGGCAAGGCATCTCGCCTTAGCTGAGGGCGGTTCCTGGGGAGAAACTCAGCCATGAGCCCTCAGCAGCCACCACCCCAGGCAGCTCGGGGAACAGGTGCCTCTGTCCTTAAGGGGGGATCCGGGTGGCACACCACAGGATTCACTGCAGAAGGCAGGAACCGTCTTAGAGTATCTGTCTCTGCTGAGAACCCAAGGTGGACTCTGGGGTGACCTGGCAGTCCTTCCCATGATGCCCTGCTCTGAACACCCCCAGCTTCCCCTGAGCAGCCACAGGAGGGAACTGAACATGAAGGCACTTTGTAAACTAGGCAAGAAGAAAGGAAGGGAGGAGAGAGGGGGAGAGAATAGGAGGGAAGGACCTAGACTCACCTTACGGAAGAGAAGAGGGCTGGAGAGCAATCGAGTGGCCCCTGAATGACCACCCAGATCCATTCTCCTGCACAGAAAAGTCCAGAGTTCTGGGAAGCCTCAGCCCCCTTGGTTCCTTAACAGGATGGTGTCACAGAGAGAGCTGTGGTTCTCCTCCTGCCTCCGTGGCTGTGCCTTTGTCCTCTCTGCTGCTTCCCTCTAATCTCCCCAACCTCTACACTCTGGCACGTGAGGCTCAGGCTTCTGACCCCTCCTCTAGCTCCTCCCCGTCCATAGGCTATTTCATTCAATTCCATGGCTTTCTGAACCATCTATACATCCCTGACTCATGAATTTAAATCTCCAGGGGAGCCCTCCCTTCTGAACCCCAGACTTGTATGACCAAATGTCCACCAGGACCTCGGAGAATGGACACAACTGAGCACTTAGTTTTCCCCCCAAACCTGCTCTTTCCACAGCCTTTCCCGTTTGGGGAGGAGGCAACGGGGAGAGGGGACCCATCCTGCCAGTTGCTCCAACCAAAAGCCCTGAGCTCATGTTTCACTCCTGCATTTCTCTCACATCCCACGTCCTACCCATCAGCAAATCCTTTCAGCTCTACCTTCAAAATATTTCTAGAATCTGCCACCCTGGTTCAAGCCACTGATGTCTCCTACCCGTGTTGTTAAAGTAGCCTTCCAACTGGTCTCCCTGCTTTTTAGCCCTTGCTTTAGTCTTCTCACAGCAAAGGAATCCTTTTCAATTTTAAGTCAGATTGTGTCATTTCCCTGCCCCAACCCTCCCTGGCTCGCCCCAGCATCAGAGTAAAAGCTGAAATCCTCCCAATGGCTCTGGACCCCGCATGACTTGTGCCCCTGCCCCACCGCTCTGATCTGCATCCACACCAGCCTCCCTGCTGCTCGTCAAACACACTCAGCAATCCAAGGTCAACCTCAGGCCTTGGCATTCATCCTTCCCCTCCTAAGGTGGGCCCATCACTCATTCCTTCACTTCCTCCAAGTCTCTGCTCAATGCCATCTTATTAGGGAGAACTCCAACAACCTCGATATGAAATCACATCCCCACCTTAACCCCTGTAAGCCCCACCCCCTTAGCCTAATTTATCTCCCCCATAATGTTCATCTCTACCTAATATGTCATATATTTATTTGTTTACTAACTTCTCAACTCCATCAGTGTATCCCTGGTGCCCACGACAGTGCCTGACTTATAGCAGGGACTCAATATTTATTGAATGAATGGCTGGGCTTTGGAGTCAGACAGACTTTGGTTGGAATCTCAGCACTTCCACGTGCCAGCTCTGGGTCCTGCAGCCAATTACATAACCTTGCTGGGCCACAGTCTTTTCATGTGTGAAATAGGGAAATAATAGTTCTTACTACATAGGATTGTTACGAAGGCTATGTGAATTAATATACAGCTGTTAGAATGGCACCTGACTCATGAAAAGTACTCATTAAGAGTAGCTGTCATGGTCCATCATTATTGTTATTACAGTCATTGTTATTATTTATTCACCGGATGAGTCACGCGGTCTCAGCCCAGTGCCCCACCCCAGCCCCCAACCTCTTCTCTCCACCCAGAGGTGGAGTGGGTGATTCAGGTGGTGGCAGCCTGCCCTGTGAGTCGGCTCTGAGCCTCAGCCATGCCGGGGTCCCTGGCATAGGCTGCCTTGGCCAAGGGGCCCTTGGGTTGAGTCATCAGGGCCACGATTCCAGCTGGGGGACACCTCAGCTGTGGAGTTTGGCTGGCAGAGTTTGTCCTCCCCAGGTCCTTTCAGGAAGAGACTGGGCACCTGCCCCATTGTGCTCTCAGGAACTACCCTTTGCCAACTCAAGTCCGTCTGTCAGTAGAGTTTGCAAAAAGCCAGGCGAGGATATGGGGTGCGGCGGGGAGGAAAAAGATAGGAAGGAGAAGAGTTGCCTCGATCCTTTGCTTTCAAAGCAGGACAATGTCATGAACAGATCATGGGGTTCTGAACTCACCAGACCAGATCTGAGTCTCTATCCCTCCACTTACTAGCTGGGAGACCTTGGACATGTCCTTCGCTTCTCTGAGCCTCATCTGTGAAATGGGGAGGATAACATCTCCCTCTCAAGGATACCAGGAGGATTGACTGAGTGGTCATGTTGTCTTCAAGTCCCAACTCTTTCACAAAGCCTTCTCAGATCTGCCCTATATGGTCTCTGAGTTTCCGTGACTTTTGTAAAAGTGGAGGAGGAATTCCCTATCTCCTCATTTCCCCTACCTCCCACAGGAAAGGGAGGGACCAATCTAATACATCCTTCCTTTATTCATTCAACAGCTCTTTTTTTAAATGAATTTATTATTTTATTTATTCATTTATTTATTTTTGGCTGTGTTGGTTCTTCATTGCTGCATGCAGGCTTTCTCTAGTTGCAGTGAGCGGGGGCTTCTCATTGCGGTGGCTTCTCTTGTTGCGGAGCACAGGCTCTAGGTGCACGGGCTTCAGTAGTTGTGGCACGCAGACTCAGTAGTTGTGGCTCGTGGGCTCTGGAGCACAGGCTCAGTAGTTGCGGCGCACGGGCTTAGTTGCTCCGTAGCATGTGGGATCTTCCCGGACCAGGGCTCAAACCCGTGTCCCCTGCATTGGCAGGAGGATTCTTAACCACTGCGCCACCAGGGAAGTCCCCATTCAACATCTCTTTATTGAGCACCTACTGCGTGCCAGGTGCTGTGCTAGCGCTGGAAATCATGGGCTAGTGGGAGAAGCAGATAGGGTATAAATGAGCAAAGAAATACAGTTGTAAACTTTACTCAGTACTAGGCCAGAGAAGAACAGGTTGTTAAAAGACAAAAACATGGCAGAGCTGTTGGAGGAACTTCTGAGGTGGTGACACATGAGCAAAGCCTTGAGGAATGAGAATGAGTTGGCCATGCAAGGACAAGAGTGAAGAACCCTGCAGAAAGAGAACAGCACATGCAAAAAAGCCCAGAGGCAGGAAAGAGCTGGGGTAGTTGAGGAAGTGCCAGTGTCACAACCGCATGCAGGGAGCCTGAGGGGAGGCTGGGAAAGGGGCTGGGCCCACATGGGTCCCACCTCCTGATGTCCTTTGTCTCAGGGATCAGCCTTGCACGGCCTGTTCCCACTGCCTCAAAACAGTTGCCTCGTTAATTTTTTCCAGCTTTATACTTGTTTACAGAGACAGGGCTCGGGTGGGTACATCATGACTGGAAGCACTTAGGGTTGTTTGTGAAGATTAAGTGAGATACTATAGGTGAACTGTGTAGTACAGTTCCTGGCACATAGTTAGTGCTCAATAAGAAATAGATATCTTAAAAGAATACATGTGAAAATAATGAGATACATATAAAGCCCCGCGCCAACACCCACTTCAAACTGTTTCTTTGTGATTTAAAAGAGAAGAGAAGCTTTGGATTTAAGTTCATCCTCTTCTTCATAGTCATGACAAAGAAAGTTGGAGTAGAATCCATCACCTCATCTGGGAAACCTTCCCTGGCACCCACCCCAGGGTGCATCAGGGTCCCTGTGCTGCACACCTGGCCTCTGTCGCAGCATCCATCACGCTCTGTTGAATTGCCTGTCCGTGTACCTGTCTCTCCCATGGACCATGAACTCCTCAATGGCAGGGCCTGTGCCTTGACTATCTGTTTAATACAGCACTTAGACAACATTTTATTTTATTTCAGATACGTTCAAGGACTAGTCCAAATAGTCTCCTTACACTCGTTAACTAACCCACATTTGAGCTAAGAGCCTGGTCCTGATGAATCAATCTAGAACAGAATTTACATCATTTTAAAAAGCACAATATCCTTGTAATTTTCCTAAAATAGGGACTGGTTTAAAGCACTGACGGGTTTATTGGATATCCCGCCCCCATGGGTTTCTCAGACCTACGTTTCACATAAAGAGCAGACAGGCTGTTCGCCAGGGGTGTTGCATCAGAGGCTTGTGTCATTCACTGCTGGGGGGAGGGCGCCAAAAGTAGTAACATTAGGCCTACAGTTCCCAAACCCTGCACCCAACGCCCTAGGGCAGCAGAGTATATTTTAATTTTCAAGGGAAACACAGCAGTTCTGGGCAACGGTCAGACACCATGCAAATTACTAGTCGAGGTGGTTCACAGTTTCAACATTAGATCACAACATGTTCCTTTCGATGACATCACATCTTTGCAAAACTGGGTTTTGGGCGGTAGTTGTGCTAAAAGGCAAGTGCTCTGTGAAAATCAGTGTGGAACAGGAAATGCGGGTGAAGCACCCTCTCTGATTCTAAGGTTTGGGAATTTGTGCAGTGCCCAGCAAGCACACACATCCCATTTGTAAGTAATTGTAGTTATTTAAGAATGAAATAAAAATATTATGTGCATTGTTTATTTCAGTTACTAAGTTGTTAGAACATAAATATTTATTAAGCTGTTTAGCTCTAACTACTTAACAAATGAAGCTGCTTAGTACTTCTTTTGGCCTTGGAATGCCGTGAAATCATTCCTGATATGGGCATCGTAAATCCAGAAAGTTTCAGAATTTCTGCATTGGCTTCTTTGAAACTCACATTTGCCTCTTTTAAGCTTTTTTTTTTTTTTTTTTTTAATGAAATGGCAATCCTCTTTTTTTTTTTTTTTTAACTTATTTATTTTTGGCTGTGTTGGGTCTTCGTTTCTGTGCGAGGGCTTTCTATAGTTGCGGTGAGCGGGGGCCACTCTTCATCGCGGTGCGCGGGCCTCTCACTATCGCGGCCTCTCTTGTTGCGGAGCGCAGGCTCAGTAGTTGTGGCTCACGGGCCCAACCGCTCTGCGGCATGTGGGATCTTCCCAGACCAGGGCTCGAACCCGTGTCCCCTGCATTGGCAGGCAGACTCTCAACCACTGCGCCACCAGGGAAGCCCTCTCTTTTAAGCTTTTGATGCGGAGCTCAGGAAAGATTCTGAGCTAAACTCTGTAAGCATGGCCTGATGTTAATGATGTAAGCACAGAACCTACACTTAGTCCTGCCTTGAGAGTCTAGGTGCGGCAAGACTGGAAAACATTTACTGGGAGGGAAAACAGAGATTTAACTCTTCCCCTTCACTCTATCTAATTAGCTTCTTAATGAGCATAGACCACTTTGTAATGAGCTGGAAGCACGCCTTCCTGTTATAAAAACAGAAAAACAAGCATCCATTTGTGTGCCAGAGTTACGGTTTCATTATCTCGAACTAGGAGTGGCCTGAATATCCAGCTGGCTCAACCAGCTAATTATTGCCAGAAAGAGACCACAGAGCAAGTGTTCTGAAGCTACAGTTATTATTTTTGGTAGACCCCCTCGTAGCTTTTAGCTTATTCGTAGGTAACCTGGTTCGGTAAATTGCCTCAAATAGTTATCTTTGAAAAAAACAAGCTTGTCCCCGCCATCACACCAGGTGGAGCGTGCTCCAGAGTGGGCCTTCTGTGGGAACTTGAGGGAGATGGACGTGGCTGGGTGAGCCGCCGGTCACACTTGCCCGGAATGTTTTCTAGGCCATTGAAATAGGGCGATGGACTTCAACGGCTCAAGTCTATCAAGTTTAATTCCAAACCTTCTTCTAGGAAGGATCTTGACCCCATTCCCAGTGTTCACCTTTAAGAGGAAGTGGGATTGCCCTTCCTCAAGCATGAATCCCTATTAGCCCTCAGCTGCCGCAAAAAGATGTCAAGGCTCAGTTTTCTGCTAATGCTTGTGAGTGAGTCTCTTTTCCACCAGCAGCCTCAGCCCAAGGGCTACTGCACCTCCTTTTCCCTTTGCCTAGATTCTCTTTACCCAGCTATTCCCATGACTGGCCCCTTCATTTATTCTTTCAGCAAATATTTATTGAGCATCTGCTGTGTGCCAAACACTATGCTGGGTGTCAAGGGTATAAAAAGGAATGATAATAATAGTTAACATTTATTGAATACCTGTAATGAACAAAGAGTTCTTCTAAACTACTTACATGTATCTCATTTAATGCTCAACAACAATCCAAGTCATCCACATTTGATCAGGAGGAGTTTCTTTATATTAACAAGTTACCCACATTTTGCTGATAAGGAAAGTGAGACACAGAGAAGCTAAGTAAATTCCCCAAGGTCAAGCAGCTAATAAGTGATGGAGCTGGGATTTGAGCTTGCATTCTTCAACACTCTGTTATATTGTCTCCTAGCAAGACACAGGAGGCTCTGGTTTTATTTGGCTTACATTTTAATGGAGGAGAGAGACAATAGCACATTAGGAAATAAGTAATTTCAGATAGTCAAAGATGGTGAGAAAAAATAGTGATAATTCAGTACAGACTTCCCAGGAAGGAGTAGCTACTTGATATCAGGTAGTTGGAAAAGCCTCTGAGGGGTCATCTGGGCTGAGACCTGAAGAAACCAGCCATGGGAAGGTATTCAGGAAAATTATTCCACCAGCGGGAATAGCAAGTACAAAAGCAGTAAGTCAGGGACAAGTTTGGCTGAGTGCAAAAGAGAGATGACCAGGAACCAGATCATATAAGCTTTTCAACCTGGGCTGCACGCATTTGCCTGGGAAGCTTCCAAAAATACTGATGACTTGGCCCACGCCCAGAGAGTCTGAGGAAATCAGTCTGAGGTTTGGCTTAGGCAAGAGGAATTTTAAAAGAGATGATTGCAGCAGTCCAAAGAGGGATGATGTGGCCTGGACCAAGATGATGGCAGTGGAGATGCCGCTCTCCTTCTAGCCGCTGCTCTCTCCACACAACCCACCTGTGGCCACAGGAAGCACGTACATCCTTAGCCTGGACAAACCAAAGGCAGGATGCTTACCTGCAGATGGCCTGGGAAGGCTTCAGCACCAGACACATATCAGTCTTGCTGGGTGTCCCACTGAAGCTCCTACCAGACGTAGCACAAGGGAGGAGTGGTAGGCTGGCATAAACTTTTCCTAAGAAATCACCGTCTCAGAATCTCTAATCTCCAGCAACCCAACCTTGTAATATCAACATGGGTGAATCTACCAGTTCTTGGCCATAGTGGTCTCTGTCACAGATCACTTTGGGAGGTGACATCTTTGTCTTCTTGCTGCAGCTCTAGTTGAGACAATGCATTCATCAGGGTTGTCCAAAGAAACAGAAGCAATAAGAAGTGTATACATAGATAGATAGATTTATTTTAAAGAATTGGCTCATGTGACTAATTTGTCTTCTAAAGTACAATTCAGTGGCTTCCTCAAGGAGGAACCATCACCACTGTATAATTCCAAAGCATTTTCCTCACCCCATATCCTTTAGCAGTCACTCCCCATTCCCCTTTTACCTTTTACCTCAGCTCCTGGCAACTACACGTCTACTTTCTGTCTCTGTGGATCACCAGCTTATACTAAAGCAAATCCCAGATACCACATCATTTCCTCTGTAAATATTTCAGTATGGGGACTTCCCTGGTGGTCCAGTGGTTAAGAATCCGCCTTCCAATGCAAGGGACGCGGGTTCGATCCCTGGTCAGGGAACTAAGATCCCACATACTGTGGGGCAACTAAGCCCGTGCGCCACAACTACTGAGCCTGCACTCTAGAGCCCGTGCACCACAACTAGAGAGAGGCCCACACACCACGAGGAGCCCACATGCCACAACTAAGACCTGATGCAGCCAAATAAATAAATAAACAAATATTTTTAAAAAAATATTTCAGTATGAATTTCTAATACATAAGGACTTCTTTTTTAACATAGCCAAATACTATTATTACACCTAAAAGTTTGGTGATAATTCTTTAATATCTAATAAATAGTCAGTATTCAATAGTCCTATGTTAATTGATTTTCTTTCATTGTATCCAAATAAAGCCTTCGTATTTCACACGGTTGGTATGACGGAAGTCTCTTTTGATCTGTAACAGTTCCCTTCCTTCTGTTTTGTTTTTCTTGTCATTTATTTGTTGGAAGGGGAAAAAAGGTCATTTTCCTGCAGAATTTCCTACCTTCTGAATTCAGCTGATTACAGCTCTGTGGCGTTCTTCCAATATCTGCATTTCTTATAACCTGGTGGATGAATATAGAGACTTGGTCTGATTCAAGTTCTAGGTTTTGGCAAGAATATTTCATAGGTGGTAGTGAGTGTTTCTCTTGCATATCTGTAGATGTAATCATGTCTGACTATCTCTCTTTTAGGATTTAAGACTGATCTGTGAGTTCAGGTGTTGTCTGCCTGATATACGCATTAGGGAGTTCTCCATCAGTCTTTCCCAATGGTCTTTGGCATTGAGCATTGTTGCCTAGATCTGTTGTTGCAGTAACATAATTGTTGCAGAAGGCTGAAATTCTCATTCTCTTACTTCTGCATTTATTAGCTGGCACTCATCTAAAAAGAAGAACTTTTCCTCATCAATTTGGATGACTATACAGGAGATAGCTTTGGCACTGGATGAATAATTGCATAAATAACTGTAAAAAAGAAAGCATTGATTGATGGTTCAAGGTCAGCAAAGAATCTCAACAACTATCTAATTAAAGATAAACAACTTTTGTTGAGCACCTACTAGGTGCCAGGCGCTATGCTAGGTAGGTCCTTTGACATTCATTATAATTCCATTTAAAAATCATAATAATCCTGTAAGGTAATTGTTATAATCACCTTTAATAGGTAAGGAAACTAAAGCTCAGAGAAGTAACTTAGGTAAGATCAAAGAGCTGGATTACATGTATAGGAAGAGTGCACCAAAATCTTGAATGACATAGAGCTGAGAGGGAGAGTTAACAGGTCAGACGACAGAATCAATATTGGATTCCAACCAAGACTGGAAAAGGTAGACATAAATTCCTACTTGGGGATTAAAACCACTCAAGTCCAAGCTTGGAGAGATGTGGATTCTCAGGATCTTGTGTTTAAAAATGATCTAGAGACATTAGCTTAGAACAAGCTCCACATGGATCTTAGAAATGCTAATATTTTATTTAGCTACGTTAATAGGAGCAAGATAATTAATAGGCACAAAGCTCCATTTGGATAAGAATCATAAATCTTGTTCTCTATTGCATCCCCAGCCCCCAGCATAGTATCTGGAAAAATGATCAGTTAGTCTCTGAATATAATGGGCACTCAATACATATTTGTAAATACTTACATATATTTATTCAATCATAAAACAAATTTACTGAGCGCCTATTTTTCCCTGCTGTTATAGGTGCTTGAAATACAACAGTGCTCTTGCAGAGCTTATATTCCAGTGGAATGGTAGGGAAGAAAGACAACAAACAAATAAATAGATAAGGAAGCGGTGGTGGAAATGCTATGGAGAAAAATTAAGCAGGGTAATGTGAATGAGGAGTGCTGGGTGGGAGGAGTAACCTCACACATGGTGGTCAGAGAAGGCAGCTCTGAGAAGGTGAGGCTGGAGGAGAGACCTGAATGAAGTGAGGCTGTGAGCCATGCAAGCAAGGAACAGCAAGTGCAAAGGCCCTGAGGCAGGATTAGGCCAGATGTGTTCCAGATAGAGTGAGGTGACAGTCTTATCCAATCTCAGCTGGTAGAACCACATCTGGAGTATGTGTGTAATTTTGGACACCACATAGTTTAAGAGAGTATCAAAGGGAAGCATTTTAAGGTAGTAAAGAGTCTGGAACCAGCTCATATTGGGATGGGTTAAAGAAAAGAGTGACTTAGGCACAGCTGGGTGGCTCTCATCCAATGGATGAAAAGCAGACACAAGGCAGAGGGCCGAGATGTACCCTGCATGATCAACCATTGGAACCATTCATTCACTCTTGGTCTAATATACAGTAGAACAAGTTCCCTAAGATGGTATGAGCTGCCTTGCCCAGTAGTGAGCTCCCTGTTGTTAGAGGTGTTCAAGCAAATAGTGCACAGTCTTCCAAGGCTGTGGAAGATGACTTGCCCTTCCCAGCTGGGATTTGGAGTAGGAGACCTCTGAGATGAATCCCACTGAGGAGATTCGGAATTGTCCCCTGACTCCTCTCTCCAGTTCCTCTCCCTCTGTTTTCACTCTCCCTCCTCACTCACCCTGCTGATGGAGCACAGGTGTGCACACACACACTCACCCACTCACTCACACCAGGGAGGTAAAGCAGTTCAAAAAGCTGGAGAGGAGGAAAGTGTGAGAAACTGAACAGGGAAACAGTGAGGGAAAGGAGGTAGGAGAGATGGGGGGCAGGGTGAGGATGGCATGGAAGGGAAGCAGGAAGAAGGAGACAGGCACTGAGAAGGGGTCAGGGAAAGCGGAGGGAGGTAGAGAAGTAGGGGAAAAGGAGAGATGGAGAAAGACGGGAGAAGTAAGAGGTGACAAAGGAAAACACAGAGGGTACGGGACAAAGAGGAGGAAGATGATACTAAAAGTAAGAGGAAAAGGATGGGAGAAGGCAGTGGATGTGGGAGAGAGGAAGGATGGGGCCCAGGAGGAGGAGAGGGAGGGAAGGCGAGGAAGGCTGAGGAAGGAGGAGGGAAGAGACAGGGGGCGTAGAGGGGACAGGGAGGTAGCATGAGGGTGTGAGACTTCAGAGTCAAGGAGCTCGTGTGGCACCCTGGCACGGGTCCCCAGAGCAGGAAATGGGTAATCTTGAATCACAGCTCATTGCAAGCTTCCTGTTTTCAGCTTGTCTCTGTGAACAGTTGGAGGGGTTTCCAGCTAGTAACTCCCTCCCCGGGCCAGCAGCCATTCCACCATCCCCATGGCTAGCCATCCTCAATACCTTCTCACCCCACCTCCCTTTATGGCCTGAGCACCAGCCCAGAGTCCCCTCCAGCACCACCCAGCAGGCCACCGGCTCCATTCTCCAGGGCCCCTGACTTCACCAGGTTCTCAAGGCTCACAATGGAAGCTGTAAACCTCTTACAAGTACTGGGCTCACGCTAACTGATTGCACCACTGGCGCTACACTAGGAAGCTGTAAACCTCTGAGTGTGGAATCCAGCCTGAGCATTTACAGAAAAATTCACCTTATAAAACATGTTTCCCTGAAACACATTTTCTTTGCCTTTTTCCAAGCACCCTTATTTTTCCTTCCATCCGCTTGCCTCCTCCCAAGTTACAAGCAGATCTTTATCCAGGCTTCTTAAAATCAATCCAGCAAACACGTCTGGAGGATCTGCAACACGCCAGGCACTGGTGTTACAACTGGGGCCGAGACATGTTGTCTGTCCTTAGGAAGCTCAGTCTAATGGGGAGACAGACGTGTGGAGCCAGTGGGAGAGCCGGGGTTTATGGGGCTCAGACATCACACAATTTGAGAACAAAATTACTAGCCCTTGTATGAGAAACCTGGGTTACCTGCTCAGTCCTGAAGAGGGCAGGATGAGCTCTCCACCCCAAACAACCCAACTACTCTAGGAGAGGAAGGGCTCACAAAAGGAGGTTGGGATGACCACTAATGAATTAATAATTAAACCCCTACATCTATACTTTCTCTCTTTGCTCTCTTTTGTCTATCCTGTGAATAAATGAATGCATGCATGATGCATTCAACAAATATTTACTTAAGGATAAAGTTCGGCTGCTGTAACAAAGACCTAAGGTGGCTTAAACAAGCTAGGACCTTCTCTCTCACCTAACAGGCTCCTTCCATCCTGTTGATCATCCCTTCCTGGGGTGTTGCCCTTCAGACGCAAGGTCTTCAATGGAGCCCACTGCAGCCAGCAGGACAAGGAAAGGACGAAGTGAAAAGCATCCCCCCACACAAACTTCCCTTATAAGGCAGACCTGGAAGTTCAGGCCCCACTTCTGCTCACATCTCATTGACCAAAACATGATCACATGACTCCACACAGGTGCCAGGGAGACGCGGAAGTGTAATATTTATTCTGGATGGTCATGCAGCCCCAGACCACGGTGCTTCACTGCTATAGAAGAAGAGAATGGATGTTGTGGACAACCAGAAATCTCTGAGACAGCCTGCAGTGTATGCTGTTCTGACTAGGAAACCAGAAGGAGCTCTGGTCCTTTCCAGATCCACCCAGTGACAAAAATGAATTAGACAAGCTGTCCCTGCAAGCCCTCACCCCCATTCTTTCATTTCGGTAACTCTCTGTTTACCGGATCCCAAATGTTGGCTGAGAATGAAACATTATGACCACCCAAGGGGCAGTTGAAGGAAGAGGAAGCAATATAGACTTTGAAGAAGTTGCCAGGAAAAAAAGGGAAGAAAATAGTGGCATGAAAACCAAATTCTGAAAAGTTCAGTGGCTTCAGATACCATAGAGTGCCAAAGCAGGATAGGGAGCAAAGGGAGCTCTATTGTTTTTGCCAATGAGGAGGTCAAAGGTGACCTTTGACAAATCAGTTTCGGTGGAGTGGTGGGGAATGACATCCAGAGAGAGCTGGTTTAGGAGTGAGTGGGAAATGAGGATGTAGAGACAGAGAGAGCAGTGGTAACTGAAGTATTGAAAAGCAGGAACAATTTGAGATTAGTGGATCCATGATCATGTTAATCCAAAGGATAAAGAATCAATAAAGAGCAAGAGATGAAAACTACATGGCAGAAATACAGTTTGGCTGCTTTAACAAAGACCAAAATAACCGTAGCGTAAACAAGATTAAGGTTTACTTCGCTCTCATGTAGGAGTCTGAGCATACACAGTCAAGGGCTGACTGGGGACTCCACGGTGTTGGAAATCCAGGTTTCTTCCACCTCATTAGTCAGCCATCTTCAACATGCAGCTTCCATCTTGTGGTCCAAGAAGGCTGCTCCAGCTCCCACCATCATGTAAACATCCCAGTCAGGTAGAAGAAGGGAGAAGGAAAGGGAGGGTTCCCTTCGTCTTAAAGGCACCACCCAGAGGTTGCTCGCATCACATCTACTCACAGTTTCACTGGCCAGAATTAGAGACTTGACCACATCTACCTGTAAGGAGACTGGAACAAAATAATCTTTAGCTGAGAGACCAGATGCCCAGGTAAAACTTAAGGGTCCTATTACTGAGGGAGGAGGGAACT
The DNA here is from genome assembly GCF_965194825.1 of Balaenoptera physalus. Classification (NCBI taxonomy): domain Eukaryota; kingdom Metazoa; phylum Chordata; class Mammalia; order Artiodactyla; family Balaenopteridae; genus Balaenoptera; species Balaenoptera physalus. The sequence continues at coordinate 15,016,287 of NC_138892.1, forward strand.
GCAGGCAGTCAGAGCCTTAGAGGACCTAGAACAAAGGGTAGTTTCGGCCTCCGGTGGGAGGAGGCACCCTGCCACTGAGGCTGGGTTGCACAAAGAGCCAAGAAGAGAGGAAGTTTGCCAAGCCTCCCTCCCCATCGCTGTTTACGATCTGTTGGGTGGGACTGCAGGCATGCACTTGTAGATACCCTGAGATTGTTCAAAGAACAGCTGTGCTTTTGGAGTCCTGAGTTTCATTCCCAGCTCTGTGCTTAGCTGCTATATGGCCTTGGCCAAGGAGAAAAATCTCCGTTTCCACATCTGTTAAGTGGCCATAATAATGGCCACCCTGCCTGCCTCACAATCCTGTTTCGGGTCCCAAAGGAGAGCTGTGAAGATGCCATGTAAGTTGTGAAGTTGGGGCAGACGTGGGTGGGCATCATCATGGAGGGAGGGAGTGGTCAGGGCACTGCTGAGCCTGAAGGGTGGGCAGAAAAGGACTAGAAGAGGCTGTAAGGACAGGACCACCTCCCACACAGGCTGCTCAGCACCCACCCAGCCCCCCAGTGGATCTGGCCTCTGCCCACTGCTGGCCCAGCTTCAGAACCCCTCTGCTGTCCGAGTGAGGATGACAGGGGAGGGAACACCCATCCAGCTGTCCACAGGTGCTGGGAGTCAGCCTCTGTTATCTCTTGAGATCGCTATCACAGAGCCTTGGCCTCAGCCCCTGCACTTGGCCTTGGAAGCTCTCCTAAGACCTCTCCTTGACCCCAGGACACCACCGCATGTTCCTGGCCTCAGCGCAGTAAACAGTGTGAGCGAGTTTCTCCCCAAGGCCTTTGGACTAGCAGAGCTAGCCATGTCCAGTGCGTGCACACTCCCACACACACACACACATGCACACACGGACTGCACACACAAAAACACCACACACCCCGCACAACACACATGCAAACACCACACATATACATCACAAAATATATATTCCACCCACATACCCCACACACCCCACACACACATCCTCCACAAACTTCACACACACAACCCATATGCACACACCCTGCCCATGCACACCACATGCACATACACAAATACATACTCTCTTCTTTCTAACTGGTCTCTCTCTATCCCACATCACACCCCTCCATCCAACCCTCTACACAGCTGCTTGAGTGATTTTTCTAAAACACAAATTAGGCTACTTTCTTGTTTAAACTCTTCTCCGTCAAGTGGCTTTCCAGAGTCTTCAGGCTAGCATCCTAGCCCCTACCAGAGCTGTTGAGGCCCTCCATGGTCTATTCCCTGAAGACCCTCTTCAGGCCTCCCCCCCACCCTCCTGCCCCCTTGGCCAGTCCAAACTACTGGCCCATCCCCCCTCCCTACTGGCTCCTCCTGCCTCTACCTTGTCCATCCTCCATCCTCTCCAGAGAATGCACCTGCTCCGTAGTCCATGTGAGAATCGCGTTCATTCTTCCAAACCCTGTTCAGAGCCCACCCCTTCTATAAAGATTCCCTTGACTCCCCAAGTGGAATGCTGCCTTTCTCTTCCACAGGAAGTGGTGGGGTGACTTGTTTCCTAGGTCTGCCTCCCCTGCCAGGCAGGTGACCTTCTCAAGGTTACTATATACGGTGCAGCCCTGGGTCCCAGCACTGGGTAGGTGCCCAGTGAACGCTGGGTGTGTGGTACTCAACCCCTCATCCTCCCACACAGATCAAAGTAGAAAACCAGCATGACTACCAGGACATCACCAGCATGGTGGCTATGGCCAAAACGTATGCCACCACCGAGGCCTTCATCGACTCCAAGTACGACATCCGCATCCAGAAAATTGGATCCAACTACAAAGCTTACATGTGAGTCCCTGGGCAGGGGCTGGGGAGCTGGGAGGAAGGGTAGGAGCAGAGTGTGAGAAGAACGGAGATTAAAGATACATGTCACGCCCTGTCTTCTCTGCCCCAGAGCAGAGACCCCATAGGGACATCATTATTCTCCCTTTCTGTCTCCTTTACCGCCCTTCTTCTCTGGTTAGTACAGCGGAAGGCTGATGTTCCATCATGGCTTATCCCAGGGTAGAAATCTGTCTACCCAAATGAAGCCTGTTTCCCCCAGAGAAAGAAAGACTGTTGGCATGTTTCCAAGTATATACCTGATGTATGTCATAGGAGACATACGTGGAAGAGAGACTTAGGGACAAATCAAGGAAGGCCTTGAATGCCTTGCTGAGGGTTGTGAATTTTCTTCTCTTGCCTTCTGAGCAGAAAAGTGTCATGATCTGACCTGTATTTGTAGAAAGATGGCTCTGGGGCTATGGCCTGCAAAAGGGTTTCTCTGAGATAAATAAGTTCAGGTAGGAGATTACATCAGGTTTCTTCAGCTGCAATTAGTAAAAACCATACCTGACTAATTTGGTGGAGTTTTTTTTAAGGGAATTTATTAGATGAATGATCAGAACTAACTAACAAAACCCGAAATTATCAATTTCAGAAATATTAGGGTCCAGGGCAGCCCCAAGAATCTGGGTAGCCAGAAGTAATATACAGTCTTTGCGGCACCCCATTAGAAAGTGAATCTGCCCTAATCATTTTCAGGGCTTAACTCAAGATCGTGATTCCGTGGAAACAGTGCTGATTAATCCAACTGTGGTCACATGCTTATTAGTTAGAGGAAGGTAGGTGAGCAGTATGAAGAGTCCCACCAAGAGAGCATGCAATATGGGCAGGGTCATTCTCCAGTGGAAATAGAGACTGTGTGACTAAAAGAAAAGGGATGAATGCCCGAAAATCCAACACACATTCATCCCAGGGGTGGTTCAGGCAAAGGATGACTCACGCTGGAGCTGCGGTTACAAGGATGAGTGGGAGTTCTTGACCAGGTGGAGGGCTTGGTGTTTAGAGAGGTCTTATCTGCCCCAGGTCCTCTCTGTCTCACTTTGGAATATTGTTGTTTCCACTTGGAATGATGAGACCCCAGAGAGGCAACAGGTGCCTGGTTTCCAAGCACATACGGCACACTGATTGCATGGTGCCATCTTTGAGGACTGCAACAGCTGACTCTGGACGGTTAGAAAGTCCTTTGCTTCTGTGTGGTGGAGCTGTGCTCTAGATCAGGGTCAGCAAACCACAGCCCACAGGCCAAATCCAGCTTCCACCTGTCTCAGTAAATAAGGTTTTATTGATCACAGCCATACATATCCACTTCTGTATTATCTAGGGTTGCTTTTGCACTACCTGGATTGCCTAGACCGGGAGTCTACAAACTTTTTCTGTAAATGGCCAGATGGTAATTTTAGTCTTTGCAAGTCACACAGTCTCTGTTGCAACCACTCCACTCTGCCATTGCCTGGGAAACTGGAGAAAATGCAGTCAGTTGACCTATAAGGAAATATGCCCAGGAAAGGGATGGAGCCAAGAAATACTTCTGGCCAGTCTTGCCAATCGCTCTCTTCCACCCATGAGCCAGGCCAGACCTGTCACTGCTCTCAGAGGCCCTCAGGGTGATAAGATCACCTCCCCCTGCCACCCCCAACCTCTCTGAGTTGGAGAATATTCCAGGGCATGGTCCAGTGCATTCCTGAGGCCTCCACCATCCCTCATGATATCATTTCCCTCCTCTCCTCATTGTTAGCGTTTCCACTGGACATTGACAACACCTTGTCCCAATTTCTCTTCTTGAGGATTACCTCATTGCTGCATTCTTTATGCTGAGCCTTTCTGCCCCGACAGCTCCAATTTGTCATTAGTTATGGTGTTTCCTGGACCCTGGGTTGGCCCACATCCGAGGGAGAGTGTTGATGTCACACCTCGGTGTAGAACGCCCTCTCTGCCCATGACCATTCAGCGTCCTTTCTGGCCCACTTTCTGCCCTGCACTTGGGCCTTTGTGCTTGTTGCCACTGGGTGTCATTGTTTCTAAGTCCTCTCAGCAGACAGAGCTGGGAAATAAATATGTGTATCTCAACCTGTGTATACACACGTCTGTAATTATATATATATACACACACACACACACACACACACATATATCCATCTATAGCTAAAGCTAAACAGAGTTCATACTGATGTGTCAGACTTTCATCCAGTACCACATGATTCATTTTAGCCTTCCCAGATTGCTTATCTGTAACTTCCCACTCCAACAGGGAAAAAAACCTGACTCCCACCATCCCCCACCCATGTACTTCTTTGTTCATCCACAGAATATGTGTACAGTTGCAGAACTGTCAAGCCGTAGTCCCATGAGAAACAACTTTACCAACTATGGTACAGGACTTACATACAGTTTCTTTTGTACTTAGTCATACAGTCTCCACTAATTTCCAAAGTTACTTAGGCAGCACCTTTCCACTCACCCCCGCCCCTTGATCAAGGGGGTCAGCTTCATACGTGTGTCATAAACATAGATTCTGTTGTCACAGTCTACATCCCATCCTACATTCTAGCAGCTGCATCACATTTGGGCCAATCACCTCTTTTCCCCAAACCTGTGATGGGCTCTGCCATGAAGAGTCATGGTTAAGAGCACGGAGTTTCTCAGATATGGTTTGGTGGCTTCTGCCACTCAGTGGGAATGATAATAATAATAATGTCCATCTCATTAGGTTGTGTGAGACTGAAATAAGCCAGTGCTTATAAAGCTTTTAGACCCATGTCTAAACCCATGTCCAGACATAGAAAGCACTCACTAAATATCAGCTCTCACTATCATTATCTTCTTGGAAGGAGACCAATCTGGCTTGTGTTCCTGCTGCTTCTGGCATTAGAATGCTTTTTTTTTCTTGTCTACGCTCACTGAAAAGTAATAGTAGCACCCATTGTACTAAGAGATTTATGGGAATCTTTCCTTTAATCCACACAATGCCCTATAAGCATGGTACTAAAATTATTCCCATTTACCAATGAGAAAATAGACTCAGAGATGTTGTCCATGGTTATACAGCTAGAAAATGCTAGAACCAAGATTCAAACTCGCATCCATCTGACTCAAGTCAGTTCTTACCTTCCCTTGTTACTGTGCAGATCCCACTCTATTGAATCCTACTCATCCTCCCAGGCACATCTCAATCGCTACCTTCTGGGGTTCATATTAAGTGACTGGTTTCTCCTTTGCTTCCCTGGAGTGCTTCATGCCTCATGTGTACTGCTAACCCTACCATGCCTATGTTCTGGTTTTAGGCTGGTCTACCCTTTAAGGTAGTGAGCAACTCGAGGAAGGGGTCATCTCTGCACACTCAGATTAGTCCTGTACCCAGGACGTAGGGAGGCCTGGTGATTGTTTGCCAAATTGAATTGAATTGCATTGAGTTGAACTAACCTTAATTGACATGAAGCTTATCAATGTCACTGCTACGCTTAGTCATTATGTCTCCTATTGGCCACCATCTATTCTCAGCATCTGCTGTGCTCAGATACATTTTATTTTCTCTTTTAGAAAGACATTTTATAGCAATTCCTCTCCTGGTTCACCCTTAAACCTCAATCACATGCCTTCCCTTGGTCATGAAACAAATTGCTTTACCTCTGCCACTTTGCTTAAAGCCATTCAGTCTTTGCTGAATCCAGATATGCCATTAGAGATAGTTTATCTGGATTGCTCTTCAACATACACAGTCCCTTACCTAGTAGGTAGTTACTGGGCACCTACTACATGCCAGGGACCACTGGACACTAGAGGTACAGAGGGATGAGTCAAACATGTTCCCTGCCCTCAGGAAAGACAGCACACTAAAGTAGTCATTGCAAGTGAGATGAGCATTACTAAAACATTGGTATAGGGTGTAGTATAGGGGGTTCTTACTGGGGAAGATGTACTCTCAGGAAGTCACATTTTCAGATGAAACTTGAAGGATGAGTAGGACTTAGGGAGGCAAAGATGGAGATGAAGACTGGATCAGGCAAAGGGAAAAAGGTGTGTGGAGGCCTACACACAGGAAAAATCCATGGGCTTTGGAGAAAGGGCAAGGGACCTAAGAGGGTGAGGCAGGCAGAGCCAGAAGGCCTTCCTGCTCTTCACCATGCAAAAGTAATCACTTCTCTCCATGGATCATTTTTCCTACATTTTGGGGCTCTCAAAAAAGATTCCAGAGTCACCGGGGGCTATACTGCCCTAGTTCTTCTTCTGAAAAACAGGAGGCCAAAGTTTGCAGGATTTAATCTGATAGTGTAGGCATTTGTTAAATTTAACTTTTATATTTCAAAGGTGGCTTGGGAAAAGATACATAAGACCCAACAAATAAGACAGTCAACATAAAGGGAAATAAAAACAGAAAAATAAATCTGAAGACCGGATGCATACCTAAGAATACATGTCAGAATGTAAGCCAGATATTTGAATCAGAGCCGCCAAACAGTCAAAGCAAAAAAGGAAAGCAGATCAATGACAAGCGTCCCTAATGCCCTCACTGTGTTATTTGTTCTGATACAGGAGAACCTCCATCTCTGGAAACTGGAAGGCCAACACAGGCTCTGCTATGCTGGAGCAGGTGGCCATGACAGAGAGGTAAGAGGCAAAGGAGGTGTTTAGGGAGAGGCACCAGCCGTAGTGGGAGATAGATATGGATACAATAAGGATCCTGTAATGAATGCCATCTCACACTTTGGCCAGTGTCTCTCCACCCACAGAGTACTTTCCTAGGCATGATCCCCTTTACTGCCCATAATAGCCTGCAGGGCAGGTTTTATAAATAACCCCATTTTACAGATAGGGCAGAAAGTTCAGAGGGGGAAAGTGACTTGTCCAGGGTCACAGAGCTAATCAGTGACAGAGCTGAAAGTAGAACCCTAATATCTTGACTCCAAGTCCAGGGGTCTTTCCGGCCCTACCCAGCTGCTGTAGGAAGAGAGCAGGAAGTCCTCACCAGTCTCTCCCTGCTCTGACAGCTGCATGGAAGCATCCCTATTAGGGCACCAGGGTTACTGGACTGTCCACTCCTCTCTCAGACTTATTCCTATCTCAATATGAGAGGGAGAGGTTGCTTTCCCATGAATCATGAATGTGGCAGGGATGCACTCTGGCTGAAAGTCGCTCAGGTCTTTCTCCCTTATTTAAACAACACCTGTAAGCCATCCTCACCTGAAGAAGGACCTGTCACCTGCTCTTGGGGCCAGCAGCACACACGCATCCTTTTTTGATTGCCCAGTGACTTCTGCTTGCAAGCATTCAATGACAGTGGACAAAGCATGGGCTTTGGGGTCAGAAAGCTCTTTTCAGTGAACATGTATTGGTGCCTACTGCATGCCATGTATGTTGAGCACTAAAGAGACCAAGATGAAAAGACCCACTCCTTCCCTTTAAGAACTCTGTATCAGTTGCAAGTGTCAGAACACAAATTAGATTGGTTTGAGCCAAAGGGGGGATTTACTGGCTTGTGGCAATGAAAACTCCAGAGGTACAGCTCCAGGTAGGACTTTAGAACTTATTCTACCCCCTTAAGTTGGATAGAATATGTTGGCTTCTATGTTGGTTTCATTCTGGTCAGCTCATTCATATGGTGGCCCATAATGACTCCAGGCTTATATCTTGACAGTGTCAAGTCCAGCAGAAAGAAGAAGTCTTTCCCAAGCAGTGCAGTCAAAGCCTGGAATAGAGCCTTATTCACAGATTGGCCTGACTTAGATCATATGACCATCCCTGAACCAATCACTATGGTCCAGAAAGCAGCAATGCTGTGATTATATAGGCCTAGGTCACATCTCTGCCCCTAGCGATTGGAGTGGGTCCACCTGCTGCCGCAGCGATGACTGAGTGAGACTTAGGGCAGGGATGTAGCACTGTCACTGTCCTCATGGGACTGCTGGTTCAGGGCTCTAAGCTGAGGAAGCGGCATGAACGAAAGTCAGTGGTCCTGCCCCTTCCAAGCTGTATTACGTAGGGTAAGTTAACTACCCTTCCTGAACTTCTTCAGTTGTAAATTGGAGTTAACATACCCAAGCCAGAGGGCTGAATGAGAGAGGGATGTTCAGTACCTAACCCAGTGCTGCCGTGGCAGGGAGGGGCACTGTAAATGTTGGCTTCCTTCCCTTCCAGTCAATCCCAGGTGGCAGCTGCTACCTTCCAGGTGGGTACCCACCTATGCTAACTAGTCTCAGGGGAGTTGTGCTCATTACCTGGCACAACTGAATCACCTGGTCTGGGGGAGTCACATCCTTCCCCCAGTGGGCATTCATAGGACAGTCTTGGCCCTTTTCTTCATGGCCTTTCCAGAATGAGAGCCCAGCCTTCCCCAATGCCTCACAAGCTACTCACAGATGTCTCCAGCAGGGCACTATCTCCCTGGCTCTGCTCAGTCCCAGGCCACATGGGCCATCTCTGCAGGAGCCTACCATGGGAGTGGGTCTGCTCAGGCCTGGAATTCACTTTCCATTCTGCAAATTCATGGGCAGTACCCTCAGTGCCTCAAGGGGCATTAGCGGATGAGATGAGAGATCTGGTTCTGAGAGCACTTCAGCTCATTCCAGGCCTTATGGCTCAGAGACACAAATAGATCTCAGAGCAGGCGTGCCCCCATGTGACCCTGGAGAGTGGTGAGAGAAGCAAGAACGTTTGACACAAAGTCCCCTGTGACTCCAAATCCAGCCACCATGAGGGAAGCCAAGTGCAAGGCCAGGAAGACTTCTCCAGATACAACCATCCTCTTGTTGCAGGGTCAAAGTCCAGCACTGAGATCTTCCCCTGCAAAGCAAACGGGCCTTGCAGCCATCAAGTGGCTGGCAAGGGAAAAAAAGCAGCGGGTCCAGAGGGCCAAGCCCCCAGGCCAGGCAAGAGCAGCTTGCCAGCCTCCTCTGCCTGCATTCCCCAGGCAGGAGGAGAATATGCCCATTGTCCCCACAGGCTGTGCCTGGGAGAGCGGCCTGGGAGGGATTTCTGGGGACCTTCGAGCAGCTTTCCCAAGGGAAAAGGACTTCAGGGGGAGCTGGGTGTCCAGGATGGCTCCAGATGGGGGCAAGGCAAGCTTCCCACCACTAGGGAGCCAGTCAAGTTCTAGGTGGGGTGGGGTCAGGTCTCTGAGATCTCTCCCAGCTCCCATTCCTTCTCCCCCAATCCTGCTTCTCTCCTGCCTTCCTTGCTCCCTTTTAGTTGTTCTCCAGCTGTCTCTCTCTCACGGTCCATCTATGTCTCTGCCTCCCTTTTTACCCATTCTGTCTCTCCCACTGCCTCTGTCTCTCTCTGTGTCTCTGTCTCCCTGCCTTTCTGTCTCTCTTGCCGCGTCTCCTGTCTCTCTCCATCTCTGAATGGTTGCCTGTGTGTCACTGTCTGTCCCGTAGCCTGTTTTTCTGTATGTGTCCGTCTGTGTCTCTCTGTCTCCCTCTGCCTCCCGTCCCTGCTCCCTGTCCCTCATGCCCACTGCCTGTCTATCCTTCCCTGCAGGTACAGGCTGTGGGTGGACAGCTGCTCGGAGATGTTTGGTGGCCTGGACGTCTGCGCTGTCAAGGCTGTCCACAGCAAGGATGGCAGAGACTACATCATTGAGGTGAGAGGTGGAGCAGGAGATCCTCCTGGGCTGTCCAGGCCCCTGAGCAGGCATGCCAGAGGGAAGGAGTCCAAGTGTGGCCTCCAGCGTGGTCAGCTGTGTCTTAGCCCATGGCTGGGGCACATGCAGCCCAAGCCACAGCAAGCAGCTCCCAGAGGCTTCTCACCTACCACCCTCACATACCCCATCCCCACCCTTGGCTGCCTCTAAAGCCTTTGTGCCCAGGGGCTCTGAGCTGGCCCTCAAGAGTTCTGGGCATGAGGTTAAACAAATATCCCCAACCTGTGGCCCTAACAGTAGGGGAAAAGCATCGGGCCAAGAGTTGGCAAGATTCTGTCCCCTCAGGCCTCTTCAATTTTCTCAATGTCCCAGTGTGTAAAGAGGACACACTTCCCTGGTCACTAGGCAGAGATTCCATTGTCTGTTCAATCAGCAAACATGTACCCAGTGGCTCCCATGGGCTTGGCATGGGGGTAGCTCTGGGGACAGAGCTCTGAGCAAGACAGACGTGGGGTGTGCAGGCTGGCAGGGAAGGGTGGTACACTAACTTCAGGGCACCGAAGGTTAGGAAAGGGGTGTGAATGGAGGGAAACGTAATTGTAAGAGAGGTCAGAGGGGCTCTGAGTCCCAGAATCTCTCCCTCAACCTTCCTGCAGCCCATGCCTCTCAGAGGCCAACCACCCCTGCTGCCCTCCAGAGCTGTCGCCTACAGGTTGCCGTGGTCCTTCCATCACCCTCCTCCCCTACCCCCACGACTTCCTCTCCATGCTTCTCCCAGTCCCACAGTCCCCCTCCCACCTTCAAGGCTCCCTGTGTCCACCCCAATCCCACGGTCCCCCTCCCCTCTCCATGGCTCCCCCCTATCTCCCCCAATCCCACAGTCCCCCTCACCCCCTCCATGGCTCCCCAAGTCTCTTGGCCTCACAGCCCCCTCTCCCCTCCTAACTCCCTTTCCCTCCCCGCCACAGCTCATGGTTCTCCATTGCTTCCCCTGAAAATGCTGCTCTGGCTCAGAATTCTCCCTTCTCTCCCCAACCTCACATCCTAGCTCTCACACCCGCCAGAGCCCCTTCCAGTGCTTCCCTTCTGTGGCCTTCTCCAGCCACTGCAGAGGGGCGGTGCTGACACAAGGCCAAGACACGTGAGGGAGAGCCGTGTGGCCGCCCCCTCCCCGGGGTGTGGGCGGCTAATGGGAAGCACATGGCTGCGGTGACCACAAGAGCCAGCCAGTCCTCCAGCCCCGAGTGTCTGCACCACTCCCGGGACCCACAGCACGGCAGGGCCCGGTGACTGGAGGCGTGGGAGCCCTGCTCTTCTCCTCCAGCGTTGCCAGGAGGGCATCCACACCCAAGCCCAGGGAGTAGCCAGCTTGGAGGTGAAGGGGAGGGAGTCCAGGGTGGACACAGTCCCTCTGCCCACACTCACCCCCCGGAAGGCCAGGTAGCTTCCAAGGATGAGTTGCATCTATATTTGCAGGTTCAATCCTGCTCTAGAAAACAGCTCTCTCCTCAAGTTCAGCAGCCACCATACCTGAAACCTCCTCAGCAGCCCCTTCTCAGAGGACATTGAAGGGGCCAGGAGCAAAACTACTGCCCTGTACACTTGCTTCCAAGCCAGACCCAGGCTGCTCCCTGGAGGAACGAGGATGCCTGGGACCTTCAGACCAACGCCTAGGGCACTGCATCTCCTGAGACCCTTCCTGGCCTTCCTGCCTCTGCATCTCTTCATGGGACCACCACACATGAACTCAGCTTTGGCACACTTGTGGTCATTGATTCATTCACCCATTCGTTCATTCACTGTTGAGCTCCTATTCCGGGCACCAGACCCCCAGCCAAGTGATGGAGATGCAGCAGAGAACACAGTAGCAGGGACCCTGCCCCTAGAGCTTCCTTTCAGAGAGGGGACCAGCGATCAGCAGAAGAAGGACTCCTGGCTCCCTTCCCCGAGCTCCTGCCTATCTGAGTTTCCCCAGCTTTCACTCCTAGGAAACAAAAATTTGTACCCGTGGGCCCAGACTCCCTGCCTCCAGACATTCAGCAGGTCAGGGATGAAAGACCTTACACATTGGGAAAAAAAAAAAAAAAATTGTGGGTTTGGACTTCACAACACAATAAGACAACTTCTCAAAAATGTTCCAGGGGGGCGGGGGAAATGGCTTTTCAGATTTTTTTTTTCTCTCAGAAACATTGCAGAGTTGTTTCCGTTGCTTTTCAGTTTAGAGTGAGGTCAAGGGAGATGGGGAGCTTTTTACCAGAAAGATAAAAGGTATTTTTCCCCAGTCAGGAAAGAAAACAGACAGAAGGGATCCAAAAATACTGATTTCTTCAGCCACCTCTGTGGTGAGAACATAAAATTTGTGGGACATGTTTTGTGAAGATCCTCACAGTGAAATACTCAGGGGAAAGACCCTTGAACTTGTCCTCCATGACCTGTACAGGGAATGACATTGCTCATTGGAAAAACGTTTCCCTGGGGAGAGCAGAGTGTCCACTTCCGCTGGCTGTGTCCACCCTGGGGACTCCAGAATGCTCTGACCTCAGGTTCCTTGTGGTGGCTGTTTTCTACTGCAGGGAATGTAGGAAACAGAAACCAGAACAAAAAGGGGTGGGCGGGGTCAGGAAGAGAAAGGACAGGCCTGTGTACACGTAGACTCCACAGTTGTAACTCAACTCAGCCCACATTGAACGAGAGACTGTCCATGTGCCGGGCACTGGGATCCAGGATACCAAGAACCCAGGCATAACCAACAGAGAGCTCAATTTGAGGACAGTTTTCAGGACCATCCATAATAGAGTCTGCGTTCACATCCTTGAGTTTGCTTTTCAGCTTCCCCACCATAGTAGGTGCTTTAGACTCACAGGCTCCTAAAAGTCCCAGCTGGAAGGGTCTTTGCAGCTGCCCAAACCCCTCAGTTGATAGTTGAGGGAAACAACAGGCCCACAGAGGAAAAGTGACATGCCACGATCACACAGCAAGTCCCTAGCAGAACCGAAGCCTGGAACCCAGGTCTCCTGTTCCCAGTTCTTACCACAAGAGAGCTGTTCGGGGATCGGTGAGACACGGAAGGATTGCTAGCCATCTGTCCTTGAATTTGCTACTTCTTTGGCTTCAGTTTTCCCATCATGATAAGGATAGTAATGGTACCTATCTCGAAGAGCCATGCTGAGATTTGTGTGAGATCATCCACACCCAGTGCTTAGAACAGCGCCTGGCACGTAGTAGTGAAATACAGCACTTATTAGTATCCTTATCGTTATCAGCGGGACTTACTGCAGGGACCTTTCATTCCTCCATTCAGGAGGTACTTAGTGAGGGCACACCTGTCTAACAGGACACAGGGCCCATCCCCAGCCCAGGGGCTCACCGTCTGGTTGGGGAGACACACATCAACAGGAGACAATGGCCCTGTGGGATAAGCTCTCCAATGGGACGACCAAAGTGATTGCCAGAGGAAGGGCCAGCTAGATGTTCCCTGACGGATGAGAAGGGGTTAGGCAGGTAGAGAGTGGGCAGAGAGAATGACATGCACAAGGACCTGGACAAGAGAGAGAACCTGGTGAGTCCCCAGCTTGGGAAAAGGGAGAACGAGACAGTGCGTTTGATGGGGGCGGGGGGAGGAGGGGTTGGTGAACAGGCTGGATTTCCCTACAGCTGGGGAGGAGACAGAGGGCCCACCAAGGCCTCGCTCCCCTTCGAGACCATCTACAGCTGCCCGTGCCCGGGGAATCACCTGGATCGTTGGCCTACGTGACTTCGGGCAAGTCCCTTCCCATCTCTGGGCCTCGGTTTCCCCATCTGCAAGAAAAGCGGATGTACGAATATGATCTCTCAGGCCCCCTCCCAGTGTAAGCACTGTGCCTCCTTTGAGAAGCAGCCTGCTCCCCGTAGAAGTTCCTCTCCAGGAGTTTATTCTGCCAGAGCCCTGGAGAACAGGCCTTGCCTCTTCCCTCTTCTCTCCGAGCCCTGAGTCGACTCTAACCCTTGTTATTTTTTTGGTCATAATCGAGCCCCCCACCTTCACTGCTTCCGGCTTTGTGGAAAACCTTGACCTTGGGCCAGAGTTCAGGAGGCCAGCCCCAATCCTGGGTGGGGGCCAAGGTGGGAAAGGAGGGGCAGAGACCAGCTCCCCAAAGAAAAGAGCAGAAAAGGTCAGCAAAGGCTCCCAGCTCTCAGTCGCATGTCTGAGGTCCAGCAAATGTCGACTGAATTGAACTGAGTCCAGGGAGTTGATTTAGACTGAACTGCAGGAAACTGGATGTCTCCACGGGGGTTGTTCCCAGCTGGAGGCGCTGGGCTGGGTGTTTGCATGGAGAACATTGCCATCTAGTGTTCACTTCTGCCATGAGCTCTGAGCCTGCCTCCCGGGATGCGCTGCCCGGCTACCCTGGCCTGAGGGTCCTTCAGGACTCCTTTCTCTCATCACCTGCAGGTGATGGACAGCTCCATGCCCCTGATTGGAGAGCACGTGGAAGAGGACAAACAGCTGATGGCCGATCTCGTTGTCTCCAGAATGAGCCAACTCCCGATGCCAGGGGGCACAGTGCCCTCGCCCCTGAGGCCTTGGGTAAGGTCCTCGGAAGTAAGGGAGACTGTGTAGCCATGAGAAATGCCTGGCTGTCTTGGAATGGGTGCCCTGATCCAGAGGAGATGCTCCCAGGGAGGAACCAACTTGGGGAGAAAGGAATGGGGTGTGGGTGAGGCTGGGATTGGGGCAGAGCTTGTACCCCTGCTCCTGATGGGGGAATTGGGGAGGCTCTGAGAGGCCCTTCCTCCCTTCAGCATCCTGGGGAGAAAAACCTTGTCTCAACTGGGCTTTGGGTGTCTGTAGGCAGAGATTATTAGCATAAGAAACCAGTTGTCCCCTCTGTGCCCCCCATCCCGGGCCTGAGCAGGGAGCGGTGTGTGTGTGTGTGTGTGCACGCACGTGCCCGTGTACACACATGCCCTTTGTATACTCCCAGGGCACCAGTCAATAGGGACTATTGTGTCTTCCGTTTCCTCATCCTCCAGCCTCGACATGCTCCCTCAGAGCTTCTCCCTTCCGCAGTCCTCACCGTGGACTACCAGATTATTGTCCAAAGAACTTGCTAGCCCCCCAGCTTTCTAGAAGAGCAAGTCGCAAAACCTGCTCCCCCTTTCCCCACAAAAACAAACCTGTGATAACAGATGTCAGAATGACGGTCATGCTCGAGGGGGCTGCTGGCTGGGAGGTGGCACGGAGCAGGCTTCTCTGCTGGAAATGTTCTGTCTTGACCTGCTTGGTGGTTACACAGGTGTATCCACCTGTGAAAACTCGTTGTGCTGTACACTTAAGAACTGTGCACATTATGTAAGTTTTACCTCAGTAGTGAACAGATGTTTGTAAACCCTGCCCTCCTACCCAGGAAGTAAATGGCTGTGGTGATCACAACAGGCTTCTTTTCTCTTCTGCTCTAGGCTCCTCAGACTAAACCAGCAAAATCCCCCGGGCAAGCCCAGCTTGGGCCTCCGCTCGGACAGCCTCAGCCACGGCCCCCCACACAAGGTAGGGCCCACGATGAGCCACGCACTGAGAGAAACCGTCCAGCAAGCATGCTGGAATGCACTGAGGGGTCCACGCGTGACTTCCAGAAGGCGCTCTGGAACACTCCATCTTAATACTTTATCCCCAGATATGTGTCCTCGCTCTGTATGCAGAATGAAAGAGACCATGAGGTTTGTCACCCCCTTAAAGTCAGAAAAGGAGGAAAGGAAGACAGACAGTAAATGTATTAAGTACCTAATATGTGCCAGGCACTGTACTAGGGACTTTCCCATTTGTTTTCTCATTTTCAGCCTCCCAAGTTGTCAACAGTGAAAACAACAGTATTTCCTTTTTACAGAGATGGGTGTTGAGGCTTTGTCCAAGGAAGCACAAGAAAATGGCAGGTTTACAAGTCTGGCCTTTCAGATCTTCTAGAAATTGTCTGTTTCCTAGCCGCTAGCAGTGCCTGATTATAGATTTATGAGCCAACCAGCTAGAGTGAGAAAGAAAGAAAAACGGAACGTTATACAGAGCCTTGTCGATTGGAATTGTTCCTCAAAAAATATCCCAGCATTACTATGTAAATGCCACCATTTATTAGAGAATGGATGAACTATTGATGACAAGATGAAAAGAAATCGTGGCAATAACTACCCTTCTCTCAGGCTGCCAGCTGCTCCGGTGTTCTCACGCTTAGGCCTGGGGAGAAAGTCAGCCCATGTCCTCTCCCGCAGTCAGAGCTTTCCGGGCACACTCACTGCTCTAGTGCCAGCTTGGAGCCTCAGGACCGCTTCGCACCAAGAAGCCAGGCCAGGCATTTTCACGTCGATCTTTTAAGGATCTGCTTTAAGACTCATCAGAAAGAAACATTACTATCACACTGTGGCCTTCCCAGTCGCTTTTATCAAAGTAACGGATACATTGCTTCTTGGGAAGATTGGCCTTGGGCACTAAATGGCTTCTTCTTCAAAAGGTCTTAGATAAAACACCCCATTCATCTTTCTTGTCTGTGCTTCTCTTCTTGGAAAAGCAGAAAGCATTTAAGAAAAGGGAAATTGCATGACTTACATAACTGTGTGCCAAAGAACACTGGCTTCTTCTTCAGGCAGATAAACACCTATTTGAATCCACTTCCATGTCTCAGTACCCTGGCAGACTTAGGCAAGTTACATCACTTCTCGGAGCCTCAGTTTCCCCAGTGATAAAGGAGGAAATGACAGCTGCCCCGTTAGTAATGGGAAGCTTCCCGTGAGATAATGCAGGTGAAGCAGTTAGCAAGGTGTCCCGGCGTGGAGGTAGTGCTTAGTAGGTTCTAGCTCTTACTACTACTAATATACTGTTAATAACTGTTTATATGACCTTTACTATTAAAAACTCACTATTAATATTTTGTGTCTTACTAACAATTATAATATACATGTTGTCCTTAATGGTTGTTATCATAACAATCCTTATAACTAAAGCAGCCCCACTGCCCTCCTGCCTGGTGATAATTCTATAATTATAAATGTTCAAAAACAACTTATTCATCACCCTGCCAGGCTCTGACTGTGCCTCTGCCCTACCCTGGCCTTTCTCACTCTGCCCCAGGACTTACTTTTTCAACCACATTTGAACCGAGTACTTTTAAAACAGAGAGCTACTGTATTCTGGTTTCCTCTCCGGCCCAGAGTAGAGACACACTCGATAAAGAGATATTTTAAGCAACATGAGGCTAAACACACGTTTAGTGAGTTGAAAAACAATCAATTTAAAACCAATTAGGATAATTAAAGAAAATGCTCATTGAATTAACATTCAGATTAAAAATAACAAGGCTAATTAAAACACAGTGCTTTCATTGAGTTCCCAAAATAACAAGATCACATTATTAACTTGTTTTTTGAACTCACTACTCACTTTCAACTCAGTAAAAGTGAAGGTCTCTTTTAAGGAAGCTCATCATCTTTTTTTAGCACCAATCCTGGGCTAAGGCAAATACTTTCTACATTTAATTTTTTTTCTGTATGTGCTCAAACAAAAAATACTAAATTTGTTGCTTTGCCGAGAAGCTGAAAGAAATTAGTGTCTCTTGATGAATCCCACCTGTATAATAGGGACTGAACGAATAGTTAATAAATGAATGAATGAGTATCCAGATTTTCCAAGATATTATCAGTCTCGAGGAGCAGAGTGTGGAGAGGTGGGGCGGCGGGGGAGGGGGATTTAAGATAAAACTAGAAAACATGTTTTTTTGGACCTACAATGGGTTTAAAAAACAAAAAAGTAAACCAACATTTAAAAATCAGAAGCTTTTACATAAACATCTAGATTTCCAGCTTCTCTTCATAGAGCAGGAGCTCTAGAAACAGTGGGCCTGCTTGCTACGTAGCAAATGTCCACTGACAGGGCAAGGACTCCTCCGTTTGCCTCAGGCCCTACTCCTTCCTCGCTAGTGTCACTTCCACGGTGACACAGTGTCAATTGCCATTTTCTTTATGCTTGCACCTCTTTAAAGAGATAAGTCTCTGAACCGTGTATCTCAAGTGGGAAAATTTTTTAAAGCCACGTGATTTTTCTGACACTCTCCTGCTTTATTTATTTATGTATCTGCCTGGCCCTATAGGTGTTTGAGTTTTGCGATCACTGGGTGCTCCAATTTACTGGGACATATAGTCATGAATCAAGCCGTGTGCAGTCAGTTGCTAGACTGGAGCTGCAGTTCAGTCCAACCTGGAAAGTGTTGCACAAGTGTTGCACAAGCTCACAAAGATGTTCAAATGTGGAGGGTCGTTTGACGTCTAGTCCAACGACCTCATTTCCAAACAAGGGCCCGGAGAGGAGAAGTGACGCACCCACAGTCACGTGGCAGGTTAATGGCAAGGACCTGGGGCTCTGGTACCTGTATGGTGTCAGGGCCACCAGACATGCAGGTCATGCCCTCCACACAGGGCCCAGCTGAGACAGTCTGAGGGGGGAGGCCAGCTGAAATCTAGTCCTTGCCCCCTTTGCACCAGGCTCAGAGCGGCCACCACTGGGGGAAAGCACCTTTTTCTTAATTTGCACAAAGGTGCTGCCCTGTGTGGTACAGTAAAGAAAGGAAAAAAGGGAAACAAAAGAAGACAGAGCTTTGAGTCAGAGAGATCTAGGTTTGAGTCTAGGCTCTTCCCCTTACTAGAAGTGACACTTTTTAAGCAAGTCGCAGTATATCTGGGACTGAGTTTCTTTGTAACATGGGGATGATGATAATGCCTAACCCACAAGCTGCGAGGGTGCCTAGCCCAAGGCCGGGACATGATAGAGAGGACACAGTAGAGACCTGGGGAGCTCACACAAGTGGAAGCCACATTATGAAAGGGCTCAGAGTTGAGCTCCAGCCCTTTTTAAACTCTCAGTCTCCCATCCTCTCAACAAAGCATGGCGAGAATCACCGCGCTGCATCCCACCTTCCCAGGAGCCGCTGTATCCTGGGATGGAGAGCAGCAGGCAGCTAGTCTGCTTTGCCAAGATGCATTTCACAATCAGCAGTCCTGACACCTGGGTTCAAGGGTGAGGAGAGTGCACCTTGCTTGCTTGGAGCCTTGGAATTCCACTCAAAGTCATTTCTGGGAGGCTAAGATGTCCTTTCGCTTGTAGGTGAACGCCTATATGCTCTGTGCAGCAACAGGGTGAAGCCAAGCTCCTCTGTGGGCTTTCCGTGGTTACCCCTTCTAGTTATGAAACCTTAATGAGGCTGTTTCCACTTCAACCTGATGAGAAGAATGGTATCTTCCCTACCGGCCTCTCTCTAGATCAAATGATATATTGCTTTTGAAAGTTCTTAGAAAAGATTAGAGAGCTATCCAAAAGTAAGGGATAATTGTTTTCATTGTTTCAAAAGTAATACATCTTCAGTGTGGAAAACATCAGTGAGCAAAAGGAAGAGAATTTAAGTCCCTCATCATCCCACCACTTTTAAAATCATTGCTCAGTGCCTCATTACTCGAAGCATGGGAAGCAGAAGCATCACCTGAGAGCTTGTTAGTAACGTAGACCCCATCCATGTTGCTGTAACAAAATACCACAGACTGAGTGGCTTCATCAACAGACCTTTATTTTCTCATGGTTCTGGAGGCTGGAAGTCCAAGATCAAGGTGCCAGCAGGGTTGAAACTTCTCCCCAGGGCTTGCAGACAACACCTTCTCACTGTGTCTTCACGTGGCCTTTCCTCTGTGTGTGCAGGTCCCTGGTCTCTCTCTCTCTCTCTTCTCATAAGGACACCAGTCCTATTGGATTAGGGCCCACCTTTATGACATCATTTAACAATAGTTGCCTCCTTTAAGGCCCTATTTCCAAATACAGTCACACCAGGGGTTAGGACTCCACCATATGAATTTTGTGAAGGGACACAATCCGGTTCATAACACCGCTCAAGACCTACTGTATCGGAATCTTTATTTTGACAAGATGAGTGGTGATTCATATGCCATTAAAGTTTGAGACACACTGGTTTTAATGTATAACCTTACAGTCTTTCTTTTTTACATAACTTTATATATATACATGCCAAAATGGAATTAAACTGCAAATACTGTTTTATAAGCTGCTTATCAACAACATCCCATGTCATTTAATATTATTCTGCCACGTCATACGTGATGACCATAGCATATTCCGTTATATGAATTTATCTTAATGTTCCTAGTCAGTTCCCCTACAGTTAGGCATTTGTATTGTTTTCAGTTTTTCACTGTTACGAAAAACACTGTAGGGACTTCCCTGGCGGTCCAGCGGTTAAGACTTCGCCTTCCAAAGCAGGGGGTGCGGGTTCAATCCCTGGTCGGGGAACTAAGATCCCACATGCCTCGTGGCCAAAATACCAAAACATAAAGCAGAAGCAATTATTGTCACAAATTCAATAAAGACTTTTAAAAAATGGGCCACATCAAAAAAATCTTAAAAAAAAAAATGAAAAACACTGTAATGAACATCCCTGAAGCGACACTTGTGCACAGCCATATTTATCCCAAAAAAAATTGAATGTAATAATTTTTTTCTCCCTGTAGGGGGCCCTCGCCAAGCTCAGTCTCCTCAGCCCCCGAGATCTGGAAGCCCCTCGCAACAGAGGCTCTCCCCGCAAGGCCAGCAACCCCTGAGCCCCTCATCTGGATCTCCACAGCAGCAGAGGTCACCAGGCTCTCCACAGCTATCCCGCACATCTGGAGGCAGCTCTCCAAACCAGGTCAAGCCAGGCACCACCCTTACCTCACAGCCCCGGCCCCCCCTGCAGGGCCGCAGCACCTCCCAACAGGGTGAAGAGTCCAAGAAACCAGCAACACCCCACCCCCATCTCAAGTAAGTGCTTTGGGAACTGGGAAGGGCATAGGGTGGACTTGGGGTGTGGACAGAGCTGGGCTGGCTCAGGGTCAGGGACTCGGAGACAGAGGAAGACCCACCAAGGCCTCACCCAGACTTTAAATGGGTAGAAGGAAGCCCAGAGGATGGAACCGGGATGGCAGGCAGGGCCCAGAAAGGTGAGAGGATAGATTAGGTCCCACTGTGATATTCCATGTATACATGCATCAGTTATCTCTTGCTGCATAACAAATCACCTTGAAACTTAGTGGCTTAAGAAAACAACCATTTTCTTTGTTCATAATTTTTTGGCTTAGCAATTCGTTCTGAGTTTGGCTCAGCTGGGAGGATCTTCTGCTGGTCTCTCCTGTAGAGTTGCCAGAAAAAATATAGGATGACCAGTTAGATTTGAATTTCAGATAAACAGTGAATAATTTTGAGCGTAAGTATGTCCTCAAATGTTACATGGGATATACGTATACTCAAAAAGTAATTGTTTTTAATCTGAATTTCAAATTTAACTGGGTGTCCTGTATTTTTACTTACTAAATCTAGCAACCCTACTCTCCTGGGATCACTCATATGACTGTAGTTATCTGGCAGCTTACCTGGGGCTGGATGGTCCAAGAGGGCCTCCTGCACACATCTGGTTGTTGGTGTTGCCTGTCAGCTGAGCCTCTCTCTCCCCTTGGGCCTCATCCTCCAGCAGGCTGGGCCCAGCTTCCTCACATGGTAGGATTACATTCCAAAAGGGCAAAAGTAGGAGCTTCAAGGCCTCTCGAGGTCCAGCCTTAGAAGACGCCGCATAATGTCATTTCATCACATCACACGCTTTTGGTAAAAACAAGTCACGTGGTCAAGCCCAGATTAAAGAGGTGGGGAAGTAGACTCTTGATAGGAGGACCTGCAGAGTCGCATTGTGAAAGACTAGGTGATGGGGACGGGAAGGAGGGTTGCCACCACTTTGTAAAGATCCATCCCAGTGCACACATACATCCTCGTTCCTGTTTCCACTCAAGCCCGTCTCTTGGTTTGAGGTCAGAAAGAGAGACCCTAAATGTGTTTTCTTTGGAAAGCGTCTCCCTTCCTTCAACTCCAAATACTAATATTAATAATCATCGTTTCACTGCTAGCGTCTATTATCTACTTACTGTGTACCAAGCACTTTACCTAGTTGGTTTGTTTTTTTGAGTCCCACAAGCTTAGGAGTTAATAACAATTATTATCCCCATTTTACAGATGAGTAAACAGAGAAAGAGATTAATAATTTGCCAAAGTTTCCACTGTGAGGAAGTAGAAGAGCTAGGATTGAACACAGGACATCCAGCCCATGAGTCATGCTAACCATAATTTTTCTGAATAGGTAATACATTCACATGGTTCAAAGATCTAAAAGATATAGTTTTTATTGAAAAAAATCTTACTCCCATCTCATTCCTATCCAATGCTTTCCTGCCCCCTGCTCCCCAGAGGTAACCATTTTTGTTAGTTCCTTGTGTGTTCCTCCAGTGTTTCCTTATGCAAATACAGAAATACATGTTCTGATTCCCTCCTCCCACTTATTTACACAACCAGCATTATTCACTGTCCACACAATTTTGCTCCTTGCTTTTACATTTAACAGTAAATCCTGGAGCTCTTCCACTCAGTTCATTGACATTTTCTCCTTTTCACAGCTATATAGTATTCCACTATATAGTTATACTACAATTTATCCAACTAATCCACCCTAAATGGAAATGTGGTATGCTCTTACAAAGAAGGTTGCAGTGAATAGCCTTGAAAACATGCTGTTTCTTTTACATGCAGGATCAGCTGTATAGAAAATACCTGAAATGGTATTATTGGATCAAAGGACAAATGCATTTTTAGTTTGATAAAATTAGCAAGTGGTCCTCCAGCAATAGGCATAGAGGTTGACGGCACAGACTTTAGAGTCAGACCACCTGGGTTCAATGTCAGCTCTGCCACTTGAAAGCTGCATGACCTCAGAAAAGTTACCTAATCTCTCTGTGCTTAAACTTCCTCTCATGCAAAATGGGGACAATAGTACTTACACCACAGGGTTATTGTAAGGATTAAAATGAGTTTTTGCACAGTTAGTGCTTCTAGCCAGCCAGAATGCAGCTGGCTCCATATGGGTGTATCTGTGACAGCCTCTCACATGTGAAAAGATACAGCCCAGCTAATCACAGGACAGACGAGGGCTTTGGGACTTAAGCCAGGTTTGGACACTAACCTCAATAGTCATCTAGCTAAAAACATTTAAATCTCCTGGGTTGTTGCTCTAAAGTATTATTTGGTTCAGTTCAACTCAGCAGGTATTTATCAAATGCCTACTCTGAACTTAGTCCTGGATAACACCCCGGGGGGAATAAGCAAGGGGTAAAAGATAGTCTCTGCTTTGAAGAAGATTTTGTTTAATGTGATGACAAGACCAAGTGGGGATCTCTTCCTATGTCTTTCACCCCCACTAGACTGTGAGCCCCTTGAGGGCAGGGCCTGAATCTCATTCATCTCTCCAACCTGTCACCTAGCATTAGGCTGGCACACAGGGTCAAACACTGTTGTTCAAACAGTAGGCACCGTGAGAATTCCAAAATGGGCTGGAATCGGCAATAAGGGCTTCCAAGAAGAGTTGGAATTGAAGCCCGGAGTCTCAGAGCTAGAAGAGACCTGAGGGTGGGCTAGACCGACCCGCCATTTCGCCGATGAGGGAACGGAGGTCCCGAGCAGTGAGTTACTTGCCCACAGCTGGAGGGGCCAAATGGCAGAGAGGGTCTGGAATACAGACCTCCTGATTCCCAAACTAGCACTAGAAAGTATAGGAGGAACAACCATAACCCGTTGATACAGCCCTTTACAGTTTACCAAGTGGGTTTGTACACAGAGGCAGGAGAGCGGTCAAGCTGCGCTCTAGTCACGCCTGCCGTCTGAGCAGCCTGGTTTTTTGAAAAGAGTATGAGCCTTGGATGCTCCCCTGTTACTTGCTGCAAGCCCCAATTTCTGTACCTAAAAAAGAAGGATACCAGTAGCCACCTTGCAGGTTAACTGCGTGTGTGGTGTACTCAGCGTCGTGTAAGGGCGGGGACGCCTTGCTTCTGGTCTCACTGTCCTTGTGGTGATGGGGCTCACCCAGCTGGCTTCCAGGCAAGCCCCAGGACTCACTCCCTGGGGAGTCCAGCCTGGTCGCCCCCAACCCCCTTGCCTTTCTGTTTCAGCAAATCCCAGTCCCTGACTAACAGCCTCAGCACGTCTGACGCCTCCCAGCGTGGGACCCCCAGTGAAGACGAGGCCAAGGCCGAGACCATCCGCAACCTGAGGAAGTCTTTCGCCAGCCTGTTCTCTGACTAACCCTGTCCAGGCCGGGAGGGAGGTGCCCCGTTACACTCCCCCCCTCTCCTGCCCCATCCTCCATCTCAGCCTTGGTTCCTGACGGGAATAGAATGGAGGGCCTGAGAATATACTTTCCAAATGCCTTTGATCCAGGAACTGAGTATCTACATGTGTTCCCACTTTCCTTTGCCATGATGTTCCAGCATTGCCCGACTGAGGGGTGGGCCTTTGAGAGCCTCCAGGTTCCTCAAAACGGGCCTTAAAGACAGGTATCACATCAACCTTCCTACCCAGATGCTTGCTTCCCTGCCTCAGATAACCAAGTGAGATGTCTGTGTGTGGCTAGTTTTGACATTTCTTGTTAGTGTTTTGCTCGCCTTTGGGAAGGGCCCCCTCTGAGCCTTGCCCCACCTCCATCAAATGCAGACGCTGAAGTCAGACCTCAGCAATGTAGGAGGCAATAACCTTTTGACAGTGTTTTGCAAACAAAAGGAGAAAAGCACAGCCAGGGGAACCTACCACCTACCCTTGCAAGTCCCATCCAAGCTCAAGAGATGGCCCTGCACACCAGACAGGCAAAGGCCCCATTACACCGGCCACCAGTGGATCTTGAGGACCATGGAAAGAATTCAGAGCCTGTGTGACATGTGGGGCCTTTCAGAACACAACAGAAACAGAGGGGAGACTTTACAGTGCCGCTCGCGCCCAGAGTGCTATCCTAAATTGGACAGCCAAGAGCAGACCACGGGTTCTTTTAGGAATCATCACTAGTTCCCAGAGGGGGAACATGCCCTCCACTTCCCAAGGAAGGAGTTAGGTTAGGGCCTCTCCACCCATTCTGTGTTACACCACCATTTGGTCTCTGAATTCCCACCAGGAATGTTGTTTTCTCCTCAAGGATATACAAGGAACCAGAGACAACGAGCGGATGGATAACACAGGATCAGAAAGTGCGATGATGGTAACTTCTAGCTCGGCGTTTTGCAGACAGTGTACAGCAAGGCACTGGTAGGTTACTCAGTTATAAAAGGGTTCACTGGTCAAACGTGTTTAGGAAACACTGTTTTTTGTTTGTTTGTTTTCTGAGATTGATAGTACATATCAAAGGCTCTTGGAATTCCTGCAGTAAAGAAATTAGCTTTAACTTTGTTTAACCCACACTTATTTGACTAAACAAGTTAACTGCAGAGCTGGAAAATGTAACCCTGACTCCCTTCCCAATGCTTTCTCCTACATCAGACTCCTCTCATGATTAGATGGGGTGCAGGGGTGTCCCAAATCTCCAAGCACCTGGTGCTAGAAACATGGTAGGTGCCGGACCAGCCTCCTGGTTCCAAAGAGCCGAGGATAATCCAACATAGCCATGCTATCCCCTTACAGCCCACTTTGCAACTTGAGACACGTCTTCCCCTCACTGTTCATAGGGAAGGGGGAGAGGGAGGTAAAAATGAAAGTGTCCTTGGCCTGGAGCTGCATTCTGAATAAAAGAGTGCAGAAAACTGTCGGGCAGGATGTAACACCACAAAGCCAAGTTTTTTAGAAGATTGAGAACACAGGAAATACGTGAGGCAATCGTCACTCTTCTACACTGGAAATTAAGATTGGAAGAAGAAATCAAACCTATCTCACCCAATTCTCACTTAGTAATAAAACACAGCCCAAAATACACAACAAAGTGGTGATAGGCTAGACAAAGTTTCTCAAAGCGTGGGACATGGCCATGTGCATAGCTAGCTTCATTTCAGACCAAAGGATTCAGAATTTCTGGTCATAAGGCCCAGAACCTGTATCTTTGTCAATCTCCCTAAGTATTTTGAATGCACATTGAAGTTAGACCAGCAGCCCTGCCCTGAGCTGTGTGGGAAAGCTGCTGTGTGAGAAACAGTACTGGTGTGGAAGCATCACAGCCAGGGCCCACTCCTTTGGTGAGCAAAACTAGTGGCTCCATAAACAATGATTACATGGCTTAAATTTTCCGACTCTCCCATATTCTGTCCCTTGTCCCTAAAAACATCCCAACATTCAAACCATATTTCCCAGATATTCCAGTAGAATATCAAACTCATTTCTCAGGCCAGGCATCCTTGTTTTTATAGCCATGCACAGAAGATTCCCTGACATGAGACAAGTTTATAACCAACACATTGAAATAAATTTTCCCATCAGTCTGTGTATGAGTATAGAGACCAAGAATGGTCCTTTGGAGACCGTTGATCCCCAAAATGGACTGTTTTCTCACATAGGCTAGTACATATTCCCTCCAAACATTTAACCTTTAATAATTGTGATATTTTTTAATGGGAGAAAACAAAATGAAAGGGGGAGGGGAGTCACTCTGTAGAGAGTCTGAAAGGTTGTGTTTGTTATTTTTTGCTTTGTTTCACAACCTTGGTCCAAAGAAAGACTAGCGTTTTCCCTCCAAGCTGACTTGGTGAGGCTGAAACATGACAAAGATCCATGTGGTTTGTGCTGACATGTAGCACAATGAATAGAGAATTTCAAGTGCAGCCTCAGTGGACACCTCCACCAGCCGGAGAAAATATCTTCTTCCAGATCTTCCTCCTAACAGCATGATAAAAGGGTACTGTCATCTAATTGTCAGATCAGCTTTCGAGGGATACTGGAATCTACGTATCCTTTCTCTTGCATTAATCCTCTGTGTCCTCTTCATCATTAGCACACTGCCCCCTCGTTCAGTCCCTGCTGATGGGGCAGTTCTACCATTCCAGAATTTCAGGGGTTATAGGCCTTCATTCCCATGGTAACAAATACAGCAGCAAATCCCATGAGCCTGAACTTCAACTACCTTCTGGAAGTTCTCATCTGAATTTGCAGTGGAAGGAGCTCGAGGGGAAAGCAAGCTGGTGCCGGCATCTCGTGAACGAGCTACGTGGGCACAGCACAGCGCACGCCTTGTTCGGCACACAGATGGTGTGCAGGATGTGTGTTAGGTTGGCCCTCCTAGAAAACTATGAAATTAACAAAATGTAAACAAAACGTTGTTAAGAGAGAAGAAAAAGGCTGTTTTTCTAAGATTATCAATGTAAGGAAGTCACTTGCCCAGGAAGAGAATCAAACCGACAGAGAGATTAATAAGAAGCTGAAGAGAATCTGTGGCCGTTTTTTAACCTACGGGAGCAAGCAGAGCAGAGGGCTGAGACCTCGCCCGTGGTGAGCGTGGCCCACACAGGTGAGTTGACTGCAGGGCCACCGAGGCTGGGCGCTGAAGGGACCAGGTGCCATTGTCAGCATCAGTCAGGAGGTGCAGCGAGCAGACCAGGACAATACGAAAGCTTGTCCAGCAAAGACCCAGGGGTCCCATCCAGACGACACACCACACAGCGGACCACAGCAGAGCCCAGCTCGAGCCATCCTGCAGGCACACAGTGTTCTTTCAGAACCCTGCCCCTCCCAGTGCCTCATTCAACTTCATAGAACAAGTTGGTGGCTCATTTGGTTTTATGTGTTTAGAATCTGTGAAAGGATGCAAGTTAGAGTCCCAGTGTAAGCGAGTTAAGTCAGCCTCGCAGATACAAGCAGTAACTTAATTATGCTGGAGGAATAGCTCAGAGCCTAAGAGCACTTGCACATGCATCGCATGGTTTTCTTTACCCAAGAGAACAAGCAGGCTGGTTGCTTACTCTCCCCCCTAAGTGTCAAAAGCTGTCCTTGATTCCAGAGCAGTCATGGATTAAATTCCATTTCAGTCTAATATTTAGACTCTAATAGAAGGTGGCACTTTTGGTTTGGTTGGAGACAAATTGCAAGGTTGGGTGACAAACAAGTCAAACCAGTCCATTAACCAAACACAATGCATAAAGGGCACAGAGGCTCCCTTGTGTTTCCACAGACAAAATATGCAGCCCCAAGAGATGAGACTTTTAGATTGTGTTTATAACCCTCTCAACTGGGAGGCCAAGAGGAAAAGATGGAAAATTTTTTGAAATTTTAGTGTATTATTTCTTTAAGATAAAACCAATGTAAAACTAAACATTCCTCTTACAATTGTGTGTGTGTGTGTGTGTGTGTGTGTGTGTGTATGAGAGAGAGAGAATTCTTTAAAATCCTAAATACGTTTCATTATCTCTATTCTGCTTGGTCCTCCCGCTTTAATTCCAATTTCCAAACTCTCCATATTTTAAGTATCTGCTCTATGGTCTTTTGTTGAGTTTAGAGCAGAAGCAAGTTAACATTTCCTTGCCTCTCAATTAACATTTTACCTGTTTTGCTATGGGATAGCAGAAACTTAAGTGCTATAACCTATTGGGGAATCCCAAGAGAGCCATTAAGTTGGTTAAGAGGAAACCTTATGTCACATGACCTAACTAGTACTTCCCGTGTCTGATCTTCTCCACATCTTCTACAGTCAACTGGAGGCTATCCAAAGGAGTATTAACCACACTCACAGCACAGTGGAGAAGTGGGACCTGCCTGGCTCCTCCCTGAGGCTCTGTAATTTGGCAGCTACTGCCCAGGGTAGGAGAAAGACAAGCCTTGGCTCAGGGCCCCAAGTATAGGGAGCAGAGGGAGAGTGTAGGAATTACAGAGATACTAAGCTAAACAGTGATCTCAGGAATTGGAGAGAGGCAAGCAAGAGTGAGAGAGGACAGACTTCAACTGTTTGTACATAGGGAATCACAAAATCTTACATTGTTAAGAGAGGATACCTCCCATGATTTGATTTCCAGCTATGCCAAACCAGAGCTCTCATTTATAAATGGCCGGGATTGAGGGGGTGGCGGGGAGAAAATCACTAAGGCTACAAGCCAGTGATGTGGAGTGCATCTTACACAGCATTCTACACCAGCAGTCCCCAACCATTTTAGCGCCAGGGACCGGTTTCATGGAAGACAATTTTTCCACAGACCAGGGGAGAGGGGGGATGGTTTCAGGATGATTCAAGCCATTACATTTATTGTGCACTTTATTATTATTACATTGTAATGTATAATGAAATAATTATACAACTCACCATAATGCAGACTCAGTGGGAGCCCTGAGCTTGTTTTCACTTGCCACTCACTGATAGGGTTTTGATCTGAGTCTGCAAGCAACTGATTTATTATGGTCTCTGTGCAGTCGAACCTCTCTGCTAATGATAATCTGTATGTGCAGCCGCTCCCCAGCACTAGCATCACTGCCTCAGCTCCACCTCAGATCATCAGGCATTAGATTCTCATAAGGAGCACACAACCTAGATCCCTCGCATGCGCAGTTCACGCTGTGAGGGTTTGTGCTCCTATGAGAATCTAATGCCACCGCTGGTCTGACAAGGTGGAGCTCAGGTGGTAATGCGAGCGACGGGGAGCAGCTGTAAATACAGGTGAAGCTTCGCTTGCTCGCCCGCCGCTCACCTCCTGCTGTGCAGCCTGGTTCCTAACAGGCCACGGACTGGTACCGGTCTATGGCCCAGGGGTTGGGGACTCCTGCTCTACACTATCTTCTATCAATCACAGTACATCAAAGTGGTGTCAGTGAACAGGCTATGACCAAACCATGACTTCATTCTCATCATACACCAGCAACACATAAAGCTCAACAGTCTCAGTCTAATGAAAAGAATGTAGATTTTACAAGCTTCTGACTATAAAGCTAGTCAAGAAGAAAAGCTTCAATGGTGGTTTAAAGAATTCAGAATAAACTATTGAGAGGACCACAAATTTAGGTGTGTGACACACCACTGGTATCCTAAACTAAGAGAGATTTGTCATGTAGGATAGTAAGTCCGAGGTGAGGTCGGAAAGTAGCACCTGTACGTGCAGGACACCAACACCATTCACAAAACTCTCAAGGACCACTCGAAAATGAATGCATTTTGAAAACTACTGTTTGTTTTATAGTATATGGTGCTTCTGGTCATCACTATGTCCTTCCATCCCCACTACACACACACACCCCACGTACAGCGCAACCTAACATTATAAGGCCACAGAAAGGTGTACTAGAGAACCAGGATGTTTTTACCCATCGAAGTTTCAGGGTGACTCTTTCAACCCAGACCCAATTAAAGCCATATGGCCTCTGGTGGACACTTTTTTAAAAGCTGTCCTATAGCTCAGATATTACAAAATACCACAGGAAAAAAAAAATGTCAACAGCCCTAATCCTTTACCTATACATTAAGCTACTAAAGGTGACATGGCCTCTGGAAAATCGTATTGACTGAATTTTCTTCACTGTGATGGAAAAAAAAGACAATACATATATGTATAGCAAAGAAAAAGAATTCATGTGTACGAATTCATGTGTAGGACTCTCAACATTCTTGCAGCACATGGCATTCCAAGCCCTTTCCTTATATGCAAAACAGATTTTTTAAAAAGCAGGAAGACATTGGCAATATTGCTATTTTCTGCAGATACTAACAGTGTTTTATTCCTGTGTTGTGATTCAGATTTTAATCTGTCACTATAGCATGTTTCAATAGTTGTTTATGTGCTAAGACATTTGTGTTTGGCCTTTTTCTTGTTGTAGGAAAAATAAAACTTAAATTCTGTGTATTTTAAGTCTTAAAAGCAAAATGTTCTTCAAATAATAAGAGGATTTCTTTGCAGAACAAGTACCTGAGCAGCACTCAAAGCAGTGTAACTTTGTTGTTAAAATGTCATCTACTTAGATTACAAATTAGGCTCCAAGTACTCAAAACACAAGGGAAAAGAAACTATAACTCCACTCCAGAAGCAGCCAGAAACAAGAGTTCCTAACAACCCAATGGTGGCCAAACAGTGCTGCTTCAGAGCCCAGATGTTTCAGCACAGAGCCTGAGGAACAACTGCAGAGAGCGGGAGGAGGTGGGCTGAGCTAGGTGTCCAAAGCACTCACTCCATGTCCAGTTCAACCAAACCAGCTCTGCTTGTATTCATTCCACAAATCAGGCTTCTGTGAACGATTTCAGGTGAAGAAAGAGTGCCACTGCAAAAAAAATAATAATAATCTCCTGCAACAATCTGATGACACTGAATAAGTTCTCTGATCATTCTGAAATGTCCAAGTAATGCTGTAAAGCTGTTCTGAATATTTATTACATATCTTTCGGTAATAAAAGTCAAGACTGCCATGTAATTCACACTTAATTTTTTTTTTTATTCTGGTGTAGAACATTATCAATGTCTAACCTTCATTCTAGAGGGTAAGTCGAGAGGGGATGTCAGGAACCAACTATTCCCAAGGCCAACCCTGTCATGCAGTAACCTTTGGGCTATACCACCCCTGGAGCTTTAAATATATCTACCAAAAGGCTTCTGTGAGTGCATTTCTCACCACCACAATCAAAAAACACTAGAGATAGCACCCCAACAAGATGACGTCTGTAGTTTTAAAAAAACAAAACCAAAACAAGCTCCAGCATGAGATTATAAATCAGTCACATGAACGGTAGCCGGTTGTCAGTTGGCCGACCCCTGCTAGGTCTTAAGGGAAATCTGTCATTGGGGCCACCTCGCCCTGGCAAGATGGGGTTAGGTCCTGGAAGGGGGCCGATTGGGTCAAAACGTGGTCTGAGTGGAGGGAACTGTCTGGGTGTCTCCCCAGGCCCAGGGATGAGTGAATTGATTGGATCCCCAACATAAGGAAGGGTTAGTCTTTCATCATATTCACCACCAATAATTCCTGGAGGAAGGAGAGAACTGGGAGGAAAAGGCCTGGGGTGCAAGGGGTTGGGATAGAATGGAATGGGGTGGGGTGACGATGGCAGGAACATCACATGCCGCCCTCTCTGAGCTTCTTTTCTTTGTTTGTGCCTCTTCTTGTACAGCTATAGAAAAAACAAGGACAAGATATGGTAAGTGAGTTGGATGTTTCCCCAAAGTTCGTTTGCTTTCATTGTATAGATCTATATATACTTTTCTTTTCCCATACTATCAAGGCAGGCAAAAAAAAAAACAGTGCACAGAAGAGAACTTTTACCAGTTTCTATCTGCATGAATAAGGTAGTAGCTATGAACACAATGCCAAATGAACTCTATTCTTTAACCACACTGCAACTGAGCAATTGTGCCAATTTGGAGTAACAATACATCCAAAGGAGGGATAACTGAGTGACATGTACTCTCAAGACTGCAATCTAGAGCTCTCAAGCTGATATGCAATTTTAAGTCAGCCTTTTTTGAAAGTGGAAAATTTAAATATTTGTTGAAAATGTCATGCCACAAAATATAAAAAGGTACTGGCAGGGAAGGGGGTGGGGGGCCAGCACTTATGTTCAATTTCTCACCTAACTTATATCCTTAATGGACCTCAATTTAAATAACAAAAAAGATGCTCTTTTAGAGGATGGAACATATTCCTAAAGAACAGTACGATGTATTTTGTACATATTTGAGGACTTTCACTGAATTTTATTCTCTAGTCCTTCATCCCAAGTTTCTGAGTCCTATCAATGTCTTTTTACAGTGGTATCTGCAAATAAAACAATATAGTTTATTCTCTTCATAATTTACTATTCTAACTAGCTGAACAGCTGAAGATTACTCCAGCACAAAAACAACTCAATTTTTTTAACAACAGAAGAAGGAAGAATATATTAAGTACAGGTGAAAACAATCATTGTGTTAAAGATTCTTTTTCCTGTGTAATTACAAGACACTAAGGACTGAGTCTAAGGTAAAAGTTGAAAACATTTTCATTTACTAAAAATTAGCAATAAATTTAATTAAAACATTGCATTATATCATAAAAAAAGTGGAAAATATGCCCTTAATGTATTAATTCACGAGTTATTTCTGTGCTATGAACGTTAGCCTTGGTATTTAAAACTACCTACTTCTTTCCAATCTGTGTCTCGACCTCTGACAGTACCATCTACAGAGAAAAAGCAAAAAACAAAGATTTAAAAACGTTTCATTCATCCAACATTAAACCTGTCTTACTTCAATTTTCTATCCTGAAATAGTCTACTTGATCTAATGGACTGTTTTTATTGCAGAGAACACAAAAATGAATGGGGAGAGTTTTCAGGACATAGGCAAAGGTATATGAAGCTTAGAATCTCTTTACAGTAAGGCTATGTTATGATTATTTCTTACTCTTAAAAAAAAAAAGCCCACAACTTAAAACTTCTGGCAAGCTGAGTAATTAAGACCTCAGTAACAAAGAACCCTTTTCTTGTTAACATGTTATCATGGAAATCACCTCGAAAATCGCGCAGATATAAACACCTCCACAGAAGTTGGTCATTCGAAGCAATATAGAGGTCACGACAAACTGCAGACAAAGACAGGACAGAACGAATATCCAAAAGTCGGAAGATCCGCAGTTTCAGCTCCAATGGGAGGACTACCAACCCAAATACATCTGGTAGGTTCAGTGCTAAAAGGAAAAAGAGAATAGGTATCACTGAGTAAAGAACATCCAGTTTCCCCATATATTCAACCAAAGTTGCCAACTTTCTAAAGAGATGATAAATTAGATGGTATCCTCAATTATCCAAGCATAAGTTATCTGTAACAAACTTTTGTCCCCAGGTTAACTCTATAACTACTACTAACTCCAAGCCCCTTATTCTCTTTATGTTTTAGTAGAGAAACAAATTACTTTTTAATACAGATCAAATAAATAACTATGACAATTTCTAAATACTAGCCAATGGCCTCCTTTGTTTCAAGCGATATTCAGTACAACAAAAAATTCTCTATTCAACTATAGAAAATGGATAATTAATTGGCTTGTACAATTGGTTTCCAATGCTGCTACTTATTAGCTGTGTGCCTTTGGACAAGTTATTTAAACTCTAACTCAATTTTCTCATCTGTAAAATGGGTTACTAATATTACCTACCTCATTGAGTTGAGAATTAAATGTGTAAATACATACAGAGTGCTCAGAACAATGTTTGGCACATAATTAGCACTCGAGTGTTAGATTACTATTATTCGATATCTAGCTGAAAAAGAAGGGAGGTAGACAAATTCAAAAGCAAAACCAAGAAAGGAAAAGAATAGTATATTCCGAAGTCAAATGAAAATTATTTTTTGATTATTAGCTCCTTTGAATATATGGGATACCATTCTCCACTAGCAAAGATAATCAAAATCCAGTAAGGGGTTTTAAAATTCACATTATTCTTTTCCCTCACCACCAGCCAAAGAAGAAAACTATGATTATAATAGCCTTGGCACCATGCAACTTGAGACCTAAAATATTATTTTTCTACATACAAATAGCAGATAAAAGCCACATACCTATCTGTATAAACCTGAAATTATTTACCAGCCAAAAGAATGTGGTAGATTACGATTCTACCCTGTCATTTTCTACCCTATAGTTATACTTCCCCGTCCCACAGTCACCAGGTTTGGCCATTTTTACTTGTTTTGTCCAGTGAAATGTGAGTGCAAGTGGCATATCATTTCTGAACAAAAGCTTTAAAAACCAACACATGGTCAGGCCACTGGTCCTCTCTTCCCTGTGCCACAAGAAGAGCAAGTCCTGGATGAGGACTACTCACCACTCCTCGGCTAAAGCTAAGCCCCACACAGCATGTACGCAAGCGAGACATAAATGTTCACTTAAGATTTTAAAATATTTTTTACTACAACACAAAGAGAAAGCTGATTAACACAAGGATTTTGAGTGAATTATAAACCTCACTGAATTAGCTTCACCATCTATAAAATGAGAGTAAAATCTACTTCAAAGTTGTTAGCATTAAATAAGAATGCATGTGAAATATCCAAAGTACCTAGCACAGAGTCCCAATAAATAGTTTAAAAAAAAAAAAAGTAGACCAAATTTACAGGCTATACGTTATTTATATATGTATTTATTGAACACTTATTATAGGCCTGACCGTGTGCTAGGCCATGAGAATACAAAAGTGAAAAAGACATATTCCCTGCTTTCAAGGTATTCATAACCTTAGGTGGAGAGAAATCATGTCAAAAATTATGATACACTGAATAAAGGGCTATAATAAAGATACATATAAAATGCAGTGGAGATACAAAGAGGATGTGAAGAGCAATTAAAGAATTAACATTTAAGCTTAGTCTTAGAAGAGCAGAATTTCCACTAGGACGAGAAAAGAGGGAAGAAAAGAGGGAAGGTTTACGTCACCCTTAAACATATGTGAACTTACTATTCTTTCTAGCCATTCAACCTGTGATGATTTATCATTTCTCACCTTGTCGGGTAAAAGCCAGAAGAGGATACACCAGCTGGTCCTTGAAGAGGCGAGAGAGCTT
Source organism: Balaenoptera physalus (assembly GCF_965194825.1). Classification (NCBI taxonomy): domain Eukaryota; kingdom Metazoa; phylum Chordata; class Mammalia; order Artiodactyla; family Balaenopteridae; genus Balaenoptera; species Balaenoptera physalus. The sequence goes on from NC_138892.1 coordinate 15,051,064, forward strand.
CTGAAGATCTTTGTATATCTTGGCTACATTTTCCCCTAGAATATTTTTTAAATGAAAAATCAAAACACACAATCAAGTGGAAAAACTTGAAATGGTGTTCTCTACTTCTGCCAAACCAAATCAAAGTGGTAAGTTAGTTTTCACAATTCCTACACAAACAGAAATGAACCAAAGTCTCTGGTCGAAGAGGAAGTAATACAATGTGTAACTCTGAAAGCTGAATCATCTTTAAACAAATTTTTCCCTACTATAAAAGTAATTAGGAACTTATAAATAAAAGGATAAATAACAGTACCTAGGTACTATACTATAAGCCACGGTAAAAATTGATTAAAATGACTTGTCAAATGAGTAGCATATTCCTACCCAACATAAAAATTACATATTGAAAATACTCAATTAATATAACCCAAAAACTTGTAATCTAACAGTATTAACCTTCTTCCTCCTTTTTCATTTCCTTTTTCCTTATTTAACAGAAATAAGATCATCTGAGCTATATTCCTATAAAAATTGTTCTTAAAAAACAGGTCTCAGGAGTCAAATCTATTCCAATCCTAAATTCTACCATTTATTAGCTCTGTGACCTTGAAGTAATTTAACCTCCTCTAGACCTGTTTCCTGATCTAGAAAATGGGCATAACAACCTCTACTGCTGTAGAATGTAGAGCATTTTTACTCCCCACAGCAAGGTCCTCCATAGTACAGAGATGAATATAAAGTGTTATAGCCAAGGAATTTCAAGTTTTTTTGGTCTTAATGGTAAGACCATCTTTACAGATTTATCAGTCTAGTTCATGTGTTCTCAACAGAAACAATATTGCCCCCAACCAGGCAAAAATCCCAGCTATTACATTGGTCTGTGACCCTCCAAAGGGCCACAGTATACAAATAAGTATACAGTATATCTATGAAATTAAAATTTCATGAGGGAGAATGATTTGGGGGGAAAAATGTGTACAAACTCTCCTCAGGGGATTGATAATGAAAAAATGGTTGAGAAACACTGGCCTAGTATGACATTAAATGTTCAGAGACCATTATAAATACATATTCTGATGTTTCCTTTTCTTATCAGCTTTAGTTTATATAAGTTAGTCTCTCAGGGCCTGATCTCCCCTAGGAACTAACAAGAATAAGTCTCAAGAGCTTCAAAGCAAAGATCTAGATCTAGGTAGCTTCCCTTAAAAGACCCTGCTGTAAGTCCCATCTCCCTGCTATACCACACCATTCCCCATGTGGATTTTAAAACCCGCCTAAATTTACTATGAGGATAAAATGAAAAATACATCTGTAAAGGCCCATGTCCAGCAAAAGACAAGTACTAAAAGATGTTAATTCCCCTTCCACCTCATCTCTTCTCCTTCAACTACTTACCTGCCTCTCACACTTTGGGTTTAACTGAAAGAAAAAAGGAAACTCGTCTTCCTTGCATCTATTAATTTTATAGAACATAAGCAAAACCATGCCTAGAATGCAAACTTTTGGTAAAGTTCCAATCTGTATCAAATAGCAACCAAATTTATATAAGTTTAAGCAAACATTTTGAGTGCAGTTTTTCCTTCGATAATCTTCGATAATGAAGTTGCATTGTATGGTTTCCACAAAACACAGATCCTCTCCATACTGGTTAAATATAATGCTAGAAAAATCCACAAAGAGTAATTCAGAAATTATGAAGCATCGGGACTTCCCTGGTGGCCCAATGGTTAAGAATCCGCCTGCCAATGCAGGGGACCCGGGTTCGAGCCCTGGTCCGGGAAGATCCCACATGCCGCGGAGCAACTAAGCCCATGCACCACAACTACTGAGCCCGCGTGCCACAACTACTGAAGCCTGCGCACCTAGGCCCGTGCTCTGCAACAAGAGAAGCCACCGCAATGAGAAGCCTGGGCACCACAATGAAGAGTAGCCCCCGCTCGCCACAACTAGAGAAAGCCCCTGCGCAGCAACAAAGACCCAATGCAGCCAAAAATAAAATAAATAAATTTATTTTTTTAAAAAAAAGGAAAGAAATTATGAAGCATCAACGGTGCGTGATGTATAAATATAATTCAGTATCCAAGACCCTAAGAGAAACAGGAAAGAAACCAAAACTCTGCAACATTGTCTTAAATCTGCTTTAATCTCATCTAGAAACTGTAAGTCTTTTGAACATTACCTTTCTGTTTTTTTAAAGTGAACCTCTCAAAGCGTCATACCAGAAGTTCAATCATGGTTATATTACCTGATTCCTCTTTGCAAATAAAAGATTCTGGCAGCAGCTGCAGTCTTTTCACACTTCTAATCTCATTGTTGATTTTTAGTGTAGCTGTAAATAGGCAAAAGAAAGATGATGAAAAAGTTTTGCCGTTTCATCAACTGCCTTCACTTTTTAGTATGGACTTGCATTCCCTTGCCCCCATATATAGGAAAAACACATTATAAAAACAAACTGCCCTATGCTTATTTCCTTCCCTCACAGCAAAGTCCAAAGTGCGAACCTGCATCACATTAAGTAAAATCACTCTAAAACACCACTTTTAAAAACTACAGTTAAGCACCTTTATATGAAACCCACTAAGTATTACCAACAGCAGCTTATTAATAATTGAAAGATATGCAACAAGGTTAATAGGAGACAGTTAAACACAATACAATCATTATTTCTAATGAGGTGACTAAAAACTCCATTTATTTTTTATTTAACCCTTGGCAGTGAGTCTTCTCTTGTTTATTAAAAGAATCCTGCTAGTTTTCACAGTATCGTCTCTCTCTAAACTCACAGGATCAATATTCTTGACATCACCAGAGGGTTCATTTTTAATCCTATATGCAAAGGCGCACTTCATCTCATTCCATGAAAGAGCCAGTGACGTGCTCGTGCACGTGTGCACTGAGCAGGATGTCTCGGGTGAAGCAAAGATTTAAGGACACACTGCTCCTTTTAAAAGAACCAGGCCTGGAATGGTTCTGGAATGGCTGTCTGCCACGTAAGTCCACAAGTAGATGATTTGCCAAGAATTATTAAAGGAACAAAGCATCAGAAACTAAGACATTTAGCAGCTATTCTCTATGTTAAGTATCTTAAGACTAGTAAATAAAGGTTAATATACACGTGTCATTAAAGTGATTTATAAGAAATTGAGGCAAAAATTACAACCTCACATTTACTATTTGATAGCTGCAACCTTGCAAGTTATGATGTGATACAGCAGTATGACTGGATACTGTTGGCCCTCTTTGTATAAGAATGCCCAGCCAAAAGTTACATTTGCTAACTGTGATGAATTGTTGAAGAGACACTGCTAGGTCCTAGTGCCATCAGTCACATCCTACAAACGTGAAATACCACTAGAGCTGTTAAAGCTGAAAATTTGAGACTTTTAAATAACATTTCAAAGAATCTAGTGATTAAAAAGAAATAGGAGAAATTACATAAAGGGAACCTAAAACTATCTTTTATTTCAAAGATCACAGTGTAAGTCAGTGGCTTTCAAATAGATTTTAGCAGAAAAAGCTTTTCCCAACAAAATCTTACAAGGGACCTCACTAAATTAAACAGGCACACATGTTGCTGCCCAAGGTTTAAGTAGCGACAGTGGCTCTACCAAGCCACCTCCTTGCTCCCATCTCAGCAGAAACTAGCAGCTGCAGAGCATGTTGAAAACCACTGAGCTAAGACATATCAAGGCAACTGTCTCTGCTGTACAAAAGATGAGCTGTAATGAAAAATAAAAAATGCAGTCATTCCAACCTTACCAGACTCTTACTCAGCTAAAAGGGTAACCCTCAAAATCAAAGCAGAACAAAAACAAGAGTCTAGTCACTCAAATGAATCTCCAGGATGTGTGATTATGAGACTACTCCATAGACCCCTGGTAGCTGGTACAGATCTCTGGATGGCATCCGAGCTAAAATGAAATACAAAAATAGAATGTATTGCCATCCAGTGAGATTTCTTAGTATGAAAGAGGAGAACTAGAAAAAGAAACTCTATTCAGAGTGACTTACTTGAGGGTGGGTAGTAGGGGGATAAAACACACACATACTGAGGCCTCAGAACCCTTAGCGGTACTTCTATGCATTCAGAGATGCCAAACTAGATAAAAAATGACCCCAGCTCAACCTCACCTTTCACCATCTCTCAGTTCAAGACCTTGGTTAGTAAAACAAAAATTAAAAAGCCATCCACAGGCATAAAGAAAAAGTATTCTTTAAAGAGTTCATATGTAATAGACTCATTTTACTCCTAGTATCACAACTCCCCCTGGAGCAAAAAAGTTACACAGTTAAGACAGCAAAAGAGTACAGCTGCCTCTAGAGTGAAGGCTGCTAGCATAAACATCAGCCCTGTATTCTATAACCTTTCAGACCCATGTTATCAGTGGGCTCGGGATTAAACAAAGTTGAGAAAGACTCCTAACTGCATCATGATAGCCCATCGCTGAAGTGGCTATAAAATTTTTGGAGAGAAACATGTAAAGATTCACAAACTAACGAGCATGACTATGCCATCCAATTACCATTTATGACGATGAGGTTTCCCAAAGGCACACAGGTGAGAGCAGCAGAGCCACCCTCGCAGAGAGGATGCGTGTACTGCAGCTTATACACGCCCCCCGACCTCCAGTTCTCCGGCATGGACACAGCTTTGGCTTCAGTCCCCTGGGGAGTGAAATGAAAGGGAAACAAATAATGAAGAACCGTATTACTCTCAAAAAGATTAAAAACCCAAGAGGCCCCTAACTTGTCTACAAATAAGCATTCCATACAGTCCCTTTAATAAAATTTATCAAATCATTAATATTTCTATTAAAATTTAAAACCTCGATAGAAAAAAAGTTACATTATCTGCCACCAAAACTTTTGTTCAAATAGATAAAATAACATCAGAGATAGAGACTGATTTCTCACTTCAAAGTCTCACTTCTCTGCCTAGCAAAGCCGTATCATTATGCACGATCCCAGTTCAAATACCACTTCCTTTGTGAAGCCTTTTTCAAAACAAATCCTTTTTGTCATTCCCATTCTCTCACCCTCTAACATTCTGTTCATATTTCTATTGTTACGTACTTCTATTATGTTATTAATTGTATTATAATACGTTATAATTTCCTTTTTGTTTCTCTCCTCCACTTACAGACTCCTTGAGGATAAGGACTGTCCCAGTATCTTTATATTCTAATTCCTGGCATGACATGGTGCACGTGTTCAATGATCACTGAATTAGTCTATATACTTGTTACTCATAACATGGCCCACAGACCAGCAGCATTGCTATCGTGTAGAGTATGCTCACATAATATCTCAGGCTCCACCCCAGATTTATTAAATCACAATCTGCATTTAACAAGATCCCTAGGTATTCTTAAGCACATTAAAGTTTGAAAAACTTCTAAATGTTCTCCTCTGTGAATCTCTGGCATCCTATATGTGTATGCGTTTCTCCTACAATTTAGCCAATACAGTATAACGGTCTGTATACTTGTCTCTCTCTCCTACTCGTGGACTGTAAGCAACCTGAAAGCAGAGACAAGGCACTGCACCTGACACTGGCAGACATTTATCAAATGGATAAGGAATGAACGAATGAAGGTAAGCAACTACAGCACAAGAACAACGTCCCTCTTCCTAACTGAATCTTACTAAGTTAGTGGCAATTCGTAGAACCACTAACATTAAAAAATAACCTGGTGAGCCATCTATCTAGTCATGCCCAATCCACACGCACTGACCACATTTTACCTACATACGATCACATATAAACTTTTGGGTTTTTTTAAACCATAGTTGCCATCAATTCTATAACACTAACTAAAAGCTGACGAGGAAATAAAGGAGAAAAAAAGAAGGAAAAGAGGGAAGGGAACATTTACTGACTGCCTACTGTATGCTCAGCACTGTGTTCGACACTTTACGTTAATACCCAAACACATTTAATAAAGAAATCTAGAACACCACCCCTTTTCTAATGGGAAACTGTCGCTCTCTGTAGGCTTACCTGAGGTATGTAACCCGACTCCAACATGAGAAGATGTATGGATACTATCAGGGCATCACTGGGGTTAGAACACTCAGCTGACTGATACAGGGTCTCTAATGAATGTGGCACTTGCCCTTCCACCGATTCGCTGCAGAGCATTGGTTCTGAGGGGTAGAAACCTGTGCCCTCTTCCACATCCACGACATCTGGAATTGACTCAGCTTCAAAATTTTGACTAGGCCCTGACTGAAAGGGATAACAAAAACAATGAATTCATTAAACAGACTTTCATTTTTTCACAGTAAATTCTGTATTCAAAGTGAACTGAGATTAGCGCTCAGAGCCAAAGCACATTACTGGGTTCAGAAATGGTACACATTTTCAGCAAGCCCTCCTAAACAAATGAGCCTGCAATCTGCTCCTCCATCCTGAACTCCTTATCTCCATTAATTCTGGCTGATATGCCAAAAACCTGGAAATCATCCTAGACTTCCCCCTCGACCTTATTAAGTGCCACCCCCAATATGATTAGCTCTCAAAGGTCCACTGACTCCATCTCCTAAATATCTCCAAAAATCTGCCCCTTCCTACTCCAGTGGTACTTCAGACTCATTTATCTCCTAACCTCCAGCAACGGCCTCCCCAAGTATACCTTCACTCCTCTTTCTTGTCTTCCAATACATTCCACCCACTGCTGCCAGAGTTTTTTGACAACTGCGAATCCAATTATGTCCCAAGTCCCAGCTTAAACTTTCCAGTACTTCCCCTATGCAGACAGCAGCACTGCCCTAAATTATGCCTTGGAATGTGACCCTAAGTGTTCTTAGGAAAAAAGAGGTCTACAATCAAATAAGTATGGACATGCTGCATGTCATAGCCACCTAACCTTACCCTCCATATTCACAAAATACACTTTGGCATTATAAAGCTCTGAGAAGTCCAATACTAACAGAAAGTGTGCATAACATTTAACTAAGAAACACTATCCTCCTTCCTTAACACTCAGGATCCCCATAACACTTACTTATAATCTCACAAGACAAGTTTTTCATAGAGGCCATGCTGAGAAATTCAGGCTTACAAAATAAAGTCCAAACTCCTAAACTCCTTAGCATACAGGGCCCTTCATCACCTGATCCCTGACTCTGTATCAAGTTCACATTCCACAGTCCCTTCCTCCCCATTCTGGTGTTCCCCACCTCTTCAGGTTATAGACTACCTCTCTGCCTTGCAAAGGCCTTAATTATTGCACTTTATCACACTGTATTGCAACTTTCTGATTACATGTCTATATCCTACCACGACCACAAGCTTAGAAAGGAACAGACTACATGTCACCCATTTTTTTAACACCCGTACAGTACCTGGCACACAGTAGGTACTCAATAAATGCTTGTTGAACAAATGCTGAAGGATAATATCTTACAATTCTTACAATTTCATGTTTTTGATTTCATTGTTTTCTAATTTACACCACACAAAAATTCTGTAAAATAGGTAAGACAGATGACGTCACCTTTTTATACGTACTGTAATTTTGATTCAGATTAAATAACATAATCAAGGTTACCAGCTAATAAAAATTTGAAATAAACAAAGATCTCCAAACTCACAGTTCAGGGCTTTTAGACGCAATACACTGCTTCCGTAAGACTGAGTTACCTATATTAATTTCGCTCAGAAAGACTATTTCCTAGGTATGTGCTCAACTCTTAATGCAAAGCACATGTTTCTTTTAAGTTCGTATTTCCATTAGGAAAGGAACAGAGGAAATTAAAATTACATAATATGAGTGAAACGGTGGAAGAGTGTAAGGGAACAAGAGGTTGTTTCTTTCAAAATCCCTGAGGACCTGAGCCCTGATGGCTTATGGAAAAGATCCAAATTCATTTGTTAAAACCTAGAGGTTGGGCTTCCCTGGTGGCGCAGTGGTTGAGAGTCTGCCTGCTAATGCAGGGGACACGGGTTCGAGCCCTGGTCTGGGAAGATCCCACATGCCACGGAGCAGCTGGGCCCGTGAGCCACAACTACTGAGCCTGCGCGTCTGGAGCCTGTGCTCCTCAACAAGAGAGGCCGCGATAGTGAGAGGCCCGCGCATCGCGATGAAGAGTGGCCCCCACTTGCCGCAACTGGAGAAAGCCCTCGCACAGAAACGAAGACCCAACACAGCCAAAAATAAATAATAAAAATAAATAAATAAAGTAGCTATAAAAAATTTTAAAAAAAAAAAAGGGCTTCCTATGTAGGCCCCCCAGAGTTACTGTCTCTTAGCCTTTAAAAAAAAAAAAAAAAAAAAAAAAAACCTAGAGGTTGACGACACTCCGTATTACCTAAAAACGAGGCTCCATCGTACTTTTGAGAAAGGAGAAACTACTTATTAAAACCACTTAACGCCTAACTAAATTATGAATTACAGGCATAGCTGGAGATACTGCAGGTTGGGTTCCAGACCACTGCAATAAAGTGAATATATCACAATAAAGCAGGTCACACAACTTTTTTGGTTTCCCAATGCACATAAAAGTTATGTTTACACTGTACCGTAGTTATTAAGTATGCAATAGCATTATGTCTAAACAATGTACATACCTTAATTTAAAAATACTTTTTTGCTAAAAAAATGCTAACCATCACGTGAGCCTTCAGTGAGTCGTAACCTTTTTGCAATAGTAACATCAAAGATCACTGATCACAGATCATAACAAATATAATAATAACAAAAAATTTTGAACTGTTGTGAGAATTACCAAAATGTGACACAGAGGCAGAAGTGAGCAAATGCTATTGGAAAAATGGCGCCAATAGACTTGCTCAACGCCGGGTTGCCGCAAACCTTCAATTTGTAAAAAACACAGTATCTGCAAAGCACATTAAAACTAAGTGCAATAAAATGAGGTATGCCTGTATATATGCTCTTTGCTTCTTATACCTAACTTTTGGCCATTTAGTACTTACTGACAGTCGTATGGGAGAGAATATATGTGGGAAAAATATTTTAAAAGGTTACCCTAGACTGATAATGACATGGGAGGAAGATATCAGAATCCCCTGGTGAGCTTATCAAACTCTACTCTCGCTCCATGAGAACCACTGACGTTCTCTGAGCCATCCTGATATGATGTAAGTACTTATCATATTCTTCATGCATGTGGAGATGAGAAAAAATGTTTAGCACCACCTCTCTAAACAGATCATCTGTCATATGTCATTCACAAATGAGTGGAACAAGTATGGAACAAGACCCTAATATTAGGGTCTGATACTTTTTAGCTGATTGGTAAATTATAAAAATCATCCACTAAGTCCCCACTTAGTCCCCACTAAGATTTTACAGTCACCCTATACAAGTCGTAGAATACAAAACAGCATGCTTTTAGAACTGAAATTACTAACATGAGGCAATATTAATGTCTCAAAATTTTCCAAAAGGAAACTAGTAAAGTAACTATCATATACACTACGAAAAGTAAAGGGAATGGATCCTTCTACAGAATCTCTGAATGAGTCTATCATCAAAAAAGATTCAGAAATGTAATTTAAATATCTGACTAAATATTCTTACTCATTCCCTAGATTACTTCTATGAGACAGAATCTCAGAGATACATAATAATTTCTGAAAAGAAAATTCATAAAAATACTTTGAGCTTTATAAAAGCTTTGTAAACTTACTTAATCTCTCTGGATACTATTACTAAAAATCTAGACATAGATGATTTTTATAATTTACCAATCAGCTAAAAAGTATTTTTTAATATCTGTCTATACTTGATGACATGATAGGCACAATGAATACTTATAAATATTTAAAGCCTGCAAAAAAAAAATTAAGTTCACATGATGAATGTACACACACAAAACAATTAACAAGATGGCATATGTACTGGTATTAAAATATAAGTAATAAAGTGATCATTTGTGCCATACAAGAAATCAAAAGGCAGAATAATAAATAATGAGGTGTTTACAAGGCAATAAAGATGATCAATACAAAGAAACTGAAGAAAACTACTGGGCTGCCGTTGGCAGGGCCTTGGAAGGTGGGTAGAGATGCGGACAGGAGAGAGAGGACAGGGAGGGGGTTCCAAGCTGGGTGAGCAGTGAGAGCAGAGAGCGAAGCAGTCACTAGGCTGTGTGTGTGTGTGTGTGTGTGTGTGCCCATGCATGCGCAGGTGTGAGCGTGTGCAGGTGCTGGCTGTGAGAGGGACAGTGAGGAGGAGGAGTCCAGTCTGACTGCAGATGACAGTTTACAGGAGGGAGGAACAGAAACTAGCCCCCAAAGGTTGTGGGGCAACTGCTCAGAAAGCCTTAAAAACTAGGTACAGGAGGACAGACAACATTTTCCTCGTCTGAGACATGAGAGGGTTGAACTAGAGATAGCTGGACTTTTTCAGCTCAAAAATTATGAGCCCAGGTGTACCTATGACACAGAGTTACCTAAGAGCAGGGGAACAACATAATCAAAAATGTGCAGGAAGGGGCTTCCCTGGTGGTGCAGTGGTTAAGAATCCACCTGCCAATGCAGGGGACACGGGTTCAAGCCCTGGTCCCGGAAGATCCCACATGCCACGGAGCAACTAAGCCCGTGCACCGCAACTACTGAGCCTGCGCTCTAGAGCCTGCGAGCCACAACTACTGAAGCCCACGTGCCTAAAGCCCGTGCTCCGCAACAAGAGAAGCCACCGCAATGAGAAGCACGTGCACCGCAACGAAGAGCAGCCCCCGCTTGCCGCAACTAGAGAAAACCTGCACGCAGCAACCGAGACCCAATGCAGCCAAAAATAAATAAATAAAATAAACTTATTTTTTAAAAAAAATGTGCAAGAAGAAGATGAACCCAGAAAGCAGACTGAAGAACACACACTGGAAGCCTGGAATGGAAAGGAAAAACAGGCAGGGCTTGTTAAGGGGCTGGATATAAGGAGTCAAAAATCATTCCACAGTTTTAAGCGCAGGAAAACAGTACTGCCATTGACAGAGGAGGAGCTGGTTTGGGAAGAAAACATCAGTGCACATATTTTCAAATTTACATCAGCATCTAGAGTCTGAGGTGACAATTTTTTTAATTTTAAAAACTTAAAATACACACACACAGGAATATTACTCAGCCATAAAAAAAGAATTAAATTCTGCCATTTGCAACAACATAGATGGACCTAGAAGGTAGGATGCTTAGTGAAATAAGTCAGAGAGAGAAACACAAATACTCTATGTTATCACTTACAGGTAGAATCTAAAAAATAAAACAAATGAATGCGTATAACAAAACAGAAACAGACTCACAGATACAGGCAACAAACTAGTGGTTATCAGTGGGGAAGGGGCAAGATAGGGATATGGAATTATTAGATACGAACTACTGTGCATAAAATAAATAAGCAACAAGGATATATTGTAGAGCACAGGGAAATATAGCCATTGTTTTGTAATAACTTTAAATGGAGTATAATCTATTAAAAAATTGAATCACTACATTGTACACCTGAAACTAATATACTATTGTAAACCAACTATACTTCAATAAAAATAAATAAATTAAAATAAAAATAAATTTTCTATAAGATTATAATCTGCAGTCTACTGATGACAATTATCCTGACTGGTACAGAATTCAGTCGAGCTATTCAGTATGATTTATCAACTACTCTATTTCTTGTCTTGATTTTAATACCCACCATACTTCCGTCATTCCAGACATCAGATTGGGCTGCCTGTCCTTGGAATGAATCACGCAGTTGTTCATCCTGTATGCTGGACTGACTGGAGCTGGCGGCCAAAGAGGGTTGGTCGTTATTCTGGAGTGAGGAATGCTCTGAATCTGTGGATGAAGGTAAGTTAGGTGCTGCAATGGCATCTTCAAGAATCAAACATATCAAGTCCCCAGAAACAATCCCATATGAAGCCAAGGTCTCTTCATCTCCAGTGAGGGCATCCTTGTTGTTCAATGTAATTGCAAACCGGGTATCAGAACTGCCAAGAAAGATGGATAAGGATAGTAAGAGCTACCTATTACCATTACCCACAATAATACATTTGAAACATATATAAGGTACATGGTATGACCCCAGCAGAACTAATGAAAACAAAACAAAACGAAGATAAGAGGAAAGCCAAAGCTTGGAAAAACTATCAAAATTATTTATTCTTATCACCAAATGCTTAGGTTATAGATTCTAGCCTGGGGGATAGGATCAGTAATTCTCTATCATTAATCCATGTTTTCATCAATTCTAAGATATATACTTTTTTATACTTTGTCATCTTTGAAACAGTATGCTTCTTACAATCGATGACATATCACAGCTTAATGGACAGCATTTTTTCATTTAGTGTGACATAAGAATGTGCATCTCAGGATTGACAGCAACTGAGATTCAATGAAATATAGCCTCTTTAAAATATAAATTATATTACATCATTCCTCTGCTGAGAATTCTCCAATGGCTTCTATTTGACCTTGGAATAGAATCCTTAACATGCCCTCCAAAGCCCAACATCTGACCCACTTCTCCTACCTCACCCATCCTCTTACTAGCTGTTCTCCACTCGACTCATTCCTAAAAACAGATCAACCTCACTGCAGCCTTTGGGCCTCTGCATCTGCTCTTCCAGTTATTCAAATGACTTGAGTCTTTCTCATCATCCAGGTCTCAACCCAAATGTCACCTCTTCAGAGATGCCTTCCACTTGCCTCCATCACTCTATTTCATTCTTCTGTTTTATTTTTATTACAACATTGCTATTTGAAAATATATTTATTTGCTTATCCGCTCTCTTCCCCACCCCTACGACTAGGATTTAAGTTTCATGAGATGGGTACCTTGTCTGTCTAGTTCAAAACTGTATCTCCAGCACTTGGCAAATAGAAGTATTTGTGGAATGGATGCAACCAATAAACATTAGATGGAGAGATCAAGATGAGGCTGAAATCAGGGCTAATTAACAATATCCTTCCAGGACAGTTAGCTTATGGTTCCAAAATACTAGACCCATGTCCTAAACGAATATTCATAATCACAAAAAGTCAGATGAGTGCATGTAGACTGAGTATAAATTCATCCCTCCTACTGATAAGTTCAACCTTCTTACTGAGCACCAGTTATAATGTCTTTTATATGGAAGACAACACAAATCCAAAAACCCAGTGCTAAACAAGCTAAGAGCTCAAATTAGTCTGAAGCAAGGAACTCCCATCCTTTCTGCATCGCAGATTATCTGACCTTGAGAGAACAATCATCATTTCATTACATAGTGGTGAAGAATAATTAACAAACCACTGCATAACATTTTATAAGACATTTACACTCAGCAATGCTAACTTCATTAACTATTTGAGAGGTTAACAAAGGATGAAGTCTGTCGAAAATCATGTTCTGTTTATTTGTTCTTAAAATGCTACATTTTCAAAAGTGCTCCCCATAATTCATTAATGTTTTTTCTTGCACATATAAATACATTTTTCTTACCAATTAGTGTCTTTGGTAGAGAAATTACTGAAGCTTTAAGAACTACTCCTGCTTATTAGAAAGTAAGTAGCTATGCCTCTGTTTTCAAATGTTTTGATAAATGTTGAAAATCTGCCAACTACCCAGAAAAACAACATCCCATTTTTAGCAGAAAAAAAGAAAAACACCTCAAATGAACTATGTTTTTATGGATCATTTGTCACAGCACAAGGTTGTTTTTTTTAATGGTATCTAGCACAATGTTCGTTCAAACATCGATTTGTAAAAAAGGTAAAGAATTGTCTGCTTAATAAAATGTCGGCCTCCCCTTTAGAAAAAGGGAAGAGCTATTTCTAAAGTAATATATGGTTTTCCAGGAGAGTGGTTAAAAATTGATCCTGTTTTCTGAAACTGTGAAAAAAAAATAATAATTTCATCAGGAAGTGCCACCCTAGAAACTCCAGGCCTTTGAGAATTATTTTATGACAATCCCAGATCCACTTGCTCAGCAAGGACACTTTAAAAGTAATAATGTCATATGGACACATTTTTAAACTGCCCATTTATTATAAAATGAACATACTTTCAGAAGAATGAATTTACTTTCACAAGCTGAAGCTTAACATTCCTTCCAGTTAACCAGCCTCGACTGTAAAAACAAAGCTGAAAGAGAAACTAACTTGGGCTCTTGGGTAAACAAAGCGTAGTATTAGGTTTCGCATCCTTTCTAGAGTGTCCCACCTAATTAAAAAATAATAAAATATATATACATATATATGAAAATACTTTAAAAAGAGAAGTTAATTTTGACAATTTGTGGTGGGGTAATGATGCCAGCATACAAAACACTTAGGTTTAACACCAAGAAAAAAACAACAGGCATGTCAGTTAATATAATGCCTAAAAGGAGTTATGTCAATACCTCGTTTTCTGTATTTATGTTTTTAATTTGGAGAAAAAAAGGCTTACTTTGAATGTAGTATTGTCTTAACCTGAAAAATGAAAGGGTGAGACGTTCATAATACGGCCTCATTTTACTGAATTCCCTAAAAATAAAATGTAAGTTGATAAAAGTCTTATGAAAGGAACCACTTAATTAACAGAAAGGTTTTCTTTTGAAGAATTCATCTAAAAAGCCCCAGAGAACATCTTTTTTATTTTTTCTCAGCACACTCAAATTCCAAATTCGGTAGCTCAGTATTTGAAGAGGACCACCCTTACGTCTGTCCCTCTACTCCCAGATTACTGTCCCCAGGATACCCTTTTGGAAACAAAGCAGCCTCAACTGCAGCCCCATAAATAACAGAATTTGATCCATTACTTCTCAATGTCACTGCCCCCAAACTGCAAGCTCTCCAGGGTCATCATAAGGCCAACGTTTTCCATAGTTTTTATCCAAAAAAAAAAAAGCAACATCTTGCCCAGGAAAATATTATTATTTAAAACAGACCGACACACTGCACTTTGTAAAACTGCAGCTGGGAAGTCAAAGTGCCCACAGCGGCTCCTGGCACGTAAACACTTAACGGAGTCTTAAGGTGACTGCAGCCTGAAAGCAGCGGTACCAGGTTACAGGTGGCCTCGGATGGAGGGCAGGTTTCTAACTCCTTCTAGTACTTTCCAAACTTTTTCACTGAAATACTCCGACAGCTGGAGATGGTGAACTTAAACCCCTGAGAGCCTGGAAAGGTTTAACCCAAGCCAAACCCATAATTTCCAACCTTACATTTCAAAGGACGTGAGAATTTTGCATCCTAGCCTATCCCTAGGTTCGTTTACTGCAAACACGGAAGCGAAGGCTCACCCTGGAGGGGATCGGAGCCCCCGAGACGGCGGGCCATGACCTCTGGGAGCCGGGACCCCGCACGCTGCAGCCCCAGCGCCCGCTCGCCGCCCGGCCGGCGCGTCACAGTCCAGGGCCGCGGGCCCCGCGACGCCCAGCTCGCCGCCCGGCCTCACGTGACAGCCCGGGGCGTGCCCGCGCCAGCCGGCGCTCCTCCCCGACCCGCCGCGCGCGCCCCCGCCTCTGGCGTACCTGTACCCCCAGGTGGGCAGCAGGGCCTCTCTCAGGTGCGCGCGTAGCTGCCCCAGCGTCGGCTCCGCTTGGGGCATCTCCAGCGGCCAGGTCCGCTTCTGAAGCCGGACCCGCAGCTTCATGGCGGCCGCAGGAGGGCCCAGGGGCTGGGACCCCGAGGCGGCGAGGGTGACGACGGCGCGGCCGGTCAACTCCCGCCTCAAGCGGCGGCGGCCCCGGAGCGGCGACTGCCGGAGCTATGGGGATGCTGAGGTGTAACGGCGTGAAGGCCCCACCAGGCCGGTCTCTGGAACTGAGCGCCCCACCCCGTCTCTTGAGGGCGCCCCCTGGAGCCCACCCCGCGAGCAGGCTGCTGGTGGCCTGCGTGGAGCCAGGCCGCTCGGGAACTCGCGATCGATGACTCGGCGCGCGACAGCGCCCCCTGGGAGCCCGAGGAGCACACTGCGCAGGCGCCCAGACTGCAGCAAGGCGCGGGGATCGCGGCTCTTCTGCTTGTTGCTGTACCACCTCTTTCCAGTTGCGCCTGGAGAACGTTAACGCTGAAAGGGATGCTACACGCAAAACTACTCGCCACTCCGCAAGGCCCAGGTGTACCTGGTTCTTACCCATTTCCTCTTTGGCACCCGGCTCCAGCACCATACGCTCTGAGAAACCTTAGGTTGAGCCCAGGCTCTGGTAGTTTCTCCCGTTACAGCAAAATTAAAACAGCTTGTAGTCAGTGATCTGTGTCGAAGAGTATATTAGTAATCTGTCGCTGCATAACAATCACCCCAAAGCTTAACAGCTTAAGACAACAAACATCTATTGTCCCACAGATTCTACAGTGCAGGAGTTTGGGCGTGGCTTGGCTGTTTGGTTCTGTCGTGGTCTCTCATGAGATTACAGTCAAGGTGTAGGTCAGGGTTGGAGTATCTCAATCACATGACTGTTGGCGGAAGCCTCGGTTTTTCACTGCATGGACCTCCCCATCGGGCCACTTGGGTGTCCCAGTGACATCCTCACTTCCCGCAAAGCCGGTGATCCCAGGGAGACCAAGGCAGAAGCCACAATGTCTTTAATGATCTCATCTCAGTAGTCACACACCATCACTTCACTCACATTCTATTGATCACAATCCAAGCCTTCAGTGTGGGAGAATCAACACAAAGGGCTGAGTACCAAGAGACAGGGATCATTGGGGGCCATCTGGGAGTCTGGCTACCACAGAGGGCCTGGCAATAATGATGAGGATGATGACTTAGGTGAGGAAGAAAGTTTCATCAAGTTTCATCCTTGTATGATGACCATTTTCCAAATCATAAAAGAGTTGAATAAAGTTTCTCCCAATAGGTGGCAGTGCTTGTCCACATTGACCTTCATTCATTAAATAAGTATGTATTGATCACCTGCGTTGTGCCAGATATTGTCCCAGGTGCTGAGAAGACATGTGCTTACTCGTGCAGAGCTTACAGGTAAGTGAATCAACTCTTGTGTTAGAGCATAAAAAGTATCTTGTTTATGATAGAGATAAGAACAGCCCTGGGGACTGGGGTACATAGAGAAGGGTTGCTGTGCCAGGAGGGTTCTTGAGTGGCAAAGCAATACGGAATTGAGGAAGGGTGACAGGACCAGGGTGGCTCGATGTGGCCAGAGTGGACACGGTGGCTCAACATGGACAGAGTGGGTAGATCCCAGATAAAGAAGAGCCTCGAGCTAAGCAAAGGATTTGGGACATATTCTAGAATGTATGGGAAGCCACTGATGAGTTTTAAGCAGGGGAGGCTTTATCTATCAGGGTTCTTAGTTCTGAGCAATAGAGGCTGACTCTGACTAAGCAGAAAGAGAGCATATTAAAAGGATACTGGATAGCTCGGGGATTCTGGGGAAGTGACTCCAAGTTAAGCTTCCAGGAGTGCCGCTCAGAAGCACGCTGAAGAACTGGCCTGATGAGGAAACGATCATGACTGGGATTGCTGCTGCCACCCTACCCAACCCTGGAGGAAGCTGCTGTCACCGCTGCCAGGAACCGCTGAGGAATGGCTGCCACCTTCAAATGCCACATGTTTTTATACCAGCAAAATGCCAAGCTTCCAAAAGGGCCTGTTTCCTTACCTTGCTCACTTCTAAATCAAAGGCTCATGGGCTGCATCTGATTGAGGGAAGAAACTGAGACCTGGCTGCAAAGGAGGCTGGAATTTAGGGTCTGAACTCTTTCCTGGAGGAAGTGAGACTTATAATAGTCGGATTTCCCCAAATGTAGGAAGGCTGTTCAAAAGATGATAGGAGGCCATGAGTCTGACAGGTGTATACCACAAGGGGCATGGGTCAGATCTGAAGTGTGAATCTATCACTGGTAGAATATGGGAGATGTATTAGGTCAGGATTTCTCAACCTCAGCACTGTTGACGTTTGGGCCTCACAAGTCTTTGCTGTGGAGAACTGTTCTGTGCCTTGTAGGATATTTAGCGCCATCCCTGATGTCTATCAGCAAAATGCCAGTGTAGCCACACCCCCTCAGTTGTGAGAACCAAAGATGTCTCCAGACTTTGCCAAGTATCCCCTAGGAGGAGAATTGCCTTGAAAACCATTAGATTAGAGACCAGCCCAGTTAGGAGGCTCTTTTGGTAACTGAGAGAAGAAGGCACTGGTGGCATGACAGTGGGAATGGAGACAATGGGATGGGCAGGGAAGATATTTCAGAGACAGAAATCACAGAACCTGGAAAATGGCTATATTTGGAGGCTGTGTCAGCATATAGCTTTAGCTACTTGAACAGAGATCTGAAATAACAGTGACCTAAGCAAGATATAAGTTTATTTCTCTCTGAAATAATATTCTTGGAGGAAGTAGTGCAAGGCTAATATGGTGTCCATCTTTAGAGACCATCTACCACAGTCTACCTCTTACTACTACATAAACCTGTAAAAATGAAATAGTAAAAAATAATATTATCAGGCAAGTATTCTGTAAAGATTCAGTGAGATAATACCTTTTGGTTTTTGTTCTAAATTACTAAGCCTGTGGTAATTTGTTAGGACAACAATAGAAAACTAATCCACCTGGGATCTTTATCTCAATCCTTTGCCCAATAGAGTGTAACCACTGGGATGGAGGAAGTAATCCAACCACAGGAGTGAAGGAGGGTCCTGGAAGAGAACCAGAGCATCTCCAAGGCACAGCCAAGATTTAAGGTACTCTGGAGGACAATCCTTCAAAACCTCAGAGGTCCATGAGAATGTTATATACCCCTTCTCTCAGCTGTCTCCCTCCATGAGAATTTGTTTTTCTCTTTTGCAGGATGTCACCTTAATGTCTGCAAGCAACAGGCACTGCAACTTTCAGAGAGTTCAGAAATTTATATTTCTTTTTTTTTTAATGGACCATTTCATAGAATATTACAAAGGGGTGATGTCACTCTTCCTTGGGAATCCATTCATTGGTTCTCTGTAGGCTTTTTTTTTAAATTGAAGTATAATTGATTTACAATGTTGTGCCATCTCTGCTGCACAGCAAAGAGACTGAGTTATACACATATATACATTCTTTTTTTATATTCTAGGGTTTTTTTAAATAAATGTTTTATTTTAGAACAGTTTTAGACTTACAGAATTATTGTGAAGACTTATATACCACATACCCAATTTTCCCTATTATTAACATCTTAGATTAGTATAACACATTTGTCACTATCAATGGATTAATATAGATATCTTTATTAACTGAAATTCATACTTTATTGAGATTTTCTCGGGTTTTCCCTAGCGTCCTCTTTCTGTTCCAGGATCCCATCCAGGATGTCACATTACATTTAGTAGTCATGTCTCCTAGGCTCCTCTTGGTTGTGACAGTTTCTTAGACTTTCCTTGTTTTTTATAACCTTGACAGTTTTGAGGAGTACTGGTCAGGTATTTTATATAGTGTTCCTCAATTGCGATTTGTCTGATATTTTCTCATGAAAATATCACGACTGAGGTAGTGTGCTTCTGGGAAGAAGACCACTGAGTAAAGCGCCGTTGTCATCACATTATACCGATAGTGCATGCTCTCAAGGTGACTCCTCACATTTGATGTTAACCCAGATCACTTGGCATCTCCCCTGTAAAGTTTCTCCTTTTTTCTCCTTTTTATGTTGTACCCTTTAGATTAAAATCACTCTGTGCAGCCCACACTTAAAGAGTAGGAGTTATACCCTACCTCTTTAGGGGCTGAGTATCTATATAAATTACTTTAATTTCTACACAGATTTGTCTATTCTCTATTTATACAGTCATTTATTTATATCAATTTAGACTTAATTTATTTTATACTTTGGCTTATAGTCCAACACTACTCCATTTATTTTGTTGCCAGATTGTTCTAGCTTTGGCCATTGGGAGATCTTTCAGTTGGCTATTTGACATCATTGAGGATTTTTTTTCATTTGTTTTGTTCCGTTTTTGAGCATTTTCTTCCTGGCACTGTAAGATGCTCCAGGATCATTTTGTGTATATCCTGTGCCAAACCCAGAACCAGCCATTTTCCCAAGGAACCCTAGTTCCTTTTTATTGGAAAATGGTATTAGAAGCCAAGATCTGGGGCCAGGTGTGTCCATTGCTATTGGGGTGGTGTTGCTTCTAGCCCTTCTCAGCTGACAGAGCAAGGAGATACCTACCGGTGTATACTGTTTCTATACGTAACTGTCCATGTCTGTATTAAGCTAAGCGTGAGTTCATTCTGATGTTTTCAACTCTAATCCATTACCACATGGATCAGTTCTGGCCTCCTCCCTTGCTCATCTGTAACCTCTGGCCTCCACCATCTACCATCTATTTACTTAATTGTTCAATTCCAGTGGACAGATATAGTGGTTTCAGAATTGTGAACCCATACCCCTGTGGGAAACGACATTATTAACTAGGGTACAGTGCTTAAACAACAGTTCCTGTTGCCTTTAGTCTTACAGACTCCATTCACTCCTGAAGTTACATAGGTCAGTACCTTATTCCCCCACCCCCCTCAGCAAGGTTGTTTTGCACATTTGTACTACATTTAGATTCTTTTGTCACATTCCGCATACCATCCTGGATCCCTCAATCTTCTAAGTGATTTTTTCAACACATACATTTTTTACATATATTAAGGTTTACTCTTTGATCTGTAAAGTTCTATGGGTATCAACAAATGCTTACTGTCTTGTTTCACCATTATGATATCAGACAGAATACTTTCAGCAACCTAAAAAACCCTTTGTGCTTCAACCTCCTCGACCACCACCAACCCCCGGAAATCACTGACCTCTTTACCATCTCTTGAGTTTTGCTTTTTCCAGAATATCATATAATTGGAATCAGTTATGTATGTAGTATTTTATGGCTTCATGACATGCTTCTTTCACTTAGCAATATGCATGTAAAATTAATCCATGTCTTTTTGTGGCTTCATAGCTCATTTCTTTTTAATGCCAGATAGCATTCCACTCTATGGATGTACCACAGTTTATTCATTCACCTATTGAAGGACATCTTGGTTGCTTCCATTTGGGGGCAATTATGTATAAAGCTGCTAGAAACATTTGTGTTTGTGCAGGTTTTTATGTGGACCTAAGTTTTCATAATAAACACCTAGGAATACTACTGCTATGTCATATGGTAAGACTAGGTTTAGTTTTGTAAGAAAGTACCAAACTTTTCCAAAGTGGAAAACATTTTTCATTCCCATCAGCAATGAATGAGAGCTCCTACTGCTTTGTATCCTCACCATCAGTTTGTATTGTCAGTTTTTTTAAAAAAAATTTAGCCATTCTAAGAGGTGTATAGTTGTATGTCATTGTTTTAATTTGCAATTTCTAATGGCAATGCCAAGCATCTTTTCATATGCTTATATGCCATCTATATATCTTCTCTGGTGAGGTATCTGTTCAGATCTTCTGCCCACTTTTAATTAGGCTGTTTGTTTTCTTATTGTTGAGTTTACGTTAGTTTTCTGAATGTAAATCAAATTTCGGTGCATGACAAAAACCCTTTATAATCTCGCTAGAAACCTCTTTCTTCAATCTGCCCAATGATCCCTGAAGACTACTCACACTGCACTACTCCAAAAAGCCCCTCCCCCTCCCCTTTATATCCTCTTGCACCAAGTCAGTTTGCCTCTGTGCTTTTTACACATGCTTATCCTTCTACCTGGAAACCTTTCCTACCCTTCTTTAAGCAGAGTGTGTTGCTCCTTCCTTTTGCTCTGAGAGCACTTGGAACATCCTTTTCAATGTTAACCATCCCATCATAGTGCAATTATTTGTGCACCAGGCTTTCTCTAATCCTAGGTTATGAGTCTCTCAAGGGGAAAAGGCAGGTCTTATCCATCTTCAACAACACTCAACCCCCAGCTCCAATGTGAGGGCTGGTTAAGCAAGATTCAGAATGACATAAAGATACCCATGCTTATCTCTGAGTTCTTCATGTATCTGTTTGGAAAAGTAAGATCCTCATTCTGTCTCTACCAGAGAAAGTCAGGTTGGCCTTAGTTTTGGTGTTTTCTTACAAATCCAATCCATTTTCTTGAATCTTGAGTTTTAATCTACATACCAATAGTTCTCGCCCTTTAGGGTGTCTCAGAATTACCTGGAGGGTTTTTTAAAACACGGATTGCTGAATCCCACCTCCAGAGTTTCTAATTTAGCAAGTCTGGACAGGAGCTTGAGAATTTGCCTTTCTAATGATTTCCAGGTGATGCTACTATGAAACCACACTTTGGGAACCACTGGTTTATACCATGTGTTCTTGCTGTGGTTGTTCTAGGTTTTTCTAACACTTAGAAAAGACTTTTGAAGTAGCTGTGCTTGGTGAGAAATTGAAATGGGCTTTTAAAAATGTTGTGAGTTGAAATTAGAACCATACAAGTTAGAAAAAAAAAATCTTCAGTAGTTGTTGAAATGATTAAGACTCTATCCATGGACCAAATGAAGATGTCTGGAATGTATTGAAAGAAAGAAATAAAAATATCCTTGGAAAGCAAACTAAGAGGAGGCACACAGGAGACAGGGACAAAGTGGGTGGAGGACATTAAGGATTTTCACAGTTTGATCTGTAAACTTCAGTATTGTTTGAATCTTTTACCAGGAGAATGTTATTCACATATTTATTGGGTGATTAACAAAAGTATTATTAGGAATACTAGAATCTGATCCTTAGGAGGAGTGACATTTTCTACTGCAAGAGCTAGATAGAATACTTTAATATACTTTATTTTCTCGGTTCTCAATAAAGGCCTATCAAGGGACATTTGGCATAGTCTGGAGACATTTTTGTTACCATTCGGGTAAGAGAGAGTGGTGCTAACATCAGGGTATAGACCAGGGCTGCTGCTAAACATCCTACAATACAGAGGACAGCCCCCTAAATCAAAGAATGATACGACCAAAATGTCAATAGCGCCAAGGTAGGGAAATCCTTGTCTAGTGGAATTGGGCTCACACCAGTGATTCTCAGACATTTCAGAGATGTATCACACTATCTTGTTTGCTTGGTTCCACAATATTTCTCATGTCTCATAAAACTTATATGAAAGTACATTTAAATTTTGGCATGAATTTAAATTCACTTTGAACTGCAAAAAATAAAAAGTAACTCCCTTTTAAATAACCAACAATAAGTGAAGGTTTAGTGGGTAAGTGGGGTTGTTTATTTTTCAAAACCAGGAGGGAGTCACTGCCATAAACCATTCCAGAGTGTGATTGGTGGGAGAGGCCATGGTCTGAGTCAGTCATCAGTGTCCACCCAGAAACATCATCACAGAGACATCAGGGGAGTATGGCCTGGGACCGAGCTGGGAAGAGAGGGAGAAATGCTGCCAGGCAATAGGGTGATTCTGCCAGATGTCTCCCTAGTGCTTCCAGAGCGAACTGTAGAATCACTCCTCTCTCTCAAGAGCCACACTAATTCCAGGCAGTTTCCTCTGGTCAGTAATAAACTAGCAATTTCAAACAAACACATATATCTATGTTACTCAGATTCAATTAGCAGCTCAGAAAACCAGATGTGTTGCCTAGCAACAGCATCCTTCTCTCTCCTCACCTTCCACATCCCATAGACTGTGGGTTGCCGTTTTGTGACCTTCCTAAAAAAGGCAGTTTAGCATAGTGGTTAAGAGCCTCCCAGAAGTAACTTAACCATAAAAGTAATCTTAACCATAGTGGTTCCTAGACTCCCAGAAATGGAACACCTGGGTCCTGAATCCTGGCTCCACAAACTAGCTGTGATGCCTAAACTTAGGCAAAATTACTTAACCTCTCGGTTTCCTTATCTATAAAATGGAGATAATATTATTACCTCGAACAGTCTTGGTGGGGATTTAATGAGTTCAAATACAGATGATGCCCAGAGCATAACAAACACTCAATAAATGTTAGCTCTTATTTTTCTCTACCTCTTATATCCTTCTTCAGGGTTTCCTTTTAACCAGATTTCATCAACACAAAATGTTGGGGGATGGTGAGGGGTGGGAACTCACAGTATCTTTTGCCCTAAAACTGCTTTATCTGGCTCATCCCCCCGTATACACAGAATCCCTGCTCCCTCCCACTTTTGTCTCCCACAAAGAATAACAATTTGTTTCCAAGCTCAGAAAAAGTCTTATATTCAGATAGCTTCTTTCTATACAGGAATAGCCCAGACAGTCTAGAAACCAAGAACTAGGATGCTCCGTTCCTGTATCTTGACATCTTTCTTTAATGAAGATTTTAGCTAGTTGATTATAATTTTTCTTTTGGAGTATTAATTAAAGGTGCCCCTTGATCTGCAGAGACTAATGTACTGTCAGCCGTTAATAAGTGAAATAATTAATCTTGCATTCTAGATTGTCATCGTGGGTAGGCGGGATAAGTAGGAGTTCCCAGCAAATCTTTAGTTTAATCTGAAAAACTAAAATAAATAACGCAACTGGATATAGTGCTGCTGGCTTTTGTTGTTTTTAATGACAAATTTGGCAAATTTACCCAAAAACAATTCCTTGAACGGAAAGTAAGGCTTGAATTGATTTCTAAGGCCCCTTTCAAATAAAATAAAACAGACCAGCTGTAATCTCTTCTTCTATCTTTATTTCTTTTTTTTTCAATGTTTTATCTTTAGCATTTTTTTTAATGTTTATTTATTTATTTATTTATTTATTTTTGGCTGTGTTGGGTCTTCGTTTCTGTGCGAGAGCTTTCTCTAGTTGCGGCAAGTGGGGGCCACTCTTCATCGCGGTGCGCGGGCCTCTCACTATCGCGGCCTCTCTTGTTGCGGAGCACAGGCTCCAGACGCGCAGGCTCAGTAGTTGTGGCTCACGGGCCTAGTTGCTCCGCGGCATGTGGGATGTTCCCAGACCAGGGCTCGAACCCGTGTGCCCTGCATTAGCAGGCAGACTCTCGACCACTGCGCCACCAGGGAAGCCCTATCTTTGTTTCTTAAACTTCAATTATCCGAGCACCTTTTCCCAAAATTATCCCGTGTCCCACATGAGCTGTACTAATTATTTATTTTTCGCCATAAGTCAACCCAAATCTTAAAGTGTATGTAAATTTGTTTGAAAGGAAAAGCTATATAAAGGGAAAACTTTTGTTAATTTCCAAATAGAGGGTAAATGTAAAAAGTAAATATGAAAATTAAACTTTGTACATTTCTTTAAAATAACAGTTGTTTAAAATATCTTTTAAATTATTAATTGAAAATAATAATGGGGAAATACAAGTAATAATGCATCTAATTTATTGACACTGTAGGAAAAATTTAATATGTGCTAGTTCACTTAGTTTAATTTTTATAATGACTCTTCAAAGTAAATGTGATCCCCACTTTTACAGAAGATTCTCTGAAACCCAAAGGAAAGAAATAAATTGCCCAAGATCCCAGAGTTGGTGTGAACAGGGCAGGTCCATGTGAGGCCAGAACTCTCAAGGACTGCAGGATGGGGTTCCCCCTGCCATTTTAAATCCTCTCCCCTCTCCTTCATCCAGGCCACCCTTCCCAAGATCTCTCCTGAAATCCTGTGCCAAAAGTCCCAAGATACACAACAATGACGGGTTTTCACCAAGATGTGGTTGGACTTTCAGGCCTTTTGTGCCAAAAAGAAAAATTAATATTTACATCAGAAAAAAATACTGTTATTTTACAATTTTCAGCTTCCTTTTAAATCGAGCAGATTCTTATGCAGCTGGCTAATGAGTATGAGATGCAAACAGGAGGCTGGGCAAGAGCTATTTCTGACAGAGAAAAGAAAAGGGGGTGGGAGAGAAGTGGGGGAGCAGGGGAGGAAGGTAGAGGTAAGAAGCTGCTCTGGGGAGGAGAGATGAGACAGAGACAGAGAGAGAGAAGAGGGAGAGAAGAGGGGAGAAGGTGATGCTGCCACCCAGGGAAGACTCAGAGGAAAGGACAGAAATATTTAGAGGTACTTTATGAATTTTTTTCCGTGTGCTGTGTCATGTCATTCATCTTCTTCCATGTCTGGTTCTGGGGTGTTTTTTTCTAATACATTAAAAATAATCACAATACAACATCAAGTGTTTATCTGTGTACCACCTGAAATTATCCCGCACCCATCCTGTAGCACAAGCACCATGGGAAACTACCTCAGATGATCTCACCACTTCTGTGGCTTTTATTCTACCTCTAGCATGATGGCTTGGAAAT
This sequence comes from Balaenoptera physalus, assembly GCF_965194825.1. Lineage (NCBI taxonomy): Eukaryota > Metazoa > Chordata > Mammalia > Artiodactyla > Balaenopteridae > Balaenoptera > Balaenoptera physalus. Next base: position 15,077,127 of record NC_138892.1, read on the forward strand.
TCATATTTCCAGACAACCTCTCCCGGGAACTCCAACTACCCAACTGACGTAGCCATTTAGATGTCTAATATTGTTATTTCTGCTCTTGCTACATTACAGACACACTGGCCCACCTTTGCTGTTCCCTCCACCCTATTCCCTTCAGAGCTTTGCCTGCCTGGCTTCTAATGGTCAGATCTCAGCTCAGATATACCTCCTCAGAGAAGCCTTCCTGGACCATCCTAACAGAAGCAGCACTTCTCCCCCAGTTACATCACCCTACCAATTACAAGACCACCCCATCAACTACATTCCCTTATTTCCTTCATAGCATGTGACAATCTACACATTTTGGTTTGTCTTGTTGTTTGTTTATTTTATATCTCCATCTGCTAGAAGATAAACTCCATGTGGATATGAATTCTGTCTTTTTTACCGAAGAGGAACTTGTACTTAGTAGGTGCCCAATATTTTTGGATTTAATGAATGAATTAATCTTTGATGACTGAGATGACTGACAATAAATGATTCTATGAGGAGAGTGTCTTCAGGCTCCTATCACCATTGATATGGCCACATACTAATGAATAAAGATTTTATAGCACTTTACAGTTTAAAAGCACATTCTCCTAGGTTATTGCTATGGTCTGAATGTTTGTGTCCCTTCAAAATTCATATGCTGAAATCTTAACCCCAAAAGGTGATGGTATTAGTAGGTGGGGTTTGGGGGATTAATGCCTTGTAAAAGAGGCCACAGAGAGATCCCTAGCTCCTTCCACTATGTGAGGACACAGCCAGTGGATCTGGCTATGAATCAGGACGAGGGTCCTAACCAAGATGTGACCATGCTGGCTCCTTGATCTTGGACTTCCCAGCTTCCAGAACAGTGAGCAATAAATCTGTTGTTTATAAGCTATGTCGTCTTAGCTTATACATTTAGCTTAGTTTAGACTGGCCTGTGATAGTTTGATAGCAGCCCAAACAGACTAAGACAGTTATCTGTATCTTTTTTCCTCCAGCACCTATCAAGGTAGATACTAATTTTATCCCCACTTTACCCTTAAGAAAACTGAGGTTAAACAGGTACATATAACTGGAGGTACGCTAGATGAGAAACCTGAAAAGCTGTCTGAAGTATGGACAATGCCAAGCAAACACGCCTGTTGTTCTTCCTAGTTTCCCCGAACTCTCCTGGTTTTAGTACCGAAAATCCTACATCCTGGGAAAACCAGGAAGTTGATCACTCTATCTTAAATTGTAGATTTAAGAACCTTAGATACTTCATGTAATCAGATCCCTGGCCATCTAAAGTTCAATGACTAAAACATGGGGGATGGGAGTGGGGATGACGTTTAGAGACTAAAGACATCAAGTTCCATAATAGTTGATGAACCCACCTAAACTGATTTCAAAGGAATTCTGGGAGAGGAAGTCATTAATAACCTGAAAAGGAGCAGACACTTAGACATGCCATCTGTGGCCCTACCCTGAAAGATAAAGATGGTAACTAGGTCGGCGTGGCTATCAAGCCTCATGCTTTCAGAATGAATCTGATCCACCAAAAGTCCAAAAGGTATTTTGGGCAGTAGCGGCACCACCAACTGCAGGCAACCTGACCAAGGGAAACCAGCTTCCTATCCCAGAAAGGAAAGTTCTTCCTTTTCCAATTCAATACAATTTAACACCTTTTTCAATACATTGGAATTCTTAAGCATTCTGGTGAAGTAGCCATAAAAATTTCACAAGTTGTGTGTGTGTGTGTGTGTGTGTGTGTGTGTGTGTGTGTGTGTGTTAGGGAGATAATTATTGCATAGGTGGCATTGTTTTCTCATCTAGGTAGAGACTGAAGTGTTCATTCAAGTTATTGGGTAATTGAAGTGAAGCAATTATGTATCATATTTTGAAAGAGGCTTTTTAAAAAATCCACCCCTAGATGATTTAGACGTAATTATCTTGTCTTTGCAGCAGCTGAGTTCAAGCCTCAAGTGGAAAGCACATCGACTTCAAAGGCAGAGGGAATCAAAGGTGCTCCCCGGCTTTGGATACTTCCTCTGCTTGAGGTAAGAATCATGAACGAACTTCAGGTCTCTGCCAGTGCACAGTCTCCCAACGGGAATTACCCTGTTGCTGGAGATGACCCAGATCTGGTAGGACACCTTGAACAGGCCCCTGTCACGTATCCTGAATTATTTTTGTCTGCCTAGGTTTTTCTGTTTTATTTCTTTTTTATGTCACTCACACAGAAGACTAACAGCTCTAAGAAAGAAACAAGAGTTGGTTTGGACTACATGTTTAGTTTTGCGTCCTTCAGCAGTGTTAAAAGTGTTGCTCAATAGTCTGGACTTATTTTTGCCTCCATTCCAGTGGGGCACCCAGCACAGAAAATTCGCACTTGTCTCTCAACTGGTGTGGTTCAGATTAAGGAACTGCTGTGATCTCTGTGCTTTGGGACCAGGTCTTAAACCATATCAGTGACCTAGATCCTGCCAAGCAAAGGACCTTCCCATCTGCCTGAATTGTTTAACTTGTTTGTGTTAAGTATAGAGTTTGGGAGATGAGGGAAGACTTGGTGTAAATTTTCAAGGCCCTTGTCATTAGAGATCTTGGTATAACATCAGATGTGAGTGCTGAATCCCTTGAAATATGCTCCAGTTCTGCCCATATTCCATACCTGTTGATATAGACTTTTTACCAATGCTCTTATTTGTCTTAACTGTTAGGTTGGAATATTCTTATAGACTAAGCTTCTTTAAACCAATTGAATTTAATTTCTCGAACTTTGCCTCTATTTTAAAGGCTACATTGCATTCATTCATCACTCCTTTTTAATTTTTCCAGAGTCTGTCAAAGCTCTCCTTCATGAGTGGTAATGGTAAGTTGATCTGTCTCAGGAATTTTCTAAGTTGTACTTGAGTGTTCTTATTTCCGGTCATCAGAATGGCTCAAGTAAGAGCCAACTAATTTAGAAGTGTTATTCTGTCTGGACATTGGTATGGCAATGCAGTGACTTCTGAGGTTTCGAATACTGGAAAGAAGCAATTCCTCAGAAGCAACGAAATAGGTAACTTGCTGGCAGGTTTTTAAATCATCTTGGATTCCTTCTTTTCACAGGCAACTTAACCCTGCCCTTACTTGTCTGCCAAATTACCTAACCTTTTAGGAGTCATCTCCTGGCTTGACAAGTTTCTATTCCTCCCCTGCCCATAAATTATCATCCTACCCAAACAATTCAACTGAAAGTTACATACAATCCGTCCCTTTAGAGCCCAGTAATTTTATTCACTCTTAAAATTTCTAGAGGAAAAATATGTGTTTTCTATGTGCAGTTTTGAGTTCCTGGATCTCCATCAAATCAGACCACTTCAGAAACTTCCTTTAACCAAGAAGTGAAAACAGGTTTTTCGCTGCTGGAAGGGAATTTAAAACTCCATTCGTACCCAAGAAAATACAAAGGCATTTTCACTTTGATGCTTGAAATTTTCCAGATGCTTAATGAATTTTTCCACATATAAGATGGCATCAAGCAACTCCTATTTAAAATTCCTGGATTAAAATGAAAAATCTAGCACTATCAAGTCATTAAATGAAAGAAAACCATAAACACTAGAATTAGGAGCCAGAAGAACAGGTTTGATTCCCAAGAGTCTGACTTACTACGTGATCTTCGACAGGCCATTTGGACTCTCTAAGCTTCTGTGTCCACATGTCTAAAATGGGGGGAGGATGATAGTATTGTCGTGAGTTTTGTGAATGGTGAAGAAATACAAACTTATTATTTTAATTGTTCTTCCATTCACAAGTAATACCTCTGCTTTGGTTTATTGTGCTTTTTCACTGTAGAAATGGAGAGCTATTTATATGATGGCTTGGTTTTCTCATTTCTTTCAACATTTTCTAGAACCTTCCTTAGTTCACCAGAATCTTGTAAGCCAGTCAGTTGGTCAGTTAGCAAATATTTATTGATATATGCCAGGCAGAGACATAATTTCTACCTTACTTTGCATACAGTCTAATGGATATAGACTTTTTGGTCTAATATTCTTTCCCATTGCTTTCCACTACTCTGAAAATGTTTTCCTCTTTTAAAAAATCCCCCTCTTGTGATAACTTATAATGGAAAATAATCATATATGTATGTGTATATATATATATATATATATATATATATATATATATATATATATATATATAAACTGAATCGCTTTGCTGTTCACCTGAAACTAACACAATATGGTAAATCAACTATACTTCAATAAAAAATTTCTCTCTTATGCCTGCCTAGGCAGGACACATCCATTTACAATTCTTTGCCTACAGTGATATTAGCATGACTACACATCAGTATGGCTCACCATTTGTTAAAACGTGGAAATACTTCTATACCAGTTGGTAAATAGCCACTAATCTAAGCCCCAGGAGTGTTCCTCTCACTCCCATAATCCCATCTATCTCTACCTATCCCCCTCTCAAGGACCCTGGACCACTCCCAGGACAACTAAAGGATCAAGGGGGCTTCCCTGGTGGCGCAGTGGTTGAGAATCTGCCTGCCAATGCAGGGGACACGGGTTCGAGCCCTGGTCTGGGAAGATCCCACATGCCACAGAGCGGCTGGGCCTGTGAGCCACAATTACTGAGCCTGCGCGTCTGGAGCCTGTGCTCCGCAACAAGAGAGGCCGCGATAGTGAAAGGCCCGCGCACCGCGATGAAGAGTGGCCCCCGCTTGCCGCAACTAGAGAAAGCCCTCGCACAGAAACGAAGACCCAAGACAGCCATAAATAAATAAATAAATAAATAAAATTAAAAAAAAAAAAAAGGATCAAGGAAGGCCTAGAACAGATGGCAACTGGACCTAACTTCTGCATCCATTCTGAGTATAAGATGTTGTTGATATCTCCCTACCTCCCAGAATGTGGAGGACTTCACGCTTGTTTATCCCACTTCCTCCAGCCCTCAGATCACTCGTTGCTTGATCAGAGACCCTCCTCTCCTACTGGAATTCCTTCCCCTCAGCTCTCACTCTCATTCCTCCGTGCTTTCCTCAGTGTTGTCTTCGCCCTGATGCTGCCCAGCTTCTTCCTGTAGATTGTCCTTTATTACCCAAACCAACTCCATAGAGCTGAGACATCACACTGAATGCATAAGGCCATAGCAGTTTTAAAATATTGAAATACCTCAGTATCTAATAGTAAATAGTCACTACTCAGAGTCCCCCTCCCCAACCCCCCGCATACGCCAACCACACTGGCCACTCCTCCAAGACTTCCTCTGTGCTGCCCGTGATCCGGTACCTAACCTCTCCGATCCTGCTCCAGAACTGTGGCCAACATCTGTTCTGATGGGTGAATGTGCTCCGCTAGTGTATAAATGCTTTGTTAACCACCTCTGCAAAGAACCATAATATAATGTAGAGTGAAATGAGGGCTATTCCTTTACTTATGATTCATTGATTCCTTCTACCAGTACTTACCAATCACACACTGTGTCCAAGACAAGCCAGGCTCTAAAACCTCCAAACCTGACGAGGCCTTTGCCCTCATGGCACTTACATTCTGGTAGGGGAGACAGACAATAAGTAAAAAATAAACATAGATGTGTGAATAAATATATATTTTGACTGAGGGCTCAGAAGGAAATGAGATTAGCTTAGGGAAGTCAGAAATGGCTTCAGAAAGAAGGCTATGGTTACAAAGGACCTTAAGGGTTTCTGCAGGCCTGAGTAAAAGGGAACAGCATAAGCATGGATATTAGTCAGGAAACATGGGGTGAGTTTGGGGACTTGTCTGGACAGGGGTGGGTGGGGGGAAGAATTACACGGAGGAGGCTCCTGGGAGATCAGGTGAGAAATGTAAACAGGATAACTGAGCCAGCCTCTTCTCACACCTGAAGATGGATTTATGTACTACAGAACAGACAAGTCAAGACCCTAATTCTCAACCTCATGGCCCTCTTGCAAAATGCCCTCATGAGCATTCACCAGTCTGAGCATAGGCCCACTGTATGAGTGGGGCAGCTTGTGCACTAGACAAAATGCCAACACAAGGGATGAATGGAGCCTCCTTTTCTCTCCCCACCAAGCTGGATACACTAGTGTGGGATTTTCCTAGAACACTTTCTTCTGGCCCCACTTTGTGCCAGAGGCTGGTATATCTCCAGAGGGCACCTTGTTCTCATTTCACACAAAAGCGCAAGATAGACTAGCAATAGCCCTACTCGGACACTCCCTCCCCTGATCAGACTGCTCTGCTCCTTTCAAATAAATTCTCTGCAACACCCCTTTGTCTGCATTATCCCTTTCCTACCTCTCTGGCCTTACCCGAGAGCACACACAAACCCCTTTATCAAACTTCTTGCTTATCTTGGCCAAGCATAGACCCTCACTCTCTCTCTCTCTCTCTCTCTCTGTGTGTCTCTCTCACACACACACCCCTCTTACAATGACCTTTGCCTTCATCTAGACTGCTCCTGGGTCCCAGCCCCTCTATGCATCCTTCCCTGCCCAGCTGGCCTGACTCCTCGCTCTGTCTAAATGCACAGCTCCTACAGCTTCCTCTTCCCTGACCACACCCACAAATGCTTCCCTGATTTCTTTCATGTTTGTGTGTTAACTCCGTGGGTATCTGTGTGAATGCAGTAAGGATAGCTCACCCAGCTTGTAAACTCCCAGAACTAGAAACAAAGCCTGTAAATGTATTACTCACTCAGCTGTGAGTCTCGTTAAAAGAAACCTATGTCACTGTTGCTGTTGGTACCTCTGCTTCATTCATCAAGAAAGTGGAGTGACATTAATTCATCAAGTCCATTAATTCAATAAGTATACATTGAACACTTACTCTGTGTCAAGTTCTAGGAATATAACAGTGAATAAGATGTGGTCTTTCTCCTTGGAGAAGATGTTTATTAAGTTTTTCCATGTGTCTACTATGTGCCAGGCATTGTACTAGACTCTGGAGTTATAGAAGTAAGATAGACAAGTAAAGACAATCACATTGCAGGATGGTACATATTAAGATCAAGGACTGCACTGAGTACTGTGGAACCTCAGAAGGCATACCTGGCCCACTTCATGGTTTCAAGGAAGAGACATTAATTAATTCATTCAATCAATCAATCAATATTTACCCATTAATTATACTACATAAAAGATGTAGTATATACTACATCTTATAGTAATTAAGTAATTTATGTTAGTAAATTATACTAATATAAAGATGTTAAAGGGGCTTCCCTGGTGGCGCAGTGGTTGAGAATCTGCCTGCTAGTGCAGGGGACACGGGTTCGAGCCCTGGTCTGGGAAGATCCCACATGCCGCGGAGTGACTAGGCCCGTGAGCCACAATTGCTGAGCCTGCGCATCTGGAGCCTGTGCTCCGCAACAAGAGAGGCCGCGATAGTGAGAGACCTGCGCACCTCGATGAAGAGTGGCCCCCACTTGCCGCAACTAGAGAAAGCCCTCACACAGAAACGAAGACCCAACACAGCCATAAATAAAAATAAATAATTAATTAATTTTTTAAAAAAAGATGTTAAAAAAATATTTACCCATTGCCTACTGTGTGCCAGTCGCTGTTCAAGGTGCTGAAGTGATGAAGTCCTTCACCATGAAGCCTAAAATTCCAGTAGGAGAGACAGAAAATAAATAAGAACTGTAGACTATACTAGGTGATGACAAGTGCTTTGGAGAAAAGTAAAGCAAGGGAAGCATGGGGAATATCGAGGTCATGGGGGAGGGTGTTTCGTATAGAGTGGATAGGAGAGGCTTCACTGAGACAACACTCAAGATACCTGAAGAAAGCAAAAGGCCCAGCCATGTGGTTATCTGGAGGGTGACTCTGCCAGGCAGAGGGAACAATAAGTGCAAAGACCTGGGGTACAGCCTGCTTAGAGTGACAGGAAAGATCAAGTCAGCCGGTGAGGCTGGGGCCAGGTGAGCCAGGCGTGTGTGCTAAGGAAGGTCAACGAGGAGGTAGAGGTGTGGGCAGGGCAGGGCCTTGCAGTTGGTGGAAGGGCTTTGGCTTTTATGCTGCGTAAGATGGGGAACCACTGGAGGGTTTTAACGGAAAAGGGGGTAGGGGTGATGAGGTCTGACTTTCATTTTCAAAGGCCCACTCTGGTGTGGAGAATAGCCAGAAGGGGGCAAGGGAAGCTGAGAGACCAGTAAGGAGGCAGTTGTAAACATCCACATGAAATGATACTGGCTGGTGTAGTGGTTGGAGGGATAGTGGTGGAAGAGGTGAGCCTGCCTCCAAGTGCATCGTGTGTCAAAATGGCCTGGTAAGGGGAGCTTTCACAGAGGGAACATTGGAGCTGGCCCTGGAGGATGCGTTCACCAGACAGATGTGGGTATGTGACCCAGAGGCAGAGAGACAGAGAAAGAGATGTATGTGCATGTGTGTTTACATTGGGAGGGTTATAGAAAAAGCCCTCAATCATGCGAGAACTGACAAATTGAAGAATAGCAAATAGCTCAGTGTGGCCAGCTCAGAACACTACCACTTAGACAGGAGGAGAGATAGGAGCTTGGAAGAAGTTTGGAGCCAGTTGTGAACCGCCTTGATTGCCATTCTAAGAGCTTAGACCTGTCTGTCCTTTGGGCCAAGGAGAGTCATCAAGGATCTTTAAGCAGATAAGTGGTTGCCTCACATCCACTGAGACCACCTTTCCAAACTAGACTCATTTGTTCTAAAACTCAAGAATTCCCCCCATCCCACCCCCATTATCCTTCCCAAGCCATACCCAAATTGCTATATTTTTTGTAAGGCTCTTGTATTGCATTGCATTATATCTTACTGTGTTACAATCATCTGTGTGTGTATGTCTGATTCACCCACTATTCTGTGGGAAGCAAAGGTCAGGGGCCACACATAGGTCATCTCTACATCCTCAGCACCTAGAATACGTGCCGGTGTGTTCAATAAATGATTACTGGATGGATGGATGGATGGATGGATGGAGCAAGTTCTGGAAGTAAGCAATGAAAATAAGAAAGCCTAGACATGCTAGATGGATTTGGCCAAAGAAAAAGTTAAGAATAATAAAGGGACTATAAATGTTGACTAATTGCAGATGTGTACAAAGATGGTCCAAGTCCTCTGGGGATGTTTCCTCCTGTGGAATCTCTACATCTCATCCGCTCAGACCATTTACCCTGGAATCAAGGCGAGGGCTACTCAGAGGGCTCTGGACTATGGTGAGTTGGATGCTTTCAGAAGCCAGGCTGTACTCATCCCTCAGGTGTAGTCTGTGACCCAAATCCAGAAGCTCGGATTGGTCTGTCTCATGACTGAGACAAGCTCTACAGTGGGGTGATCCAGAGCTACTAAGATGGCTGGGGGAAAAGTGTTGTCTAAAAAATAATCACCTTAACAATAGGCATATCCAAACATAGGCACAGATTCATATTTTCCCTCTCTCTCTCCCCCGCACATGCATATACAATGAACATCTTAGAGCATATAAAGTACTTGGAACAGAATCTCACAATAGCAAATGCCCAGCAAATATTACCTACTGTTATTTTCACATATGTGAACAGACACCTCCACAGTTGCTAATGCCCCCATGTTACAGATGAGGAAAGTGAAGGACAGAGAGATTTTGTAACTTGCAGAGTCACACAAGCTAGTAAGTGAGTGTTGGGATTCAAACCTAAGCTGTCTGATAGTGCCTTCGGTTCCATCGTTCCATCCTTTACATTCTATCTTTACATCTCCATATTACAGTAGTATTCACAGTATTATAGAGGATAAAATCTGCTCTTCTTAATCTCCAAAAAGGATAGGATAAGTGGAAGTGAGCTTAAGCTGTAAAGGAAGGGGTAAAAGCAAAACTTCCTCCTTGAGAAGGTAAAAATGAAAAGATCATTCTTCCTTACTGTGTGAGTTACTTTTCTCAAGCTCTTTAATGTGGAAGAGGGCTCTATTTCCCCACGAGCTCAGAGAAATGTGTTCTGTGGTGCTATTATATAAAGATGGGTTTATTCCAGGATTAAACAAAAACAGTGGTTGCTAACCTTTTTGGAGTGCTGGGATCCTTTGAGAATCTGATTAAAATGTGAACCCTGAAAAATTTTCCCCTAAAAAATGAGATAGATACTCACACATGTGACCCACTCACAATCTTTTATTAGAATTTCAGGGGGTTCAAGTGTTCCCAACAGTCCATGGACCTCCAGTCCAAAATTCCTGAATTTAAAGAATCTAGGCGGGAAAAAGGACAATGTAGAATAACTTTCTGGAACTGGCCATCAGGCATAGATTCTGGAGCCAAACTGCCCAGATTTGACTACTGGCTCCCCCAGTTCTTAGCTGTGTGACTTAGGCAAGAATTAACCTCTTTGAGGCTCAGTTTCTTCATCTGTAAAATTGGATAACGATGATACTTTGTACTTTTCCTATAACACTGTCCTGTGTTAACATTCTCTCATGCTGTTAGCTCTGGGTTCTTGGACAATTTCACTAGCCTCTCTGAGGACCAGTGTTTTCTTCTGCAAAGTAGGGACAATAATAACCACCTGGTTAGAATCCTGTTTTCTCAGAATCTAAGAGCATGGCTTACTTAATAAATTTAACTTGTGTGTTTAATGATATTATGCCATCATCATCTTTGTTATCAGTAAACATTTTCTTTGGTTGCTTCCCAGGCATTCAAGCTGGGATGGAGATGATTGAGCAAATGGTCAAGAAAAGAAACATCCCAGATTTAAAAGGTTCTGAATCTCTTGAATTTCTGAAAATTGATTACGTGAACTACAATTTTAAAAAGTAAGTAAAAGAGAAGAGCATTTTTAGCAGTGAAATTAATCTTTAAAATCTCAGGGTTGTGGATATGCCACCGTGAGTCCTGGTGTAACACCAGGATGGAGTAGAAGTTAACCAACCTTTGGTGAAAGGCTTATCAAGTAAATCACCCAGGAAAGAGGGGTCATGGAGCTGACACGTGGTGTTTGGGTCAGAACGCATGGGTCCAAGTCACATCCCTGCTGCACACTCGTTGTGCACCTGGCGAATCTGCTCAGGGACTCAGTGTCCTCTCCTCACTCCTAAAATGAGAGCTCTAATTCAGTGCAGATGTCGGCCGTGGGCACCTTGCCCCCAGAATTCTAAATGAAATTCTTGTTCATTCCATTGCTACCCCTACCCCCATAAACTTAGATGCAGAGTTCAATACCAGTGTCACAAACAAATCTGCTCTCACTACATCTTGCCTTATTTTGTAAAGTTTAGTCAAGACTTCAGAGGTCATAGGAGTGGATTACAAGGCACAGGGCTTTCTGCCCTCTTGCTATCTAGACCTCCTCTTCTTCTCTGGAGCAACGTCAGTTTCTTCCCCTGGTCTCATGCATAGCAGTTCCACCCACTCCTGGGTACCAAAGGATCATCCTAAATACTTTTCCAAGTAATTTTCCCACCAATAAACTTCTCTTCCTAAGAAGAATTCTGGTGGCAGCTATAATATTTTCTACCATGTTACAGCAATAAAATCAAATGTCAGAATCTGTAAACAATAAAAAGCAGATCATGTAACAAATGTGAAGATACTTGATAAAACTGAAGCTGCTGAACACTGATTAGTTGATATATTAGTGATAGCATAAGACCATCAGTGTAAGAACAATGGAATTGCCACATTGATCCAGATCCTTGTTTCACCCAGGCAAGAGTTTTGAGATTATATTTATATTGTTACCCACCCTCTCAGATTGGGTGGACCCCAACTGGGTCCTTCTCACGCCAGACGAATGAGACAAGGTTCGGCAAAGCAGAGCAGAAACTTTATTCGTTGATCAAGGAATGGAGAAGGGAGAGCTCGTGCTCTAAAGACACCTTCTCCCCATGGGAGGAAAGTGGGAGACGTTTAAGGGGTAAGAGGCCAGTACATCATCAGAAACTGGGGAAAAGGGCAGAGATTTCCAGGAACAGTGCTGCATGCACAGTCCCTTGTGCCCGGCACTCACTGTGCCTAGCAAAGTACAAGTCCCCTCTTTGGGCGGAGATCTTAGCACAGTGATGAGGCAAAGGCAACTTTTGGGCACTTCTAGGTTTCCTTGGCACAGACACTGCTCTTGCACTCAGGCTGGAACTGATTCAGGGCCGACGACTGTAGAGTTTCTTTTGAGGTGTAACTGATAAACATCTTTGACAGACATCAGCTGTTTTGGAACAAGAATAGAAATAGGTTAAAGCAGAGATCTTTCAGCTCCCTGGGGTATGTAAGGGTGATGGTACGAACTAGGAAAAATGTTCAGCTGAATATAACAGAAAATTAGAGTGACTTAGATGAAATAGGGGTTCATTTTTGTCTCACAAATAATAAGCTCTGAAGAAAAATCGTACAGATGAACCTATTTGCAGGACAGGAATAGAGACACAGACATAGGGAACGGATGTGTGGACACAGTGGGGAGGATGAATTGGGAGATTGGGGTTGATATATGTGCACTGCCATGTGTAAAACAGATCGCTAGTGGGAACCTGCAGTATAGCACAGGGAGCTCAGCTCGGTGCTCTGCGGAGACCTAGATGGATGGGATGGGGTGGGTAGTGGGAGGGAGGTTCAAGCGGAGGGGTATATGTATACATATAGCTGAGTCACTTCATTGTACAACAGAAACTAACACTACATTGTAAAGCAACTATACCCCCCCCAAAAAAATAGTTGAAGAATCCTATTGAAGCCCCACAATTTCATCAGAATACAACTGTCTTGTATTTTTCTGTTACCCCATCCTTAACTCTGGCCTCTGGCTTCGGTTGCCTCATGGTCTAATATGACAGATGCTCAAATTATAATACAGTCAGCCATTCAACAAGGATTTGTTGAGCACCTACTGTGTACTAAGGCTTTGTTCTAGGCATAGGGTATAGTGTAGTGAATGACACAGATATGCCTTTAGTGTCCAGTGAGAGAGACGAACATTAAATATATATTTACAAATCTAATGATTTAATTACACTGTTGATAATGCCACAGCAGAAAAATCCAGGGTGATTCCTGTAATATAAAGTGAAGGTAAAGATGAGGAGAAACAGGTATTCCCATGCATTGCTAGTGGGAGCAGATAAACTGGTACAATAATTTCAGACCTGTGCTGTTCAAACAGGACCTGCTAGCCTCATGTCACTATTGAGCACTTGAGGTATGATTAGTGCAACTGAGTACTGGATTTTTAATTTTTTTAATTTCAGTTTTAATTTAAAAACTCACATGATTCAGTTACTGGAGAACTTTTAAGTCTGGAACAATTTGAGTATGTAAGTTTACTCTTTCAATTGAAAATTTTATCAACTGTAAATACAGGTCAAGAATTTCTGATGAAAACGCAATATCTAGATTGAGGTACATCATGAATATAAAACACATACTGTATTTTGAAGGTTTATTTTTGAAAAAGGAAACTAAAATATCTCATTAACAATTTTTATATTTATTACATGTTCAAATTATAATATTTCCCATTTTTAATGTGATTAGATAGTTAAATTACATATATGGCTCACATTATATTTCTATTAGACAGTGCTATTTTAGGAGGTGATTTTTTTTTTTAGTTGTTTGTTTGTTTTTTTTTATACTGCAGGTTCTTATTAGTCATCAGTTTTATACACATCAGTGTATACATGTCAATCCCACTCACCCAATTCAGCACACCACCATCCCCACCCTACCGCAGTTTTCCCCACTTGGTGTCCATATGTCTGTTCTCTACATCTGTGTCTCAACTTCTGCCCTGGAAACCAGCTCATCTGTACCATTTTTCTAGGTTCCACATACATGTGTTAGTATACGATATTTGTTTTTCTCTTTCTGACTTACTTCACTCTGTATGACAGTCTCTAGATCTATCCACGTCTCAGCAAATGACTCAATTTCGTTCCTTTTTATGGCTGAGTAATATTCCATTGTATATATGTACCACATCTTCTTTAACCATTCATCTGTTGATGGGCATTTAGGTTGCTTCCATGACCTGGCTATTGTAAATAGTGCTGCAATGAACATTGGGGTGCATGTGTCTTTTTGAATTATGGTTTTCTCTGGGTATACGCCCAGTAGTGGGATTGCTGGATCATATGGTAATTCTCTTTTTAGTTTTTGAAGGAACCTCCATACTGTTCTCCATAGTGGCTGTATCAATTTACATTCCCACCAACAGTGCAAGAGGGTTCCCTTTTCTCCACACCCTCTCCAGCATTTGTTTTTTGTAGATTTTCTGATGATGCCCATTCTAACTGATGTGAGGTGATACCTCATCGTAGTTTTGATTTGCATTTCTCTAATAATTAGTGATGTTGAGCGTCTTTTCACGTGCTTCTTGGCCATCTGTATGTCTTCTTTGGAGAAATGTCTATTTAGGTCTTCTGCCCATTTTTGGATTGGGTTGTTTTTTTCTTTAATATTGAGCTGCATGAGCTGTTTATATATTTTGGAGATTAATCCTTTGTCTGTTGATTCGTTTGCAAATATTTTCTCCCATTCTGAGGGTTGTCTTTTCGTCTTGTTTATGGTTTCCTTTGCTGTGCAAAAGCTTTGAAGTTTCATTAGGTCCCATTTGTTTATTTTTGTTTTTATTTCCATTACTCTAGGAGGTGAATCAAAAAAGATCTTGCAGTGATTGATGTCAAAGAGTGTTCTTCCTATGTTTTCCTCTAAGAGTTTTATAGTGTCCAGTCTTACATTTAGGTCTCAAATCCATTTTGAGTTTATTTTTGTGTATGGTGTTAGGGAGTGTTCTAATTTCATTCTTTTACATGTAGCTGTCCAGTTTTCCCAGAACCACTTATTAAAGAGACTGTCTTTTCTCCATTGTATATCTTTGCCTCCTTTGTCATAGATTAGTTGACCATAGGTGCGTGGGTTTATCTCTGGGCTTTCTATCTTGTTCCATTGATCTATGTTTCTGTTTTTGTGCCAGTACCATATTGTCTTGATTACTCTAGCTTTGTAGTATAGTCTGAAGTCAGGGAGTCTGATTCCTCCAGCTCCGTTTTTTTCCCTCAAGACTGCTTTGGCTATTCGGGGTCTTTTGTGTCTCCATACAAATTTTAAGATGATTTGTTCTAGCTCCGTAAAAAATGCCATTGGTAATTTGATAGGGATTGCATTGAATCTGTAGATTGCTTTGGGTAGTATAGTCATTTTCACAATATTGATTCTTCCAATCCAAGAACATGGTATATCTCTCCACTTGTTGGTATCATCTTTAATTTCTTTCATCAGTGTCTTATAGTTTTCTGCATACAGCTCTCTTGTCTCCCTAGGTAGGTTTATTCCTAGATATTTTATTCTTTTTGTCGCAATGGTAAATGGGAGTGTTTCCATAATTTCTCTTTCAGATTTTTCATCATTGGTGTATAGGAATGCAAGAGATTTCTGTGCATTAATTTCTTATCCTGCAACTTTACCAAATTCATTGATTAGCTCTAGTAGTTTTCTGGTGGCATTTTTAGGATTCTCTATGTATAGTATCATGTCATCTGCAAACAGTGACAGTTTTACTTCTTCTTTTCCAATTTGTATTCCTTTTATTTCTTTTTCTTCTCTGATTGCCGTGGCTAGGACTTTCAAAACTATGTTGAATAATAGTGGTGAGAGTGGACATCCTTGTCTCGTTCCTGATCTTAGAGGAAATGCTTCCAGTTTTTCACCATTGAGAATGATGTTTGCTGTGGGTTTGTCATATATGGCCTTTATTATGTTGAGGTAGGTTCCCTCTATGCCCACTTTCTGGAGAGTTTTTATCATAAATCGGTGTTGAATTTTATCAAAAGCTTTTTCTGCATCTATTGAGATGATCATATGGTTTTTATTTTTCCATTTGTTAATATGGTGTATCACATTGATTGATTTGCATATATTGAAGAATCCTTGCATCCCTGGGATAAATCCCACTTGATCCTTTTAATGTGTTGTTGGATTCTGTTTGCCAGTATTTTGTTGAGGATTTTTGCATCTATATTTATCAGTGATACTGGTCTGTGATTTTCTTTTTTTGTAGTATCTTTGTCTGGTTTTGGTATCAGGGTGATGGTAGCCTCATAGAATGAGTTTTGGAGTGTTCCTTCCTCTGCAATTTTTTGGAAGAGTTTGAGAAGGATGGGTGTTAGCTCTTCTCTAAATGTTTGATAGAATTCACCTGTGAAGCCATCTGGTCCTGGACTTTTGTTTGTTGGAAGATTTTTAATCACAGTTTCAATTTCATTACTTGTGATTGGTCTGTTCATATTTTCTGTTTCTTCCTGGTTCATTCTTGGAAGGTTATACCTTTCTAAGAATTTGTCCATTTCTTCCAGGTTCTCCATTTTATTGGCATAGAGTTGCTTGTAGAAGTCTCTTAGGATGTTTTGTATTTCTGCGGTGTCTGTTGTAACTTCTCCTTTTTCATTTCTAATTTTATTGATTTGAGTCCTCTCCCTCTTTTTCTTGATGAGTCTGGCTAATGGCTTATCAATTTTGTTTATCTTCTCAAAGAACCAGCTTTTAGTTTTATTGATCTTTGCTATTGTTTTCTTTGTTTCTATTTCATTTATTTCCTCTCTGATCTTTATGATTTCTTTCCTTCTGCTAACTTTGGGTTTTGTTTGTTCTTCTTTCTCTAGTTCCTTTAGGTGTAAGGTTAGATTGTTTACTTGAGATTTTTCTTGTTTCTTTAGGTAGACTTGTATAGCTATAAACTTCCCTCTTAGAACTGCTTTTGCTGCATCCCATAGGTTTTGGATCATCGTGTTTTCATTGTCATTTGTCTCTAGGTATTTTTTGATTTCCTCTTTGATTTCTTCAGTGATCTCTTGGTTATTTAGCACCGTATTGTTTAGCCTCCGTGTGTTTGCGTTTTTTACATTTTTTTCCCTGTAATTGATTTCTAATCTCATAGCGTTGTGGTCAGAAAAGATGCTGGATATGATTTCAATTTTCTTAAATTTACTGAGGCTTGATTTGTGACCCAAGATGTGATCTATCCTGGAGAGTGTTTCGTGCACACTTGAGAAGAAAGTGTAATCTGCTGTTTTTGGATGGAATGTCCTATAAATATCAATTAAATCTATCTGGTCTATTGTGTCATTTAAAGCTTCTGTTTCCTTATTTATTTTCATTTTGGATGGTCTGTCCATTGGTGTAAGTGAGGTGTTAAAGTCCCCCACTATTATTGTGTTACTGTCAATTTCCTCTTTTATAGCTGTTAGGAGTTGCCTTATGTACTGAGGTGCTCCTATGTTGGGTGCATATATATTTATAATTGTTATCTCTTCTTCTTGGATTGATCCCTTGATCATTATGTAGTGTCCTTCCTTGTCTCTTGTAACATTCTTTATTTTAAAGTCTATTTTATCTGATATGAGTATAGCTACTCCAGCTTTCTTTTGATTTCCATTTGCATAGAATATCTTTTTCCATCCCCTCACTTTCAGTCTGTATGTGTCCCTAGGTCTGAAGTGGGTCTCTTGTAAACAGCATATATATGGGTCTGTCTTTGTATCCATTCAGCAAGCCTGTGTCTTTTGGTTGGAGCATTTAATCCATTCACGTTTAAGGTAATTATCGATATGTGTGTTCCTATGACCATTTTCTTAATTGTTTTGGGTTTGTTTTTGTAGGTCCTTTTCTTCTCTTGTGTTTCCCACTTAGAGAAGTTCCTTTAGCATTTGTTGTAGAGCTGGTTTGGTGGTGCTGAATTCTCTTAGCTTTTGCTTGTCTGTAAAGCTTTTGATTTCTCCATCAAATCTGAATGAGATCCTTGCCGGGTAGAGTAATCTTGGTTGTAGTTTCTTCCCTTTCATCACTTTAAGTATATCATGACACTCCCTTCTGGCTTGCAGAGTTTCTGCTGAGAAATCAGCTGTTAACCTTATGGGAGTTCCCTTGTATGTTATTCGTTGTTTTTCCCTTGCTGCTTTCAATAATTTGTCTTTGTCTTTAATTTTTGCCAATTTGATTACTATGTGTCTCGGCGTGTTTCTCCTTGGGTTTATCCTGTATGGGACTCGCTGCGCTTCCTGGACTTGGGTGGCTATTTCCTTTCCCATGTTAGGGAAGTTTTCGATTATAATCTCTTCAAATATTTTCTCTGGTCCTTTCTCTCTCTCTTCTCCTTCTGGGACCCCTATAATGCGAATGTTGTTGCATTTAATGTTGTCCCAGAGGTCTCTTAGGCTGTCTTCATTTCTTTTCATTCTTTTTTCTTTAGTCTGTTCCGCAGCAGTGAATTCCACCATTCTGTCTTCCAGGTCACTTATCTGTTCTTCTGCCTCAGTTATTCTGCTATTGATTCCTTCTAGTGTAGTTTTCATTTCAGTTATTGTATTGTTCATCTCTGTTTGTTTGTTCTTTAATTCTTCTAGATCTTTGTTAAACATTTCTTGCATCCTCTCGACCTTTGCCTCCATTCTTATTCCGAGGTCCTGGATCATCTTCACTTTCATTATTCTGAATTCTTTTTCTGCAAGGTTGCCTATCTCCACTTCATTTAGTTGTTTTCCTGGGGTTTTATCTTGTTCCTTCATCTGGTATGTAGCCCTCTGCCTTTTCATCTTGTCTATCTTTCTGTGAATGTGGTTTTTGTTCCACAGGCTGCAGGGTTATAGTTTTTTTTGCTTCTGCTGGCTGCCCTGTGGTGTTTGAGGCTATCTAAGAGGCTTGATGGGAGGCTCTGGTGGTGGGTAGAGCTGACTGTTGTTGTGGTGGTCAGAGCTCAGTAAAACTTTAATCCACTTGACTGTTGATGGGTGGGGCTGGGTTCCCTCCCTGTTGGTTGTTTTGCCTGAGGCAACCCAACACTGGAGCCTACCTGGGCTCTTTGGTGGGGCTAATGACAGACTCTGGGAGGGCTCATGCCAAGGAGTACTTCCCAGAACTTCTGCTGCCAATGTCCTTGTCCCCACGGTGAAACAGAGCCACACCCTGCCTCTGCCGGAGACCTTCCAACACTAACAGGTAAGTCTGGTTCAGTCTCCCCCAGAGTCACTGCTCCTTCCCCTGGGTCCTGATGCGCACACTATTTTGTGTGCGCCCTCCAAGAGTGGGGTCTCTGTTTCCCACAGTCCTGTCGAAGTCCTGCAATCAATTCCCACTGTGCTTCAAAGTCTGATTCTCTATGAATTCCTCCTCCCGTTGCCGGACCCGCAGGTTGGGAAGCCTGATGTGGGGCTCAGAACCTTCACTCCAGTGGGCAGACTTCTGTGGTATAAGTGTTCTCCAGTCTGTGAGTCACCCACCCACCAGTTATGGGATTTGATTTTACTCTGATTGCGCCCCTCCTACCGTCTCATTGTGGCTTCTCCTTTGTCTTTCGATGTGGGGTATCTTTTTTGGTGAGTTCCAGTGTCTTCCTGTGGATGATTGTCCAGCAGCTAGTTGTGATTCTGGTGTTCTCGCAAGAGGGAGTAAGAGCACGTCCTTCTACTCCGCCATCTTGGTTCCTCCTCCAGGACTGCTAGGAGGTGATTTTTAAGGATTTTTTTAGGCATGCTTTTTGACCCAGCAATTCCACTTCTCAGCACCCTCTCTAGAGAAACAGCTACACAAACAGCATATATGAGGATGTTCACTGTGGCACTGTTTATAATGCAGAAATACTGGAAACAACCTAGATGTCTACCCACAAAGCAATGATTTTTTTAAATCCATAGCTTAGATTACTCTGCAGCAATTACAAAGAAGAGTTAGACCTATACGTATCAAAATGAAAATATTTCCAAGATACATTAATCTCTACCATCCTCTTTTCACAGTGACACTCAGGATATTTGACAGAGAATAGGTAGGAAAGGATGCAGAAAAGAGGAAATAACAAATAATTGTTTCTTATTGGCTGTCACATTTTAAAATTTTCCCTAATCTTAGTTCATAACAGTGCTTTCTCCCGTGCAACAGTTATACACAGATGGCTTCATTTTGTCTTCTCAACCTTCCCGTGAGTCACACTTCTTTTGAGTGACTGACTGAAAGAGGTTAAGTGCCTTGCCCAAGGTTGTAGAGCTACGGCAAAACTTGGCTCCGAGCTGAGTGCCCTTTGCACAATGCATGAAGCACCATAGCCTCCTGGTTAAGAAGCCTGAAGACAGATTGAGGAGGCTTCCAGGTCTGGTTCTACCACTTATCTATGACTTCAGCCAAGCTTCTAATCTTCTCATCTCTGAACTGCAGATTGCAAAATCAGCAGCAGCCTCATAGGATTATGGTGAGGGTTAAAATGAGGTAACACATGTGAAGTGCTTACCCCAGTGTCTAGCAGGTAGTAATTGCTCAATAGATGGTCATAATAATAACTTAACATAATGCACGTGGCCATCTACCTATTTATGTTGCATGCCACCTACTGCCTCTAGTTACCTGTGTGACAGCTCAGAGAATCCTAGGGGGAGTTAATGCTCTAAAATAAGTTTCTCAACTAGGGAACATACTGTCCACATAGAGGACATTTGGGAGGAAGGCATGCTGTTTATTGTCCTGATGATTTCGGGGTGGGGAGAGGGACACGATTGGCATTTAGTTGGTACATATGCCAAATATCCTGCAATTTATACAACAGTCCTCTCCAAAAAAATAGTTGTCCCATCCAAAATGTTAATGTTTCCCGCATTGAGAAACACTGGAACAGCTGAAGGGAAAAATAATGATGACAATGTTTTGTCTTTAAAGAAACTAAAGAGGTCGATTGATTGCAAATCTGTTCCTAAACTTGCTCGTTTCTCCCCTCAGCTAGATACAAGGGTCTTCCTGCCAAGGGTGTGAGGGGAATTAGAAGGCAGTGCCCCGAGGCTGCACTGCATACCTAAGGGTCCTTCCTCTATAGCAGCAGTCCGCAACCTTTTTGGCACAAGGGACCCGTTTCCTGGGGAGCAATGCGGAGCCGCAGATGAAGCTTCGCTCGCTCGCCTGCTGCTGTGTGGCCCGGTTCCTAACAGGCTGTGTACCCGTACCGGTCCGTGGCCCGGGGGTTGGGGACCCCTGCTCTATAGGAATTCACAATTGCCCATCTTGGGAGTTCTACAACTGCATTTCCGATTTTGCCTTACTTAGAGATGTGCTGGCTGAGTTGCACTAACTCCTCTGTTTCCTGTTTTACAGCATAAAAATCAATGCCTTTTCACTTCCAAATACTTCACTAGCCTTTGTGCCTGGGGTGGGAATCAGGGCCCTGATCAACCACGGCACTGCCAACATCAGCACAGACTGGGAAATCAAGTCTCCACTTTTGTGAGTATTCCACTGAAAAGTCTACTGCTGTTCTGGGGGAAACGGAGCAAAAAATCAAAAGTAGATAAAGCTGCCAATGTGTTTGACATTAGGCTTCTTTCCCTCAGCCATTAACCATCTTTCTCAAGAGCATTTTTCCAGGAGAGATTTAAATCAGAGTATCTCTACTGAGGGCAGGGAGGAGGGGGCGGAAAAGCATCCTTCCCTTAAAGGCAGAGCCACTGATCAACATGTCATTTAAGATTTCCTGGGACTTCCCTGGCAGTCCAGCGGTTAAGACTCCCCGCTTCCACTGCAGGGGGCACGGGTTTGATCCCTGGTCAGAGAACTAAGATCCCACATGCCGTGGGCTGCGGCCAGAAAAAAAGATAAAAAGAAAGGATCAAATTCATGGTACGGTTACAAACCACCTACTATGTATAAGTCACTGTGTGGGTGCAGTGTTTAGTTGGTTGATGCCTTGGTTGATGCCCCAGGATGACACATTCATTCATCCATTTGGTCATTCAATATCCATTTATTGAGTACCTACTGACTGTATCCATTTATAAATGGTACTGAGTACCATTCATCCCTGTCTCAAGAACTCCAGTCTCGTAGACGGTAGGGATATAATATGTTCCCCTGTAAGAAACATAGATTCATGTATTATTCATTTCTTTGCTGACTCATCAACCATAGATTGAGTGCTTATTCTGTGTCAGGCCATGAGCTAAATCCTGGGGCATGGAGATGAATAGCACCACTCCCTCAAGGAGCTCACAGATGACATCTAAGTGTCACCTCCCCATCTATGCCCCCCCTGAATAAGGTGTGGCCACCTTGACCCCTATGTTCTTCCTCCAAACAAGCATTGTATATGAATGGTGCCTAATATATGCTCAACCACTATGGGGGCCAGCACACTCAAGATGAAATAAATGCAAGGTTCCTAGAGCTGTCACCATTCACATATTTGTTACTTCATTTGTTCAGTAAATATTCACCCCTACCTGTTGTAGGTGCCAGGAATCCAGAGGTGATGAAGTTCCTGCCCCCCTGGGGCTTAGATTCTGTGGTTAATCAGAGAAACAAGATCCATCTCCACCCCTGCCCAGGCTTGGATAACCTTGCTCTTTTTCTCTCAACAGCCAAGACACAGGAGGAGCTGACTTGTTTCTCTCTGGGGTCTACTTCACCGGTATAGTTGTCCTGGCCTGGAATGACTTTGGTCACCCAATCCTGAAGCTCCAAAACTGCTGTGCCCAAGTGAGCCACAGTGACGTCTCATTTTCTGGAGAGCTCAGGTGAGCAAGAGCACTCTGGTGGGCAGTGGACAGTCTGGAACTGGATTCTCACGTGGCACCTAGGGGCAGTTATGAACTGGCAGATATGATCCTGTGTAAGCCCTTTTTTAATGTTTTTTTTCCTAGTGTCCTATATAACTCCTTTTCTGAGCCCATGGAGAAACCCATTTTAAAGAACTTAAATAAAATGGTAAGTCTTCAGACGTTATACAGCCATAGTAACATGCCATCAGCAGCAGTTCTGCCATGCTTTGATTAACTTTTAGTCAATAAAACTTTCCTGAGCACCTACAGTGTGCTAAGCACCATCCAAGGCACTTTCACACACATTATCCTTTGCAACTTAATAATAGTTTCTCAAGTGCCTACTATGTGCCAAACATAATGGTAGGTGCTAGGGATGCAGAGATAAATAATACAACATTCCCTCCCTCAAGCCCTCGCCCCAGGGTGGGCAAACAATCAAAAAGAGTTCGTTTATTGTGTACCTACTACATGCCCAGCACTCTAGGCTAGAGTCTGTTGAGGATATGGAAAAGGAATAAACTTATCTGTTTAGGAAAAACCAACTCAGACTTGTGAAACGGCAACTGAATAAGTATTTGAATTTCGTACATACTTATGTGGTCATTAGGTTGGACTGAGGGGGTTCAGAGAACTGGAAAAATTAAGTAAATAGAGCCTAGGAGTATCCTGGGAGATATTTTTGGAGAGTGCAGGACTTGAACTGAGCCTTCAAATATAGGTAGGAATTGAATAAGTAAGGAACAGGAAAGAAGAAAGAATATTCCCAGCCAAGTGAAACAGTATAAGTTAAGATGGCATCCAAGTATCTTGATGCCAGAAGTCAGTGTTCAAGGAAGGGAAAGATGGAATTGGCAATGTGCCCTGTTTCCATTCCTGACAATATCTTCCCTGAATGCTTTACCCACATTTCTGGGGAGACAAGGAGAGAGGTGAGGAGGACGGGAAAAGAAGGGAGATTCCTTTCTGGAAAAGCGGGGCAAGGATGGTGTCTGGCTGTCTCCAACCGCCTTGTGTTCAGTTCAGCACTTGGAAGGCAGTAGGTGCATAATGAATATCAGTGAGGAAATCAACACACAGAGACATTAAGCAGCTTGTCTAACAAGGTTGTCCAGCTGGTCAGGGGACACTGAAGCTTCGCAGCCTTTCCCCGTCCTTACCTGAAAGGTGCTGAGTGCCAGTGAATGTGCATATTAAAGAGTGCCTGGGAAATAGTGCTGTTGCCTTCAGGGACCCCACACTTGATCATTCCTTTGTTCAAAACAAGGCATGGTCCTTTGGCCTCCGACAAGAAGCCAATAGTTAAGTTTGCCTGGAGCTTGTATATGACTTAGAGATCATAGATACTTTGCTTCTAGGGTTCCCTCTGTGCTACTAGAAAAGGCCAACGGTGCTCAGACCACAGCTGTCTAGCCATGTCAGGCCAGATTTCAAATCCTACTGATCTAACTCCTGGCAACTCACTTACCCTCTCCAAGCTTCTGTTTTCCATCTGTAAATAGGGGCCAGTAGTGCCTGCCTCTCAGGACTGTAGTGAGGATGAAATGAGGTTGGCAACAGCTAACATTTACTGAACACTTACTATGAGCTGGGCAATCTTACGTGGATTGCCTCAATTTCTACTCACAGTAGCCTGACGCAGTAGATACAGCTATCATCCCCATGTTGCAGATGAGGAAACTGAGGCCAGAGAGTACAAGTCACTTGCCAAGGCGTTCGACCCCAGGCAGCCAGGCTCCTGAGCCTCTGCTAGTAACCACCACACTGAGTGCTCAGCACACACCGGGCACACGGCATCGATCTTGATACTCTTCCTGCTTCCTACAGATGTGCTTGGGTCTGATTCAAAATTGATTTTCTAATTCCAAAAGGGGTTCTGATCTAAACAGATGTCTGATCTAATGGGCTCTCCAAGCAGCGCAGCAAGGAAATAAAGGCCCTGCTCTAACTCTCCCTGGCAGGGCCTGGCACGCTGACGGCAGAGGTGGCAGGCAGGGGTATCCCTGCAGTCGGGAGAGGCTCAGCTGTGCAGGCAGCAGGTTCCCCAGGTGTCGTAGCACTAACATGGACTGGGGCGCATGCCCTGTCACGCTGCAGAGATGAAAGCCAAGGGCTTGTTCTTTTATGGGGCTGAGTGGGTGTGGTCCCTGTTGCTATGAAGTTGAGCCAGCATTCAATGGCATGCCACCCATACATACGGAACTTGAGGCCCATAGGCATCAACTAATTTAAGGGAAAGTCCAAAGGGAGAATGTCTCCTCACTGGAAGGCCTTTGTTGGGGTCTAGGCCCTTAAACAGTGGTTTCCAGTACAATGTGATAACCTGCATTTTTTTTTTTTATTCCTTTTATGGCCAGCTCTGTCCCATTATCACAAGTGAGGTGGAGGCACTGAATGCCAACCTCAGCATGCTGAAGGGTGAGTCCCAGAACCGTCTCTTCTGGGTGTTTCTCCTCCCACCTTCACACGCAGGTGCTCTCCAGGTGTGCTTTGCTCCAGCTCTCCCATCTGCTTTCCCCTCTGCAAACTAGCACCGCAGGAAGGTGCATGGGAGGACCTGCCCGTGTACAGGGCCCGTTCTTTTCTGCTGCTAACCAGCTTCACTGCAGGTGGGGGTGACTTCAGGAAACTAGAGGCAAGGCAAAGAATTAAACTCTCGTGAGCCTGAATCCCAGCTCTGGCGCTAAATCCGTCCTCTTCAGAATGATGAATGCTCATCCTGACCAGTTATCCCCTGGTTCTAACCCCTCCAGTGGCTCCTGTAGCTGCCTTCAGGATCAAGTCCAAATACCTTAACATGGACCACAAGACCCACCTGCCGTGCTCTGGCTCCCTCTCACCTCTCTGGGCTTCATCTTGCACCTTTATCTGCTCCAGCAATCAAACTGCTTCTACCGCCTCGCACCTTGCCTCCAGTCATGCTGTCCTCTCTGCCTAGAAGAGCTTTCTCTTCCTCCCCTCCATCCATCTATTCACTTAAGAGATATTTACAGAGCACCTATTTCTTTGCCAGCACTGTGCTAAGCCCCGAGGGATACAGCCCCTTCTGTTCCCTACCCCGCCGCCATCCCTTGTCCTGTTCACTCCTCTTTATCTCTGAAGCCTCAGCTCAGGCATAGTCTCTCCCAAGAAATCCTACCTGACAGCCCACACCCCAAAGTCCCGCCTCCTCAATGCTTACATGACACTTTGGATGGATCTCTCTTTGCACTCCATCCACTTACCGCCCCCCGCCATGGTATGCTGAGCCCCTGTAATAGGCTGGGTGCTGTTCTTGGTGCTGGGGATGCAGCAGTAAGCCTGTGAGACAGAAATCCCTGCCCTCATGGGGCTAGTGAGAGGAGACAGCCAGCCAGCAAGATAATAAGTAAAATCTATGGTATTGTTGCGATAAGTGGTAAGAAGAAAAATAAAGCAGGGAAGGAGCTGACGTGGGGTTTTTGTTTAAAATAGCATGGCCAGGAAAGGCACCACTGAGCAGCTGGCATTAGAGTAAAGACCTGAATGAAGTAGGGAGTGAGCCGCTCCTAGACCTGGATGAAGAACATTCCAGGCAGAGGGAACTGCAAGCTCCAAGACCCATGCGGGAGCGTGCCCAGTGCGCTGGAGGAACTATGAGGAGTCCATACCGAGAGCAGAGGGAACGAGGGGAAAGCAGCAGGAGATGAAGTCAGAGAGGCGGAAAGCAGATGGCTAGATCTTCAGGGCTCTGTAGGTCATTACAAAGCCTGGCTCTTAGCCTGAGATGGGAAGTCTTGGGAGAGTTCTGAGCACAGCTTTCATGAACTGACTTGTATTTTAAGGAGATCACTCTGGTTTCTGTCTATTAATAATAGGACAGGATTCAGGGGTGGAAGCAGGGAGAGCACTTAAGAGGCTAGTGCAGTGACCCATACGAGCAAGGAAGGCAGTGACCTGGATGGAGTGACGAAGATGGTGAGATATGTTCAGGTTTCGGATGTACCTGGAGGGTAGGGACAGTGGTATTTGCTGACACATTGAATGAGGGTCATGAGGGGAGTCAGGCATGAGCCCAGAGTTTACTCTGAGCAACTAGAAAATTGGAAGAGTGGAATTACCGATACCAAGATGGGGAAGACTATAAGACTACGTTTGTAGTAGGCCCTCTGGAGCTCAGTTACAGATCTGCTCTTATTACGCTGTATTATCATTTCCTGTTTATATGTCTGTCTCCTCCTCCAGACTGTGAGTTCACTGAGGGCAGGGACGTTGACTCTCCTCTGTGTCCCCAACGCTGAGCACGGTGCCTAACTCACACTAGGTTCATAAATATTAGCTTGATAAAGGGGTGCAAGGAGACGGTGGCTGGACGGATGGATTGAGGAGTGGATGCAGATAGATGAATAAAAAAGAACAGATTGGAGAGGCAGGGGAAGAGAAAGAAGATGTAGAAAAGATGAGGAAAGAACCAGTGGAGGATTGCCATGTCCTAGATTGCTGTGGGCAAATCTCTCTACTTCTGGGAGCATGCATAAAAGGCTATGGACCAAAAAAAAAAAAAAAAAAAAAAGGCTATGGACCAAAATTTTACTGATGTTTCTCTCAGGGCAATGTGATAAAGAAGAGTTTTTACTTTCTTCTTTTGATTTATCGACTTTTCCTGGGTTTTGAAAAGTGAGCAAGTATTATTTATGAAATAGGGTAATGGTTAATTTTTGTTTTAAATAACAGAGGATTAAAAATTTGTTCTGGATAAATATTAACCATGTGTTATACTATACCTTTAATAAATGTAAATTTTCTTTTTTCTTTGTTATTTAGCTTTAAGAAAGATTGACAACTATACTCTGCTGGATTATTCCCTAATCAGTTCTCCAGAAATTACTGAGAATTACGTTGATCTGAACTTGAAGGTAATTTTATCATCATCAGAGTCCTAAGCTTGGCTATCAATAACCACTATTCAAGGAACAAATATTATGTGCAGAGGGAAATATAACTACATTCTCTTCCAATAGTTTAATTTTCTTTCAAGCAGTTCTCTCATGTTTATGCTCTTTTAAAAGACTCTTGAACTTCTTCTTGGCTGGTAAATGATTGTTTGGATTGCACAGCATATGTCTGCCTTCTTCAAGAAAAGTATCGTGATGTCTCTGCCTCTGGGAGTAAGGCTTCAGACTAAGGGGCAGCAAGTAGCATAGTCTGCATTTATTAGAGCGCAACAGATCAGTAGACTGTAAATATTGATAGTTCTATTCCTAGCTCTCAGGTTGGTCGATCTAACTGAGGGCTGCTGAACTCTGTCAGGGCCATTAACACATCATAATGGTGTTTGCTGATTCTGGAAAAGTGATTAACTGTGCTTTTGTCCCAAAGTTAATATAATTTATTTTTAATTTTTAAAAATTTATTTATTTATTTATTTATTTTTTGGTGGGGGGCTACTCTTCGTTGCAGTGTGCGGGCTTCTCGTTGTGGTGGCTTCTCTTGTTGTGGAGCATGGGCTCTAGGCACGCGGACTTCAGTAGCTGTGGCACGTGGGCTCAGTAGTTGTGGCTCGAAGGCTCTAGAGCACAGGCTCCGTAGTTGTGGCGCACAGGCTTAGTTGCTCCACGGCATGTGGGATCTTCCCATACCAGGGCTCGAACCCGTGTCTCCTGCATTGGCAGGCAAATTCTTAACCACTGCGCCACCAGTGAAGCCCCCATTGGTTCTTTTTTTTTAAATGTATGTTGGCTTATGTTTCAATCAGAGTCATTCAAATCAGTTAAATATTACACAAGACACCATTTTGTAATAACAGCCTATAGCTTATGAAGGCAGCAGTAAAAATGCCACAAAAATGCTTTGAGCCATTTAGAATCCTGGGTCCTTCTGAGTCTTTCTGTGATGCCCCAGATGCTCAGAAGTCACGGATTTTGAAGGTCAAAATTTGACATCTCTACATGACACTTCAGGAACTATTCAGAGCTGTCCCCTCCAGCTACATTCACCTGCCTTCCCTTCTCTGAGAAGAGGACTAACAAGGAACTTCTCACTGGATTACACCCCAGGGTGGACAGACACACTCAGATATGCTCAAGAAGTCATCAGAGCTCTGAAACATA
This sequence comes from Balaenoptera physalus, assembly GCF_965194825.1. Taxonomy (NCBI): domain Eukaryota; kingdom Metazoa; phylum Chordata; class Mammalia; order Artiodactyla; family Balaenopteridae; genus Balaenoptera; species Balaenoptera physalus. Next base: position 15,105,675 of record NC_138892.1, read on the forward strand.
GTCCCCAGTCAAGGAGTCAGAGGACTCATGGTTTTTTCATCCCTACTGAGTTTCTCGAATATTCCTTATTCTGACTTGAGTGGGTCCACCTTCTTTAGTCCTGCACGTTCAAGTCTTCCCCTGATAACACTGGTCTTTCTCTCTGTTTCCCCACAGGGCGTATTCTACCCCCTGGAAAACCTCACAGATACCCCCTTCTCATCAGTTCCTTTTGTGCTCCCGGAACACAGTGACTCTATGATCTACATTGGAATCTCCGAGAATTTCTTTAAATCTGCGTCCTATGCTTATTTTACAGCTGGGGCTTTCAACGTCACTCTCACCACAAAAGAGGTGAGGAGAGTTAACGGATGATGACAATCGACACCAACATTTAATCTTGTTATAAGTATCCCATTATGGGGGTTTTTATGTCATAGTTTCTATTCCTGGGCCTTTGTAGACACTATCACTCCTAGCAGGACAATGAATGAAGGGATTGTAGAATGAATGTTGATACTAGTTGGGGAGTTGTTGGGTTTCCAGTTCTGCTAATTTCAGCTTTTTATGATACTGGGCCACTGTTCTTCTAGACTGATCTTCAATAATACCAAGAAGCCCCTCCACTACTTATTACCTGTGACAAATACCTATGAAAATTTGGTAATTTCAATGTACTTATCTTCTCTGTGCCAGATTTTCATCATTTGGAAAATGGGAATAATAATGTTCCATACTCATAGGGTTGTTATGGGCATTAAAGAGGTTTAAATATACGTAAAGCATTCAGACCAATGCCTAGCACAGACTACGTGCTCTCTAAGTGTTGATTATCATCATCATCATCATCATTATTATTATTTTATTATTTGTGTTATGCCAACATAAAGATTTCTCCTGTTAGTAATTACAATTGACATCTACAATGACCAGTAAATAGCACAGATATTCATTGATCCTCTTTGTCACGCCCCTCCCTTTTATAATGAGAACTCTCTCTCCAACCAGTCAACCAACAACTTTTATTGAGCATCCCTTATGTATCTTTTCATTCTCTAGGCCTTAATTATACAAATAATTATAAATCTTGTGTTCAAAATGCTGGTGGCAACACCAGCTGCCATACAGTACTGAGATTTAGACACTTCTAGCTTCAGACTTGAAAACCATTCATCTATGAAGGTAAATTACTTATGCATCGTATGTCTCAGTAACCTCTGAAAAAGAGGACAATAACACAAGACATTGTTAACCACTGTACAATGTTTACACATGGATCATACCCATATGATATACACTGTGTTCCTAAGGTTAAAAGGCCCTTACTCAAAAGCAGTGTAACGTCCTGTGTGACCTAGGACAAGTCACTTTACTTCTCTGGGCCTCAGATTTCCTGTGGTTGGGCTATAAAATAATCAGTCACCTTCAAACACTAGGCATTTTTGGTGCAACAGCTTCATGATTCATAAAAATTATAGGGAATGCTGCATTTTCCCTGAAAATACAACGCAGGTAAAAACCTTACAGTGACATGATGGTCTTCATTTTCCAGATTTTCAACCATTTGATTCGCAACTCTCAAGGCCTTGGCAGCATGCTCTCCCGGGTGAGTGCTCAGGGTTTGACTCCTTAATGGTGTATTTGGTTTCACTGCAATTACTTCCGGAAGACTTTTTGGTTCTTTATGTTCCTTTCTGGTCCAAGCTTGCACCATATTTCCATTCTTAAGAGTTTTTCTTTTAATCAGATATCTACAAATATTAACTGAACAGTACAAGTTACTAGGAAAGACATTGTACACAGAATAAATCATTTGTTCCTTCCATAAGGTTCCACCACACTTTAAATAATTAGCTTAAATGGGAAAGGATGGAGTAGTGCCACATTGTGACTTTAGTAAAACAACTATTAATATCATGCTGTCATGGGATCTGAGTATTGGACATAGTATACTGAAAGGCTCAGGTTTGCCCTGGAGGACTGAGAGATGCTCGTGTAGCATCCTGGGTTTAGAGCAAGGACCTTGAGTCAGACAGACCTAGATTTGAATCCCAGTTCTATAACTTACTCATCTGGAACCTTGAGAAAATTACTTAACCTCTCTGAGACTCACTTTCTTTAGTTGTGAAATGGGAATTCCGATAGAACCTGCCTCAGAGGGAGTTTGTGGAGATTAAATGCGATAATACTGAAAGTCCTGACATGGTGCCTGACACACAGTATGTGTTCAATAAATGCCAGCTGTTATTATTATTATCTTGTTGTTATTGGTATAATTATTAAAGAGATTTTTCTGTTCTAACTGTATGATGTAAGTTTTAATCACCACAGGCCACCCCAAATTTGTGATTTCCCCTCTTCAACTCACGACTCCCAATCTCTGTTTCTTTCCCTGAATGTGGGCAGATTGCAGAGCTGTACATCTTGTCCCAGCCCTTCATGGTAAAGGTCTTGGCAACAGAGCCTCCCGTGGTCAATTTATTACCGGGCAACTTCACCCTAGACGTCCCTGCCTCCTTTGTGATATTCACCCAGTCCAAGAACTCGACTGCGAAAACCATCGTTTCCATGGACTTTGTAAGTCTGCGGGGACAGGAGGGCAGCCTACGGATACCAGTCCTGTTCCTGCAGTAGACCACTGACCAGCAGGGTCTACTAAATGTTTGGAGGGATGGGATGTGATCCATCGATTAGGAGAGAGGACAGGGTTGAGGCTGGGGTGGGGGTAGGTATGGGAGGCCAGTGCTCATACCCCCCAACGTTGTAAAATAGCTCTCCCCGCTTCTCCACGTCCTGTGTGCCCTTCCCTCTGCTTCAGTTACATTTATAACCAAATTTCTTTTTTTCTTGAAATAAGTCAGTCAAGGTGGAATTCAAGTTTATTTGAGTAGATGAAGGCCAAATGCAATCTGAGAGAAAATGACTGAACAATGAACCTTAGTGAGATGTCTCTCTCTCCCTCTCTCTCCCCACCCCCGCCCCCCACACATGCAAAAGAGAGATTAGAAGAAAAGGAAAAGTAATTTAAAGGAGATCTTCAAACAGAAAGTCTTTATAGTTAGTTTCCCTACCTGCAAGACAATATTTTTAGAGCTATTTCTTTCCAATATTTTTTGAGATGAGAATGAAAGTGAAGTTTATCTTTCTACTATAGGTAATGATATTCATGGCCAAAATGGATAAATTCACTCATCTTACTAATGTATGCTTTTGTTCTCTGCAGGTTGCTAGTACCAATGTTGCCCTGGCTATTTTGGGACAAAGACTGATCTGCTCTTTATCTCTGAAAAGGTAAGCTCAGTTGATGTGACTGTTGGATGGTAGTAATAAGTGAATCAACAGACCTTAGAGACAAGGGAACAGAAACAAAACAGGTGGTGAAGTTACCATTCAATGGAACATGAATCACCTAAACATTTCTCCTATAATAGTCCAGGTAATTTCAAAATATGGACCTAACTGAAAATTATGTTATGAAGTTTTTCTTTTTTCTTCCCATTAGACAATATTCAGATAAATTTGGCAACAAAATTATTGTAAATTTAATTCCACAGTGTAAATTCCCATTCTAATGGTACAGCAGTGTAAAATAAAGTTCCTCTTCAACAAATTTAGAATGGATGCTATTGAAGAAGGAGCATGAAACTTTGAGGTCAAGGAATGAAGTTTCAAATCCCTGCTCCCTGGTTCCAGAACCGTGATCAAGTCTGTTGACCTCTTTGAACCTCAGTTTCCTTATCTGTAAAATAATGAAGTTGGACAGAATCATCTCTGAGTTACCTTCAGGCTCTGACACTCTGATCCCTTTACTAAAGTGTAGAATTTAACAAGACCATGCCCCATGGCCTGGCTGGCTCTCAAACGCAAACTATGCAGTGTGAAAGGGCTTGAGCAGGTCATGTACACAGATCATTGAACACTAATTGCCACTGGGAAGAACCACCTGCAAAGCCCGTTCTCCTCAGCCCAATAAAGCCCATAGTTGAAGCCATGAATCAGACTACCTGGGGCGGAGGGAGGCAGGGGAGGATATACAGAATAATCAGATGGCCCAGACTAAATCCATGAAAGGACAAAAAGGAAGCAATAAAACAGACAAAGAAATCCTAGTCTGAAAAGGTTGGGAAACCAACAGAGGGAAAAAGTAAGTCAATCACCATAAGTCAAATTGATGGTTAGGAAGACTATTGTAGAAACATGGAAAATGTTTTCAATAAAATAATATGAAACGGAATAAGCAGAATACAGAACTGCATAAACACAACAGTCAGCCGTATAAAATAGCTTTCCATCTGGATAAGGAAGTGAATTACAAATGAAGGGTTGTGTTAGACTATGAGATTATGAGTCGATTGTTCCCTCAAAATTTTCTTTATAACTATGTTGTTTTCCTGATAAAAGGAACAATAAAAGCAAAAAGTAATATGGCTTCCCAGAAATAAAAGACTTCATGAAGGCTTTCTCCTCAACTTTACCCAGGCCTTCAAAGAAGGACTAATTTCTCCATTAAATTCTAAAGGCACAGTGCCCAGAGCCTATGAGACTTCAGGGACCCATGAAAATGTTTTAATATATTTTAAAATAAGAATTTTAAAATGAATACAATCCAGACTGGATTATACTTATCTTTATAACAACACAGTCTTCGAAGATAATTTTTAATGTTTTTTTATGGAGGAGGGGCTCCTGAAGGCTTCAGGCTACCAGAATTCATAATGTGGCCCTGTTTCTAGAGGATCAAAGCTGATGAAACTCTGAACCTTGATGGGTGATGCTTGAGATGGCAGTTTTAATGGTTGAGAGGATGGAAGCCGGAGAGCAGGAGATGAGGAGGGAAAAGACCAAAGATGAAGAGCTGGCAGTATCTGAGCTAGGCCGAGAGAAAGGAGAGAATTTGGAAGGTGGTTTGCCTGAGCCGCAGGATTGTGAGGCCTCTGTCTGAAGACTGAGAGCAAAGGGCTCTAGGAAAGGGGAGCTGGAAATCTGGAGTGATGGGGGAGTATGCGTGCAGGGCTGCTAATTGAGGCAGCAAGCTCTGAGAAGGTAGAAGCATTTGCACTTGAGCGGGGTTCTGGTTTACTGGCAGGATCTGAAGGAAGGATTTAATAAGAAAGGGACTTCAGGCTGTGGCAGGCAGGTAGGAAAGATCTTAAGTTGCAGAGAGACCAAGTTTGCTTCTCTGCTTAATTGGGGTTGACCCTCACCTCCAACATTCCTACCAGTAAGAAACTGCATGTACAGTGGGAATTACGTTTATTTATGGGAGTAATTGGGAAAACTGATGGTAACCTGCTAAATTCACATCATCCAAAGGAATGTTTGAATTCATTCTCCAGCTTCCGGCGGTCCACAAGCCTTCTTTGACCTTGTGAACACAAACCTGAAAGGAGGACTCCTGCCTGCTTGAAGTCTCTTCCAAACACCCCTGTGATCTCCTTTAGATTCACGTGCTGGGGAGGCTTCCTGCACCCTGAGGCCTTAGTAAGGTCTGAACAAGACCACCTACATAATTTGTGAGGCTTGGTGCAAAATGAAAGTGCAGACCCCCTGTTCAAAAATAATGAAGAATTTCAAGATGGAGACAGCAGGGCGTTAAACCGAGCACAGAGCTCTTCTGAGCACGTGCAGGTCACGTGCACTGAGTCTGAGTGGGGCTCCTGCAGCGGGTACTATAGCAAACCTCAGGCAGCGAGCAGACTAGGGGCAAAGCAAGTGGGCCTGGCATCACTCAGGCCTCAGGCAGTCAAACCCAGAAGCAAGACCACAAAGGAGCAGAGGCTGTGCTGAAAGAGCAGCCTTAGCCTTTGGCAGCAAGAGCAGTAGCCCCGCCTCCCACATGGGCCACAGCAGCCAATGCCTCTGCTCCTGGGCTCCACAGAGCTGCTTTTCAGGGTGAGCTGGTTTGGTCTTAAGTGGCCTCATAGAGACACAGCAGGAAGAGGTGTAAAGTGGATGGGGATGGGTGAAACACCCCTGAGGAGAGCCAGGGAACACAGGGTCTCCGAATACATCTCCCAGAACACCGCAGCCTTCCTAACCGTCCCCTGCCTGAGGGCGTCTCTCTCTGGAGCTGCTCAGGGCTGGCTACCTAGACACGAGATGCAGAAATCAGAGGCGAATCCAGGGTGGTGAGTTTAGAGAGGTGGGGAGATCATGGGCTTTGGAATGAGACTAGCTGGTGCAGGTCCCAGCCCGGATCATTAGCTGCGGGATCTCAGGCAAGTTTCTTGATCTCGCTGGGCCTACATTTTCTCCTCTATAAAATGATATAATAAAACCTACTTCAGGGAGTTGTTGTGAGGAGTACATGAGTTAATACATGTAAAGTGCATGTTAAGTGTTGAAAAAAAATGATGGCTATGGCTAGTATCTAAAATTATGGGGACTGGCCTCAGCCAGGGGAAGGAAGGGCTCAATTATACAAGATCATGCCAAGAGCTCTATTCAGAAAACACCTCACTCCCCTGTCTCCTGTCCAGTGATGGCTATTAGAGAAATTGCCTTTTGTTCTACCATTTATAACTACACTTTATCATTGAGCCTTTACTATCTGCTGGTCCTGTACCAAGCACCACACATATATTACTTTATTTAAACCTCACAGCCCTGTATCTCCAGGATCCGGCACAGCGCTCCATAAATGTAGATTGAATGAATAATCCTGGAGGTAGCTTATCATCCCCATTTTCCAGCTTGTAGTGGTCAAATAACTTACTCAAGTGTTGACCAAAATAAATGGACTGCCAGATATTTCTCCCCAACAAAGATGTGTGTATTCAGGATGAGCAGAGAACTGCAGTTTGGGGTCTATAACCATGGTGATTCCTGTGCAAGTCCCCACATGGCAAGGGAAGGAGAACCCTTTTATAGAGGGAAAAGGAAGTTGGGAGGGCTGTAGTAAACAAAGAGTCCATTGCTTTTCTTTAGCTAAGTCCTTGCCAGGAAACAAGAGGAGGCTTCCTTCTTCCTGTTGGGCTCTGCTGTCATCACAGGGTGTGAGAACTCCCCCTGCTGGTCTCTAGACTCTATTGAACTGAGCTTTCTATTTATTAGTAATTATTTCAGTACAATTTTTTTTTCTTTTTTTTTTTTTTTTAATTTATTTATTTATGGCTGTGTTGGGTCTTCGTTTCTGCGCGAGGGCTTTCTCTAGTTGTGGCAAGCGGGGGCCACTCCTCATCGCGGTGCGCGGGCCCCCCACCACTGCGGCCCCTCCTGTTGTGGAGCACAGTCTCCAGACGCGCAGGCTCAGTAATTGTGGCTCATGGGCCCAGTTGCTCCGCGGCATGTGGGATCTTCCCAGACCAGGGCTCGAACCCGTGTCCCCTGCATTGGCAGGCAGATTCTCAACCACTGCGCCACCAGGGAAGCCCATTAGTAATTTTTTATGCAAGTCACAGAGCTATTGAATGGCAGAGCTAGAACTTGAACCTGAGTCTTCAACGCCATGAGTGGTTGTTTACTTACTACATTGTACTGCCTTTGATGTGGTGAATAGCTAAGTCTTAGAAAATGAGACTTAGACCTACAACTTATAAAATAAATACCTTTGCCTAGAGGAGAAAACCAGAAGCACGGAGTCAGGTTAAAGTGAAACAGGATGTCCTTTCTCAATGTTAAGTATTGATAGAAAAAAGAGAAGACACTGGCATTGTGTGTCCTGAAATGGAAAAAACACACAGCCCTTTTCTCATTGCATTAAGGAACTGAGTGAAGGAAAGAATAAAGAAAATGAAAGCTGGGAGTACTAGTAATAAGCTTGACCTTTTTGTGTATGTCCAATTAAAAGCACAGGCTCTGGAGTCAAGCATGTCTCATTTTGAATTCTACCTCAGCCATTTGCTAGCTGTGTGACCTTGCGCAAGATAACTAACCTCTCTAAGTATCCGTTTCCTCCTCAGCAAAACAGAGCCCCTGTGTAGAATGTCGTATTGGTAGAGATGAGAATGTATGAAAATCACAGCGACCAGCCCATAATCAGTGCTCAAGAAACATCCGTTACTGCTACTAGTAGTACTTTATTCTCTTTCCTTATTCTAGGATCAAAGTTTGGCCAAGTAAGAGGGAGAAATTGGTCCCAAGAGACATGACAAGTCAGGAGGGTCTTAAAAGCTGTAGAGTTGGCCCATAAACCAGATTCTTACAGCTCTTTCTATATTTGAGGCTTTTGTTCCAAATAGTTCTGTTTCGAGGTAACTCCAATCCAGGTTGGTCTATTTGGAGGTAACTTCAATCCAAATGTCCATTTTTGAGACTAATTCAGGGACCAAATTAAACAACACTTTCCTTTTGATGGTCTTCATACACATGACTTAATTCTAACCCTTTTTCTTAATCGCATGCAAAGCTCAAGGCAATCAAATGCACATTATTGTTCAACCATTTAGAGCTTGGAACATTTTTTTTTACATTCCCATGACTGAGGATTTGGATACTCCCAAACTGCACCCCACCCCACTACCACACACACACACACACATACACACACACACACACACACACACCCCTATCTACCTGCCCTGCAACCCCTCCCATGCAACACCGTCAGAGAATGCAAATCTAGCTGACTACAAGCAGATAGTATCACCACCCAACTCCACTTCTCACAGTTGGGCAGATAAACATTTCCCAGCGTGAGCCATCTGGTGAGAAATAGATAGGAAAACAAGTCTGGGAAGAATGGATTCAGTTTCTGTTGGAACGGTGCTTGGACAGGCCAGCAGAGCTCAGGCTTGGCAACTGGGCTGATCTCCATCTCCATCCTCCCTCTGAACTACTGTTGAGGCCAGGGTAGAGGAAGGCCACAGTGGGGAGCCCCTAGCGGAGGTGGAACCCCAAATGACTTCTTACCTTTCTCCCAGACTCACTTGGGGAATTTCTAGACTGCAGAAGGCAATGGAGTTAAAATACTGGGGAACTCTGCCTCATCAAGAGGGTCCTTTAATTCTGGAGTGGGCTCAACACATTCCTCCCCTCAAAACTTTTCATCATTGGATTAAATCTACAGCCTAGGGTTTTCAAGCTCTTCAATGTCTGGTCCTACCTTTCCAGCCAGCCAGTCTTACCTCCCATAGCTCCCTAAATGAACATTTTGCTTTAGGTGCTTCACCCTCAAGGTGACCTCAATTCTAATAGATACTTTCCCACCCATCCTTTATCTGCTTGTTTATCCATACATCCATTCAGTGAGAATTTATCGAGCACCTATTACGTGCTATGCACTGTTCCTGATACAAATAGTTGAGAGAAGAACAATGGTTTCTACCTTCCAGGTCCACAGCCTGGTGAGGGTAACACTCAGATTTTTTTTTTTTTTTTTTTAATAAAATTGACCCTTTTATTTATTTATTTATTTTTAATTAATTAATTAATTAATTTAATTTTGGCTGTGTTGGGTCTTCGTTTCTGTGCGAGGGCTTTCTCTAGTTGCGGCAAGTGGGGGCCACTCTTCATCGCGGTGCGCGGGCCTCTCACGATCGCGACCTCTCTTGTTGCGGAGCACAGGCTCCAGACGCGCAGGCTCAGTAGCTGTGGCTCACGGGCCCAGTTGCTCCGCGGCATGTGGGATCTTCCCAGACCAGGGCTCGAACCCGTGTCCCCTGCATTGGCAGGCAGATTCTCAACCACTGCGCCACCAGGGAAGCCCCAGAGTTTTTTAAATTAATTTTTATTGGAGTATAGTTGCTTTACAATGTTGTGTTAGTTTCTACTGTACAGCAAAGTGAATCAGCTATACGTATACATATATCCCCTCTTTTTTGGATTTCCTTCCCATTTAGGTCACCACAGAGCATTGTGTAGAGTTTCCTGTGCTATACAGTAGGTTCTCATTAGTTATCTATTTTATACATAGTCTCAGTAGTGTATATATGTCAATCCCAATCTCCCAATTCATCCCACCCCCCCCTTCCCCCTTGGTATCCATACTTTGTTCTCTATGTCTTTGTCTCTATTTCTGCTTTGCAAATAATATCATCTATGCCATTTTTCTAGATTTCACATATATGTGTTAATATACGATATTTGTTTTTCTCTTTCTGACTTACTTCACTCTGTATGACAGTCTCTAGGTGCATCCACATCTCTACAAATGACCCAATTTCATTCCTTTTTGTGGCTGAGTAATATTCCATTGTATATATGTACCACATGCTAATGGACGGGGTAGGGTGCCTGTACATGGTAGTATACAGAGTGCTTCTCTCAAAGGGCAATTTATTTCTGCTCCCCCCCCCCCCGTATTACACACACATACACACACACACACACACACAACCCTCGCTGGTCTCATCACCTTTTCACACCTTCTCAGAATTCCTGCAACAAGTAGTGTGTAAACCCACAAAAGAGCACCTGAATACAGGCTGCTTTGTATTGTTCTCTAATTGCTTCCTGTACATAAAGTTTCTCCCCATCCCTCATAAATATAGATATAAATAAAATTCTTCACATTGCCTAGCACATTACCAAGCACAGAAGAAGCACCTGGGAACCTCTCAGCCTGCCAATCTTTTCTCCATACGGCAGCCAGAGTGATCTTGACAAAACACTGACATCCCCCCCCCTTCTTAGAAACCTGCCACAGATTCCTTTTCAGGTAAACATCAAAATCCCAACACGACCTGAGAAACCCAGCCCGGTCAGCCGCTGTCTGTCTGTCTAGCATCGTCTCACTGTGCTCTCTCCCTAGCTCTCTGTTCCCTCCACTGGGCCTTTGGCCTCTGCCCAGACCTCTCCACTCTTCCTTCCCCATTTTGCCTTTTTAATCCTGCTCATCCTTCATATGTCAGTTCAAGGACACAGCCCTTTCTTGGAAACCTTCCTGCGTCCACCAAGTTAGATCAGATTCCTTTGTCATTTGCCTCAATGAACAAATGAACGTATTTCTTTCCTTCAGACTATTGATCTAACCTTGTTCATCAGTGCAGTTATTTGGTTAACGTCTGCCTCCCCACTAGGCTGTAAGCTACATGGAGCAGTGAGTGTATTTGGTTTTTCTCACACTTGTATCTCTGGTACCTGTCCCAGAGCTGATATATACTGGGTATTCAATAGATATCTGCTGGAAGAATCAATGAGTGAACGAATGAACACTAAGCGCTAAGTGTGCCATGCTCTGTACTCAATCCCACGAATACAGAGGGAATTAAGACTGTATCTCAACCCACAAGGAGTTTATAGTCATAGGGCAAAAGATAAGCAATCATTATAGGGGATTGAGTGCAAGGATTGATTTTCAATGTCTGCCATGGCCACAGGGTTGGAAGAATGGCCTTGTGAATGCCTGTGCTTTGGTCCACTTGGCCTTCATTATGTCACAGTTGCTATATTGACTCAGATTATGAAGGGCTTTTTGCCATGCTTAAAAGTTTGCACTTTAGCTCTGGTTTTCAATCAGAGCAGTAAACCTTCTCCAAAACTTTAAAAGTAAGCTATACTTCTATATGCCTGCAAGGTAGACCTCTTTGAGCTCCCTTTCTCCCCAGCTACTCTGTGGTTCTGTAATAAAAATTAGCTGCTAGTAGCAGGGCTTTAAGTAACAGGTTAGGTGCCAGGTGAAGGATAAAATGTCAAAGGAGTGAAGTTGTTCGCCACCTAGTGGTCTGAGTTGAGCTTGCGTGTTTTTCAGAACCTGGACAGGAAGAGTTTGCTCTTTGCTCCACCTGTTTCTCTGCAGTTAGTGAGACTTGTCTCCTAGTAAACTAACCTGGTAAATACGCCTAGAGACTAGTAAATAGATAAAAGTCACATGGCCCTAGTAGGAAAGGATAGTTGGTTTGCGGGAAGCTCAGGTGGTCCTGAGATAACCAATCATGGCTTAGGGTTGTGATGAAAGAAAAGAAGGGAAACTCACAAGTGTGTTCCATGTTATGTAGACCTAATTTCTAAATTGCTCTAGCTTGCCCATTGTAAGAGGCAGGGTGACCAGGGGGAGGCACCCACATTTCCCCAGCAGTGCCTGCAAATGTTTGTTCCACTGCTCAGCTTACTTCCTTCAAAGATGCCCCAGTGACTCTGGTCCTCACTTTCCACTAAGATCAATTTGAGCCACAGTGCCTCCGATACCATTTCTGATCCTTGTCAGAATTAACAGTCTTTCTAGTTTTTACTCTTAGCTGTCACTTTGAATAAATCTCAAAACCTAATTCATGCTAACATGATATTGGCTGATAATAAGCAAACTTACTTCTTCTGTGAATATCTGCTCCTTAAATGAAATAACAGAAAGATTCCCGGAAGAGGCCACACCTGAGTTAAATCTTAAGCAAGTAAAAGGAGTTAACCAGCCAAAGAGAAAGGAGAAGGGCAATTCTAGAAAGAGGGAGCCACATGAGCAAAAAGCATGGAGGCCAGAAATATCATGGAATATGCAAGCATACACCTCAAGGTCGTTTTAGGATCTTTATGGCCTTAACCCACTCTAATTTTTGGAGACTCCATCCCAAAATATATTGCACATATTCAAATGCATTCCACAGCAAATATAATTTATATTTAACTATGAGTCAGGTTGAGTTAACGTGACTAGTGGCCATAATGTTACTTGTTGTAGACATTTATTAATTTTAATTTTTCAGGATTTTTTGGTATGCGTTTTGAAGCCAGTACACTTTAAACTCAGGTATATAGTACCTGATGAAAAAGACAGCATAGCGCTAAGCAGTTCGGAGTTACTGAGTATAAAGTTCAAGGTAGAGGGCGTGAGGCAGTCGGAGCCACGGAGCCCGGCAGTGACCTTGTGCTCCCGCCCTGCTTCGGTGCACCGCTGTGGCCAGAGGCTTTGCAGGTGATAAGACGGCGTTTGTGAAGAGTGGATGGTTGCTGAGACAGTACTGTTTTGAAGCGCTGGAAGAAGAATTGGTTTGACCAGTGGTCAGGTGGTCACCTGACCTATTATGATGACCAAACTCGGCAGAGTGTAGAGGATAAGGTCCACATGCCAGTGGACTGCATCAACATCCGCATGGGACATGAATGTCAGGATATTCAGCCTCCAGATGGGAAGGCAAAAGACTGCTGCAGATTGTTTGCCGAGATGGGAAAAACCATCAGTCTTTGTGCAGAAAGCACAGATGATTATTTGGCCTGGAAATTTACACTTCAGGATGCCAGGACAGACACAGCTTATGTTGGCTCAGAAGTCCTGTATGATGAGACTGCTGTGGCTTCCTTCCCACCTCCTTACACAGCCTATGCTGCACCAGCCCCTGAGCAGGCATATGGCTATGGTCCATACAGTGGTGCATACCCGCCAGGAACTCAAGTTGTCTATGCTGCAAACGGGCAGGCTTATGCCGTACCCTATCAGTACCCGTATGCCGGACTTTACGGACAGCAGCCTGCCAACCTAGTCGTCATTCGTGAGCGGTATCGAGACAATGACAGTGACCTGGCGCTGGGCATGCTGGCTGCAGCAGCCACAGGCATGGCCTTAGGGTCTCTGTTCTGGGTCTTCTAGAGTCCTTGGAACCTGGATGTGCATAACTTCTGATACCCTGTGTGCAATAATATACTTTGCAGGGCATTTGTTTGTTATAAATGTTTTTAATAATAGTCTTAGTAGTCCTTTTGAAAGTAGTGACATCATACTTATAACTAATCCATATAAGTACCACAGAGAAGGCTTTGGACTGCTGTTTAGCTAAAACGTGGACTATTTGGGGGCACTGGCTCGTGCTAGGAGTTTTTTATGGCACTCTCAGAATACCTTATTTGAACACACCTGTTTGGAAAGGCCATTTTCCTTTTAGAGTTAGGCCTTAATGCTTAAGGGATAGTTTATTTTAGTGTTACACTAGTAACGTGGTGATGTATGAGTGAGTGAGTGACTGGGGCAAGAAGAACTGCAGCTGTTTTGTTTTAATGCCAGACTTTGAAACCTCAGACCAGAACTGGCTGCACGTTACTTCAGGAGTTGAAGGCTGGAACCTTCCTGAGGCAGCGGTGTGATATGCCCACAGCCTCTGGGGCTCTGCAGGCTCCCAGCAAAGCTGACTGCTCAGGATGATGGGCGGGATGGCAGGTCCCCCCCCCTTTAAAATGATGCTTTTTCACATTTTATTTTTACTAGTTTGTTTTTGGTAGTGATCCTTGGAAAACATCTCAAATTAGGAGTAGATTTGAGTCTCAGCGTTTTAGGGCTTTATCATTTAAAACTTGAACAAGGCAAAACAATTACAAACAAGTGTGTGGGGGTAGATTTGCTTTATTCAGAGGCATCATGTTTTTAGTGTTCACTTTGACTGTTTCTATTGCCACTTCAGCCTACTTATAGCTTATTTTTCTACTTGTTGAGAAAGTAATATTAAGAGAATGGCGAGGAGAGTGGAATGAGAGCCACAGTTACAGTGTTACTGTCTCAGGGGATTGGGCTGCACTGAGGATCCCTTTCCCACCCTTCTGAAGGCTGTTAAAGAGCCCGTTTCCTGTCCTGTGCAGGACTGGGGCGCTGTGGCTGTCCCCGAGCACTGGGGTGCGTGGAGCCCCGGTGGTGGCATGGTGGGGGAGACTCAGGTTACAGATGGGAGTTGCGGCCGAAGGATATGAATGACCTGCTCAAGATATTACTCCACCTGATCAGGACACCAGCCTTGTTTTTATTCTTGACTCAAATGTTACAGAGAAGCTTAAACCATTTAATTTGAGCCCCAACTATGTGTGAAGCTCTGGCAAACTGAGAGTTGTGCATTTCTGTTATTTCTTATTTCTTTATTTATGTAAATTTTAAAACTTCAATTATTCCAGTTTTCTGTCCTGCATGCTTTAAAAAATGTACTTTTACAAAGGCAGTTTAGCTACATTGAAGGTCTCTGCCCCTATATTCCATGTGGCCCTATTTTCCATAAAATACTCTCCTAGTAGCACAAATTCTGTTTGTATTCTATGTGGCCACTTACATACATAGTCTTTCGTTCCACTGATCAACGCACTCCACCTCTAAGGCAGACTCAAATAGATCTATCTCCGTATGAAACCAGATGCCAAATGAACTTTGTGGTGACCACAGGTCTGTTTTCCCAGTCAATTCTGTCACACTTGTTGACACTGGAGAGTCTGTTTCCAGCTGAAAAGAAGTATACTTGGCTGTCATCTCTTTGGATGTTTGACATGGTGGAAAGTTGCCAGATGTGATATGTGACAACACTGGTTTTGATGGTTAAAAATGTTACTTTAGTTATTTTACATCATATGTAATAAGAATGGTTTTGTTCAGATGGTTTTTATTTATTTATTTATTTATTTATTTATTTATTTATTTATTTATATTTATGGCTGTGTTGGGTCTTCGTTTCTGTGCGAGGGCTTTCTCTAGTTGTGGCAAGTGGGGGCCACTCTTCATCGCGGTGTGCAGGCTTCTGACTATCGCGGCCTCTCTTGTTGCGGAGCACAGGCTCCAGACGCGCAGGCTCAGTAATTGTGGCTCACAGGCCCAGTTGCTCCGCGGCATGTGGGATCTTCCCAGACCAGGGCTCGAACCCGTGTCCCCTGCATTGGCAGGCAGATTCCCAACCACTGCGCCACCAGGGAAGCCCCTAAACTCAGTTTTTAATGTTACATCAGGGTATTAATTTTGAACTTGGAGTTACTGGAACCACAGATACTGAATTATGTCAGTGAAATGCCCTCGAAGCAGATGGTCTCCCTGTGTTGCCCTGGCTTCCCTCTGACAGAAGGGGGAGAGCTGTGGACTGAAGCTTGGACACACATGTGCCCCCACATCTCCAGTCCCTGTCCCCAGCAGGGCCAGCCCCACTGGGCAACTATAGTTGAGTCTGGAAGTTCACTGTCACTAGTGACTTGATCCTGAGAGGAAATGCATACTCGGTATAAAGATGGGCTGAGATACTTCATCTCCCTGGCCCCAACTCTCAAAGATGCCAACACTGAGGTAATCCTAAATCAAGAAGTTAGGTGAGTTGGAAGGAACTTGTTCAGGTTTAGTCAGTATTTTACTTCCATGTGTACTTTTAACTAGTTGGCCTTTGACATTGCACACATGCCAGTCTACTTGTTTCTTAGCTCTGTTCTTTTAATTCCTTGAGTTAACTTCAGGGTCTTAGATGTAAAGAGAAGGGAGAGACCCGTGGTTGTGTTTCAGATCATCATACATGGAACGGGCCAGACCGGGACCCAAGATCTGGATCATGGGAGAAGTTCCTGCCATTGAGACAAAATGACCCACATTTATTTTCTGCATTAATTGTGATACTGTGTGATCTATCTTTCTCCTTCCCAAGTTTATGTAGACACCAGCATGGGATGCAGTTCCATTTTTTCCCCCAGGTTGATCTTTTTTTCTGATTGCTTGCCTGTCTCTAGTATTCTGTTGTGTCCTCAGAACCTATTTTTCCCTGTATATGCAAATTGTATGTTTATAAGTGAAAATGTTAATACATTAAATGATTGCTAACCTTAAAAAAAAATTCAAGGTAGAGAATGAAAGATGAGAACAGAGAGGCAGCTGGGAGTCAGGGTACAGAAAGCCTCCCGTGCTGTATGAATCACTCGGACTTTATCATAGCCATTGAAGAATGTTGAGCAGGAAAATGTCCTCGTCAGACATGCGTGTAACGTAGCTCACTCTGGGGATGGTGTGGAAGGTGGATTGGAGAGAATCAAGACTGAAGACAGGGAGTTCCACTGGAGGGATGATGCAGAAGTAAGACTCTAGACGTGGGCAAAAGTGAGCCCTAGGAAGCTAAATGGGGAAAACAAGATGAGTCAACATCGTATAATGGAAGGGAGCTTTGGGATGGCTTCAAGAGATCTGTGTTCCAGTCCCAAATCTGCCATTAATATTCCCCTCTTTGGACCTCAGTTTTCCCATGTGTAAAATGAAGGAATCCTCCCTGTTGATTACTATTGCTCCATAGTACAATTCTCTTGATTGCTATTGTTTCACATTACTATTACTATTGATTACTATTGCTTCATTTTACTATTACTATTGATTACTATTGCTTCATATTACTATTACTATTGCATTGAACATCAAGTGTGTATGTTGGGAGGACTACCTGTGGATCAGTCCTTGGAAAAATGGGGAAAGAGGCAATGTTGGCCTTTAGCTTTATCATGAAAATCACAAAATATCAAGCATGAGGACAGGCTGTGTTGGGGAGGTGAGGGACTCCCTGCTAATGGGACCTATAGCAAAGGTTCTGTTGGTATTTGACAAAGAATATCAAGGGCATTATGTGCTGGCCTAACTGTTAGCATTTCTCCTAGTTATAATACCAGCATTGATAGAGGGCTAAGGATATGCTAGGCACGGTTCTAGGCATTTTATGTGCATTATTTCATTCAATCTTCACTATAGGCCTATAAGGTAGGTACCATTCTTATTCATATTTTGTAGATGAGAAAACTAGGATCCAGAGAGAGTAAGTAATTCTATGTAGTAAGAGGCAGAAATGGGATTCAAACTCAGGCGTTCTACAGAATCCCTATTCTTTAACAATTATACTATACTGCCTTTCATATCAGATGGCCATCACAGCTAACATTTCCCTTATGTGTTCTGACTGAGCTGCTAAAAAAATTATACATGTAATACCTCCTTCAGAGGGGTGTGGCCTAGACTGAGCATAGAACTTAGAGTCAAATAGAGTGAGATTTGTCACCTGCACCTATCAATTGCTGACTCTGTGACTTGGGAAATTTACTTTCCCTCTCTGATCATCAGTTTTCTTGTCTGCCAAAGGGACAGTAATAGTAGCATTTCTTACAGGGTCATTATGAAGATTAAATTTTTGAATGTTTACAAAGCTCCTAGGATAGTCCACGTCCTACAGTGGCACTACCACCATCATCATCATCATTGTCATATTTATTAATAAGGGACCGGCCTGACTCGGGGAAGTTATAAGGTTGAGTTCAGAGCAAGAAGACCTAAAAGCTGTTTCTTAAGAATGTTCTGCATTCCAAGTGGCCAACAGTAAGTCGCATATAGCAAATGCACTTGGGCAACCCATCCTGGTTACAAATCCAAGCTTTCTGTTACCACTGCTCTTCTTCTTAAGCAGCAAATATAGGGGTAAAGATGTACTAGAACACTATGTTCTTACAAGTTTGTGTGGTTTTTTAAATAACAGCTTATTGAACTAAAGAAAAAAAAATTTCCCTTTCCTTTTTGTTTCTTTCTTCCGATACGGTTGTTTTTAAGTCTTCCCTCCTTTAACTTTTTCCCATTGGTTTTTGTTGCTTTGTTTTGTTTTCAGCTTCTACCTCTCTTTGCCAGAGTCCAGTCGCAGCAATACTGAGGTAGGAATCAGAGCTCTGAGTCCCCGTACAGGGAAAAATGAGAATTTTCCTATATAGTAGCTGGATGATTGTTTTCTTTGCCTCTGATTGTAGGTTTTAACTTTAAAATTCTTTATGTAGCTACTCATCCACCAAGCCTGTTAACTATTAAACTCTCCAATTTACTTTTATCTATTCAAAAAGACTTTCAAAAGAACTCAAAAGACAGTTAAGACTGTGTAATGTTGGGGGGAAAAAACAGACATTTCATTTTTTGGATAAAATAATCCTCTAGAGTTAAATTTAAGATTCAGACTACCAAAGGATGATGCTCTATATAAATTATTAGCCTATGATTAGGTTTGCTCTTCAAAGGATATCTACCCATCTCCTAAAATTAGGTCAAGGCTGGTTGTGTAGATGCCTCTTAGGAGGGTCTAGCCTGGTGAACTCCTGACTGGAAGAGGTCATCCCAACATGTGACTTGGAAACCCCCCTCCCCAAGCTTCAGGAAGATCAACCAGATCACTAATTGGTGCCCCTACCCTCATGTCGCTTATGTTCTAGAGCACTGGTTCTCAACTAGGGTCAATCTTCCCCTCCAGGGGCATTTGGCAATGTTTGTAGACATTTCTGAAAAATGACAGTGGTATATACCAGGCATTTTACATAATATTAACTTGTTTAATCCTGATAACAACCCTCTGAGATTAGTACTATTATCTTCATTTTACAGTTGAGGAAATTGAGGCACAGAGAGATGTTTCCCAACATCACACAGTAAAGTGGTAAAAACAAGAGATAAACCTAGGACATCTGCTTCAGAGCCACCTTTGCTAAGCTTCAAAGAGGTTCTTATTATTGCTAAGCATATAGGATGCTTAAAAAATATTCACTGAATGAACTGGTGTTCATCATAGTGCATTTGTTTTTAATACCTAAATCTTCCCAGGAACCAGCAGTTTGCTAAGATTATACAACTACCATAGTTTATTAAAGATAAATTGCATGTTCTGGTGGTACTATTAACTATAGAGCATAACATAATACAAGGAAGCTTCTGTGGCCAGGGTTCCCAATAAATTAATGGAAGACTACTAATTGGAATATCTATTAGTCATTTGAGATTATCTTACTTGATAAGTATCTAAGCTGTTATGTTTGCTGCCACCATGTGGTCCCTCTGCATTTGTTGCCACCATGATCCACTGTAGAGAGGAACCGAAAAGTCCATCCTCAAAGAGGAAAAAAGATTAGGAAACCCTGTAAAATGGCTTCCCACAAAATAGCTTTCAGTGTCTGGAAAGCTAGAATATCTCTATGGGGAGATGCTAATTATTGCTTTCAGTCCTGATAAAGTCTGGGAGAGTACATGTCCAAACCAGGTATGGTGCTTTCAAAATGCCCTGATTTGGCAACTGATTCAGTTTCCCCTTTCATTTCAGGTCTTGAGGTTTGAGAATATTCTGTCCTCCATTCTCCACTTCGGAGTCCTCCCACTGGCCAACGGTAAGGGATTCTTGGGAAACAATGTGACACTGACATTGGCTAAGTGTTGGGGATTGTCTGGGACTTTCCATCCTGAAGCTTGTACTTCTAATGTGTTATTATGAATCGAGGCCAGCACCAGAATTGACAGAGTTTGTACCATCAACGATACAGTTTTGAAGTTAGATATTCCAGGTCCAGGCCTTGTTAGCAACTCTACTTGCAGACTCAGCAAGAACGGCTAACTCTGGTTGAGTTAAGGAGATTACAACCACTCTCCTTAGGCAGTCAAGAGTCTCCTTCAGGTCAACCAGAAATGAGACGATGATCCCTAGAAGGTGTCTCTGTGGTTCTTATGCAAAGACCACCATCCGGACAGGCACAGTTTTAATGAATGACAATCCTAGGCCTTCTCCCTACACTGCAGTTGTTCACAAACTGTAGCATCTTGAGTTTGGCTTGGTTAAAATATGCTTTGTACTGGAGATCAAAATATCCTCAGGACCCACTAGTTAAGTTATTTTCAAAATACAAATTGGACAAGTTGCCAGCATTTTTCTGCCATCCAAATGCCCATAGTTGCAGGTGCATTTTTATTAAGCACAGATTAATTAACCATTCTTTCAGGGAAATGCTAGGGACATATCAGAGAGAATGAAGACACAGACCCAGGAAGAATGGAAAGATAAATTATCAAAAAGTTTCTTGTTAGTCTCTTACTAAAAAGTTTACTAAATCTTCCATGCCCATGCCCAATTATTATACATCTTGTTCTATATTTTAGCAAAATTGCAGCAAGGATTTCCTCTGCCCAACCCACAAAATATCTCACTCGTCAATTCAGATATTGAAGTTCTTGAGGTAAGAATTATCAATATTAATTGCCCCATTTCTTTTCATAGTAGAATATACCTCTCCCTATTTTGCTTACTTTTTGTTTTATTTTGTTTTGCTTTGTTGTTTCCCAGCCCGAGGAATTTTATAAATAAGATGTTTAGCTCTTAAAACCCATAATTAACAATGAAAAGCACTTAAACTTGAGTTTAAAAATCAGATCAAAGTGGAAAAAAAACCCCATCAGACCAAGTCTGATTTCCCTTTGAAGCCAAGTTTATTCACACCACACTACAAGAAGATGCACTAGTGCACTGTATTTCATTTGTTCCACAAGACAACTTGTAAGGCTGGGATTATTAATCCCATTTTATAGATGAGGAAAGTAAGACTCAGAGAGGTGAAGTGGCTTGTGTAGCTGGAAAAGGGCATATTTGAGACTAGACTGACTCTTCTGATTCTCTCAGTCAGTAAACTTTTGCCTGAACCAAAGACCCTCCTCTGGGTTCAGGGATCTGTTGTGAGCTGTTTCCTGGTTAATCATTATTAACAAACTTCAGAATACCTTGTTTCTTCCTTTCTGGGAATCATAAGATTCTGACAGAATTCTCCAATCCTATATACTACCCTGCACTCCCTCTTCCCTCCCCCTGTCCCTTTCTACAACTGCTTAAGTCATGTAAGGTGACAAGAATCCAAAATGGCCTGTTCCTGTGTCTGAGGCACTCACAAGTGGGACAGGGGTAAGGAAGGGTATTGCACAGTAGGACCTGGTAAAGAAACCACGCCTCCCCAACCCCTCAGGCAAACCCAGACATCCTATGGCTCCAGGTGCCCCAAGTTTGATATCGTCTTCATTGTTGCATCCTTTTCAGGGTTTCCTTTTGATTTCCACCGACCTGAAGTATAAAACATCCTTAAAGCAGCAGCCAAGTTTCCATGGTTGGGAAGCTCTGAACCTGATAAGTGGACAGTGGAGGGGGAAGCCAGCCCCTTGATTGCCTGTTTGGAGTCCACTCCAGGAAGTAAATGGCCCTTAATCCCACAGCTCGTGTAAACCCAGAGCAGGAAGATGGTACACACAGGAATTGTAAAGCCCTTGCGAATTGCTGGAAGTTTTCTTTTTCAAGCCCTCATGGATGTAGAGGGAGGCAAACAGGGTGAAAGAGCTCAGCCGGGATGTGTGTGTTCCCATGTGTGTGGAGGGGTATATGTTTGAATGTGTGTTCACGTTTGAGTGCATGTTGTGTGTTCCTGTGTCTATGAGATTCTGGGGCCAAGAGTGAGGCATGTACTTCTAAGGAGGTGCATGAGAAACTCTCAAATACAGATTTGCATCAGTGGTTATCAGCGGAGATCCCTTCAGCCCCTTCAGCTCTCTAGGGTTCCCCCCTCCCTGCATATTGGATTTTATGTTTTATATTTACCGTTACTGTCCCCTGTATTTAATTAAAATTGTTTTCTATCAATGTCAATTTTGCCTTTTTATTTGCAAATTTTCTTGCCCCAGACTTTTTTTTTAATAAAATAAGACTGGTAAAAAGAAAATTTAGTGTCCTTAACGTTAACACAAACTGAGCTTGTACAGAATTCAAGAATTTCAAGAATTTTAAATCCTTGATTTAAAAAGGGAATATGTTGTCTCTTTAGATGTTTCCAGAGAGAAACAGAGTGAACACAGGAAACTCTAGAAGTTGTATCACTTGTTTAAGTTTTTGGCTGTTTTCCCTTTCAAATTAAATGAAATGGCATTGAAGAGTACTAAACCTAGATAAATCACAGTAGGTTAAGTTAAAGCAACCAATCAATGGGGCGAAATTGGGGCAGAAGAGGAGGAAAGGGGAACCCGTATGGATCATGCAGGAAATTAATAGAAACCACACTTTGCATTTGTGGTGCTGACAATCCAGTGGGGGAATGGAAGAGAGCTGTTTACTGGAGGGCTTACCAAGTGTCATTTCATTTAATCCTCACAGGCACTCTGTGAAGAATTATGATCCCATTTTATAGATAAGGAAACAAAGGTTAAAAGAGATGAATCACACAAAGCCAGTAAACAGCAGAGGTAAAAATTCAATCCAAGCCTTTCTGATTTCAAAGTCGCTGTTCTTTACATGAGGTAGGATTAGAAACCGAAGGCGCTTAAAGCTCACTTATTACTGTGAAGAAGCGACACTGGATAAAAGCACAATCACAGAGTACTTAGTCATCACAGAAGGCTGGACTGGGAAGCTCTGGCTATCCATAGAGACTGCCATTTACTCATCTTCGTATTGCTCGTAATATAGCAATAGATGCCCCCGTAACAGATGGCCCTGTCAGTGTTGTTGGAATAAATGATAAACTGTCACGTTTCATTCTTTGGAATGCCCTTTTCTGAAAGAAGAGTTATTTAATGTGTTCACAAATTCATTCTGAAACATTACAAAATTTCCGTTGTGGTATTTATTTAAACATGTTTCTCTTTCTCGGCTGCAGACATTTCTTCCCCCTCACTACTAGGGATGTAAACTCCAAGCAGACGGATTCTTTAGAACAACTGGTCCTGATCCCGATTCAGTGTGTTTTTCAGTGCTGGAAAACACTTCCAAAACGAAGGATAACTAGATCATACTAAAAACTACTGTACTGCATTTAGCTTAGCTTTAGCCTTGAAAAAAATGACTAGTTAACATCCAAAAAGGTAAACGCTAGAGGACAGTCTAACTGAAAAAAAAAAAAAAAAAAAAAGAGCGATTGGTGCGACGAGTTTTGAGCCTCGGCGCTAGCCGTCGCCCATCCTGCCGCGGAGCTGGCCGCGCCTGCGCGTTGGGTTCCGGAAGGTGGTGTTTCGGTTAGCGGGACAACGCGGCAGCGGGTCTTCAAAGCGAAGCCGGGAGTTTTCGCCACTCTTGTCGCCGCCATGAGCCGCAGTTATAACGATGAACTGCAGTTCTTGGAAAAGGTCAATAAAAGCTGCTGGAGAATCAAGAAGGGCTTCGTGCCCAACATGCAGGTGAGGCGGGGAAGCAGGACCCGGTGCCGGGGCCTTCCCGGCTGGGGGCCCGCGGCGTGTCTCTACCCACCCGGCCCGGTTTCCTCCGAGACCTCCCGACTCCTTGCGCGCCGGGGAGACCCCCGCCCCCAGCAGAGTTCCTCCCATCCCCCAACTCCCACCCCACCCACCCCTCCCGCCTCCGGGGCTGCCCAACCTATGCCGGCCCCACCTCCCAGATGGAGAGGTCCCCGAACCGTGAGGACGAGCAAAGCGGAGTGTGTCCAGGGAATCCCAGTAAATACGAAATTGGCCTTTGCAAAGCGTCTTCACACAGAAGTCTCACGAACCATGAGAGGTGTTACGTCCCTGAGCCTTAGAGACGTTAGTGGGCTTTTACTAGGTGGCACAGCCAGTGCGGGTGCGGTTGCTGGGACTGAACTCCGCTCCTCTGAGTCATGCCGGTCATTTATATAACGTTTACTGACCTGTGTTCGCTGAACCAAGTTTCTGGCATTCACTGCTCCGTGTTGGGTTTGTTTTTTTTTTAATTGACATGCGCGGGGTTTTAATACAACGATCTTGCTTCTCGTGGCAACCTGGAAAGTTCACAGGGCAGTTTTTTTTTTTTTTTTTTTTTAATATGCTCTTCTCAGTAGGGCTTTGAGCGTGAGTCGGTTACACGGCTTCCTTTACTCACCCAGTAGAAGCTCAGCTAAGACGTGATGTCCAGTTCCCTTCTTTTTCCTCTGACAGGATGACGTATTCCCGATGGAGACTTGGGAGCCCGATACCAGAGAGTTTGAAAGCCAGGTCTCTGTATCTCTTGGGTTTCCTTGTCATTTGTGCTCATGGTCTTCCATTAAAGTGAAGAAGAAGGCATTTGTGAGGTTTTGGTGCATATGTTGTTAGACGGCTTTTGAAATCCCTTTAGGTGCCCTGCAAGTGTATTGAAGGTTTGTGATCCTGCGTCTTGGTAAAAGTTCCTGATAGCCACTCCACCCTTTTACTCAGTATTAAAACTTATTGAGCGCCCCCTATGAGCAAAGCACTTAGCTAGACGCTGAGCGGAGAAAAAGCCCATAGTCGCAAACCTCCCTTTTGCTCTCTTTTTTCCTTTGGCTAGTTTCTTTTTATGGAATCCGGTTCCCTGCAGGGAGGAGAAAATAAAAAACATATCATCCTAAGAGGATTGTAACACACACTGTTATGTTCTGTCAGCAGTTCTGGCTTAACTTTTGATGCACACACTGCTGCTAGTTCCGCCTGGGGGCAAGTCTGATTTTTGCTAGGCAGTTCCAGTTTAACTATTTGGACAACACTTTACTACCACCCCTCCCTTGGGAATGGAGAGTTGAAATCTTGATATATTGCTCTTAAAAAGTTACTGACCTTTATGCTAGGCTGGTGTTGTATTCCCATTCTCATGAGAGTAGTGAACTTCACACTTACAATTCCCTGTCTCTCTTGGTTAATCTCCATTCCTCCTGTAAGAACCGTGTGCTGCACTAAAAATTCCTCTTTGTTCCTTAAAAATACTTCTCTCCCATCTTTATGTCATCTTTCCATTCAGCTCCTAAATGTGTTGCTGCTGCTCCAGTAATGTCTCTTGTCTTTAAAGAGCCAGCTCAGTGTTCACAAAAAAATGAACAAACTGTGAAGCGCACCCCCGCCCCGGCTACCGCCTCCCTAGACTGTTGAGCCCCTTCTTCATCAGATTCTTCCGTAGTACTCTGTGCTTCTATTGCAGCACTTGCCTCATTGCCCTCTACATTTTCTAGTCTGGGCTTCATGCTAGACTAGAAGTTCCACAAAATCATGGTCTTGCGTATTCTCTGTGTCTCCCCTACTTCCCAGTACAGTGCCTGACACATAATGAGTCCTCAGCACATGTTTGGTGAATTAATAAATGTGGCCCTTTGGAAAATTGAGACATTTTCCGTAACTGGTATTGTTATTCATGCAGTGGTAAGATGCAGAAGTCATCTTTCTGTTAAATCAATTTCCTTGTCCAGATGATTGTTAAATCTTTGGTTCTTCAATGCTAGGCAGATCCTTCATAATATTTGATCTCTGATTAATATTAATATTGGTGTTACATAATCATGTCTTCCATTGCCCTTTGTGTGCCTCTATTGTCAAGCTTTTTTATTCTCTTAAAATTACATAGATGGTAAAACTAAGCACACAACTATATAGCTACTTGTTAACATTTTTTTACTCACTGTTCACTTAAGTACAGATTTGTAAGTCAGAATAGAACACAGTAAAGTGTAGTGTAGTGTGCTGTTGTCTTAGACCTAGAAAAAGTACACTTAGGTCAGATGACTGCATTTTTTTTTTTTTTTTAGGATTGTCTTTTTATCTATAATTAGATGGCATAACAGCATTTTACTTTTATTCTAAGCTTGTCAACACTGAAACTGTTATATTTTTAAGCGTATGGTTTTTTTTGTCTTTTTTTTCATATACACACACACTGTATTTTATTTTTACAAGAGATAAATAGACTGACACCAAGCATTGTAAATGGATGACCACAACAAAAGCAACAATGATTGCAATTACCAAACACGAAACACACTCATATTATGTCATGATATTGACATTCAGTCCAGTAATCCTCCACTGTAACAGCTCCTTTAGTTTGCAGTGAAAATTGATTTCTATATTCTTTGCCTCTGAGTCCTTGTGGGATTTTTTTTTTTTTAATTCAAACAGAAAGTCACAAAAATTATAATCCTCATCAGTTCACTCAGATGACTGCATTTTTATGTTTAGGTCTGAGTTTTTGATTCATTTATTTTTTTCAAAACCTACTGATATTTTAGAAGCACAAGAATACTGAGACCTTTGGCCTTAGTGAGAGCATTTTTGGAAGACGTTTCTTTATCTCACACATACACACAAAATATTTTACCTGTTGAACTTTTAAATATGGCCTATGAGAGTAGGAGAATAAACAAAATGATTTGTGAACATTGTAAAATATACTTTTAAGATATATTTAAAGATGGGAACCTCTTGTAGGAAGTTTTCTGCTTGTTTAAGGTAGCGTGAAAGTGTTTTATAAAGAGTAAAGCAAAATAAATATTGCCTACAGTGTTTGTATTCTATCCTGTACTTATATACATCAGGTCCATGTGCTCAGACATAATTCTTCCTTTTCTTTGGTACCAGGTTGAAGGAGTTTTCTATGTGAATGATGCTCTGGAAAAATTAATGTTTGAAGAATTAAGGAATGCCTGTCGAGGTGGTGGTAAGTAAATTAGAGTTTGACATGTGGCAGTACAAGTAGTGTCTACCTTGTGGCCTGAAAAATGGTAACTCAAATAATTATAATTTAAAAATACAAAAGTGTTGTCAAGGAATGATCAAGACTTCAAATGAGACGAAAACCCGTTACTTATTCGTGATCACATTGTTAGCCACCTGGCCTTGTAGAAAGCACTTGGAGCTGGATGGATGTGGTTGGTTTTGCACCTAACCTCGGACAGTAATAACAAGAGCTACCATTTATTGTGCACTTACTATGTGCCAGGCACTTTACATAGATTATCTCATGTAATTCTTAAAGTAACTCTAAGAGGATATCTCCATTTTACAGATGTTTAAGTCAAGGCTGAGTGAAGTTAAGTCATTTTAATTTGTCCAAGGTTGCACAGTCTCTCAGTGACAGAACCAGAATTCAGATCCAGGAGTGTCTGATTACAAAGTCAGTGTACTGATTAGCCTCATTGAACTTCAGTTATCTCATCTGTAAAAGAGAGTTTATAACACCTATCTTGCAAGACTACAGGGAGGTTTAGAGATAAATATATAAAACTGTAATATAACATTCTAGTGGTGATGGTGGAATAGACATCTAGTTTTAACCCTTTTATTTTTTTAGTCGACAAACCTAAAATAAATAAGTCTCACCGCCCCCGCCCCCACCAGGGTGTGCTGACTTGTCTGAAATGACACACAGCCAGTGACAGAGCTGAGATTAGAACCCCAGATCCCCTGACTCTCCATCCAGTGTTTTCCCAACTCTTCCAAATTGCCCTTCTTTGTCACTTAGAATAAAACCAGTACTTTTTTTTTGATATATATTATGAACAGTTAAAAGAACCCTTTTTTTATATTGACAACATAAGGTATAATGATTATGTTTCACATCTCCCTGTACAGTATTTGCAAGCAATCCTCCGTGGTATGCACAGAATACTGACAGCATGTTTGTAATTAGTCTGGTTGCCCTCACTACCTTCCTGTGCATGTGCTGCCTTCTTCTCCACTTCATCTCAAACACCCTTTTATGCTTTGTTGTTTTAGCAGTCCTAACCACTAACCCTTCATTAACATAATCTAGAAAAGTATGAATAGACTTCAGCTAAAAATCAAATATGTCCTCTTTTCTAATATTAAAATTTTGTTTTCAGGTGTTGGTGGCTTCCTGCCAGCCATGAAACAAATTGGCAATGTGGCCGCCCTGCCTGGGATTGTTCATGTGAGTCTATGTTCACAGTTTTAATCACTCATATTTTTTTTTAGTCTGAAAGTTTGTTGAATGGATGAATGGCCATGCCTAACTGATAGTGGTGTCATTTAGACAGTGACCTTCAAACATCTAGAAATAACCATGGAATTTAAAGAAATAACTGAGTTTGAGTAACATCTGTTTCTGGTTGCCTTTAGCCAGAATCTATAAGTGTTTGAGAACCTTTGAAGTAGATTTTGTTTTCTTGTTGTACACATTATTCTTATATCAGTTTACCACCAGTGAAAGTTTCACTGTGGCCTCATTCAAGAGGTTGATTGGAGAAAGATTGGCAAGAAGTGTAAGGGTTAGGACTGAGGGGAGGGACAAAGGGCAATATAGCTGTTGTGGATATGATTGGAAAAGGAGGGTGGTGGCGATGGTGGGGATAGAACTGGATGGTACAAGTGGGGCCCTCACCCGAGTCTACATTCAGATTCCACCATTAGAGGTAGATGTTAAATCCATTCGACAGACATTTTTTGAGGTCTTTATGCCGGTTTCTCTGCTGGGCACTTGGGAGGAGAAATGAAAAGACATGGCTTGTGCATTTAAGGAACTCGTAAGTGTCCAGGTGTCTGCATGTATTCCTACCATGTTTTGACCTCCATTCTTCCTGGGTCAGTATCCTTTTCTAGGCCCCAGATGTAGAAATTGTATGGTTTTCATACCATCAAATGGATTACATTTGTCTCTGATTGCTTAAACACTAAAGACCTGTGTAAATCAGGTATTTTCCTCCTGTCAGCCTGACATGACCACAGTCTGTCAATGTCTAAGAATCATCTTTAAAATGTAATAATGCGTTAAAGTTAGTATGTGGTCCTCCTATATCATGTGGTACTAAGGCTTTTCTCTTTTCAATTTTCTTAGTTAATGTCAGACTTTGTAAAAAAGTTTTTCCTGCTATATTTGGCTTTATGATTAGGAATTTTTACACCTAATTTCCACCAATAGAGAAGATTTCATGAAAACAGAATCTTGATTTAGGGAAGGCTTCAGCCCCCCAGCCTATTTGAGAGTTAGTGTCAGGTCTCTCAGGCAGCCAGAGTGCCAGTGAGATAGCTGTATTTTATTTTCTAATTCTCTTTCAGCGATCCATTGGGCTTCCTGATGTCCATTCAGGTTATGGGTTTGCTATTGGGAATATGGCAGCTTTTGATATGAATGACCCTGAAGCAGTGGTATCCCCAGGTAAGGTCACTGTGCATGTCTGCTGTCAGGTGTGTAGCTTCTCTCAGAATCGTAGCCTTTCTAAAATAGAGCACGGCTGCATTTTGTGTGTGAATGTCAGCCTCATCGTATTCTATCATTTCTTTTCCCCACTTACTGAGAGAATTAATTGTGGACACTCAGAGGCTATTAAAATATCAAGAAAAGCATATATTTATTTAAAATTATTTGGGCTCCTACTGTGTGCCAGGCACTATTCAGACGTTGGCTACAAAAGAAACTGAAACACTTCCCTGGCAAATTTTGCATCTTCTTTGTGTCCCAGTTATCTCTTAGGCAAATTGGAGTTAATAATGTTACTTACTACATAGCATTATTGTGAGGATTAAATTCATTAAGCTGTGTTAAAATACTTACAACAATGCTGGACACATAGGAAGTACTTGATAAGTGTTTACTCTCATTAGCATCATTATTAGTCACTTGTAGCTGTATACTTCTTTTCTGCTGTCGTGTGCTTTCACTGAAAATGTTTCACACCGGAAGTAATATCTTTGCATTCAGAGGCTGAAAAAAAGATGAAAGTTTGAGTTGTCTTGAGAGCTCTGCCTCCAGCAGCAGTGGACAAGGTCACTTCAGACAATCCTTTGCCGAGAACAACGAGAAAAGCTGCGTGAAATTTTTAAAACAGAGCCAAAAACACATCTGTTGAAACCATAAAAAAACTACAGAGGCAGTAAGAATTTGTGAGGCTAAAATCTAGACAAAAAGTGCAGATACGTGAGCCCAACATTGAGCACTATTTTTCTCTTGAGGAAAAGGCAGATTTCAATCAGTAAGAACACAGATGATTTGAACAATCCTGTTACAAACTTGACACCTTGATCTCTCATATACACGTGTGGTTGTGCATGCATCCACATTACAGTGCATCCAAGAACTGTAGAGTACACATTCTTTTCAAGTGCACACAGAATGTTTACCAAATTGACCATATACTGAGCCGTAAAGCATGTCTCAAATTTCAAAGCATGGAAATCATACAGCAGCAGTTCTCAAACTTTGGGCTCAAGACCCCTTTACGTTCTTAAAATTATTGAGGGTTGATCTCAAAGGCTTTTATCAATGTTTACCTTGCTGGAAATTAAAACTGAGGAAGTTTAGAAACAATAATACACAAGGACATGTCTCATTACCCCTCAGAGCAAGCATGTTATCACGTCCTGTAGCCTTTGGAAAACTTCACAGTTTCAGTAGACAGTAGAGAGAATACATTTAAAAGGCTAATAATGTCTTAGCATTGTTATACAATTAATCCTAAAGGCCTGAAAGAATCCCTGGGTCACATCTAAGAACCACTGACATAGAAGATACTATCCTACCACAGCGGAATTAAGTTAGAAATCACTAATAACAATAAAAACTTGGGGAAAAATAAAACATGTTTGAGTTAAGCAATATGCATTTAAATAACCCATGGGTCAAAAACAAAAAATCGTAATGGAAACTACAGAATAATTTTAACTGACGTTAATTTAAAAAATACCTGTCTAAAAATTGTGGGTTACTGTTAACGCCATACTTGGATAGAAGTATACAGCCTTCAGTGCACAAATTAGAAAAGAAGAAAGGCTGCAGTGTCAATGATCTAAGCATCCATCTCAAAAAGTTAGAAAAAGAACAACTAATTAAACCCAGAAAATGTAGAAAGGTGGAAATAATTGAGCAAGATTAATGAAACAATATACAGTGGTAAGGATCAACAAAGCCAAAAGTTGGTTCTTTGAAAAGACTAATAGAGTTCATAAACCCCTGACAAGAGTGATCAAGAAAAAAAGAGAAGCACATAATTCAAATTTTAATCTCTAGTCTAGATGTTACTTGTTGTTCATTACTGCCTCCTTGACCCACAAAGTACCTTTAGTATGTATTTACTTTAAATTTTGTTGTCATCAGACTTTACCCACAGAGAACCACTTTGTTGGCTCCTTTAAAACATAGCTATTTTTAAAAGAGTGGCTGTCTTTTAAACCCTTTATTAATAGTGGGAAACCACAAGTAACAAAGCCTAACTACCTGGTTTCGCTAATATTTGACTAACTTTTCCTATTTTGTAGGTGGTGTCGGATTTGACATCAACTGTGGTGTCCGCTTGCTAAGAACCAGTTTAGACGAAAGTGATGTCCAGCCTGTGAAGGAGCAACTTGCCCAAGCTATGTTTGATCACATTCCTGTTGGGGTGGGGTCAAAAGGCGTCATCCCAATGAATGCCAAGTAAGAACAAAAGTTGCCAGTAAAGGGAGTGAGAGATAATAATCACATGACCCTCACGTTCATTTCCAATGTAGGACACTTCGGAGATGGGGATTGTTCAGTCACTGTTGAGGAAGTGGTAACAAATTGTTTTTTTAAGCATGAGGTCTATAACGTTCATTAGAGACATTAGTCAATTCATGTTCATCATGACAACCTTTGACATATGGTAGAATTCATAATAGAATAATATCCACTGATGTTTACTGAGCACTTCCTTTATGCAGAGCACTGTGCTGTAGTGTAGGTGTATATCATTTTGTGTAGATAATAACCCTAATATTATTCCTAGTTCACAAGAAGGGAAACTGAAGTTTAAAGAGATAATAGTAAATAAGCTAGTAAGTAAAGTCAGGATTCAAACCAAGGATCCTTTGGCTTCAGAGGCTATATTCTGAACCCCACTGTCCTTTGTCAGTGAACCTGTATTTATTGACAACCTTCCTTTTTGGATGATAGCACTGAGTGTATTCTTCACCTAAGATGTTGTGTATTTCCAAAGTAGAAAATTCAGTGTAAAGCTACAGCACAGTGACCTTTTACGTGGCCATTGATGTACTGTCATAGCTCGTGTAAAGCTGTGCACCTTACACTTTGCAGAAGGGTGTGCTTAATAAGTATCATTAATATCTTCTGTTTTACCTTAAAGTTCATGTGAATTTTGCATTCTATTCAAATATATGTACAGACATTAATATTAAAATGTTTTTAGCTATTACCTGTTATACAACTCCCCTTTACCAAAAAATAAAACAAAAAAACTTGGAGTAAAATTGATACATTTGGAAGATGCTTATTCTGTGATTTTTATGTGGTCCCTGACATGCAGTCCCACTTTGAAAAGCATACCTGGAACATCTAAATAAATTCCAAGCATCTTTACAAATATTTTAGATAGGAATTTTGTCCTAATAAGTAATGTTTGAAATGGGCTGTTGTGGTGAGGGCCCATTGATCATTGTAATCTCTCCGGGTGGTATTTTGGAAGAGGGCTAGACGTTAGGTGAAGATCAGAGCTTTTTCCTTCTAAGGGTTTAACGTGTGTGCACCTCAGCTTCAAAGTGCAGGTGCAGTAAAGCGACGTAGTACTTCTGTGAAGGTGGGAATAGACCTTAAAATTTAACCTGTGTGGCCTGAGGACATTGAGATAGCTTTGTTTGTTAGTTGTAATTTTTCATAAGTTACTATGAAAAGTTAGTGTAGCTGTAGTGAAGTCGGTAGTAGATAATGATGTTTGATGATGGTTATAAATTTTCTGTGGCTGCTTAATCACCACCTCATAGAATTCAGGATCAGAGAGAGAAATAGGATTTGAAAAGTAGGGGCTGTGTAAACGTCAAGAACTATAATCACCTGTAATGTGGCATTTATAATTTTAATATTCAATTATTTATGTAACTCCTTTTCCTCAAAAAACTAGAGTTGCTGAGAGCATGAACTACATCTAGCACGATGCCTGATACACGGGCAATAGTCAGTATAGGACTTTCTTTTGCCCTTTGAGATGTGGTCATCTTTAGATTTTGATCTGCCTTGGCTGTGAAATGATCTGCACCTTGTTACTCACTCAGAGACTTGGAGGAGGCCTTGGAGATGGGCGTGGACTGGTCCCTGAGAGAAGGCTACGCCTGGGCGGAAGACAAGGAGCACTGTGAGGAGTACGGGAGGATGCTGCAGGCCGACCCCAACAAGGTCTCTGCCAGGGCTAAGAAGAGAGGCCTGCCGCAGGTAACACTCGCTTTGGAGGGGAAGTGTTCAGTTTTTTCATATTTTGTTTTGGTTGGGAGGAAAAAAGAAATCTGTCTTCCATGTAGTAAATGTACCCCAGCTTTTTTCACATCAAAAGGAACACAAATTTGTTTGTTTATGCTTCATTCTTAATCTTTTAAAAAGCTATCAGGAGCTTGCAGATGTTCATAAAATAAAACAAGATATCATGAATTAGAAGTGGATGGGAGGAAAATGGGATATGATTATAAGGCTTAAAATGTATACCAAAATTGCATCTGTACAAACTTTGACAATCTACAGATTTGGCTGAAAGTTTTCTAGCATCCAAGATGACAACAGACACGTTGTCGGTTCATGGTGTCCATGAGATAAAAATATACCAGATGTTTGAAATTTACAGCAAATTGTGATGGCTTTGCCACTAAATTCACTGTGACCTTGGGCAAGTCTCTCTAGCCTGTCTGGGTCTCATTTTCTCATCCGAAAATTGAGATAGTTAAAACTAGGCAGTCTCAGACTGTTCCAACACTGCCATTCTTTGGGTCCGTAAAACATCTGTTAGCTCCAGTTATGGGATATATTCTTCCAGTGATGGATAGTGGTAGGTGGCAGTGAACTCACAGATATTTCAAAAATCATTTGAACTTGGACTTTGTGTAAGAGTCAACATTCACCAGAGTTCACCCCAAAATTTGACCCTTCTCTTCATGATGTTTAAATTGTCCTGTGAGCCATTTGGTGGTTCGAGTTTTCGTTTATGATGCTTTTAATGTGCTGTACCTCAAGCAGATAATGATATAATAAACTGCAGGAACTGGTCTACATTATTTTAGTTGTGTGGGATATTACTTTAAATGAATGAAGCATTTCTAAGCTTAGAAGTTTTTTTGTTACACTATTTGTGTGGTTATCTTTTTGTTTTTATTGGGGTTTTTTTACCTATTTGCTTTGCAAATGAATTTTTTCAAACCTGAATAGCAGCTATTTTATCAGACATTCTCACATTTGCAGTTGGGGACTCTGGGAGCAGGCAACCACTATGCAGAAATCCAGGTTGTGGATGAGATTTTCAATGAGTATGCTGCTAAGAAAATGGGTATCGACCATAAGGGACAGGTGTGTGTGATGATCCACAGTGGGAGCAGAGGCCTGGGCCACCAAGTAGCCACAGGTACATTCTGGACCTAATTTTTGCCTTGGTGCTAAAATGTACATTTTGTGGGGAACCATGTAGAGATTAAAGGGAGAAAGTGCTGGAACTGTACTGTGCAGGTTTTTACCCTGGTTTTCCTAACTAGCAGAAATTAACTTCACTGGGCCTTAACTTACTTGTCTGAAAAAAATGGGAATAATAATTATTTCATATGGTGTTGTCAGAGGCTCCAGTTACCATATTTACTCTTACAGGTTACTATTACTGTCTGGCCAAGAAAGAGCAATAAAGACTTTAAATTGTAGAGTTTATGATATATGCTGGAATATGTCTTAGACACCTACCTGTACTGCAAGATTAGGTGTTACAGTGGATTCAGAGATGAAATAGCAAGGGCTCCGCCCTCAAATTGTCTCATGCGAGAGATGTCATGTTCATTAAGAAGAAAAAGTAAAGACAGAAGGTATAGTAATTGATAAAATACTATGGAAGAGACAAAGTGTTTAGGGAAAAGATTTTAGAGATGACTTCATGGACACATAACATATGCAGTTTGAACAATCACACACGCAGAACATTCATGACCGGAAGACAGTGTGAACAAAAGCAGGAGGCAGGGAAATAGTAGAAAGGTCACTTTGGACCGTTTGTACGATGAGTGAAAGGATTTATGAATATAGAAAAAGTTATACAGACACATGGAAATTACTGTAAACTCTAAATTGCAATTATGGTTCATCCTTGTATGTACATTTCGTTCTATGGGAATCTAATAATTTGTGCCAGCCTGGCCTGTTAGAATATTTTGTCTAGCAAATATATGGAGCATTGACTAGTATTTCTGAACTTTTACTGAGTTCTGCTCTACACTTTATCATGGATTTGATTTGCATGCAGAAGGTCTAGCAACTTGTCTCCAGTTCTTTTAGGTTAAGTCACTAAAAATTATTTTTAAAAACCATGATGGCAATGAAACGTATTTTATTACTTCTCATTCATGCACATGCCAGGAAGGGAGTAACTCAGACCACCTTCCATTCCCCTTGCAAGTCCTGGAGGGCAGGTGTTCTCTTTGGAGCCCGCATATATTGTGTCATATAGCTCTGACAGAAGATTCTCAGTAAATATATCTTGACCAATAAATAAATGAGCTCAGAAACACTTTAAAGGGAAAATTGTATTTTACTTGTTTCTTTGTAGAATGGTTTTGAATGTAGCCCACCTTTCTGCAATAAATCTGAATTATAAAGGGAAAGCTGGCTGGTTTGGACTTGTTGCTCTCTCTCCTTTCAGATGCGCTGGTAGCTATGGAAAAAGCCATGAAGAGAGACAAGATCATAGTCAATGACCGTCAGTTGGCTTGTGCTCGAATCGCTTCCGCAGAGGGTCAGGACTACCTGAAGGGAATGGCAGCAGCTGGGAATTATGCCTGGGTCAACCGCTCTTCCATGACCTTCTTAACCCGTCAGGTACCGTTGAGGTTGCTTGTCTGTTCCCAGTTATACATGATGAAGTTAAGTAACTTAAAACATAGTGTATTCAAATCAAAGCCTGTAGAATTTGGTTTTGGAAATGTATGTAATAGATATTCAAAATATTGGCAAAGTGTCCAAGCTTTTGGTGTGTCCTTAAGCTAACTCAGCAGGGTATCAGGAGAGGGGAGAAGAGAAGCCAGAATTATTCTTGGAATTTGCCTTGAGCAGTGGAGAGGGTAGAAGTGCCGTTCACTGAGATTCAGAAGGCTGAAGAAGAAGCACCTCTGACAGGTTCCGTCAAGACTAGTTGGAATTTATGGAGTGGAGTTTGCTCTGTGGTCTAAAGACAGTTTTTGTCCTTTACGTGAAGATTAATAATTCTGCTATTTTTGAACTCTTAAATTCCTCACTCCCTTCCAACAGACCTTCCAAAATCAATAAGATAAGTTCTGAAGAGCTGGTTCTGCCACTTTTAACGTAAGCTTTTTCTCTTAGGCTTTTGCCAAGGTCTTCAACACAACCCCTGATGACTTGGACCTACATGTGATCTATGATGTTTCTCACAATATTGCCAAAGTAGAACAGCATGTGGTGGATGGAAAGGAACGGACTCTGTTAGTACACAGGAAGGGATCCACCCGAGCTTTCCCTCCTCACCATCCCCTCATTGCGGTTGATTACCAAGTACGTACTGAGCCATTTGTGGTTTTAAGCAGTGGGGGCATGAATTAGACAGTTCTAAATACGTAAGAATTTAAACAGGAAAGCAGCAATTGTGAAAAGAAAACAGTCTGTCATCCATGAGAACAGTGATTTCCAGTCTTCTCTGAAACATGACTCCCCCCCATCATCTGTGCTTGCAGTGTGCTGTAGTGCTGCATGGAGAATATTCTACTCCATTAAGATGCACTAAGATTATCTTTTTAAGGCCTTTGAATGATTAGAAGACAGGATTAAGATTAAACTCAGTCTGTTTCATTCCTCTTATCCTTTTGGTGTCTGGCTGTGATAGAGTTAGAAAGACCCTTAACCTACCATTTCACAGATGAGGAAACAAGCCTGAGAGGGCAGATGCCTTGCTCAGGATGGTTCTTCCTAAAAACACTTCACTACACATTTGAGTTTTGCTTTGCTCTTACCTTAAGCCTGTCTTCTGCTGCCTTCCTGGTCCTCACATTTTTCCTCCCATCCTCTTCCCTTCCCTCTCAACTATCAAAGAATCAAAATAATATCTTAATATAGTTGTGAGAGCAGTGCATTTAAAGGCCCTGGTTTCTCCACAGTCCTCCAATGCAAGAGGAAATTTAAATCTCAGACATAGAAAGCTCATGCTTTTCTAAATTGTAACATGTTTGATTTGTGTGCTTCCTCAGCTCACTGGACAACCAGTGCTCATTGGCGGCACCATGGGAACCTGTAGCTATGTTCTCACTGGCACTGAGCAGGGCATGACCGAGACCTTTGGAACAACTTGTCATGGAGCGGTGAGTTATGAAAACAGAAACTTACTTAGAAATGTTCTCTTCAATGTAGTCATTGTTTTGCATTTTGACAGGTAAATGTACTTGGTTGAGCGTTAACAAAGTTGAGGTTTGGGTTTGTCTTGTCTTCTACCTGAATTTATCCCCGTAATATATACTGTCTAGTGAACTAACTGAGGTCACCAAGTATCTCGACCTTAGTGGGGTCATTGTACGACCAGGGACTGTTCCTCAACACTGTGAGTCCACAAAATCCAGATTGAGAAGTTGTCACACTAGCATAACTGATAAAACTTTACCTGATGCAAATTTACATCACAATGTATCTCAATGATTCACAGACCTAGCCATTAGCATAATTCGTTCCTTACTGGGTGGGTCCACTCGAGATTTGGAGGATATGCCCCATTTTGCAAATCAGGACCCATGTGTAGACTGCACACCTATTTCAATATATTGCCTCTTCTAAGCCAGGGGTTGGTAAACTTTCTATAAAGCACCAGACAGTA
Source organism: Balaenoptera physalus (assembly GCF_965194825.1). Lineage (NCBI taxonomy): Eukaryota > Metazoa > Chordata > Mammalia > Artiodactyla > Balaenopteridae > Balaenoptera > Balaenoptera physalus. The sequence goes on from NC_138892.1 coordinate 15,143,550, forward strand.
AATATTTTAGGCTTTTGGGGCTGTAAGATCGCTGTAGCAGCTATTCTGTTGTGCCATTTTAGTAGAAAAGCAGCCGTAGACAATACATAAACAAAGAGGTATTGCTGTGTGCTAATAAAACTGTATTTACAAAAACAGGTAGTAGGCCAGATTTGGCCCACAAACCAGTTTTCCAACTGCTCTTCTAAGCCATCAGAGTTCTTAGCTGGTGATGGAGTGGAAAATAGAAACTGTCTATGATATCTTCTCAGTAGGACAGACCCTCACATATATATTAACCCTACGTTTTTTCCTCTGATCCTTTCTCATTTCCAGTTGCCTCCCAACTCCTAACTTTAACCCAGTGATCAAAACCATCTCCCCACACACATTAGCAGTGTCTCAGGGCATTTTCTGTTGTCGCAGTGGGGGAGGGGAATTGTGCTGTTGGCATCTAGTGGGTAGAGGGCAAGGATGCCGCTCAGCCTCTTATAACGTATGGACAGTCCCCACAACAGTTCCCTCGTCCGAGATGTCAGTAAGTGCTAAGGGGGAGAAACTGTTTTAAACCACAAAGAGCACAAAGTTTTTGTGATGATAGACATACTGATTACAATTTTAAATTAACATATTTGTATGTAATTGATAATTAATAGTGATTAGATACACAAAACTAAGTCTTTAAGTGCTTTGTAGATGTAAATTTGTCTTCCAAAAGGATGAGTCTTACAACAAAAAGCACATTACGGGGTTGATTAAATAGAAAAAGACTCTCTTATTTCTTTTTTTAGTTTAAAAAGAAGTCAAGGAAAAGGCATATGATCCTAAGGGTTTAAATAATTGCTGGGATTGAACATAAATTGGAGCTCAGAATTTATAAATGAAGTTCATTCCTTTCCCAATCTAGGGCCGTGCACTGTCCCGAGCAAAGTCAAGGCGTAATTTAGATTTCCAGGATGTCCTAGACAAATTGGCAGACATGGGAATTGCAATCCGTGTTGCCTCACCCAAACTGGTTATGGAAGAGGTAAGTGAAATTTTGATAAGTATTCAGCATAAAACTGTTTATAATTTATGCCAGTACACGGAGACAGCAATTTTTAGTATTGCTAATAGAAATGTTTTTTTACAAAATAACCTCAGTTACAGTCTATCATTGTTTTCTCTTTTGTTTGGAGGTTAATTATGAGCTGGGTCCATAAGAATGATTTTTACCATTCATGTATAGTCTTTGTCTACATATTAAAAGCTTTAAATTTAGTTTGAGCTGACTCATCTTAACCTTTCTTTTGCACAACTGTATACTTAACAGTTAAATTTGAAAGCAAATTTGAAAAGGTAGGGGGGAAATGTTTGAGAAAATGGGTTTTTTTGATTCATAAGGGAGCAAAGATTTTGTTTAAATTACATGTATGTATATGTACACATATGTACATATTTAAATTAGAAGCAACATAACTTCCTTTTAAAAGTTTAAGAGAAAAGAAAAATTGTCATCCAAAAATTCTGTGCCTTGACATAACTATTACCTCCTTTTTTAAGATGCTTATTGCCATTTTTTCCCTAAATGCTTTTTTAAACTGGTTATAATCATAGTTTACAAACATTTTATAGTCCTTTTTTAAATTTAACACATTATTATAATATTGTTTACGTCATTTTTTAACGATTGAGAAATATTCTACTAGCTAAGTACTGTAAGTTTCTGCCCATAGTGGATATTCAAGTAGTTTCTACATCTTTGCTACTCTAAATTAAGTTGTACTGTGAGTCTTCATGCATGAAGCTTTCCTCCAGATGTTTTAATAATTAGAGTGAAATCTCAAAAGCAGAATTACTGAGTTAAAGAGTATGACAAAGCTTTATTTTTTTACAACTTAATTTTTCACCTGATTTTAATTAAGAGGTTTTAGAAAATACAAAGAAAGAAACATCTAGAATTCCACCAACCAGAGATAACCACTATTAACATTTGGTATACTTTTTACTTGCACATTTTATATATGATTTTTTTCACTCATCCAGCTAATACTTATTAAACATCTGCTATAGTTAGGAACTGTTCTAGGTGCTAGGGATATTGCAGTGAACAAAACAAACATAAATCCTTTCCTGTGAAACTTACCAAATAGTAAAATGTATAGTGTGTAGAATGATGGTAAGTGCTACAAAGTAAAAATGGGAAGGGGGATAGGGACAGACTGGGAGTGGGTGCAGTTTTAGATAGGGTGTAGTGAGGTGGTATTTGAGTGAAGACCTGAGAGGGGTAAGGGAACAGGCTATGTGGGTATCTAGGGGTAAGCTTTCCAGGCAGGGAGGGTGGCAAGTGCAGAAACTCAGGCCAGATCATACTTGGAGGTTCAAGAAACGGTGTGGAGGCCAGTGTGACTGGAGCGAGCAAGAGGGAGAGGAGGTTAGAGAGGTAGGGGCGCCAGATCGGGTGGGTCCTTGTTTTTTCCTTTACAAATGGAGTTTTGCTCTTCCTCTGAGTGAGATGAGGGGAAGACTTGGGAGAATTTTGAGCAGAAGAATAACATGATCTAACTGATGTGTTTGCATGCGGTTGAGAAGAATCTAGAAGAGAAATCGATGATGCAGGAAAGAGTGGGGAATTACTAGAGAAGTGTCCTTGAGTAGATGAAAGGAGGTGGGATCTGGTGGGGTTGGTCTTTGCTAGGAGCTTAGGTAATTCATCCTTAATAAAAGGAGAGAAGGTACAGATGCTGGTAGTCAGGGAAGATATGGTAAGAGAGTTTATGGAGATGCTGTTCTGGTTGTTTCTGTTTTTTCAGTGTAATAGGAAGTAGGGCCAGCAACTGAGAGTGAGGATGCAGGAGAAGGTATAAAATCATCATCTAAGAAAGTGATTGGCCTAGTGAAATTTTGGGTGATTGCCAGCAGCGTCAAGGGCCCACTTGAGCTTAAATTCAGTGGTTGGGTGTTTTTCAGCTACATCCAACTGTATAGGTGCAGGCATGAAATAGATGTTGAGTTTCCTTTAACCAGGGTTGCAAGTACAGCACAGTAAAGGAGAAGCAAGGTTGTTGAAGGGTGTTGCAAAGGGATTGTGGGTCTTGTGGGGTTAAAGGATTGTTGGAGGTGGAAACCTAGGCTGTCTGGGATGCTGGGAGCTGAGACTGTGGAGGAGTTGTCATCATTGGTAATGAAGAGTTCTGGGGGATGACTCTGGGAGTGAATGGCTGAGGTAAGCATTGAAGGAGCGGGAATCAAGAAACTAGGAAGCCAAGTTACTGAAAGAATCCTCTTCCTGGATACTGAAATCGTTCTGAATTATAGCAGGAGAGGGTGAGGGTGACCCAGGAGCTAGAAAACTTCAAGTAACAATGGGGATCAGACTCTAGCAGATGATTGCAGCAAGAAGAGTAGTGGGTGGTATAAATGGTGACTGCAATATTCAAAACTGGGAGAAAGGAGGGAGAATGGTCTGGAAGGAACCATGAAGAGCAAGGACACCTGTCCCACCTCTCAACCTAATGGCATGACCCAGTTTGGGAGAGAAAACAGCTACCACTTCAGAAAGTTGGAAGCAGAGGTAGTACCTCAGCGGAGGTCCATGTTTCAGCAAGAACAAGAAAGTGAAGGGAATGTTTAAAGAAGAAAGGAAGAAGTTCTTTGCCTTTGACTCAGTGGAAGGAGTTCAGAGGCCACAGTGGAAATGTTTCAGAAACTGGAAGGGAATAGGAGATGGGCTAGAAAGGGGTGTGTACAGAGCCCCACGGGAATCAGTCTGAGAGACCTAAGCTTGCTGTGTTGACATGAATGGAGATAAAGGGTGTGTGTGGTGAGATTTGTTCTAATGGTGGCAAGACAGAAGGAAGGGGGGAGGTCTTACTAGAAACTCACAGAAATAAATTGTATGTGTATGTATGTATACCCATGTATGGATACACATATATAGTGTTATATATATGAATGTAATAACCTTTCCTTATTGTGAAGGTAATACATGGTCATTCCAGGAATTTTGACAACTGTAGAAATATATAATAAAAGAAAATCAAAATTGCCAGTAACTCCACCATCCAAAGACAGTTACCACTAACAGGATGATTTGGTACATTTCCTTCCAGTTGGGTATTAGTGTATATGATTTATTCAATTACATTTACTGCTTTTCCTACTTATACAAGTGATACATGTTCTTTGGGGAAATTTAGAGAAATACAGAAAAAATATAAAACGAGATGAGAGTGTCATCATACTACTCCCTTCCCAACACTGAGCTTAAGCATCTTTTAAAACCTTTGCCTATTTGCTAGGCAGAAAAAAGAAAAAACAAAACCAACTCAGTACTGTTCGAATGTGCATTTTTTAAATTACAAGTGAAGATTAATGCTTTTCAAGATTCCATTTTAAGTTGACTTTTCCTCCCCTGCAGGCACCTGAGTCCTATAAGAATGTAACTGATGTGGTGAACACCTGCCATGATGCCGGAATCAGCAAGAAGGCCATTAAACTGAGACCGATTGCTGTTATCAAAGGATAGAACCCGGACCGCAGCCACCGGACACCGCTGACCCTCACTGAAGTGGACGTAGACTGAAACGCTTTTCAGACATCAGACTCGAGACCTGACAGGTTCCAGGGTGTGTAGGTGTAGCTGCCCGTTCCAGAATGGCTGGCGGGGAGGCTCCTGATTCAGGAGCCCATGTTGTAAACTTTCCTTCTGGGAGGAGTCACAATGCCTCCATTTGGAAAGGGATGTATATGCTTCCTCCCTGATTATCCCACAGGTTTTAGGAAAATCTGTTAGGGGGTGGGGATAAGTCAAGAAACTGCCTTACTTAGTCATACAAGTCTTTAATCATCAGAATGAAGTTCTTTACACCAACCTCTGTTTCCAGCCTGAGAGGTGTCATGAAGAACATTGTATTAAATAGGAAGGTTTTGGAATGTTTCTTTTTGCCCTCTGTCAGTTTGTCCATTTAGCCACTCATATACCCCCTTCCCCTGCACTGAGCAAAACCCTAAATACCATTCTTACTTGGAGCATATAAAAGGGTCATAGCAAGATGTTAGATGGATAATGAGACACGTTATGGAGGGGTATGTGTGGAGGTGTAGGGCTAGGGACCCAAAAGAGAAAGTAATTCATCATAGACTTGCTACCTTTGTCATTCTAACTATAAGGCAGACTTTTGGCTTCCCTATAAAAATGGCATCAGCTGGTATCTTTAATTAGGCTTAGTCTGGCAGACTTTTCTTGAATAATAACTTGCACAGCAGCAGCAGAGAACCCTCACATAATACAGATATCTTTACATTTATGATCAAATTATTATAAAAGCATCAAATGGCCGCAGCTATGATGTTAGTGGTTACTGTGTGTTGACAGGTTGGCTAGTCCTTGTGCCACCTAATCAGATTAGGTATTATATACTGTGACACCCAAAGATGTTAACCTTATAGGTTACTAAGGCCATAGTTGAGTCTAAACAGCCAGTAAAATAGAAGAATCTAATAAAGTTGTAATATGTTGTTTATATTTTGTGCTTAATGTTTTATGGCTTAGGATAATTAGTATTTTTTCTTGATTCACTTTGGACAGTGTTTCTGTTTTCTGATTTTCTCCCTGGTTGCTTTCAGCGATGTGCCCTAAAAGATATTCTTTTCTAACACTTATCTCTCAACTTATAATAAAACCCACCATTGGAGCGTCTTCCAAATGCTGTTTGGAAGGCTAGAGAAAAGCAGACTTTCTCTGAAAAATGTATGATATGAAATAGCATGTCTTGACTCTGAGCACTCGGTAACTTTAATGGTTTTGATGGTAGAGTTTGAAAGTTATCAGTAAGTTAGTAATCGTAATGCAATAATTATGCATTAGTTATGCCTCCAGATTGGACCAGCAACTGGTGTACACAGATGACTTAAGGATGCAGGTTACCTGTGAATGCTGGAGGGCATTTAAAGATGAGAAACAGGCTTCTGGCAAGTGCTAGATTCTCTAGAGATGAGGCAACACTGAGTGTCTGAGTGGACGCCCTCTAATTGGGCTTTCCCAGTGACGTTGTTTGAAACTGATTCATAGCAAAGTCCTCTCCCAAAACTAACTGATGTCAGTGCAAGAAATACTGCAGATCATCTTAAATATGTAGGTTACGTTTTATTGGATGCTTTGAAAGTCACTCTTTGGGAAGGGAAGAGGGGAGCAGGTGAGGAGGAGAAGAAGGGAAGAGGGGAGCAGGTGAGGAGGAGAAATAGAGAAGGATGGTTTGTGCCATGGCATTTCTGTATTATAAGCTTTTCTTATATGTAGCATTTCTGCCAAACTTGACCCTATTAATGACCTTGGAAAGCAATGGTTAATATTTTGAGTTCAAAAAGAAAACTACAAACATTGTTTTCCTTGTTCTAAAGATGTTATTTTCCCATTTGAGGCAAAAAGCCACTTAAAAGTGAATGTTCAAATGAAGCTGATGTAACGGACTGTTTTTATTGCCCTGAGTAAAAGAACCCCATGGTTGGGCACATGGACGCAGCTGGGAAAGCCCTTTGATAAGGCACTGTCTGGTTTTCTCAGGCATGAAGATGAGTCTTCTTACTATGCACATATTGGTCCCTTTTTCAGGCCTCTAAAGTCAGTACGTTTATCATTAATATTTTCAAAAGCACTGCCATTCACACATTGATGATGGGCTGTATCATTCCTATCATCAGCATATGGTTGGGAAAACCAGTTCATGAGATATAAACAAAATATGAACATTCACTAATTTTCTAATTTTGTGGAGCAAAAACGAACTGAAGATTCAGGAACTGAAGTTTTTTTTAGGTTTTCCTATTTTGTTCTGCATAAGACTGCTTTTTTCCCCTCATGTTCATTTTAAAGTGTCCTCCTCCTATTTCTGAAAATTGCTTTTAAGCATCACCTATATTGCTGAAGTGTTTGCATCTCTCTGTGCCTGCTATTCCAATAACAACTCACATAGCCTCTCTGTCCATACTTCTCACCTGTGTCCTTATTGTTACATCTGCTCCATTGCTTGACTATGTGGGATTTTCATGTTGTCCAGAGAGCATGATTTGGGTCCATCTGGACCGGTTGAGTTCGAAGATGCTGTTAATTATTAATCAAGCACCTTGGAGTATGCGAAGTTGTTATGATAGATTCTGATCTTTAAAAGATCTTGCTTTAAAACTAATATCTGAAACACCAGTGATCCGAAGAGAAGATAATGTTATAAGGGGAACATGTCATAGAGAACTGAGTGGTGATTGAAGTTGTACCTTGCAGACAGACATGTTGTAAATGAACAAAGTGCCAAGCATATAGTAGGTGCTTAACACATTAAAAATCACCATTCCTGCTTTGCAGTTTACCCAACATTTTTACATATGGTTTTAGTCCTTAATAAATGAGGGAGGACTGACAGGCAGGGTCGACGCCCCTACTCAGCCTTGAAGCAGCTACAGAAGACTGACCATTGCCCCTCTGCTCCCCATAAGAATGTGGGAGTAAAATCTCTGAGGGGGGGATGAAACAGGAGGGGAGGGGTCAGGGCACAACCTTTAAAAGAATGACATAGCCATAGGACATGACAAAAACTGGTTAGAACCAACTAGATCCAAGATGGCAGAAGATTCAACTTCCAGTGGACCTTGAGCCTCATTATATGCTCATTGTAATACATTAGCATATGCTAAATGACATGACACCCATAGGTGCCATGACAGTTCCTAGGCCGACCATCAAAGTCAAAAAGTGAGTGGTGCCCCAATTTCTGGAAATCTCTGCCCCTTTTCCAAAATAGTTGGAATAATCCTCCCACTCATTAGCCTATGAAATTACCCAACCCATAAAAACTAACAACCCCATATTCCAGGGCCCCTCGCCTTTTGAGACGAACTGCATTCTGTATGTGGAATGTGTATCTCTCTAAATAAGTTCACTTCTTATCTAAAAGGAGGGAGGGAGGATTGTATGAGCCATTCACTGGAATTTAATGAAGTTGGCAAGATAGGTATTATCGCATCATTACAAATTAGAATGTAGCCTCAAAGATAAAGCAGCTTGGGGGCTTCCCTGGTGGTGCAGTGGTTAAGAATCCGCCTGCCAATGCAGGGGACACGGATTTGATCCCTGGTCCAGGAAGAGCCCACATGCCACGGAGCAACTAAGTCCATGCGCCACAGCTACTGAGCCCGTGTGCCACTACTACTGAAGCCTGCATGACTAGAGCCAGTGCTCCGCAACAAGAGAAGCCATCACAATGAGAAGCCCACACACTGCAACAAAGAGTAGTCCCTGCTCGCCGCAACTAGAGAGGACCCAACCCAGCCAAAAATAAATAAAACTTAAAAAAAATCAAACAGCTTGCCCAAGGGCACCAACTAATGACAAAGCCAGGCATAGAGAGCCAGGTGTTTTGACTCCCAAGTTTAATTTTTTTTTTTTTTTTTTTTTTTTTTTAAATTTCTGGCCACACCACGCAGCATGTGAGATCTTAGTTCCCCAACCAGGGATCAAACCCGTGCCCCCTGCAGTGGAAATGCGGAGTCTTAACCACTGGACCGTGAGGGAATTGCCCCTGTTTTCTTGATGTCACACTGCCTCATTTAACCACTTTGTGCTGCTTTTTCTAATCAGTACAAGAACCAGCCAAGAGCAGTCTGGAACTTTTAACATGGAGCACTCACAGAAATTTCCGTTAAATGGGATTAGTCTTCTTGCTTGGCCTTGTTGAGGCAGGTCAGAGATCTTGACCACCGTTAAGGATTCTGTGTGAACTATAAAGGTTTTATTCTGCTTGATGAATGTGTATAAAACAGGCCTCTCCTTTTGCTTTGTGTCCTAGCCCACGAATCAGTGAATGTCAGGTAGCCCTCAAAACACAGCATCACCAGGGACCCTAGGACCCTGTAAACATTTGCCCCACTTCAGAGTGTTAGCTTGAGACAGACTTCTGGAGTTTGCCTCACCTCTGTTGCTACATGTTTTCTTTCCCAGAATGGGAGAAAATTGTGTATAATCAGGCACCAAGACACTTGCCCAAGTTACTGGGGGAAGGAGACCCCTTTGCTCTAGATTCTAAATTAGTATTTTATTAATCAACAATAGTTTTATTCTTAACTGTGAGCAGAGCACTGTGCTAGATCCTAGGGAAGTTCGCAAAGATTGTCATATTCTACCTTCAAGAACTTAGAGTCTAGTTGAGAATGTGGAACAGATGTGCATACTTTTCAAACAAAAGCAACTCAAAGCAGTTTAAGCGTTGACTGATAAGTGTGAAGAATACGTGTTGTAGGGAAAAGACACAATTCCAGCCCATCGTTGTACACAGCCACACTACTTCAGAGGGGTGTGTGTGCTCTAAGCCTCCACTTCCTCACCTCCCATGCTGTCCTTGATTCTTCTTAATCCTGGTTGTGCCCTTACCACTCCAAGGAAACTACTCACCAACGTCACCAGTTACCTTGTGGTTGCTAGTTAGATGGACCAATTTTTGTTTGTATTTGCCTTGTGTAGTATTTGGTACTATTAATCACTCTTGGAACACTCCCTTAAAACGTTTTCACTGGGTGAATTCCCTGGCAGTCCAGTGGTTAGGACTCTGCACTTCCATTGCAGGAGGCGCGGGTTTGAGCCCTGGTCAGGGAACTAAGATCCCACAAGCCACAGTGCAGCCAAAAAATTTAAAAATTTTTTTAAAAAACAAAAAGTGTTCTCACTGGGCTACATCCTGGCCCTTTTCCCACTGTGCATATACTTCATGGCTCATTGGCACCCACCCCCATGGCTGGTGACCCCACGTTCACATCTCCAACCCACACCTGCTGGACAGCTCCACCTAAAGATCCCATAGACATCTCAAAATCAACACGTAAATGCAACTCATCATTTTTCCTTCTTTCAAGATCTGTTCCCAGTCTCAGGGAAGACACTACCACCGGCCGATCACTTAAGCCAGAAATTAGTGTCTTCTTTGATTCTCACCTCTCTTCTTTCGAATCTTGTCAATTCTAACGCTTGGCTATCTCTAAAATGCTTGCCTCTCTTCATTTTCAGTGCCTACATCACTTACCTGTTCAGATCCTTACCTGCCATCTCTGAGACTATGCATTAGCTTGTAGCCTGCCCCGCATAAGTCCTCTTTTCTTCCGGTAATAGAACCCATATGTTTCTTAGCGAACCATTCCGCCTCCGTTCTCAGTTCATGTGGTTTGTTGGGTGGACTGACTTCACCCCTAGACTCACACCTGGGTACCTGCATCACTTCCTCCGCCCCAAGCCCCCAGCCCCAGGAACTGGTTGAGGAATTGGCACATGATCCAGTTAGAATAAAAGCTAGCCCTGGGAGTTTTTTCTGTTACCCAAGAGCAAGGTGCCCTTTCTCCCCTGGTGTTGCTAAGAGGATATGATGTAGGCCTGGGCCTCTTGCTGGTCATCTTGCCATTTGAGCAAACTTGCCTGAGAAATGGGACCCACATAAAGGAAAGCAGAGCTGAAAAGGCAGAAGATTTGAACTGGACTTACCCGTGCCCAAGAGCAGGATACCCTTGGACTTCTCAGTTATGTGAGAGGAAAAAAGTGTACCTTTGTGCTTAGGTCAGTTTGAGTTGAATTTTCTTACAACCATAAGATTCCTGGCTGGCACAGTGATGTGATGATGGAAGTAGGCAGGAAGAGAGGAGTCAGCTGAATCAACAGTTTCATACCTGAGGTACTGAAAGAAGGATGGCTCCCCTCTCAGAAACAGAGATTGCTGAGGAAAACTGATTTAAAGAGGGTCGTGAGTTTGGCATTAGACACGTTGAATTTAAGGTGCTTCAGACCATGGAGGAGGCAACTGAAGATGTATTACAGGGGCTGAGAAGAGAGACTCTAAACGGATTGTTAGATTTCAGAGAAAATGAGATTTTTCAGGACTCAGACTCTGAGGAAATCTAGCACCAGAGCATGAGAATCCTCCCTAATAATCTTAATAGCTAAGATTTATTGAGCATTTCCTATAAGCTGGAGATGGTTTTAGGATGGACGTAATTGAGATAGCAAGAGGAAATAACACCCCTCCAGGCTGTCCAATAATAAGGAACCTGAAAAATGGTAGATCTGAAAGACTCAATAGGCATTTCTTGAGATGTTAGTTGTGGTCCTTAAACTTGTGGAGGTCAGGGACGTTCTTTGAGAATCCAATAAAAGCTAAGCTAGACCTCTCCCCAGAAAAATGTACAATCAATCACACAAAAGTTTGCATATAACTCATAGGGTTTACCGAGGTCATCTTTGTTAAATCACATGGATGTGTGTGCGAGAGAGAGAGAGAGGGATAAAGACTGGAACATCTCCTTGTGCCAGAAAATAAGGAAAAGCTCAATGAGTAATGGGGACATGTAAAAGGAACCAGCTTGAAGGGGTTTCTCCACCCCCAGTCAAGTTAGAAACAATCTGAACACTCAGGAACAGTATTTATCAAAAATAGTATTAATAGGTGACAACCTACTGAATGAGTCAGTACTGATAAAAATAAATGAATAAATTAATTGAGAAAGTAGGGAAAGCTCTTCCTTATAGGAGAAGGCCAACTAATAAATACGGAAGGACTAATGGAGATAGAGAATCGACATTTGGCAACCACTATGGAGGTGACTGATGCAGATAGGAGTTGTCAATAAACATGAAGGCGAGTTGGTGGAAGTTTGATGAACAGGATATTGGCATAATATCAGAATACCTCTCCCTCCCTCAAAGACTAATCAATTACAAAGGTGAATTTAAGGTAGAGAAACCTGGCAGATTGATCAAGGTTAACGTGGCCAATGGTGGGCTGACTCACATCTCCTGGTGTGAGGCAGAGAGGAACACAGCACCATCTGTGAGATGTTCCTGTCGAGAACGCATGGCCTGAATCTGGTCATGAGCAAACATTGAAAGGACCCAAGTTGAAGGTCATCCTACAGAACGAAGGCCTATGCACTTAAAACTGTCAAGGAAATGACAGACAGGGAGAGGCTGACAAACTGTTCCAGACGGAAGGAGTCTGAAAAGACATGACAACTAAAGGCAATGTATATTCCTGGATAGGATCCTGGACCAAAAAGGAAACACTGACATTGTTGGGACAGTTGGTGAAATTTGAATAAAATCTATAAACTGGCCAGTAGGGATATACCAACGTTGATTTCTTGATTCAGTGGTTATGCAGGGTGGTGTCTTTGTGTGATATTGTGATCTATAATAACTAATATAAATTTGGTCTTCACCCCTGGCTTTTGGCACAGAGCTCCTTAAACCCTTGGAATTTCCTAAGTGATGAGTGATAAAGGTGCCTTGTTATTCATAACAAGCCCCTTTCAACCACATCAGAGTTTATATCAATGAGATAACTTTTGGAAAACCCCTAAGGAGGGGGGCTGGTTGCCAGGGGAGCCAACCACGTGATTAGAGGGTTGGAACTTTCAGCCCCAACCCTGGACCTCCAGGGAAACGTGAGGGGCTGGAGATGGACTTCAATCACCAATGGCCAGTAGTTTAATCAATCATACCTATGTAATGAAGCCTCCATAAAGACCCAAAAGGGGTTCAGAGAGTTTCCACGTTGGTGAAACAGAACACATCCATGTGCCAATAGGGTAGCACACCCAAAACTCCACGAGGACAGAAGCTCCTGTGTTCAGGACCTTTCTGGACCTCTCCGTTTGTATCTCCTCATCTGGCTGTTCATTTGGACCCTTTAATATTCTTTGTAACAAACCAGTAATCTAGTAAGTAAACTGGTTTCCTGGGTTATGTGAACCGCCCTAGTAAATTAATCAAACCCAAGGAAGGGGGTCATGGGAACCTCTGATTTATAGCCAGTGGGTCAGAAGCACAGGTGACAACCCGGACTTGTGACTGGCATTTGAAGCGGGGGAAGACCTGTGGACAGAGCCCCTAACCTGTGGGATCTGATGCTGTCTCCAGGCACAGAGTGTCAGAATTGAGTTATATTTGTAGGACAACCAGTGTCCACTGAGAATTAGAGAATTGCTTGGTGGTGTTGGAAAACACAGACCTCGACCTTGTTTGGGAGTGTGAATGAAAATTAACAGAGCTCAGAAGCCAGCCAAACCCCCCAATGCTACACTCTGGAGCAGAGAAGGCAAGTGCCCAACACACCCCGCATGACTCAGACCCGACGCCCGTCCCTCAGGCAACTGCACCTGACCAGGAAGCCCCCGACAGGAGGCTGCCCCTCAGGAGTCTCCGGGGCCCGAGAAGAGGAGCCCCCGACAGGATGTCCGACCCTCAGGTGACTCCATGACAGGATGGCTGCCCGAGCCGTGTGGCTGACAGGGTCTTGGTGCTCCGGCTGGGTGTCAGGCATGACCCTCTGAGGTGGGAGAGCCGAGTTCAGGATATTGAACCACCACAGACCTCCCGGCCCCACGTAACATCAATCGGCGAGAGCTCTCCCAGAGATCTCCATCTCAACGCTAAGACCCAACTCCACTCAACAACCAGCAAGCTCCAGTGCTGGACACCCCATGCCAAACAGCTAGCAGGACAGGAACAAAACCCCACCCATTAGCAGAGAGGCTGCCTAAAATCATAATAAGTTCACAGACACCCCAAAACACACCACCGGATGCAGTCCTGCCACCAAAAAGACAAGATCCAGCCTCATCCACCAGAACACAGGCACCAGTGCCCTCCACCAGGAAGCCTACACAACCCACTGAACCAACCTTACCCACTGGGGGCAGACACCAAAAACAATGGGAACTACGAACCTGCAGTCTGCAAAAAGGAGACCCCAAACACAGTAAGTTAAGCAAAATGAGAAGACAGAGAAACACACAGCAGATGAAGGAGCAAGGTAAAAACCCACCAGACCAAACAAATGAAGAGGAAATAGGCAGTGTACCCAAAAAAGAATTCAGAGTAATGATAGTAAAGATGATCCAAAATCTTGGAAATAGAATGGAGAAGATATAAGAAACGTTTAACAAGGACTTAGAAGAACTAAAGAGCAAACAAACAATGACGAGCAACACATAAATGAAATTAAAAATTCTCTAGAAGGGATCAATAGCAGAATAACTGAGGCAGAAGAACGGATAAGTGACCTGGACGATAAAATAGTGGAAATAACTACCACAGAGCAGCATAAAGAAAAAAGTATGAAAAGAATTGAGGACAGTCTCAGAGACCTCTGGGACAACATTAAACACACCAACATTTGAATTACAGGGGTCCCAGAAGGAGAAGAGAAAAAGAAAGGGTCTGAGAAAATATTTGAAGAGATTATAGTTGAAAACTTCCTTAATATGGGAAAGGAAATAGTCAATCAAGTCCAGGAAGCACAGAGGGTCCCACACAGGATAAATCCAAAGAGAAACACACCAAGACAGATACTAATCAAACCATCAAAAATTAAATACAAAGAAAAAATATTAAAAGCAGCAAGGGAAAAGCAACAAATAACATACAAGGGAATCCCCATAAGGTTAACAGCTGATCTTTCAGCAGAAACTCTGCAAGCCAGAAGGGAGTGACAGAACATATTTTAAGTGAGGAAAGGGAAGAACCTAAAACCAAGATTCCTCTACCCAGCAAGGATCTCATTCAAATTCGATGGAGGAATTAAAACCTTTACAGACAAGCAATAGCTAACAGAATTCAGCACCACCAAACGAGCTTTACAACAAATGCTAAAGGAACTTCTCTAGGCAGGAAACATAAGAGAAGGAAAAGACCTACAATAACAAACCCAAAACAATTAAGAAAATGGTAATAGGAACATACATTTCGATAATTACCTTAAATGTAAGTGGATTAAATGCTCCAACTAAAAGACATAGACTGACTGAATGGATACAAAAACAAGACCTGTATATATGCTGTCTACAAGAGACCCACTTCAGACCTAGGGACACATACAGACTGAAAGTGAGGAGATGGAAAAAGATATTCCATGAAAATGGAAATCAAAAGAAAGCTGGAGGGACTTCCCTGGTGGCGCAGTGGTTAAGAATCCGCCTGCCAATGCAGGGGACTCGGGTTCGAGCTCTGGTCTGGGAAAATCCCACATACCGCAGAGCAACTAAGCCCATGTGCCACAACTACTGAGCCTGCACTCTAGAGCCTGTGAGCCACAACTACTGAGCCTGTGTGCCACAAGTACTGAAGCCCGTGCACCTAGAGCCCACGCTCCGCAACAAGAGAAGCCACTGCAATGAGAAGCCCGTGCACCTCAACGAAAACCCAACGCCTCCAATAAATAAATTAATTAATTAAAAAAAAAAAAGCTAGAGTAGCAATTCTCATATCAGACAAAATAGACTTTAAAATAAAGACTATTACAAGAGACAAAGAAGGACACTACATAATGATCAAGGGATCAATCCAAGAAGAAGATATAACAATTGTAAATATTTATGCACCCAACATAGGAGCACCTCAATACATAAGGCAAATGCTAACAGCCATAAAAGGGGAAATCGACAGTAACACAATCAGAGTAGGGGACTTTAACACCCCACTTTCACCAATGGACACATCATCCAAAATGAAAATAAATAAGGAAACACAAGCTTTTTTTTTTTTTTTTTTATAAATTTATTTATTTATTTTTGGCTGCGTTGGGTCTTCGTTGCTACACACAGGCTCTCTTTAGTTGCGGCGAGTGGGGGCTACTCTTTGTTGTGGTGCGCAGGCTTCTCATTGCAGTGGCTTCTCTTGTTGCGGAGCACGGGCTTTAGGCACACGGGCTCAGTAGTTGTGGCTCGCGGGCTCTAGAACGTAGGCTCAGTAATTGCGGCACACGGGCTCAGTAGCTCCGTGGCATGTGGGATCTTCCCAGACCAGGGATCGAACCCAGGTCCCCTGTGTTGGCAGGCAGATTCTTAACCACTGCGCCACCCAGGGAAGTCCAAGGAAACACAAGCTTTAAATGACACATTAAACAAGATGGACTTAATTGATATTTATATGACACTCCATCCAAAACCAACAGAATACACTTTCTTCTCAAGTGCTCATGGAACATTCTCCAGGATAGATCATATCTTGGGTCACAAATCAAGCCTTGGTAAATTTAAGAAAATTGAAATCGTATCAAGTATCTTTCCCAACCACAACGCTATGAGACTAGGTACCAATTACAGGAAAAAAAACTGTAGAGCATACAAACACATGGAAGCTAAACAATGCACTACTAAATAATTTGATTACTGAAGAAATCAAAGAGGAAATCAAAAAATACCTAGAAGCAAATGACAATGAAAACACGACCCAAAACCTATGGGATGCAGCAAAAGCAGTTCTAAGAGGGAAGTTTATAACAATACAATCCTACCTCAAGAAACAAGAAAAGGGGCTTCCCTGGTGGCACAGTGGTTGAGAATCTGCCTGCCAATGCAGGGGACACGGGTTCGAGCCCTGCTCTGGGAGGATCCCGCATGCCATGGAGCAACTGGGCCCGTGAGCCACAATTACTGAGCCTGCGCGTCTGGAGCCTGTGCTCCGCAACAAGAGAGGCCGCAACAGTGAGAGGCCCGCGCACCAGGATGAAGAGTGGCCCCCACTCACCACAACTAGAGAAAGCCCTCGCACAGAAACGAAGACCCAACACAGCCAAAAATAAATAAAATTAATTAATTAATTAAAAAAAAAAAGAAACAAGAAAAATCTCAAACAACCTAACCTTACACCTACAGCAATTAGAGAAAGACAAAAAAAAAAAAACCAAAGTTAGCAGAAGGAAAGAAATAGTAAAGATCAGATCAGAAATAAATGAAAAAGAAATGAAGGAAACGATAACAAAGATCAATAAAACTAAAAGCTGGTTCTTTGAGAAGATAAACAGAATTGATAAACCATTAGCCAGACTCATCAAGAAAAAAAGGGAGAAGACTCAAATCAACAGAATTAGAAATGAAAAAGAAGTAACAACTGACACTGCAGAAATACAAAGGATCAGGAGAGATTACTACAAGCAACTATATGCCAATAAAATGGACAACCTGGAAGAAATGGACAAATTCTTAGAAAAACACAACATTCCAAGGCTGAACCATGAAGGAATAGAAAATATAAACAGACCAGTCACAAGTACTGAAATTGAAACTGTGATAAAAAATCTTTCAACAAACAAAAGCCCAGGACCAGATGGCTTCACAGGTGAATTCTATCAAACATTTAGAGAAAAGCTAACACCTATCCTTCTCAAACTCTTCCAAAATATAGCATAGGGAAGAACACTCCCAAACTCATTCTATGAGGCCACCATCATCCTGATACCAAAAGCAGACAAAGATGTCACAAAAAAAGAAAACTATAGGCCAATATCACTGATGAACATAGATGCAAAAGTCCTCAACAAAAAAAAAAAAAAAAAAAAAGTCCTCAACAAAATACTAGCAAACAGAATCCAGCAGCACATTAAAAGGATCATACACCATGATCAAGTGGGGTTTATCCCAGGAATGCAAGGATTCTTCAATATACACAAATCAATCAATGTGAAACAACATATTAACAAATTGAAGGATAAAAACCGTATGATAATAGATGCAGAAAAAGCTTTCAACAAAATCCAACACCCATTTATGATAAAAACCCTCCAGAGGGACTTCCCTGGTGGTGCAGTGGTTAAGAATCCACCTGCCAATGCAGGGGACAGGGTTTCGAGCCCTCGTCCGGGAAGATCCCACATGCCACGGAGCAACTAAGCCCATGCGCCACAACTACTGAGCCTGCGTTCTAGAGCCTGTGAGTTGCAACTACTGAGCCCATGTGCCACAACTACTGAAGCCCACACGCCTAAAGCCTGAGCTCTGCAACAAGAGAAACCACTGCAATGAGAAGGCCACACGCCACAACGAAGAGTAGCCCCTGCTCAATCCAACTAGAGAAAGCCCATGTGGGACAATGAAGACCCAGCGCAACCAATAAATAAATAAAAATAAAATTAAACAACAACAACAAAAAAAAACTACAATGAAGCATCACCTCACACTGTTCAGAATGGCCATCATCAAAAAATCTACAAACAATAAATGCTGGAGACGGTGTGGAGAAAAGGGAACCCTCTCGCACTGTTGGTGGGAATGTAAATTGATACAGCCACTATGGAGAACAGTATGCAGGTTCCTTAAAAAACTAAAAATAGGGGCTTCCCTGGTGGCGCAGTGGTTGAGAATCTGCCTGCCAATGCAGGGGACACGGGTTAGAGCCCTGGTCTGGGAAGATCCCACATGCCGTGGAGCAATTAAGCCCGTGAGCCACAATTGCTGAGCCTGCGCGTCTGGAGCCTGTGCTCCCCAACAAGAGAGGCCGTGATAGTGAGGGGCCCACGCACCATGATGAAGAGTGGCCCCCGCTCGCCGCAACTAGAGAAAGCACTCGCACAGAAACGAAGACCCAACACAGCCATAAAAAAAAAAAACTAAAAATAGAACTACCATATGACCCAGCAATCCCATTATTGGGCAAATACCCAGAGAAAACCATAATTCAAAAAGAAGTATATACCACAATGTTCATTGCAGCACTATTTACAATAGCCAGGACATGGAAGCAACCTAAGTGTCCACTGACAGATGAACGGATAAAGAAGATGTGGCACATATATACAATGGAATATTACTCAGCCATAAAAAGAAACGAAATTGCGTTATTTGTAGTGGGGTGGATGGGCCTAGAGTCTGTCATACAGAGTGAAGTAAGTCAGAAAGAGAAAAAAAATGCCTTATGCTAACACATATATATAGAATCTAAAAAAAAAAGGTTCTGAAGAACCTAGGGGCAGGAGAGGAATAAAGACGCAGACGTAGAGAATGGGCTTGAGGACACGGGGAGGGGGAAGGGTAAGCTGGGACGAAGTGAGAGAGTGGCATGGACATATATACACTACCAAATGTGAAATAGATAGCTAGTGGGAAGCAGCCACATAGCACAGGGAGATCAGTTTGGTGCTTTGTGACCACCTAGAGGGGTGGGAGGGAGACGCAAGAGGGAGGGGATATATGTATACGTATAGCTAATTCACTTTGTTATACAGCAGAAACTAACACAACATTGGAAAGCAATTATACTCCAATAAAGATGTTAAAAAAAAAATAAGAAAACAGAAACCTCATTTAAAATGGAGTCAGGAGGCCAGAAGAGGGAGGTCTCACGCCCACCACTTGCCATCAATTGCAGACCCAACAGCAAGAAGGTTACTACTTTACTACCCAGCAGGAGGAAGGAAGAATTTCTCCCGACCCGGTGACAACCCAGCCAATGAGAGACAGTCACGGCACAGCTAATGAAAAGCTACTGTACTTGGAACTCCCAGTTTCCTCCAGAGGATTCTTTGTTTATAACAGCCCCTCCCAACTTTCCCCTCTCCTTTATAAAAGAATCTTCCTCTCCTCTCTTCTCCTCAAGGGAGACCAGCAGATGAACCCCCCGCACAGTCTCAATTGTGAGAAACAATAAATTGCTGTTGTAAATTTTAGAGTGACTTCTTACACATTAGAAAACCTAGTATGTTTCTATTTCCATCCTCATACTTGAGAATTTAATCAATATCAACTGACTTTATGCTGAATAGAATTTTCCTCAAATTGGATAGAGTAGTTGTATTTCTCTGCAAAGCAATCCCTAACTTCCATTGGAGAATTGATTTGCGTATGGGTTAATAGTGATAATAGCACTTTTCAGAGAGATATTTTACTTATGTAGCCTCATTTCACCTTTACCACAACCCTGTGAGATGGAATAGGAGTTACTATCCTTAATTTTACAGATGAGAAAAATAGGTTCAGAGCAGTCATGTCACTTGCCCAAGGAAACATAACCAATAAGTGCTGAAGTCAGGACTGGAATACAGGTCCTTTCTACTCCGTCAAGGTGCAGCTAGTGTCATGGGCCTCTGTGGGGAACGCTTGGATTACCTGCAGATGTCAAACCGAAATTACATCAGGAAGTGTACTAATGTTCTGAATCAACTTTGGTTGCTGTGAATGTGAAAGGGGATTGATGGGGATCCCCTTATCAAGTAGGACCCCACTTTATTCCATTTGTCCCTCGTTTTTTTACATGGATATTGAGCTGAGTGTGGTAACCATGGCTCTCAAACAAGAAGAGCTTACAGGGGAACTTAATGTCAGTCTTCAGATACGCTGGTCTGATTGAAAGTTGTCTAGTCATTTGAATCTGCACAGGGCTGCTTTAGAACAGTAGAAGGAGAAGAGATGTTGGTTGAAAATTAGAGTGAAAAGTAATTGAATTACAAAAATCCTTGCTTTATTTTTCTTGGCCATTATCACCACCTGAAGCATATTTATGCTTGTTTACTGACTTTCTTTCTCTCCTAAAATTAAGCTCCATGTAGGCAACCAGTAAATACTTACTGATTGATGAATGGATGGATGGACAGATGGATGGATGAAGACCAACCAGAGACAGTTTACTACCACTGATCTGTATGATATGCTACTTAACCTCTCTCAGCTTCACTTCCTCATCTTTAAAATGGAAGTGATATACATACCTTGTAGGATGGTTGTGGAGATCAGATGAGAATAATACATAGAAGGGCTAGCCTCCTGTCTGGGAGGCCCTCAGGAAACGTCAACTGGTGGAGAATTTCTGTCATTAGAGGTCTTTTAAGAGAGAGCAGATATGCTTCTGCCCTGCATGGTTTAATCCTTCATTTCACTAAAACCCCTGGGGTTGAATCAGGTCATTTCCCAAGGCCCTTTCTAGTCCTGTGACTCTGAGATAGGATTCCTTCTTCAGAGATGTTTCCACTGTCAGGGAAATGAGAAATGTCTTCAGCAGTGGCCCGCTCAAGGCTTGCTCTGCAGGCAAAAACCAGTTTGGAGAGTTTCATCGTCTGGACGCACTTCCTTCTGCCACAACTGCAGTTTCATTTTGGTTAACGACAGTGAGTAACCCAACATGAAAAGGCCGCTGACAGGTTTTCAGCAAAGGACGCAGCTAAATAGCTACGAAAGGATTAAAGACCAATCTCACCACCCAGAGAGCCTGCGTGTAAAACGCATACACAACTCAGCGATGATAATCAAAGAGCTGGGAATGGTTCTGTGGTTTCATGGACCAATAAAGAAAATATAAAGCAATTTCAGGCCCTCTGCCCTCTTCCAGCAGCCTGTCCGCTTCACATGGAGATAAAAGGGCTGGTGATGGCTGAAAGAGAAGGGTGGAGAAATGATCGTTCTGCAGAGGAGTCCGCTGAGCCACATTTCCATCAAAAGTCTCATTCCCAGGGCGACAAGTGGGATTGTTATCCATCTGGGGAGAAGACAATGATAACTTTGGGAGCGTTGAAAAAAACCTTCAGAGGTTTCTGAGCAGAAACAGCTCAGAAAGCTTTTGAAATGCACCATCTGGAACCGTGGTTGGCTATAGCCAGGTAACGCTGACTCATCCTATGAAACGCCTTCCCCAGTCTGATGGGACTTTGCTCTCAAAGTCAATTAAGGCTTATAGCACCTGGAGCCAGGAGGATGAGAGTTAAATTCAAGTGTCCTGAGTTGAAGTTATGTCACCCAAAAATCACAAACGGGTAGGCCAAAGGAGCAGACCCCATCTCTTCAGATCTAGATAACTGAAGGGCATCTCAATTCTACTCGCCTCCAAACCCTGTTCCTTTTTCCTAGGTTATTTTATTCTTCTTCTTGTCTCCAGAAATAATTCCACAAAGGGAAGAAAATAAGATACTGTTTTCTTCTTTCTCATCAGCCCTTGACCGACTGCAGTTACTTTATACCGGTTGTTCTGTAAATGCTATTCTATGTGAGAAGAATTTTTTAAAATTAATTAATTTATTTATTTATTTATTTATTTTTGGCTGTGTTGGGTCTTCGTTGTTGCGTGTGGGCTTTCTCTAGTTGTGGCGAGCGGGGACTACTCTTCATTGCGGTGCGTGGGCTTCTCATTGCGGTGGCTTCTCTTGTTGTGGAGCACGGGCTCTTCGGCATGTGGCCTCAGTACCTAAGGAACCCATACAGTCATACTTTTCATACAGCCCTCTTCTCATTGTCATCACCGTTGTCTGCAAATGGGAGACCCTGCTCCATCTTCTTCAATGACTTAAACACCCACTTTAGTCTTAACTGGTTACCTTCCAACCTGCTGGCCTCCCAGTTCTTTAATATTGCCAATTCCTAGGACCTTCACCTCCACCTGACTTCAGACTACTTGAAGCCCTGTCACCCGTGATCCTCTGCATCAACTAGAGCTGTTTCACCTGTAAGACCTCAGGCTCAGAACTCTCTTTCATGTGCCATCTTCTCCTCCGTCTGGTTTCCCTTTATGTCATCTCGGCTCTCCTTCTCTGTTTGCTGTGAAGCATCTTGAAAGGACAGTCTTCAACCTTACCTCTGCTTTCTCACCCCATCCTTTTACAAAGGTCTCTAGTTAACTTTTTTTTTAATTTATTTATTACTTTTTAAATTAATTTATTTTTGTCTGTGTTGGGTCTTTGTTGCTGCGTGCAGGCTTTCTCTAGTTGCGGTAAGCGGGGGCTACTCTTCATTGCAGTGCACGGGCTTCTCATTGCGGTGGCTTCTCTTGTTGTGGAGCATGGGCTCTTCGGCATGTGGGCTCAGTAGTTGTGGCTCGCAGGCTCTAGAGTGCAGGCTCAGTAGTCGTGGTGCACGGGCTTAGTTGCTCCACGGCATGTGGGATCTTCCCAGACCAGGGCTCGAACCTGTGTCTCCTGCGTTGGCAGGCGAATTCTTAACCACTGAGCCACCAGGGAAGTCCCTCTAGTGATCTTTCAATGGCTAAATCCAGTGCATCCCTCTCACACTTAAACTCCCTGACACCTCTGACTCACTTGATGCTGTCCACTGCCTCCTTCTTACAAAATGACATCTTCATTTAATTGTCATGATCTCACACCAGCCTGGTTCTCCTTCCAACTCCTCAGTCCTCTTCAAAGACATTTTCTTTTCTGCCACTCCTTCAGTGTAGGCCTGCCCGGCTTTCTTCTCTCCCTGGGAGATCTCATCTACTCCTGCTGCTGCCTATATGTTTATGCCTCTCAATCTACAGCTGTCCTTGACTTCCCTCCTGACCACATTGTCGACATTTCCAACTGCTTGTGGACAGGAGTAACCTATTAATATTTTAAACCCAGCATCTCCAAATCAAGACAGGTACCTTTTCAATCTGCTTCTCTTTCTGCATTCCCAACTTCAGTTAGTGGGAACTCACTAGAGTTGTCTCTAACTTCTTCCTCTTCTTCATCCCCAGCCCCATCCTCTGAGTAGCCAAGACCTATTAGTGCTACACCCACGTCACCTCCTAATCCATCCCTTCCTTCCCATCCCCACCGCCACTGCCTTCATTTAAGCCCTCACTTCCTCTTCCTTCACTATTGCAATACGCCATCAGTCTGCTGCTTCCTGCCACCAGAGCGATCCTCAGCCACAGCGCTGAACAGTTCACCCTCTCTGCAAGCCAAAAAAAAAGTTTGTTTTCAATAGTTCCCCATTGTCTTAAAAGTAAAGTTCAAGTTATTTTAGCTGGGCTTTCAATGCCTCCTAGAACCTAGTCTCAGCCGTCATTTCTAATCTCCTATTACTCGACTTCTATTCTCCAAACAGTTCCTTGCTTCTAGGTAGGAATCCAGTCGATTCCCCCCCTAGATGCTCTGCTTGTAATTGTTCCCCTTGGATTCTGTGCCTGTAATTCTCATTCCATTTTCACCTGCCCAATGCTGTATCCCCCAAAGCCTTCCCTCCTAGTCCTCTGCTCACTTGAAGTTAGAACAAATCCCTCCTTTCTCTGTATCCTCATAGCATTTTTCATTTTGGACCCCAGTTGTAACACTTACACCTTTTTACCTCATATTGAGGTGAAATGGGCTCATTTTTCCTCGAGATTGTAAGATTCTTCAAAGTCCACTCCACAAAAGATTATGAAGTTTGTCTTTTTTAAAATTAAGCATTGTAACAGCAACTAGACTCAAAGTGTAAACTGCAGCTCTGGGACTGGATCTTTCTAGAGGGAGGAGATGATACAGAAGCATAGAGCCACTACACTGTGTGGCAGGAAGCGGGCATGTCTTACCGCCATTTGTTTCCCCTAGTCTAGGACTTTGCACATGTCAGAAGAATGGCATTTTCTAGCTGGAAGGCCTAAAAGATCATGCAGTCCAATCTTCACGTGCCCTAGCATAGGGAACTGAGATCACTAAAGTTAGGGACTCGCCCAAGGTCACCAGATCAGTGAAAGGCCAAGCCCGAGGGCACACTCTCCCACACCCCTCTACAGCCCCTCCTTCTTTGCACCCGAGGGATGGGGGTGAGGTGTCACAGTTATTCATCAGTGTTATGAATATTCTAAAAGCAATACAATGTAATCAATGGATATGTCTGGGCTGAGTGTCCAAAGAAATAGGGAAGATCTTGAAGAACTTGCAATGTTTCTCCTTTCATGAATGCATCATTTCCATAAAACTCCTCTCCACTCCATTGATTCTACGAGGCCTGCGGGATCCTAGTTCCCTGAATAAACCCGAGCCCCCGGCAGTGAAAGCATGGAGTCCTAACCACTGGACTGCCAAGGAGTTCCCGAGAGTCAAATTGTTCTATGGTTAACTAAGTGTTCAGTCACAGAAAAAGGGAAGACTGAACATTTTAAAAGGTCTCATTCCTGGATTGGTGCTCCTCCTGTAAGCCATTAGGAAAGTTCCAGAGAAACTGCCTGATTTTTTTTTTTTCTCTAAAAAAAGTTACATGATTGAGATAGGATTTTATTATTTTTTTTCAAAAGGTTTCTCAAAATCATTGCTTTATTCTCAATAGGACTTAATTTTTTTTAATTAAAAAAATTTTTTTTCTATAGGACTTTAAACAAAAGTCTCATTAGAATTCTCTCAGGAAATTTTATCCAGAAAAAAAGTTCTCTTTTAAAACTGCCCTTGTCCTTCTCTTTATAAACCACTCATGTCAGCCAAGTATATTATATTTATTCGCACATTTTATACACATATTTTGAAGAAGTAAATGAAGAAATCTTTATTTCTTTTTTCCTGCATTAAAAGCAACCACATAACCTGTATAGATTAAACAAAATATACTCTTTTATTATTATTCCTACTTTAGAAAAGAGAATGTCAAGGTTCTCACCCATTAGCTGGAGCAGAAAAAAGGAATAAGGAGTGTTATTACCGTCCAACGAATACCCCTAAAAAAGTCTCTCAAGGTTCTCCAGTTAACAACTTGATTAATTAGCCTCTTCTCCAACACAGCCAGGAAGGTAACATGAGTGCTTTCCCTTTTTTTTTTTTTCTTTTCTTTTTTCCCCCTAATTAGCAAATATATCTTACTTATACTTGCTTCACTGAAACTGGCACTGGAATAAGAACCAGCCTGGAGAAAAAATGGATACATTATAGGAGTTTGTCAGAATGTAACTAAGTAATGGGTAAGAGAAAATAGCTGTTCCATCTTGCTCATTCAAACCACAAAGCTCTGCTTCTAAAGAAAAAGTAGTTTGGTAGTAAATCATTGCACAGCATTTATCTGAGCAGTCAGAAACAATAGAACCCCATAATAATTCATCGTCATAAATATTAGTAGTAATACATTTCAACATGGATTCAGCATTCCACCAGTCATGTCCCCTAGAACCTTACAATAGAAGATAGAATCCTAATAAAGTGTGGTTTACTCCATCCTCCTTTTGAACACTGAAGAAATCACACTCAGTCCATCTAGACATCATTTTTAACCAGGCTTACTCTCCGTAGAGCTAATAAATAGTACTTTCTCCAAACAATAACACTAACACTACTAACTTAATCATCTGATTGTAGTTTGCAGATTACCAAGGTCTGTAATCTATGCTTCTGTGAAGTAGTAGGACGAGGAGGAGGAAACTGAGTTGCAGAGAGGTTAAGAAGCATTTGCTGGTCACCTAGCTAGCAAATGACAGGGCAAGGGAGAGCACGGTCAGGCAGAAAGCAAGCCTGGGCTTCAGGGTCAGGCAGACTTAGGACTGGATCTCAGCTCAACTAATTCTAGCAACACTAACCTGGGCAAGGCATGTAACCTCTCCCAGCCTCTTTTTTTTTTTTTTTTTCTTTTTAACTACAAATATGTATAATACCCACTTCACAGATTTATAAGAATAAATAGGACAAAATGTGAAAACCACACAACAAAACTGCTGGCACATAAAAGATGTTTATTGTTTATTTGCTTTCCCTCTGTTCACACATCTGCAGAAAGGGGGTAATAAAACCTACCTCAGTGTGGGACTTAATGAAATAATACCTGGAAAGGGCTCAGCACTGTTAGTTTTCTCTCTTTGTCCTCTTCCCGGCCCCCCCCCCCAAGCCCCCTCACCCCCAGAGCAAAGCTGTCTCCAGGGAAAGGGAAAGTCAGCATATTAGAAAACTTTAGAGATAGGAAGCTTACCTTCATATGTCAGCAAGTATTTGACTTACCTATTGAATTTACAATTGTTTCTCAGAAAAAAAAAAAAAAAAGACCAGAATTAAATATTTTAAAAAGACTTCCAGAGTCACTAGACAATTTCAGGATACCTGGAAGCCCTCAAGGTGATAAAAGTATGAGAATGTCCCAACCTCAATCCCTCCCATTCAACCATCTAAGCATTTCCTTTTTTTTTTTTTAAGGCCACAGTGTCACTTTAACCGAAAGTTAGATGGAGTGAGAACAAGGGGGTGGAGGTGAGGGGTGCAAAGAGAAGGAAAATGAAAACACGACGCACAAGACACCTGAGAGGAAAAGTAAGTTTTCATACAAATCTGAGTTCTCTTCCAAAAAGATCATTGCCACTGACACGTTACTATCTGCTAGATGCTATGAAGTTCCCACACGACCACTTTTTTGATAAAACAGGATGTTTCCAATATGGAATGTCCTTTCTAGCACCGCCATTCATACGCTTAGTCAACAGCACAGGCTGACCTGGCCGTGCGCTCTGGCAAACGTGTTCCCAGGTGTCAGCTTAGGGCCACCTTCCTTCAAAGCACGGTGTCAATTACATTTCTCATCGATTCCCAAATGAAGGAATGCAGGAAAAACCTTCCGCTCATCTTAAGGGCTGTTATTTAGTTAGTTAGCTAGTTTTGGAAAGTTCTTCTTCGGTTAAGGTTGGATTTGTTTCAGTATTTACGTCCCTAATTTACCCACCCCGCTGACTGTGGCAAATCCTCGTTGTTTTCGCCCTTTGAGGAGTTCAGAGTCTGGTACAGTTTGTCTTTGAGAAGTACAGGAAGAGTTTCATAAGCATCTTTCAGTTGCAGGCACATAACCAATAGGGGGGGGTGGAAGGGGTGGAAACAACTAGAATGTCAAAATCTTTTTTTCCCCCTAAAGCACTCATTTCTTTTTCCTAAGATTTAGTTCTGGAGGAAAAAAAAAAAAAAAAAAAACAGATTGCAAATGCAAACCACCTCCGGAGGGAACCTTAGAGCAGACTCCAAAAGCGCGCGCCGCAGCGGGAGGGGTCCGGGCCGGCCCAGCGCTCGCTAACAGGCCCCCTCCTCGGGCTCGCTGCTGGGCGAAGGCGCCGACGAGGCCTTGGACTCGCCGTCGCTGTTGCATTCGGCCCTGAGCGAGGGGCCGGCGCCGGCCGCGCCCTCCTGCCCCCGCGCGTGGCGCTCCAGCAGCTCCTGGAGGTGCTTGATGTAACGGATGGCGGCGCGGAGCGTCTCCACTTTGCTGAGGCGCTTGTCCGCCGGCTCGCGGGGCAGGTGAGCTCGGAGGCGCGCGTAGCCCTCGTTCACGCAGCGCACCCGCTGCCGCTCGCGTTCGTTGCGCTTGCGGAGGAAGGCGGGCTCGAAGGCGCCGTCCAGCGGCAGGGGCAAGTACGGCCGGCGCGGGGCGCAGCCGCCCCGCTCCCGCTCCCAGCACGCGGCGTCCAGGCGCAAGGAGACCCTGAAGGGGTCCCGCAGGGGAAGGCGGGGCAGGGACGCAGGCACGCCCATGGGCCCCGGGAGCAGGTGGTACGGCAGGGTCAGCAGTCCGGCCTGTTTACGTTTCTCCATCATCCGCCGAAAAGCGAACCAATCACCCCAGAGGTGAATCTCTCAGCAGAAGACAAGACTGAAAATAAATCTTCAAAGCGGAGTTGCTGGTCCATTCAGACTGCCTAGCACAGCTGGTCTGCTTCTGGAGAAGTTTCTGGATCCGGAAGCTAGGTTCCAGAACAGGCTTCACGGAAACGTTGCATGATTCCGTAAGTTCATTGTACTCCTCGATCTTTTTATAATGATCCAGGCGGAGGTGATAGGCAAAGATTTAGGACCTCCCCCGCCCCCCCCCCAATCCACACTTCAAACCCCGTCTTCCCTTCTGATCTTATTTCAAAAGATAACAAAAGGGGTTCCTCTACTCGGTCCCCTAGCCTGGAAATGTGAGCGCACACCAAACATATAGTAATCTTCCAAAGCCACAAAAGCTTTTCAATTACTGTAATCCACCGCTCTGTGTCTTCATGAACAGAGGAATCCTCAAGGTTTCAGAAGAGCTCCTCCCAGAAACCAACAGATCTCCTGGCGGCTGAGCGAAAGTTTACCAGAGGCTTTCTCCTTGAAAATCAAGACTTTACTGCCCTTTGTGGTTTCCGGCGTCCAGGGCTAATGGAAAGAGCTTTTAGGCTGTTTGCAAACTTACACTTGCTCTTTCATTTCTGGAGAGGTGGAGAGAAGACCTCATCAAGGGGAAGACTGCTCCCTTGTGGTTATAAAATGTGTCAAGTTAAGGAGGACCCCAGGGAAGGCTTGAGGGTTTTCTTCTCCAAAACCAAAACTTTTAAAAACCCAAGTAGACATTTTTTGAAGAGAACAGAAAAGAAATATACTTTAGCAACAAATATAAGGGTCTGGGCTTCCCTGGTGGCGCAGTGGTTGAGAATCTGCCTGCCAATGCAGGGGACACAGGTTCGAGCCCTGGTCTGGAAGATCCCACATGCCGCGGAGCAACTAGGCCCGTGAGCCGCAATTACTGAGCCTGCGCGTCTGGAGCCTGTGCTCCGCAACAAGAGAGGCCGCGATAGTGAGAGGCCCGTGCACCGCGATGAAGAGTGGCCCCCACTTGCCGCAACTAGAGAAAGCCCTCGCACAGAAACGAAGACCCAACACAGCCATAAATAAATAAATAAATAAATAAAATAAACTCAAAGTTTAAAAAAAAAAAAAAAAAAAAAAAAAAACAAATATAAGGGTCTGCATATTATTATGTTGAACACGGGGCCGTGGTGTATTTGTGCTACTTTTTAAGAGCACATCAAAAGACTGAGCAGTAACAAACGCTTTTAGCCAGAGTTATTTCTCACAGTGCTTGCTGTAAACACAGCTTAAACACTGCTTCCCGACCTCTTCTGATCCCACCCAGGATATAAGGACATCAGCTTTCCATAGTGTAAAGAGTATATTTCTATTGTATTCTTTTTGTCTTAAAAAAAAAA
Source organism: Balaenoptera physalus (assembly GCF_965194825.1). Lineage (NCBI taxonomy): Eukaryota > Metazoa > Chordata > Mammalia > Artiodactyla > Balaenopteridae > Balaenoptera > Balaenoptera physalus. The sequence goes on from NC_138892.1 coordinate 15,172,939, forward strand.
GATGTAATTTACTTTCTCCCTTGGGGGTAAGAAAGCAACATTTGAAAGGTGGAGAGCCCCAGTTCCTAGGAGAAAGGATGATGGCTTTGAAGATTTGTCTTTTTAACACACAACCAAAAAATGAATAATTAATCCACCTTGTTGGTGAAGGACTTTGAAGATGAAAGTGTCATTAAAAATCCAACTGTACTGGTTAATGTCAAAGAATGTGTTATCACACTGAAAATCAGATTTCCTGTTCTGCAAACCAGCACATTAAAGGCAGCTTCTACTTTAAAAGTCTGACTTAAAAACAAGAGAAGCAAAAACCCCCTATGTTTTCAATCAGACTTTCTGCCTATTCCTCGGAAGCCAAGATGTCGCCCTAACATGTTTTTTTTGACAAGTCCTAAGCTTCCCTGTTTACTCTAATGATCTGCCTGAAGCAATTGGAAAAACACTTCCATCAAGGCAAATAAAATAGAAACAATTATTCCTTTCAGGCATAAGTTAGTCACATTTTAAAAGGCGTAGATCCCTCTGAGGCTTGTACCAGCAAACAAACATATGTCATCTTGATTTCTCAGTAGAGTTGAGACCTATCAGGAGGAAGCCCTCTTGGGCGAAAAGCCCACCAGAGAGGCAGACAATTAGACCACAAGGAGCTTTTTGGCCATGTCAAAGATGTTGGCCATTACTCTAAGAGTGATGGGAAATAAATGAGGTGTTTTGAGCAGAGAGGTGACGTGGTAAGATTTGTTTTTCTAAAAGATCACTGCAGAATGCAGAATAGATTGGAGGGGAACAAAAAAGAAAATAGTTAAGATACCATTTTTCATCCTCAGATTGGCAAAAATTTAAAAGATTGCTAACAAGGATTGGGGGGAAGGGCAGAAGCATAAATTGCTACAAGCTTTTGGGAAAATGTTAAAATTAATAGTGTACATCACATATCCTTTGACCCAGAGTTCTCTACAATTTTATCCTGCAAAAATAAATGCACCAGTATGGATTTATATGTACAATAATATTTATTGCAGCATTGTTTGTAGTGATTAAAACAATAGAATAAATGGAAATAGCTCGAATGTCCATCAATAGGGAAAGGGCTAATCCTTTTAGCATATTGTGTTATTAAAAATAATGAGTTAGATCTATATGTAAGAACTTGCAGAGATGCCCATAACACGTTAAGGGAAAAAAGCAAATGGTGGGGTAACATATGCAGCATGAACTTAAAACAAACTATTCTGCACGATGTCTTTACATGAGCACAGAGAAAAAAGTAGAAAGACACATTCTAAACTTTTGTCATTGGTTGCCTAAAAAAGGTGGCATTGGGGATGGGGGAGTGGTTCACTTTTCTTTATGGATATTTCTACTATTGAAAGTATTACAAAGAACAAATATTACTTTTGCTTTTCTCTGATCTAGTGAACTTTAAAATACTAAGATAAAATATATAGAAAACTCAAATGATACCCTGGTCTGACCTAAACAAACAGATTTATCATTATAATTTAAAGTTCTTGGGCCAAGTTTTCTGGCTTCTTATAAATTCTGTCTCTGAGGAATAAATATCTACAGGATTTTTTTTCCCACTACTAATACCACAATCAACAATGGCCAGACCCTGATCCTATAGTGGTCTTTTTAGAGGGTCCAAGTAACGTTATGATTACTACATGATCTATATGGCCACAAAGAATGCTGATACTCTTTCTTACACTTTTTGAAGGTGCATGTGCGTTGGAAATAAGTGGTTTTTCCAGTGAGAGAAGCATCATTTTACTTGCACGATGTGCGTGAGTGTGTATGTGGGGGGGGGGGAGCATGGGGGGAGGGGCTGCCTTCTTTCTTATATAAGAGATCAAAAGAGGAGATTCTGACTCCCCATCACTCCCCAGTCAGTTTTCATCCAGACAAATGTTCTCGCCAACTTTAAAGACGTCTTTCTTAAGACTGGCTAGATCAAGTTACAGATAGGCAAAACCGCCAAGAGCCAAGAGCGTGTGGGACTAGGTTTGTGTAGTCTTACTTAGATCTGCTTATAAAAGGGGGAATGGGATTCACCAAAGGTCAGGCTCAGGAGATTTAAAGGTATCTCTAAGGCCAAGGAAAACTTTCACCCCTAAAACTCAGACAGGTCCCTCATCACTTTCTTGAAACATGTGAGATAAAGAGACTTAGATTGGCTCTTCTTGTGAAGTATTTGATATCACATTGTAGATTTTGGTATTCTAAACCCATGGCACAGAGGGCTGCATACCCGCTGGCCCCGTACCTGCAATTTGCATCAGCTGCCACTGATGGGGGACCAGGGAAACATATATATTACCTTGTGATCCAAGTAAGATTTATCACAGGTGTAGTTACATAAATCTCAAATTGATGATCTAACACAATTCTATCCAATTAGTTCTTTTCTATATAGCCCAAGTATAAACTGTTTGTATTACCATGTGCAGCATTCACCAGGAGTCTTCTCAGGCACAACTAAACTTCAAGATTCACTAAGACTACCATGGGCCACATTGAGCATCAGATTCATTTGGAAGGATTTAGGTCAGGAGCAATAGCTCTGAGCAGGGCAGAATTAGGTGTTCCACCTCCCTGGGAGTCCTTGCAGTAATCTATGCAGAAATCTACATAGCTGCTCCCCCTTAACCCACCTGCGGCCAAGTGACAGCTCAGGTGCAAGGCAAGACCACTCACATCAGACCAGTGTGGCAGCTGCCCTTAGAAGTCTGGTACCCCTCAGGAGCCAGTATGTCTTGTAAAGACCCCATAGGCATAGCTTCCAGGGACCTCACCACGGGCCCAATTAGAGTCTTCACACTCAGGAAAGCCCAAAGCTATGCTCCCCCACCAGCTATAGTTGTGGCAACCCAGATGCAATCTAACAATTAGGTAATGGCTTTAATATGTCAGGCTGCCTAACAACATAGCTGACATTCGATCTTTGTTAGGTTTCAGAGAAACAGATAACAGCAAGTTAACTGAAGGTCAAATTGTTGTGCAAGAAGAGGAAAAGTTTTATTAATCCTTTACCCACACCGTTACATTCTATTTTAAAGATAATATAATTTACAGCAAGATTTAAAGAACCACAAATATTTAGGTACAATTTATTACTGTTTTTTTTTTCTGAACTTCTCAAACACTATTTGCATTTTAACCTTGTCTATGCAGTCTTTTATTGAATAGAAATCTAAAACTTTGATGTAGTCACATCCATTAATCCTTCCCTTGTGGTTTTTGTCTTTTCTCTCTTGCTTAAGGCTACCTTCTCCTACCACACATTTATAAGGCCTTTCCTTGTCTATGTGGCATCTTGGTGTGAATCAGAAAAATGTACCACATTCAAGGCTTGGAGAATGGATGGCTGACTTTGCAATTTCTCTGAAAGAACTATTGAGCAAGGATGCCCAAATTTGGAAAAGAAGAGGAAAGTAACATGCACGTTTAAAAAAATTTATTTATTTATTCATTCATTTTTGGCTGCATTGGGTCTTCGTTGCTGGGCGTGGGCTTTTCTCTAGTTGTGGCGAGCGGGGGCTACTCTTCGTTGCGGTGCACGGGCTTCTCACTGCGGTGGCTTCTCTTGTTGCAGAGCGTGGGCTCTAGGCACGCGGGCTTCAGTAGTTGTGGCTCGCAGGCTCAGTAGTTGTGGCTCGCGGGCTCTAGAGCACAGGCTCAGTAGTTGCGGCTCATGGGCTTAGTTGCTCCGCGGCATGTGGGATCTTCCCGGACCAGGAAACCCGTGTCTCAAACCCATGTCTCCTGCATTGGCAGGAGGATTCTTAACCACTGTGCCACTAGGGAAACCCAACATGCACTTTTAGTATCTGTGAGAGAGGAAAACTTTGGGATTCTAATTGGGATTGTATTAAATATACAGATTAATTTGGAGAGAATTTACTTTTTTTTTTTTAACATTGAATCTCTCCTATATGAACATAGTAGAACTCATTTATTCAGGCCTTCTTTTTGCCCTTTAATAAAGTTTCATATGTTTCTTCATGTAGATCTTACATGCTTCTTGTTATGGTTATCTCAGGATGTTTTACAGGTGTGATTGCTGCTGTGAAGAGAATTTTTTCAAAGCTATTGACTTATTTCATGTTAATTTTTAATCCAGTCATCTCATGATCTCTCTTACTAGTTCTAATGATTTTTAAATGAGAGAAAATCTACATATAAACGTTCATATATTAAATACATCATTCAATGAGTTTTGATATATGTATACAACTTGTGAAACAACACCCCACTCAAGATAGTTCTAATAAGTTTTTCCGGGGCCACACCGTGCAGCTTGTGGAATTCTAGTTCCCGGACCAGGGTTCGAACCTGGGTCCTCGGCAGTGAGAGCTTGGAGCCCTAACCACTGGACCGCCAGGGAATTGCCAATAGTTTTTGTTTGTTTTTTGTTTTTTTGGCCGCACCGCAAAGCATGTGGAATCCCAGTTCCCCAGGGATCGAACCTGTGCCCCCTGCCTTGGAAGCGCAGAGTCTTATCCACTGGACCACCAAGGAAGTCCCCCAATAGTTATTTTTAAAAGATAGTTTTCTACAATTTCTTAAACTGTAATCAGATCGTCTACAAGTAATGATAGTTTTGTTTCTTCTTTTCTAGTATAACTCATTTATTTTTTCTTATTGAATTTCATTGCCTAAGATCTCTAGTCCAATACTAGCATCCTTGTACTTTTTTATGGGAAAGCATCTAATGTTGCACCAGTTTAGCTTTTGCCCCATTAAAATCTCTAAAGTAGATCAGAACAATACATTTGTTAAATTAACCTCAAAGCCTGGTGGTCCCTTGGCCAAAAACTCATTCTTTTCCTTTCTCTAATGAAAACCATTTCAATATAGCTGGCCAGAGATTATGCAATCAAATTATCAGTAGAGTAATACTTCAGATTTTTAAAAAATATTTATTTATTTATTTGGCTGCATCCGGTCTTAGTTGTGGCACACGGGATCTTTGTTGTGGCATGCGGGATCTTTCGTTGCGGCGTGAGGGCTCTTCTTTGCAGCGCAGGCTTCTCTCTAGTTCTCGCGCGCACACGTGGGCTCCAGGGCGTGTGAGCTTAGTTGCCCTGTGGCATGTGGGATCTTAGTTCCCCGACCAGAGATCGAACCCACATCCCCTGCATTGGAAGGCAGATTCTCAACCACTGGACCACCAGGGAAGTCCCCAATACTTCAGATTTTAAAAAGCACCCATTATCAAATTGCTAAGGATAAATTAAAACCCAAAGTTTAAATAACCTTACCTTATAGGTTTAAATTCAAAGATATCAACATCAAAATTTCTTTGGTTAAACTCCACAGATCATTCCCCCCCAGTCTCTGATTCTGCTCAGTCTCAAATAGAGGGGTCATACTGCCCAGTCTGAGCAAAGTCAGGGTTCCTTCAGCAGTTCTAGCCTAGGTGATCGTCTACTGAAATTCGTGTAGTCTCTTCCAATCTGAGGAATTGAATTAGTTTATCACCACATGTTTTCTGCTTTTTAAGTCCATAGAACACACAAGATTATCCCAGTTCTAGTCCCATACACACTCCATTTAGAAAACAAGCCATTCTGCAGCCCTTAGAGAAGTTAAACCAAATACTTGGAACTTAACCCAAGAGAAATAATGTTCCAAATACCAGTGGTTAATCTTTTATACCCATGTAACAGTTTCCAAAGGTCAAAGCAGAAAATCAGTGGTATCCAAGAAAAGGAAGGCAGCCTCTCAGAATGGCCATCAAATAAACCACCCCAAGACTCAGTAGCTTAAGAAAATAAGCACTTATTTAGTTCTTGAGCCTGAGGGGCAATGATTTAGGCTGAATTCTAGTATATGTCTAACATGGCAAACTCAGAATCAAGGGACAGAAAAAATTTTTTTTTTCTTTTCCTAGGATGAGCTATGAAGTCCCCTTGTAAAGGGCATGGTTACAAGAGGAGTGAAGAACTGGGGCCAGTAACACAATCACTCTAAAATAATTACACAATTTGAACTAGGGACATTTCAGGGACTCAATAACCACACGTGCCTAGTGGCTCCCATATTAGACTGTCCACTGCTAGTGTCACTGGCCTCCTTGCAATTCCTCAAACCTGTCAGGGATTCTCCTGCCTCGGGGCCTTTGCACTTGCCATTCCCTCTGAGTGAAACACTCTTCCAGATGTGCACATGGGTCACTCCCTCATCTCATTTGTTTCAAATGTCACATTTTCAATGATGACTTCCCTGTCTACCCTGTTTAAAATTGCAGCTCCTATCCCTGAGCACTATCTATATTCCTTGCCATATTTTTAATGGTATTTATTGCTATCTCGTGTATTTTATATTTTAATTATTTGTTTATTATCTTTCTCCACTATAATATAAGCTCCATAAAAGCTGGTATCTCTTGCCCGTTTAGTTCACTGTTGTCTCCCCAGTGCCTAGAGCAATAGTGGGCACTCAACACATATTTGTTGAACAAACTCTAGCCTTTCCATGCCTTTCTGCAAATACTAAATAAAGAAATAAGTCAGTTAGAGTTATATTTGATAATTATAATTTATTATATCAGATTGTAAATCATAAGTCTGATTTACAATAAATCAGGTTTATTGATTTACAATAAATCAGGCTTATGCATGAGAATCCCAAGAATTCCAAAGAACAGGTTTACCCACGTAAAAAGTCGTATTTCCAGACCCTCCCTTACATGAGTGATAGAAGCAGGATTTGAAACCTTAATTAGAGTTAATTGAAAGAAAGATATCCTAAGAAGCCCAGTCCAGGCCCAAATTTACCCATTACTATCCTTGTCTTTAGGGCTAGAAGATAACGTTTAAAGGTAATTTGCACGGCTTCCCTGGTGGCGCAGTGGTTGGGAATCTGCCTGCCAATGCAGGGGACACGGGTTCGAGCCCTGGTCCGGGAAGATCCCACATGCCGCGGAGCAACTAAGCCGGTGCAGCACAACTACTGAATCCCGCGCGCCTAGAGCCTGTGCTCTGCTACAAGAGAAGCCACCGCAATGAGAAGCCCGCGCGCCACAACGAACAGTAGCCCCTGCTCACCTCAACCAGAGAAAAGCCCGCGCACAGCAACGAAAACCCAACGCAGACCAAAAAAAAAAAAAAAGGTAATTTGCTCTCTGTTTCTGTCTTTGCCATCCAGCAAAATATTAATGCTTGCTATCTGGTTTGTCTTATACACAATTATCTCTAAGGTTTACCTTTGATTGCAACCCTACATCTTTGTTCCACAGTCTTTCTAATACTTGGGTTCCAAAAGAGCAGCTATGCTCTTCATTTCTACTTGTCTAATTGGTCAGTAATTCTCCTATTGTTTTTATTGTCTCAGTGGCACCTTAGTGTCTCCTAAGTGGTAAGTCACCCTAAATCAGCTCCTTAGACAAACTGTGGGCATCCATTTTACTGTAGGTCTCCAAGTAAGTAGATATTTGAGTCAATAAGCATAGCTTTGATTTATGCCGGTTTGACTTCCATTCATTCAACAAATATTTATTGAGAACCTAATATATGCTGAAAATTGTGCTATGTCATATAGCATTAAGTAAGATAGACATGGGTCTTGTCCCCAAAACTTAAAATCTACTTGGCAAGACAGAAAATTAAACAATTAATTACAATGAAGATAAGGACAGTGAGAGAACATACGGTGGACCTAATCTGGTCTGGGTAATGGGGTTAGGATGCTTCAATTTTTGATGACCCTGACATCATTTTCTTTTTTTTTTTTTTGTTTTTGTTTTTTTTTTTTTTTTTTTCATTTTCTTTTTAAAGCAACTTTTTGAGTGTTTTTTTCTTAAAAGAAAGAAATGGAAACTTATTCAAGCCAAATTTGAGGATTATAACCCAGGAAGAGCATCTATCTCAGAAAGCTCTGAGAACTATTTCCTCGAGGTATTTTTACATACAACAAAACTCACCAATCTCAAGTGTACTATTTGATGAATTTTGACAAATGTATGCAGTCATATACCCACTCCCACAATCAACATAATTACATCACCCTTAGAAGTCCCCTCATGCCCCTTTGCAGGCAGTCTCATTCCTCCCATTCATCCTCAACTCCTGACACTTACCTGCTTTTTATTACTACAGTTTTGCTTTTTAAAATCTCATATAAATGGATACACATATTATGTAGTCTTTTGTGTATGATTTCTTTTACTTAGCTTAATGCTGTTGAGATTCACCTATGAATAGCTTTTTCCTTTTTATTGTTGAATAGTATTTCGCTACGTAGATATACTCTAATTTGTTTATTCATTCACCAGTGGATGGACATTTGGGTTATTTCCAGTTTGAGGTTATTATAAATAAAGCTCCTATGCACATTTGTGTACACGTCTTTGTACATATGTTTGCATTTTCTCTTGGGTAAACACCTAGAAGTGTTAATTACTGAATCATATGGTATAAAAATTGCTAAGTTGTTTTCTAAAATGGCTACAGCATTTTGCATTCCCACCAGCAAAGTGTGAGGGTTCCAGTTGTTTTGTATCTGCACCAACACTTGTTGTAGTTTGTCTTTTAAATTTTGGCCACTCTAGGATGTGTGTAATGTTACCTCATTGTGTTGTGATTTGCATTTCCCTAATCAATAATAATTGCTCATCTATTTGTGTGCTTAATTGCCATCCATATATCTTCTTTGGTGAAGTGGCTGTTCAAACATTTTGCCCATTTAAAAAAGTTGGGTTGTTTGCCTTCTTATTATTTAGTTTAAAGGGGTTTATATACATTCCAATAAAAGTCCTTTGTCGGATATTTGTTTTGCAAATATTTTCTCCCCATCTCTGGCTTGACGTTTCATTTTGTCAACAGTGTCTTTTCAAGACAGAAAGTTTTAATTTTGATGAAGTTCAATTTGTCAAATTTTTAGTGGTTCCTGATTTTTGTATACTATCAAGATTACAAAGATTTTCTCCTATAATTTCTTCTGTATTATAGTTTTAGCTCTTAAATTTATCTGACCTGATTTTTACATAGACTTCTGAAATTAATAAAATTGTTCAAAAAGAATAGGTATGGAAAACCAGAATGAAATTATTTAGCCTTTGTGAGACATCATCGTTCCCTAGGCCCCAGGTTTGATGTGACATTTTAGGCAATATTGTTTCTCACTTAGTTGTGATATGATGACTTTCTTGATTTAGGTTTCTATTGATATCTGTTGTCAACAAGAGAGCAAAACCAACGTGACCTGCCAGTGTTCAGTGAATAGTTCCCTCAACTTGGAATGTTCTTTCTCCTTCTGAGAAGTAAAGGAAGGGAGACATTACGTGAGTTGACACCACTCCAGGCTCTCGTCCAAAACATTGTATGTGCCTCTTTCACATGAGACTGAACTTTCAAAACTCACCGATCCCTACTACACTGCAAGCTGTTGAAAGTCAAGACTTGCGTGTTATTCTGTATCCTATGTTTGAGATGTAATTCAGTAAGTGTCTTCTGAATGAAAGGAGGAATTCCTGGGTCTCTGCTGTTCTGCTGGTGAATGGAAGCTACTAGGTAGTGTGTGTTGTAGTTTCAATGTCCAATCCTCATGAACTTGGACCACTTTCCTTTAAAGCCATCTCAGTATCCCTAGGGCTTAGCACGGTGCCTGACATGCAGTAGGGGACGAACGGCAAAGAGAGAAGGGGAAGGAAATTTGTACAAAATCCCAAACTCCACCCTTTATGACTTCAAGCAAGGAAACTGAGCAACCTTCAGATGTAACGTATGACGACAAATATTCGGGATATTCAACTCCTTCTGGGCAACACCGCCAACACCTCTGGGTTAAGTCCCTTATTTCAAATCTTGTGGGCTTGCGTGGACCCACGCTTTCCTACTAGGAGAATGCCAGGAAGACCGAAATCCTAAGTCTGGTGGATTTATAAGACTCAGAACTCACTCCCTGCGCGCACGTCAGCCCTGGTTACTTAGCAACGGGATCGATCGCTCGGCGCTCGACTCGACCCGGCCGGACTGAGACAAGGCGTTCCGGGCCGAGCCTCTCACGGCCCGCCCACTCCGGCCCGGGTCCCCGCGCCGCGCAAGCGCGGAACGGGGTGGGTTGGGGGAGGGGGAGTAGGTGCGCGGTCGCCGCTTGCGGGCCGCGGCGGGGAGGGGCGCACGCACAAGGGGCGGGGCGGCGGGCGCCGAGAGTGGCTGAGGAGCCGGAAACGCGCCTTGGAGGGTGCGGCCCCGAGGACACTGCGGGTTGGGCCGGGCCGGGCGGGAAACATTAGGCGAGCGGCCTCCGGGGTGGAGGTTCGTGCTGGCGGGGAGGGCCCCGAAGCGAGCTTTGCCCGGATGAGGAACAAAGCGGTGGGGCAGGCGTGCGCGTCCCCCGCGCGGCCGGGGCGGGGCGAGGGCGGCCTGCGGGCCCCATGCCGGCGAGCGGGCGACTTGGCCCCCCTTGGGAGGCAGTGTCAGCAGGCCCGGGCTCTCTGGCGGCGAGGGGACGGGGGCTGCATCCTTCCCGTGTTTTGGTGACCGCCCTTGTCCTCCCCCTCAGGTTAGGTAGCCCCCCTCCCGAAGCTTCTGGAGGAAAGGCCCCGGGTGTCCCCCGGCATGCCTTATCTCGCGGCGGGGTGCGCGGCCGCCGGCCCTCGGGAGAAGTTGGGCTGCCCCGGGCGGCCCCGGGGACGAATGGCCGCGTTTGTGCAGCGGTTGTAAGCAAGATGCGGTAGCACGTGACCCTGGAACGCAAACCCTGATGCCGGTTCTCCGTCACCCGTGTGCGCTTTTCTCTGACACTTGGCCCCCAGCAGATGCATCACAGGTGAGTAGCTTGGTGGGCTCAGCGTTGGTGACATCTTTGGAAAACATTTGGCAAATACGACTTAAGAGTGCCTTTGTTTTTGGTGCCATTGGTCAGGTTACAGGTGCGATTGGCAAGTGGGTTTGTCCCAAAGGGAACAAATCATCCAGAAACCAGTATTGGGTTGAATATACTCTCATTAAACTTGATTTACTCCAAATGTGAGTAGTTGTTCCGAATAGCCATTAAGTCGATTGTTGGCTCGTTGGACATCTTTATCCTTGCCTTTGAGTTATTTGCGCGTTTAAGAATATTTTTATCTGGATTTCGAAGTGTGTTTCTAGTTCATCACCATGTTTCACCTTGAATTTTGGTGGTTACCGTCTGGCTTGGCTGGTAATGTAGAGAAATTAAGTTATTAATTCTGCAGGCTTCATGTTAATGTTGAAAGTACTTCGTGGTACCATGCCACTACAGCACAGAAGTGTGCCAGAGAAATAGTTACGTTTGGCCATTCTTTATGAGGCCTTTCATAGGCTGTGTGTTGAGGATAAAGAAGATAAAAAAAAATTCATTCAAATTACTGAAACTGTCCATTGCATTTGCAAAGTGGCTGCATTTCAGTTAGCTTCTTATATGTCATTTTAAGGAAAAGTCGTAAGATCAACAAATGGTTCATACATAGGTCACATAAACTAGAGAAGGTGAAGGATATGATTCTACAATGAATGCATAGGGAAGAAGAGCGAGCTTAGTTAGTATCTTGATTCTGGCCCTTCCCCCAAGATTGCTTCCTGGCATCCCATATGAGAAAAGGAGCTAGAATAGAATTGCACTTTGGAATGAGGGAGTCTTTTGAGGCTCATACTGTAAATTCCCTTCATCTGCTTTCTCTCTGTGGGATACTAGTTACCTTTGGTTTATGGCTGCTGAGATCATCACATTTTAGTGACTCACAACAAAGTAGAAATCTGCTGAGCCTCTCACATTAAACTCCGGTTTGAACTGGTTTGAGAAGGCCTAAGAGTCAACCTAGAAACACCGTTTTGATTTTTATCTTGAGATTAGGTGCACAGGTTAATACTCAGAAATTTTCAGCATGGAATTTGAAGCTACAGACTTTTAATTGTACTTAAAAAAATTATCGTAACCAGTTTTTTGTAGGTCATTACTGCTCCAGTGGTTGTAAAGTTTTAGTTAATGTTTGTAGCTATAAAAAGTCACAGGAAAAGTCTGTTTTAAACCACCCCAAACCCAGAAACCTTCAAAATTGTTAGCTGTCGTTTCTTTACTTTAGGCTATAAGGATTTTTGCATTCTTTTATAGCACAATTACTGTTATTAATGTGCTGTCTTTCATAAGGTGTACCTCATTTGCCATGTGTTGCTAGTTGTCTTTCTAGTAAAGATGAGTTTGCATTGCTTCATCCAAATCAAATACATATTTCAGAGTGCCTACTCTATATAGGGTATCGCCCTCAGCTTTGTACACTTTATTAACGTCTGGGAGCCTAGTTTTATGAGATACCTAGCCCGGGGTAAGGTTGAAGCTTATGGATAGAGAATAATTCAGGAATAGGTCTATGTGGGACTTTAAACGTACTCCACAATATAAATACACAGATCATAAGTGTTGGAACTGTAAAAGGCAAAAAGTTTTTTTATTGTAATTGTCTTTTTCTAGTCATAGTTAAGAGTTCAGATTTCTTAAATTAGGCAGACCTGGACTTAAATGCCAATTCTGTGACTTACTAGTTTCTTAAATTAGGCAGACCTGGATTTAAATCCCGACTCTGCCACTTACTAGTTAATGTAATTTTGGGTTAAGTTTCTTAGCCTGAGTCTCAATTTCGTCATCTCTAAAATGGGATTAAGAATAATACCTACGTCACAGTAGTTATAAGGATTAGGTGAGGTAATTACATGTTATCACGTAGCACAGTGCCTAACACCTAAAGTAAGGGAGTAATAAGTGTTAGTTATTATTATTTTCATGTTGATTGGTAGCTGACATTGCCATTTTTCAGATTAAAAACCTATTACGTTTTGCCTTCACTGCTAAGGAGTGTGTAGACCGATTTGATTCCCCTTCCTGTTCTTCACCCCTCCCATGTACATAGGTGCACACACACGAACTTGCATCACTGTGATAACTCAGTATAAGCATTGGAGGTCACTGGTGACCTCCTTTGGATAGCCTGGTGGCTGGCCTCTTGAAGTTGTTTATAATATGGCAGTCTCTAAATTCTGACACAGGAACTAATACTTACTGATAACAATCTATAGTAGTGTCTTATTCAAATCAGTATACTCTTATTCTAATGACTTTGTTAATGGCACTACAAGATGGATTTTATGGAAAAAGCAATTCTCAGATTCTTCAGCCAAAAATGGTCTCTAGATAAAAAAGGTTTGGTGTATTGAAAAACTTTTTGACAGTATTTTGCAGCATGATCTGTGTTCTTTCATTTCACTGCTGTGTGATTTGGGGCATATGACAAGCCCTCTTTGAGCCTAATTCCTTGGTTACCTTATTTTGAAGAATTGGTGAGCAAATATGAAGTAATTTTTTATAAAGTATCTAGCAAAGCTTACCTAATGAACCTTGATATGTGGAGGATATTACTAAAATTATTGATTAATTATTAGGATATCTATACAGAATTTTAATAAAATGCTGATCCATGGAGAAGCTATGGTGCTTCTTTACACGATTGGTAATCTAATTCACACCCAGTATCACTTTAACTCCTGGTAAAAGGAATTAGTAAAAATTCTTTGAGTAAGTTAAAGCAAACTGTCTATAAAACTCCTGGTTTGAAGTAATAAGCCAGTCGGAGAAACTAAATACTGTGAAGGAAAAAACTTAGGTGAATTTAAAAAAAACAAACCCTCGTTGCCAGTGTGCTCTAAGGATTGCAAACTTTGCTTTAGATAGTGTGCTTAGGGTTTGGAGCAAGGCACACCTGAGTTAAACCCTATTAATCCTGTTTCTGCTATATGACGGCTGAGTTAACATCTCTGAATCCCAATAACACTAGTTATCAGGGAGCTGTGAACATAAAATGAAGTCATAGTTGGTTAAGTCCCATTTCCCCACCTCCATTGTTTCAGGTTCTTCAGTACCTTAAACAGAGTCAGTGAGGTAATTTTTTGCATAACTGGTTGTGTCTGCTCTTTCTTAGGATGAATGAAATGAACCTGAGCCCAGTGGGGATGGAGCAGCTGACTTCATCCTCTGTGAGCAATGCCTTGCCAGTCTCAGGGAGTCACCTGGGGTTGGCTGCCTCACCCACTCACAATGCCATCCCGGCCCCAGGTGAGTGGTAAGGGAGAGTGACTGAATTTCAGTACTTAATTGCATTATCAGTTCTAAATGGAGCCTATAGGGGGGGTCAAAGCCCCTTTAAGAGTGGAAGGGAGAAGCCCAGCAGGTCTAAATTGGTGGTTCCACATGTGGCAGCAATTTTTCTAGAGTACTGAAGTCCTAGTGAACAGAATAGGAGTAGCAGTTTTTTTCTGGTTGTTCTCTTCTTGGTTTAGTGGCCTTTTGTCTAGAGCTGTAGTTGATTTGGCATTTTATCTAGTGTTACCCATTCATCTGTTTTCCACCTTGGCATTCTGTCCCTGGGTTATTAGGAGAGAATCAAAGTTACTGTAATAACTATTCCTAGAACACATGGGAAATTCAGCTTTATTTTCTATGATACCTGAAACTGGCAACAACTGCAAACACGCCAGACCTAGAATTATGGTCAAAGAGGAGGTTTCAGAGATGGAGCTCCTACATAGAACTCCCCCTGAGCCTCAGTACTGGGACAGAATAATAGTATAGGAAAAGCTCATTTTTCCCCATCACTGTACTTTTAAAACCTTTTTATCTGGCTAGTTCAATTTTTTCTTTCTGTTGAAATGGAAACGAAACAAGTAAGCCATTGAGTCTTAAACTGGCAAGATAGTGATTCTTCGGTCTTTGACATTGTAATGTATTGGATTTTATCAAAGTAAGACTTAATGTTTAAGAGTATTTTAAATCTATAAGTTGTTTAGTTCTCTATAGATAATTACCTGCTTAATTACTAATATGCAGCCATTAAATAAGGTTTGTCTAAACTAGTGTCTCTTCACATTTCTTTTAGTGTCCACGAAAGAAAGTTTTAAAAAAATTTATTACTTCTTTTATTTTAAAATTAATTAATTAATTTATTTTTTATTTTTGGCTGTGTTGGGTCTTCGTTTCCGTGCGAGGGCTTTCTCTAGTTGCGGCGAGTGGGGGGCCACTCTTCATCGCGGTGCGCGGGCCTCTCTCTGTTGTGGCCTCTCTTTTTGCGGAGCACAGGCTCCAGACGCGCAGGCTCAGTAGTTGTGGCTCACGGGCCCAGTTGCTCCGCGGCATGTGGGATCTTCCCAGACCAGGGCTCGAACCCGTGTCCCCTGCATTGGCAGGCAGATTCTCAACCACTGTGCCACCAGGGAAGCCCCAGATATTTATTACTTCTTAACTCATTTGAGTATCTCTTAGGCATTCAATTTAGTGGACACTCTTATTGAGGAGGAAAAACCTATTAAAAAATACTGCCACTGGCAAAAATAATGCGAATCAGCACTGCCCAAGTTGGTGATTGTTCATTATGATACGTAGGCACAGGGTCACTTTAGCACTTGCAGATAGATATAGTCCAAGGTAAATATAAAGTGTAAATTTTTAAAAATCATGAAGTACAGCATATATACAAAAGATTATATGAAAATATGTATGTACAGTTTTACATTTAGCTTTACATTAATTTCCAAGTAGAAGCATTTTTTAAAATTAATTAATTAATTAGTTTATTTTCTTGGCTGCATTGGGTCTTTGTTGCTGCGCCTAGGCCTTCTTCAGTTGCGGCGAGCGGGGGCTACTCTTTGTTGTGGTGCACGGGCTTCTCATTGCAGTGGCTTCTCTTATTGCAGAGCACGGGCTCTAGGCACAAGGGCTTCAGTACTTGTGGCACGTGGGCTCAGTAGTTGTGGCTTGCGGGCTCTAGAGCGCAGGCTCAGTAGTTGTGGCGCATGAGCTTTGTTGCTCCGTGGCATGTGGGATCTTACCGGACTGGGGTTCTAACCCGTGTCCCCTGTATTGGCAGGCGGATTCTTAACCACTGCATCACCAGCGAAGCCCAGAAGCATATCTTTTTTTAAGTGAAACGTTCTCACCATGTAAAATGGAAAATATAATAAAGTGAAAAAATAAAGAACTCTGGGGACTTCCCTGGTGGCACAGTGGTTAAGAATCCGCCTGCCAGTGCAGGGGATATGGGTTCGAGCCCTGGTCCGGGAAGATCCCACGTGCCGTGGAGCAGCTAAGCCTGTGCTGCGCCACAACTACTGAGCCCGCACGCCACAACTGCTGAACCTGCATTCTACAACTACTGAAGCCTGTGCTCCGCAACAAGAAGCCACCGCAATGAGAAGCCCCGCACCGCAACGAAGCGTGACCCCCGCTCGCCACAACTAGAGAAAGCCCTGCGTGCAGCAACGAAGACCCAAATAAATAAATAAATAAATAAATAAAATTCTAAAAAAACCAAACAACCAACTGTTCTATCACTACTCAGAGACCACTCTGAACTTTGATATATTTCTTTGAACTTCGGTATGTTTCTTCCCATTCTTTTTATCTCTAAATAATTTGTTTTCTTAAATTGTATTTAAACTAGGTTTTTAATTGTAATTAAATGTTTTGATACTTAAGAGCAATAGACAACTGGATGATCAAGTTGGCATTTTAAAACTAACTTGACTAAATTTAGGATTTGTTTGTGGATGTCTGCACAACACTACCTATCTGGGGATGTAAAGGGCTGCTAGGTGAGATTTTTGCGCATTGCAAAAACCTTCCTAAGAGTTTAGCTAGTGATTACAGAATTTTAAAGTACTTACTTTTTTTTTTTTTGAATTAATTAATTAATTAATTTATGGCTATGTTGGGTCTTCGTTGCTGCGAGTGGGCTTTCTCTAGTTGCGGAGAGTGGGGGCTACTCTCCGTTGCGGTGCGCGGGCTTCTCATTGCAGTGGCTTCTTTTGTTGCGGAGCACGGGCTCTAGGCATGCGGGCTTCAGTAGTTTTGGCTCGCGGGCTCTAGAGCGCTGGCTCAGTAGTTGTGGCGCACGGGCTTAGTTGCTCCCGTGGCATGTGGGATCTTCCCTGACCAGGGATCGAACCCATATCCCCTGCACTGGCAGGTGGGTTCTTAACCACTGCGCCACTAGGGAAGCCCTAAGATACTTACTTTTAATGGAGAAAAAAAAATTTTTTTTTGTAGGGCTGCCAGTGGCGATTCCAAACCTGGGTCCCTCCCTGAGCTCTCTGCCTTCTGCTTTGTCTCTCATGCTCCCAATGGGTATTGGGGATCGAGGGGTGATGTGTGGGTTACCTGAAAGAAACTACACCCTACCTCCACCACCTTACCCCCACCTTGAGAGCAGTTACTTCAGAACCATTCTACCTGGTAAGTGTTATAGTTATTCAGGAATTTAGAAGAAAGAATTCAGCCAACTCTTAACTTCAGTTCTTGAAGACTTGAATAGCACTTTTTTCTGTTTGTCACTATTAGATATTAATCTATGTGGGAAAAAATTGTTCCTTTGGTAGGAACATTCATGTACAAGTTTTTGTATGAACGTATGTTTTACTTTTCCTCTTAGAACATATAGATAACATATTAACATAGCAATTTGACTAAGCTTAACTTCTTAATGACACATAAACAGTTTTTCTCGTCTCTAGCATCTCCTTGGTTCAGCTTTTATAATTCTGCAGTTGTAATTCCTATCAACCACATGTCCTGCTTACAGTGTCATTGCTTATTATAAATTAAAGTTTATTGAATTTTTATTCTAAAAGTATTATATACTCATTTCAAAAAATTTAGCAAATAAGGAGGAAGAGGAATCATTCATAGTCCCATCATCCATCTTTTTGGTGTACTTCTTTCCTGTCTTTTATTTGTATGTATAGGTTTTTACTGTTTTTCGTAATTAAGACTATATAGTACTTTCTATACAACTGTGTACCCTTTTTTTACTTAATATTTTTCTCTATTTTTACATAGTTATTTTTCCCAGCTGCTATGTGGTTTTCATAATTATCCTTTTTAATGACGCATTATATTCTACTGAGTGGATAGTCCATGGTTTATTATATCAATCTTTATTGTTGGACAGTTTTTTAAATTACCATACATGAATGTCTTTGTGTATAATATTTACAAAATGTATTTAGGGGAGATTACCGTAAGTGGAATTTCTTGTGCAAGAGGGTATGAACATTTTTGAGGTTATTATTATAGATACTTTCCAAAGAGGATTTAGAAATTTAGGCTCCTAGTGGCAATGCAGCAAGTACCATTTCACCACATCCTCATAAGCACGAGTGTTCAAATATTTTTTTCTGTTTTAATAAAGCAGGTATAATTGTGACTTGTTTTGAATAGAGCCTAATGTTTTATGATAGTTTAATAAGTTAAAAATTATATTTAATTTTTATTTTTCACATGGAAAATCTGCTTTTAAATGATTTTACCTTTTAACTCTTATAGAGCAGATTTCAGCATCTTAAGACTCAGGAACTACAGCCATGTATATATTAAAGGCAGCATTTATAAGTGATTAATTTCTAGTGACTTCAAAGGAACATAGTTAATTTTTTATGATTTCTGAGTTTCACAGGAAATACTGAATTGTGGTATATGTATGTTGCTATTTATAAAGTATATAGATATCAAACCAAAGAAATAGGTAGGAGATTATTTTAATTTAGTTACATTTGTAAGGAATTTGGAATTCTTTATATTTAACAATATACTGAAAAATTCCTGATATCTCATCTTTTCCTTTTCTCAGGCATTTTATCTTATTTAGCTGACAGACCACCTCCTCAGTATATCCACCCTAACTCTATAAATGTTGATGGTAATACAGCATTATCTATCACCAATAACCCTTCAGCGCTAGATCCCTATCAGTCCAATGGAAATGTTGGATTAGAACCAGGTATTGTTTCAATAGACTCTCGCTCTGTGAACACACATGGTGCCCAAAGTCTTCATCCCACTGATGGCCATGAGGTGGCCTTGGACACAACAATCACTATGGAGAACGTCTCTAGGGTCACCAGCCCAATCTCTACAGATGGAATGGCAGAAGAGCTTACCATGGATGGTGTTGCAGGCGAGCATACCCAAATCCCAAATGGCTCCAGAAGTCATGAACCTCTGTCTGTGGATTCTGTGAGCAACAGCCTTGCAGCAGAAACTGTAGGACATGGTGGTGTGATACCCATTCATGGGAATGGCCTGGAGCTCCCTGTGGTCATGGAGACAGACCACATTGCAAGTCGGGTCAACGGGATGTCTGACAGTGCCCTCAGTGACTCCATCCACACCGTGGCCATGAGCACCAACTCTGTAAGCGTGGCACTCTCTACCTCACACAACCTCGCCTCCCTAGAATCTGTTTCCCTCCATGAAGTTGGCCTAAGCCTAGAACCTGTGGCTGTCTCCTCCATCACCCAGGAGGTTGCTATGGGGACAGGTCATGTAGATGTGTCTTCAGACAGTCTTTCTTTTGTACCACCTTCACTGCAAATGGAAGACTCCAATTCAAACAAGGAAAATATGGCAACCTTGTTTACAATTTGTGAGTGTGCTTAGCCTTTTTCTTTTGGAGATATTGATAGAAAGGGCCATCATCCTTAACAGGTTTAGTCACAAAGTCAGGTGTTAAGGGAGTATAGAAAATAACTAGACTTTGGAACTTTTATTTGCCTTTGTATTGTCCTTTGTATTAATGTGGTGCCTTTTCCTCAGGTAAGCCAAACAGTATATAGACATTTTGTTGGTTCTTATAGCATCTTCCTGAAGTAAGGAAACAGTCATTTCTGTATTTTACAGGTAAGCTTAGCCTAATAATACTTAAGGTATTTCCCAAGATTTCACAGACAGTTAATTATAGAAGTAAATTTCAGTAAGGTATTCTGTGTGACATGCCATTTGCTTTTTCAACATAAGACAAATTTATTAGATCATGTGTAATATAATTCACATATGCATTTTAAAGTGTACAATTTAGTGGTTTTTAGTATATTGACAAGGTTGTACAACCATCACCACTGTGTAATTCCAAAATTTTTATCGCCCCATAGAGAAACCCCATTAGCAGTCACTCTCACCCCTGCCCCCCATTCTCAGGCAACCACTAATCTACTTTCTCTGGATTCAACGGTTAGACATTTCATATAAATGGAATCATACATTATGTGGCTGTGTCTGGCTTCTTTCCCTTAGCATAATGTTGTGATGGCTCATCCATGTTATAGCATGTATTAGTACTTTATTCCTTTTTTAGAAGAATAATATTCCATTGTATGCATATACCGCATTTTGTTTATCCATTTATCTTTTATGAATATTTTATTGTTTCTCCTTTTTGACCATTGTATTCAATGCTGGTAGGAACATTCATGTACAAGTTTTTGTATGAACATATGTTTTTAATTTTCTTGGATATGTATTAGGAGTGGAATTCCTCTTTTTGAGGAATTGCCAGACTGTTTTCCAAAGTGGCTGCACCATTTTACATTCCCAGCATCTGTGTATGAGGGTTCCATTTTCTCTACATGTTTGCCAAGACTTTTTTTTTTTTTAAATGGCCATTGTAGTGGGTGTGAAGTGGCATCTCATTGTGGTTTTAATTTGCATTTCCTTAATGACTAATGATGTTGAACATCTTACGTGTACTTATTGGCCATTTGTATATCTTTGAAGGAAACCTGTAAGCATTTTTTGCAGTATGAAGTCTGAATCTCCTTTGTTTGAAGAGTTAACATGGTTTCTTATTAAGAGCATTGGAGAATAAGTTCTCGTAGAGTGTAGGGGATCTCTAGTCTGATATTCAAAGAATTTTTAATCAAGTAGGACTCGAAGAAGTAATACATTATTACTGCTTTGGCTAAATATGAAAACTTACTGATATTTTATGCCATTTAAGTGGTAATTTCTAATGGATTGCTTAGGAGAAAAAGGCACCTAGAAGGTTGTGATTCTAAGGTTTATGTATTTACAACTATTTTGTGAATGAATTTGGAAAGTTTGAACACAATCATTGACTAAATAGGGTCATGAATACTACTGTTAAGGTAACAGTGAGAAAGGAAAGTAAAAGAATAGAACAAAAGATTTATAGAGAAGGAGGACGCTCCTGAGCTTGTAAAAGTAAAGTTACAGTAAGCACAGAAAACAGTATATGAATTCAGCATTTTTTCTGACAGTGCAAAAAGACTGCATGAACAATTAAGAATTAAGAATGTTAAGCAAATATGTCCGGAAGAATATGATTCACCTGCTGTCCCAAAGAGCAGGTTGCATATTTTTTTTGTCTTAAGAGCTTGTCATCAAAGTGTGATCAGCCAGTTTGTTAATAGTGAAGCAAAAGAGAGCAGTGGTGCAGCTGGCTCTGACTCTGTTGTGCTGTACTGTCATCTCTGTTTTGGCTTTGCATCGCTACAGCATTTCAACTCAGTTTCCTCTTATAGTTTGGTAGAATTGGAATCTTTTGGACTTCAGAACATCATATCTGAAGGTATTACTTATCTACTTAATGTAAGGAATAATATACTTGATTCTTGAAGTAATGTAGTGTTATTTTTTGATCAGTCTTTCTCTTACGCACTGAATAGAAAACTTGTCCAGTTGGATCAAAAGAAAAATATCAGATCTTGCTGAAGAGAGATATAACAGTGGATATATATTTTAGTGTAAGAAAGTGGTTCTTTGATCAGAGAATTTCTACTAGAACCTTGCTTTGTACTGGTTACATTTTAATAATTTGTATTTAAATAAAAAAGCAGGTGGTCATTCATTTGCCTGCTAGAACTGACCCCATTTATGTCTCAAATTTCCCACCTGCAGGGTGCACTCTCTGTGACCGAGCCTATCCCTCAGACTGCCCAGATCACGGACCAGTGACTTTTGTTCCTGACACTCCAATAGAGAGCAGAGCGAGGCTTTCTCTCCCAAAACAGCTTGTTCTCCGCCAGTCAATTGTGGGAGCAGATGTTGGTAAGACCCTTGGAACCACAAAAACCCATCAGAGGTTCTTCTTCCTTTGTAGGGTAGAGTTGTAAAAGTGGATGGTTATAATTTAGTGATTATTTGGTTGATCCAGAAGTCAATTTGTAGCTGAAGATTTATCCTTGTACGGAATATTTGTCTTGTCCAGTGGTGACAGCAGTACATCAAGTTGAAAACTTTATTGGGAAAGTTCCCCTTTCTTAGAATCAGAATTGAATAGAGGAGAGAATCCTAGCCTGAGTCTTTGAAGACTTGACTTTTATTTTCAGCTGTATCATCCACTATCAATAATCATGACAAAGCACTCCTTGAAACTTGGTTTCTTTTATAAAACATTGAAAATTCACCATTGATAACTTTTTTATCACTAAAGATATTTACATTAGATGTTTGTAAATTGCCTAATACTCCTTAGGTAAAGGTAATAAGAAATGTAGACTGCCAAAGTATGCTTATTCATATTGGAATTTCACATGGTATCTAAATCACTGTGCCCTTCTTTGAAAATACAATACTAGGTTTGTTATTCTTTCAGGTGTAACTTAGGCATGGGTCAATTGAAAACATTAAACAGCTTAGATAATAAAGAGCAGTGCTTTAAGCACAAGTGATCTTAGCAGTTTGATTTATTTTGTAGTAATTGCTTTACTTTTTTATGATAGAATAATGTTCTCTAGTCTTTTTTATGTATCAACTCCAAAATAACGTATTTGGAGGGACATGGTTTGGTTCCTTGTGTATAAAAATGGGTTCAGGAATTTCTGATACTGCTTCTTACTCTGCTTATTTCTTCTGAGCCTCTATCTAATCTGTTTATTACTTTTTCCTTATTTACAGGATAGAACCCATAAGACTTATCTACCTCTCAGGAGTGCTAGAATATCAGTAGTACTTAGGTTCATTGAAAATAAGATTCTTTGCATGAGTTAAGCTACTCTCTTCTCTGATTAGATGTTTAAATCATTGATTGTGTAGTTCATGTCCTTCCACTGATAGGTGTATGGACTGGAGAAACCATTCCTGTGCGGACTTGCTTTGGGCCTCTTATTGGCCAGCAAAGTCACTCCATGGAAGTAGCAGAATGGACAGACAAGGCGGTTAATCATATCTGGAAGGTCAGTGTTTATGAAACTTTTCTGTGACTTTTGGATGCTTTTACTGTAATGAGGTAGTTAAAAGCAATGTAAAAGGCAAACTTCGCCAAGATTCATACAGTGCCTTTCACTTATCAGTCATTTAACAGTACATTCTTTCTGTTCTTGGTAGCCAACTTATTATACATAGCAAAACATCAGGTATTGAATATGGAAGATAAACTGTTTTAGTCTCCATTTTGTTAGATAACCCAATGATTATTCATTTTTATTGTGGCAGCTGAGGCCATGGACTTTGTTTATATGTTGAAAGTCTTATTTTGTAATCAACTAAAACATTCCTCAAATATTTAGCTTGGGAAACAATTCTAGAATTGGAAGCTAAGATTATTTCTCTAGTTTTCTAATGGAAGGGGCTAGAAAGTTAAGTTTTTGATATAAACAGCTTTTCCTATAACATGTTTATATAGAATCTTAGTCCATAGGTTGAGAATGATACCTGCAAAAATTGAAGTAAGGGGGAAATGGGTCTTGTGATAGTTGGAAAGGTAGAGTGCCACTGGCATTGGGGACTTTAATTGTGGTATCCAGAAGTAAACATAGAGGAATGCTATGTGCATTGGAGAAATAATGAGAAGAGGTGGTTCTCTGACCTTAATGTCCATTCATGTGGTAGGTGATGAAGACAAGTAGAGTGTTTTTTATGTCTTTTCCAGTCAAGCCAAAATGTGAATAATCAAGAGCAACATGATTCTGTATGCTGAGCACTAACTGTAGGTCTCTAGTGGTCTTTATTGTATTGCTGTAAATAGGGAGACTGGTGAAATGACAAACATGTGAGAAGACAACCATATATTTTCACACTGACTAGGAAAGCTGGTACCTACTGCAAAGTAAATGAGATTATTGCTAGACTAAACTTAGTAGCATTGTGTATCACTTGTCAGTTCATCTGATGTGTATGTTTGCCTTTTGTTGGCAGATATACCACAGTGGTGTCCTAGAATTCTGCATCATTACAACGGACGAAAATGAATGTAATTGGATGATGTTTGTGCGCAAAGCCAGGTAAGAGTAGACTTGGATGAAAGGAATAGTTACGATTCGGCTGTTTTTCAGTAGGAAGCTTTGAATAAAATAGGGAAGAATCGAAGAATCCAAATGACAGTGATATCTGAACATACCTTAAAGCTAAGGCTTTTCACCTTCTTCACCCCAGTAGTTGTTGACTAAGGGTTATTATAAATCAAAATATAAGAAACTATCCTTTTTTTATGAACAGTTTATTCAACTTACTAATGCAGTAAGGAATGGTGCAATTACCATTGACCTTGCAAGTGGGTACCTTTTCTTTATATTAGCTATTAGTCAACCCCTTAGGCTGCTTTTGTGGTTAATTCTTGTTCAGGTATCTATTTCTTTGTCTTTGTCATATTGTTTTAAGACTTTATTTATTTTTCTTCCAGTAACGGACTGTAGTATTTCTGACTATAAAGGGCAATATTGAAGTAAGAATTCTGTTTCTGTGCAAGTTACTCCTGATAGGTGGTATAGGGAATTAGAGAAATGACCCAGAGAAATAGTACATCTAAGTTTTCATATAGGATTTTGCTGTAGGGATATGATGTGTTTAGTATATATTTCAAAATTAATATGCTTGATGGGAGTTCCCTGGTGACCTAGTGGTTAGCATTCTGGGCTTTCATTGCTGTGGCCTGGGTTTAATCCTTGGTCGGGAAACAGAGACCCTGCAAGCCACGTGGCACAGCCAAAAAAAATTTTTTTTTTTTTTTTTTTAAAGACACCAGTTGTACTTGAACATTTGTTACTTTATTTATTTATTTATTTATTTATTTATTTATGGCTGTGTTGGGTCTTCGTTTCTGTGCGAGGGCTTTCTCTAGTTGTGGCAAGCGGGGGCCACTCTTCATCCCGGTGCGCGGGCCTCTCACTGTCGCAGCCTCTCGTTGCGGAGCACAGGCTCCAGATGCACAGGCTCAGTAGTTGTGGCTCATGGGCCTAGTTGCTCCAGGGCATGTGGGATCTTCCCAGACCAGGGCTCGAACCCGTGTCCCCTGCATTAGCAGGCAGATTCTCAACCACTGCGCCACCAGGGAAGCCCAAATTTTTTTAAATTAATAAAATAAATTTAATATGCTTGATCTGTTAAATGTGATAACTTAGGAATCGGGAAGAGCAGAATTTGGTGGCTTACCCCCATGATGGAAAAATCTATTTCTGCACCTCACAAGATATCCCTCCTGAAAATGAACTGCTTTTTTATTACAGCCGGGATTATGCTCAGCAGATTGGTAAGTTTATGTAAGACTTGTTTGCTATGAATCTAGCATAGTAAAAGCACCAAGGACCAGTAGTAAAGTTTTGGTAATGATTCACATGTAAGCTGAAACAAATCACATACCTTTGTGTATGTAAAAGCAGGATATTACCCCGTGTTAAAAGTGTTAAAATCCGTGAGATTCTTCATAAGCTAATTGTTACTGACCAGGCAGTATGAACTTCTGTGTTAGGACTTTGATTTGGGGAATTTGAAGTTCCTAAGTTCCTTTTGAACCATTACAATTTAATTTCATAAGGGACAGCAAAGCTTCTTGAGTTGGTTTAACCTTCATAGGCTTTTTCTTGCACTGTGTCCTGATGACAAGTGATGTTTAGGAGTTTGTGTGTACTACAGAATCTCAAGTTTTTTGCCTAGGAAAGGTGCCTTATAATCCAGTTTTTACCAGGTGTTCCCTATGTATGTGCCTGACACGCTATTTGAGATGCTGGGACTAGAGCATTGAACAAGATGTTTTAATTTTACAGGTAGTATGCAAGCTGGAAAGTTTGGTAGGAGGGAGAATTATAAGCAACAATTACTAATATCAACAAGTTTTAAAATTTAAGTATCAGGAGACATTGAATAATCTTTCTCTTAAGGTGTTCCTGAACACCCAGATGTGCACCTCTGTAACTGTGGCAAGGAGTGCAGTTCCTATACAGAGTTCAAAGCCCACCTGACCAGCCACATCCATAACCATCTTCCTAGCCAGGGCCACAGCAGCAGCCATGGGCCAAGCCACAGCAAAGAAAGGAAGTGGAAGTGCTCCATGTGCCCCCAAGCTTTTATCTCTCCTTCCAAACTTCATGTTCACTTTATGGGTCACATGGGTATGAAGCCCCACAAGTGTGATTTCTGTAGCAAGGCTTTTAGTGATCCCAGCAACCTGCGGACCCACCTCAAGATACATACGGGTAAGTTGTGTTGGACCATCAGAGTGGAATTTTGCAAAATTAGAAATTAGTAAGGCCTTGGCAGCAAGATAGTCTTGCAGGTAGAGTTGAGATCAGATGTTAGAGAATGAATCCAGCTGGCTGTCAGTAGGACTTCGTTGGGTCATAAATCTTGGTGGGATAACTGTGCCTCCTCAGAGAGTATTACTTCTAGTTATTAAGATGCTTCACTTTCCAGGTGCCCCCACCATGGTTTGAAGGTGACTGGGAAAATGCAGTTAATAATCAGGAAGTTGATGTATGTGTTTGGACCTAAAGGGAATTCTACAGAAACAGCCTGAGCCTCCCATTAGAGCTCACCCCTGGTCACCAGCCACAGCCAGTTTCTTTCCTTTGAATATTGCTCAGTAAACACCGCCAAAATTTGTTGAGTTTCTATTTTCTAAACTCCATACAAGCTAACCCCTTTCTCTTAGCACTTATTTTTTTCATTTTTTTCACTTACTTTTTTACTTTACTATAAAGTAACTTTTAGTTTCGTTTTCTTGGCTGGGTCATTCATTCTCCAAATCTTTGAAAGGAAAACTCTTCCTCATTCTTTTCCATTAAGACTGAGTAGTCGCAGCAGAGACCATATGGCCCACAGGGCTTAAGATTCTGACCGGCCTGTAAGGAAAGGTTTGCTAACCTCTGACTTAGAGTAACTTTATTTCTTTTTTTTTTTTTTTTTTAATATAAATTTATTTATTTATTTTTGGCTGCATTGGGTCTTCGTTGCTGCGTGTGGGCTTTTCTCTAGTTGCGGCGAGCGGGGGCTACTCTTGGTTGTGGTGCGGTGGCTTCTCTTGTTGCGGAGCACGGGCTCTAGGTGCACAGGCTTAAGTAGTTGCGGCACGTGGGCTCAGTAGTTGTGGCTCGCGGGCTCTAGAGTGCAGGCTCAGTAGTTGTGGTGCACGGACTTCATTGCTCCGCAGCATGTGGGATCTTCCTGGGCCAGGGCTTGAACCTGTGTCCCCTGCATTGGCAGGCGGATTCTTAACCACTGAGCCACCAGGGAAGTCCCTATTTCTGCATTCTTAAAAGGATTTTATTTCATCCCTGGTTTATGAGGTCATATTATATGTTTTAAAAAAGAAAACTGAAATGTAGGTTGTAAAAATATGTTTGCTTA
Source organism: Balaenoptera physalus (assembly GCF_965194825.1). Taxonomy (NCBI): domain Eukaryota; kingdom Metazoa; phylum Chordata; class Mammalia; order Artiodactyla; family Balaenopteridae; genus Balaenoptera; species Balaenoptera physalus. The sequence goes on from NC_138892.1 coordinate 15,200,299, forward strand.
TAGGCAAGTACTAGATTTCATGAGTTTTTTAAAAAAAGATAATTGAATTAAGTTGGGCACTGGGGTTATAAGTGATTTTTTTTCCAGAGTTTATATCATGTGTTAGCTCTAAACATTGAAAAGTGTGTGTGTGTGTGTTTGTGTGTGTGTGTTGTGTGTGTAGGTAAGCAGTCCTAGGAGGTCAGATTTGTTAGCTTCACTAGCTTTAGTTGCAGAATATAAATTCAGTGGCTCTGAGTGGCTCTGGGTAGACAGTCCCAGAAAGTGAAGTTCCAGTTCACAGTCAATTCTGTTTTATTCCTGCCTCTGCCACATACCCATGCAATGTGCCTCTTCATCCTGAGAATGCTCGTGGCAGTTTTATTCACGGTGTGGTAATTCGGGTTGATGTGCAGGTCAGAAGAACTACAGGTGCACTTTGTGTGACAAGTCTTTCACCCAGAAGGCTCACCTGGAGTCCCACATGGTTATCCACACGGGCGAGAAGAACCTCAAGTGTGATTACTGTGACAAGCTGTTCATGCGGAGGCAGGACCTCAAGCAGCACGTGCTCATCCACACACAGTGAGTCGCCTGCAACCCGACGCCCCTCGGGCGGGGGACGAGGCTTGTCATCTGTCTCCTGCCTTGGCACCCGTCTGTGCCTCCTGTGTTCCGCGTAGCCAAGCAGAGGTTGGAAAACTAACGTTTTGGTTTATCCTGGAAGATTTCACTTGTTTGTTTTTTTTATTTTTTACCTCTACTCTCTGTATTTCCTTTTTTTTCATATTTTCAAAACATCATTTCATTAATTTAACAAATTTCTAAGTATCTCCTTGATGCCCAGCACTGTGCTAAGTGGTGAAAATACACAGATGAGATGTTCCTTGGATTTAAAGAGCTCGGAGAGCATTAAGAGACAGAAGAGTAATTGCTGTACTGTGTTGCAGATGTCAGGGTAAGCGCTGGGTCCTGAGAGACCAGAGAGGAGGCCCCAGCCCAGCCTGCAGTGTCCTGGGAAAGTGTCCTGGTAGTTTGAGCAAGTATTAAAGGAGATAAATTAGGGTTATTCAGGGAGACAGTGAAGGGTAAGGGATGAGAATAGTGTTCTAGACAGATGAAACAGAGTATGCGAAAAGGACTGTGAAATGCGAGTGGTTCTTTTCTTTTTTTTTTTTTTTGGCTGCGCTGTGCGGCATGCAGGATCTTAGTTCCTTGACCAGGGATCGAACCTGTGCTCCTGCAGTGGAAGCACAGAGTCGTAATCACTGGACCACCAAGGAGGTCCTGCTAGTGGTTCTTTATAGTTAGAGCATTGGGTGTATGTGAGAGCGAGGGAGAGAGAGGCAGCAGCCAAATCATGAAGAGCCTTTTATCCAACTAAGAAAATTAAATTTCATTCTGGAAATAATGGAGAGTCACCAAAGCATTTTTCCTACCTATGTACCAGGAACTATTCCGTGCTTTGTGTGTGTGCGTGCATGTGTGTATTTTAATTATGGCATAAAACACAAATTTTACTGTCGTAACCATTTTTAAGTATATAGTTCAGTAATGTTAAGTGTATTCACCTTCTTGCACAGGCATTGAAGGATTTTAAGGGAAAGAATGTCATGGTGAGATGTCCATTTTATAAAGATTACTCTGGCAGCCAGGAAAGGGTGATTGAAGGAGTTGAAGGCCAAATATTGGGAGACCTATTAGGATTTTATTGCATGGATCCAAGTGTAATTAATTGCCCAGCCTGTGTTGGTTACAGTAGTAGTAGAGAGAAGAGAACAGATTTTGTGGTTCTGAGCTTTTAGCAAATGTTAGAAGAAGGAGAAAACATTAGCTTGAATTATTATTTAGAAATCCATAAAAAATGGAAACTTTATATTCTTATTATGGGTTTTAGATAAATATTTTGCTTTCATATCAGCTCTTTTATCTGATTCATAGCCACAGTGCAACCTGAAACACTAAAACATCCAAGGAATCTAGATCTACATTCCTAACTCTCAAAATGACCTTTTAAAACAAAGTCTTCATTAAGTGGTTTCATTTTTAGTGTGAAATTTTAGAAATTAGACACACTAATTATCAAATATTAGATATGATTGTACATAATTAGAGCTGAAAGAGATCTCTGGGATCATTTTGTCTAGCTGCTTATGTTAGTCAGCTTGAGCTGCCATAACAAAACACCATAGACTGGGTGGTGGCTTAAACAAGAAATTTATATTCTTAGACTTGTGGAGGCTGGAAGTCGAGGTCAGGCTGCCAGCACGGCTGGGTTTCGATGAGGGCCTTCTTCCTGGCTTGCACGCGGCTGCCTTCTTGTGTCCTCACACGGTGGAGAGGGCGAGCAAGCGCTGGTCTCTCTTCCTCTTCTTATAAGGACACTAATCCCATCATGGGGGTCCCGTCCTTATGACCTCATCTAAACCTGATTACCTCCCACAGGCCCCCACCTCCAAATACCGTCACGTTATGAGTTAGAGCTTCAACATACCAATTTAGGAGTCGGGGTGGGGGGATGACAAATGTCCAACCGGTAACACTGCTCGTGGATAATCTGCTGGGAAATGTGAAAAACAGTGATTGGTGCCAGGGCCCCAGCTCCAGGGATCCTAATTTAGTTGGTCAGGGGTAGAGCCCTGGCCTTGGTATTTTTAAAAAGCTCCCCAAGTGAGTCTAATGTCCAGTCAGTGTTGAGTGCTACTGAGTAGATCCAAATGAAAGACTTGTTTCACAGTATCTCTGGCAAGTGGCTATATTGTTACTTCTTGAAAACCACACATAAAGAGGAGTTATTCTCTTCCTTGACCTTGACTTTCTATTCTTTCAAGTGATACTTAAATTTGCACTTGCTTTTATGGTAGCCATTTCACAGCATAATGAAATAGAAATTATTTTGAGATTAGTCATAACTGTTTATCTCCTTTTGGGTTGGAAATTGGCTTTATCAGATATTGACCAATGAAAGCAATTTTCTTAAATGTGAATCTGGACACTTTCTCATGATGACAAAATATAATAAGCCTCTGCCAAACTCCCATGGTATAAAAATTGTTTTCGGACTGTCAAGACTTTATGCAAGTATAAGTCATTCATAAAAGAAGCACTGTTCACCCACTATATATATATATATATATATATATATATATATATATATACACACACACACACACACACACACACACATACATTTTGGCTGCGCCACACGGCTTGCAGGATCTTAGTTCCCCAACCAGGGATTGAACCCAGGCCCTCGGCAGTGAACGTCCTAACCACTGGACTGCCGGAGAATTCCCCAACCAATATTTTTGAATGAGACTTCCTATAGAGATCATTGGTAAAATTTTCAGATGTTTGTATCTTTACTTTTAGGCATTTCAAAATGCATGTTAGTATTGGAATTCATTCTATTTATCTGCTTAGAGAAGAACTATAGCCACTAAAGCCAAATGTAGGAGGAGTTCCTCTCCCAGTGTTCCCCTGGGAGTATAAGGCATGGGACTTTGCCCTTCCTTTAAGAAAGGAACTTGAGAGCAAGAGTGGGATGCTTGTTCCCTAGATCGTCATCTTAGTCCCGTGGCTTTGTGATTTATATCTCCAGCCCTATATAACTAACCGTTCACTCAGCATCTCTGAGTTCTGGATGTCCGCTCGGCAGCTCAAACCTGATAAGTCCAAACCTCAACTCTTCGTATTAACCCAACAAACTTGATTTTCCCCAGTGTTCACCGGCTCAGAAAATGATACCACCATTCATCCCAGTGGCTCAAGCCAAACACCTTGGAGTCATCCTCAACTCAGTCTTCCATTCTTTCCTTCATTCAGCTCTTGCCTGGTTGAAACCACCAGCATCTTTTTTATGGACAACTTCAGTAGTGTCCCAGCTGACTTCCCTGCTGCTCTTCTCTCTCCTCATCCATTCCCCAACACAGATATACACACAGGTGTCACACACACATGCTGTATTCGTCCATAGTGGCCAGAGTGATACATTTAAAACATAAGTCAGATTGTGCACATCTCCAGTCGTGATTCTTCATTGACTAGAAGTCCCTTCATGATGTGGTAGTGGTACTTGGCTACGTGTCCCACTCCATCTTTTATTGCTTTTCTCATACTATTCTATTTTACCCACATTGGCCCTCCCCTTGCTACTACTTCAGCGTACTGAACACAGTCTCAGGGCCTTCGCACTGTACTGCCTCTGCCTAGAAACTTCTCCCTCTGGATATCTCCCTGTCTTCCTCCCTCACTTCATTCAGGTTTCTGCTTAAGTTCGTCATTTCCTCAGAATGGCCTTCCTTGATTATCTTATCTAAAACAGGACTCTGTCACTCTTACCTGGCTTCATTTTTTTTTAATAGTATTTATTACTATCTGATATCACATTATATATTTTTAATTTGTTTATGGTGTGAGTCCTCCACTAGAATGTAAGCTCCATGAAGGCAGGGACTGAGTTTTCCCTGTCCTGTAGCTCCACAGACTTCTCTGCCATGTCCTGCTGGGAGAAGGTGGTAGAAATGCTAAGGAGACCAGGCTTCAGAACTTTCCACTGCACCCTCACACTCCATCAAGGATTTTAACCCCCTTTTATTTGTTTCACATATTGGACTTTCATTAAGACATAGGCTTCAGCTGCTCAAAAAAAAAGTTTACAAATTCCTGCTCTGTGTGATCCCTAAGTTTCTTTTCAGCTCTAAATGTCTAGGCCAGGTTTACTCCACCCTTGACACTAGTGACATCTTGAGCCGGATAATTTTTTGTTGTAGGGGCTACCGTAACACCATAGTTAGATACCATTGTGTATTGGTCAATTGGCAAATGTTTTCAAATTTGAGTTTTCCAATTGGTAAGAATGTGGGGCAACGGGAACTCTCAAATGGCTGTTGATGGATGCGTATATCGATACAGCCATGTTGGAAAACAGCTTAGCATTATCTAGTAAAATTGAAGATGTACATATCCTCTGATCCAGCTATGCCTCTCCTGAGTATGTGCCCTAGAGCAGCGGTCCCCAGCCTTTTTGGCACCAGGGACTGGTTTCATGGAAGACGGTTTTTCCATGGATGGGGGACGGGGATGGTTCAGGCGGTAATGCAAGCGATGGGGAGCGGCCGATGAAGCTTCTCTTGCTCACCTCTGCTGTGCGGCCCGGTTCCTAACAGGCTGCAGACCCCTGCCCTAGAGGAACTGATGCGTATGCAAATCCACACACCAGTGTAGAAATGTTCATAGCAGTCTTGCCTGTGGTGATAAAAAACTGGAAACCACTAGAATACCCATTAACAACAGACAGAGCCAGTGCCACAGATAAGTTGTGGTATATTTGTAAGTAGCTTACAGCCATGGAAGGGAGCGAACTACTGATACAGCAACTTGCTTGAAATTCAGAAACATCATATTGAGTGAAAGAAGCAAAACAAAGGAGAGATACATACAGTACAATTCCATTTACATAGAATTCTAAAACAAAATCAGTCTGTGGTGTTTAAACTACAAATGTTTTATGACTCTTCTATATGATATATCTCCTGTAAAAAAAAAATTGATTCTACTTGGGTAGAGCTTCTCTGACAAAGGTCTGAGGTTGTGCAGAATAAGTGTGTGCCTCAGTTGTCATTTGTAACCCCAAATCAAATGCTTTTTTCTTGTGTTCCTCTTAGAGAACGCCAGATCAAGTGCCCCAAGTGTGATAAGCTGTTCTTGAGAACAAATCACTTAAAGAAGCATCTCAATTCACATGAAGGAAAACGGGATTATGTCTGTGAAAAATGTACAAAGGCTTATCTAACCAAATATCATCTCACCCGACACCTGAAAACCTGCAAAGGGCCCACCTCCAGTTCATCAGCACAGGAGGAGGAGGAGGAAGATGACTCGGAGGAGGAGGAGCTCGCAGACTCTGTGGGGGCAGAAGACTGTCGGATTAACAGTGCTGTGTATCCAGCAGAGGAATCTCTGTCTACACGTAAATGAAAGAAAAAGAAGACAGCTACTTTGGATGGAAAATACAAAAGGGAAAAACACACATAACCAGTTATCCACTACAGTGGTTTTTATGTAAAATAATTTCTGATTTCCTTCCAGCCAACAGTCAAAACAGACTAAATGGGAACGGATAAAGCACTTATAGAAGAGTATCCTAATGAAAACACTTTAAGAAAGATTGAGAAAAGAGCATGTATCCTGTTTTTAAGTGGCATATGGGGAGGAAAGTGTCAACTTTTGAGATCTATTCTTTATTTACATAATTGGGTGATACATTTATGCCTTAGTCAGAGCTGCTCTCTGCCCAGACAAATCAGATTTATTTTAAATTCTTTCATTATTCCATTTTTCTCCCAACCCACTGATTTGGTAGCACTCTAAACTTGGTCCCTGCCTTACAGTCGTCCTGATTATGGTTCTGGTGTTTTGTTTTATGCAGACTTGTGACTTAAGCTCATCCCAGAATGGATTGGAATATAACAACGTTAAGCTTGTTACTCTTGACTGCAGCTAACAAGTTTAAAGCACCACCTACCTTAATCTCTCCTGGCTGCTTGGGAATTTAGGGTAGATCTTGCTTCCCAGAATTTCAGCAGGTACCTAGAGGGCAGATAAAAGAGGGAGCAACCAGGCAATAGGCACTGATGGAGAGAAGAAAAGGAGAGATGCCTGGGCCACTGTCCAAGAAACTAGCTTTGATGGAAGCTGGGGTAAGAGATCTGGTGGTGGTTTCTTAGAGGTCTTTGTAGGTTTAGACATGTCTCTGTCTCCAGTGAAGCCTCCAGCACCCAGACAAAGGGGATCTGGGGGTGTAGCAAGCCAAGTAATGCGTGCTGCGTTGTCTCCTGATAACAAGGACATGTGGACTCAGCTGGCAAAGTGGTACCTTGGCCCATGGAAGGAAGGAGGGAATGATCCTTCCTATCTGGCTTACCCTATGAAAAGGATCAAGACACCATTAAAATGTTGCCAACTCAGAATGACAGATGACACGTTGGTGCATTTGCAAGGTTAGGCCTTCCCACTTGTCTGCAATGAAGGACCTCATCAGTTAAGCACGGTGGATGCCAAAGGATTTGGGAAGTGCAGAAGGTTAAATGGTCACCACGAGGGTGTGTTTTCAGGGTCCCAGCTTAATTCATCTACCCATCTGATCTTTCACCTTGTCTCTCATGCATCTCCTGCTTTCAGCAAGAAGCAAACACATCTTGAAGTTGACGGTTGATGGAACATGCTCTCCTGCTCTAAGGCACGACCTCTGGGCTGGAGTAGAGAGAACCTTGGTGGGAAGGTTTTGCTGCTAATGTATTTATGGAATGAATGTATTTCATTCAAATCTGTATTCCTCTGGGAAGGATTAAAATAAAAACTTTTTAAAAAATACTATTCCTCTTGTAATCTCATTTTGTGGAGGGAGAGGAATGAGTCTTTTTAGGGGAAAATGAGGTACAACTTGAGTTTTTCTTAAGGTCAGAAGTAGAGAAAGTATTTCCTAAGTACTGTAGCTTTAAAGTTATATTTTTGCGTGCTTCTGCATAACAGTGCTTCAATAAACTATGCTCCCTGCGTTTCCAGCTCTCATCCCTGCCCTCTTCCTTCCTAAGGTAGTGCCTTTACTTTGCTGTCTCCTTGGAGAACTACAGGTCTGCAGTTGAGGGAGTTGGTGAGGTATGGTGGTTAGCGGTGGCTGTCAACACTGGGTCGTGAAGGCGTCATCAGGGAGCTCCGGTGGGACTGAGGCAACTCTAAGCTCAGCCTTTTGAGCTGGTAAAGGCGTCCTGTCCCCAGGAAACCACCGGTGCTAGAACTACAAGCACCCTTTCTCCCTTTAACTCTGGCTCACCCTGGGTTAAATTTCTTCATTTCCAGGTGCTAGTTGAAGTGCTGCCCAAGATAGTTAAACCTTATGTAAAACAATAGAAGAGGAATTCTGGGAAATAGTTAAAGTGAAAATGTAGCTGTTGTTGCTTACAACTGTGTCTTCCTTTTTTTTTTTTACCTCTTAGACTTAAGTGACACATTATAAGTCATTCTCACAAGATGAGTAAATTAGTAGCTGCCCCTTTGACAAGATTTTACTCTGAGCCTTCCTTGCCCATTGCAGGTGGCCTCATCTGTTGCTGCTGCTGGGATCAGTCTGCTGTTGGGTAAACGGTCACATTCAGAGGCGGGATATTATGAGTGTGGGCTCTGTAGCCCTGCTGAATGTTCTCCAATCTGGGCTTTGCTGCACGATGGTTTGGAAAGCTTAGTCAAGTTATGTAACCTCTCTGTGCCTCTTTTTACTTAACTGTAAGCAGAGACTACTAATAAGAGTTCCCATTTCATAGTATTGTTTGATGTTAATTCATGTAAAGGGCTGGCACAGTGCTCAACATACAGTGAGCACTGGCTAATATTCTTTAGTTTTAGATTATCCTAGCACAGATTTCTATCCTTAAAATATGGCTGTTCATGACCCAAGATGTCCTAGATTTTAGTAAGACAAGTCAAACTGGCACGACTTGAGTTTTCAAGGCCAAAGCCTAGAAACTATTTAGTTTGCAGTCTTCTTGTAGATCAGTATTTGTATGTTTGCTGTTTCCTTCCTTAAAAGGCGAGTTGCAATCTTGCATGTGTGCTGAGTTCCTCCGTAAGTCAGAGGGCAAAGAGGTGACAGGATCTAGTCTGCTTCAGCCTTTTCAGCCCATTGACCTATATTCACACTTCCTATTGTGTCTTGAGGAACATAAACATTGCCAGAGCTATCAGCCCTTTATTAAGTATGTAAACTTGTATTACCTGATCACCAAGCTGCATCTTAGTCAAAAACATAACTTCAGGTATATAAATGATATAATCTGTTATGGGCAGAATTGTGTTCCTTCAAAATTCATATATTGAAATTCTAACCCCAGTACCTCAGAATGTGAGTATGTTTGGAGATAAGGTCTTCAAAGGAGTGATTAAGCTAAAATGAGGTCCTGAGGGCATACCTTAATCCTGTATGACTGGTCTCCTTATAGAAGAGGAAATTTGAACAGAGAGAGCCAGGGGGAAGATCATGTGAAGACCCAGGGAGAAGATTGCTATCTGCAAGCCAAGGAGAGAGGCCTTGGAAGAAACAACTCTGCTGACCCCTTGACCTCGGACTTCTGGCCTCCAGAACTGTGAGAAAATTAATTTCTCTTGTTTAAGCCCCCCGCCCCCACCCGTCTGTGGTACTTTGTTGTGACAGCTCTGGCAAACTAAATACTGTCCAACCGAATAGACCATCTTTATGATGATTGCTTCATAGAGGAGCAGCTTCCAGAGTAGTGATTACAGTTTAACCTCAGTTTTACAAATCGTGAGCAACATAATGGCAGTAACAATCTGTAGTGGTGTGTTTTGCCACTGGCAGATTTCTGGACTGCTGAAAGGACAGAATTGCTCCTCAGCTATGTTTTTGTTCCTTTGCGTTTCTTGCATATACACACTTGACAGTCATGAAGCCCACAGGCCTATGTCATCCTCAGACAAGGACAACTTTCTTTCAAAAACCATTTATTGGCAAAAACAAAAAACAAAACCAAAAAACCCCCCAAAACATTTATTGAGTGCTGGCACAGATTAAGGCATTGTAAAGGAACAGAAAATGTTAGAACTTATGCTCTTGTCCTCTGGAAACTCAAAATTTTGCAGAGATCTGAATGCACAGCTGGATTACCTGGGGAAATGAGAAAAGTCAGGTGTCCAGGTCAGCCTCAGGCCTACTGATGAGCCTCCTGGGCTCCCCAGGTGATCCTGAAGCAGTCCACAGGAGTCTTAAACGTTGGAGACCCCACGAGATGCAGATGCAGACACCTATACCCAAGGCAAGCCAGACCATGGCAAGTGTTACAGGTACAAGAAGTAGTAAAATCTAGGAGCAGGAGTGAAAATGTCATACTAAGAGAAGGATAGTAAAGAAAAGTGGATAAAACAATCCTGGATCTGTGGTGTAGTAAAATAAGGCTGGGGCAATACATTTGAGATAACAGGGCTAAAAATTTTATTTTTATTTATTTATTTTTAAAAATATTTGGCTGCATTGGGTCTTAGTTGCGGGCGTGCAGGATCTTCGTTGTGGCATGCAGGCTTCTTTCTAGTTGTGACACACGGGCTCTAGAGCACGTGGGCTTAGTTGCCCCGCAGCATGTGGGATTTTAGTTCCCCGACCAGGGATCAAACCCATGTCCCCTGCATCGGAAAGCACAGTCTTAATCACTGGACCGCCAGGGAAGTCCCCAAGGAAGGCGAATTCTTAACCACTGGACCACCAGGGAAGTCCCAGGGCTAAAAATTTTAGAGTGACTAGTTTACCAAATCAATAGCTGCTTTTTGATTATTTTTAATTGCATTGGTAGTGTTTACTTGTGGCAGGCATTGTTCTAAATGTTTTCTAAATAACACATTTAACCTGCACAGTAGACTTGTGATGATCCCTAGTATAAAGAAGAAACAGAGGTGCAAGAGAGGTTAAGTAATTGGCACACAGTTACATGGCTGGTAAGTGGCAGTCTGCGCCTAGCCTACCGTGCTTTATCGATTGTTCAATAGTGGCCTGGCTAAAATTGGGATCTCACCATGGCATGTAGGCAGGCTACAAGTCTTTAAAGGCAGTCACACAGAACATTTAAATTATTCTATTTAGACAAAACATATTTATATACACGAATTAGGGAGCTCGTGGAAAGCATGCTTTGGTTTTTGTTTTCTCCTCTGCTGCAGCAGGCCTCTCCACCCTCCACCCCCTTCATGCTGCTGCCTACTTGCTGAGGCACAGGCTAGAGTTGGGCTTTGGGGTAGGACAAACATCAAGATCTGTTAATGGCCAGAATGAGGAGAGAAAATCACTTAGGGAGAAGGGTACTAACTTTGGGAAAATTTACTTCTTGACTGATCTATCACTGGTCAGTAGACAACTTCCCAGCCCTTCTTAGCTAACATGTTCTAGGACATTTGTGACACATTTATTTGCAGATATCGTTTGTAACAGCAGTAGTATATTTCAGTTTAACAGTTGTTTAATCCTCGTAGAGCATTATAAAAGTAGATTTTATCCCCATTTTATGGTTATTGAAAATGAAGTTCAGAAAAATAAAGATGTTGCACATTTCATATTCAGCACTTTGCTGCCTGGGAGCACTTTTTAAAAAGTCCATTTTAAAATGTATGTAAATATTTCCCCTCCAGGGTTCTCTTGCATGTGAATCCACATGCTGCTGTTCTGACACCTCATTTCAGGCTGCATCACACTGCTAGCTCTACTAGTTGCATATTTGTGCTGGGGTTGTGAAATGCATTTTTATAAGCAGAGAGCACCATTATGGGCCATTGCTCTTAATTGGTTAGAGACAACTGGCACTCAGCTATGAAAAATGAATTAGTCAAAAGCGTGGGAGATGACATAATATTCTGTTAGGGACTTTTTCAAGATGCCTGACCCAGATATGCTGTAGCAAAAAGAAAGTGAGCCAGGCTATTTTGCATCTGAAATTCCCAAATGCAAGTAGTATTTTGAGGCAAAAGAAAAGCAGGATGATCCGTTCATTCAGTATATATTTGTTCTCTTTGGGAAAGGAACATGTTAGACTTTAAGCGGGGGTCGAGGAGGGAGATAAAGTGTAGGGGGGGGAGATGGAAAAACAGTGGCTCATGACCAGGAAATTCAGTTTCAAGCCCAGAAGCATACACACATGCAAAGAAAGAAGATATATTCAGGATCACAGTCCTTTCTTACAGGTGTGTAGTTAGGATAAAGGTAGACATCAGTGTTTTTAACAGCAAAGACAGAAGAAACCTAAGTGTCTTCCAGAAAGGAAATGTTGAATAAATTATGACACATTCATACTAAGCAATACAATGTTATGAAAAAGGATGCCTGCTTCCCAGACTCCTTTAGAGCTAAGATTCCAAACAAAACCAAAGTTTCTCTGATCAGATGCACTTGTGTGAGACTTTGATTCAGAAGTGAGTTATGTGGGGACAGAAGCAGGGCCTGAGGCGTCTATTTATTATGCAGGCATGGGTCTTACCAAGGGTGATGTGGTTTTGGAGCTGGTGGCTATGTGGATGGAGGCTTTCTGGTGTGGCAGGTAGCTTCTTGATTGTAGAAGCAGCACTGTACCTTGCAAAGCTCACTTCCGTGGTATGGGATTGGGAGTCATTCCTAGAATTCAGCCTGGACTCCATCATTTTCAGTGATTCTATGAGCTATCTGTACTGCATAATAAATTCTTTTTGCTTAAACTAGCTTGAGGGGATTCTGTGTTCTGAAAATAAGAATGCTGATCAAGTAATTGGTATCCAGAAATATTACAGGAAATAGATCCACAAGGAAATGGGATCTTGCATTAGTTGTCTGACCTAGCTGGGTTTCAAGGCACTGAGGATCCAGCCACTGTTAGAGGATGGGTACAAAATTGTACCTGGCCCCCATGGTTGGAACATGAGTTCGATCATCACCTGTGGCCACTTGCATTGAAATGTGCCCGAAGCAGTAAATTCAGTTTCATCTAAATTATGTTTCTCCTTCCCAGTCCAGCATCCTCAGAGTCCTTTGGACACATTTTCCTCAGGAGTTAGGAAATTCTTGCAATTCTGTTAATATATAAGCTTTCTTTTCCAAGGTTTGTCTTTGGAATTATACAGAAGTTGAGGGTTTGTCTTAGTCATAGGTTAGAGGCAGTAGGAGGTAGTAGGACTGGTAAATGAGGGGAATTGGAATTTTATTTTGGTGTGGTCATTGCAGGGTATTCAAGAAAGTCCAAACCATTCTCATTAGGTAGTGGAGGAGGAGCTGCTGCTGTTGGCCAGGGAAATCTTTGGGGTTTGGGGGTGATTGGAGTTCTTAGAATCCTCTCAAATATTACCCTTCTGCTTTTCAGTTTTGCACTTTTACCCCCAAATACTGTAATTTTCACTTAAGAAATCTGCTGGAGCTATGAATTCAACCTGTGTTGTTAAGTCAGTAACCTGCAGGATCAGACTGCTTCTGGTCTATCACTGTATCAGCCTTACGGCTACAAGAGGGAAGAAATTCTTTCAGGGCAGTCAGGGATAACTCCGTGGTTCTCTGACTTGGCTTATGTGTCTATCAGGCAGTTGGATATGAATATTAAGTGTGTTTCAGTATTCATATTTTCTCTTTTTTCTTGTATCAGTTCTGGTAAGTTATGTTTTTCTAGGAAGTTTTCCATCTTAAATACATGTGTAAATTTAGTCACATAAAGTTCACATCTTATTAACTATTTGTCTCTAGGATCTGTAACAATGTCCCCTTTTTTGTTGATAACTTGTGTGTGTCTTTTGTTATCAGTATTGCTCCTGGGTTTATCAGCTTTCTTAGTATTCTAAAGAACCAGTTTTTTGCTTTGATGATTTTCTGTATTGTATGCCTGTCTCTGTGACATTACTTCCTACTGTTACTTCCTTCTGTCCACATTTTCAGGTTTAAATTGCTATTCTTTTTCTTCTTAAGATGGCTGCTTGAATAACTGATTTTATTTCTTTTCTAATATGCTTTTAAGGCTATAAATCATCTTCTCAATATAGCTTTAGTTACATCCTATAAAATTTATGTTAGACTCTCATTGTTTTTCATTGTTAAAAATACTTTCTAATTTCTGTTGTGCTTTCTCCTTTGACCCATGGATCATTTATAATTGAATGGCTTAATTTCCAAATTTTCAGGAATTTTCTTGTTGATCTTTTCTAATTGATTTCTAGCTTAATTCCATGATGATCAGAGAACACACTGAATAATTTCAGTTCTTTAAAATTTGTTGAAACTTGCTTCAGGGCCCTGCATGTGGTCAATTTTGGAAAATGTTCCATATGAAAAGAATATATGTTCTGCTTTTCTTGGGTACAGTGTTCTATGAATAACAAGTCAACTCGATAATCATGTTAACTAGGCCTCATACTGAATTTTTTGTCTGCTTGTTGTATCAGTTACTGAGAAAGGTATATTAAACATTTTCACTCTGATTGTAGATTTGTCTATTTCTCCTTTTAGTCATCATTTTTGCTTTATGTATTTTGGAGCTATGTTTCTGGATGTTTAAAAATTTCGAAATGTATTTTTGTGTTGGATTGATCCTTCTATCATTGTAAAAAGGACACTGTCTTTATAATGGCTTTCCTTAAAGTCTATTTTGATATTAAAATAGCTGCATCACATTAATCTTGATATTTGTATAGTGTATATTTTCCCACTCTTTGAGGACTTTTGACTTTCTTTTTTTAAATTTATTTATTTATTTATTTATTTATTTATGGCTGTGTTGGGTCTTAGTTTCTGTGCGAGGGCTTTCTCCAGTTGCAGCAAGCGGGGGCCACTCTTCATTGCGGTGCGCGGGCCTCTCACTATCGCGGCCTCTCTTGTTGTGGAGCACAGGCTCCAGACCCGCAGGCTCAGTAGTTGTGGCTCACGGGCCTAGTTGCTCCGCGACATGTGGGATCTTCCCAGACCAGGGCTCGAACTCGCGTCCCCTGCATTGGCAGGCAGATTCTCAACCACTGCACCACCAGGGAAGCCCCTGACTTTCTGTATCCTTATGTTTAAGTGTGGCTCTTGTAAGTGGCATACAGTTATGTTTTGTTTTTTACATATTCGGATAATCTGCCTTTAATTACTTAGACCATTTATATATATTATACTTCTGGATATATTTGGGTTTAAATCTTCCATCTTACAATTTGTTTTCTATTTATTCCATTCTGTATTCCTTTTTCTCTCCTTCTTTTGGATTAACCAAGTATTTATTATTCATTCCTCCTCCCCCCTTTTGGCTCTGTATGTTCTTTATTCTTTTAGTAGTTAGCCTGGAAATTACAACATGCATCTTTAACTTATTAGAGTGTAATATCAATTAGTACTTTTATCGCTTTTAAAAGAATGTTGGTATTGTAGAATACCTTACTCTGTCTCTTTCCAGCCTTTTATGTTTTTGTCAGGCATTTTAATTTTACAGACATCTTACATTCTACACAAGATTATTATTGTTGTTTTATAAAATAATATTTATTTAAATTTACCTGTATTGATCATTATTCTTTCTTGCATTTCCATGTTCCCATCTGAGATCATTTTTCATTTTTAAGTTTAATGTAGGTCTAAAGATAATGAATTTTCCCAGTTTTAAGACATTCTGTCTTAAAATGTCTTTATTTCATCTTTTTAAAAAACAGCTTTATTGAGGGTAATTTACTTACCATAAAATACATCCATTTAAAATGTACAATTTAATGGTTTCTAGTATGTTCAGAGGTGTGCAACCATTGCCACAATCCCATTTTAAAATATTTCCATCACCCCAGAAAGATCCATTGTGTCCATTTGCAGTCATTCCCATTCTCACCCCCTAGTCCCAGGAAATCATTATTCCACTGTCTCTGTAGCTTTGCCTTTTCTGATAATGTAAATGGAATTTATACACTATGTGGTCCCTTGTGTCTGGCTTCTTTCATTTAGTGTGTTTTAAAGGCCCACTCGTGCTGCAGCATGTGTCAGTAGTTCATTCTTGTTTATCACAGAATAGAATTCTATTGTACAGATATACCACATCTTGTCTATTCATTCACCAGTTGATAGACATTTGGATTATTTCCACTTTTTGGCTATTATGAATAATGCTGCTCAACATTTGCATACAAGTCTTTGTGTAGATATATTTTTATATACCTAGGAGGTTTGCATGGTAAATTTATGTTTACCTTTTTAAGAAACTGCCAAACTGTTTCCCAAAGTGGCTGCATCACTTTACATTCCTACTAGTTATATATAAAGGTTTCAGCTTCTCCATATCCTCACCAACGCTTGTATTTTTTAAAAAAATTTTTATTTATTTTATTTTATTTACTTATTTATTTATGGCCGTGTTGGGTCTTTGTTTCTGTGCGAGGGCTCTCTCTAATTGCGGCAAGTGGGGGCCACTCTTCATCGTGGTGCTCGGGCCTCTATTGCGGCCTCTCCTGTTGCGGAGCACAGGCTCCAGACGCGCAGGCTCAGTAATTGTGGCTCACGGGCCTAGTTGCTCCGCGGCATGTGGGATCTTCCCAGACCAGGGCTCGAACCCGTGTCCCCTGCATTGGCAGGCAGATTCTCAACCACTGCACCACCAGGGAAGCCCAACACTTATATTTTTTTTTTTTAATTTTTATTTATTCATTTATTTATTTATTCATTTATTTATGGCTGTGTTGGGTCTTCGTTTCTGTGCGAGGGCTTTCTCCAGTTGCGGCAAGTGGGGGCCACTCTTCATCGCAGTGCGCGGGCCTCTCTCTATCGTGGCCTCTCTTGTTGCGGAGCACAGGCTGCAGACGCGCAGGCTCAGCAATTGTGGCTCACAGGCCTAGTCGCTCCGCGGCATGTGGGATCCTCCCAGACCAGGGCTCGAACCTGTGTCCCCTGCATTGGCAGGCAGATTCTCAACCACTGCGCCACCAGGGAAGCCCTGTATTTTTAATTATAGCCTTTCTAGTGGGCATGAAGAGGTATCTTACTGTGTTTTTATTTTGTATTTCCCTCATGGCCAGTGATGTTGAGCATTTTTCCGCAAGTGCTTATTGGCTTGATGCCTTTTCATCAGTTCGGGAAAAATTCTCAGCTATAATCTCTTTGAATATCACTCTCTCTCATTTCATTCTCAGATTCCAATTACATGTAGTTTAGACTTTTGTACCATGTCCAATATGTATTTTATGATTTTTTTAAAATACTTTTTTCTCTTTGTACTTAGCCTGGATATTTACTGTTGACCTACCCTCAAGTTCACTAATCGTTCCTCACCTGTGTCTAATTTTTCATTAATCCCATACATAAAATTCCCTATTTAATATACCAGTTCTAGAATTCTCATTTAATTCTTTACAGATTTCAGTTTTCTGGTGACATAGTCTTGTTTTCTCTTTTCTTGGATGTATCAATCTTGGCTGTTTCAAAGTCTATGTCCAGTAGAAGTCAATTGTGTGAATTCCTTTCAGGTCCATTTCTCTTTTGGTCCTATTTCCTAGTATGCTTGTTATTATTATTATTTTTTTTTTGGCCACACTGAGCGGCATGCGGGATGTTAGTTCCCCGACCAGGGATCAAACCTGTGCCCCCTGCAGTGGAAGCATGGAGACTTAACCACTGGACTACCAGGGAAGTCCCTATGCTTGGTAATTTTTGATGGGATGCTGGAGATTGTGTATGAAAAACTGGAAGCTGTGGATGAAATTATCCTCTTCCAGAGAGGATTCACCATATTCTCTAGCAAACAACTAGAGCAGGAACATCTCAATCCAGTCAAGAACTGATCTTATTCAAGGCTGGGCTTCTGATTTTATAAAGCTGGCTCTGCGTCTGGTTCACCTCAACTTCTAGTCTAGGGGTCACAATAAGAGCCTGAATGAAGTGTTTGGAAACCTCCCTCCTTGAGGTCCTTAAGTTCAATTTTTGTTTTTTTTAGCATTGTGAGACTGCTGAATGCTCTGCTGTACTTTTCACCTACATTTTTTTCCCTTTTAGTTTCTCACCTCACACAACATAAAAATTAGTAAATGCGTGAGAAGAAAACCAGCCTAGGTTGCTTCTCTACAGGTCTCTTTTCCCAGGATCTTTGCCCCTCAAGTCTCGGGTGCCTTATAAACTCTCCAATGACTTCAAATAGATGTTGCATGCATTCTGTTCAGCCTTTCTTGTTTTCAGTGGAAGAGCATAACAAGCTAATTTGTCATAGCTAGAAATGGAAACATAGAAAGTTATTTTTGAACCCACATTCTGGATGTTTGCTCTGACATTATATTTTTTTCTGTTTTGTTAATTTACTTGTCTTGAAAAGACCAGAAAAAAAAAGTGTGTACTACCTTTAAGATGTCATGTTTATGACATGAGCTTTAAGATGTAATGAACTTTATAACGTACTGTTGGGGTTGTCCTGAACAGTTAAGGCCTGATCATTACTCCTGTGTAATGTGTCCCCCCAGCAAAATTAGTTGATTCTGCTTTTAAAATAATTGGTCTCAGTGAATTTGAATTCTGATATATAATTAGCTGGAGCCTACCTATATCTAGGTTGGTTTTTTTTTTTTAAAGTTAGTATTGATTTTTCACTTTGACAGACAGGATCAACCCCATAGCATTTCCACATACTACCTAATGAAAACACCAATCACCAACAAACCACCAATGATGAAAATAATGCTACATCTTGTTTTCCCACTTTCCATTCCAGATAGGCACTCTCTCTAGGCCACTAATCTTTGGGCTCAGATCTATCCACACTTAAGAGTGGTATATCCCTATGGTAGGAAACAATTGGAACTCTTTTCTCAGTCCACATGGCACAGTTGAGCTTCCTTTTAAATCTACAATCCTGACTTGTCTTTGAATCCCCATGTTCCCCAGTCTCCTGGGTTTGACTGCCTCTGTTGCCTGTCTGCTCAGATGTCTCACCCTCTGCCTGTGCTGGCTTTTGGCAGCAACTGGAAGCCTAGGCCAGTTCTTTGACCCCAGGTGTCCAGATCTACTCTAAGGAATAGCTTCAGAGGCACATTCTCTTGGCTCTGAATGCACCTCCTTGCTTTAGCATTCATCAGACCTAGTACTTTCAAGTTGGAAATAGGAATGTCACCCTTATTTTACCATTTAAAATTTTTATATGTATTAACAAATTATTGACTGGTGGATTTTTGCAGAAGCTAATGCCTGTGGCTGTAATACATCTCCAGTCAAAAATGTGTTAAATATGAATTCTTATACATATTAATATGTATAATAATATGAGTTATATGTATATTTAAGCAGAGCCATATGTCTATATAAAACAGTGAAATTTCTTTACTTTTTTTTTTTTTTGGCTGCGTTGGGTCTTCATTGCTGCGTGCGGGCTTTCTCTAGCTGTGTCATATTGGACAGAAAAAGGGATTCTGCTTTCAAAGATGATGCCTTATGAGCAAAAGGTGTTACCTGCACCTCTCACTTAACACAGAGTGACTGTCTCATGGCTGCAGCAGTGGTTCTCAAAAGTGTGGTCCCTGGACCAGCAGCATCAGCATCACCTGGGAGCTTGTTAGAAATGCAGATCCGGGGGCTTCCCTGGTGGCGCAGTGGCTGAGAATCTGCCTGCCAATGTAGGGGACATGGGTTCGAGCCCTGGTCTGGGAAGATCCCACATGCCACGGAGCAACTAGGCCCGTGAGCCACAACTACTGAGCCTGTGCGTCTGGAGCCTGTGCTCCACAACAAGAGAGGCCATGATAGTGAGAGGCCCACGCACCGCGATGAAGAGTGGCCCCTGCTTGCCGCAACTAGAGAAAGCCCTCGCACAGAAACGAAGACCCAACACAGCCAAAAATAAATAAATTAATTAATTTTAAAAAAAGCAAAAGGATCCCCAACCTTTAAAAAAATAAAATAAAATAAAAGCCAAATCAAAACAAAGAAAACCAAAATAGTTACTCCATCCTTCAGCCTGTTGTCCTTTCTAGAGAGATTTTGGTGAACCCAAGTTGCTGTACCTTTATACCAGTGTCTGACTTGGAGTGATATTCTGCAGGATTCACACTAAAATGATTGAAGTCATATTCATGAATTAAACAGGAAATATTAATGGTTCATGAACTGATAGCTCTTTTATTCTATCAAGTTAGGATTGGGTCTCATAAATCAAACTAATTTTTACTGCTTGCTAAAATTCACTTTTAATAGGAAGAAAATCTGTAATTAGAATTGTCCCATTAGGTGGAGAGCAAAGACTTCTTATTCACACTGAATCTCCCCATGCATGAATGGCACTAGATACAGAATAGGCATTCAGTATTTGAAAATGAAGGAACAGTCTCCCTTTTCTCTCTCTCACTTTTTAATGTCCATTTATGTATTGTCTATGGCTACTTTTGTGCTACAACTGAGTTGAGTGTTGTGACAGACGCAGCTAGCTAACTATCCAGAATGTTTACTATCTGGCTATTTTTGGGAAAACTCACCAACCCCCATTTTAGGTTATAGTGATCAGGAAACACCTTACGGTTCTTGAAGGACATTTTTGCTAGGTATAGAATTCAAGTTTGGCTACTATCTTCTTTTAGCACTTCCTATTTTTTTTTTCAGTTTTCAATTATGTTTTTTTTGTTTATCTGATTATTTTTATGCCCTGATTATTCATATCAAAAATTATAATAAAAACATGTTGACCAATACTTTCCAGGCACTTTCATTCTTTAGATTCAATTTCTTTTTGTCACAGAATTATTTATCTTTTGTGTATTTTAATATTTGCCTCTTCCATTTATTCTAGTGTGGGCCTCCTGACAGGAAGTTCTCTGGGTTTTTTATTTGAAAATAACTTTCACTTTTGTTCTTGAAGAATCATTCTGCTAGGTGTAGAATTCAGATTTGGCTGCTATTTTCTTTCAGTACCTGGACTATATACTTCTATTATCCTCCAGCTTCCATTATTTTTGTTACGAATTCATCTGTAAGGTGAGCTGTTGCTCCTTTAAAGATAAATTCTCCTCCCTGCCTCACTATGGTTGTGCCTTAGCCTTTGCTATAGTTTTCAGCACTTTACCGTAATGTGCTTAGATACAGTTTTTTTGGGTATATTCTGCATGGGGTTACTGGTGCCTTCAAATCTGTCATTTGATAAGTCATTAATTTGGTGTCATTAATTATTCTTGGAAAACTTTTAGCCAGTAATTTTGCATATATTGCTTCTGTCCCATTTTTCTCTTCTTTTTCTCCTCTACTTCTAGAGAATCTCTTTTCAGTTACATCTAATCTGTTGTTAAGGCCATTTATGGAGTTTGTCATTTCTATTATTATGTCTTTCAGTTCTAGGTTCTATATTTTAAATATAATTTCTAGTTCTTGGCCAAAATTCTCCATTTTTAAGTTTCCTTGACCATGTTAAAGATAGTTATTGCAAAATCTGTTTCCAATAACTCCTTTATTTGGATCTCTTGTGTGTTTTATTGTCTGGTTTTTTTTTTTTCCAGTTTTCAGTTATGTTTTGTTTCCTTCTGTACCTGGTTATTTTTATGCCCTGATTATTACATATCAAACTATAATGAAAATGTGTGGCCCAATATGATGCTATCTTCCTCTGTCTTCCAAGTGATTTGTCGTTTTGGTAGGCAGGTAAGGGTATTAGCAATCCTGGATTACATTAATGAATTATAATTCAGATGATTCAAAACTGGCCTTCAATCTGTTTGTGGGAGGAACAGTTTCTGGTTAGTCATTACTTCTAGGTCAACTCAAAGCCTTGGGAGGTTATTCAAGCACCACCTACCTACTTGATGCCTCTCAATACCAGTTGTTTCCCACTAGCACTTCACTGTTAAAAAAGGAAAAAAAAAAAAATCAATGCTTGGCTTTTCAGGCCTTTAGCTACCTTTCTGTAATCCACACGTTCCTCGAGAAAAAAAATAGTCCCAAAATCGGGTACAACTTTGTTTTCTCTTGGCTTTTGCTGCAATATTTCCTCAGTGACTTAGTTCCTTGGGATTTTCTGTGATCTGTATTTCTTAGTCTGGCATTTGTGGAAATAGATGTTGAACTGGGTAGTGGATGCTGGGATGTACCACCTAGAATCCCTTTCACAAATAACAAGCTCTTTCCAGAGGTGCTAGCCTATGACTGCTCACAGCTGAATTTTTCTCTGGAGATGGCTCTCAGCTTAATGGCAGTTGCCTCGCCCAGGGAGACAATGCCTGCTCATTCCTGCAGGCAGTCTAAACCAAATGACTGGTTGGTGTACAGGTAAAGGCTCAGTGACAGTGCCTCAGTTTAGGACTTCTGTGGAGGGTCATTTCAGCTTTAGGGCTAGAGATCTGAATGGGACATCTGTGGAAAGTTCCTATCAGTTCAACTTATCCCTCCACATAATTCTGCATCCCTCTTTCCTTACAGGTCTTGTTTCAGAGAGTACTCCCAATTAACCTACCACAGAGTTCTAGGAAACCATATTTATGAGTCACTACTTTGCTTTTAATATAGTCATAATACTTCTTTTTGTTATATTTAACTCATTCTGAAGGAGAGGAAGTTGTGTTAGGAGAAATAGAACATTTGGCAGATGTGATATACTTTGGCTATGACAGAGGCAGTTAAGATATATTTTGTCTTTGTCTTTTGCCTGAGGGGGCACATCTTTACTTTTTGTTTTACATTCTCTCCTTTTTTTAAAAAATTGAGATATAATTGACATATAACATTAGTTTCAGGTGTACAACATAATGACTAGATTTTGTATATATTGTGAAATGATTCCAATAAGTCTAGTTAACATCACTCCACACAAATTTTTGTGATGAGAACTTTAAAAATTTACTCTTTGCAACTTTCAAATACATAATACAGTATTATTAACTATAGTCACCATGCTATACATTACATCCCCAGGACTTAATTTTATAGTTGGAAGTTTATACCTTTTGACCCCCTTTACCCATTTCACCCACTCTCCCCACCTCTGGCAACCACCAGTCTGTTCTCTATAGCTATGAGCTTGGGTGGTAGGGGTTTTTTTTTTTTTGGATTCCACACAGAAGTGAGATCATACAGTTCAATATTTGTCTTTCTCTGACTTACTTAGCATAATGCCCTCAAGGTATATCCATGCTGTCACAAATGGCAAGAGTTCCTTCTTTATTATGACTCGTGTGTCTGTGTGTGTGTGTGTGTGTGTGTGTGTACCACATTTTCTTTTTTTATTTGTTTTTATTTTTGGCTGCGTTGGGTCCTCGTTGCTGTGCGTGGTCTTTCTCTAGTTGCGGCAAGCGGGGGCTACTCTTCGTTTTGGTGCGTGGTCTTCTCACTGCGGTGGCTTCTCTTGTTGCGGAGCATGGGCTCTAGGCACGTGGGCTTCAGTAGTTGTGGCATGCAGGCTCAGTAGTTGTGGCTTGCGGGCTGAGTAGTTGTGGCGCACGGGCTTAGTTGCTCCGTGGCATGTGGGATCTTCCCAGACCAGAGCTCGAATCCGTGTCCCCTGCATTGGCAGGTGGATTCTTAACCACTGCGCCACCAGCGAAGTCCCCACATTTTCTTTATTCATCCATTGACAGACACTTAGGTTGTTTCCATGTCTTGGCTGTTTAAGTAATGCTGCAGTGAACACTGGTGGTTGGTTCATGTATCTGTTTGAGTTAGTGTTTTCATTTCCTTCAAATGAATACCTAGATGTAGAACTGCTGGATCATATGTTAGTGCTGTTTTTAATTTTCTGAGGAACATCCATCCATTTTCCATAGTAGCTGGACCAATTTACATTCCCACTAACAGTGCACAAGGGTTCCCTTCTTTCCAGATCTTTGCCAACACATTATTTCTTGTGTTTTTGATTAATAGCCATTCCAGCAGGTGTGAGGTGACATCTGATGTAGTTTTGACTTGCATTTGCCTGATGATTAGTAATGTTGAGTACCTTTTCATGTACTTGTGGCTTCTGTATGTCTTCTTTGGAAAAATGT
Source organism: Balaenoptera physalus (assembly GCF_965194825.1). NCBI lineage: Eukaryota > Metazoa > Chordata > Mammalia > Artiodactyla > Balaenopteridae > Balaenoptera > Balaenoptera physalus. The sequence continues at coordinate 15,223,729 of NC_138892.1, forward strand.
CTTTTCATATCCTCTATCCGTATTTAAACTGGGTTGTTTTTGCTGTTGAGTTATATGAGTTCTTTATACATTTTGGATCTTAACCCCTTATCAGATACATAATCTGCAAATATTTACTCCCATTCTGTAGATTACCTCTTCATTTCATTTTGTTGGTTTCTTTTGCTGTGTAGGTGCTTTTTCGTTTGATGTAGCCCCACTTGTTTATTTTTACTTTTGTTTCCTTTGCTTTTTCTGTCAGATCCAGAAAAATTATTGCTAAGACCAAAGTCAAGGAAATTACTGTGTATGTTTTCTTCTAAGAGTTTTATGGTCTCAGGTCTATTTGTCAAGTCTTTAATTTTTGTGTATGGTGTGAGATAGTGGTCCAGTTTCCCAACACCATTTATTGAAGAGAGACTGCCCTTTTCCCATTGTATGTTCTTGGTCCTGTGTTGTAAATTAACCATATGTGTGGGTTTATTTCCAGGCTCTTTATTCCACTGATCTGTGCATCTGTTTTTATGCCAGTATCATACTGTTTTGATTACTATAGCTTTGTAATATAGTTTGAAATCAAGACGCATGTGCTTTTAGCTTTGTTCTTTCTCAAGATTTCTTTGGCTATTCAGGATCTCTTGTGGTTCCCCACAGATTACAGGATTATTTATTCAATTTTTGTGAAAAATGCCATTTGAATTTTAATAGAGGTTGCATTGAAGATGTAGATTGCTTTGGTTAGTTCCTGCATTTTAATAGTATTCATCTACTCCACAAGCACTGAATATCTTTCCACTTATTTGTGTCTTCAGTTTCTCTCATCAGTGTCTTACTTTGCAATGTATAGGTCTTTCACCTCCTTGGTTAAATTTATTCCTAGGTAGTTTATTCTTTTTGATGCAGTTGTAAATGGCATTGCTTTCTTCTTTTTCTGATAGTTGGTTATTGGTGTATAGAAATGCAACAGATTTCTATGTATTGATTTTGTATCCTGTGACTTTACTGAATTTATTAGTTCTAAATTTTTTAAGAGTCTTTAGAGTTTTCTATACATATTATGTCATCCACAAACAGTGACAATTTTACTGCTTTCTGATTTGGATTTTTATTTTTCCTAATTGCCCTGGCTAGGGCTTCCAATACTATGTTGAATAAAAGTGGTGAGTGGTGGCATCCTTGTCTTGTTCCTGACCTTAGAGGAAAAGCTTTCAGCTTTTCACCACTGAATATGATGTTAGCTGTGGGCTTGTCATATATGTCCTTTATTATGTTGAGGTACATTCCCTCTATACCCACTTTGTTTTTACCATAAATTGATGTTGAATATGTCAAGTGTGCTTTTTTGCATCTGAGATGATCCTATGAGTTTTATCTTTTTTGTTAATGTGGTGTATCATATTGATTTGCAGATGTTGAACCATTCTTGCATCCTTGGGGTAAATCTGACTTGATCATGGTGTATGATCCTTTTAAGGTACTGTTGAATCCAGTTTGCTAATATTGATATTTTGTGGATTTTCACATCTATATTAATCAGGGATATTGGCCTTTAATTTTCTTGTGGCATCCTTACCTGGTTTTGGTGTCAGGGTAATGCTGGCCTTCTAAAACGAGTTTGGAAGTATTCCCTTCACTTATATTTTTTGGAAGAGTTTGAGGATTGGTATTAATTTTGGTATAATTCACCAGTGAAGCCATCTGGTCCTGGACTTTAGTGGGAGGTTTTTGATTACTGACTCAACATTCTAACTAGTAATCAGTGTGTTCAGATTTTCTGTTTCTTCATGATTCAGTCTTGGTAGTTGTCAATTTGTTGATGTACAGTGCTCATAGTAGTCTCTTATGATCCTTTGTATTTCTGGGGTATTGAGGTATTATAACATTTCACCTTTCAGTTCTGATTTTAAGTCCTCATCTCTCTTTTTTCCCTTACTGAGTCAAGCAAAAGCTTTGTCAGTTTTATCTTTTCAAAAAGTAGCTCTTGGTTTCATTGATCTTTTCTATTGTCTTTTTAGCCTCTATTCCATTTATTTCCACGCTGATCTTTTTCCTTGTCTACTAATTTTGGGCTTTGTTCTTTTTCTAGTTCCTTGAGGTGTAAAGTGAGGTCGTTTGTTTGAAACCTTTGTTTCTTGATGGTAGGCATTTATTGCTAAGGACTTTCCTCTTAGAACTACCCTTGCTGCATCCCATAAATTATGGTATGTTGTATTTCCATTTTCATTGTTCTTTTGATTTCTTCTTTGACACATTAGTTGTTCAATAGCATGTTGTTTAATCTTCACATATTTGTGAAATTTTCCAATTTTCTTCTTGTAACATGTCTAGTTTCATAACATTGTAGTCAGGAAAGATGCTTTATATGATTTTAGTCTTCTTAAATTTATTGAGACTCATATTTGTGGTGTAACGTATGATCTATCCTGGAGAATATTCCATGTGTGCTTGAGAAGAATGTGTATTCATTCTCTTGCTTTGGGTGGAACAGTCTATATATGTTGTCTGCTGAGTCCATCTGGTCTAATGTGTCATTTAAGGCCGATGTTTCCTTATTTTCTGTCTGAATGAGCTACCCATTGGTGAAAGTAGGGTACTAAAGTCTCCTACTAGTAATTGTATTACTACTTCTCCTTTTAGCTCTTTTACCATTTGCTTTATTTATTCACGCAACATAAGGTTACCTAAATATTTATTTACAAATGTTATATCCTCTTGTTGGACTATCATTATGTAATGACTCTTTTGTTTGGTAACACTGAATACTATGCTATGGACAAAAAAGGCATGCCACTTTTGAAAGAGTAGCACTAAGAACACTTCTAAGTCATGAGCATTAATTGGAGAACAGCTGGTCAGGAAAGTGTAGTCCCAGAGGGACCTGCCTCTGCTCATGGTCTACTGTCCAATCTTGGCCTAATTACCACTTTTCCAGGCCTGGGTTTACCCATCTTTTAAGATTAGAGGATTTTCCTCTTTTAAAATTCTATGAGGTAAGTACTACTTATTTTACAAACCTAGACTACCTGTGACAGATGGCATACTTAAGGAATTATTTTTAAAAAACCTTTTTTATTATCCCTTTCAAGAAATGCAGGTGGAGCCCTATATACTGCATGCTTGAAAGGTTAGCACAAAGACCAGCCCTGTTTGTGCTGCCACCATAGCTGCAGAGAGGAATGTCTGTCAGGCAATTTTGTTTCCATCATTTTTTGATGGCTGCAGCAGGGAACATCTTTAGGCCAGCTTTTAAAAACTGAGTTAGGGTAAATAAAACAGGAAATTGTATGATCTTCATTAAGACTCCATTGGTGTTTCTGAGCTCCTGCTCCCAAAAGGGCCACTAATAGATGAATTTCTTGTATTGCCGAGAACAAGCCTCTCTCGTCTTCCAAATGCTTCATTTACTAAAACATAAATAAATGGTTGTTAAGAAGCTACCAGATCAGAAAACTAAGAACCTATAATATAAAAAGAGACTAAAATGTAGACATGAGCAATGAGGTTCTTTACCCTGTGGTGGAGATTTTGTTTTGAAAAATATGTATTTAGCACTTTATAAATGGGAAAGTAACCAACTCAAAAGTCCAAGATAATGTTCTGAATGAGGTTTTAACTATGTTTTAAATTGGTCCTCCTTTTTTTAATACTTTACTTTCTTTGCCTTGTCCTGGATTTATCAAATCCACCTTGATAACAAATGTCCAAGCCCTCATAACAGTGACTCTGTCCTTCCCTTATTGTACTTCTGATTGTTTCCTACCTTCATCTTTCTCTGTATCATGATCAGAATAGAACTTTTTTGGATTTAGGACCCCAGTGGAGGGAAGATTCAGGAACTAATAAAAGGGAACAGAGTGGCCCCTTCAGGAAAGCTGGATTTTCTAGGAAGTAGTTGAAAAAAGGCAAATTTATTCACAGTGGGAAGAGGAGGGCCATTCTTTGAGACCACACTATATATCCTTCCAGTTTTCCAATAAAATCTTTTGTTTTTAAAATTCAAATTTTGTCATAAAGATATTTAAAAATTATCCACATTTAAAGTGTGAAGACAAACTTATTTGCAAACATGAACATTTCCAAATTACAATTTGATCTTGTCTGTTTCCTAAGCAGATTGTACTAGAGGATGAACACTGGATCCACCTTCGTTATCTCCTTAATGTATTCAAGCCACACATTCTACTTTAGCTCTTAGAGAACTCATCCAGAAAAAGCAGGAAATTAAGATTCTTACCTGAAGAGATTGTGCTTATATCCCAGACCCGAAGCCCTTCTTTCTGACCTCCAAAAGCATAAATAAATGGCAAATCAGGGCAACAGGAAGAACAGAAGAGAACTCCCTGAGAAGAGAATACAAAGTCAGTCAGTGATTTCAGTCTTTCCAGAAAGCTCTAATCTCGATCCCTACTCCTGTCTACAAGAACCTATGATTGATTGGAATGGTTACTCAAAACCAACTCACCAGAATCTCTTTCAAGGCGCTTGCAAAGATAGTTCACAGTCAAGTTGGAAGGACTATCTCTACAATACAAAGCTGGACAAGTTCAGCACGATGGACATTCTGTGAGGACAGGTGTATGCTCTGACCACTCAGGTCTCTCATCCCCATTATCATTCTAATAGGGATTTCCTAATTAAGCTAATCTGCTAAATATTCCCAGAAACTTTAATTCTCCTTTTTAAGTAATGATGCTGATACCAGATGTCATTATTCAATCATTTAAAATTTTTTGTTTTCTGTTTTTTACTTTATTACTAGATAACACACATACATCATAGAAAATGTAAAAAAAGTATAAAAATCACTCTGAGATAACCAGCTGTTCATGTTTTGGGACAGGGTCTTCTAGATTTAAATATAAGCATTCAAAGACTTAAGTATTTAAATATATGCATGTAATGATGCTATAAAAACTGCTCTGTAATCTGCCTTTCCACAAATATTTATATACATACATACATATATACAATTTTAAACAGCTGTGTGCAGTGTTCTATGTCTGCAATTTAATTTTTATAATTTAGTGCCTAGCATACAGTATATGCTCAATAAATATTTGATGAATGAATTATTGAATTCCAGTTATTTCTAAAACTCTTGCTACTATGTAGTAATCAATTTCAGTGTAGTAAGAACTAGTTATACAAAGAAGTAGGTGATAAACTGACCTCAACAACTATGGTGTCCTATAAAGGTTCAAGATTTCCTGGGATGGTCCTGATTTTAAGGTTAAAAAATTGTGGAACTTATGGTTACCTGGGGGGAAGGTAGGGGAGGGATAGTTAGGGAATTTGGGTTGACATGTACACAGTGCTAATATTTAATATGGATAACCAACAAGAACCTACTGTATAGCACAGGGAACTCTGCTCAGTATTATGTAACAACCTAAATGGGAAAAGAATTTGAAAAAGAACAGATACATGTGTATGTATAACTGAATCACTTTACTGTATACCTGAAACTAACATTGTTACTCAAATGTACTCCAATATAAAATAAAAAGTTAAAAAAAAAAAATGTGGCCATTCCACCTGTGTCCTTGAACACCACCCCCTCATCATCCTTGTCTTCCCCAGCAACTGTTAATCACGTGAGCTGGAAAAGGAACCAGCTAGTCATTGATTTCTCCCCAAACTGTCCTAAGTTATAAAACTTCCACAAATTTGACTAAGCCCCAAATTAACCTCCCAACAAATCCATATTCTTTAGTGCAATGATTCCTAGAGAAAGACAAACAACAGATCAGAAACAGAAAAAAACCAAGATGCTCAGGGATATTCTTACCATTTTCATGTCCCTAGAGTGAACTAGGCTTGGCCTATCTCCTAATATGTCCCAGATCTTCACATACTTGTCCGCTGATGCAGTCACAAGACAGCCCTTGATTTGACTGCTTAGATCAAGACCTAGAGGAAGATTAGTTCAGAGACTCTCACTTTGAAATAAATTTACTTCATCATAGGTTAATAGAGATGAAAGAAACAGTATTCTTGCTCACCAGAAATTTCATCATTGTGTGCATTAAGTGTAAAAATTGGCTTATCTGAACGTGCATCCAAATTATATACGAAGCCGTCATCTGTACTGGCCTGGAAAGAGTAAAAGATGGGCAAGGTAATGTTACATGACAATAAAATTTAGCAGTGGGTAAATTGTATATATCATTGTGAAAATCAGCTATGTACCTGACTTACCTGAAGAGCTTATTACAAATTAACATGGACATAAAGAATTTACTTGTGGGTAAGTCGAGTTGGTTCTTACAAGGGCTAGTTTAGCTGACATGTCTATTAGGCAGTTGGATATGAGTGTGAAGCTGTGGTAGTGATACAGGCTGCAGAGATATGGAAGAACAGAGGTAGAAGTTACATCCGTTGAGAAGAGAGGGGATACACCCCAGGAGTGTATAATTAAGAGCACTGCGTTGAGGACAGAGACCTGGAGAGCACAGCCACTTAACGTAGAGGCTGTCGAGGAGCTCACACAAGTTAAGAATCAAAGAGGGAGGAGGGAGTAACAAAGAATGTTAAAGAAGCCAAGGAAAGAGGGGTTTCTAAAGAAAGGAGTGACAATGCTGTCAATATTTTGGCAAAGAGATTTAATCAGATAAGGACTGAAAGGCAGATTACAGTTCCACTTTCAAGAAAGGAAGAAAAAATTTTGAAGGAATTAAGAGACCTAGTCAAGGACGGGAGACAGAAACTTGAGCCTATATACAGGCCAAAGGCAACAGCCAGGACAGGAAAAAGGGAGGGGAAAAAAGGACAACTGAGGCAGTCTTGAAGGTGGAGCTGTGGATGGGCATTAAAAACAGAAGAAGAGGGAGAGCCCATCCCTTTGAGACTGGAGGGAAAGAGGTAAACCATTTTATTTTGATTACTTTCCATTTTCCTAAATATTTGTGATTTTAGTACTGATAACCATTTGTAAGCAAATAACCTCAGGAAATATGTGTGCCTGCCTGCCGAGATCCAAAGTACAGTACAACATTCAAATATAACTGGGACTTCACTCCTGGTAACTGTAAGATGAAATCTGGCTTAAGGGAGCTCAGCTGGGAACTGCATGCAACTCCGCGCAGAGGAGATTAAATGTTCCCACAAGTGCAGGAAACTTATTAAAATCGTTCACATATTTTAAGAAAGCTGTTTTTTAAAGAATTCTTTTCCTCATTTACAAAGCACTACATATTTGCTTTAGGAAAATTAGGCAATATATGGATGTATCACAATTTCTCTAATTAATCTTCCCTTCTGGATAAAAGCTGGGATTTTATTTTTCCATGGATTGAAATGTCAGTGGCATCTTTGGATCCTACATGGAAAACTGTTATCCTACAGATATTAAGGGTATTTACAAAATGATCGTAAACTTTCTATCTGGGAGATGGTGGTATATTAAGTGCTATATTAATTAAATAGGGTAGCATTTGCATCACTGGAGCTCCATTTAAGTACTAATATATAAATAAAGGAATATTTTTTTGGACTGCTTTAACCATTAAAAAACATAAAAAGAATATTAGTCATGCTTAGTATTTCAAAGTAATTTTAAAATGATCAACTAATTACAACTAATAAAATGTGACACACTTTGGAATGATTGGAAATTAGCAAAATCATTTACATGTTTACTGTTTTTTTGTGGCAAATCCATTGTTCTCTTATTAAAAATATCTTTTTTTTTTTTTTAAAGAAAACCCAAACCCAAATACTTCACGCTGTTAATACAGAAAAAGCTTTTCAGAGATTCTCTCTACAATGGAAGAAAAGAAGTCATTAATAACCTGATAAACGAACAGTAATATGCACACTCTTACCAAAAAATGACAAGGTGAAAAGTGATTCCAAGTCACTCTCTCGATCTGCCCACTGAATCGCCACATTCGATGGCTTTCCTCTGGACTTCGGCAGTCATACAAAGCCACCGACCTGGACGTGTTCAGGCAAAGTTAGGGTTTTAAGAGTTCAATTTTCCTATGTGTTTTAGTTTATTTTTAACGAAATGGTAATAAAACAACACCATGAAATCAAGATCCAATTATTTAAAGCCTATTTTAAGTAGAAAAATCAACTCATCTAAAAGTAGAAGAGTTGATTTTTACTAATTGGTGGACTCTGGTCCTGTCACTTGAAGACACTGGTAGCTCTGGATGTCACAGTGGCCTTGACCTCCCCCAGACTGAATCCTCTACTTCCAAGATGAATCCTATTTCCAAAAGAACGGGACAATTTCCCCTTCCCCAGTAGTGCTCGGAGCCAGATAACTCACATCTCAGCCACATTTACTCTTTACAAGCAGGCTACTGTGTTGGGGGAACTGATAGACTTTTGTAATTTTTGCATGAATCCCAACTAAAAAATGTAAATATAGGACTCTTCAAAAGGGTAAGGAATCAAAATAAAGACTGCAAGTTGGTTTCTGTTTCTACTAGCTACCTCTCCTACCTTCAGACCCAATCTGTAAAAAGCACACATGACTGGAAACCCCCCTGTGGTTGACCATAGTGGTCCCAATTCTTCACCTCTCCCTACATCCATGCCCTCTGTCAGTGATCTGACAGTTCCTCCCCTAAAGGCAGAGTTCATTTCCCACTCCATGTGATGTCTATTTTGGCCAAGAGTAAGACAGACATGTATTAGGTCTGAGCCCAGGTCTTAAGAGGCCTTGGTGTCTCTGCTTGTACTCCTGACCTTGCTATGGCAACACGTGTGGGCCAGCCCGCTGGTCCCAGGAAGATGTGAAACACGAGGAGGAGAGCCAGGTCTCTGGGCCCAGCCTAAACAAGCCAAGATTAGCAGAGCTACCAGTTGAATCTAGCCTTGATTAGCTCAACCCTGCAGGGGGTAAGAAATAAATGTTCACTGCTTTAAGTCACTGAATTTTGGGATGGCTTATTTCACAGCAATGTCTAACTCATACACCCTCTAAAAAAATCAAAGTAGTTGCTAGTTAGGAACTACATTATAACAGAACCATATTCCCTTGCAGATTGAAAGGATCAAATTGAAAGGACATAAGTACTCCTACAAATTTAAACACATAGAAGCCTCAGTGATAAATTCTACCTGAGCATCAAGTGACACTTTCTGAATTAGTTCAAGAGGATAAAAACGACAGCAATAATTCCTGAAATGCTTTCTTACTTATCATATGATCCAGAAATCAGAGTCTGTGCTTCAAATGGATGAAACTGGAGAGTCTGGACCTAAAAGGAAGAAACATAGATGAATAGATCAATGTTTGTTTTGGTTTGGTAAAACTGTCTTATACTTGGTGAGACTCAATTTGGCAGTTTCTACAGATTTTTCCCTTTGAAATGTAGTACTATTTAAAGAAATGTAAATGTACTGCATAATCAAAAGGACAAAACGTACTTCCGAATAAAGGCTAACACTTAAAAGACACAATGCAGCATTTCCCAAATTGTGCTTGGCAGTATACATATGTCCCTCAAATGCTAAAGTATAATCAGAAGAAAAAAGGGGAGCTGTCAAACTTACTGGGCAACTCCACACGTTCCGGAAGTTTCACAATGTACATTAGCACATTAGATCCCTGGGTTCTGTAGTAACATCTGTTAAATTCTTTAACCCCATTTGGTGACTGATACCCCTTCATCCCTTTTTAGGAGTCTCTGTAAAAATGCTGCAAAGCACTAACGTTCCTAGTCACTTCACCTTTCTGCACCCATTTTTGCATCTCTCAGGTGGGTAATTAGAACTATCACAAAGGGCTCTGTGAGGAGCCAATGAGATAGCATGTCTAAGCACTTTGTAATTCACAAAAAACCATATATAAATGTTTGGGATTATTTGTAGTCAATATATGTCTCAGATTTTTTAGAATCCCTTTTATCCTTAAATCACCATACCTTGTCTGTATGTACGGCAAGGCTGGCTGCTGGTTTCCCCAAAGACATATCCCACAGAATAACAGTGTTATCAGCTGATGCACTGGCCAGCACATTTCTGAGAAAGGGAGGAAACAAATCGGGTAATCTTTTAAAAATCAAGAGGATTACATGTAAGAATTCCATTTACAATACCATCAAAAAGAATACTTAGGAATAAATTTAACAAAAGAAAAGCAAGATTTTTAATATACTGAAAACAATAAAAGATTGTTGAAAGAAATTAAAGAGTATCTAAATTAATGGAAAGTCATCTCATGTTCACGGACTGGAAGGCTTAACATTAAGACAGAAATATTGGGCTTCCCTGGTGGCACAGTGGTTGAGAATCTGCCTGCCGATGCAGGGGACACGGGTTCGAGCCCTGGTCTGGGAAGATCCCACATGCTGCACAGCAACTGGGCCTGTGAGCCACAACTACTGAGCCTGTGTGTCTGGAGCTTGTGCTCCACAAGAGAGGCCGCAACAGTGAGAGGCCCACGCACGGTGATGAAGAGTGGCCCCTGCTTGCCGCAACTAGAGAAAGCCCTTGCACAGAAATGAAGACCCAACACAGCCAAAAATAAATAAATAAATAAATAAAAATAAATAAAAGGAACTCCTTTAAAAAAAAAAAAAAAAAATTGCCAACTACAGATTGATTTATAGATTCAACCACAATCCCAGCTGACCCTTTTGCAGAAAACTGAATGCTGGTTTGTTTGTTTGTATGTATGTATGTATGTATTTATTTATTTATTTATTTATGGCTGTGTTGGGTCTTCGTTTCTGTGCGAGGGCTTTCTCTAGTTGTGGCAAGCGGGGGCCACTCTTCATCGCGGTGCGCGGGCCTCTCACTATCGTGGCCTCTCTTGTTGCGGAGCACAGGCTCCAGATGCACAGGCTCAGTAATTGTGGCTCACGGGCCCAGTTGCTCCGCGGCATGTGGGATCCTCCCAGACCAGGGCTCGAACCCGTGTCCCCTGCATTGGCAGGTGTATTCTCAACCACTGCGCCACCAGGGAAGCCCTGAATGCTGGTTTTAAAATTGATATGGAAATGCAAGGGACCCAGACTAGTCAAAATAATCTTGAAAAAAGGAGAGCAAGTTGAAAAGTTCACAGTTCCTGATTTCAATACTGACTGAAAAACAACAGTAATCGTAACAATGTGGTACTGGCACAGGACAGACATACAGAATAGAAGAGTCCAGAATTAAACCCTCAAATTTATGTTCTTATGTTCACTGGTTTTTGACAAGGGTGCCAAGAGTATTCATTCTTTGTTCAGTGGGGAAAAAACCAGTATCTTCAACAAATGACTCAGGGTCAACCGGATATTCTACAGCAAAAAAATGAAGATAGAGCCCTACCTCACACTATACACAAAAAGTGATTCAAAATAGATCACAGGTCTACTAAACATAACAGCTAAAACTATAAAGTGCTCAAAAAAAAAAACCAACAAAAAACCCCAGGTATAAATCTTCATGACAATGGGTTAGGCAATGGTTTCTTAGATATGACACCAAAAGCAAAAACAACAAAAGAAAGAAATAAACTGGATATCATCAGCATGAAAAACTTTTGTGTTGCAAATAAGACTACCAAGAAAGTGAAAAAACAACCCACAGAACAGGAGAAAATATTTGTAAATCATATATGTGATAAAGGGCTTGTATCTGGAATACATAAAAAACTCTCAACCAAATAATAACAAGACAAACGCAATCAGAAGATGGGCAAAGGATCTGAGCAGACATTTCTCCAAAGAAGATATACAAATGGCCAATGAGCATTGAAAAGATGCTCAACACCATTAGTCATTAGGGAAGTGAAAATCAGAAAAATGGGATACCACCTCATACTCACAGGATGGCTATAATGACAAAGATAGACAAGGGCTAGCAAGATGTAGAGAAACTGGAACCCCCCTACATTGCTGGTGGGAATGTAAATGGTAGAGACACTACCATATGACCTAGCAATTAAACTCTTAGGTATGTATCCAAGAAAATGAAAACATATGTCCATGCAAAAACTTGCTCATGAATGTTCACAGCAGCATTATTCATAATAGGCAAAAACAAACTAAATGTCCATTAACTGGTGAATGGATACGCAAAATGTGGTATATCCATACAAGAGAATATTATTCAGCAATAGAAAATGATGTACTGATATACGCTGCAACATGGATGGACCTTGAAAACATTATGCTAAGTGACAGAAGCCAGATACATATGGCCACGTATTATATGATTCCATTTCTAGGAAATGTCCAGAAAAGGCAAATCCACAGAGACAGAAAGCATATGAGTAGCTACCAGGGGCTGGAGGCACAGGAGAACGAGGAGTGACTGCTAATGGCATGGTTTTTGGATTGATGAAAATGTTATGGAATTAGACAGTGGCAGTGGCGGCATAACTTTGTGAACATACTGAAAACTACTTAATTATATACTTTAAAAGAGTGGATTTTATAACATGTGTACTTGCTAGGTCATATAGTATGAATTACATCTCAACTGTTTTTTTTTTTTCTTCCTTAAAAAAGAGCATTAAATGCTATTAACAGAAAAAACCCAATATGTCTACCTCTTAGGGATCAAGCGCTAATAATGTAGTTCTACAGCGGAACACAGGCTTTAGGGCCCAGAAAACCTGAAATGGAGTCTTGGTGCTGCCATCTGCCTGCCAATGAGAATGAAACAACCAGCCTCAAAGAGCTGCTATGCAAGAACCTGGCTGAGTAACTGGGACATAGCAGGCCCTTGATAAATGTTAGCTGCCTCCTAAAAATACAGATACTCCTGAAATTGAAAGCTCATTCTTCAACATTGAGCTTTAACATGGCTCAACACAAAATTAGGCCATTAGTGATAGTAATGTTTTTGTTCAGAAAACCAATATACTGTTGAAATAAAATGCTGATGGACTCGTTTTCAGACATTATTTCCTCAGGAAATTAGTTCCATTACACAAACTACTTTCAGTTTTGTAACTCACATTTCAGTGATATATGCAAGGTCTCTTAGGAGGATCATGTATTTTCAGGTCATGCTAGCTTTTTTCTACCATTAAGTCCCACATACAGGTCACAATGTTTTAAGTCCTTAGCATTTTATAAATTAAATATTAAATTCCCAGTAACTAGTTTATTTATATACTATGTCTCCCAATAGCAAAAAGTTAAAATTCCACAGTACATTTTTCACCCCAGTCATTCCAAAAATATCTGAGATTCCTCCCTCATTAAAGTTCTTATTGTATGAGGCTAAAAAAACAAAAACAAAACTTCTGAACACTACAACCGCAAGAAGAGCACTCCAACAAGAGTATGAATTACCAGAGAACATGCATTTTTTTTCCTGGGAGGATTTTACTGGAAACCAAGGGCCCCACCAGTAACAAGGTCAACATGTTATTCCTCACCATAATCCTAAACTCTGTGCACCAGAGTATGGGACATATTTTAAAGCGTACTGTACCTTTTCAGTAAAGAAAGGGGAAAGGAGAACCAAGATCTAAAATAAGATTGAGAAAGGAGAGCGAAGGAGCAAAGAAATGTGTGGCACTGAAGTCAAAGAGATGTGAGTGCAGATGGGGAAGGAGGGGAGCACAGGTGCTGATAAGGGTCTAAATGGAACTAGGGAATTGTGGCTGGGGAAAGGAATTGATGAGTCAGTTGGAATACTGATGAGAGGTTGTTCCATTAGAAAGAACTTTCAGTTGCTCAAAGTAACAGTTGCTATATAAGAATTTATAAATAAAATTGGGTTTCTAAAAGCATGGTACACTCATGATTAGATCTCTTATTTATCTGCCCATTCGTCAGGATCAGGGCCAATTCAAGCAAAACCCGAACAACTGCCTGTAGCCCGGCAGCAAGAGATTCATCTGGGGAAGCTTTGAAAATAAAAACAAAAACACCAACAGATTCTTGGGCGCCTGCTCCAGAACGACTGACTCAATCTTGGGGGATTAGAGACTAGGAACTTGTACTTTAAAGGGCTACCCAGAAGTTTCTGATTTGCAGCTATGTTTGGGAAATACTAACCTAAACAACTTTCTCAGGTCCATTTCCCCAAATAGTTGTAACTCTGAAGAGGTCTGAACACAAACTAGAAGATAGGATATCCTTCAGTAAGCCAGCACTCTGGGATCTTCCTTAGAATGCTCACAATTATAAAGTGTCCGGTGTAATAGAAATGCTTTAAAAAAAAGTGCCCTGGGTAATCCAGTTTGTTCTTACCCCCCTTAAGTAAGCTGTACCCAACCTAATGCTTACCTCCCTTGCCTTAGCAGCCCCTCAAACCAACTACACGATTAGGAAAATGGCCCCTTTGCAGTAATTGTTGTTTAAGGATAAGTATGAAAAACATGTGGATGACATGCTTGAATGAATTAAGGTGAACCCTTACCTTACACAGTATAGAAAAATTAACTCAAAATGGATCAAAGAGTTAAACTTAAGAGCTAAAACTATAAAACTTTTAGGGGAAAATCTTCATGACAATGGATTTGGCAATGATTTCTTGGCTATAATACTAAAAGCACAGGCAACTAAAGTAAAAATGAACTGTACTACATCAAAATGAAAAACTTCTGTGCATCAAAGGACACTTCAATAGAGTTAAAGGCAACCAATCGAATGATGGGAAAATATTGGCAAATCATAAATCTCATAAGAGATTAACATTCAGAATATATAAAGAACTCACACAACAACAAAAAACCAAACAACCCAATTAAAAAATGGACAAAAAGACTTGGATAGACATTTCTCCAAAGAATATATAAAAATGGCCAATAAGTATTGGAAAAGATGATCAACAGCACTAATCATTAGGGAAATGCAAATCAAAACTGCAATGAGATACCGCATCACACATGTTTGGATGGCTATTATGAAAACAACAATAACAAAAACAGAAGGTATCAAGTGATGGAGAGGATGTGGAAAAACTGGAACCCTTGTGCACTGCTGGAGGGGAGGTAAATGGTGCAATTGCTGTAGAAAACAGTATGGTGGTTCCTCAAAAAGGTAAACATAGAACTACCATTAGATATAGCAATTCCACTTTTGGCTATATATTCAAAAGAACTGAAAGCAGGGACTCTAACGGATACACGTAAACCCATGTTATTTATATGTGTCAATAACAGCAGCATTATTCACAAGAGCCAAGAGGTGGAAGCAACCCAGGTGTCCATCAACAGATGGATAAACAAAATATGGCACATATGTACAATGGAATATTATTCAGCCTTAAAAAGAAAGGAAATACTGCCACATACTACAACTTTTGCTAAGTGAAGTAAGCCAGTCACAAGAGGACAAATACTGTTATGATTCCACTTATAAGAGGGAGACGCAAGAGGGAGAAGATATGGGGATATATGTATAGCTGATTCACTTTGTTATACAGCAGAAACTAACACACCATTGTAAAGCAATTATACTCCAATAAAGATGTTAAAAAAAAAAAAAAAAGAGGTACCTGGAGGAGTCAACTCATAGAGACAGAAAGTAGAACGGTAGTTACTAGGGCCTGGGGGGAGCAGGAAATGGGGAGTTATTGTTTAATGGGCATATAGTTTCAGTTCTGGAAGATGAAAAGGTTCTGGAATTGAATGGTGGTAACTGTTTTGCACGTTGTCCAATGAACTGTACACCTAAACGTGGTTAAAATGGTAATGTTACATATATTTTACCACAGTTAAAAAATATATATATATAAAGAACACATGGATGAGATGCTGTGAAAACTAAATGAAGTGAGAAAAACGTCTTCCTGGAAGAAACAATTCTACTGCACCACTGGCACTGCAGTACATACTGTTTTTTCCCAGTGGTGTTGGAGAGGAGGGCACTTGGTCCCCAAATATGTAATGAGCATCTACTAAGTGAAGAGCTGGCGGGTGATGCTGGGGGGGTGCAAGGATACAGACAGCAGAGCTCCTGCCTTCCAGCAGCTTGTACTGCAGGAAAAGAAAATAAAACATGGACACAAAGATGCGAAACTCACAATGTACAGAGATAAGTGTAGACAAGAGGTAAAATCACGAGGGTTACCGTCTTTAACTATCCTGCAAATGGTATTTCTTTTTACCTGATCAGTTTATTCCAAGAAAGGTCAAGGACAGCATCGGTATGCCCATCTGCTGAGGAATTCTGTAATAATTGTTTAATTACTTTTGGTATTAAAGTACACCCCCAAATAAAATTGGTATATTAATTTGAAAGATTCTTTAAACCTTATTTTAAGTAAACTTGTCCAAATATCTAGGGAAAGAAACACCTTTTCCTCCTCTTACTTGAGAGACGTGATAAATGTTCTTTACAGGGAAGAAACTATAGTAGTTCTTAATCTAGGTGCTATAATTCTACAAATCAATCCCCACCCCACCCATCTCTCCCCCACCAAAAACCTGACAGTTTTAAAAGCTACAGGAATTAATACATGGATATTTAGAATTCAACAAACTCAAGGCTAAATATAAATATTTTAAAAGTTCAAAAATAGCATATTAGTGTGAATAGCTACTCTATAGGAAGGAAGATCATAGCCTTAAGAGTAATTTGTTTTGTGTAAGGATGAATAACGTGCCAGTGGAGGTTTTATATAATCAGAAGTCAATTTTTCTTTGGATGGGCTTTTCAAAACTAGAAACTAGAGTAACTTCATAATTACCTGTCCTATTTCACCAAAAGTGTCTAATTGAAAAAGTGCATGTTCCCATCCCCCATCCCCACAAACCTCTCTCTGTTTGTCATCAGAGTTTAAATATCTATTAGCTTGTTTACCTTCTTTCCTTTCTTTTTCTTCTTTTTTGATAGCTTACTTCCAAGTGTAAAGACTGGCTCCAAAGAGTCCACTATATCAAGGTCCCACACTTCAATAACGGGGGTCATGTTTCCCACAGCAATGTAATTTCCTACAGGAGGAAACGATATACTTATGATTTAAAATACAACTCCTAATGAAATACATTACACTTCCGATTAACTGAGTCGTGGCTTAGAGCAGTTTCTCTCAAACTTTCATATGTGTGTACACCACCTGAATGCTGTTAAAATGCAGATTCAGTTTCAGGAGGTCTTGGGTGGGGCCCCACAACTGCATTTCTAACTGGCTCCCAGGTGATGGCAATGCTGTGCTGCCGGTCCTCAGACCACAATTTGAGTAACAAGGGCTCAGTCTCCCTGTCCCAGGGTCCTCACTTATGTAATGAGAAAACCCTTCCTACCTTTGTAGACTGTTGTGACGATGAGGATTTGATTAGATCATGAATGTGAACAAGCTTTGCAAACAAGATGTAAGGTATGAGTATTAACAGTTTTTATCCTTGTTAAGAAGTATGCAGGGGCAACTAGTACTGTGCAGCTATGGCCAAAGGGACTAACACGAGAGCCCAATTCTTTCTTCATTTTGGTTTACCTTGATGTTTTCTGAAAAGGGTCATGCACTAAACTCTAGCTGGTAACATCAGACACACCGTGCCAGTTTACAGGTTTGGGTTCGCAGGAGACCTTCACACAGTTCTGCAGACCCAAAGCTTCCAGGCCCTGTCTTTCTGCCTACAGTGGAGCAGCAACCTCCTTAGCCTGTCCAAAGTCTGGAGACACACAGACCCAAAACAATCAAGTGATTGTGTTTGGAGAGCTATATAACTTCATAAAACATCAATAATTATGAAAACATTCATACAAAATAGGTAACTTATGTGGCTAGGAAAAACACATAGGAGTAGAACCATTGAGCAATCTCAAGTTTTCTAATTACCAGTTGAATCATCTGGGCTAGGATCAAAATTCAGCCATTCCACACTCAAAGGGTATGCAGACAACAGGATATCATGGTGGACATAAAAAGAATCTTCTTCTTGATTATAAACTGAGAAGATTGGGAAAAGAGACTTTATTACATCAGAATAAGAAATCATATCCCACTCAAAAGAAAAGATTCTCCCTTTTAAACCTATGGGAGACACTTGCTTAAAGTGAGACATATTTTATGACATTAAAGACATTCCAAAGTATTTACTGCTAGGCAAAAATTTTTCATGTCTAATATATTCCCAGCACCTGGTGTGCCCCAAAGGGGAGCAGGAACACTGACAGAGAATTGATTCTGCCTGAATACTCCATCTGCATGTTCCCCAGCTAAAATGGTCCTACCTTCTGGTTCACCAATTACAGAAAACAAACGAGGTTTCCATAAGAAATACTTCATTATTATTTTATCTTTTAAAGGTCTATCTGGCCATAAGTAAAGAAGAACAAATCAGCACTGGAGAGAAATAACTCATATTTAGAAGTCTAAATGCCTGTCAAAAATTGCTTCTTTAATATTTATTGTTAAAATCAATAAGAAGTCTTTTAAAAATTATATAATGAAACACTGACAAAAATAGAACCCAAGTAGTCAAAAATTTCCCCCAATATGTTTTTTACTAGAAAGAAGCAATGTTAAGATAAGCGAAGGATTTTTAAAAAATTCTTCAGACCACTGCATCTGGGACAGATCTTGGGATCAGCAGATTCCATGTAATGCTCTATCACATCACTTTATGATAAGAATGTGTTCAAAATGATTAGGCTGTGGCCCTGCAAGAACCTCAACTATGGTCAATGTACTCAGCTTACATTTTAAATAAAAATGATGATGACGCCTTAAAATAATCTTCTTTTAACCATGTCAGATTATTATTCAGATTTGATTTAGAGTGCAATTTTGAAATTATTCTTGAACAGAGATACACTAGGTAATCTGGAGATTCACACCAAATCCAAATAAAATATATCGTTAATGACCTAACCTAGAACAACGCAGGAATACAACTGCTTTACTTCAACTTCTCAGCTCCTGTCTAATGCTCACGAGATTCAAAGGAATGACTACAGTAAATTCTCAAATAAGAATGCATAAAAATCAACGATGACAAACCGTAATAGTTGTAATTTTTTGAAATTAGAATTGGTCTTTTAAAAATTCCATCAACATGGTTTACATTTGAAATATGTAAATAAATAGTTCAAAGATAATTAGGAGAATAACTTCATACTGACGTACTTGCTATTTAAAGCTTTTTTGACTTTATAAATAGATCACAATGGGCCATGGAATAAAAATGGCCTGACTGACAGGCTTCCTGCAGGCAGTCTTAAAGACTGTGAAGGAATCCAAGCTAAAAAATGGAGTAAGAGTAAAACATTAAACCCAAGGGTTTTAATTTTCAAACTGTGTAACTGTGTTTCCTATAAGAAAAGGCATTAGCCTATTAATCTCTTTAAAGCTTCAAAATTTTAAGACAGATGAATAGCAGAGTGTTGGGGAAGGAGAGTATCTGGGCACGAATGCACCTGTCCGAGGACGTGTGCACAGAGGAAGGGGCAAAAAAAAGGGAAAATATGGAGGCAGAATATTCCAGACATCTTAAAGGTCTATTTTAAGAAAATAGTCATTAATGTTTGTTGAATTAATAAATATCAACATTAAGAAATATCTGATTTAAGAATTCCAATAAAAAAGAAAAACTCAAATCATTGCCTACTTCCGATTCAAAGTACAGCTGACCCTTGAACAATGCAGAAGTTAGGGACGCTGACCCTCTGCACAGTAGAAAAGCCCTGTATAACTTACAGTTCACCCTCTGTATCCCAACCAAACTCGCATCGTGTAGTACTGTAGTATTTACTATTAACAAAAGTCTGCATATAAGTGGATCTATGCAGTTCAACCCCGTGTTGTTCAAGGTTCAACTGTATTCACCTCTGGCTTTAGTGCAAACATTCTCTGCACTGAGAAAGGTGACCAAAATGTTTTGGTCTCTGAAGAAAAATGTGGGCCTTTACGCTGAATTTTTATGAAAAGAATAAAATGTTTTGCAAAAGGGGATCTATTTGAAATGACTCTGAAAAAAAGCAGGATAAATTATATTGAGTAACCTTTGCCACATAAAGAAAAAGCAGCCAGAAAGCAAACTGGAGTAAAGAGCCAGGGTAAAAAGTTACCTCAGGGTAATGAGATTATTATTTTTTCTTGCATTTTAAAATAGTTTTACTTCCAGGTTTTCTCCACTGAGGGGAAAAAGTTAAAAACTGGCAAAAATGTTTAAACAAAAGATTAAAAAAACCCAGTTAGAACCTTCCAGGTGACCTATTTCCATAAGTAAAGTCAAGTACCAAACTAACACATCGGACTACACATGCCCAGGCACAATAACCAGGAAGTCTGATTTAACTAGGTAACCAACTTAAATGAAATACAGAAGGATCTGGTGCTTAGAAATCCATAATAGTTACTATGATGGTTATTTTAGTATCACTTAAGTAGAAAACTTTTTAGTAAGGGATGTATCCCACTTACCATGTACCTCTAAATTGCACTGGTCCTGTTCAGCTCTGCCGCAAACTATGAGATTGTCATTGGGCTTAATCAAGAAATCTTCATGTTCGTACTGCTCCTAAGTGGAGAGAGAAAAAGTCATTGACTAGAATCACATATTTGGGAAGGTTTTTCAAACACTTAAGGAGCATAGTTAGAAAAGCCATATAGATATTTACCGTATCTTTCAGAGTAACATAAGGATCTTGATCATTACTCCCATAGACTGTAAGACCCAAAAGAGATTCACCAAGAGTTTCAGTATCTGTAAGAATTCATAAAACAAAATGAATAAGACAGTCATTTTGACAAAAGCATTTTTCCTAAGGCACCCCATCTTTAGACTTAGATCCAACCATCTATTTCATAACTGACACTGGATCATCCACAATTGGGAAGGGAAATAGTGGATGATAATAAATAGGAGTTTAAAAGCCATTTATATTTGGCGCTGGAATGCACATCTGATAGTCTTGGAATATACAATCTTCCATTAAAAGAATCAAATCAAACCAAGAAACTCCCTTTTAGAAAATATTAGAACTCTACTCAGATCCTCTAGTTTGCTCCTTGTAATCATTATTCAAAAGTGCTACAGAGAGGTGGCCTCACAGACCTGGAAATAAATAGGTCCCTAAAACACTGGTATCAACACAATAAATTAAGGGTTGCCTGGTCAAATAAAATTGAAAAATGATGAGTCTCATAAAGTTAAATGGGTTTCTTTATTGCAAGATGTCTCATAACCACTGATATGCTAACTTGCCTAATGAATCTGAAAGGGGGGATACTACACGCCCTTTTCACCAAACTTACCTCAAAATGGCATTCTTTTATGGCATGTCCGCAAAGGTGACATAGAGTAGACCCCGAGTAACATAAAACTCAGGAGAAGGAAGATACTCTTAATTTTCAGGGGAAGCTACTTTAAGGAGGCAGGGCTAATACGTCTTAAACATCTGACAGGCAACAGAGATGGGAATTTCTACTGGATGAGAAAGACAGACTCAATACTCTACAGGGTGTAGAGAGTATTAGGGAGCAGTGTCTGAATGGCTTTTTTCCAGGCTGGTTAGCTCTTCTTTCTCTGTATTCCCATGGCACTCTGTCCTAGTAGGATGGAAGCCAACCCAGAGGGGGCCACAACCGAGTCCAATGGAAAAAAACCATCCCCTGCATCTAGTGAAGTACACTGAAAAGCATGAAGGCTTTAGAGCCAGAGAATGTTCAAACCTCAGCTCCATTAATCACCAGCTGCATGATACTGGCAAAGTTATTTCATCTCTGTAAGCCTGTTTTCTCTTCTGTAAAATGGAGGTAATCATTCCTCTCTCATTGCAGGTAAAGAAAAATGAATTACAGATTATCATAACCACTACTTGCAATAAAACATACAATACTAACATTTTTTTTGTTTTTTAGATCTTAGAGGGTTGAACTGATTTTTTAAATCAGTTTAGGAAACATGCTGTCTTCCTTGAGCCCGATTATTTGACTGACATAAGGGACAACAGATTCTCAGAGTAAAGCTTTGGTGGAACACTAGAAGCATGAGCTAACGCATTGAGTTTGTGATTAAAAACCAGCAGAAGTGGGTGAATTCTAACCTGGGTCACCTTCCTCATCATATCTATCTAAGGCGTACTCCGCCAGCTCATCATCATCCAGCGTCCTGTCATCCTCTGGGTCGCCATCCTCCAGGGGCTCCCGAGGTCGGGCCTGGGTACGGGCACTCTGCATGCCATCTTCTGAAGGATCGCCTGTCTCCTCTTCATCACTGCCACCTTCTTCTCTATGCCAATGAAAAAATAAAAAGTAAAAAGATCACCGAAAAGGCACCGTTCAATAACAAGGCCGCCTTGTCGCCATCATTTAAGATTTACATTTCATCTGGACTTTACTACAGGCGTCAACATCCCAAAACTTACTGTAATTTTTCCTTTGCTTCAGCAATGAGACGTTTCACTTCTTCTTTACTAAGCTCTACCTATAAAAGACCAAACATTTCATTATGATATATTTAAGGAAATCATTATAAGCCTTTGAATTAAAAATAAGTTTACAAACTAATATAAAACATAGCTTCAAAAGACATCAAAATTCAAATGGAGTTTTCACAGGTCCTTACAAATTAAGATCCTTCTCACCTAAAACTGTTAAAAAAATCATGTTCGGTCTACCTCTCCAGTCTTTTTCAAAGAAGACGGACTTGTATAAACTGGCTTCTATGAAACCCCATCTCATTTCCAATTACCCCAACTCCTTGGCCGCTTCTCCCCATTTTTCCTGTGGATATTCCTAAACAAACCACCCTTGCCTTGGTCCTCTGCTCTTTCCCCTGGTATCCCTGCCAAGTATTCACTCATTACGCTGTCACTTCCTTGCAAATCTCATTCATTCTCAAGACTAAAACCACCATCTCTGAACAGATTACCCCAAACTTTCCCTTCTCTAGCCCTGTATACTGTAGTTCCATTTTTCCAATTGCCTATAAGACTCTCCACTTGGACATCCTGTTCAAAACTGAAGTCATTCTCTTTACTTAAAAACTGGCATTCCCTCACCTAATCAATGCTTCATTCAGTACCTTTTAAAAACGCCCCTATCACTGCTAAACTGTAAGCTCCTTGTCACTGTGTGTTCTGCCCATGGTAGGGATACCTGATGATAGATGATGAATCAAACAATCACGCAGTTTGTACTAAAAGGCCTTTAATAATATGGAAATCCTCTTGGGTGATGACATTCTACTGTTAGCTCCAGAAACTAAAGTTCTTAAGTTTAATCAAAAGATACTTATTTTTCTAATTTCTCTTATTGATTTGAGTTTTCCTTTCTGGGACTTTGTAGAATAAATTCAATCTCTTCTTCCTATAAACTCTTCAAGCAATGGTTCCAAATTTGTCTGCACATTAGAATCACATGGGGGAATCTTTTAACAATTTCAGGCTCTACTCCAGGCTAATTAAATCACAACACTTGGGAGATGCTATTTTTTTAAGCTCCCCAAGTGGTTCCAATGTGTAGACACGTTTGGAAATCACTGTCTTCAAGTATTTGAAAGGCTGTATGTTCCTTTTAAACAAGAACTCTTACCTCCTTCAATAACTTTTAATATGAGATGGTTTCCTGTTCCTATTCTACATATGCCGCACTGAATGCCTACTGTGAGCCAAACACTGGAGAAACTGGTGAATAAAACAGTCTGTGCCCTGGTGAAATTGGCTCAATAACATTGAAACAAACACTCCCCCGCCTCTGCTTCTTTCATAGCATTTATTCCCACTGACATAGTATTATATATGCACGTATCAACTCCATAAAGGCAGGGACTTTTCCTGTTTTGTTCATGCCTATCCCAGGACCCTGAACAATGCCTAGTACAGAGAAAGCGCTTCGTAAGTATCTGTTGAATAACTTAAGTAATCTTCTCCTCTACTACAGGCTCAGTCTCTCACTCCTGTAGGCTTTCCCTTCATGACGTGTCGCGTTTACCTCGCATCCCCACTGCCACATCAACATCTCACTTGGACTACTGCGAGAAATTCCTAATTCAACTCCCAGCCTCACGACACCGTAGTCTCCACACCAGCTTTTCTACACCACAGCTTTCATCCAGTTTATTCCTCTAAACGCCGAGCGGAGGAGTGGAAAGTGGAGTTTCACATATGTGCCCCCTCTTCCCGTTATGCCTGGAAACGCACTGGGATGGTGGGAGACGACGTGGTGTCGTCAGGAAGGCTCTGGGGGAGCCCCCCTTCCGAGCAACAGCCCGCCCCCTTCCAGCCCGTCCACTTGTGTGCGAATTGGGGGTGGGGCTGGGCTTGGGGGAAGGACCGTGAGGAGGCGGGGCCCCCGATCCCAGGCCCAGGAGTCCCAGACCCTCGGAGCCGCGGCCGTAGTCACGACAAACAGGCCACAGCCGGCCTCACCCCGTCAGTCCCACCAGCCGCGCCAGGGCCGCGCGTTCCGGGTCCAGGTCCCCAGGTGGGGCTGACTCAGGATGCTGCAAAGAGGCCGCTCCCCCTACCTCGGAGCGACCAGGCCTCACCTTGTCTGGCGTCTCTTTGGCCACGCCGCAGCGGACCCAGGCCACGCACGTCACCTGGCGGCTGCGGTTCATCGTCCTCGGCGCAGCAACGCCTCAAGCTAAAGACTTGGCCCCAGCGGGTCTCGAAGTCCCGCCGCGCTCCGTTCCCCACGCTCCCCGACCGGTTCCAGGAGGCGCCTTGGCAGAGCGCAGGCGTGGGGCGCTGGTTCCTGTGGCGTCGGCGCCCGCTTCTGACGTCATTCGAAGGCGCCTAAACGGGAAAGGGGTGGAGAAAGGGTTAGAAGGTGAAGCAGCTGGGCGAGGAATCCACGTGGGCTGGACTGTGCTGTGTGGGATGATGTGAATGGGCTCTACAGGACACCTGTGACGGTGTCTGCAGGCTTCGTGGAAGCAATGACTAAATAAGTGAAAATGGAACTGTAGGGGTCAGAGGCAAATTTCCACCGACCTTTATTTTGCCTCCATAGACTAAAAGCTGACAAATGGTAGAGGTTTTAGGTTTATTTTTTAAGCTTTCTCCAAAATGAATTTATCTTTTTTTCTTTTCTGGCCGAGCCGCGCGGTTTGCGGGATCTTAGTTCCCCAACCGAGGATCGAACCCGCTCTGGCAATGAAAGCGCTGAGTCCTAACCATAGGACCACTAGGAAATTCCCCCGAAATGAATTTATCATTTCAAGGAGATACTTCCGCCCTTTATGTTTCATTACGTTCTTGGATGTTACTTATATACTGAGTATACAGTAGCGGTTGTAGCAGTAGCAAACACAAAGTGCTTGATAGCGTTTTAAGTGCCTTATATTAACTTGGTTACTTCTTAACCCTGTGTGGGAGGTCTTACTCCCATTTTACATATGGGGAAACATTATCTTTCCCAAGGTCACACAGCTATTAAGTAGCTAGGATATGAACCCAGGCAGTGTGACTCTACATGCTGGCTATAATCTGTGTCAGGCTTCTCAGCTAAGGTCAGAGTCACCTACTAGAAAATGTCAGTGGCTGGAGACTTTAGAATGGAAAGTCTTAGCATTGCATAAAGGTCTAGGTTTAGATCTTTTTCTTGGCTGTGTGACCCTTCCAGGTCATTTGCCCTCTCTGAGCTTCCATCTCTCTCTCCTACCTCTGAGACAGGCAAGCAAGAACAGGAGGGTGGCTGCTATGGAGAGAGAGTGGTGGCAAAGGTGAACCCACAGCGTGTGGTTTGCCCCAGATGCATTGTCCAAGTGGGCTGCCCATGTGTGGGGTCAATTTGTGGGCACTTTCGCAACACATTTTTCTTACATACAGTGTTTTGCTTGGCTCTTGCAACAATACTGGTGAAGCATGATCAAGCCTTACCTCCATTTTAAAGGTGAGGAAGTTCAGGGATGAAAAGCCTTACTACTGTGAGATCACACACAGTTAGGGACTGCCAGAACTACAAGTAGACAGCGGCAACTCTGTACACTCAGACGGATGCCCTTGGCACTTGCCCAGCCTGAGAAGGGATCCTCTCAGGTGTGAACTGCTAATCCTTAGGGTTGCAGGCTGTGTTCAGCTCTTCCAGGGCTCTGTTCCTCTAAACTGATTCCTCTGTAGCTTCTTTGCTTTCGGCCCATTTTGAAAGGTGCTATGACGGGTTCTATTTTTCAGAAGCGGCTGCAACAATATCTTTCCTTCAGACATGTTCTTCCACAGTGTGCTCTTGATGCTGTCCCATCAAAACATGGAGTGTAATTCTATCCACCCCCCAACCTCGAGTCTGGATAGGCTTATGACTGTTTTGACCAATATAGAATATGACAGACATTCCAAGGTTAGGTCATAAATGGGATGCAGGTTTTGCCTTTTTTTTCCCCCCTGAAATACTCATGTTCGGTACTCTGAGCTGCCATATAAAAAGTTTGACTACCCTGAGGCCACTATATTGTGAGGAAGCCAAACCACGTGGAGAGGCCACATGTGGGTGCTCCAGTAGACAGTCCTAGTTTTTGAGTCAACCCAGACACGTTAACGAAAGAGCCTTCAGATGATTCCAGCAACCAGACACTAAATCCCTCACCCCCAGCCTTTGAGTTTTTCCACCTGAGGCCCAGACACTGTGGGGCAGAGATGAATCCTCTCCACTGTGCCCTGCCCCCAATTTTGACCCCCCCAAATCTGTGAGCATAGTTAAATGGTTGTTTCAAACCATTACGTTTTTTTTATCCTTCCATAATTCTTTATTGTGGTAAAATATACATAATATAATCTAATGATTAGATTTACCATTTTAATCATTTTTAAGTGTATAAGTCAGTGGCATTAAGTACCAAACCACTAAGTTTTGAGGTAATTTTGTTTTATTTTGAGGTCATTTTAAAATGCAGCAATAATACCTGGAACAGGCAAGAACCTGGGCTATATTTAGAACAGAGCACATGAGCTGATATATTAGTAAAGGCTGATTTATTAACACCTGGCTGGGCTTAGTCAGGTGTGCACACCTGGTACGCAGGAGTGGGATCATATTTGAGTATTTGCCTCTAGATCTGTTTTCTCTGGGGGCTGCCTTCTTAAGAGCCAGCTGCTGCCGCATGATGGTGCCTGGTGCAGAGTGGGTACTTGATAAATATTTGTTAAAATGGATGAATAAATTAAATAATAGAAGGTGCAGCGGGGCTCTGGCTACTTTGGGCTACTAAACTTACACTCTTTTACTGGGCTTAGATCTGACATTCTGCCACTTCAACCCAAGCTGTGAATTCCCTTTAGAATTGAAAATCCAACTGCAGTTGGCATCATTAGTTCCTTATAACAAGAACAGAAAGAGATTGAGCTTAAGTAGTTCCATTTCTAAACCTGATTCTTAGGCACACTGATGAGCATATATAACTCAGAAAAGTCTCTTTGCCAGAGGCCAGAAAAAATGTACTTGGTAGCATGTTGGCTATTCTTATAGCTTAAGGTCCCAGAGGATTGGACCCAGGCCCATGCAAGGCTCTCACTACACCCTCTAGCTCAGTGCTGGGTATAATTAGGCTCCTAAACATGATTTCAGATCGGCCCTGAGCCAGGGAAGGGAGTGAAGTGTGTGGTACTCCCTCCCCCATTACACTAGGCTCTATTTCTTGCCCCTCCTATAGCTAATCCTGCAATATTAGCTGATAAGGAGTGGAAGGAATAATGACAGCTACCAGTTACTAAGTGCTAGAGACTTCTACCGCAAACAGATTTTACAGTGACACAATCACATTTATTTTTCTAGAACTGAACTTTTTTTCCATTTTCATGAAAATAGGAACCATGAGGGTTTTGTTAGTACAGCAGAGCCAACACCTAGCATGGTGCCTGGCACAATAAATACTGTAAGTATTTGTTGAATAAATTAATGATATCAGAGTTCTAAACTGAAGTCCAGAGACATCGGGCAACTTGCCTAGTGTCACACAGTAAATGGCAACATACCGTGCTAACTTTTAGCACAGAATCCTTTCCTCTATGCCTCAAGTTTTCCGGTAGATGCATTCATTCATTCATTCATTCATTCATTTGCCTATCAGGACTCTTTTGGATGCAAGTGACAGATAACCCAATTCTAATTGCCTTAGGCAAGAAATGGAATTTATGTGCTCGGGTGACTCAAGAATGCAATGACATAAATGGCTTCAGACTCAGCTGGATCCAGGGGCTTAACCCATGGCATCAGGATTTGACCTCTCTCCCATCTTCTGTCTCCATCTTCCAATGCCTTGGCTAATTTCAGGCCTTCAGCAGCTTCCAGCTGGCAGTATCCTTACTACTTGCAGTCCTAGCAGAAAAGCACTTGCCTTTATCCCTGCCTCTCTCTGCCTTATTTGTCTCTTTGGTTCTGGAATGGTCACTTGCCCATTCTTGAAGCAGTCACTGTGGTCAGGAGAAGGTGATGTTTTGCTTGGCTGGGGCTGAGCATGTGTCCAGCTCTGGAGCCAGGGAAGGAGTCAGCTGTCACATGGCGCACGTGAGAGGGAGTGGGGAAAGGAGAGTTCTTTAGAAGAGAATTGGGACGCTGCTCTCATCAGTGGGCTGGCAGGAAGAACCGATGCTCAGGACATTCATCAAATGTTTTCTCTGCCATCTTTGTGCAGAGCTCTGTTTGAGAGACAGGGAGCTACACAGATGAATATGCCATAGTCCTTCTCCTGAGAGGAGTTTATACTCTAACGGAGGACCAGAGGTGTAAAGTCAAGGGAAAACTAAGATGTGCAAGCACATGTGGTTGCAGCAACCTGATGGCTGACTCACTCACCCTGTTCCCCGTCCAGATGCTAAGTGACAGCTGAGGTTTCTGACCCCTTAGCTTCCACCAGAAACTCTGCATTTCCCCAAACCCTTCCTCCTTTATGCCACCACCATCTCCACCTCTTAGAAAAAAAAAAACCTTTCCCCAGGTTCAAGGAGTAGTTCTGGGTAACACTTCAGTATTTGTCTTAAATTGAAACTTCAATACCATAAGGTTTCTAACTCCAGTTCTACCTTGGTTTTCTGCTCCAATTTCTCTCCAGGTGACCAGCTGTGTGGTATCAGGGTCCCAGTCCCAGACATGAGGCTGGAGCAGAATGAACAAGGAGGAGACAGGTGGAGAGGTGGTGGGCAGCCAGATGGTGACAATCTTGCAGTTCATGGTGAGGGACGCTGGAGGCTGTGAGTAGGCGGCATAGGAGAGACAAAGGGCACATCTAACTTATGTTTTCATGCCATTTGATGTCCTGTGTGTAGAATGTGTGATGGGGGGGAGCTGAGTGAATGTGGGGAGAACCATTAGGACCATTACTGTATGGCTAATCTAAGGGGAGATGATGCCACACGGACTAGAGCATGGCTGACTGTGGGATGGAGGGAAGTGGGGCAAGTCCCCATCTCCTGATGGGAGGGTCTGTAAAGAATTGGTGGCTGTATTTAATTTACCACAGATTAGAAGACTGAGGCCCAGAAAAAGGATAAGACTGATCCAAGACCACACACCACATATGGGTCAAGATGGGGGGTCAGAGCCTGAGTCTTCCAACTTCAGTCTTATGTGGCTCCCTCCACACCCACACAGCCCCTTCTGGAAGAGAAGGCAGAAATGTGTGCCCGGGGAAGAGCGAAGCTTCACCAAAGCCCCAGATGAAAGAAATCAGTCACATCCCTGCCATCTCAAGCCCCACCTAGTGGCATTAACAGAGATTTCTGAGGAGATAGAACTTTATTTCCACTTTCATGAGAACAGGGATTGGGAAATGGATCCAGTTGTTCACAAGAAGCAAAGAAAGGATGGGGGGGCAAAGGTTTTGATCTCCCCACTTCAGGGTGCCAACAGAGAAATGACTTGACTTTAAAGGGTCCAGGAGACCTTTAAAGTCAAGTCAAGTTCTGGGCTCCTCTGGCCAGCTTTTGGCAAGCATCAGTCATCACACGGGTCAAGCTGAACGCACGTGTTTTTCTTGTCCACCAGACTGTGCCTGTTCCCTCTTAGGATTCCCAGAGCTTGGTGGAGAATACATGCCAAATGAATATTTGAATAAGAAATGGAAGAATGATATCTCTGGACCTCTGTTAAGGATGGAGTGAGTAGAATGATGTAGTTGTTGCCTGGCTATGAGACCTTCCAGAAGCAGAGTCGTCAGATCCTTACAGGGTTTGTAAGTACAGTGTTCACTGCTGTATCACCATGCTTAGCACAGAGTAGGTGCTCGGTAAATATTTATCGAATGAATGGATGAGTGAGTGAATGAGGGAGCCTCCTCGATCCCTCACTTACGGGCCAAATTCATGCTGTCCTCTGGAAACAGTTTGAGAACCCCCTGAATGTATCAGTAGAAGTGTGGCTCCACCTAGTGGATACTTGAGGATTGTGCCTGGAGCTTGAACATTTTGCCCCCACTTGTTCCTGAACTGTAGCTTCTCTAATTACTTGTCCCGACTTCACCCAGTTTGGCATGGACCACCATGTATGGCAGTCTAGCCCTGCAGGTGAGCAGAGCCTATATGCAGCCCTGAAATGAGCAATTTGAGAAAGATGCTGTTAGGGGATGGAGGGGACCAGCTATATGAAATGGCTTAGAGCGGCTGAAGTTGTGCCCAGAACCCTGGACCAGGTGTCCAGAGGACTGTCACTAGTTTGCTGTGTGGCCTTGGGCAACTGACTTGCTCTCTCTGAGCTTCAGTTTTATCATCACACAGCTGTGTACCCCTTGTACCTCTGTGCTAATCTTCAGATCCCGGCACAGCCTCACTGGACATGTGGGGCCCACCTTGCCCATGTTACAGCAGAGGAAATCTGCTTTAGATTAAGTGAGGAGCCCAAGGCCTCACAGCTAACAAGGGTGAGAATCAGGATTTGAATTCAGATCTGTCTGACTCCAGTGCCTATGCTGCTGGCATTACACTGATGCTTTCTAAAGCCATTCCATGGTTCTGCACATCTTCTTGAACCTGTGTCTCTCCTTTTCAGAGGCTGTATATCAAAAGAGTTAAGGGTGTGGCCCCTGGAGCCAACCTCCCTCAGTTTGAATCCTAATTTTACTTACATACCTGATTCTATGAACATACCTACTTGTAAAGTATGTGACCTTTGGCAAATCACTTGATTTCACTCCATTTCAGTTTTCCCATCTGTAAAATAGGATTGACAACAACGAAGGATATTTATTTATTACTTAGTTAACTCAGAATACTACCCAGGATACCCAGTATTTATATGTTTTAACTATAAATATATAGTTAGCCATATACATATATACATATGTAAGTCTTTATATGTTTTAACTATTATTTTAGGCCTTTGAACTTTTGCTGCTCCTAATGACATAGCTTCAAAGAGCTGTAAATTTAGATCTTTAATATTTTTCCAAGTAAAGTATATTTATAGCTACAGAGACACACTAAGACTGAAGAGAAGAAAACTTTCACTGTGCACCTATTAGGTCGTATCCCATTACGGGACAACCTTGTCTGTAGGGTACTATGAAATAATATATGAATTTTATAGATGTTTTAATAGCACAAGTATATTGCATTCTATTATTCCAGGGTAGAAATATTAATTCCTTATATGCAAATATTTAAAATTAATTGATATTTTTGTCATCTTGTTTTTGCCTTTCTTCATTTTTATACCTGGAGCTTCTAAAATGGACATGACCTGGGTTTCTCTTGACCTCCCAGAGGCCCCGATCTATGCCAAGGTACCAGCGTTGGAAGAAGCTAAACCCCAGAAATCCCTTTGGAGACTAAAATATAAATGAGGGGGCTCTGCCCTCCAAGGAGGCCGTGTGGTGACACAGCTGAGTGGCCAGGACCTGGCCCTGGGGTGTGAAGCAACCTGGGCTCACCCCTTGAGTCTGTTCATGCTGACTTGCCTGTGATCCAAGAAACTACGGGGAGGAAGTTCTGACCCACATTCCTTCAATACCACCGTGCTGAGCGGTGAATGGAGACGCAAACCCACCTCCCCAGAACAAAGCTTCTCAACCTCATCGCTACTGACCCTCGGGGCCGGATAATTCCGCAGTGGAGCCTGTCTTGTGCATTGCAGAATGTTTAGCAGCCTCCCGGCTCTGCCACTAGATGTCAGCAGCACCCTCTCTCTCGTGACACCAAAAATGTCTCCAGACCTTGGCAAATGCCCCGGGGGTAACCTCACAGCCCCCTCCCCTCGTTGAGAACCACCAGCATAGAGTAAATGGAGGGAGTCACAAGGCAGGCAGTTTGCTAAACCAGCGCTCCCCAACCTTTCTGGCACCAGGGACCGGTTTCATGGAAGACAATTTTTCCACGGACGGGGCGGGGGCGGGCGGCGATGGTTCAGGCGGTAATGTGAGCGATGGGGAGCGATGGGCAGCGGCAGATGAAGCTTTGCTCGCTTGCCCGCCCGCTCACCTCCTGCTGTGTGGCCCGGTTCCTAACAGGCTGAGGGCTGATACCGGACCGCGGCCCCGGGAGCTGGGGACCCCTGTGCTAAACCAAGTCCCAGTCACGTGGTTAGTGCCTCTGGTCAGATATTTTTGGAAAAGTCCATGATGATGGTTTGTGTACAGAGGTAGTTGGGCTGGGGGAGGTTGGCTGTGGCTTATCTGGATAATTAATCAGTACTCCTTCTCTACGCTGCATTGTAGGCAGGGCCTTGATCTCCTTTGGGTGAAAAGAATTGCTTTTACAAAACAATTTTGCAAAAAGCAAAAAGATCATGTTTCATTAACATGTATGTAGAGACATAATCTAAAGGCTGAAATTCTAGGAGTTTAGGGCATTCTGTAAACATCATAGTTTCTTGTTTTAACTTTTATGCTCTCAAAGGACATTTCTAAGGAAGGTGTTTCAGATTGTCAGCCCCACCCCCTCCTGCCCATGTACCATTGAAACATCCTCTTTCAAGCCATCACACTTCCCTCCCTTCAATTCCCTTCTCTGCTCCTGCCCCTTGAGTGGCTTGTCTGTCCCACGTGGAACACAAGCTGCTTTTGGCAAATCTCAAGCATGCATATGTGGTTTTATAAAACCCCCTTAGCTTTCTGTGTCATCTCTCCCCAGAATGGAGTGATTTATACCTAATGCTTGGTAATTCCTAAAGTTGTCAGCAGAAACAGGTGGCTGGAAAGGATGATTGCATATATATATGGTGTTCCAAAGCTTTCTTCACAATGTGCCCCTGGTGAGAGACAGCAGGAAAGAAGTCACTCAGCAGGGAAGGTAATTTACCAGACATTCCGCAGCGGACTTGAAAAACATCTCACACCTCTAGTCAGGGGAGAAGTGACTGGCAGTAAAAGGATGCACAAATGACTATCAGAAAACATCTCTGAGGGACTTCCCTGGTGGCGCAGTGGTTAAGAATCCACCTGCCAATGCAGAGGACATGGGTTCGATTCCCAGCCAGGGAAGATCCCACAAGCAGCGGAGCAACTAAGCCCATGTGCCACAACTACTGAACCTGCACTCTAGAACCCGCGAGCCACAACTACTGAGCCCACATGCCACAACTACTGAAGCCCACGTGCCCAGAGCCCGTGCTCCGCAACAAGAGAAGCCACTGCAATGAGAAGCCCGTGCACCGCAACGAAGAGTAGCCCCCGCTCGCTGCAACTAGAGAAAGCCAACGTGCAGCAACAAAGACTCAATGCAGCCAAAATAAATAAATAAAAAAAGAAAGAAAACGTCTCTGAGAACACAGAGGTCTTAAAATGACTTATTACAGGACTTCCCTGGTGGCGCAGTGGTTGAAAATCTGCCTGCCAATGCAGGGGACACGGGTTCGAGCCCCGGTCCGGGAAGATCCTACATGCCGCGGAGCAACTAAGCCCGTGCACAACAACTACTGAGCTTGCACTCTATAGCCCGCGAGCCACAACTACTGCGCCCACACGCCACAACTACTGAAGCCCGCACGCCCAGAGCCTGTGCTCCGCAACGAAGCGTAGCCCCCGCTCGCAGCAATTAGAGAAAAGCCTGTGCTCAGCAACAAAGACCCAACGCAGCCAAAAATAAATAAATGAATAAATTTATTTTTAAAAAAGACTTATTACAGCTGAACAAATAAAACATTAAAAAAAAATTCAAAATATTTAGTTATTTGGCTGCTTTGGGTCTTTTTTTGGGGGGGTGTTTGTTTTAATTTTTTTTTTTTTCATTTTTACCTGCGTTGGGTCTTCGTTGCTGCACGCGGGCTTTCTCTAGTTGTGGCGAGCGAGGGCTACTCTTCGTTGCGGTGCATGGGCTTCTCATTGCGGTGGCTTCTCTTGTTGTGGAGCATGGGCTCTAGGTGCGTGGGCTTCAGTAGTGTGGCACGTGGGCTCAGTAGTTGTGGCACACGGGCTGTAGAGTGCAGGCTCAGTAGTTGTGGCGCATGGGCTTAGTTGCTCTGCAGCATGTGGGATCTTCCTGGACCATGGCTCGAACCCGTGTCCCCTGCATTGGCAGGAGGATTCTTAACCACTGCACCACCAGGGAAGGCCTGCTCTGGGTCTTAATTGCCGCATTCGGGATCTTTGTTGTGGCATGTGGGATCTTTAGTTGTGGCATGCGGAATCTTTAGTTGCAGCATGAATGTGGGATCTAGTTCCCCAACCAGGGGTCGAACCTGGGCCCCCTGCATTGGGAGCGCAGAGTCTTCCCCACTGGACAACCAGGGAAGTCCCATGAACAAATGAAACATTTTAAAGGTCTTCTCCCACATCCCACCCTGGTCGGCTCCCCAAGTTCTGACCATTTGTAGATGGTCTTTTCGGGTGTGTTTTGGGGTATCCTTTGCGAGGTGCCTGATGCAGTCACAGCAGCTTGGGAGATGCCGAGCAGCATCTCAGACCCCAGTGTGCTCAGCAGTCACCTGGGCCTCCAGTTAAAATGCAGAGTCCAGGGCCGTAGGTCTGGGGTCGGGGGGTGGGAGTCTACATTTCCCACAAAATTCCAATGAGGCTAATGCTACTGTCTGTGGAGCCCACTCAGAGAAGCAGGGGAGTAGAGCACTTCTTTTAGAGAGAGCTGTGTACACGTGCACAGGTGGAGAAGCAGGGGTAAAGCAGAGTCTATGACTTGCCCAAAGTTGCCAAAAACAGCCAGAGTGAGTGAAGTGTGGGGCTGGCGCTGTCGGCTCCTGAGCTGGCGGTGTCCACGTCTCTCCTGTGCTGTCTTCCTCTTTCCAAGCAGAAGCGGCAGCAGAAGACGCAGCAGCTGGATTGTTTCCTCGTTGGACAGTTAATGGGTTTTACCCAGTGATGCTCATCCTCAGCTCATGCTGCAGCCTGCCTGCCGTCCACTACCCTCCTTTAACACAATCGAGCGCTGAGTACTGAAGTGACCCCTACACACTAAGTCAGCAACAAAGGCCGGTCCGTCTAACCCCAGGCTGGCACTGAGGACACCTGCCTACAGCTCAGCCCTGAACCGCTGAACCAAAGCTGTTCAATGTCCTGATTTTCCACTGCCTGGACGTCACAGCTATTTACTTATTTCCCGATTTTGCTTAAAAAAAAAAAAAAAGAAAAGAAAAAAGTACCTCCTGGGCTTTCTCAATCCACTCTTGTTCCCCTGAATACAGAATGTATTGAAGATGAAGATGCTGTATGTACAGTAGAAAATGGCAGAAACAGAACTGTGTTTCAGCTCAAGCTGATCTACTAAAAAAAAAAACCCAACGAAACAAACAAAAACCAGGAAAAAATTAGAATGCCTGTGTAAGCGTGAGGAGTTTCTGGTGGCTCATTCTTGAGGTGCTTCTGAAAGGCTGCAACTGAAAGCAAAATTTGTGGTTAGGGCCGTCTCAGCAACAGAAAGCAAACAGGTCTCTTGTCCTCCATGTGGAAGTCTAAATAAGCAGCCCGGCTGCTGCGCTGCAGGAACCGGCCACGGGGCGTGCCTTCTTCTGCAGCCTCAGAGGCAATAAAGGGGCGTTCGTGTGCTGGCTCTGTGCGCCTTTCCTCGTTTATAAAGCTCTAAGAAGCAGCTGAGCCTTTGAAGTCTTTCTCTGCTCTAACAACAGTTTGGTTTTAGTCAAAACCCAAACCTCCCAAATTCAGGTTGTTCCCCGTGCCTGGAAAGGGGACTACGTCCTGCTTTGAGTTAACACAACCATACTCTGCTCCCCGCACCCCGAGGTAGCAGAGTCTTGGAGGCCAGGAGATGCCCCTTAGGGGTATGCCCCTGGGCAAGTGATGCCCATCACTGAGTCACTGTTTGGGGGTGAAGTCAGCCTTTAGGGAAATTCCCCCACTGCTTTCTCTATTTGTCAACAAGGCTGAGAACTCAGGTCAGTGGGACCCTGGCCCAACAAAAGCCAAAAATCTGAGCTGGGAAAGGGGCGGGCTCAGAGGCATAGGGGACCAATCACGTCTCCTGTTTGACCCATCGCCTGGCTGAGAATGATGATAATTGGTGACCCATCTGTCAACGAGGCGTGGAGGGTGGTGGGTCCTTGGACAGGGTGGTGGGTCTTCGGAGGCTGTCTGACAAGCTCCCACCACCTCACTTTGCACCGAGTCAGCCTGGCAGCAGCTCAGTACCTAGGCTGTGTCTGTGTGTCAGGGAGCACCTTTGAGGGATGCATCGTCCTCATCTCTGTCCCCAGTGAAATCAATACCCGTTAAATATTGGCTGATCTGAATGGAACCCTTACAGCACTCAACAATCCTTTCTGCCCCAAACAAAACTCACAACAAAACTACATCCAGAGGCAGCTGACCTCGGCCTAATAGCTCACCATAGGTCACACAATTAACCTTTGTCTTAGCCCATAAGGCTTTATCTTCCTCTTCTGAATAGTTATCTGAATGGCCATTTTTCAAGCAGTGGACAAGAGAGAATCATCATATTTTCCCCACCTCTCTTTACAGGACGCAATAAACCAAGAGGACTGGGCTTGCTTAGAAGTCAGACCAGCCCAGATCCACAGCCCAGCTCTGCACTTACCTTTTAGCCTTGCTCTCTGCACCTCAGCTTCCCTATCTGTAAAATGGAAATACAGATCCTTATCAGGTAGGATTCACAGTGAGGACTGAGATAGTGCATGTAAAGTACTTGGTACAGGATCTGCCACATGATAAAAGCTCCATAAATGTTAGATCTCACTATTCTGTCCAAGTCAGGACAATGCTGGGTTTTACTTGTTCTCATATATATATATACATTGCAGAGTATATTTCCATGGTAGGAATGTATACGATTGCCCTGTGGTGGTCCTTTACCTGTCAAGAAGTCATTCTCTAAAACCAGTCCTGTCCTGTCATGCCAATTTCTGCAAAGATATAAAAGAGGAACGCGAAATATAAAGGAATGGGAAACACACCACTCTCTTGTGCATTGAAAATGATATTTCAGTCACATGGAAGCAGCACACAGGGGCACCATATTCAGGTATTGCTTCCATCGCCTCTGGGATGAAATGTAACAGCAGCTCACGGTCTCAGAGTAAGATTCCCTACCTGAGAGCTCAGAGCAGGAGTCCCTGGGGACTCTGGGGAATGAGGCTGTCAAGAGGGTGTCATGAATCAAACTGGAATCTAGCGGGTGACTCCTCAAACTCAATAGTGTAGTAAGAGGGGGGCTGTCAGGCTGTCCCGGGCTGGATGGCTGACAGAGCAACTGCTGGCCTTTGGGGACCCGAGGCTGCGGGGGAGGTGGATTTAACCAATCAGCGATAAGACTGGAGGTAGCCAGCTCCAGGGTAGGGACAAACCCTAGTTTCCCTCTTGCTGCTCTCTGCTTGTCCAGCCCTTGGTGAACACCATGTTCTGCATTTTGACAGAACCCCCCTCCCTCTCTCCCCCCCACTACTGCAAGAGTGCCTCTCCACCTCTGGCTTTGTCAATGCAGTGGCATTCCCATTCTGCAGGTGGGAAGACTGAGGCTGGCAGGGGAACTCACTCACCAGGCACTTGTGGTCAAACTAATGCACCACTCATGGTTTTTCTCTGTTGAGTCTGGCTTTAAAAATGCATTAACAGGGGGTGGTGTTGACACATGCAATTTCACATACCTGGATTTCTTTCTACTCTCAAAAATGGCCCTCCCTAACTTGATTGCTTTACTGAAATCCACTTTTTCCCCCTTTACAAAAAGAAGTCCCATTTTTCAGTGACTGAATCACTTCTAGCTACTTTTTTTCTTGCCAGCTGGTGAGGTTTTATAGAACATTTCTCTTCCTTCTGTATAAGATAAGTAATAATAATGAATAGATCTGCTGCCTCACTAACTGGATGAGGATAAATAGGGTGGCAGATTTTAATACAATGCAGCCCTGGCAAAAAGCGAAGGCTGGGAGGTCATTACAAATTCTACATAAGATCTATCAACATTGATTTCTTTTCTGAGGCCAAATGGATGATTACTATCAGAAGGAGAGAACTGATAATGACAAAATCCCTGACTTGTAAGAGACCTTTAAATTCTACCCTGCTTTATTGCTTGCAGTTGACCAGCATTTTCTTGAATGCTTCCTGTGATGGGGGAACTCACTATCCCCTGAGAGAAGTCATTCAGTCTTGGGAAGGCTTTGATCTGACTTTTAAAAGTTCTTGTTTATGCTTAGATGAAGTCTGAATCCTTGAAGAGTCCATCATTGGGACAGCTCTAATCCCTGTGGCCATACTGAATGAGGCTAATTCCTCTTATCTGTGAAATCTCTCCCTCTATTTAAAGGCAATCATCATGGTCACCCAAGTCTTCTCTTCTACGGGCCAAACATCCCATTTCCTTCAGCTGTTCTTTCACTTTCTGATGAGGCTGCAGTTTCTCTGTGACCTTCATTAAATGAAGGGGACATGTGTCATGTTCATGGCTACCCATCATCTTTCTATATTTGTAGAAATCCCATGGTGTAGGTCCTGTCTCCCTAATGCAGCAGTAAGAACTGAAATTCCCAGCCTCCTCTGTGTCTGACACAGTCACATGACCCAGGTTCTGCCAGTGGGATGCACTGAGGTGAAACTCTGTTCTTACAGGTGGAGGTAAAAGCATTGAGCTTCTCGAGCAGGCTGAGTTCCTGATGCAGGAACGGTATTGGTGCTCACGGCCGTAGCAGTCATGGAAATCAAGCTCCTGGTAACTGCAGACCTGCCATTATTAATTTCTGCCTTCGTTGTATCTGGTGGTGGCAGTGACAGCAATGATCTCATCAGGGCTTTTCTGTGTCACAGTTTATGTTATTCCTAAAAGCCCCGCCTTTAAAATGGTTTCTCTAGCCCTCTCAACAATTGTATGAATCATCTAATATCTTTGAATAAATCCCCTTTTGTCTCAAATTAGTCAGAGAGTTGCTTGCTGCTGGGAACCCTGATGCATCCAGGCCCTGAACTGGATGCACAGCTCCAGTGGGGATCTCTCTGGAGCAGAGAGAACCATCATTCCAGTGATCCTGCTTCGACTGATGTAGCCTACAGCCAAATTAACTCTCCTAAGTGACCACATCACACACCTGACTTACATTCAATTTAACGGTTAACTGAAGCCCTCACACTTCTAGGGCAGGGAGTCACTCCCTGGTCCAAGGAATTTCTAGGAAAACAGAAGCTTATGTACTTTCTTACTACTTGTTCAACAGAAAACGGTGTCTGAGCTTTCCCCCCACCTCCGATCACAATATTTAGTGTATAAGAGTGATTCCTTTGAAGTGTTGAAAACATGCACTCATTCCCTTGACAAGGAAAGGAAAGAGGAGTAATTAAGGATGAAATCCTACCCCCTCCTTCCCCTGCAGCACATGCTGTCAAGTCTCAAGGTCACCCGGCAGCCATTTGAACCAGATGCGTCACTCATCCCTCTCCACTATCAAAGAGTTTTCAAGCAACCATAGAAGGGACAGCTGTCTTTGATTGTTCCCTTCTTGATCCTCCTGAGTCCCTAATGCTCCCAGGGTGTCTCTTGAGTGCAGAAAGAAGCCTCATAAAACAGCCTTAAAATAAACAAGAATTTTCTCCTTTCCTTCTACTGCCATCCCTGAAGGAAAAAGGGAAAAGAAAAGGGGCAGAGTTTGGGTACTTGATGGCAGAGAGGAGGGTCCCTTATGCATCTTACGACATCAGTAAACACCTGTGCGATAAATACATTTGATTTAGACCCAAAGCAGACCAGGAAAAAGTGAGGGTAGTATGGAGTTCTGTGCAAATAATTCCTTAGGCATAATTCAGAACTGCCTAGAAAAACATAATTTGAAATGATTCCCCCAGATATAGTGCTAAAATGTCTTCATGGTCTGGGTCAGAAAGAAAGGCTCATAATAATCCACAAGATTGAAATTCCAGAAAGGCCAGGTGATAGGACAAAAGCCACAGATTGGTCTGGCAGGAGAAGGTCTTTGAGATGAATCTCCACGCTCTACACCTTTGCTACTCAAAGTGTGGTCCCTGGACCAGAGGCATCAGCATCACCTGGATGCTTGTTCAAAATGCCGACTCTCAAGCCCGACCCAGCCCCACTGAGTCAGAACCTGCATATCAACGAGATCCCCAGTGATATGTATACAGAGTGAGTGTGCGAAGCCTTTCCCAATACCATCAGTGAGATGTTTGGAAGAGTCAGTCAATCATAGAAGGACCTTACCGCAGAACTGAAAGACCCAGGTGAGCCCAAGTGAGAGCAGTGGACCTCCGTGATCCATCACCAACACTGAATTGTAGGACTAACATCATGGGACAGTCTCTCCTCGATGCTGCAGGGTGAGGTAGTCATGTCCAGCTCTCAGGAGACATAATTGTTTTCTGGGATCTCTGACCAGAGAGGCAGCTGCCAGAGCCAAGCTGTCTCACTGCCATACTTCCTGACATGCTGGAGCATTAAGTAAAAAGGAGATGAGACACCGGGGAATACCACTCAGCAATAAAAAAGGAACAGACTCTTGATACATGCGACATCCTTGGATGGATCTCAAGGGCACTGTGCTGAGTGAAGAAAGCCACTTCCTGTATGGTTCCATTTATATAACATTCTCAAAATGACAACACTATAGAGATGGAAAACAGATTAGTGGTTGCTAGGGCTTATGGATGTTATGTGTGGAGGAAGGGGGTAGGAGTGACTATAAAGGGGTAGCACGAAGGAGATCTTTGTGGTGATGGAATAGTGATTGTGGTGGTGGTTAAACAGATCTACACATGTCATAAAATGGCATAGAGCTATGAACTCGCATTGTGCCAATGTCCACTTCCTGGTTTGATGTTATACTAGAGATACTTGAGATGTTACCATTGGGGGAAACTGGGTGAAGGGTACACAGGACCTCTCTGTACTCTCTTTGTGACTTCCTGTGAATCTATAATTATTTAAAAACAAAAAGTGAGAAAAACAAAACAAAAGGAGATGGTGGTCATGAGGCCATGATCTGGTGAGATGCAT
This sequence comes from Balaenoptera physalus, assembly GCF_965194825.1. Classification (NCBI taxonomy): domain Eukaryota; kingdom Metazoa; phylum Chordata; class Mammalia; order Artiodactyla; family Balaenopteridae; genus Balaenoptera; species Balaenoptera physalus. The sequence continues at coordinate 15,264,846 of NC_138892.1, forward strand.
CCTCAGAGTAAAATGTCCTTGGAGCCTGGTTGTAGGGCTTTTACTTGGTTTCCCACCTGTTTTACCGAAGACATCATCATACACTGAGGTCCCTTTTCCGAAGTCATCCTGGATGCAATCCAGAATGTTCCATCACACTAAACAGCGTCACCACCATTCTAATATATGTAATATATAATATATATATGTAGTAAAAGGAGTGTGTGTGACACGTCCCAGTCTAGGTGACAGAATATCAGCTCACAAGGACTCCCATTTAGAGTTGAGGAAACGGGTCCAGAGTGGAGAAGAGGCCCAGTCAAGGTTACCCAAGTAGCTGATGGCAGCAGTGGGCCCACAGGTGAGGTCTGGTACCCAGCCCAGAGCCCCTCTGTTATACCACCTGCAGCTTAGTCCCAGAGGTTTGAGATGGCATTAAAATGCAGAACTCATCCAAAGGTTAACTCTGAAAAGCAACATCCAAAGAACGTATCAGTGACATCAGGGCATCTCTTTTAGTTGCCTATGCACGCGGACAGATTGACTTTTCAAATTCAGAGCTAATCTTGGAGATGTGTCCTTTTGCAGGGTTCTCGTTATCTGACTGCCTCATCAGGAATGGGAACTAATGTGCAATGTGATTGCTGAGTTCGAGTTCTATTTTTTTTTTTTCCTGTGAAGCAGGAAGTTTAAAATGTGCTGGGTTATTTTTAAAGATGGTGAAAAAATAGGCATCCTACCAGCTTCTGTAACGGCCCTGTCCAAAGGCACGTGCTGCTTTATTCAAGGCATTGGCCAGCTGGGGAGGAACAGGGGTGGCGTGAAGTCTTACCAGGGAGATTTCCTGGTGGAGGGATTGGGGATGAGTGTCCACACACTCAATTGGCAGCAAAGGACCTGAGCTTAGCTGTTGACTTGGTGAGGACAGAGATCCAGGGTTTTTTTGGTGGTGACATCCAGCAGTTTGTTTCATTTGGGAATTTATGACTCCCGCTTCCTCCCCAAAGAGCGTTGGTCCCCAGCCCTGGACTGAGAGTCGGCCCCAATGAGTCTGTTCCCTGTCCGGTCATTTTTGGGGCCTTGTGTCATATGAGTCACAAACGTGAGTCTCACATTCTTGAGTCGATGAGGAGTTTGGGAGAGCAAACCCCTGCAACTCTAGTACTTAGGAAATCGAGTATTTATTTGAAAGGAAATCCAGTTGAACTTGGCTTCCATTAAGTTACACATTTCTTGATCACCGACTTTGTGTTAAGGCACTGTAGTAGGAACGAGGTTGGCAACATAATTGTTTTTGGGCAATTTCCCCACGTTGCCTGGAAGAGCAGCAAAACTCAGAGAATTACAAACCACCATGGGAAACTCTGCAGTAGAAAGTTCTAGAAAGTGACTTCCCTGGTGGCGCAGTGGTTAAGAATCCACCTGCCAGGGCAGGGGACACGGGTTCGATCCCTGGTCTGTGAAGATCACACATGCCATGGAGCAACTAAGCCCATACTCCACAACTACTGAGCCTGTGCTCTAGAGCCCGCGAGCCACAACTACTGAGCCCATGTGCCACAACTACTGAGCCCACGCGCCTACAGCCCATGCTCCGCAACAAGAGAAGCCACCACAATGAGAAGCCCGCGCACTGCAACGAAGAGTAGCCCCTGCTCGCCGCAACTAGAGAAAGTCCGCGAGCAGCAACGAAGACCCAATGCAGCCAAAAAATTAAAAAAAAAAAGTTCTAGAAATGAATGGTAAAATCATTAACCTTCCTTTCCTTGTGTGAGTCATCACGTTCTCCTGTCTGCTCAGTCTTAGAAATTCGGAACGCTTTTTCTCTGCTACTACAAGCAGAGGCCCTGTACAAAATACCTCCTCTAATCCTCCCAACAACCCTGTTCGCTAGTTATTTTTAAACCCAATTTCTCAAAAGAGGAAAATGAAAACTAGATGGCGTAATAACTTGTCCACTGTTTTCAAAGAGAGTCAGGGGCTGAATCAGCTGGGAAAGGGAAGGTTTCAGGCCTGCACTGGAGCCTGACGTCCAGCAGTGGGCGCTGCACAGAAGGGCTGGGTGAATTCCTCCCCGACTTGAACGCTGAAGCTGACAAGCTCAGGAAACGGTCTGCTAGCGGGGGAGGGTGTCCACGTCGGGGCGGGTGGGAAGGCGAGGTAGGAATGGGAGGATGTGAACACTTCTCTGACCACTCATATGTGACTCAAGCTGGTGAACGTAGGGCGAGGGGTTGGGGGAGCTGAGCACTGGATTCTGAAGAAGGCTGGGAGCCCAAGGTGGGTGAAAGAGGAGATTTTCCTCAAAATATTGCCTAGGATCCTTACCTTTCACCCACCCTGACAGCACGAGGCCTGAGGTTAGTAAGCACAGTGTGATAACAGCTTTGATGAGACAACTCTGGATGACATATCACCCAGCTGGAGTAACATTTCTGCCTGGGGCTTCTCAGGAAGGAAACACAAGCTACAAGAGTCACAGAACTCCAGAGTCTCGGGTGGAGAGACTGGTAGAGGCCCTCTATCCAGCCCTACCAGAGGCCTGACTGCACTTTCCTCCAGCTTCTGCCTGGGCCCCTCTTGTGTTGGGAGCTCACACCTTGATCTCTAGTTTGGCTGGAGAATCCTCCTTCTTTTGGGGAGAACGGATGGCACCCAAGCATGGTATATATAAGACCCTTCACACGTTGAGTTGGGGAGCGGGTAGCAGAAGCCAAGTCAAGCCCTTCATGTTGATTCCCGGGGCTGCAGGCACACGAGCCTTCTGGTTTTTCACGGCGAACGGAAGGGGCGCAAGGGAGCTACGTGGCAGGCAGGTAGGCTTCCCCGCCTACGCCTACCCCCCCATGCTAAGGGGCCCTTGTGCAGTCGCTAAGAACCGAGGGACAAAGCCCCCTATCCGACAAGTAAAAGGCAAATGCCACAGCACACACTTTATCTTTTCAAAAGGAACACATCAGATGCCTTATTCACCCAGAGGCTACACAGGGGGTGATGCACAGTCAAAAATAAATTGACCTTCTGTTCTCCTGGCCTGACTCAAGAGTTCTGGCCCCTGGCACTCAGTTGCTTGGGTTGCTTCCTAAAGAAGAAACAGACCTCGACTGCTAAGCAGGGGTGATCAGTCTTTGCCAGAGGTGCTTGTGATGTCAGCTGTTGACCAGGCCTCACTGGCCCAGGGCTCCAGGGGCTGCCTGGACCTCTGCCTGGCTTCCTGTAGGCCTCTGTGGATAGGCCAGAGGTATTCATCTCCACCAGACCTGGGTTGGGCCCAGGCTGGGTCAGGAGCCAGAGGGGACCAGCTGGGGACTTGGTTTGACCCCCAAGGGGAGAGCTGCTTGTCCCTCCGTGACCCTCACCCCCACTCCCAGAATGCTGCCACCATCCACAAATATCACTTCATGCTGCCCTTGGGGGCGGGGCATGCCAGGTTGAGATAACCTGTCTTTCTCCATTCCCCCACTCCCCAAAAGCTTCATCGAGGCACACAAATGACAGTCAGAACTCCATCCTCTGCAGGCGAGTTAGCTGCAGGAGGCAAGAGGCAATTAAAGGCGGCACCTGTACGTCCTCTGCCTGATGGGAAGGAAATCCAAGGGTGGCACCCAGAGGTGTCTGCAGACCCAGGGGACTAGAGCTTGGTTAGCCAGGTTCTAGTTGGCAGAGTGGAAGGCAGTCAGCGACACGAGCACCCAGCTTTTATCTAGCATCTTCGTTTCCCTTGATTTTTTTTTCTGCAGGGTCACATTTTCCGATGTCTTAACTGAGTGAAGTTCTCGGGCTCCAACTGTGGGGTAAGAGCTCACTGGTACCATACAAACAATGCGCGGCTTGGGAAAATCATTTCTTTTAATGACAGAGAAAGCACACCGAACTATGACAGAAGCCCGTCAGGAGTTGCCACTGTACAAATCAATGCCCAGAGGCCCAGAGCTAGCATCAGACATTACAGGGAAGTCAGTCACGGTTAAGGAAATATCCACGCAGCATCTCGGACAGGAGGAGGCGAGAGACATCAATGACTCAGGATGTGCTGTGTATCTGTAACTTGGAGTCCTCTGTAGGCAGTTTTTTTCCCCCCTTCCTCATTGGATGGTAGGGTCTGGGGAGGTTTGCAAATGACCAAGTGGAAGAGAGGCCTTGTGTATCAGCATCACAGAAGAACCAATGCTGTAGACAGATGTGGCCTGGGTACTCCATGGGACATACCCATGAAATAGGACTTGACATTGGTCCTCTGAACAATGGCTCAGGGAGCTAGTACAACGTTTGAACAGCAGCTCCTTTAGACTCTGGGGTCTGCGCACAAGTTCCCAAAGGCATGCTAGGAAATAGTTTTGTCAATGAAACTTTGCCATCCCAAAGGGTAAGAGTCATTCTCCTAGTTTTTACTGCATGTTATCTAGGTTTCAAATGAAAGGACAAGAAAAAAAAGGCGGCGACTCAAAAATTATTTTGAATATTGTGGCACTTCACTAATCTCTTTTGCTTATAATATATGGCAAAGCAAACAGAGCCCTGTCGATATAAACTTTCATTATAGATAACCCTATACTGTACACTCTCAGAATACAGAAAGAATCCATCCTATCATACATGTTTCATCTTTAAAAATAATCTAACATAGTCATATTCTCTGGCTAGTAACAAACTATTAACATCTTCTGAGAATACAGAGGAAACTCTGGGATTAATAGTAAATTCTCTGACGTGCCCCCCCCCCATCCCCTATGCAGCATCATCTATGAACACATTTCTGCAAAAGCATCCCAGCATCATTCATAACTAGGAAAGGAAATGGATATGTTAGTTTCACCAAATGGACCTTTAGCAAGAAGTGATGGGACATTTTTACCTTGGCAAAAATGAAGCACAAACATAACATTCTACAGGTTCAGGCCCATGCAAATGCATGTTTTTTTTTTTTTATATGGGGGGATTTTATCTCACCCCGAAATCACGATTAGCATGCAGGTTTTTTTCAACTATTGAGTTAATTATTGGCAGTGCACCTCTTTTGTGTAACCATGATCACTAAGGCAAGGTTATTATTTCACCTTGTGTAGAATATCAGCAATATCTTCTCAGATGCATGTTTATACAGTGTAGACCTGCGGCTGTTTTTTTTTTTTTTAAAAAAAGAAATCTCAAAACACAGATCCCTAAACACAATTCAGTTGAAAATGAACTGTTAAGCTTTTAGAAATATATTTTAAACTACAAGGCTGCCCTGTTTTGGGTTTTTTTTTTATGAACATTTTAAAAAGTTCCCACCCCTAAAAATATGCCAAATGATGTCTTCGTCATTGCTAACAGCCTCACCAATTTGCTACCATGGTTTAACTCTTGTGGAATTGCAGCTACTAAGGTAATGTGTAATAAATATAATGCTTTTCAGGGCCGGTACAGTGAAGTTCTCCAACAGTCAACCTGGAACCTGAAGGACCTTTAGTTCTCAGTCTATCTGCTAGACAGCGGTCCCTGGCAAGGAGTGTTCAACTGCCCCAGGGGTGCTTTCAGATGAGGTCAGCTCGGCTGCCCCACGTTGGCCTTCTAGCTCTGGATCCAGCTGCAATCTGACCTGCAGGCCAGTGGCATGTCCTTTGTTTCTCAACAGGAGCTCATGGGAGCTGCATTTGCTTATTCAAGAGCAGCTGAGGCAGTAGAGGCAGCTCCTTGGCCCAGCCAAAAACAGACGCCACGTGAGACTTGTATGTTCGTGTGAAGCCAGTGCAGCAGCAGAACTGGCAAGTCCCCGGGGACCATTCCTTGGACTGGACGTTTCATACAACAGAACCTTTGGAGGATGACAAGTGGATTGACTGAATCCTGATGGCCAACGTCCTCTGTAAGTCCTGGAGCACATCCTGGCCCGTCCCTTCGCCATTTTTGTCATATAGGAGCTGCTTGAATGCTTCGTTTTCGATGAGGACCATCATGTTTTTGAGAAAGTAGCCTTCACAATATGCTGAGAGCTCCATGACTCCAAGAAACTGTGGAGAGTGGAGAAGAAGCAGGAGATGGTTATGTTTCTGAAAGCACCTGTTTTCACATGTGTTGATGGCGAACACCTGTTAAGGTAGACTGACTGCGACAGTGGCCCTGATTCTGCATCCTTTGCTGTATTCACACCCAGGGGACGTGACTTTGCAGCTCCTGCCATCAAAGGGCTGAGTCCATTCCTCCCCGCCTCGGCCTTGTGAGTTGCTCAGGCCAAGAGAACGTGGTTGAAGTGAGAGTTGCCAGTTCTGAGCTGGCTTCAAGTGGCCGTGTGTGCTTCCGTGCTCTCTCTCAGAACCCTGCCTCTGCCTCAGAAACAAGCCTGAGCTAGCCTGCTTGCAGCTTGAACAACCACATGAAACTGACCCGACGGCGACAGAGCCCAGCCAGAATCAGCACAGCCAGCCGCAGCCGACCGGCCAGCTGACCTCAGAAGCAAGGCTGGCTGAGACCAGAAGAGCCCAGCCATGCTGTCGACTCATGTACTAAACAAGCACTCACTATTTTAACACTGGGTTTTGAGTCTCTTTGCTCCACTGCAGATAACTGGTGCACTGATGGAGTTGCAGACACAGTTCTACTACTGGCATCTAGTGGGTAGAAGCCAGGGATGCCACTAAATACCCCACCATGCAGAGGACAGACCCCCCAGCAGAGAATTATGCAGCTCACATTGTCAGTAGTGCCAAGGTTGAGAAACTGATCAAGAGACATGGTTCCTGACAGACTAAACCGATACGGAAGGGATGACATTGACCTGCCTCACTTTACAAGCCCAAGAAGAAGGCTTGGCAGACAGTAGACACAATATGGATTTGTTGAATGCATGAATGAACAGTTAATTCTCAGAGTAGTGACACCAGCAGCAAACATTTATTGACAGCATATCGTGTGCTGGGCACCGTGCTAGGCACTTCACGTGTATCATCTCACAGTCCTCAAATTTCCTTGAGGCAGGTACTATTACCACCTTCGAGTTATAGATGAGGAAAGTGAGACAAGAGAATAGCTGACAAAAATTCACACGACATGTCAAGGACAGAACCAGGAGCTGAACCCTGGTAACTCAAGTCCTGAAGGCTGTGTGTTCAACCATTAGGATGCACTGCCTCCGGCCTGATACCATTCAACCTCGGACGCGTGCTGGGTGGAGGAATTCCTGTTGGAGATGCAGGAGCAAATGTGCAGACGAGGGTCAGCTGTGTCCGTATTCAGACCTTTTCTACAGTTTTCAAAGCTTGTCTCTCTATTGCAATGAGCTGGATGCTCAGAAGTTAAATGCTCCCTGAGATGATATCCTGCTGCTTTATTTAGATGCTAAATTATCTAAATGTGGAATTTATCGTTCTGAACTCCCTAATATGCTGTCCTTAAGCCAGAGATGCACTTTAAGCTGCTCCACGTGGAACGGTGGAATTTCGATGAGGCAGCGCCAACAGGGCGACGGTGGAATGAGCGGGACGCCTGGATTCAAGTTGGGGCTCCCCCACTTTTCTGAATATATGACCAGGGCTGGGTCACTTGGCCTCTGGCTTTAGGTTCCTCATTTTCAAAATGGGAACTAAGTCACTTGCATCCTAGACCTGTTGGGGGGATTGAATAGAACATAACTGATGTCAGGACTGTCATCTGTCACACGTAGGGGAGGCAGGTTAGGAAGGGAGCTAAGGCAGGGGGCTCTGGAATCTGCGTGAGTTCTTAATCCAGACTTTGCCACTTCCAGCCATCTGCTGCTGGGCGAGTTATTTAATCTCTCTGTGCCTCCATATTCCTGTCCCTAAAATGGGGGAAGATAATAATACCTACCTAATAAGCTGTTGCTGGCATTAAATGAGATAATACATGGCACATTCAGAACACTGGCTGACTGTAGTCAGTGCTCAGTCAGTGTTAGCTGTCACGCTAAATGTAAACTATTCATCATTATTACTCTCATCTCACTCATTTAAATCCAGGGACCCACGTGCACAAAGTAGGTGCCTAGGTTGGAATAAGGGGAGTTGACTGTATCTATGGAACCTAGTTCAGCTAAGTGGCCCATAGAAGGACCAAGCCTGTAACCTTTTTTTCTTTTTTATAAAACTATTATTATTATTTTTTTGGCTGCATCACATGGCTTGCGGGATCTCAGTTCTCCGACCAGGGACTGAATCCAGGCCACGGCAATGAAAGCCTGGAATCCTAACCACTAGGCCACTAGGGAACTCCCTCAAGCCTATTACCTTGAACTCACTGACACCATGTGCTAATTCACTGAGCCAATGACCTATCTTCATAAAAATCATGTGCACCTTTGGGCGAGTCAAATCACTTCTCTGGGCCTCAGTTTCCCAAGCTACAAAATGAGGGGGCGTGGACTGGAGGGTACCATGCTCTGCGCATTTAGGACACGGACACGCCAGGTGATTCTGTGGTCTCGGAGAGGCTTAGGGGGCCTGGTGAGCTTTATCAGGTGAGCAGGCTTGTTATCACACAAATGTTCACAGAGATGCATAGCATCCTGGAGCTGGAAGAGTTCTTAGGAACGCTTTCATTCTTTCAACATGAACCCTCCTTTTAGAGTCACAGAGAAAAGGCCTCATTGTACATGTGGGGAAACTGAGGCTCAGAGTTGCCTATCTCTGATTCTGTGGACACAGAGAGACCCTCTCCCCTTACCACACCTAGCCACTTGCTTTGTATAGGGGTGTCTCTCATCACAAGTTAGTGTAATTGGAGAAGAATAAGCACAATAAGTACTTACATTTATATTTGGTGATATTTATTGAATGGTGAGTATATATCAGATGCTTGCCTACCTTTACACAGCTAATTACAGACAGAACTGGGACCAGACCTCTCACCTTCTAGACCAACGGTTGACAAACTACAGGCCTGTGAGCCAAATCTGGCCCACCACCTGTTTTTGTAAATAAAGTTTTATTGGGAGACAGCCACACCCATTCATTTACATATTGTCTCTGGCTGCTTTTCACTACAATGGCGGAATTGAGTAGGATCAAAGTGACAGCATGGCCTCTGTGAAAATATTTATCTGGACCTTCACAGAAGAAGTTTGCTGAGCCCTGTCCTAGACAGTACCTTTCTCAAGTGCAGAGGCCATATCTTACTAATTTCTTATTCAGATGTATATACACCTCCTGGTAAACAGTGGGCTCACAATAAACACTAGGGAATGAATCCCTTGGTTTCCAAACACATGTTCTTCCCATCACAGTGCCCCGTTGAGCTTACTGCGTTAGCTTAGATTCAATTTGATGAACCAGCTTCTTCTTATTCTCAAGTTGAAAGACACCCTGAAAGGACCATCAGAAGCTCCAGGGCCTCTTCTTCATGACTGAATAGTTCGGGACAGCTTTGCTAGGAAAAAAAAGATGAGGAAGCCGTGCATTTATGGGCTAGGCTTCTCCTCTGGGCTGGAAAACTCCACAGCTGTCTCCAATGGTTAGGTGCAGAAGAGAGGTAATGTTGCCAAGAACTTGTTGACATTTGAAGTATGGTTGTTAGTATCTCAATGTCTGCATTTCCTGGGGTTCCAAACCAAGTATTGGTTTCTTTTCTGCCTCTTTTACTAAACTAGCCTCAGTATGCAGCACAATCTGGCAGTAATAGAATCCACGTGGCAGGTTATCATTAGTGGGAGCTGCAGGATCCACAGCGCAGGGGAAGCAGCACATAGAAAGGGCAAGGGGTGCTGGCATTGCCCCGTTCTCCATGCAAGTATCACGAAGGGCAGGCACTGACCTTGGAAACATTCCAGGATGAGGCCTGGGAGGGTAGACAGAGGCTGGCGTCTGACCAAGCTCTGGCTGCAGAGGCACATCAATGAAAGAGGCAGTTCTTTGCCATAGGTGATCCAAGCCTGTAGCACTAATGTATTCCCAGCCCGGGCTCACGTTGCATCGGGTGCGTTATTAAATAAAAAGAGAGCTACAGAAGCTGCCTGCCAAGGAACCTGAAGTTATTAAAATGGGACTGTGGAACGCAGGCCTTGCTGCCAAGGAGATAGGCCACAGCAAAGCCACTGTGGATGTGGGGTTCACAGGGCAATATGGGTGTCCAATGGCCAGGGGAGGGGTCAGAGGACTGTGAGACTAACTGGGCCCTCTTCCTGGGTAGAGAGTTTCTCTGGATGCTTTTTTGCAAAGTAACCAGTTCAAGATTTAAAAAAAAATTTTTTTTTGCTGTGTCCCAAGAAATCAGATTTTGGTAAAACCCTTACTTAACCAAAACATCCAGTGTGGGTGGGTAGAAAGTAGCCTGACTGAACCTTTTGATTTACTGATGACCAATCAGAAATCTTTTTTTGAGTATTATTGCAAGGATTATTGCAAATATTTCGAACATTTATTAGGCCAGACAATAAACACAAGGAAGAACCTGTGCTTTGGAGTGAGGCAAATCTAGGTTTACATTCTGGGCAAATATCCCAAAGAGCTGAAAGGAGGGACTGGAACAGATATTTGCACACCCCTGTTCATAGCAGCATTATTCACAAGAGCCAAAAGGTGGAAGCAACCCAGGTATCCACTGATGGATGAATGGATAAACACAATGTGGTACATACATACAATGGAATATTATTCAGCCTGAAAAAGAAATGAAATTCTGACACACACCACAACATGAATGAACCCGGAGGACATTGTGCTAACCGAAAGAAGCCAGCCACAAAAATAAGCCAGACAAATACCATATGATTCCATTTATATGAAGCACCTAGAGCAGTCAAACTCACAGAGACAGAAAGTAGAATGATGGTTGCAAGGGCTGGGGAGGAGAGGGGAATGGGGAGTTAGTGTTTAATGGGCATAGAATTTCAGTTTGGGAAGATGAAAAATTCTGGAGATGGATGGCAGTGATGGTTGCACAACAATGCGAATGTACGTAATACCGCTGAAGTGTACACTTAGAAATGGTTAAAATGGTAAGTTTCACATTACGTATGTTTTACCACAATGAAAAAAAATCTCTGTAATAGCTGTGTGACCTTAAGCAAGTTACTGCACCTCTCTGTGCCTCCGTTTCCTTATTATAACATGGGACTAATGAAAGGGTTGTGGTGAGGATTTAAAAAGGTAATGCAACAAAGCTTTAAGCACAGAGGCCTGCACCTGGAAAGGACTCAGGGAATGTTGGTGTAAAACAGAAAATAACATCTCAAATGTAACCTGTGTTTTCACAATGAGCAGAGTAACCATTATTCACACCAATTGTCACTCTACAACCGTGGATGTGGGAGGCATGTGTGCTGAGCTGCAGTTATACCAAAGAAGAGCGCTTTGTTTTAAATTAACTCCTGATCTTAATTTATTTCATTGTTTCTTCCCAGCAGATGTTAATCCCCCTGTCCTGAGCGCATGAACCAAAATGAAGTGGCACCTGGACACATGATTTTAATTCTCTTGGTCCCGGTATCCCCACTTGTGAAGTGAATTGGATGAAATCGGTGGTTCAGTGATTTTACTCCAAAAACTGGAGTGAAGACTGGCCTTAGGGCTGAAATCACAAAGGTTGCCCTGGGAGCCTGTTAAAAATACAGATTCCTGGGCTTCCCTGCAGAGATCTTTGGGGTGAAGGGCCACACCGAGATTCCAAATGTCTCCCCAGGTGTTAGGGCCACCTGACTAGGAGGACTCCTTGGACCTCTCTAGTGTTGACAGCCTGTTCTCAACCTTGGCACATCTGAGAATCACCCAGGAAGCTATGAAAAAAATACCTTTTTTCCAGGCTCCACCCCCAGAGATTGATGAATTGGTCTGTGATAGGTCCCAGGCATGGGGATTTTAAGTGAGTGCCCAGGTGATTCTACCGTGCAGCCAGCATTGGGAACCTCAGTTCTAGCATAATGGTTCTCACCTGTGAACACCCCAGAATCACCTGGAGGGCCTGGGAAGCCACTGACGGCCAGACCTCACTCACAAAGTTTCTGATTCAGTAGGTCTGGGTGGGGCCTACAATATACATTCCTGACAAGTTTCTGGTTGATACTGATGCTGCTGGATTGGGGACGGCACTTGGAGAACCACTGTTCCAGAAGCTTGCTGCTCAAGGTGTGGCCTAGACCAGCTGCAGAGGCTTCACCTGGGAGCCTGTTAGAAACGCAGGACCGGCGCCCACCCCAGAGCCTGCTGAATCAGAGTCTGCCATGTGACTCAGACGCGTGCTACGGTTTGAGAATGACTCTGCTTTTGAAACTTCTGCTTGCTTGCTTTCATTGTGTTCTGGAGGCGCGGATGAAGGGAAAGACATCTCTTCTAAGCAGGAAGCAGACCTTGGGAGGAGCGATGACGGCTTGGCCTAAATGCACAGGCCCAGCATCCGCGCTCTACCCGGACTCAGAGTGTCTGCAAAGAAAGCCTCTCCCGCGTCAGGGCACGGGGGGTGCTCGAGAAGCGAGAATGGGATTGATTACCTTGGCGTGGTTGTAAATATCCACACAGTTGTCGGTATTGATGCTCTTTGCACAGATAATCTCACAGTGTCGCTGCAGAGCCTCCAGCTGGAAAAATTTAGCAGCAGACAGAAGCTAAAAACCATGAAAAGAGCCTGTTAGAGGTTGGGAGGTGGAAGGAAAGCAACGCCCACGGTGAGAAAACTCTTCACCTCCCACAGCGGTACCCAAGGTGAAGGCACCAGGAATAAAGTGTCGGACATCACTCTAAAGCCGGAAGGTTACACTAGAGCTGTTGCTGGCATTAGAGGAGTAAGACCCAGCGACAGAATTCAACTGCAGGGGAAGATGGCAGGGGGGAGGGGTGGGGTCGAAGTGAATCAAATTTACATTTATTACAGCAAGAGGTCAAGCAAAAATGCCTAAAATTGTTATGTCCAGAAATAAGGGTGACGCTCTTATTTAGCAAGGTGGGTATCAATGTGGCTCACTCCCTCCATTTATCCATGTCTCCACACAGATGTCACCTCAGGACTACTCCTTCCATCACCATCTGGCCCCCTTACCCTGTCTGAGTTTTCCCCACAGCCTTTCTCACACCAGACATGATGTCATGCCTGTCGCCCTCTCCAGAGACCAGGAGGGCAGGGATCTCTGTCCCTTGGCATCGCTGCTGTATTCCAGCCCTGAGCACGGCACCTGGCCGTGGAAGATGCTGAACAGAGGCTCTGGGGAGGGGAAGAAAGGGCTGAAGCAAGAGTTCAAAGGGATTGCCTTTGGGGAAAGAACTGGGACGATGGGGTGGGGGGTGGGGGGTGGCTGGGTGAGGTGCTTTTTATGTACTATAAAGCCCTTCTGTATTATCTACATGACTGAAATGTATGTTCATTATTTCAATTTGAAAATAATTTTTGAGTCCTCAGAGTGTAGTTTAGTCCTGAGGTTGTGACGTGTCAGAGGAGCCGTCCAGAGAGACAGGAGAGTAACTTTGGGGGGCGGGGGAGTGACCACAGAAGGTTTCACAGAGTAAGAACAAAAGGATAAATAGCCCCCAGTGAACACACAGCCCCTGTGACATATGCCAGGTTCTGTAGTAAGCACCTTACAAATAGAAACTCTTAAGATCTTCAATACCCAATGGGGTAGATATTGTTATCCCCATTCTACAGGTTGGGAAACTGAGGATCAGAGAGGTTAAATTACTGCTCCAAGATCACACAGCTCAGAAGGGGTAGAGCCTGGATCTGAACCCAGTCTGGCCCAGAGCCCACGTCTGAACCACCGTGTGGTGTCACCTCTTGAACAACTCATAGTGTTCTGACATCTCTCATCAGCCACCCTGGACTTCAGGCACCTGAACAGGCTCCTGGCTCTTTCGCTCAGGAATATCAAAGTGATTTTGGCTTCTGGTTCAAAGCTACCAGCTTTGACACGAGTTCCACTTCTAGGAAGGAGCAGGGAGGGGAGAAGAGGCAGAGTTACGAGAGGTGGACAGGAGACAGGGAGAGCCAGGGAGCTGCAGGACTGAGGGGCCTGAGTGAGGCCAGGAGAGCTTTGTAACTGGCTCTTGGCTTCTGCCTCAGTGGACATGCTGAGATTTGAGGAATGCTTTCAGACCATATATTTCTCTTACAAATGACATGGGAGAAGTCATCAAAGATAGTTCCTGATGATGCTATTTGAGCCCCAGCTGTGCCTGAAGCTAGCGCTAGCTTCAGACTCTTCAGTAAATTTCCTTTCCTCCACCCGCCAAAGCCAGTTAAAATTGGGCTTCACTCAGTTGCTATTGAAAGGGATCAGACTAGCGCACCCAGCACCCCAGCCTTCCAGGGGAGGGGCTCTGATGAGAAGCCCTTGGGAGATCTAAGGAGGTAGGCAGGACCCCAAAGCCTGCATTCAAATGAAAACCCAACACAGCCTCCCCCCAGACACCGCCCGTGCGTGCCACCCACCCAATGACACAGCGGATTCCTTACCTCCATGATCTCGTTGTTTTTAATGAGAAGCGACTCTGGGCCACCGTAGTAGAGATACTGCATGACCAGCTGGAAGACAGAACACAGTGAGCAAAGTGTCAATGGCACGCAGATACATCTTAAAGCCATCCACTCAAACCCTCAGGCTGGTTCTGAGTCCCTGTATGACACCCCTTTTTAAGGGTGGCCATTCCCACCAGATCACTGCCTTTCAGGAGAAGTTCCCTTTAAAAGTTTTATAGAGCTGGATATTTTTCCTTACACCATGCTGCAATCTGTCTCCCTGTGGTTCATCCTCAGCGTCAAATTAAACAATTCTAAGCTCTGCTCCCCAGGATGGTTTTCCCCCATCTATGAGTGATAATCACAGGTTGTCCTCCTACCTCCCACCCCACCGAGCTGCCCAGAACTGCAGCACACGTGGTGTGGCTTAAAGACCCTACACCAGCGGCAGTCCCCCTGGGAACATGGCCCAGTTTGACTAGAAACCTCTTGTTTAATTTCCAGAGGGTGACTGAGCCACGGTGAAATCACCTGCTCCCTATTATAACTTGACAAGATCCAAGATGAAACCATCAGGGGTCCAGGGTTTCAACGTTTCATTGATGGTGTGAACTGTCCACGCCAGGCTTTGTACATGTGACTCAGCATGCCAGATGGTGTGCAGAGTCCCAGAGCTTTGCAAACTGGTGTCCCTCAAGTAGAATGAAGCCTAAGGATGTGTTAGTATTGGCTGTCACCACCTCCCATGGAGCTGAGTATAAATTTTTTAGGTGGTGTGTATCCTTCCCAGTTGGCTACTGTCTCCACTACTCTCTAATGTCTTCTGCCTGCCTGTATGACACACTGACTTTACCTGCCTGGGCTTAATAAAGGTGTGTTGGAAAAATCTGTAGACTGTTACATTCCATTTTGGGGCACCTGTAAAATGAGGTGCTTGGACTGGGTTGCCCTCTATGGTCCCTTCGGGCTCTGAGAATCTGTGACTAATACAGAACAGTGGTTAGGAGCAAGGAACCTGGAGCTGGGCTGCCTCAGTTTCTGATCTGGCTCTGTCACTTAAAAGCTGGGTGACCTGAATTAAGTTAGGCTCTCTGTGCCTCAGTTTCATCATCTGTAAAGTGGGGATAATATGACCTACCTCATGGAGTTGTGATGAGGATTAAATGAGTTAATATATGTAACAGGCCTAACAGGGGCCTGGCAGGTGCATGGCAAGAACTCAATAAATGTTAGCTCTTCAATTTTCTCTGAGGTTGAAAAATCTTCTTCCAGTAGTGCTTCTGCCATGTGCGGCCACTTTCTTACTCAGGCCATTTAACATCCTTTGTGACTGATCTCAATCTACTTTTTGCATGTGTGTTTAAAGTAATCACTTTTCAGCTCATACAACTCAATAACAAAAAAAGACAACCCAACCAAAAACTGGGCAGAAGACTAAAACAGACATTTCTCCAAAGAAGACATACAGATGGCCAATAGGCACATGCAAAGATGCTCAATACTGCTAAATATTAGAGAAATGCAAACCAAAACTATAATGAGGTATCACCTCACACAGGTCAGAGTGGCCATTATTAAAAAATCTACAAATAAGAAATGCTGGAGAGGGTTTGGAGAAAAGGGAACCCTCCTACACTGTTGGTGGGAATGTAAATTGGTGGAGGCACTATGGAGAACAGTATGGAGGTTCCTTAAAAAACTAAAAATAAAGTTGCCATATGATCCAGCAATCCCACTCCTGGGCATATATCCAGAGAAAACTCTAATTCGAGAAGATACATGCACCCCAATGCTCACAGCAGCACTATTTACAATAGTCAAGACATGGAAACAACCTAAATGTCCACTGGCAGATGACTGGACAAAGAAGATGTATATTACTCAGCCACAAAAAGAATGAAATAATGCCATTTACAGCAACATGGGTGGGCCTAGAGATGATCATACTAAGTGAAGTAACTCAGAGAAAGACAAATACCATATATCACTTTTAAGTGGAATCTAAAATGACACAAATGAACTTATTTACGAAACAGAAGCAGACTCACAGACATAGAAAACAAACTTATGGTTACCAAAGGGGGAAGGGGGAGGGGGAGGGGGAGGGATAAATTAGGAGCTTGGGATCAACATATACACACTACTATATATAAAATAGATAAACAACAAGGTCCTACTGTATAGCACAGGGAACTATATTCAATATCCTGTAATAAACCATAATGGAAAAGAATATGAAAAAGAATATGTATTTATATGTATAACTGAATCACTTTGTTGTACACCAGAAACAAACACAACATTGTAAATCAACTATACTTCAGTACAAAAATAATTGTTCAAAAATATGTATATGTATATATTATTTACAGTTGTATTGAAATAGAGTTCATATGACACAAAATGCTTTGATTTAAAGTATACAGTTCAATGGTTTTTAGAATAGTCACAATGTTGTGCAACCATCACCACAATCTAATTTTAGAACATTTTCAACACCCCCAGGAAAAACCCTATGCCTGTCAGCAGTCTCTCCCGTTTCCTACGTGTGCTGACACCCACTGTGATTTGCCTGTTCCGGGCATTTCATACAGATGCAATCTTACAGCATGTGCTCTTTTGTGTCTGGCTTCTTTCACTTAGTGTGATGTTTTCAAGGTTCACCCTGCTGTCACATATATCACTCTTTCACCTCTTTTCTATTGCTGAACAATACCCCGTTGTGTGGATGTACCACATTTTGTGTATCCATTCATCAGCCGATGGACATTTGGGTTGCTTCCACTTTTTTTGCTGTTATGAATACGGCTACTATGGCTCAATTTACTTTTTCAGATCTCACCTGCCACTCTGCCCTTCTCTCCTCCCAACCTTGGTAACATCTGCCTTTTTCACTCTGACCGCTCCCAACCATTTGCCTTGAGCAGAACCTACCACCGTCTCTTTCACTCCTCTGCTTTTGCCCACGCTGTTCCCTCTGCTTGGATGCCCTTCCCTTCTTCTCCACCTGTTGATCTCCGGCCCCTCCTTCGGGATCTAGCTCAGTGGTCACCTCTGTGAAGCCTCCTCAGATCTGCTCAGATCTCTCAGCTGCCTCCCACCCCGTGCCGGGCAGCGCATTGCACATGACTGCAGTGTTACTTCCCGCTGGAGTCTGAGGGCACAGACTGGGTCTCGTCCATCTCTGCCTCCCCAGTGCCTGCCCTTCCTCTTTTGCATTTGAGTCTCCCATGCACTGGCCACCTGCCTGTTGCAGGCGGTGTTTTAATGGTGATGGCTGAGGCTTTGTGAAATGATATCGTAGCATTATTTACCGCCCCCCCAAACCTGATGAGTCATAAGCATCTAAAACACCACATCGGCGAATGCTGGGATATTCGCTTTATTAAAATCCATTTATTCCCCTAGCACCTCTCTTTTATAAAGACCAAACCAACAATAATATCGGTAAGAGCCATAATAATAACTGTCCTGAACACAGGGCCGCTCCAGTTACAAAGCATATTATCTCATTTCCTCACGGTTGGGCTGTTGACTTGAAATGCTGCTTTCAAGAGCATGGATGGAGAACCTGGGGCTAATGGAATATAAACTGGGCTGAGCCATGCCACCTTCAGACTCAGCCAGCACAAGCCTTTTCTGCAAGGGGCCGAAATGGACCCTTATTAGGCCAAAGGGCCTGTTTATGGAGTTGTTTTTCTTGGCAGCTGTCAGCCTGCATGAAGCAGGATGTAAACGGCGTCCACAGCCTCGTGGAGGCCCTGCTCCCAGGTGCAGCCTCAGCTGCATTGGGCTCTTGCCTGTGTATGATGTTAAACATTCTTGCAGGGAGGAAACTCAAAGCCGTCTCATTTACTAAAATTCTTCTGTTCAGCATGGAAGTGAAGTGAGCAGGCCCCTGGGAGCCTCCTTCTGGGTCAGATTCAGCCCTACTTGGCCTATTTTGAGCCACAAATGAGGCTTTTCTTCTTTTATGGGGAAGGGGCAGGCACATGGGAAAGTCCCCAGGGCCTGCTCAATCTTCTCTGCCCATTACAGTAACTGGAGGCTAATGTGGCCGGGAAGCCTAATCCAGCTAAAAGCAATTACAGGCTTATGATTCCTCTGGGGCTGTGCCTTTCCACGTAGGTGTCTCATTTAACCAGCTCCCACAGCAAACATTTATTGAGTGCCTACTACAAGCCGGTTTCTGATGACAAGAACCTCCCCAGTTAGTCCCAGGCTTGATGGCGTAAGTGCTCTCTCCATGGGCACTTGGAGAGCTGGGGGTGGGGGGTGGAGGTGTGGTTTCCAGCATCTGGCTCATGCTCCAAATGCTAATGGGCCTTTCCTCCAGGCTGGGCGATTTTTAGGGAGGACCGAAGGCCCCATAGCAGGGAGGCAGTTAAGAGGTCAGGCCTGGGAGTCAGCCAGGCCTGGGTCTGAAGCTCAGCTTGGCTGTGATGAGCAGTGGGAGCTCGGGCCACTTCCTCTACCTTGTCTGTTGGGTGGGAGAAGAGCCACCTGGAGGGGGAGCTGGGAGGACTGAATGAGATGATGTGGGGCAGTGGTGCTCAGAGGGGGTCCCTGGTCCAGCGGCATCAGCATTACCTGGGTTCTTGTAAGAAACATGAATTCTCGGGCCCCACGCCAGGCCTACAGAATCAGGAACTCTGGGGGGCGGGGCCCAGGAATCTGCATCTTAGCAAGTTTTCTGCATCTTAACAAGCAACTCCCTTCACCCCCCAGCGCTTCCCCTGGAGTTTCTGATGCCTCCTAAATTTCGAGAACCACTGTAACTTAGAGCACTGGTTCTCCACCTTGGCTGCACATGCCTCTGGATGATGGCAGAGGGTGGAGACTTCAAAATGCTGATGCCTGGGCCGCAGCCCAGATTCTGATTTACAGCCTGGACACTGGGAATCATCAAAGTTCCTCAAATGATTCCACTGCTCAGCTGAGGTTGAGAACCACGGGTTTCGAGCCCTGCATGTAGCTGGAGCACATGAAATGGGAGTTGCTCTTATTATTGTTCCTCTTTGGACCAGACTGGGTTCAAATAATGGCTCTGTCACTCACCAGCACTAAGTTCTCTGGGTCTCAGTTTCCCCACCTCTAAAAGTGGCAAGATTAATCCAGATAACCACATGCAAGCAAAGGTCAGTGCCTCATTCACAGTTGGAGTTAAAAATGGGGAAAATGAGGCTCAGAGAAGAGCCTGTGCATGGTTATTCCATAAGGATTCTTTATTTTGAAGTTTCAACATAGCCAAAGGAATGCATCTCTAATGGTGGAAATACTGACACCTCAGTGGGCTTTAGGGCTTTAGTGTGAGGGCATGGTGGCTTCCTGGCAGCCCTCTGAATCACAGGATCTGGGGGACCAGGGTCAATCACCAGTGGAGGGAAGAACCATTATCTGGCCAGCCACCCTTGGCTTATAGTATGTGGTTCCAATGCATCTTTTCAGTCTCCAGTATACCTTAAGACACAGCCAAATGGACTATTATCACTTTCCCTCAAATACACTCCATGATTTCCCACTTTTGTGCCTTTGTTATGCTGTTTCTCCCTCTGGAATACCCTCTCTCTCCTATTCACCAGATGAGGAAGCTGAGGCTCAGATAGGCTGGGCAATTTGTTTAAGGTCACACGAGGGCCAATGATTTTAAACAGGGGAATGCAGCTGTTTAAACTGGGGAAGGTAGCATTTAGATCCTGAAATGCAGCTCTGTCCTTCAAAGCCCAGATCAGGAACCCCGCCCTATGACGCTGGTTACGGCCATGCTTGCCTCCTGCTTATGTCTGAGTGGTCTCCTCAACCCTCTTGGAATGTGAGCCTCCTGAGGGCCAGCCTGAGTCTTACCCACATTTTCCCAGGGCTGTCCCTCCAGAACTGAACCAGAGGAAACAGGTCCTGTTCAGAATCCTATAAATTCCATCCCCAGATCACCCACATTGGCCGACCAACCCTGGCTGTGCGAAGACAGCACGGAGGGGCCACAGTCTCCCCTATACGCCCCCTGCTGGACGTAAGCAGCCCACCAACCTCCATGCCCCCGATGAGACTCGGAGCTTCAGAGATAGGGGTGCGAGGCCAGCTGGGGGTGTGAATTTCTCCTAGTGGCGAGAATGTCATTGCAAGGCTGGATTTATGAATCAGGCATGAAATCCAGGGCCAGATGGCTTCACAGGCAAATTCTACCAAACATACAGAGAAGAACTTATACCTATCCTTCTCAAACTCTTCCAAAAGACTGAAGAGGAAGGAACACTCCCAAAGACATTCTATGAAGCCACCATTACCCTGATACCAAAACCAGACAAAGACACCACCAAAAAAAGAAAAAAAAAATGAATCAGGCATGAAGAACGGAGGAAAAGGGAAGAAAGCTGCTGTGCCCCCTTAGAGGTGCCCCATAAACCAAACGGTATTGATTTCAAATGGAGGGAGATATGGCAATGTCATCTGGCCTCTGACAAACCTTCCTTTCCTATTTACATTAGGTTCAGACCAATGTTAACATGACACTGGATTCCCTGAAGTCCACTGGTTCCTGATCACACTGGGCTCAACCGCCTTTGGGGACTTCATACCTGCTGTTCTCTGCCTGGAATGTTCCAGCTCCCTTTCTTAAGCCCTAAGCCTCCCCATGGTTTGCCAGCTTCTCCTCAGCCTGCAATATTTCAGCGACACCTCATCCAGGGGCCTTCCCCAGTCTCCCTGGTCTGAGTCGCCGTAGCTTGTTGGTTCACCCCTCTCTCATGCACACCCCACTTTATACTGTGACTCAGATTTACCCCCTCTGGACTGTGAGTCCCCAGGAGAAGAATGTCCTTTATCCTTGTGTCTCCAGGTCCCAACACAGTGTCGGGCACATAGTAGGTGCTCAGTTAATGCTGTGGGCATGAATGGATGGTAAGTGGGAGGGGCAGTGTGCGGATGGGGGTCAAGAGTGCAGAAGCTGATGACTCAGTACAGTGGCTGATCCACAGGTGGAGGGCTGGAGGGACCCACCAGTGCCCCGCACCTACCAGCAGGGTTCCAGGCCACAGGGGCTCACCTGAAAGATGGGGTACTTCACGTATCCAATCTCTATGCAGGTGTTGTCATTTGTTGGTTTGCTAGAGAGGAGTGCTTTGAACCTGAGCAGGAACATAAAAAGGGAGATAAGAAGACTCAAAAAGACATCAACAGCTTGCAAGAGACTCAGCTCTCTGACGATAGAAACATGTAATGTCTTGTATCCCCTCCCACTCTGAAATACAATGACATATCCATAGATTGTTTAACATAATGCTCCCCCTTCTGACATGATACCATAATCCAATCTGAAGTTAAAAATCTAAAGTTAAAAACAGTGTTTGGAACTGTTAAATTATTTCTCAAACAGGCGATTGGAAAAGAACAAATGCCTTTTAAAGCCCTCTCCACCTTGTAGGGCCCATCACAAAGCGTGCCTTCCTGATTCAGGCCTCAAGCTTCTGGAGTCCTTCCTGATTCAGGCCTCAAGCTCCTCAGCCGCCCACGGAGCTCTCCACCTCCCTCTTCCCCCCCCTCCCACACAACCTTTGCTCCAAGAGGGCAGGGACTTCTGCCATTTCTGCCTCTGCTGCCTCCTCAGAGCCTATGCCAGGCTGGACCTGACGCACTGTAGCTATGTTGAAACTAAGAAATTAACATTGGTACAATACTGATCTAGTTCTTCTATGGTGTCACAACCGAGAACCTTGCAAGGGACAGTGTATTTTTCTTGCAGTGGCAAAGCAGACATTTGGGGTATTAGGTTTTGGGGGGCAATACTGGAGATGCCAGGAGGCTTTTAGGAATCCAGGGAGTGTTGGCCACACAGCTTCATTAGTGACCTGGAAGTGGGTTCCGTTTCTGGATCCCAGGGTCCTTACCCTCTGCTCACCCCCTGGCAGCCTGCCTTCTCCTCATTCAGCATCACTTTCTTCTCTGCCCACCTTCACCAATCCCTGTTCAGGTCCCGGGATAATGCAGTTCTAAATGGTCAACTCCACCTCTACTCAAATCAAAAGGAGAAGGAAGGGCTGTAGCAGAGCTAGCAGGGACGGTGTTATACTACTGTCACTCCAGAGTCAGGGAAAAGTAAGGTTCAGGACCTCTGTGTTTTGGGTGGCTTATGTCAAAGTTCCCTGATATTTGGAGAGCAGGCCTTTCGAGGCTGCCGTGTAGGAGCTTTCAGGCTGCACAAGGACACCTGGCTGAGGGAGCTAAAATCCAATCCACGCTCTGCTCACGAAGCTCTGTGCCCGACATGTGCCCCGTCTGCCTAGAGGAACGGTGCCCTGTCTAAGCCACATAATCAGGCTGCTGCTTATGCTAGTGTCGGCCCTGTACTCTTCTTCCAAATTGTGGTTAAAAAACATGTAACATAAAATTTACTGTCTTAACCATTGTTAAGTGTAATGTTCACGTGAAGTGTGCTTGCATCGCTGTGCAATCAGTCTCCAGGACTTACCCTGTCCCCGTTAAACAACTCCCCATTCCCCTCTCCAGCCCCACCATCCCCACCCTTCTACTTGCTGTCTCTATGAAGTTGATTACTCTAGGTTCATATAAATGGAATCATACAGTATTTGTCTTTTTGTGACGAGCGTATTTCACTTCATATAATGTTCCCAAGTTCATTCATATTGTAGCATGTGTCAGAACTGCCTTCCTTTTTAAGGCTGGATAACGTACGTATACACTACGTATTTTTTTATTCATTCCTCCACTGATGGACTCCTGGGTGGCCTCCCCCTTTTGTCTTTGTGAATCATGCTGCCTGAACACGGTGTACAAATGCCCTGTACTCTTGGATCCTTGATTTTGAGAAGAAAATCTGCCAGTTCAGTGACGATACCACCCACATTGAATTTCAGAGAATAGTAATAGCCACCCTCGTAATTCAGTGCTTTCAAAATCAATGACACATACCTTGGAGAGGCTGTAAATAACAGCACTCTGTGAGCATAAAATGGTCTTCCTTCTACTAGAAAGGTAACATCTGACATCTCTTTATTGTTAAGGAAATGAGGATCTGGAACAGGAAAGGGAGAGAGGGTAGCTTTAGAGAAGGGTGAGGTTTGGATTCCTCTTTTGGAAAAGTGCCCATAAGAACTGACAGGGAGGCCATGGCGATAAAATACTCATTGGAGAGAAAGTGACCAAACAGGAGACAGAATCAGTTAAAGGAACACTCAAGTCACGAAATTCAGTTTCTCGCAGGAAATCTTCATAGCTTACTCGCGACTAAAAGTAGCATTTCCCCTTAGAAGACCCGCCCCCAGCCCGAGTTCAGATGACTGTCAGGTGTGGAAGGTGACCATCCACCCACCTGGCCTCTAAGGAAGTCACCCACCCCATCTCGCTCCTCCTTCTCTAGCTCAGCGCCCGCCCGCCGGATAGAAGTGGTTCTGAAGAGCTGTCCCCTTGCCGCTGTGTTCCAGGTGATTCGAAATCCAAGCCCTTTTCTCAGGGTCAGAGGCAAGCGAGCCAGGCCCGTGCCCTCAACTCCAAGAATAAAGAAGTTGTATACCTAGTTGTACAACGAGTACTCTAGTACTTACTGGGCACTCACGATGTGCCAGGCACCGTGTGAGCTGGCACTTACACGTGTAAACTCATTCAGTCCTGGCAGAAAGGGACGGCTGTCAGGTGTGCAGCTGGGGACACTGAGGCCAGGAGTCACAGTGACTTGGTCAAGCAAATGGCAGGTGGAGAGGCCAGGATGTGAACCCAGACATTCTGACTCCAGGGCCTGCATTGCTAAGCACCGGGATCCTCCGATTTGCCTGTCATTTTGGCCATTTTTCCTGGGGCTACAGAA
The DNA here is from genome assembly GCF_965194825.1 of Balaenoptera physalus. Lineage (NCBI taxonomy): Eukaryota > Metazoa > Chordata > Mammalia > Artiodactyla > Balaenopteridae > Balaenoptera > Balaenoptera physalus. Next base: position 15,289,015 of record NC_138892.1, read on the forward strand.
GGTGCCAGTCTGTCCTCAGCTCAGCACTTCTGCCTCACTGGGAGAATCCACCAACACTCCCGTACACCCCTACACGGCTCCACCCCACCTGGCTTCTAAGTCAGACCCCTGGCCTGGCCCCATTTTGCCCAGGCCCTGCTGTAACTTGGACCCAGAATTTGCCTTCCTGGCTGATTCGCCCCTGGTGGTGGTCCTCCACTCATATTTCTCTGTCAGCACCTACAGCCACCTCACCTCTTCCCAATAAAAAAGTTTTAATTTAAAACATATCAAAAAAAGCATAAAAAAGTCAAAATCACCTGTAATCCCACTATCTTAAAAATTTTTTTTTTTATTAAAAAAATACAACAAAACCCAAACTTCTAAATCTCTCCAGGTAAAGGGAAGAGAGGCTACAGAGGAAGGCCCCAGAGTTGACTAACACTTCTCCACTTGCTTTAAAGACTGTTAACAGGTTGGAGTGACTTTCTCCCTCTTCTCAGCCACATGCCTCCCTCTGCTGGGTCTCTCTCACTCCCACTGTCCACTTCCAACTAGCCCCCACTCCTGCTTCCCAAATTGCTAATATCTCCTACCTTTAGCTCTTTTTACCATTCTCTCCCAGAATTCACTGGGAGGGCAAAAGGACAATGTACTATAAAAAATAAGGCATGTGCTCTCCAGTTTGCCATAGTCCCCACCACTCCCTATCATCTTACACCAAACTCATTTCAATCATTTTTATGACCTGCCCGGCCCTGCAGAGATGCCAGTTTGGAACCTTTGTCACTACTCTTATCTTTCCTTTCAAGTAGATTCCTAAGGAACTACTATTTGGCCACCTTCAGTTATCTGAGCTTGAAATGCTGTATTGAAGATGCAAAACATTATATGTTCCATATTCCACTTATTAGTAATTATGTCCTCTTTCTTTCATCTTGTGAGCTTTGAGCCTCTCAGGCCTGCCTTTATTCTCTTGGTGCTAATAACCCTTGGGATTTCAATGCTTGGGCTGAGAACCAGGCCCTTTTAATTGCTGGTGAAAGAAATCTCAGCAAGTTCAGGAGGAAAAAAAATGTTCCCTCCTCTCCTATAGCTACAGGAAAGCAGATTTTATGCTGCATCAGTGAAACAGCCCTTGCAAATGTTTGCTCTAACAAGGGTGTCTTGTAAGGCACCAGCTGTCAGAGATTATTGCTATGTCCTGGCAATGTAACCTTCAATCTCTAAAGTCTGTTAATTTGATTGATACTTATGATTTGTTGCCCTGATAATATTTTAATTAACACCTGTTTTCTACAAGGTAGAACTACTTGCAGTTTTAGTACATTCTGGTTTGCCTACATGAATGGGCATAAAGAAAACCAGACAATTTTGATTCAACTGCTAAGTTTTTCATTTTAGCATAAAAATTGTATCATTTAAATTAACAGGTTATTCATGACAGGAACAAAAATACTTTAAAACAGTTTCATGAATTTAGCCTTTTCACTAATTTAAACTAGCTCACCTGTTTCAAAAGTAGGGGTTTTGCTAAAGGGTAGAATTTTTCAGATGCTTCCATTTCTCTAAAGTTTCCTGGTCTTTATAGGAAGAGGAAACAGGAAGTAGGAAAGTCCCCAACCTTCATGGCAAAGGGAGTCCTTTATCTTTAATATTCTATAACCCCCTAGGCAGTGAGAGACAGGCCCTTGCAACAGAAGGTTCACGTTTCAGGATTCAAGGCAGCTGGGTGTTTGCCTTCTTGCCAGGCTGATCAACCAGTTTGCAAGGATCTTCCGAATGAAATCAGTGCCTGATGCAAAGGTTTCTTCTGGAAAACCCCAGAAGCCGGACTGGAGAATGATGGAATTGTGGCTCTGGGGGGGACCTGGGTTCAAGCTCCAGTTCCACCTGAACTGATGCTGCAGCCTCTGAGAGCCTCTCCTTCCTCAGCTTTGACCAGCATGACACTGTGTGCCTCCTGGGGTGGCCCGGGGATTGCTTGAGAGAGAGTAGGTCAGGGGCTTTGCTGTGTCCAGCTCAATGCCAGGGTCAAAGACGGGTGAAAAGTGATTACTGCTACCCTGATGGAAGTTCAGGGTGTCCTGTCTCCTCAGCTCGGCTCTGTTCCCCTCTTGTGTGTGTGTGCACGCGGCACGGGAAGGGGGCAACGCTTCCTCACCTCTCCTCCCAGTTCCCTGCAGGACTTCTATTAGGAGGGCACTGCCGTACTGCCACTGTCCCCAGCTTGTTCCATCTCAGGGAGGAGGGACTTCTTAGAGGGGAGGCTGGGGGAGAGCAGCCATGCACAGCTCAGCCTTCCCTGGGACTTTACCTGGCGGCTGGGAGTGCGTGGGCTCAGCAGGTCTTGGGCAGCCCCTCACTGTCGGTGACTTGCAGTAGAAAGGCACTCAACGGAGGGATGAGATTTTGGCGAGTTCCCTTGTCCACACCCCCAAGGTATGTTCTCCAAACAGTTTAATCCCATAACAAAGGTGACATCCCGACCTCCACCTACCTCACTCCAGTATCCACCTCGTTTGCCCTCCAAGCTCCCACCTTCTTTTATGGCGTTTGCTTGCTCCCTGCCCTCAAACCACAAAGCAACAGCGCAGGGCAGGACCCGGGAAGCACTTACTCACCCAGGCGCGAGGTCTGTTTCCGTTTGATCTCTGTGAGCTTGGGGATGGGGTAGGGCCCGTAGCAGTGAGTGAAGATGACGCACAGCTGCTGGCTGATCACTTCGTTCTGCGGAAAGGAAAGAAGAGCTCACGCTGCTGGGGGGCGTGCACTCATCCAAGCTGTGGTGTAGCAATGGGTTCCTCCCCCCAGGCGAGAGGAGCCCACAGACTTCCTGCAGATTCTGAGAGAAATTCCCCCGACATCACATGTTCACTTTGCCCGTCAGGCCCTGGATTTGCTTGCTTTGTTTGTCCACTATGTCTAGCAGGTTCATTGGTGGAAGTTTAATTTGTAATTAAATCCTTTCTTGCTCCAATCATTTCTTTACTATCCATTAGAAAACAAGTTTTGTAACTCACAGGATGGAAAATAAGTTTTACACCCTAAACACACCTTTATTAATACGCCAAAATTCTGGCAGCAGGTAATTATCCCGAAAATCACAGCAGGAAGCCCTTTGGGTCCTGTGCTTGTGCTCTCCATGACCAAGATACAAACCCTCCTGATTCGGCTTCCTTCTGAATTTGATTCTGGTGCTGAGGCATTTCCAGATCCAGCAGTGCTCAGCTGAATCACTTTCTCCAAAAAAAAGTGTGTGTGTGTGAGGGGAATAGTTCTGTGATGCACAACTACAGCTGCCCCAGTTGCTCAGGGAGCCTGTTTCTGATCGCCCTTCGCCCTTCACGTTCTTTCCTCCTTTCCTGTTGGGGCCCGTGCTGTTCATTAATCTCCCTCCAGCTGCAGGTGTGTAGGAAGGAAGCCAGGGATCAGAGCATTTTTTTGGATGCTTTTTACTGGGTGAAGGGGGTTGAAACTAGGGGCTAAAAACAGAGGTAGATAGCTAGACATTTACAGTATATTAAGAAAAGTAGGTTACAACACAATTTGTACCATGTATTTTTGGAAGTAAAATGCTACATATATCTTTGGATGTATAAAGAAAGGTCTGGAAAAAGAGTAGCTACCGTTGGGTGGGATGATGATGTCTTCCCTTTTTTTTAAATCTATATTTTCTATAATAAACAAGTGTTGCTTTGGTCACAAAAACAATAAATGTTATTTTTAATCTTAAAAGATAGGTTTGAGACTACTAATGATGTTAGCAGTTCTTATTCTTGAATCTACTTCACTGCGTTCCTGAAAGAGAGGGATTACAGCTCAACATATGGAAAGAAAACCCAACCCTTTGATCCTGCAAGGCACCATGTTACCTCAGAGGGGGTCCACAGAGGTGCCTAAGGAGATGCAATCATATTGGACAGAAAAAGGGATTCTGCTTTCAAAGATGATGCCTTATGACCAAAAGGTGTTACCTGCTCCTCTCACTTAACACTCACAGAGTGACTGTCTCATGGCTGCAGCAGTGGTTCTCAAAGTGTGGTCCCTGGACCACAGACTTCAGCCTCAGGTGGGCTGGGGGTGGGGCCCACCAGTCAATATTTTAACAAGTTTTCTGATGATTCGGATGCTCCCTTTGGTTTGAGAACCACAAGTTTCATATACTGAAATTTTGTCTTGGGTTTGACCTGGGCTGGGGACTGTAAATTTGTTTCCTTTGGTCTAAAGCCTTGCCACACAAACGCGCTCCATCGACCAGCAGCAGTAGTATTGCCTGGGAGCTTGCGAGAAATGCAGACTCTCACCCTAGGCCCACTGAATCAGAATCGGCATTAACACGCTCTGCAGGTGATTCCCATGCATACTAATGCTGGAGAAGCACCGGGTGGTTGGCAGTACTGTGGCCCCTAGAGGACTGCCGTGCCCTAATCGCTGGGACTGTGATATCATGAGATACCACGCCTGTGAATATGTTCTTTTTCAGAGCAAAAGGGACTTGGCAGGAGTACTTAAGGTCACTAACTAGTTGACCTTAAAAGGGGGTGATTACTTTGGATTATCTGGGTGGGCCCACTGTAATCACATGAGCCTTCAAAATTAGAGGCAGAAAAGGAATTCAGAGGGGATGGGGGAGAAGTGGAAGTCAGAGGGACTGGAGGCCTGAGACGGACTTGATGCACTGTTGCTTGGAGACGGCGGGGGCCACATGGTGAGCTTGAGAGGGGATGCAGGCCCCAACACTAGGAACAAAATGTGACCCCCCAGCTGACCCCCAGGAAGGAAATGGGGCCTCAGTCCTACAGCCACAAGGAACCGAATTCTACCCAAACCTGAATGAGCTTGCAAGTGGATTCTTCCCGGGTCTCTAGAAAGGAACTCAGCCCTGCTGATTGATACCCCTGATTTTGGTCCTGTGAGACCCTAAGTAGAGAGCCCAGCCGAGACCTTGTGCCTGGACTTCTGACCAATGGAAACCATGAGATAGTAAATGGCTGTTGTCTTCAGCCTCTAAATTGTGGTCATGTGTTACTGCAGCAATAGAAACTAATACAGCTCATCTAGAGTTTGCCTATTTCGTCCTGCTTCTGACCCCAGCGTGCCCAACACACTGTGGATGCACAGTGAATACTTGCAGATCACAAGAAAGATGAGACCTGTGACCTGCAAGATGCTCTGTGCAGACTGGGTGATGAATGGTGCTGGTCTCACTAGCTGCACCTGGGGTTGTCTTGGGAGCCTTGCTGGTGAGTCAGCCCATCTCATCAACTCGGGGGAAGGAATGAAGATACATTTCCTGGATTTCGTGACCCGTAAGAGAAGCCTGAGCAACCGGTGGACTCTTCGTGGGGCTTTTTTTTTTTTTTTTTTTCTTTTGGTGGTGGTGGTGGTAGTTGTTTAATTCAATTCAATAGGTACTTATTCAGCATCTAAGAGGTAACCGGCACTGTGAAAGGAGCCATACTGGGGGCAACAGAGGCAGCAGAGCAAGATCCCGTCTCTCCAGGAACTCACAGCTTGGCCTAACTTCACTATGTGTTGTATCACCTGAGAAAGTAAAGACAAGGGCTGTCTGTTCCAAAGGGACAGTCCTCAAGCACTTAAAAATTATCTGGAAAAAAAAAAATTATCTGGGAGGCACGTAACTCCCCACTCCTAAGTGAGGGCTGCACATAGTGACTTGATTGCAAAGAGCACAGTCTGGAAAGTGAGGGGGAGGCAACAGTAAGTTTGCTGTGGAGAAACCTGACGAACACAATCTCAGCCACGTGGTCAAGGTCATCATCACCGGTAATGAGTCATACTGATAGTATGTACACCTGATGTAATGAGAAAGGCACTTTACCTCGATGGTCATCCTTCCCAAATCCACAATCTCAGTCTAAATCGTGAGACAAATACTGCATACTCCACTAGAGGGGCAGCCTACAAAATATGTGACCAGTACTCCTCAAAAACTGTCATGGTCATCAAAAACAAGGAAAGTCTGAGAAACTGTCTCGGCCAAGAGGAGCTTAAGGAGGCATGACAACTAAAGGTAACATGGTGTCCTGGAGCAGAAAAAGACACTAGATAAAAACCGAGGAAACAGGAATAAAGTATTTAGCTAACAATAACGTATCCATGTTGGTTCACTGATTATAACAAATGTACCATACTAATGCAGGATGTTAATAATGGGGGAAGCAGGTGAGGGACTGTAGGGGAACTCTCTGTGCTATCTTCTCCATTTTTCTGTAAATCTAAAGTCATTCCAAAAAATGAAGTCTATTATTAAAAGAAAAGCTGCCCAATGAGGAAATAGGAAAATTATGATGAAAGCACTAGAAGTTCAGGAGAGAAAGGGAAAGAAGACGGGTCAGCAACAGTTCCCTAGGCTTGACTCATTCATCCCCCAAAGGTTTCTTGAATGTAAACTTTCCCTCACGCACTAAGCTATGCTTTCATCCATTCATGAATTCTTTCTTCAAATATTTATTGAGCATCTGCTAAGTGCCAGGCACTGGCTAGACCCTGAGGGCTGGACACTGTGTGAAGGATGATGTTGATGAGCCCGATGCCAGCACCAAAGATGCTGCCATTGCCAAGGCTTTCTGGCCGCTTCTCTTTCAGAGATGAGAACCCTAAGAGAAGACTCCCCACTGTGTCCTTGAACTCATCTGTGTTTGTCGAGGTGTCTGCTCTGTGCCCTTTTCTGTGCACTTCCTCCAGACTGTGGGATTGTTGGCATAATTCACTCTGCTTCCCTGGCACGCTGTAATTCGTATAAGTTAACAACACTTGCGGGGTTGGTCTACCCTATGGATTTGGTTAGTTCTGGACCCAAACCTGAAGACAGTGGCTGGAATTAACCGAGCTTGAGGCTCACTCTGTTCTGGGGGTGGGCGTGGGTTGGGTGGCTGTGCTGGGACAGATGCTGACACTCTCCTCTGAGTGACACATTTAAGCACGGTGCTTTTAGCTCAAAGGGCCACAAGACTCAAGCCCCAGGGGCAGCGGGCCAGCCTCAGCATGCAGGCTCTGACCTGGGAGGCCTGGGCTGGGAGAGGTAGGTCTGGCCAGGCTCACGTACATGGCAGTCGGTTAGCGGTTGTTACTGGCGTGCCGCTGGGTACCTGGAATTCAGGTTTCTCATGGAAAACGCTGGGTACGTGTGCTCGTGGGGTGAACTTGGGTCCTCGGGACTCGGAACTGTGCGGCTACATAGAACTAGACAGGAATGAAGCCACGTTCCTAACACCACGGTTACCAGGAGACTCCCCTGAGATGGATTCCTGTGGATTTTGGGGCTGACATCCTTCCTCTCCTCCTCTAACCCCTCACTCCTCTCCTAAAAAGATACTGAAACACTTTCTCTTCTTCACAAAGGAGTGCTAGGATTGATCCCAAAGGTCCTTTTCAGGTGGCTTAGGCGGGGGTTCTACACAGCGGTAAAAACATGGACAAGGGGGTCAGATGGGACTGGGCCCCAGTCCTGGCTCCTCACTCACTAGCTCTGTGACCTTAGGAAAGTGACTCAGCCTCTCTGGGTTTTGGTGTTCTCTTCCAAAGTGGATTAAAACTACCTGCTTGGTGAGGTGGCTATGAGAGCTAAAAAGGATAACACATCCCAATATACCGCTGAACCAAAGGAAAGTGCCGAGATTTGACCATTTTTAACCCCCAAAACAGCAATTTCCCATAATTCAGACGAATCCCTATTTTTCTAGATCCTAAAATGTCATAAAATTAATGGCAGCTTTTAGGAAGAGGAAAAAGAAACTCACTACATTAAACACACACAGACATTTTTAAGATCCATTTAACTTGAGAAATGCTGGAAGGTGGAAAAAGCTGTGTCTCAGAATCAAGAGAATGCGGAATTACTGTTACTATCTGGGGACACTGGCAGTGAGTTCTCTGCCTCAATCCACTGTCAACAGCCATTGACTCTTCCCTGCAGGGGCCCCTCCCTTGCGGGATGCACTGGGCTGACCTGTGAGCAGTGAGCTGCTCTGCGCTGCCACATGCCTGAGAAAGGTGGAGGTGGGAAGGGTCCCCACCTCCAGAGGATTCTGCGAGGTCAGCATGTGGCCCCACTGGAGTTGTGCACAAGATGAAACTGAACACACAATGAACTCAAGTGCTTTTAAATAGTCATCCATGTGTTTTGATATGTACCTTTTATTCACCGCAAGTGACAAAGGTTTTCAATTTATGGTAGTAATACAATGTTTCCTTTCTAAATACATTTAATGGAAGGCAAATTGATTTAAAGAAAAATATCAGTGGAAATACCCTTGAGGAATGAAAGGGAAATCAGACCTCATCAGATGAGGGAAAACTAAAAGAATTTGTCACCAGGAGACCTACCCTAAAAGAATAGCTGAAGAAAGTTCTCTAAACAGAAAGGACAGAGGAAGGAATCTTGGGACATCAGGAAGAAAGAACATGGTAAACAAAAATATGGATAAACATAATAGGTTTTCTTTTTTCTCTTGAGTTTCCTAATTATGTTTGATGGTTGATGCAAAAATTATAAGTGTCTGATGTGGTTCTAAATGTATGTAGATGAAATACTTAAAGACAATTATGTCATAGATGGGGGAGGGTAAAGGGACATAAAGGGAAGTAAGGTTTCTGTACTTTACTTGAATTGGTAAAATGAAGACACCAGTAGTCTATGATGTTATACACACACACACACACACACACACACACAATAATACTGCAAGCAACCACTAGAAAAACTATACAAAGGGATACACTCAAAAACACTACAGACATATAAAAATGGAATTTAAAAAGTGTTCAAGTAGTCCACAAGAAGGCAGAAAAAGAAAAGAGAAAAAAGAGAGACCAAACAGAAAACCAAAAATAAGATGGCAGACTTAAGCCCTAAAGTAGCAATAACTGAGTAAAATATAAATGGTCTCAATATACCAATTAAAAAACAGAGATTGGCAGAGTGGATGAAAAGCCCAACTATATGCTTTTTACAAGAAAGTCACTTCAAATCTAATAAAACAGGCAAGGTGAGAGTAAAGGATGGAAAAAATATATCACATGAACATTAATCAAAGGAAAGCAGGAGTGGCTATATAAGTATTAGATAAAGTAGACTTCAGAGCAAAGAAAATTAGCAGAAGCAGAGAGGGGCATTATATAATGATAAAAGGGTTAATTCACCAAGAAGATATTGCAGTCCTAAATATGTATGCACCAAACAACAGATCTGCAAAATATGTGAATCAAAAACTGACAGAACCAAAAGAAGAAACCCACAATTACAGTTGGAGAATTTAATATCCCTTTCTCAACTGAGAGAATAACTAGACTGAAAATCTGTAGGATATGGAAGAACTCAATAATACCATCAACCAACAGGGTCTTATCGACAGTTATGGAAACACTCCACTCAACAATGGCAGAAAACAGTCTTTTCTTTTTTTTGGCCACATTGCATGGCTTGTGGGATTTTAGTTCCCAGACCAGGGATCGAACCCAGGCTCCTGGCAGTGAAAGCACTGAGTCTTAACCACTGGACCACCAGGGAATTTCTGAAAACAGTCTTTTAAAGTGCCCATGAAACCAAGATAGACCATATCCTGGGCCATAAAACCAACCTCAAAATTTTAAAAGGATTGAAATAATACAGACTGTGTTCTCTGACCACAATGGAATCAACCTAGAAATCAATAACAGAAAGATAACAGGAAAATCTACAAATACTTGGAAACTAAACAACACATTTCTAAATAATTCATAAGTCAAAAAGGAAGTTCCAAGGGAAATAAATAACACACTGAACTGAATGAAAGTGAGAATAAAAGGTATCAAATTTTGTGGTACACAGCCAGAGTAGTGCTGAGAAAGATATGCGTATATAAAAAAAGACGAAAAGTCTCAAATTAATATTCTAAGCTTCTACCTAAAGAACCTGGAAAAAGAAAAACAAAATAAGAAAAAACAAAAACAAAAACAAAATAAGCCCAAAGCAAGCAAATAATAAAGATGAGAGCAGCGATCAATGTAACTTAAAACAGAAGAGTAGTAGAGAGAGAAGACACAAATTAACAAAATCAAGAATGAAACAGGGGCTATCACTACAGACTCTGTAGACATCAGAAGGGTAGTAAGGGAATATGATGAGCAACTCTACACACATACATTTGACAACGTAGATGAAATGGACCAATTCCCTGAAAAACACAAAGTACTCCACCTCACTCAATATTAAGTAGATAATTTGAATAGCTCTGTAACTATTAAAGAAATTGAATTTGTAATTTAAAAAACTCCCCTTAAAGAAATCTGCAAGACCAAATTGAAAAGGAAGAAATGAAACCATCTCTACTTGCAGATGACATGATTATCTAAGTAGAAAAATCCCAGTAAATCTGCAAAATACTCCTAGAACTAATAAATGAGTTCAGCAAGGTCACAGGATATGAGATAAACATACAAAAATCAACTGTATTTCCATATGCTAGCAATGAACACATGGACAAAAAATTAAAAATATAACATCATTTACATTTGTTAAAAAAAGAGAAATAGTTATGTGTAAATCTAATAAAACATGTCCAGGACTTGTACCCTGAAAACTCACAATATTGATGAAAGAAATCAAAGAAGATCTAAAGACACCAAGAGACTAACATGTTCATGGACTGAAAGACTTAACATAGAAAAGATGTCAATTCTCCCTAAACTGATATAGAGGTTTAACACAATTCCTATCAGTCTCAGCAAGATTTCTGTTGTTGTTCATATAGCAAATTTGTTCCAAAATTTATATGGAAAGGCAAAGAACTAACATAGCTAAATTCATTTTGTGAAAGAAGAATGAAATGGAAGGAACCAATTTACCCAATTTCAAGGTTTATTTTATAGCTATAGTAATTAGGACTGTGTGGTAATGGTGGAGGGACAGACACATAGATCAATGGAACAGAATGGAAAACCCAGAAACAGACCCACACAAATATGCCCAACTGACTTGACAAAATTGCAAGAGTAATTTGATGAAAGAGAGATAGTCTTTTCAACAAATGGTGCTGGAGCAATTGAACATCCACTGGCAAAACAAAAACAAAAACAAAACAACTTTGCTCTGAGTCCCGCACTTCATACAAAAATTAACTCAAAATGAAAATGAATCACAGACTTCAGCGTAAAACAGAAAACTATAAAAATTCTAGGAAAAATTGCAGGAGGAAATCTTCATGCTTTAGGGCTAGGCAAAGCATTCTAATACTTGACACCAAAAGCATAAGCTCCATAAAAGGAAAAACTTAAATGGGACTTCCTCGAAATGGAAGCTCTGTGAAAGACCCTGTTAAGAGGATAAGAAGACAAGCTACAGAGTGGGAGAAAGTATTTGCAAACCATGTATCTGACAAAAGACTATTTTCTAGAATTTACAAAGAACTCTCAAAATTCAACAGGGAGGGACTTCCCTGGTGGTGCAGTGGTTAAGAGTCTGCCTGTCAATGCAGGGGACATGGGTTTGAGCCCTGGTCCGGAAAGATCCCACATGCTGCGGAGCAACTAAGCCTGTGCAACACAACTCCTGAACCTGCACTCTAGAGCCCGTGAGCCACAACTACTGAGCCCACATGCCGCAACTACTGAAGCCCGCACGCCTAGAGCCCGTGCTCTGCAACAAGAGAAGCCACCGTGACGAGAAGCCTGCGCACCGCAACGAAGAGCAGCCCCCGCTCACCACAACTAGAGAAAACCCTCGCGCAGCAACAGAGACACAATGCAGCCATAAATAAATAAATAAATAAATAAATAAATAAAAAATTCAACAGTGAAAAACCAAACAATTTAATTAGAACACAGGCAAAAGACACAAAGAGACATTTCACTGAAGAGGATATACAGATGGCAAATAAACACACGAAAATATGTTCTACATCATTAGCCATTTAGAGAAATGCAAATTAAAACCACAATGAGATACCACTTATACATCTACCAGAATGGCTAAAATAAAACATAGCAATAGCACCAAACAGGGAGGATGTGGAGAGACTTCATTACCCATACTTCGCTGGTGGGAATATAAAATGGTGCAGCCACTCTCAAGGACAGTTTAGCAGTTTCTTTAAAAACTAAACATGCAACTTCTATACAAACCAGCAATTGCACTCCTGAGCATTTATCCCAGAGAAATGAAGACTTATATTCATATCAAAAACCTGTGCAGGAATGTTTATAACAGCTTTATTTGTAATAGCTCAGAACTGGAAACAACTCAGATGTCCTTCAGTGGTGAGTGGTTAATAAACTGTGATCCGTCCATACCACAGAGTACTAGTCAGCAATAGAAGGAATCAAACTATCAACACATGCAACGACCTGGAAGAATCTTCAGAGAATTATGCTGAGTGAGAAAATCCAATCCTAAAAAGTTACATACTGTATGATTCCATTTAAATCACATTCTTGAAATGACAAAATTAGAGAAATGGAGACCGGATTAGTGGTTACCGGGGCATAAGGAGGGAGTGAGGGCAGAAGAGATATGGGTGTGGCTCTAAAAGGGCAACATGGGGGATCCTTATGGTGATGGGAGTTTTCTGCATGTTTACTGTATCATGTCAATATCTTGGTTGTGATATTTAACTGTCATTTTGCAAGATATTGCCAATGGGGGAAACAAAGTATCTCTCCGTATGTTTTCTTACAACTGCATGGGACTCTACAATTGTCTCAAAATAAAAAGTTTAATTTACAAAACTCAATTTTAAAACAGTGGAAAAAACCCCTAAAAACGTGCATAAACCACAAGGAAGAAAAAAAACACATAGCTCATGTCTCACCCTTGGCTAAAGCCTCCAGTGGTGTTCTATTCAGTTCACATGGAGAGAAACCCCAATGTCCACCATGGAGAAAGTCTCCGTGCCATTTGATTTCATCTCCTACACTTTCTCCTGTGTCCCACTGCTTCCTGCTGCCCCAGCACATCAAGCACGTTCCCACCTGGAGCCTGAGCTCCTGCAGTTCCCCCACTTGGAATGCTTTCCCTCCAGACCTCTGCGTGGCTGGAAGCTTTTCCTCACTTAGGTGGTTGTTCACATGCTACCTCCTCTGGGAGACTTTTCTTACCATCCTCTCTAAATTAGACCTTGCGTGCTCCACCCGCCAGAGACTACATCGTTGTCCAAGTTCATTTTTTTCATAGCATTTATCATGCTCTCACTCTCTTTTGCTGATGTATTTCCTTGCGTACTATGTGTCTGCCCCTCCCCTGGCCACAGTAAGTTCCATAAAGAAGGTAAAGAAGGCCCTGTCACCCTGTAGCCTAGTGGGCACTCATGACTACAGAATGAATAAATGCCCAGAGGAGTTATGTGTGGGAGAAACGGGCCAGGAGCTCTCTTTAAACAGATGTATTTTTAAAAATGACTGTATTGTTCTACTCCTGGGGAACTCTAGAGACACTGAACCCTTTTAAAGATAAAATTTATAACTGGGGGCAAAAAAGCACATCTGCAACTAGATTTCAAGTAACGTATGACCAAGCACAAGTCACCGATGGGGAGAAGGCATCGCTTCACTTTACAGGATGGTTGTATTTCTGTGAGTTGACCGTAAAGTGGATTTATTTACAGGAATTCTATATTCTTACCCACTACTCTGATAGAACCAGGTATTTGCGCCCACAGAACAGCAGACATGATGTGAACAGGAACCCGTTAGTGGAGGGAGAAGGGACAATGCTAGCTAGTTGTGTGATGCATGGCTTCTCCTTTCCTCCAATAGGACACTTTCTGAAGGCAGAGTTTTGCAGCACTTTCTCAACTCTCTGAACTTCTCTGCCACCATCTCTCTCCAGACATCTTTTGACCTCAGGAACATCACCGTGTTTGGGGACTGCTTGACTTGCTCGGGCAGCCACGGGAAATTATCACCTCTTTGCCCCCTGTGGTCAGTGTACACGATGATGTAATACCACATCTCACCAGTAGGGGTTGCCATTGACCCCCATAAGGGCAAACTTGACTCTTGAAAGCACCCTTTTCCCCAAACTTGCCCCACCTCCTGACCACGAGCTGCTCCTGCCCCATCCCTGGCTCCCCCCACCCTCCAAGATCAGTACAGCTGACCAGGAGCAGGCTCTAGTCCACATCTGCCAAAGGCCCCTGCCTTCTTCCAGGCCTCCAGCTGCCGCTTTCAGCTGCTGTTGGCTGCCCTTTCAGGGTCATGGCTGAGTGGGGTATAAGGGGCCTGCTGGGGTGCTAGCAATGTTCCATTTCTCAGTCTGGGTGCTGACCACACAGGTAAGTTTACCTTGTGAAAATTCATTAGGCTCTATAGTTACGATCTGGGCACTATTCTGATGTATCTCATGCTTCAAAGTAAAGTTTACTTTAAAAATCCATAGATTAGGTTTCCTTAATACATAGGGTGCCTTAGTCATTTCTGGAACTCCCACTACAGCCCGTAGAAGAAAAAACAAAACAAAACAAAACAAAACCAGAAACCAATTAGAACACCAAGACCCTGGGAACAGACCCAGCAATGATTTTTCACCAAGGTGGTTTCTTAGGTAGTTTCAGGCCTTATTTATTTATTTTTCAAGTTGCGGGGTGAGGGGTGAGGGGCAGGGAGAGTTTGGTTTTGAAATACTTCCAGCAGGTTTTGCTCTTTGTGGAATCACTGAGGCTCATTACCCGAGGGCCGGCACACCTCCTCGCATTTGGGGTCCCAGTGGGGCCTGACATCAAGCACAAATCCAGCCCACAGAGGCTGAGACTCTGGTGCTAATGAGAATACCTAATGGGACCGGCTCTGGACCCCAGGCCAGGTGCTCCAAGGCTCAGGAAGCAGCTGGGTGTGCTGCTGCTTTGCTGCGGGGCCATCCCTGCCGCCTGGAGAAGGCTGCTCTCCCTCTCCACTCTTGACAGCTCCCTGGCCAAGCCTGGCAGGGGAACCCACGCTGCCCTTCTGGCTCAGAGGCCTACTTCCCTGACACTTCACAGGCTCCCACTATCTTAGGACCCCAGGGTCCTGCAAAGCCTGCTGTGAAGGGGTTGCGGCATTTCCCTGCTGCTGGGAACATAGTGTCAGCAGGAATTCAGAGGCCCTCGAGGAAGGGGTGAGCCTCAAGCACCAGGCTCAAACGATCCTCAGATCTGAAAAGGCTTCTCAGGGCCTGGCTTTCCAGGGACCTTGGCAGGGTCTGCATCCCGTCAACCTAGAGAGCTACACCCATTTCTCTCTTCCTGCTGGATTCCTAATGTCCAGCCAGGCCTGCCCTGGTCTCAGCACCTCGGTGACACCTTCCCTGAGCATCTCACACCCCTCAGAGCCTGTGCCACCCAATTTAACATTGTTTCACAAACCACCTCAGATGTCCTTGGGGCCCATGGGTGGGCTTTAGCTCCCCAGCCTTCATGCAAATTCCCCAGGCTGGAAGATATCTTTTACTTTGTCCCACGTGCCCAAGTGCCTTGGGACATAACAGGTGTTCAGTAAAGCGGCTGCCCCATGAAAGGCTGTACAAATAGCTGTAACCAGCTGGGGTACATTTGCATCAGCTCTGTGACTGCAGGGAGCCCACCCGTGGGACAGGGTCAGGCTCAGGGAGCACGGAGATCAGAGCCCCCGGCCTTTCTCTCTGCCCACAAGCACAACGGCGTTAAGCCCCCGTACCTTGCTGGCTTTCAAGATCTCGAACATGAGGGGCAGGCCCTGGGTGACGAGCTCCTCCGTGTACTCTTCCTCCTGAATGGTCTTAAACTCCTTCAACAGGCACTGAATGAGAGGCCGGCGGTGCTGCTGGAAGGCGATCCGCAAAGACTCCAGCCAGGTGTGCAGGGTCCACGGGACACCTGGAAAGGGGGCGGGCGGGGGTGGGGGAGGGGAGGGGAGGGCAGAAAACAACCAGAGGAGAAGGCGTGTTTTTATCTGGAAGCTGGCCTTTCCCGGGGACATTACCACATCATGAGACCAAGAGCCTGCCTTTCAATGAATAGAGCCAGTGTTGCTTTTTTTTTCCCCCAAAGACTCGCAGAAGTTGAAATTAAAGGTTGTAATTCGATTCCCTTAACTATGGGTGTTTAGTCCTGCACGCTACTCATATTATTAGGGGCTGCATTTTACAAGGTATAATCCTTGTGTAGAATACTGGAATTGTAATGCACACTCTTTATGCAGATTGCATCCTTCTGAGTCCTGACTTCCTTCGTCTCCATCCCCTCTACATCCGTGCCCAGAGCTTAGAGGTGGTGAAACCCACGGGTGGACCTCACCATCCGCTGCTCTGGTCAGGGCAGATATTTCCATCTGAATATGAAGACACAGGAGGATACTGCTGCCGCTCCCATGTGCAGAACAACATTTCCATCTGCAGGCACTTCATCAGGTCTTTCTCCCTTGATAGAAGCCTCTCCAGCAGCTGATTGCTGTGATTTGCTTCTCCCCCCTCACTGTGAGACTGAGGCACTCGCTACTGTTTATAACAAGCACACGATTCAGGGTCTCGAGCTTCAGAATCAAGCGTCACAGGCTCCCAGGGCAATGGCATAAACGTCCGCCACACTAAACGGCCACCCTCCAAGAGAGACCAGTTTCCAGAACAGCACCGGGGGCCCCTCCTTGGGGCCTCAGCCTACCCTGACCTGCCACAGCCTGTGTTTACAGCCCGTGCTCCATCCTGCTGTTTCTGGGCCGGGGCTAGTGCCATTAGAGGGGTGAAGGCCAGGCTAGCCTGTTCCCCAGACGCATGGAGGAGATGGCTCTGGCACAGCTCACTCAAGGGAGAGCCCCCCCTAACTCTTCCCGAGGGTGGCTTTGCCCCTGAAGTGGGTGCAGCCTTGCTAGGGAAGAGATGCCCTCATCCTAGCTGGTGCCGGCGGCCGCTTCATGGATTTGGGTACTCTCAGGCAGCGATTCCCCAACCACTGGGAACCACCTGGGATGATTGTTAAATATAAAGATTTCCAGCCTTTATCCATCCAGACCCTCGACAGCAGAGCCTCTGGGTGTAGGGCCTGGCAATCCGTATTCAGACAAGCTCCCCAGGTGATTCAGATTTCTAACTCAGGGTCCAGAGTTTGGGAATCGTGGAAGGGTGACCTGAGGATGGGACTTCGGGGCTGGCAGGACGCTGCTGTCTGTGGGGATGGTGTGGGGACTTAGCCTGGAAGTGCTCCAACCAGCAAATGAGAAGCTCCCTGGGCTGCGTGGGGTGTGTGCGTGTGTGTGTGTGTGTGTGTGTGTGTGTGTGTGTGTGTGTGTGTGTGACCTGGAGCTGGGCAAAGGCTCTGTGCCCAGCCTTGGAGGGTCCCCAGACTGACCTATGCTCCTGATATCAATTGTGACATCCACGTAGCCATGCTCAGCGCTGTGATACATGGCCTCCCTCAGGGCTCTGAGTTTGGCCTTGCTGTTGCGGCTGGCACACAGCGGGGACGGGGCTGTCTCCCCCAGGTCAGTCCCCTCGGCCAGAATCTCCTCCAGGGACAGGATATCACTCTTCTCCTTCTCTGGCTGAGCGAGCAGTTTGCGGAACACATTCCTGTCAATCATAAACCCAGAGATGAAGACACTCAGAGATGGAAGGGCTTTGCCAGGGCAGGGACTAGGCAGGGGAAGTGGGGAGACCTCTCACTTGGGACAAGGGAAGGACGGGACCAACTCCAGGGTGGCGGTTTCAGAGGTCTGACCACGGGTGCTATGTTTGGTGGATGGAGGAGATGGTGGGGCAGGTGTGGCTGTGTTTCCTTGAGGACAACTTGGAGCTAAGTGCATTCCCCAAATATCTAGAAGGTTCTAGAACCATCTGTCTGCAGTTCCCCCCCCCCCACAGTGAATTTGCTTCACTTGGGGTTACATGTAGTAAAATCTGATGGGGTAAATCCTGAAGGAAATGTAGACAGGAAGTAACCAAACATGAGGGGTTTTACGATTCTTTAAAAGGGATTCTTCTCACTTCACGACAGGTGATAGGATGAGTGCTGACCAGCCCTGGCAAAGAGTGACGTCTCTGTGAGAGGAAAGCCAGTTGGGAAAGGACCAGACAAGCCAGTCTGAGTGGACGTGTGCTGCATGAAGCTGGCCAGGCCTGATCTGCCTCTGGGTCCCACATCCAGAGATACAGTGGGTCTGGGGTAGGCTTGGGAATCTGCATTTTTAACAAGCACCACTTGGGACCTCGTGGCTTTGGGCCATCCTAGCCTACCTGTGTCCGTGGGCTGCGGCCTGGCTGAAAGAGTTCATATCACCCTGGGGGGTGGTAGAAATTCCATTCCTGTACATGGTTCCTATCAGGGGGTCCGCGCCACGCTCCAACAGCAAACTAACCAGCTCAAAATTTCCTGCAAGCCCAGAGAAGGGGGTTTTATAAGAGAATCAAGCAAACACACGGTCACAGACACATCAAGGGCCAACGCGCTGGAGCCCCTTGGCCGGCGTGAGCATCAGCAACTCTTACCTACGGCGGCTGCAAGCTGGAGGGGCGTTTCTGAATAGTTCTCCTCGCCATGCTCCACAGAGCCCTCCACCTTGGCCCCAGCGTCCAGGAGGAGCTGCGGAGGAAGAGCGGCCATTGAGATGTTTAAAGGACATGCATGTGAGGAGACGTCAGGAGAAGGTGGTGGAAATCAGTGTGACGCCAGTGTTCCTGCCCTCCCTCTGGGTCTGTGAGCATGTGCACAGGGGGAGGGCAGTTGCACCTCAGAGGAAAAACCGAGAGCCTCTCGTATCTTCTAGAGCCTCAGATCACTCAAGTTGTGGTTCACGGACAGTAGCACCAGCATCCCCTGGGAGCTTGTTTGAAATGCTGGCTCTGAGGCTCCACCCCAGACCGAATGATGGGAATCTGCACTTCACCAAGTTCTCCAGGTGATTTATGTGTACATTAAAAGTTTCTAGAAGCACTGAGCTAGAAGCTCGTGGCACCAGTGTGTCGGAGGACTTCCTTTCGGGGTCGGAGACACAAAGCCTCGGAGAGTATTAGTGGGGTCTCTTAGAACCATAGCAACTCAAGAGTTCTGAAGAACTCTTTGGGGACCACCAGGGCCAACCAGGGCAAGAATCGCTTCTAGAACATCCTGGAGGGCTCTGAAGACAGCTCAGCAAATGCTGAGTTTCCTGGCCAGCGAGATCAGTGAGTAAAGTGGCAGAGTGAGCTTCCAAGAGTGCTGCTGAACATGATTCCATTCTGCGCATTCTCTAAGAGATCTGGGCTTCCTAAAAACAGAGATGCCGTCCATGCTGGATCTCACAGTGAACGTGCTGTCAGCACAGCTGATGTAAAATGAGGGGGAAACATCTGTCTTACCTGCTCAGGGCTACCTGAGGGCACAGTCAGGAAGGGGCTGCCTACCTGGCACTCCATGGTGTGTGCACCTGCTGCGGAGAGGTGACCTGACTTCTGTTTGGCTTTGCTTGGCTACCCACTGCTCCTATTCCTGATTTAAAGGCTGGGGATGCCACTGCATGTTAAGGGATGGCATTTGTGTCCACTAGGCCACCCTCTGACCCCTCCTCTCTTAGATCCCTCCACTAGGAGTGGGCTGGTCATGACGTTCTACAGGCAGAAGCCAGCTCTTGGTGTGACATGTCACGCACTCAACCTCCTGAAACATGACTTCACATCTGTCTTAAGGATTCCCACGACCTAGGAAACAACAAAGGATTCCTGTGGCACTCCAACATTGCCTAGGGGTCCCTAGCACACTATTTTCTGCTCTGCATAATTCTAAGAGGCTTGGACCACATAAAAGGAGGTGAGTTCCTGAGGTACCCAAAGCTCAGCATTTATTAGGGTGTCAGATGTGGTCAGGGACCTGGATGCTGATATCTTTTTTCCAATGAAGTAAAGTTTTAAGATCTGGAATAAACCGAGCTTAAGATCTAGAATATACTAGATGGCTATTCATTGAACACCAACTCTACAACAGCCAGAAAGGGTGCAAGCAAAACACACTTACGTGCCCAAAGGACCTCAGACGAGGACATCTCGCCATACTCGGGGAGCTGTTTCAGAAGGCACATGTGAAGACCCTACTCTAGACCTCTTGGATGGGATTCTCCATAAGTGGGATCCAAGCAAGTATCTTTTGGAACCGCTCCCTTGGCGACTTGGATGCTTCTTTCCAGTGGTTGGAAACCACTAGACTCTATGCAAACACTGGGGTCACACCTAAGGGAAGGTTCTAAGGTCTCACACCAGCCAGGTCTTATGTTCATGTTACAACAAGCAAAAATGAACAAATCCACAAAATCACAGCTCAGGCCCCACCCCCGAGCAACTGGGAACAACTTGGTAAGTTTGCCACTCTGCGTGTGAGGCTGCATGTGGGTATGTGTTAAGTTCATATTGGTTAGAGCCAGGCCATATAGAGCATTACATATAATATTTTCATTCATATGATATGAATGTGCTATATTTAACTGCAATTAACCAATATGAATCTCTTAGGGAATAGGCATGCTGGGAGAGGTACAAATTTGCGTAATGAAAGAGGTAAAATTAAAGGTCAGATGTGGATAGGGAAATACGTTAATACCTGAACTACAGGAATATGTCCATGCAACACAGCAAAAGTCAGAGCCGTCCAATGGCGGGTCTCAGGGTGGACGGATGGATATTTATGAGGAGTACTGACAACCTATAAACAAATTGAAGTTATTTTCAAAATGTGACCTTCACAATACTTAGACCAGCAAATCTGACCTATCTGTGGCTGGGCATGTGGGCTAGATATGTACAAAAGGACGTCCTAGAAGGTGCCTCGGGAAACACTGGAGATGTGGGGTAGTGACTTTATATCCTCCGTCACAATGAGGACTCCTTTGCTTCTCGTCTGAAAAGAGCTGAATGGATGATTTCTGACCACCTCTAAGGAGCCTTGGAGAAGCTGTAACGGTGGCTACAAGGAGCCTGCTCCCCTGCCTGTCTCCTCTTCCTGCTTAAGGGAGGGTGCTGCTTCTGAGAGCTACAGGATGTCAGGTGGTGTGAGGCCGCTACCATCACATCCACATCTCTAGGGGAAATTCTTGGCAGCGGCAAACCCCGTGCAAGGGGAGGTCTGCTTCGAGCTTTCAAGTCAAGCAATACCACAAGCCATCTGATGGAGGAACATCACCATCTGGTCACAGCTCACCCCACACTGTCCTCATTTCATTCTTCTTCTGGCTTCCTGGTTGACAGGGACCCTCATGCTACTGGAAACCTAGGCACAAACCTTCCCTGGGCACACCACGAATGAGCAATCTGATATTGGCCTTCCCATATGGGGACCTCAAAACACCCCAGGCCAAGAGAGAGACTGCAGGACAGCTAAAGGTTAGGGTTCTGCAGGATTGCCACCTACACATGGCTTTTCTTCCAAACACTCCTGGGGCCATAATAGCCGCGATGCCTGCTGCTTTCAGAGCAGTTGATTTCACTAATCACCGGCGGGGGGAGGACCTTGAGCTGGGAGCTGTGGGATGGGCTAGAGGACCAGAGAACCCCACCAGGACCCAAAGTTGACGAGCCCTTGCAGGGATGTACACAGTGCTTGGGGATTCGTAGCAGGAAAAAAAAATCCCCAATACTTGAAATTTATAAGATCCAAAGTGGTTCTGGATCCAAAACCATGTCTATTGCCTGCTTTCCTCAGATGAATATAAAGCATGCTAATTTTTTCTTTTTTAAACCACAGTACGAAGACTACAAGAGCATCTAATTTTGAACTAAAAAAAGTTTCCTGGGGTGGCTGAGTTAGGAGTGCAGCATGTCAATCGATCTTCCCAGCCTCTGAGACTGCCAATATTAGGCTGCCGGAAGACAGTGGGTCTTTTTTTTTTTTTTGTGAGAGGGGTTCTTAAGTCAGCATAGAACATGGTCAAAAAGTGTAATTTCACCTATTATAAGCCTTGGCGGGGGCGGGGGGCAGGAACCAATAATAACTGAGTCCCAAATTGATGCTACTCTGTATTTATCTCTTCCAACAACTCTCTGAGATGGGTGCGATTATTCTCCCATTTTGCAAAGGGGAACACCGAGGCTCAGGAAGGTTAAACTATTTGCCCAAGCAGAAAAGCAAGTTACTAAGACACAGCAGTTTCAGAATTTGAACCCACGTGTCAAATTCTAAAGCCTGTGAGGGTGCGCTTTCCACTATACCACACTGCCTCAAGGAAGCTTTGCAATTAGCTTTAAGACCTGTGGTTTAAACCGGCCAACTGGGTGAGCCAATCGGGATTCGGTGGGGGAGGGTGGAAGACCTGGGGGAGCCACACCTTAGCTCAGGGTACGGGGACCAGCTTTGTATTTGGCAGAGGAAAGGGCTGATGGCTCAGGACAGTGCTCTCTGCCCGATCCCAGAAGGAATGGATCAGCAAGAAGAATCAGAGACTGGGTACAGCTGAACTGAGGGAAAAGCTAGGGCTCCTTGTGGCCTCATGGGTTGTTTTTAAATGAAAAATGTTTTTGGGCAGCTCCTTGGAGTTTGGTTGGGCTGGGGCCTCAGGACAGAGGAAATCCAACAGCTGGTCTGACCTATTTGCTGGACTGAGCACCGTCAGCGGTGGCTCTTTGGGAGATAAAGCCCCCCTCTTTTTGCTCGCCTTCCCCGGGGACTGCCAGGCCCAGGGGCCCTGCAGCCCTCTGCACCCTCACCTCCACATTCAGGTCAGCTCCGGCATCCAGCAGCATCTGAACCATTGCCTCGTCCCCGCGGACGCAGGCGTACATCAGGGGGGTCATGCCCTGTGGTGAGTTAAAAACCAGAGAACAGAGGTTCACCAGGTGGCTGTGTCACTTGACAAAACAAACGGAAAATCTTACTTGTGTGAAGGAGGCTATAATTGTACTCAAAATCCAGTATTTTAAAGTAAATGTACAGCCCTATAAGGTCATAATCCTCCGTATTTTGAAAACCAAAATGGAAGCAAGAAGGGAAACATACATTGCCTTTTTTTTTTTTTTTTTTTGCATTTATCTTGGCTTAAGTCGGAGGATTTTTTGTTTGTTTTAGGCTGCAACAGATCTAAGAGTGTTTGCTAAAACAAGTGGTTGGTTTCAACTGAAAGCTCTTAGGAACTTTCTGGATTCTGCAATATCAGCCCTAAGCTATCTAATTGGTAAACACTGTTTCCTTGACATTTTCTCTTTCACAATATAAGTGTCATCTTTGCTCTATGTGAGCTGCTGGTCAGTGTCAAGGGAAATTGGTGTCTCTGAGTATGACCCCAGCACGACGTCAGCTTTGACATTATCATTTACAAGCAAAAGGCAAGCGAATGAGGAATGACTTTCAGGAATTCCATATCTGCCCATGATTCCTACTTATTACAAAGTACCACACCAACAGAAGTAAGGGATGGATTTTTCAATAAACAGTGTTGTGAAGGCGGCTATTTGGGAAAATGTTCAGGTTAGAGCCTTATCTCACACTATACACCAAAATCATTTCCAGTTTGATTAGAGATATAGAGAAAAAAATTAAAACCATAAAAGACATCTAACTGGATCCGTTTCTAGGCATAAAAGTAATGGAAGAAATCACAAAAGAAAATCATTACAGCGTTGAGGACATGCGATTGAAAACATAAACAAAATTAAGAAGTAAACAATAAATTGAGACATATTTGTCATATTATAACAGAGGGTTATATGTCTAATATGTAAAGAGCTCTTTGAAATAAAGAAGAAAAACACTTAAGCTCTAATGAAAAACAGGCAAAAGATTAATTAAATTAAGTAAAAGATTAATAGGGTACACATAAATAGTTGGAGAGTGTGTACAAGGAAACAGTCTCTGGGAAAGTAATTTGAGATCCAAAACTTTAAGATAAGTTGATGCATTTGAGTGACTATTTCCACTTTAAAAAAATTTCCCTAATGAAATAATCAGAGATTTGAACAAAGATTTGTGTAAGTACATGTAGCTCAGCATTACTGATATAAGTAATTAGAAACAATCTAAGTATTCAACAACTGAGGTATGGTTTACTGAACAAATAAACATGACCATTTTATGTAGCCATTAAGAGTGATTTAAAAAAAGAATATTTAATGATACTGCAAAGTATCTTTAATACAAAATACCAAAACCAGAAAGATAATAAATCCTTGTTCTTAAAAAATAATGTGTGTGGTGTGTGTGTGTGTGTGTGTGCGTGTGCGTGTGTGTATTAGGGCTCCTTTGTGTTGCTCAAGAAAGTTATTAGCTGTTATCCCTTCCCTGGAACTTGCTGCATGAGCTGCCCATGTGAGAAGCAACTCCGTTTGTCCTTTGTGACTTTCCATCTGGGGCTCACATTGAAAACTGCTGTTTGTTTTCTCCGTCCGTGACATCTTCACCCACCCGGGGTGTCTCCCTCACAGACACACAAGCCTCTCACTGTACCTCAGTTTCAGTGGTTTGGGGGATGGCTGCCTGTCTCTGAGGTGTCTCCTGGGGTTCCTCAGAATGACCTTTGTGTATCTTAAACACACCCTGAAAGTTTGGTGAAAATCTGCTTGGATTTGTTCTGTGATGCAGAGAACTAATTTTAACCATGCTGGAAAAAGGGCTCGAAGGACACAAGCTAAATATAAATGATGGTGGATGATGATGGCATGATTTCCTTTCTGGAATAGGTCTATTTTTCTCTATTTTCCATTTCAGCTGCAAGGATCACATGCAACTTCTGTACAGATGAACAAGGATATTTTTATAAGATATTTTAAAAACTTAAAAAAAAAAAATGAAAACAACAACAACAACACAATCACCCTACGTCACCAGAAGGGGGAGCCTCTGTCCAGTGCCTGCTGTTTCCATCCTGCCCTGGGGCAGGGCACATGGTGGAGGTGGGGTGCCTGTTCAGACACTCGGAGGACCCCTGTACCTGTTCGCTCATGGTGTTGATCCCATCGGGCCCCAGAAGAGACACTGCCTGCTTCACCAGGTCCGTCCGCCCACAGTTCAGCATCCGGAAACCCAGGTCCTGCTTAAACTTGGCTTCGATGGCCACTGCATCCAGCTTCCGAGAAGCGCAAAAGCAGTCGTCGGCCCTAAGGAAGGGAGAGATGGTCAGTTGGGTGCAGCAGCTTCGCCAGGACTGGTTCTCGAGGGCCACAAGAGTTAGGAAGCACCAAGGAGACTTTCCATTTGCTTTTCATGTCAATTGCTTGTTTCTGGGCTCCAGTTAGAATATGGATATCTCTTGATCCTTGTGCTTTATAACTGCTGCTTATCTGTCTTATCTCTCCTCTGCTCCCACAGCATATTGAGCTAAGAATAATAATGGCTAATATTTACTGACTGTTCACTATGGTTAAACTCTTTACATGAGTTAATTCATTTACTCCCCACATAACCCTAAGAGGTAAGTACTGTCATTACCCTCTCTTTTAACCATGGGAAACAGACACAGATAAGGGACTTGCCCAAGGCCACGCAGCCAAAAAGCAGTGAGCTGGGATGTGAGCCCAAGGCAGTCTGTGGAGAGCTGACCTGGGTATCTACTGTGTCCCCCTGTCCCCCCATCACAGCATATACTATTTGCCTCTTTCCTTGTCTGACTTCCCCTCCAGGCTGGGGACTTCTGAGAGCAGGCACCTTGTCCAGCAAGTCTCTGCATCACAATCCAGACAGCACCCAGCACATGGAGGTGTTAAAATACGTTAGCCGAGTGAACACAGAATGGCTGGAGTCTCTACTTCCAAAGTGGAAGCAGGGCGGAGACCTGGCAAGATGAAATAAGAGTACCAGTGGTGAGATGCTCTGGAAACTAACTGAGCCAGTTGGGCGAAGTGAGCCAGGTTAGGGAAGGGTGGGGAGGAGAATCAAGGAATTCAAGAAGGGGATACAAACAACGCTTGTAAAGGATGTTACTTCCTTCTTATGGTGAATTGTCAAATCAAACCACCAAGCATTTACTGAGCACCTGTTTGCAAGAGGCTCACAATGCCTGGAAGGGGAGAGGGCACAGGCCCTGGTAACCATAATGCCATGTGGTAATTGCAGTGATTGAGGTGTTCAGAGACACACACCAAACAGAGTCTAGGGGATCCAGCAAGGCTTCCTGGGGAAGATGACCCCTGAGCTTTGTCTTTTTTTTAATATATATTTTTATTGGAGTATAATTGCGTTACAATGTTGTGTTAGTTTCTGCCGTACAACAAAGTGAATCAGCTACATGTACACATATATCCCCATATCTCCTCCCTCTTGAGCCTCCCTCCCACTCTCCCTATCCAACCCCCCTAGGTGGTCACAAAGCATCGAGCTGATCTCCCTGTGCTATGTGGCTGCTTCCCACTAGCTGTCTATTTTACGTTTGGTAGTGTATATATGTCCATGCCACTCTCTCACTTTGTCACAGCTTACCCTTCCCTCGCTGTGTCCTCAAGTCCGTTCTCTACGGCTGCGTCTTTATTCCTGCCTTGCCACTAGGTTCATCAGTACCGTTTTTTTTAGATTCCATATATATGTGTTAGCATACGGTATTTGTTTTTCTCTTTCTGACTTACTTCACTCTGTATGACAGACTGAACTGTGTCTTAAGTAAGGAGAGAGAGGGACAGAGGGTAGGAGAACTTGGAGCAGGGCTTGCATGAGCAAAGGTATGGACACGAGACGTGGCGGGCTCTGAGAGCTAACTATGGAGGTTTTAGTGTTTCTGGGGCATAAACTTCCAGGCAGAGGGCCAGAAGCTGAGGGTGGGGAACTTTACTTAATCCTAAGACTTTATCCGTAAGAGCCACTGAAGGTTTCTAAGCAGGCAGGGGAGTGATACGGTTGGATGGCCAACTCTGGGAGAGCATGGAGGATGGATCTAAGGGGAGCTGACCCTAGAGGTGGGGAGATGTTGGTGCTAAAAGAAACAGCCAAACGGAAAGAAGTCACGGCCCAAGTGTGAAGTGACAAGGGGCTGAGTGAAGGTGGTGGGTGCTGGGATGGAGCAGAGGACGAGGATTCCGTCTTTTCTGCGAGCAGGTGCCCATTTCTCAGGTGATGGCCCTTGTCCTCAGGCTGGTGAACTACACGCCCTGCATCATCAGGAGTCTGTGCTGTCCCGGACCCCTTCATATTCCTGCTCGTTGCTAATGCCGGGCATGGATACTCAGGAGAGGAGCCAGGGGTCCAGAATTCCTGGTTCCACTCCTGCCTCTAAATAACCCACTTTCTGGTGTGAGGAAGGGTTAAGTTTGCCAGGGAACTAGCTTCTTTTTAATCCTTGAAGGAAATGAGATGGACTATTGTTCTGAAAGTTTATGGCACTAAGGCTCCTCAGTACGGCTAGGATCTGGGGCAGAGGACCTGAGGGATGAAGAACAGAGGGAGCCTTAGGAATCAAGTGGGATGGTCTTGACCCTTCACTGGGTTCCTGATCTATCATTCATCTCAGCTGGCAAAGGAGCCTTGGAGGAAGGCTGTCCCAAAATAGGAACGCAGTCACAGGAGATGTTAGGGCTCTTAGAGGACCAGAGGGCACTGATGCAGTGACGATGGAATCCAGAGAAAGAGGAAGGTTGGTGTTGACGTGGGGTCTAATCTGCATACATGCCTCAGGAACTGCGTGTCAGGCCAGGCGCTCCGAGGGCTTGTTTGTAGGACAGCCCTGGGAGGAACTAAGAAAGGTATTTAGGAGACTTGGACCTGGACCCTGGACTCCAGGATTCAGACCTTTTCATGGCAGGTCGGGGAGCCAAGACTACCTCAGTTGGAAGACTCTCCAGGGAAGCCTGAGAGCTCTCCAGGTGTGGGTAGGGGAGGGCTGAAGACTCCGGGTCTGGCTTTAGACCATGGCATCAGCACCCAAGATGTGAACTTCTAAGGGCACATAATGGGGCTGTGCCCTAGGGCTTCTTGGTCCAGTTCATGGGAATTTGGACTTGGGATTCTTACAGCTACGGTATGGCCAGATTTAGCAAATAAATATGATTTAGCAAATAAATATGCTTTAGCAAATATTGAGTGAAACTTATACTAGAACATTATTCACTGTTTATCTGAAATTGAAATTTAACTTAAAAAAAAAAATCTGGGAAAGGGCAGAGCCACGTGCCATGATTTGAAAAGAATACACGGTGAGATCATGGATCCCACTGAAGTGTAGACAGCACCCATCTCCAGGGGAAGAGGGGAGGTGCTTGGTGTGGCAGTGGGTTTCATCTAAGGGACCCATGTTCCCCAAAAACTGGTTAAGGCAGATGCTTCAGGCAAAATGAACACGACAGAGAGAAGAGGGTGAGAGCAACAGGGTGAGATCCTGGGGCACACATCACAGAGGCTTCCGGAGAGGGAGAGATGGGGGCCTGCAGGTGTCGTACCGAGGTGTCTGGAGCCTTGATGGGGGTGTGTGTGCAAATCTCGGGGAGGTATCTGATTTGACTAATTGTAAGGGAAACCTTTCTTCTAACAGACCACTATCTAATTCTGGAAGAGGTTGCTTTGTGAAATCAAGAGCCTCCTTCTTGGGGAGCAAAGATGCTGTGAATCGTCACCATCACTGAATTTGCAATTTCCTCTCTCCTGTCTGTGTCCAAGCCCCTCCTGCTCTCTTCAATGCCTGACTGACTCTCTCAAATAAGCATCTTTTCCGGAATCACGCTAAATTCCACGTGACTGGATGAGGGTTACTGCGGCATGTCCTGTGTGTGGGCACCAGGAGGGGAGGTTATGGAGGAGAGACAGAGACCCTACCCTGTGTTCACAGAGCTCCCAGACTGGTAAAGCGATAATTCCTGGAACATCAGGAGAAGTGTTTACCAGCTACAAAGGTCCTTGATTTTAATTAGAAAGAGAGAAATGGCAAGAAAATTACTGTCGCTAAGGTGATGATGATGGTAATTGTTATTATAGGAATCCAACGTTTATTGAATACTTACTATTGAAATCTAAGCTCTTCCCATGTATTAACTCATACGATCAGTACAACAAGCCCACAATGTAGGTGATGTTGGGAGCCCCGTTCCAGAGATGAGGAAACTGCCCAAGTCACAGAGCTGGTAAGTGGCGAGCCAGGATTTGACCTGGTTGATCTGAGACCCCAGCCTGACACTGGCACTTCTCCATCATGCTGGCATGCCCACACATACAACCGTCTACTGGGCCAAACTGCTTGGATGGCTCTCAGACCTTCAAATTGGGCCTGTCCAGCATGGAGCTTTTTATGTCCATCCCCACCCTCCATTCTTGTCCTCCAGTCATCCCATCTCCGTAAATGGCACCACCGTCCACCCAGGCGCTCAGGCCAGAACCTTCTCTCATGCCCATATTCATTCCATCAGCTGTTAATGTTCCCACCCAAATCCCAAATCCGCCCACTTCTCTCCACCTCCACCACCCGTACCCTGGTTCTAAACACCAGCATCTTTTTTTTTTTATTGGGGCATAGTTGTTTTACAACGTTGTGTTAGTTTCTACCATACAGCGAAGTAAAGTAGAGTCCCCTGGGCTATACAGCAGGTTCTTATTAGTTATCTCTTTTATACATATTAGTGTGTATATGTCAATCTCAATCTCCCAATTCATCCCATCCCCCCACCCCTGCTTCCCCCCCTTGGTGTCCATACAACACCAGCATCTCTTGCCTAGAGGTTGTAATTTCAGTCCTATTAAAGTGCTCGTAATGCAGAGTCTTTCAGGTCTGGGCATATTTTAATTCTTAGGCCTGTGATATCCTAGACAGCTGATGACAAAGAAGGACTGCCTTGCACCAAGCATAGGCATAAGAATTTGTTATGACAAATTCTTATGACAGTGCTTTGGCTTGGGTCATTAGCAGGGGAGGGCTGGGAAGGGACAGTTGTTTAGACTTTTATATATTGGAAAGTTGTATTTTGAAATGTTTTAATAAAAGTTTTCTGTGTGAGGGACTTCCCTGGTGGCACAGTGGTTAAGAATCCGCCTGCCAATGCAGGGGACACGGGTTCAATCCCTGGGCTGGGAAGATCCCACATGCCATGCAGCAACTAAGCCCGTGTGCTACAACTACTGAAGCCCACGCACCTAGAGCCCATGCTCTCCAACAAGAAAAGCCACGGCATTGAGAAGCCCACGCACCACAACGAAGAGTAGCCCCCGCTCGCCACAACTAGAGAAAGCCCGCACGCAGGAACGAAGACCCAACACAGCCAAAAAATAAATAAATAAAATAAATTAAAAAAAAGTTTTCCGTGTGATTTCACTCTTCTCTCTATCCAAACCAGTCTCTTACACAAGGCGAGAGTGAGCTTAAAACGTCTATAAGGGGAATTCCCTGGTGGCCCAGTGGTTAGGACTCTGCGCTCTCACTGCCGAGGGCCCAGGTTCAATCCCTGGTCGGGGAACTAAGATCCCACAAGCCATGGAGCATGGCCAAGGAAAAAAAAGTTTATAGGACCATGTTCTGCCTCTGCTTAACACCTTTCAATGCCTTCCCATGTACTGAGAGTAGAATCCAGCTCTCCACGCATGGCCTGCCGGGCTCTGGGGTACCGGCCCTGCCCTGCTCTCCAGCACTTCCCTGCCTCCTTCACTCTGTACCAGCAACTCTCCTCTCTCTTCTGTACCTTCAGCTGGCCAACGTCTGTCCTGCCTGGAGGACTTTACTCCTGCTGTTCCCCTCCGCTAGAATGCCCTTCCCCTGGCTCTTTGCAGGGCTGACTCCTTCTCTCCCCTCAAGTGTCAGCTTGGAGGTCATGTCCAAAGGATGTCTCCTCTGACCATCTAAAGGAGGTAAGTTTCTCCCCTATCTTTGTACACCTTGGCTCCAGGTCAATTTCATCTGTCTCCTTCTTAGCACCTTTCAAAGTCTGTGACTATTTTTTTTTTTTAATTTTTTTTAATTAATTAATTAATTAATTAATTAATTTATTTATTTATTTATTTATTTATTTATTTATTTTTGGCTGTGTTGGGTCTTCGTTTCTGTGCGAGGGCTTTCTCTAGTTGCGGCAAGCGGGGGCCACTCTTCATCGCGGTGCGCGGGCCTCTCACTATCGCGGCCTCTCTTGTTGCGGAGCACAAGCTCCAGACGCGTAGGCTCAGTAGTTGTGGCTCATGGGCTTAGTTGCTCTGTGGCATGTGCGATCTTCCCAGACCAGGGCTCGAACCCGTGTCCCCTGCATTGGCAGGCGGATTCTCAACCACTGTGCCACCAGGGAAGCCCTGTGACTATTTTATTAATTTATTTTTTCGCTTGTAAAAAGCTTGGTTTTTTGTTTTTTGTTTTGTTTTTCCATGAGAATGTCAGCCTCCTGGGGGCAGGACCACATCTACCTTATTGTCTGTTGTATCCCCAACAGTGCCTGAAGCATAACGGCATTAACAGATGTGTGATCCATGCACAACCCACCGTTCATTCTTGAGAGCAGACCCCAGGAAACGTCTGTTCATCAAGAATCCCTCGGCCATACAAAGTTAAGTAATGGTTCTGGTTACTGAATTCTGCCAGCCAACGCAGGAAAGCAAACTGAAACAGGTAAGAAACATTTTCCATAGCGGTATGTGAAAATGTGGCTTTCTGTTCAACTGGGTTTGTTAGAAAATTTAACTCTGCAAAGTCTTAATTCCTGCAGCATTCCTGCAGACACGACTCAGAGCTCCATTTACTCTTTCTGGAAATTCTCTGAGGGATCTGCCCCGGAAGACCAGCAGGTTGCCCGTGGCCTGGACAAATGAGCATGCCTGCCTAAGTGCAGGACTTATTTATGTAGAAATCTATAAAGCCGGTCACCTGGGGCTTCACTAGAAGGTGATCAACTTTGTGGTTTTTCCCTCTGAGTGGCTTTCAATGATGCCATAAAAAATTCTGATCAATTTAAGTAAGAGTGGTCAGCTACCAAGGTCATCAATTTCTCTGATTTCTCAAGGACCCCGGCCCCAAGAGACTGGTTCAATATTTCCCACTACTTCAGGAACATGACTTCAGAAAGATGTTTTCCAGGAGGCCTGCAGGCCTGAGGACAGCAGTGATTGCACTGCCTTTTCTCCCCTGGGAAGGAGGTGGCATTGAGGTGAGAACTGATACATTCTGCTGATATCTTGATGCAGTCCAAGTGACAAATGCAAGCTGGTGAGGCCTCAGACACATTTTATTCATTTATGAATTTTAAAAGCTAGCACAGAAGTTACAAGCATGAACTCTGGTTTTCCCAGCTCTACTGCTTAGCAGCTATGTGATCTTGGGGCAAGTTATTTAACCTCTGTGTTATTCAGTTTTCTCATCTGTAAAATGAGCTTTTAGTAATAATACCTTCCTTGTAGGATTTTGGGTGCGGATTAAATGAGATAATCCACGTACAGTGTGTGGAAGAGAACAGAGCTTGGCACACAGCTCTCATTAAGTGTTATAGATCTCATACCATAATCATTATTACAAATCACAAAGCAAGGTGCAGACTGGAGAAAATACACTGTATTTCAAAGAAGCAAATGCAGAGACACAGAGACTAAAGAACGTTTTAGGAATAGCGCTTCTTAAGGTCTCAGATTAGATACTGTATTTAACAAATTCCACCAGAATAAAGGCGGTCCTTTTCCTAGTGGGGAAACCATGCCCCCGGAAGGACTGTCGTTCCTGTCCTATATGCTTCTGCAAGCAAACTGTAAGTGATGACAGAGGTTGGGGAGGGAGGGGGGATGGAAGTCATACTTGATGAAAGCACAGTTTCTGGAACAGTTCAACAGCAAGAAAAGGCAGAGCCTCTTAGGATGCTATGGGCCTGCCCAGCCAGGCTCCCAGACCCTCTTTCCTCCTCCACCACCAGGACCAATCCTGACCCCACTGGTACGAGAAGGTACCCTGCAGCTCCCAGGATCCCTGAGCTCCAGTGGAACTCTGCTAAGCCCGTCCCACAGAGTGTGCGCTCAGAAGCCAGACTGCCTGGGTTCACTGCTTGGCTCTGCCCTCACTCACTGGGTAATGCTGCACAGGTTACTCAATCTCCTTTATTTTTCTCCTCTGTAAAACAGGGACACTAACATTACATGTTTTACTTATCCAACAAAGACTTAGAAAGCAATGACCATGGACCAGGCATATTGTAAGTTTTTTTTACAAATATTGACTTATTTAACTCTCATGATATCCCTATGAGGAAAGCATTATTATTACTAACCTATTTTACAGATAAGGAAAATGAGGCACAGAGAGGTTAATTAATTTGCTCATTGTCACACAGCTAATAAGGAGGAGTCAGGATGTGAACTGAGACAGTCTGGATCCGGGGTCAGTCCCACTGACTAGTCCGTACTGCTCAGTTCTTAGTGATGTGCTGGCAACCACTGGGCTTCCAAAGGGACTCCTCATGACCCTGGGATCTGAACCCCAAAAGGCCTAAGCAGTTCCCATAACCATGACTTCCTCATCAGTAATAAAAAAAGCTACCCTTCACTGCATGCTCATTATATGCCAAGCGCTGTACAAAGTGCTCGGTTCCCACCACTTCAATGGATTCTCTCCTTGAAGGAACTGCTGGAAGCTGAAGCCCAGGTTTGAGTGTCTGACACCAAAGCCTGTGCATCTACGCAGCAGGCAGAGCCCAGGCCCCAGCACCAGAGTCCACATCCTTGTTTGGCTTCTTACTTGCTATCTTGGGCAGGTAGCTTAACCTCTCTAAGCCTCTGTCTCTCTATCTGCAAAGCAGGGATGACAACAACAGTACTTAATGTCTATATCTGCAATGAGGATTAAAGGAGGTGATACTTTCGGACCACTCAGCACAGTGTGTGATCATAACTGCCTGATACATGGGATGCATATTTATTACGATACTATTATTTTATAATTGCAGGTCCTCTTTCTAGGGATTTAATCAGGCCATCTGGAATCTCCCCTTTCCCCCTTCCCCCTCCCCCATCCTCCAACCACACAATCCTGCCCAGTCCCAGGGCAGGTCTTTCCTTGCCCCCGAGGCGATTTCCAGCTGTCCCAGAGCCGGGCCCCACCGGAGCCCAGCCCTTGCTGCAGCCTCATGTTTGCTGGGCCTTGTGAAAGCTCTGCGATTTCTCTCATGGCTTCTCACTTCCCTTTCCCTGTGTTTCTATTCTTGTTCATCAAGGTCTCGCCAGCAGGCTGGCAACCTGAGACAGAGCAACTTTCGAGACCTCTCTCAGAGGCAGTGGCCTGGGGTCAGCCTGGGGGCCATGTGAGGGGAGGAGCCGCCGTGCCCTGCCCCCTCTGCTGCCTGGGCTCTGTGACTGTAATTTGGTTTACAGTTTGGCTCCCCAAGGCTAGCGGCCAGATTAGTTGCCTTGGAACAGAGTAAAGGTGTTAGCGATAATCAGAGAAATAGTAAATATTTACAGTTTCCCAACACACTATAGTTAATATACTACTACTACTACTACTAACTGACATTTATAGATAGCTTTCCATGTGCTAAGCATTTCACATGTAATAACCCACCTCATCCTCAACATAGCCCTCAAAACTGGGCACTGTTCTTTTCATTTTACAGATGGAAAAACAGAGGCATGGAGGTTATGTTACCTGCCCAAGGCCACACAGCTTGTAGGTGGCAAGGCCTGGTTTAACCCAGGTGGTCTGACTCTTGAGCCCATGCTCACTTCTTGCCAAAACCCTTAAACCCAAAAGGCAGGTTTCCACATGCCCATTTCACAGATGAGGAAACAGAGACCGAGAGGCGTTAAGTAACCTGCCCCAAAGTCACTTGGCTCTTCTATCTCCAAGTCACCAGATCCGTCTCGTCACAAAGTTAGGCCTAAGTAAGACTTGGGTTGGTGAGGAGTCCCACACCTGGTCCCAGCCCAACTCCTCAGAATCCAACACTATCGAATGCCACGAGCCACAGCCTGGGAATACAGAGGGGCCAATAGGATGAGATTTCGGCCCCAGAGAACCTCGGAGGCTAAGCGAACTGCCATGATTCATTCATTCCACATATTGAGCACCAGCTACAGGCCAGGCGCTGGGTTAGGTGCTGGGGTCCAGCAGCAAGTGGACCAGACACGGGCCCTGCCCTCCCAGGTTGTCATGGAGAAGGATATTAAGCAAGATGTTTGGCTACATAGGTGACTATGTAACTGGAAATGGAGTTGCCTAGGGTTGAGAGTACAACACTAACTCAAAATAGTAATTGCGGATCAAGTCGCCATCCCTTCATATTTCTCTGTGGGCATGGAGATTTCTGACATCCAGGAGCAGAGGACGATGCTGATTTCATTTATCTGCCGACCCAGGAACTCACCTAAGGGTGGCAGAAAATACTATTCATGAAATGGGAGAGCAGTACATACGTGTCAAGGTTTTTGTGAGGAATCAGTGAGAGGGTGCATACGAATCTATTCTTGCTATGCTGGAGGTACTGTTTGAATGCAGATACGTAACTGGAGATGTGGGATGTGTGACACAGACTCTGAATTTCTAGAAGATGTGGGTGGGCCTATGTCAGTCATCGGAAATGCAGGAGAAACATTACAAGGAGTCAACACTCCCACTACCTCTTTAGGAATTCAGGGTAATGTTGTGTTGGCTGTGAAACAACACCTAAACTAGGGATGGAACGGGGTTCATTTTGGGCAAACTCTGATTCCTTGGATGATTAGAGTAAAGGTGTTAAGCAGGATTCTGAGGCCATGACCAGATTTAGCCAAGAAAGAGGAACCCTACAGAACAGGGGCCTACATAATGGTTCTGAAAGCAACTGGTAAGGCAGGAATAGGGCCAATGGTTTAAGTTTTGGCTGTACCACCCATTAGCTGTGACCTTGGATACATCCCATTTCCACTGACTGCTTCAGTATCCTTATCTATAAAATGGGGGTGTTGGGCTAGTCAAGCTCTTGGGTGCCTCCAAGCATGGACATTCTCTGAGTTTATCACATGTTTTCTGGTGTTCAGGTACCACTCTTTACTGTGCAACAGCTTTTCTCCCTGACTCCATCTTGACATTTTAGCTTCTTGGTTTTTGCTCTAATTTCATGCAAACACTTATTACTGTAGCCAAGAGGATCACCTGGGAAAGAAATGCGTCTAGTTTCCCAGCTTACTGGGCACCTGGATGAGGTCAGCTTGAGGAGAAACAAGGCCAAGAATTTGCCAGTTTACACTTTCATTTAAAAGCAGCCCAGTGGTTCTCAAAGCACAACAAAGAAAGCCACACCCTGTCCCTGCTGTGAAGCACAGGAGTCTGCCTGGAAGAGAATTTCAGGAAGGAGGGAGAGGTGCTGGGCCTGGGAGCAGAAGGGCAAACTCTAGGCCAGTGCCGTCCTAGCACCTATGCTGCTGACCGGCACAGGGTTTGAAAACAGTTGGAAAACTTTGATGTGGGGCATACGTATGCCTAGTTCTTCTTTTTTTTTTTTTTTTTTAGTTGTTTTGTTTGTTTGTTTTTTTATACTGCAGGTTCTTATTAGGCATCAATTTTATACACATCACTGTATACATGTCAATCCCAATCGCCCAATTCAGCACACCACCATCCCCACCCCACTGCAGTTTTCTTATCTCACTTCCAGCTGGGTCCACTCATTGGTGTTCCCTGTCTGGCTCTGGGGCATCTGAGTTTTGGACGGTGGACTAGGGAAGGGTGATATGGGATAAGTTCTAGTATCATAGATGGGTATTAAGGAGCTAATGTTTTAAGAAATCTTCATTAATTCATTCTGATCACCTATTATATGTCAAGCAGTATGCAAGGCATACTAAAAGTATTTTATTGGTTCTCAAATAATAGTAATACTAGTAATAATAATTACAAACACATTAGTACTTATTGTATACTAGAAACTGTTCTAATTTTATTATATGTGTGTGTATATATATATATATATATATATACACACACACACACACACAGACACCCACACACACCCACATACTCATTCATATATGTGAACTTATCCAATCCTTACTTTAACACTAGAAAATTTATCTTCGTTGCTCAGAAGAAGAAACTGCAGCACAGAGAGGCTAAGAAACTTGCCCCAGGTCACAGAGCCTGAAAGTAGTAAGTAGAACTGAGATTTGAACCAGGCAGACTGTTGCTGGAGCCCTGCTCTTACTGCCCCATTCCCCTGCCTCTCTGTGTTACCAAAGGCCTTCCATGTTCACTTAGATTCTGTTCAAATTCTGCGTGGGTAACTACTAGATGCCTGGTCCTGAGTTGGGTGCCAAAGAAATCTAAATTCTCAACCACAAGCTTCAAATTCAAGGCTGTCTTGCAGTTGCCCCTCTGGAAAGTTCCCCATCTCTCAACCATTTCTTCTTTCTCACCATTCCAGCCACAGGGCCTCTTCCCACTTCATATACACATTTCCCTACCGCTTTCTTGCCTGCATGCATGGTGTGTCCCTCACTGCAAATCCTCTCCCCTGAATCCTGCTTTCCTTCAAGTTGTATTCTAGACCCAAGTCCCAGATCACAGCTTCTGACCTGCAGAATCCCAGAAGGTCAGTGCTGAAGGACAGCACTCAGTTCAACTCTTTACCTTCTTAAGATCAGGAAACTGGAAGCCTGAGAAGGGTTAACTAATTAACTAATTAGTTAATTAGTTAACTAATTAACTAAGGGTTAACTAATTAACCCAGATGTATTTAGGAGCAGAATTCATGTCTTCTTTTAAGGTCATTTAGCAAGTCTCTCTATGGAAGGATACCTTTAGGTTTTGCAGGGCAGTGATTCTCAAACGGGGGTGATTTTGTCTCCCAGGGGACATTTGGCAATGTCTGGAGACATTTTTGGCTGTGACAACTAGGGACCTGTTACTGGCGTCTAGTAGGTAGAGGCAAAAGATTCTGCTAAACATCTTATAATGCACAGGACATCCCCCACTACAAAGAATGATCCAGCCCAAGATGTCAATAGTGCTGAGGTTGAGAAACCCTGGTGGAGGGAAATACAATTTTTTTGCATCATCTCTTATGTAGTGGGCAGTTCCCATTACAGGATTCTGTAACCGTGACAATAAAATGGAACCTTCAGAAATGAATCGTGAAATGGAAAATCGGAGGACTATAGGCCTCACTTGGATAGAGGCCCCTGGCCCCCCTCTTCAACACATTTTCCCAAGGAAGCCAAATTCCTTTTCAGAGCCTTCAAGTCCCCCAGTGATCAGTTTTTCCTTCTCTTCTGGGTAGCAAAAAGATGAACAAATTGAGACCGCTTTGTACTGAAGTAAGTCACACAGAGATCTCCGTGCACCTTTGTAAGAAAATTATATGATTGTTGCAACTGGAACATGCAATGCTTGCAAAGTTCCTAGGAGAAATCTTTGTCCAACAATGGTGCCCGCTTGCTGTTTAATGCTGCTACTAAAGTACAGAAAAGAGCCAGCTCATTAAACCTTTCTTGGATAATGTAACAAAAGTGTGACTCCATGTCCTCCTCCCAGCCAATCTTTTCTGCCTCGTGAGATATAGCAAGGGACCTGGAAGCTTTCTCCTTCTTAGAAGTAAATGCTCAGTTAGTGGCAAAACCCACTTTGTTTACCTCCTCACCAAAAAAGAAATTCTGGGTCTGTTCAAATACGTGAAAAAGACATCTCAAATGCAAGGGCTAGGAGAACGAAACTAGCGTGTTATATCTCAACGTGCTGTCATGTTACTTTGAGTAGAAAATAATGAAGCAGAATTACATGTCTCTTGCTCTGGCATCAGGGCTTATTTTAAAAGAGTTGAAAATAAGGCCTATCCCTACAGAAAGGAGTCACCTTTGATTTTGGCAGCCCTTAATGTATCCCTTTTTGGCAGAGACTCATTGCTCTCCTCCAGAATCCTTTACCTCCTTTATGTGTTGTAGGACCTGAATTTTTAGCTGGGCACATGGCTGCCCAGATAAAGACTACATTTCCCAGGTTCCCTTGCAGCTAGACATGGCCACCTGACTAAGTGCTGGTCAATAGGGAGTAAGTGCTGGTCAATGGGGAAGTGATGGTATACAATCTCTGGGGCATGCCCTATCCTACATTCCCTCTTCCCACTAGATAGATGTAGTTCTGGTGGGTGGGGCCAGCCATGTTGGGTCATGCAGAGAAAGGTATCACCTAAGGGACCACAGAGCAACAAGAGGGAAGGTGCCTGGGACCCTGACCTGGAGTTGCCATAACACCCCAGACTGCCTATGCCTGGATTGTTAGATGAGGAAAATTTTAAGCTCCTCTCTTATCCAAGCCACAGGTACTTCGCACGTCTGTTACAGCTAATGAATCTATATCCTAATTAATCCATTCCACAAATGGTTCTTTAATTTAAATCAATTCAATGAAGCACACAGGAAGCACTAAATATATGCGGGCTATTGCACTAGGTGCTGGAGATTCAAAGATGAAACACCGTCTTCCAAGGAATTCTAGAAAGAATGGATAGTCTTCTTTATAACAATTTGCACAAATAAACATACCAGTTCCTGAGGTGTAAGGGCAAAGTTCTAGTGTTACAATCCCAAAATTAATTCCCAGTAACACCAGTTCCATAAACTGCTCTATGACAGATCTGCACATTATTTCTGTAAAGGGCCAAAGTAAACATTTTGGGCTTCGTGGGCCATGTGGTCTCTGCCATAACTACTCAGCTGTGCTACAGTGGTGAGTAAACAATGCTAAACAAAGGGGCATGGCTATTTCCCCATACAACTTCTTTTACAAAAATAGGTGGCAGGCAGCTCTAGTTTGCTGGCTCCTCATCTATGGTAAAATAATTTAATAGGATAACCTTCTTTTGGGGATTTACAAGAAAGACAGGATGTTAAAAGCACTGAGAGGGACTTCCCTGGTGGCACAGTGGTTAAGAATCTGCCTGCCAATGCAGGAGACACAGGTTCGATCCCTGGTCCGGGAAGACCCCATGTGCGGTGGAGCAACTAAGCCCCTGTGCCACAACTACTGAAGCCCGCGTGCTCTAGAGCCCGCATGCCTCAACTACTGAGCCTGTGTGCTGCAACTACTGAAGCTGGAGCACCTTGAGCCCTTGCTCCGCAACAAGAGAAGCCACTGCAATGAGAAGCCAGTGCACCGCAACGAAGAGTAGCCCCCGCTCGCCGCAACTAGAGAAAGCCCGCGCGCAGCAACAAAGACCCAACGCAGCCAATAAATAAATAAATAAATAAAATAAAATAAAATAAAATAAAATACACAACGTAAAACAAACAAAAAAAAAACACTGAGAATTTTTTTAAAAGCCTGTTTAATTTTATTTAAGCCAGTGTTTCCCAAATTTATTGAACCACTTACAACTTTTAAAATAATGCTTATAAATATTCCAGAATTGGCCTTCTGAATGTGCTGTTGCAAACACCAGTTAAGTAACTTTTATTGTTAATGGGTTATTTTAGGCATACATAAAATATAGAGTAGTACAATGACGCCTACATGTTCACCACCTAACCCAGCTGAAAAAATAAAATATTACAAGTACAAAGGCCTCTGCACACTCTTCTTGATTCCATCATCTCTTCTACCTTCCTGAGATTACCATCTCCCCTGAATTTGACATTTATAATCACCGTCATGCTTTATACTTTCTACTACTTTTATGAATTCCTAATAATATATAGACTGTTTTGCATGTTGGTAAGCTTTATGTAAATGTTAGCACTGTATCCAAATCCTGCCTCAACTTGCTTTTTTTGCACAATATTATGTTTCTGGGATTTAGTTATATAATAACATGTAGCTCTAGTTCATTTATGTTCATAGCTACTTGGTATTCCTGTGAATGAACATACCACCATTTATTCATCCGTTCTCCTGTAGAAAGCTTGTTCCTTTCTCTTTTTCTGTATTTTGCTATTATAAACACTGCGTCTATGAACACCTTTGTACATATGGGAGAGCTTCTGTAGGGTATAGACTTAGATATGTGTTCAGGTATGTGTTTTCAAGTTTACTTGAAAGTGGATTCAGAGTCCCCTCCGGTGATGTTTAAGAGTTCTCACACTTCTATATCTTTTCTCAAATCTGATATCGTCAGACTTTAATTTTTTTTGCCAATCTAACGGTTATGAAATGCAAACTGGGGTGTGGTTTTGAATTGCATTTCTAGGATTACTAGTGAGGTTGAGCCTTTTTCATACATTTCTTGGACTATTTCTACGTTAATTCTTCGCAGGGATCCTTGGCCTCGGACGATGCTGACAGTGTAGGCTGACACAAGAGACAGACGGTAATCCAAATTCCTGAGGGAAACTAAGGCTGGAAGCTAATCCTTCCAAGGTGAACCAGTGGGCCTCACTCAAAAGTTACTTTCCCATTTCCCAGTGCCAATTCTTTGATTGGAGTTACTTTTTTAGTGGCGAGAACTTGGGCTTTGGAGTCAGACAGACTTGGTTCAAATCCAAGATGGAGCTCTTTCTACATGTGATGGTGGGCAGGTTTCCCAACCTCCCAGAGCCCCGGTTTTCCCAGGTGTGAAGAGGAAAATAAAGTCTCGCATGCAGTTGGGGGAAACTGAACGCAGTGCAAAAAGCACCCAGGACAGTGTCTGGCCCACGACTCGCAATCATTGTTCCCTCTGTTATCCTGTGAGATATGGGAGAGACGTGAGCTGAAGCTCCACTCATTTCCTTCACCCTCTGCATGCCTCAGTTTCCTGCACAGGGAAAAGTGTCACCGCCATTTGCACACAGAACGTCAGACCACAAAACTGAATAATCTTCAGAGTTAGAAAGGACTTTGGAGATCACCCAGTCTGGTGGTTCTTAACCTTTCATAGGGTGATTTAATGAGCTGATGAGAGGCTAGTTCACTTTGGAAAAATGGCACATATGCTCCAAACGTTGTGATGACTGCAAACTTTCTGAAGGATGGGACCCACTCTTTCATTGTTACCCAAAACACCATTGTCATGACCTTATATGAAGGACTTTGTATAAGGACATGGCTTTTTAGT
Source organism: Balaenoptera physalus (assembly GCF_965194825.1). Classification (NCBI taxonomy): domain Eukaryota; kingdom Metazoa; phylum Chordata; class Mammalia; order Artiodactyla; family Balaenopteridae; genus Balaenoptera; species Balaenoptera physalus. The sequence goes on from NC_138892.1 coordinate 15,330,749, forward strand.
AAGTACTGGTTGGCTGGCTAATTGCTAAGGGAAGATAATGCTCTTGTGTAACTAATATTTTAACCTAGAGTTTGGGAGATTTGCTCACAGATGAGTCAATAAGCATCTTTGATAGCAATTTAACAGACTCAAGAGGGGAACCCCCCCCAAAAAAATCCCTGTTCCCAGGAAGCCAAATCCCATATGGCAAACTATATACTCTCAAGCTGCCAGCCTGAATCTGAAGCCCCAGTTTGGAAGTGAGCCCCAAATGCCATTTAAGATGTAGTTCTCTGTGTTGCTGTAAGCACCAAATGTGTTTCTGTTTTGCTTTTAACACTTGGAAACTCCAAACAAATTCCAAGCGTTGGCAAACTGTCTGCTGCTGCAATCTGGTTTCTGCCCACACCGGGCTGTTGAAACTGCTGTTAAGGGAGCCGCCAAGCCCTGTGGCCTCCTTCTGGTCTGCATTTTCTCTGCCTGTGGGCAGCCTTGGATCCTGGTGACCCCTCCCCATCTTAGTTTCCTAAGTCTGCTACCTTGCTTTCTTCAGGCTGTTCTTGGACCTGGGAGTCCTCTTCCTTCGTCTCATGATGACGCCTCTTCGTTGGTCCTTTTCCTGGGCTTCGGCCCCACCCATGACTTCAGTGGCCACTAGTCTGCCAGCGTACCCCGCAAAAGCCTCTTTAGTTAAGACCTCTCTTCTGAGTTCCACGCCTGAATCTCACCTACCTACCACTGTTTCCGTGTTGCAGCCTTTTTGCATCTGAATTAGTCCAGGACGTCTTAGTCTGTCACTTCTAGTATCACCAACACACTTGATAACAGCCCTTTGCATCATTCATTCATTCGACAAGTATTTACTGGGCCCCAGCTATGGTCCAGGCCCTGTGGTAGGCACCCCAATCAAGGAAACTGATTTCTGGCCCAGCCCTAAATAGAGAAGGAGACTACTCTCTGAGGTAAAGTCCAAGCTGTGACTCTTTCTTCTGAAATATTCTATGGCCCCCTCCCCTAACCTCTGCTCACTTGGGACAAGACCCCACCAATGAGGGACCATATTTGTTGTCTACATGTCTTTCTTCCCTTCTTTTATCTCTTCCTGCTAGTGACCTCATCCAAGATTGCAAATGCAGCTGGTGATGTATGATCAACTGCTTTGGACAAGGTTCAGGACTCCAGCCAATGATGGCTTTCAAAAATCTCACACGTCAAAGAAAATATAAAACTTGAGTATCCAGAGGAACTCTAAAATCACTGGAGTAGGGACAGTGGCCCCCAAGCCAGTCAGCCCCAGTTGACTGTCTTCCTGCACTCTGGGGGGACTGAGCCACCAGCAGTGGCAGAAGGGCCGAGACACACCTGACTGCAGCCTTGGCTACAAACCGTATTCCTGACGGTAGACTAGCACATCTCTTCAAGATATCTATTTCTCCTCTCTCTCAGAGGAAGTTGAGGCGATTGTTTTTGGCAATCGAGAGGAGCTGACCTTCTTGGTCCAGAGTAGGGCAGTAAGGATAATCACTAATATTTAATGTGCATTTACTATGACACAAGTATGCTACATGGTTTTCATGCTACATGGTGTTAAATGGTTTATATATATTATTTTACTTAATTCTTCCTATAACCTTATGAGGTGGGCATACTATTGTTCCTATTGTATAGATACAGAAACTGAGGCCCAGAGAGGTGAGTAACTTGCCTAAGGTCACACAGAGAGTAAGCAGTTGAGCCAGGATTGGAACCCAGGCAGTCAGGCTGCAGGGCCTGCACTCCTAGCCACTCTGCTCTGCTTCTTCTCTAATTAGATGATAACACAAGCACTTAATTCCCTGGCAACCTTCCTCTGATGGAGGTGCCTGACACAGACTCTCATTTCCATGGACAACCAAGGGGGCGGCACCTGGCACTCAACATTTTCAAAACTGACCCCATTATTACTTCTCTGACATTATCCTTGTCCCGTATTTGTTAAAAGCATCCCCAGCTACACACTGTCCTCAGAGTCAATTTTTAACATAGAAGTTTGGTGAGGGGAAGAGGTATCACATGTACATGCTACAAAGTCCAACAGTCAAGTAAGTTTCCCTCCCATCTCTGTACTCCTGTGTAATGGGTTGAATTATGTACTCCCCAAAAGATATGCCGAAGTCCTAACAGCCCTACCCTGCATCTGTGAAGTAACAGAGTCTTTGCAGATGCAATCAAACTAGATGAGGTCATTAGGGTGGCCCCTAATCCAGCAGGACTGGTGTCCTTTACAGGAAGATGGAAATTTGGACAGAGACACAGAGAGAAGACAGCCATGTGAAGAAGGAGGCAGGGATCGGAGTGATGCTAGCACAAGCCAAGGACCATGGGGGGCTACCAGAAGCTGGAAGGAAAAGGAAGGATCCGCCTCCAGACGCTTCCGAGGGAGCATGGCCCTGCCGACACCTTGATTTTGGACTCTAGCCGTCAGAACTGTGAGACAGTAAATGACTGCTGTTTTAAGCCACCCAGTCTGTGGTACTTTGTTACAGCAGCCATAGAAAACCGATATATCCAGTTTTCTAATTCCCCTCCTTGGCTATGACTCTGGTTACTGGTTTCATACCTACCCTCTCAGACACAGTCTGAGCACAGAGAGCAAATACTCGTGTATATATCTCACACAGGGTGACATGTCATACACTATTCTTTATGACCCTTTTCACTTGACAACACACCAGGACTAATTTTTTAAATTGTGGTAAAGTATATATAACATAAAAATTGACCGTTTTAACATTTTAAGTGTTCTGTGGCATTAAGTACATTCACATTGTTGTCCACTCATCACCACCATCCATCTGCAGAACTTTTCATCTTCCCAAACTGGAACTCGGTACCCATGAAACACTAACTCCCCAGGACCCTCTCCCCTCCCAGCCCACCAGGGCCATCTCTAACACTGCTCAGTCCCTCCCCCCCCCAACATGTGCCCCCAAGTCCTGCTGCTTCTATCTTCTCTGTTTCTCTAGCATCTTTCCCCATCTCTCCATCCCCACTGCTTCTGCGTCACTCCGGCTATCAGCATCTATCACCTGGATCCCTGCAAGAACTTCTTGACTCCAGGCCCCTGTCCACCTCTGCCCATCTTCCCTGCCACCACCAGCCCCCCTTTCTCAAATACAACTCTGCTGTCAGTCCCATACTTAATCATCTGTGACAGCTCCTACCTCCTGCAGGATACAGTCAAAAGTCTTCGGCGTGGCATACAAGACCCTCCCTGGGCGGAATTCAGCCCGGCTTTCTGCGCTGTAGCCAATGCCTGGTCCAGGGCCTGGCCCACAGGAGGTGCTCAGAGCAGTGTTGGTTGAGCCCTGTGTTCTCAGTTTGAATTCCTTGTTTCCTCCAACACACATTCTCACCTTGGCCTTTACATACATGGTTCCCTCTGTGTGGACTTATTTTTTCTAATGCCCTTTCTCCATCCTCTCCTAGCTTCACCTTCTCTAACGATAAATCTGTTTTTTCTTCAGGATTCAGATCAAACGGTACCTCTTGCATTTCGAGCTCTCCCAGACCTAGATCTTTACTGCCTTCTATTAGAGCGTTTACCAGATTTTTCTGTAATTCCTTCGACCTCTCTGCCCCCCACCTCCAGTCTAACTCACAGTAGGCCAGGTGCACAGCGGGTACTTGGCCTGTGTCTGCTGAGTGCAGGGCGGCCTCGCCAACTTGGCTCCTGGAGCTGTGCTGTGGCCTGTCCCTGACGCTGTTGGGGAGGACAGCTGAGCCCAAGAGCAGCCCTCCTGGGGTCAGGGAGAGGGCAGCTTCCTGTCTTGCAGGAGGCGCTAATGCACTGACATCAGTGCAGGGGCAGCAGTGGTTCCAACGGGGTCACTGGGGGGCCGGCAGCACAGGCTTCATGCCCGCTGGAGGTGAAGGAGCTGGCATCGCGAGGCTGCACTTCAAGCCGGAGTGGCTGGGGAGCAGCAAGGACAAGGGCTCTCCAGGGGAGAGGAGAGCGTGGGTCCGGCTCTGAGAGGCCGGGGAGGCTTCCAGGGTCCCCACAGAGCCGCGTGCAGGGCCCAGGTGCTCGGCCTCTGCAGGTGACCTTTTGAGGGGGAGACCAGGGAGGCCCAGGTCTGAACTCAGGGGCCGTTGTGGACTTGACCAAGGGAAATGGCTGGCGTGGGCGTGGCTCCAGCTCTCCCCGCCCCGTTCCCCAGTTTTTTCCATAAGCCCCTGGCCAGGATACCAAGTATTCCTTTACAGCAGGCACGTGACACCGTCCCTTCCTCTCCGAGGTCCCAAGGTGCCCTGTTCTTTTCTCCTCAACTCCTCTCTACCCCAGACTCTGTTTCACTTTCTTTGTAGCACTCAGACTCTGTGAGATTATTTTGCTAATCCGTTGGCTACTGTCTATTACTGGCGTCTCCCCAGCAGCATGTAAGTCCCAGGGACTCCGTCTCCTCTGAGCCCAGGACAAGACCTGGCTCCATACGGACGGGGCAAGGCACGGGTGGAGAGCATCTTTCCTTCTGACACCCAGGGCTGGAATCCCCCTCATCTGGGGGATCCTCTTCTTAAAGGGCCACGGATGCTGGCAGGAACGAGGACCGGTGGCTGCAGCACCAGGCCTGCTTCCTATGTGATGGGCAGCAGCTGGGTTTTCCCTGACTTCCTGTCCCTGGGTCCCACACAGGTTCTGGTGGGCCATCAGCACCCAATACATTTTCGGCCCACGTTTGGCAAATGAACCCGAACTTCCAGCTGTCCTTACAGGGCTGTGTCAGAGGCACCAGAATTTCACTTCAGGTGCTGCTGTGGCATAAACTTCGCCTTAGAACCTACCTTGACCCAAACCAGACAAATAACAAAACCTCTTAACCTCAAGAGGTGCCAAGGAGACCTGGGAAGGGTTAAAAGGGGCAGCCCAAGCAGTGGTGCAATTTTTAAAATTCATATGTGACCTCTTACTGAGGTTCCCCACCCCACGAAGCAGTTGTCACCCCCGTCTTTACAGGGGATGAACTTGGCCCTGTGATATGGGCAAGGTGACCTGCCAAAGGTGACCCGTTAGAAAGCAACAGACCCAGATGAGAGCATCTAGTGTGGGGTTTGGCCTTAGGTGCTCAAAAAAAAATGTAGCAGAAGAGCAAAGGAAAGAACATAATGACCCAGGTCTCCGTCCTGATACTCTTAGCATCCTATCACCCCAAACATCCATTCTGGACTGCTCAAAATCTGGTTTGAATTTAAGAAACACTTACAAAAAGATGAACCATTTCCTGGAGTGAGCTCATCGTTCCAGCAACCCCCAATTCTTGTTGGTAGGTGCCGTTTATCAGCTAAGGTAGGATTTGAGAACACCCCTTACTATCATTATTTTAACACAGCCTCACTCCGGAGCAGAAAAACTGCCCCTTAAAAATATGGGGAAAACAACAGTATTCACTCTTTGTATTTCTGAAATAGTTCAAAACCAACTATTAATAAGAAAATGTACAAAGCCTAATAAGAAAATGTACAAACTGCTCCAGGATGTATTATTTGTTCTTTCCTTTATTCTTACTTCCCTCTTCCCCTACCTCCCAAAGGACATGAAAAAGAAAAGAAAGGGCCCAAATTCCCAGGTTTCAATGATCTGATACTTTAATTAAGGAAGAATAAATGGGTCACCTCTGTCAGTTTACAATCTGCAGCTACATTAAATGGTGTTCCTTTGGTATAAACCTGATAGCCATGGTGAGGCTTTACTGTAGCAGAATAAAGACAAAAGCAGAGCTCCCATAGGACTGACCAAGGTCACTGTGAAAACCAATGCAGCACTAGCGTCAGACCGGGAACTCCTTGACTCTGCTTGCTCTGTCCCAGCTGGTGTCCAGACTGCCTCCCCCCCAGGAAGCCTCAGCCAGCTGGTAGGTAATTACATGTGCTAATAGTCACTGACACTCCAGCCGCCAGCACCACGTCCCAAGTTCCCGCATCTGTTAGAACACCAAACTACCCACACTTTTCTAAGGCTGATTACTTAGAGAGGTATGTTCGGCTCCAAATGAGTCAGAACTAGGAGCCTGCCTGGCAACTTTGAAGATGAACGTCTGGGACGGTAGAAAGACAAGTCCACTTGCCAAGTCCTCCATCCTACACCTCATCTGCCTCACAGTAGCTGTGTGACGTTGGACAAGTCCCATAACCGCAACTAGCCTCAGTGTTCCTATCTGTAAAATGGGATAATAAAGTCTGCCTTGCGGAATTGTTGGGGATGGCACTGTTAGTGGGGAACACTAATGGGGAAGACTGTTAGTGCAAGGTAGGCGTCCAATACCTATTTGTTGGCTATATGAATGAACAAGACTTCTTTGATCCCATCCCCTGAAAACTGGAGACAGTAATTCCCACTTCACTTCACACTAAATGTGATTGGGAGATATATGTATAGATGTATCTGTATGTTGACCAGACTGAAAAATAGGTACTCTTTAAAAAAAAAAACAAAAAAAAAACTGGCTCATTGTATCATGTACTGAATTTGGTCTAGTTAATGGAACTTGCCTTACACTTAAGATTTAGGAAAATTTATAATGAAACACTATACTTTAGTTTTCTCTTGGAATATGATTTCCAAGCAATGAAAATTTGGCTGGAACAATCAATTCGTATAGTTTCTACAAACAAATCATCATCCTGGAGACAAATGAGTCAAGAATTGAGAGGTAAATCACTAAAAATAGCCTAGAGACTCAAGTGGAACTGACTTCCTTGGTTTCGCTGCTCTAACTGTGAGCATCTTGGCCTGCCAGGTGATCACAATCACATCCCGAATGGTAGGGCTGATGCCTCAAACTGGACAGACATTGAAATGGAAATCCTTGGTGTGACTGTCAGAACGGCACATAGCTGGTCACTAGACCATGTAGCAAAAGCTCTGTGTTGGGGAAAGAGCATAGAGATGACAGCAGCCCTTGGAGCTCCTGTTCAGTCTATGGAATTAGTATATGAAATAGAAGCGTCTGGAAGAAGGTTATCAGCATCCACCAAGAGGGCTGACTCTAGGTCTAGGGTGAGGACCAGAAAAGTTGGTTATATTCGGCTCCTAACTCTGTCACTTAGTATCTGTGTGACGTTGGAAGAGTTACCTAATCTTGTTGGCCTTGATTTCTTCCTCTGTAAAATGGGGAAGCACTACCTTCCCAGATAGCAAGAGTGTTTGTTTTGAGGCTCACATGAGAAAGTGCTAAGATAAAGCAATACCAGGACTTCCCTGGTGGCGCAGTGGTTAAGAATCCCCCTACCAGTGTAGGGGACATGGGTTCGATCGCTGGTCAGGGAAGATCCCACATGCCGCAGAGCAACTAAGTCCGTGTGCTACAACTACTGAGCCCACGTGCCACAACTACTGAAGCCTGCGCGCCTAGAGCCTGTGCTCCGCAACAGGAGAAGCCACCACAATGAGAAGCCTGTACACCACAACGAAGAGTAGCCCCCACTCACCGCAACTAGAGAAAGCCCGCGCAGCAACGAAGACCCAACACAGCCATAAATAGATAAATAAATAAATTAATTAATTAAAAGAAAAAGATAAAGCAATACCTAGGTATGAGACTCCATTATTACTGCAGGGATAGTAGAGGTTTAGGGTAATGTTCACTTCCTTTTAGGCATTGTCTGTGTGGGTCCTTCATGTTCATGACCCTGCTTTGTGCTTGCACCAATCTCCGAGGGAGCTGCTGTTATTATGTTCATGTTATGGGTGGGGAAAAAGGTCCAGAGAGGTTAACGAGCTTGTCCAAGGTTGCACAGCTAATTAGCCATGGTGGTGAGATTTGGACCCAGGCAACAGGACTCTGGAGCCCAGGCTCCTGACCTTTAGGCTGTGGGGTTTCCTGAGAGCATGACAAACAAGAAGTGCTTTGTCGGCAAGAGCTAAGGAAGCATCTTACTTTCCCTGCCACCCAGCAGTCTCAGGTTTGCTGCAAGGAAGAGAGCTGTAGTCTGAAGGTCATCTCAGGTTGGAGCTGGGGACGGTGAGCAGGGGCAGTGGGAGTGAGCCTGCAGGTAGCGTAGCCATGCCCATGAAACAGGAGGCAGGAGAGTCTGGTGGGCGAGGATGGGCTTTGGAATATGAGCTACAAGGATCGCATCCCTGATATCTCCACCTATAAGCTGTCCCAGCAACGGCTTCCCAATCTGTTAAAATGGGAAGCTTATACTAACCTCAGGAGGCTGCTTCAGGGCTCAAAGGTGACAAGTAATGAACGCAAATCTCTTGTTGCAATTATTAACCGGCACATAGTAGGTGTTCAATAAATGGCTGCTCCCTTGTGTCTCTCCCTGAGACCTGCTGTTATTCTAGGTGACAAGCTGTAAGGGATGGTGGCACAGACAGATTCTGTCTAGACAGAAACCTGAGGAAAGTACAACTCAGTGGTTAGAACTATGGGGGCCTGGGGGTCTGGGCTGCCTGAATTCATATCCTGGCTCCACCACTTACAAGTCCTGTGACCTTGGGCATGTAACTTAACCTATCTGTGCCTCAGTTTCCTTACCTGTAAAGTGGGCATAATAATAATGCCCACTTCATACAGGTTGGAGAATATTCAAGATTAATTAATCTGTGTAAAGCACTTAGAACAGTGCTCAGCTTATGGTAAGCATTCAATAAATGCTTGCTGACTTCCATCAGGCCCCTGCATGTTCCTGGGCTGCGGGGCATCTCTGGGCCTTCAATGGGCTATACTTCATACTGCAAACCCTCCCTTTCTTTGAAGACCTCCAATCATATCCTGGAAGGGTGGACATCTCTGCAGCCTGGCCACATCACAGGCTAGATGAACTTTAGAGGAAGGACAGTGTCTCATCTGGTGGGCAATGGGGATTTGAAAATGGTGACAATGACGACCTGGACAACAGTGCAGGGAGTCAAGAAAGTACCCCACATGTGCACACACACCTACGTCTGAGTGTCTGTATTTTCTGCATTTAGAACCAGGTTTTGACTCAACTGAGCGAGTTGTTTCCTTTCTTTCACTTTGGATAAATGTGAGCCCCTCGGCATGGGGTCCCTGAGCAGCCCGTGAATAATTCCCACCCTGATGCAGGAGAGACCTGGATGCAGGCGTGAGAGATGGAGGGAGAGTCGCTCCATCCCCGTGCAAGTGAAAAAGCACAGGCGGGCTCTGACCCAGCCAGAAATTCTACTCTGCAAGGTTTTGCTAGAAAACTACAGGAAGACAATAATTTACTTCTAGTGGAGAGAGGGAGAGAGGGAAGAAGAGGGAGGGAGGGGGAGAGGGAGGGAGAGAGAGGGAAGGAGGAAGAAGAGAGGGAGTGAAGGGCTGGGAGAGAGAGAGGAAGAAGGAGAGAGAATAGAAAAGAAAGAATATGAATAGAATCAAGGCACACCGATATCTTGCAATCGAAGAATCAGGAGCATTCCCGCAGAGCCTTGCTCCTTGTCCTCCTCCATCCCTGCAACTCGAGGGACCTGGTCATTGTTAAGCCGGCGTCTGTCCTTTAAACCAGCGAAGCCCCGATCTCAGCGACGGCAAGGCTGCCGGAGCACACCGCCCCGGGCGCAACCAGCCCCGAGCCCCACGGGCTGCGCCCGCCCTCCCTGCACCCGGACGCGTGCTGGGTGTGCGGGGAAGGGCGCCCTCCCTGCGCCCCGCCGCCCCCGATCTCCCGCCCGCCGCCCTACCTGAGCTGGCGCGGCTCGCAGTCCACGCCGGGCAGCAGCAGCCGGGCGGCCTGGCGGACGTCGTCGCTGTCCATGGAGAAGCTGCGGCGGTGGCCGGCGTGCGCCACGGCCACCCGGATCCACTCCATCAGTGGCGGCAGCACGAGGAAGGGCCTGCGGCGGGGGAGGGACCGAGACGCGTTAGGGGGGCCGCGGTGGGAGCGCCGGCTCAGACCCACCCCCACCGCTCATCGCCGACCCCCCACCCCCACTTCCCTATCCCCACCCCCTTTTCCCTGGAGACCCTGTCTCTCAATTCAAAGTGGGAGAACCTTTGGAGACATCCGGACCGCACTGGTGACCTCGGGGCAGGCTCTCCTGAGTCTTTGGGGCTCAGTTTCCTCATCTGCAAAACGGGGATAATGTGACTGAAAGGCCACGATGTGACTCTTCTGTGAGTGTAATCTTCCTCGGCGATCGTGTGAACATAAAGGAGATAACTCCCTTAAAGCGCCATGCACAGAGTTGGGTGCTTAGTAGAAAATCCAATCAGCTCCTGGGGCTTTTAGGACTTGGGGCTCCCCATGGTGAGCCCAATCGCGAATCGTCCTCCAACTCTCCCTTCCCACCCCTAGCTGCTCCCTGTCATCCTTCTGGAGCTCTCCCAGGCCTCAGCTCTGCCCAAGCACCAAGCCGCCAGCAGGCTTTAGCGTCTGGAAACGGGGAGCCTTCCCGGAGAGCCTGACCAGGCAGCCCAGAACTGCCGGCAAACTGCGGGGGAGGAAGGGGCGGCGCTTCGGGGCCTTGGCCACACCCCTGAAGCTTTGGGAAGTCTCACGCTCCCCACAGGCTAAAGGGATCACAGCAGGGGTCCAACTCGCCGCCAGAATTCACCGAGATAATGCTTAAGGCTGAACTATAACTTTCTAAGTGTAATGCATTTGTGCCATCTTCTTATTTCTTCCGGTGATTACTATAAACTCCATCCTCACATTAGGATTGAGGGCAGGGGAGCTTTTGGAAAATACTGATACCTGCGTCCTATCCCAGGGATTCTGATTTAATTTATCTAGGATGGGGCTGGACATTGGTAGTGCTTAAAACATCCCCCAGGTGACCTTAATGCGCATCAGAATTCTCCGGAGGGCTTGTTAAAATGCAGATTGCTGGGCTCCACCCCCAGAGGGTCTGACTCAGTAGATCAGGGGAGGTGGCCAAGAATTTACCCTTCTAATGAGTTCTGGGGCCATGCTAATGCTGCCCGGCTGGAGGGGCAAACTCGAAGAACTTCTGCTCTAAGGTATGGTATAGGGCCTGAGAATCACCTGGTTTTGAGTGTGTGTGAGTGTGTGTGTGTGAGTGTGTGAGTGGTGGGGGATACAGATTCCCTGGCCTTATCTCCAGCGACGCTGATTGCATAGGGTCCATAAAAATATAATTTTAATAAGCAGCCCATATGATATTGATTTAGGTAGACCAAGGGCCACACTTTGAGAAACGCATGGTGTAGACCAAACAGGTGTCCTACCATTCAACATGGTTATGACCAGGGTGAGGCACATGGGGCGCCTGGGTGCAAAACTTAAGAGGGTCAGATCAAGTGAGTATGTTCTAGCAGCTCTCTTGCCTCACCCTAGCCCCGGTGCTGCCATTCAGTCCAGCATGGCTGCCACGGGAGGGAGAAAAGGTTGGTAAATAAAGGGTTTATTTACCCAAGGCAGCAACCCCCTCCCAGTATGCAGATGTCACGAGCTTCCCACCCAGTTTTGGTGGCAGGTTCCAGTTTTCTTAGAAAGCAACCTATTTATCCAATGTTAAGATTAAACAGCTTTTACATTCATCTCAGTTAATCCCATTCATGATCTCATCTAAATGCTTAGGACCAACCTACAAGCTAGTTATGATTATGCCCATTTTCTAGATCAGGAGAATGAAGTTTATTGAGGTTAAGTAACATGCCCTGGATCACAAGGTTAGCAAGTACGAGAGCTGGGAGTCAGACCCAAGACATTTGACTACATAGCCTATGTGCTATAACCCCATGTGGTACCCATCCATGTTCTCTTGTCCAACTTCCTTCCCAGCACCAGGGGAAGCCGATCTGGTCTTGGACCTTTGATGGCATTCCATTTTCATTCCTGCTCATGCAGCTCAATCCCCTGTAAGGCCTCCAGCCCTTTAAAAAGCCACACCCCACTTAACCTTCAAACCACAGTTCGAATCCCACCTCTCCCTCAACATTTCTCCTGAGGACTTCTCCCAGCATAGACCCCTCCCATGGTAGCCCTCACCCCAGTGGCCTTACCCACAGGCCTTGCAGATTCCGCATTAGAATGTAAGCTCCATGGGGCAGGGACCTGGAACTGCTGGGTTCACCGATCCAGCCCCATCCCTACTCCCAGGGCAGTGCCTGACAGGCTGTGAGCACTTAATAAATAATGTGCTCATGAAATGGACTAAGATTTATCAATTCCTTACTGGGTGAAACAGATGAAATCGAGTTTCTGGACCCATGGACCTGTGGGGCAGGATCCCAGGGAATTTCTGCCCAGATCAGCCTGCTGCTTAGGCTGTCATCCTAATTCTCTCAGACTCTCCATCACCTAAACTGAATCAGGCACTCAATAAACACACTGACTTGAAATTGAATTGGATTCTACAGTCTCAGGTGAGGGGACTTATTTTTGTCACCATGTCTCCATGACTGCTAAAACCAGCCCCGGGTACTCAGAGAATGCCCCTCTGGGTTATATTTTCAGAGGCAGCACCCCCAAGCCCTGGTCTGCTTTTCCTTTGCTCAGTGCCCCCCAAAGCATAGCCCACAACTCCCGGTCCCTGGGGGCGCTGTGTCTCTAGCACAGACTGCCCTTCAGCGGCTGCCTTTCATGTTAGATGCTGAGGCCCAGGGCACACAGCCAACTTCTGATGAATACCAAAGAGGAGAAAAAGAGGCTCTACTGCCTTCAAAATAACACCTTTACCAAGACAGCCGGCGAGCACCAGAGTAAGAAACCTTGAACCCCAGGATTGCAGCCTCTTCTGGAATTTTCTATGTACCTATTTTTCCCTTTCATCATTGCCTTCTTTTTGTCACTCTGACCTCAATAGTTTATAAGCTCATGAATTCTTTGCCAGCAACTCATCTAAAAATCTTCTTATCTTGGCTACTCAGAAGGAAAGAAAAATAGTATTATTTGTGATGTTTCTTTTGGAGGAGTTGGAGATGGGAAAGAATGCTAGGGTCTTGAGTTAAGGAGAGGGTGGAGAACACTGAGGGAAAAAAGACTGTATTCTCCTGATATATTTTTTAAGACAACTATGTTCACTGGCTACGGACTTTGTTCTGAAGTTGTCTGTAGTAACTAAAACTTAGAGGAAAACCAAGAAGCTCATGGCTTAGTGAAGTGGATTCAACCTCAGAATCACGGGGTTGGGGGAGGTTAGGAAGAGGGGGGTGTGAAAATTGCCAAGGCCTCAATTTGACCCCCAGAGTTTTGGTTCAACAGGTCTGGGATGGGGCCTGGGCATCTGTATTCTAAATAAGCTCCTCTGGGAATTTGGGAGCAAGCCAGGTTTAATAACCCCTGAGCAGGTGGCCTGAGGTGAACAGAGGGGAGACATGGTCCATTCAACAGGCCAGTGGCCATTAAAATTGTTGCTATGGTCTTAAAAAACTAAAAATAGAGTTACCATATGATCCAGCGATCCCACTCCTGGGCATATATCTGGAGAAAACTATAATTCGAAAAGATACATGCACCCCAATGTTCACAGCAGCACTATTTATGATAGTCAAGACATGAAAACAACCTCAATGTCTGTTGACAGATGAATGGATAAAGAAGATGTGGTACATATACACAATGGAATACTACTCAGCCATAGAAAGAATGAAATATTGCAATTTGCAGCAACATGGATGGACCTAGAGATTATCATACTGAATGAAATAAGTCAGACAAGGACAAATATCATATCATATCACTTATATGTGAAACCTAAAAAAAGATACAAATGAACTTATAAAACAGAAATAGACTAACAGACATAGCAAGCAAACTTATGATTACCAAAGGGGAAAGGGGGGAAGGGATAAATTAGGGGTTTAGGATTAAAATTACACACTACTATATATAAAACAGATAACCAACAAGGTCCTACTGTATAGCAGGGAACTCTGCTCAATATCTTGTAGTAGACTGTAGTAGGGAGGGAACCTGAAAAAGAATTACTTGGCTGTGAGCCTAGGACTGGCACAACATTGTAAATCAACTATATTTCAATAAAAAATTAAAAAGAAGTAAACCCTAAAAAAATAATTGTCGCTAAGGCTTTTGAAGAGAAGGTTTGTGGGAGTGGGACCAGAGGTTCTAGAAGGGAAAAGAAAGCCTAGATGGGTTTCTTGCAGGGTCAAGAGAGCAAGTCAGCTCAGGAAGGTTGTTGGGCCCAGATTCAAGAAGGACATACATGGGTGGGGCCTTTCTGAAATGCTGAAGAGAGAGCTGGTGATGAGGGTGACCACCCAGAGGGGGAAAGGGAGTCTCGTGGGGGAGGGGCTGGGTGCTAAAGAGGATGGTGGGGTATGTGGGAGAGCCTAGTTTGTTCAGGATTCTGAGGAACTGAATTCTAGTCCTGAATCTGCCAAGAGCTCACAGCAGGACCCTGGTTCTGGTCTGTAAAGTTCTGGCTCTCAGTGTCTTCATCTGTAAAGTGGGTGGGTTTGGATCTGAGGGTCTATTTCAGGGGTTGGCTGGCAAACCTTTTCTGTAAAGGGCCAGGTAGTAAATAGGCTTTATGGGCCATACAATTTCTGTTGCAACCACTCAACTCTGCCATTGCAGTGAGTAAGCAAGCACAGACAATACATACATGACAGAGCTGGCTGTGTTCCAAGAAAACCTGATTCACGAAATCAGACGGTGGGTCACAGTTGGCCAAACCTGGGTCTGTTTGATTCCTTCCTACTCTAAAATTCTTCGATTCTATCGAAATAGCCAGCTGCCTGGGGGCTTAGGGTGAGTCTAGTGTGCAGATCAGGGAAGATGGGAAGAAGCACATGAAGGTCCTAGTGATGGGCACAGAAAGCTTTGGAGAGATTAGAAAATAGGACCCTTCCAAAAAGAGGTCATGGTTGGATTTGGGGAATATTGAGCCACAGGCATACTCAGAGGCAGAACCTTCAAGGATAAAACCCAAACCTGGCCATGGGTGTGTAACTGATAAAATGTCATCTATTAATAGCATTTATTCATCCAACAATCCTTTAGGGAACACCCATTTTGCAGGCATGCTTCCAGGAGCTGGAGATGGAGTGGAGAACAGGATGCACCTATGTTCTCATAGAGCTAACAGTCTAACAGGGAGACAGATAAGAAACCCATAAACTAACAAGTAATAAAGCAATTACAAACTGTGATCAGTGCCAGGGTGCTGGGATAGAGAATAAACAGGGTTGATGTAGGTTCGTGGGAAGGCCTCTCTGAGGAGGTGACAAAACCTTGAATATGTGAAGGAATTGGCCATATGTGAATGTGCGTGTATAAAGATGGATGTTCTAGGTGGCGGTAACAGACTGTGCAAAGGCCCTGAGGCAGAAAAGACCTTTACAGTTCAAGCAAGGGCTTTCACACACATCATGTCCTAGTTAGCCCTCCAGGACAGATGGGGCAGCCAGGACATGTGTGAGGAAGGATCACTGTGGTTGGCTGGATAATGGCCCCCAAAGATATCTGGTCAATTCCCTATGAATACTGATAGCAAAAGAAAGTCTGCAGATATGGTACAGCTAAGGATCTTGAGAAGATTAGCCTGGATTATCCAGGTAGGCCGTAAATGCAATCACAGGGGTCCTTATAAGAGGGAAACAGAGGGAGATTCAACACAGGTGATATGGAAGCAAGATGCTCTGCTGCTGGGTGGAAGATGAAAGAAGGGGCCACAAGCCAAGGAATGCAAGGAATGCAGATTTAGAAGCTGGAAAAGATGAGGAAATGGATTCTTCCCTCAGAACCTCCAGAAGAAAACAGCCTTTCTGACACCTTGATTTTGGCCTGGTGAAACTGACTTTGGACTACTGACCTCCAGAACTGTATGAGAATAAATGTGTGTTGTTTTAACCCACCAAGTCTGTGGCCATTTGTCACAGCAGCCACAGGAGACTAAGCCAGGGTATTGACAGGGTCGCTGCAGGTGAGGTTGGAGACATGGGGGTGGAGAATGTGAATCAAGTGTTAAAGCTGGGAATGAGGGCATTCACAGGGCTCTGGAATTCATCTCGGATGCCTAAACTGCCTTGTTCCTGAGGTCCAAGCATTACTTGTTGATATGGGCTGAACTGTGTCCACCCCAAATTCATATGTTGAAGCCTTAACCCCCAGAACATCAGAATGTAACTGTATTAAAATGAGGCCATTAGGGTGGGTCCTAATTCAGTGTGATTGGTGTCCTTATAAGAAGGGAGACTGGGACACACAAAGAGACACAGAGGGGCAACCATGTAAAAGATGCAGCAAGAGGGCAGCAGTCTGTAAGCCAAGGAGTGAGGCCTCAGAAAACACCAAACTTGCTGACACTTGGATCTTGAACTTCCAGCCTCCAGCACTGTGAGAAAATAAATTTCTTTTGTACAAGCCGCCTTTTTTATTATGGAAGCCCCAGCAGACTAATATGCCTGTGGTTTGACTTAAATTTCGCCCTGCCCTTGAGGTTTTAGCCTGTGGTAGAGGAGCTGCTATTGGATGCTCGTACTCTTTGGAGTGTGATGGTTTTCTGTTCATTTCCTAGTGACAACAGTGGATGAGTTAAAGCCATTTGAAAGCTGTACCATGCAGAAGTCAGAAGTTTGGGCTTTGGAGACAGGCTGACTAAGAGCTGGATTCCAGCTCCACCTTCAAGCTGTGTGACCTTGAACAAAGTACAGTTGTCCCTTGGTATCCATGGGGAATTGGTTCCAGGACCTCCACGGGTACCAAAATGCTCAAGTCCCTTACGTAAAATGGCATGGTACAGTTGGTGCTCTGTATTCGCAGGTTCTGCATCTGCAGATTCAACCAACTGTGGATGTGCACCCCGCGGATATGGAGGACGACTGTATTCCGACGGTCATGCCTCACTTCTCTCACCGGGAAAATGGGGATAATAACAGTACCTATGTCAGAGGGTGTGGCTGACACAGTACCTATGTCAGAGGGTGTGTAATGGCCCCCCAAAATGTCCACATCCTAATCCCCAGAACCTGTCAATGTTATCTGATGAAACAGAGTTTGCACATGTGATTAAGTTAAGGATTTTGAGTAGGGAAGACTGTCTTGAATTATCCAGGTGGGCCCCAAATGAAATCACAAGCCAAGTTAGAAGAGGGAGGCAAGAAGGTCAAAGGAGGGAGTAGATGTGACAACAGAAGCAAGAAGCTGGACTAATGCAGGAAAGGGGCCAGGAGCCAAGGCACACAGGTGGCCTCCAGACGCTGGAAAAGGCAAGGAAATAGATTCTCCCCTGGAGCCTCCAGAAGGAACCAGCCCTGCCGACACTTTAACTTTAGCCTAGTGAAACTGATTTCATACTTGTGACCTCCAGACTGTAAGATAATCAGTTTGTGTTGTCTTGAGCCTGCATGTTTGTGGCAGGTTTTTTTTTTAATTAAAAAAAATTTTTTTAAGTCTTTATTGAATATGTTACAATATTGCTTCTGTTTTACGTTTTGGTATTTTGGCCGCGAGGCATGTGGGATCTTAGCTCCCTGACCAGGGATTGAACCCACACCCTCTGCATTGGAAGGTGAAGTCTTAACCCGCTGGACCGCCAGGGAAGTCCCTGTGGTAGTTTCTTACAGCAGCCATGGGAAGCTAACACAGAGGGTTATTGTAGGAACTGGATGGGATGAGGTACACGTAGCCTGGTGCCTGGTACCAGGAAAGTGCTCATAAGCGGTAGCTGTCATCATGATCATCACCAACGTTGTTTTTAGCATCAGTCAACCTTCTCTCTGCCAGATGGAAGAAAAGGCCTTGCTACACAGAGAGACGCTTCCGTCTTCCCTTTTCAAATCAAAGCAAATCTCTGCAGTTGCTATGCCATTCCTTTATGAATTGTGTGGCTCCGACTTTTCATGTTTGTTATTTGTTGAGTCTTTCTTAGGCTGGCGAGGAATTTAGATATTTGACTGTGGTTTGGGAGGCTCATAATTTCACAGAAACAGGGAGTGAAGGACGAGCAGCAGCATTGATAGTAGACAATATCCAGTGCTGGTTTCTATAGCAATAGTCGCTGTAATCTCACTGTAGTTGTGAGACCAAAGCTAGGAAGATGATGGCAGAGGTCAGAGGTGGCCATGGCTGGTTACTATAGTGACAGCCCAACTGTGCAAAGTATGGTGGGCTTGCCTGAGGGGGTGGTTCCTGCAGACAGCCCGGAGTAGGAGGAGCCAACGGTGTGGGCTAGGTCAGCGCTTCCCGAATATTAATGTGCGTGCGTATGAATAGTCTGGAATCTTTTTAAAATGCAGATTCTGATTCAGTGGGTCTGGGGTAGGGCCCAAGACTCCGCATTTCTATCAAACTCCCTGGCAATGATGCAGCTGCCAATCTACTGACCACATTTAAATAACGAGGCCCTAGGAAGTATTATGGCTCAAGTCAGAAACCAGGGACGGTGAATTCGGTTATCATGTTTAAGGGGGAGAAGGTGAGGCAAGGAGGGAGAGAGCTGCAAGAGAGGCGAGAGGCCCAGGAGACAACAGAAGGGAAGAAGGAGCTTGTTTGTACCTGGACCTCCTGATTAAACCTGGGGGCTCTGTCGGATTGGCTGAACCTAGGTCACAAGACTGCACCAAGCTGTAGGGGAGGCTGGGAGAACAAGTGTTTGGTGATTTCAGCTTTGATCGGGGGAGGTGGGTTCTCCCTCCCACCAGGATTCTCCTTTAGTTTTCCAGTAACCTTATGAAACATCATCTCCCAGTCTTAGGGAGCTTGTTCTGAACTAAGCTCCCATCCCATTGTCTGATAGGTGTTTTGTATTCATGACAGTGTTTAGCATCATTCCGGGAATGTAAATGCTTAAAAAATACACTTTGTGATAGTTAATTTTATGTGTCAACTTGGTTAGGCCACAGCTACCCAGATATATGGTCAAACATATATTACCCAGATATGTAGTCCGGATGTTGCTGGGTGTTGAAAGTATTTTTTAGATGAGATTAACAATTAAATCAGTGGACTTTGAGTAAAGCAATTTGTCCTCCATAAGGTGGGTAGGGCTCATCCAATCAATTAGAGGCCTGAAGAGAAAAAAAGACTGGTCTCCTCCGAAAAACAGGGAAACTGCCAGCTCACTGCCTTCAGATCTGAGCTGCAACGTTGACTCTTTCCTGGGTCATACACACAACCTAGTGGTTCTGTTTCTCTGGAAAAACCCTACCTAATACACACCTGCAACGGGTGCCACGGGACTTAATTGTTTGCAGTGATGCAGCCTCCTCTTTCTACGATGATCCCACCCACTTCCGCATCATGCACAATTGGCAGGGGCAGGGAGGAAGCCTGGGGGCTGGATCACACAGAGGACCACTTCCCAGTATCCCAAGAGTGCAGACACATCCCTTGGGAACTGAGACAAAGGCATCATGGGTAGGGTAGGGTCCATGCTTTTAGGGAAGGGTAAGCCATGCTATACCAAAGGACAAGCCCCTTGCTGTGTGGAAGTCCACCCCACCAACGGGTGATTATATAAATCCCCTGAAATGGGACAAGTGCCAAGGGGTACTGGTGAGGAGGTGATTGCCCCTAATAGTGCCAGCAGGTGCATATGACTGACCACCCAGCCTTCTTTGGCTTTCCTGTCACACATTCTGAAGAAGGTGATTTAGAGGGCTGCGGGGTCCGTGAATGGAGCGCGGAGGTGCAAGCAGAGCAAAAATGATATACAAATAGTAACAGTCTCCTTGCTGCGGACAAACAGCTGCACATCCCCCAGCCTTCATCTTCCCTCCCACCCTGGAGAGGAAGGTCTCCTCCTCCCCCTCCCTCCCCCCGCTTCCCTGGGCACGTGGCCCCATCACTGCTCTCCCAGCGGTCCCATAACTCAACCTCCACTTCCTCTCTGGACTTTCCCATCAGCATTTAAACACTCAGCATGCTCCCGTCTCTCACAATTTGAATACGAGAGGAGCAAAACTGATGGAGAGGAAGAATTCACAGTCCTCCTGGAATTTCAGTCTAGGTACTCCGTCTAGGTAGTATTAGGTAGGGTTTTCCATCTTCAGCAGGGGGAGCTCAAAATCACCCGGGGCACTGATTGAAATGCATAGTCCTGAGTTCCTGCCATTTGCTGGGTGTGTTAGTTTCCTGCTGCTGCTGTAACAAACTACCGCAAACTTGGTGGCTTAAAACAACAGACATTTATTCTCGCAGAGTGCTGGAGGCCAGAAGTCCAAAATCAAGGTGTCCCCAGGGCTGTGCTCCCTCCAGAGGACCTAGGGGAGAGCCCATTCCTTGCCTCTTCCAGCTTTTGGTGGTTGCTAGCATTCCTTAGCTTGTGGCTACATTACTCTAATCTCTGCCTCTGTGTTTATATCACTTCTTCCTTGTCTGTGTGCGTCAAATCTCCCTTTTCTTATAAGGACACTTGTGATTGGCTTTAGGGCCTACCCAGATAATGCAGGATAATCTCCCCATGTCAAGATCCTTGACTGAACTGCATCTGCAAAGACCCTTTTTCTTTATAAAATAACATCTATTGGTTGCAGGGGATTAGGACCTGTTTTCTTTGGGGGCCACTGTTCGGTCTACTACGCTTGGCATCTACCTGCATCTAGTCCATTCTCTGCAGGGGTTTCTGATGACTACCTGAGGCCGAGACTCTCAGGTCTAGAGAATGCCAGCTCTGAGCTGAGGGATGCTTGGCAAGCCCGAAGCCCTTCCTCACACATCATGCAGGGCCCAGAGACCAGCCTGCACCTCTCCTCTGTAGGCTGTTGGCTATAGCAGAGCCGAGCCTGGCTTAGGGGTGCAGAGGCCTCTGTGGTGGGAACCTGATCTCAAGTGTGTAGAATGATGATGGGGCCTAGAGGGGATATAAATGGCCCTGGGAGGGGAGCCGTGGCTTCAGAAGTGGGGAAGCCATAGGCTCTGTTTCACGCTGCTGCAGAACCTTCCTCGCAGCCTTGGGCACAAAAGATAAACATCGGGAGGTGGCAAAGGCTGCACAGCTTCATATCCTAGCAGCAGAGGCTCAAGAAACCTAAAAAGGCAGGGCCTGGCCACATCAAGGCCGAGAGGCAAAAGCCAGAGATGGGCTCCCGGGGTCATCTGAGCCTGCCCCTGCCTCCAAGAGGATTATTATAAAAGTCTCCAAAAGGCAGTGCACGGCCTAACAAAGAAACCCACTGCCCCTTTGAATCTAATGCTGGTGTGGTGGAACGGACACACAGCCTGAAGACAGAAGGCCCTACATTTGAGCCCAGGCTCCATCATTTGCTGTGGGACCTTGGGCAAGTTACTGAACTTCTCTGTGCCCCAGTTTCCTCATATGTAAAATGAGAGAAATAGTAAGGCTACCCCACAGGGTTGTTGGGCATATTAAATGAGAGCATCCCTGTAAGGTGATGAGCACATAGTAAATGCTCAACAAAGGGAGCTATTATTGAGGGCTCATTACATGCTAGGCATGGTTCTGAGCGGTTTTCTTTCATTGGTTCATTAGATAATGACTAGAACCATAAAGTAAGTACCGTTATGATCTTCATTCTACAGATAATGAAAGGAAGCACAGAGAGGTTATGTAACATGCCTAAGGGCAAGCAGTTATAAGCGGCAGTGCTGGGATACACATGCAGGCAGGTGGACCCAGCGCTGGGGCTAGTAACCATGTCATTTCCAGGCAGAGGCTACAGTGTATGCAGGCTGGGTGTGGCTGGAGCTGAGATGGAGGGGAGATAGTGGTGGAGGGAGGTAAGAGGTAGGAGAGGTAGGAGGCAACACTGGAGAGAGACAGGAGGAGAACCACACAGGGCCCTGTAACTCCTGCAATAAAACCGTAAACTCCTAATACTTTAATTTTCCCTGAGAATTGCAGTTGAAAAACACAAAATCAGAAAAACATTTGAAAAGAAACATCAAAAATGGGTTGACAGGGCTTCCCTGGTGGCGCAGTGGTTAAGAATCCGCCTGCCAATGCAGGGGACACGGGTTCGAGCCCTGGTCTGGGAAGATCCCACATGCTGCGGAGCAACTAAGCCCGTGCGCCACAATTACTGAGCCTGCACTCTAGAGCCCGTGAGCCTCAACTACTGAAGCCCGCACACCTAGAGCCGGTGCTCCGCAACAAGAGAAGCCACCGCAATGAGAAGCCCGCGCACCACAACGAAGAGTAGCCCCCGCTTGACGCAACTAGAGAAAGCCTGCACGCAGCAACAAAGACCCAACTCAGCCAAAAATAAATAAATAAATAAATAAATAAATAAAAAATGGGTTGACAAAAATACCTCTGAGAATGCAAAACAATGGGTTCACCACAACTGTTTGTTTAGAAAGTTAGTGGAGAATTCTTTATACTCAGGCTGAGACTGCTTGGGTCCCTGTACATGTGTCCTCTTCTTCCTTAGTAATAAAACCCCCAATCTTCAGCTGGGCTCAGGACTACCCAGCTTACATTTTCCAGCCTCCCTTGCAGGTAGGAGACTGGTTCTTACAAAGATATAAGCAGAAGTTTCTTGTGAGACTCTTAGGAAAGTCCCTAAATAGAGGAGGCCCAACTTTCTCTGGTCTTTTTCCATTCTGCTGACAAGAATGTAGACATAATGGCTGGTGCTCAAGCAGCCAAAGTGAACCATGAGGTGGAAACCACATGTGATGACAGCAGAGCAAAAAGATAGAAGAAGGATGATTGGTTAAGTGGCCATACCTGCCCTGGATTTTTAATTCCAGACTTAGTTTATATGAGAAATAAGCTTCTATCTTCTGTAAACACCTGCTATTTGAGTTTTCTGTCACTGATAGCTAAATCTAATTCTAAGTGACACTCATATCAGTTCCCATAACATTTACATTAAATCTCTATTTTTCCTTTACTGTGTCACCATGGATTTGAGTTTCTTTCTGTTTAGCAAAAAAAGACAGAAACATTTCTTTTCAGTAGTTATCTTCTAAAGACTATGAATTTTAACCTTGAGATTGTATTTGTTCCCAGAAACTACATTTATTAAAATATTTGTTACAGTGAATTGTTTGTTCATTTAAAGGTGTAAACTATGTCATAGGAAGTTGATTTTGTTCATCAACCTTGTGAAATTTTACTGACAATGGTTTTGAGCTTGTCAAAATTAACCCAAAAAATCACAATATAGATAGTCTTGGAGACAGAAACATATCTCAAAGTCTTTATGCTTGCAAAAGTTCTCTTGTAAGGAATTTTAGCTTATGTTAGCTATTTTTCCTCAACTTTATTGAGATAGAGTTGACACATACCAGAGTGTAACTATTAAGTGTACAGTGTGATGCTTTGATACACATATTTTATGATTACCACAGTAGGGTTAGTTAACACCTCCATCACCTCACATAATTACCATTTTGTTTTTGTGGTGAGAACATTTAAAATCTACTCTCAGCAATTTTCGAGTATATAATACAATACAGTTAGCTATAGTCACCAAGCTGTACATTAGATCTGGAGAATTTATTCCTCTTATAACTGGAAGTTTATACCCTTTGACCAACATCTCCCCAATTCCCCCACCCCCAGCCCCTGGCAACCACCATTCTACTCTCTGTTTCTTTGAGCTCAGCTTTTTTAGATTCCACTTATAAGTGAGATCATACAGTATTTGTCTTTCTGACTTATTTCACTTAGCACAATGCCCTCAAGTTCCATCCACGTTGTCACAAATGGCAGGATTTTCTTTCTTTTTCTCTTGGCTGAATAATATTCCATTAACAGATCAATTAAAACACCATGCAGAATCTCTTCCTTCACACAAAAAAAGAGGAGATAAAGTGAGGCCTGGCGTAGTCTAGAGGTCCCCCTACATGCCCTTGGTGTCTTTGCCACTGGGCTGTGGCTTTGAGAAAATGATATTCTAGTTCTCTTGTAATAAACCCCTTGAACTCACATTACCCTGCATTTGGCAGTCTGACAGGATGGATTAAATTCATACTCCAGCACTGATCAATCAGAGCCCTACTTATCAAAACACAGACTTAAGACAGCTGGTTCCCCGGGCCTCCACGGAATGACTCATGCATTGAGTTAGAAGCATGTTTTGGAGCAGGCTCTGCCACTAACTAGCCACGTGACTTGTGTGTCTTGAGGCTTTGTGGGCCTCGAGTATACTCACGGTAGAGTTAAGAGACCAGAGAACCCTCCCTTCTAGCGTAGAATAATAGTATAATATTTTGAAATAAAGAAAGAAATAACATACTGCCACGAGGAAGTTGGGGGGAAAAAAGCCATGAAGGCAGTTTCCAATAGAAATTTCTGCTATGATGGAAATGTTCTGAATCTGTGCTGTCTAATACAAGAGCCACAAGCCACTGTGGCTACTGAACCCCTGAAATGTGGCTGGTGCCACTGAGTAGCTAAATTCTAATTTTATTCAGTTTTCATTAATTTAACTTTAAATAGTCACATGTGGTTAGCGCCCACCCTACTGGATGGTGCAGTTTTAAGGAATGTCCTTCAGGTCAGTATAATTCCAGACAGGAATCATAAATAAAAAAGGAACATGGAGAAAGGCAGGAAAGAAAAGAGAAATCCCCAGAGAGCCTAAAAAATCAAGGAAGGGGGACTTTCATGGTTGTCCAGTGTGTACGACTCTGTGCTCCCAATGCAGAGGGCCCAGGTTCGATCCCTGATTAGGGAACTAGATCCCGCATGCACGCTGCAACTAAGAGTCTGCATGCTGCAACTGAGGAGTCTGCATGCCACAACTGAGAGTCCGCATGTCACAACTAAGACCTGGCGCAGCCTAAATAGATAGATAGATAGATAGATAAATAAATAAATAAGTAAATAAATAAAATACAGCTGCAAAACGTATATTTAAAAAAAAATCAAGGAAGAGACTAGAGGAGGAAGGGAGGCAGTTTTGGTGCCTACACAAAACAACCGTTTGGCCATTTAGCAGATTTATGAATCTCCATATGCGTGAGAAGAAAACATGTGCATAATTTACTTCTTGGATTAAATGTTACCAATTTTACATTTCACTGAATCTGGAAGTGAAAGATGACAGAAACCAGGAAGGAAGCTTGTGATTTTAATTAAAGGAAAACCAAAAGGGCTATTTGTTAAGCTGGACTTTGGTGCTATCTAGGAAAGGATTCCTTGTCTAGGTCAGTACTCCAGGGCGACCCTCTCCATCTACACAGGCAAAATATTCAGGGCTGATTATCTGATGAGATGGAAAGGGGTCTGGGTGTGTCCCCTACCCACACACCATGACCTATCCAATCCTCTTAGGAGAATTCCTGCAGCCTCTCTCGCCCAATCATCGAGTGAAGGGGTCACGTTCTGGGGCCAGCCCCAGGGGAGGGAGAGTAACCAAAGCAAATCCTAACCAGGGATGAGTCCAGACCGGGGAGGGGAGGCCTGGCCAAGTCAGGAGTAGCACTTCTCTGAGATGGAGGGATGGGCTGGCAAAGAGGTTGGGGGGGTGGGGTGAGGGGGGGTACGGGTGTGTTTGTGTGTGTGTGTTCATATTTGTCTGGGGTGCGGGTGTTGGTTCTGAATGGAAGCTGGGTGCATGGTGAGTGGATAAGGTAAAGATGCTACCTAACCCTTAGATTCCTCTCTCACCTAAAGACTGAGGATAATGTCCATTGGTCCTTCTTTACAGGGCCACTGAGAAGATGAGGTAACAGGTACAGAACTACAGTTACATGAAAGGTTTACATTCAGACGTCTTCATGTACACCAGACATCTAACACATCTAGTCTAAGTTGCTACCTACTTAAACATCAGATGAAGAAAAACACAAGAGGAAGGTAGTTCTGCTAACCAGCACCTCATCTTGTCAGGGTTTTCCAGCTACAACTGTAGCAATGCCACAAACTGCCTAGGGGGAGCTCCTGTACACGTGCTCAGCACATAGGCTGGGTTCTCCTGGCTTTTCCTATCAGTTCCTCACACCTGTTCTCATTCTGCTTCCAGATTTCCAGCCTCTCCGTCTTGCTGTATTCCTCTTCACCTATCACTGGGACACGTCCAAGTTGAAGCTTTGCTTTACCCAAATGTGATTATAAACATCGGTCTCATGCTTTCCACCTTTCTAGGTACATCCCCCCCTCCTGCGTCCTCCCGGGATAGAGATCTTCTTTCCCAGACACAGCTCCTGCACTGGGCTTGCCTCAGTGCTACCAGCAGGAACCAGGCCCATGAAATGGGCCAAACATGAATCACTTTTCTTCTGGAATAGTCAGACGGCAGGCCAAAGTCAAGCATACATGATCACAATGCTTGGGTATTGACTCCACTGTCCAAATCACTAGAGTGGGGAGTGCTGGACTTCATTAACCATGCTTATTCACCTTAAGTTTTCCCCTTCTGTGATACCCAGGACAGGGGATTCAAAGGAATAGGTGCTAAAAAAATGTTTGTCAAGTTAAACTGATAGTTATTTCTAAGGGTGCAGGTGTCAGACAGCTGTGAGTTTTGATCCTGGTGCTGTCACTTACCTGGGTCAGTGACCAAATTTCAGCAAGTCACATGGCCAACGAGCCCCAGGGTCCAATTGGGAAATGGGGAAGTACACACCCTGCAGGCTTGCCCGGCACACAGAAGGTGCTCAGTAAATTACAACTGTTTTTGAATGGTGAAAATTTGCATCTGGGTTAGAAATTGGACTGGTTGGATCTGGAAGCCCCAAGGAGCAAAAGAAGGAGTGGTGGTGGTAGCTCCAGGGAGCAGATCTCGGCTCACTTAAGTAAGACCTCAGAGGAGTCTCAGCTCTCTAGAGCTGGGATGGGAAGAAAGCCTCAAGGGCTGGTGCCTGGGTTGGGCAGTCCCTTGGGGAGGACCTTAGGAAGGGGACTTAAACATCGAACGGGCGGTTACACTAGATGATTTTTGGAGTCCCTCCCCACCCTAAGAGTCTAACACTCCACATTTAACTGATTGGCCACTGATACAAGACTCTTCCTAGGATTGGACCATTGCATTATTTTCATAATAATTTCCGGGTTCTGGTTTTTCTCTTGAATCTTTTCACATTGCTGCCATGATGAATGTGCTAACATGGAAATGTGGTCATCTGATAAAAGTATAAATTCCTCAGCCTGCCCATTTGTTAACTGGCCTTAACCCACATCTTCACTCTCCCGTGCCCCTTCCATGCCTGTCCAGCACCAGTGTGCTCCAGCCACACCAAACGGCCAGCCATTTCTGGAACACAGGTGTCTGCTCACATCTCCCTGCATTGCTCCTGCTGTTGTTCCCTCTCTCTTTCTATCCTCTCCATCCAGTTAAGTCCTACGCATCTTTAAGACACCAATCAAATATCACCTCCTCTGGGAACTATTCCCCAAGAGCCCTCCACCCCCATACCCGCCATATAGTTAGTCCTTTGTTTCCTTCTAACTCAATCAGCATTTTGTACATAATTCCATAATACCATTTACATCATTTTATTGTTATCATTTATGTCTTTACTACCATCTCAGCTAACCATGGGGGCATGAACTATTCATCTTTATATACCCCAAACTTGCATATTGTAGCCTTTGCCACTCAGGATGACATTTTATGTTAGTGTCCTGGTTTGTTCTGTTTTGTTTGTTGGTTTGCTTGTTTGTTTTTTGGCCGCTTGTGGGATCTGAGTTCCCCGACCAGAGATAGAACCCACACCCTCGGGAGTGAGAGTGTGGAGCCCTAACCACTGGACCACCAGGGAAGTCCCTTCCTGGTTTGTTCTGTCTCCTCCACTAAACTATCAGCTTCATGAGAGCAGGGACTTATCCTGTGCTCTGCTTTATCCTCAGCACTTAGTGTGGTGCCTGGTACATCACAGGTCCTCAACCAACATTCTCTGAGTGAATGAATGAACGAATGTTTGTTAAATGAATCAACGAATGTACGACTGAATCCTGTGAATTTGCTTAGGTCCTCAACCAACATTCTTTGAGTGAATGAATGAATGAATGTTTGTTAAATGAATCAATGAATGTACGATTGAATCCTGTGAATCTGCTTAGCTTAAATTCCGGTGGGTTTCTGACTTTACTCTGGGTGACAGGTCACTGGGATGGTTTTATAAAGACTAAGTAAAATGATAAAAATAGTTAAATGTAGTTTATTTTCAGTTGTGTTAAGGGTAGGAATCCACATAATTAAAATTCAATGTGGCACATATATACAATGGAATATTACTCAGCCATAAAAAGGAACAATATTGAGTTATTTGTAGCGAGGTGGATGGACCTAGAGACTGTCATACAGAGTGAAGTAAGTCGGAAAGAGAAAAACAAATACCATATGCTAACACATATATATGGAATCTAAAAAAAAAAAATGGTACTGATAAACCTACTTGCAGGGCAGGAATAAAGAGGTAGATATAGAGAATGGACTTGAGGACATGGGGTGGGAGGACAAAGCTGGGGTGAAGTGAGAGTAGCACCGACATATATACACTACCGAATGTAAAATAGTTGGCTGGTGGGAAGCAGCAGCATAGCACAGGGAGATTGGCTCGATGTGCTTTGCGATGTACTTTGCGATGACCTATCGGGTGGGATAGGGAGGATGGGAGGGAGGCTCAAGAGGGAGGGGATCTGGGGACATGTGTGTGCATATGGCTGATTCGCTTTGTTGTACAACAGAAACTAACATAGTATTGTGAAGCAATTATACACCAATAAAGATCTATTAAAAAAAATTCAGTGAGAACCAGGCTTGGGTAAAAACTCTGTTAAAAGTTAGGTTCAAGACCTTGGCCGAGTGCCCCAAATAAATCCCAGTGATCATCAAAGACTTCAGACTCTGGGAAAGTCAGAAATGAAACATAAATGATGAGCAGGCATTAGGACCACATTCCTCTTGAGCTGAGATGTTCTCTGTGCCCAATCTGCCACCACAGTGAAACTAGTGCATGTAGGAGGGGCTGGCAAACGTGTCACTGGCCACAGACTTTTGGAACAATCTACAAGGCTGTGCCAGTTCCAGAACAGGTGAACTCACACACTAACAGGTTTTAAAATCGCTAAATGGGACTATTCATAGTGCTTTACCATTTGTAGGTAATAAGGGCAGACTTGGGATTTTGCACGTTTCAAAAATTGTATGCAGTCTATATACCAAGATAAGACCCAATTCTGTTCAGTTCAGCGAAACCCAATTCAGGTCAGTTCAATTCAACCTGACTCAAATAATTCAGATTAACAAACATTTACTGAGCTTCTCAAAAACGTGGACTAGAAACCAAACTCTTCCATATGCTCAAAACGTTCTGCAAGATCTAACCCTGCCCACCTGGGACTTCATCTCCCTCCATGCTCACTCATTCTGTTCCAGCCTCACTGGACTCCTTGCTGTTCCTTGCATGTTCCAAGAATGTTCCTGTCCCAGGGCCTTTCACTTACTGCTCTCTTTTCCTGGCAAGATCTTTGGTCAGATAGCCACATAGCTTACTGCCTCAATTCCTTTATTTCTCTGCTCAAATCCTATTTCCTTAGAGAAAACTTCCCTGACCATCCTCGCTAAAATAACACCGCTCATCACCTGTACCTGGTTCAAGTACCCAGTTTTGTTTTTCTTTATATCAGTTATCTGTGCCTGATATTTTATTATTTATGCATTCGTTCCTCATCTGCAGCCCCTAGTAAAAGGTAAGCTCCATGAAGACAGGTATTTCGCCTGGCATAGAATAGATGTGCTATAAATATATGTCGAATGGATGAATGAATAAAATGAGCACCTACTATGTACCAGCTTCTATACTTGGCGATACTGCAAAGATTCTAGCCCTCAACAAACTCATGGTCTAATGTGAAAAACATGAGAAAAGAAGCTTATCTGAAGAGTCGTTTGATAAAGGAATGTACAAAGTCTTACGGGAGAATGAATCAAAATCAGCTGGAGCTGAAGTGAGTAAGAGCATTTTGTAAAATGCCATCCTGAGCCTGGAAGGGGGAGAGCTAGAAGGGCTCGGAAGAATCCAGGAAGAGGAAATCAGATGAGGAAATGCAGAGCAAGCTCAGGGGACTCTGTGGGGACTGGAGTGGCTGAAGGGATAAGAGGATGGGAGGCATGGTGGCCGATGAACCTGGGGGATGACAAAGGCATGAACAGGGAGGGCCATTCATGGAGCAGGCCGATCATTTAACTTGTTCCCTATTTATTGACTATCTCCTTGGAGCAGGGGTCCATGCTGAGTTTTGGGGAAGATGCAAGAATTTAAAACCTGGACCCTGATGTTCAACCTAGCAAGGGAGTTCAAGCCACACATCCCCAGTTTCCCAGGGCAGCTCCAATTGCAATGTCTGTTTGCCCTTAATTATCCTTGTATACTTGTTAGACCATGATTTCTGATTGGTGGATTGGAGTGTAAAGTGGCCATCAAAGAAGGAAGGGCAGATAACTATGATGCAAGGCTGACCATGAGAAGTGTCTTGTGGGATGCTCTTGTAAAGTGCCCTGGGGTCTGAAGAAGGACAGTGCCTCCGGGGATGGATTTTGGAGGCAGTGGAATCTGCAGTCAGTGTTAGTGTTTTCAACAGGTTGGTCCTTGACTTTGACAATACTTTCCTGGTTTCCTTTTTTCTTCATAAAAATGTTGTTTCCACACCCTGCTGCCATAACGGATTGGAGAATGACCATGTGATGGGTGGGATTCTATGTAAGGAATTCGTAGAGAGCAGTGTGACAAAGGACTGCCAAAAGGGCTAGCTCCAGCCTTGGAGTTTGAACTTTTCAGTGAGAACAAAGCCTGGGAAAATAGGCACCTTCTTTTGACAGCATGTTCTGCCTAAATTCCTGGGCAGGCCTGAACTTGACCTACTGAATCTAGACTGAACTCACACCAATTTGAAAGAACTGAGGAAGCCTTTTTATCTGCGGGAAAACCTAAAAACAGAGCAAAAACTTTAAATCCAGAATTACAAACATGACCGACCAACCAACCAACCAACCAACAAACAGTTCCTGGAATCATGGAAACTTCCGTATCTATAGACATGGCCAAGTACATGTGCAATGAACTCTGTACATGGTCAGACTCAAAACTTGCTTTTTGATAATGCTGGAATGCTCTTCTCCATTCTAGAAGCAATGCGGGAAGGAAGGTGGGGATTTCCAGGGATCCCTAGAACAGCCCTCTGGTTTCAATTTGACCACTCCACTGCATGGCTTTGGGCAAATTTCACGACTTTTCTAGACTTTTCTTTCAGTCTCTTAAGTTGTGAAAAGCAACTGCAGCTGGTCTTCCCACTTCCGGAATCCAGGGAGATTGCAAGGGTAGAAGACCCCGGGAAACCGTGGAGCACTCACTCCAGGAGATTTGATAATGACTGTGGCTGGAAACCTTACAGGTTGGGTGGGGCCACTCCTGATGTTTCCCACAAGGCATTTCTTCCTGGAAAAAGAAGTGGCACGGGATGGGGCTGGGGAAGCCCACCTCCCGGTGCTCTGCTTCTTCTGCAACTTCTCCCTCACCCGGGATATCAGAGGCCTCATAAATTAATCCCTCAGTTGCTCTGCTCCAGACAGACTACTCTTTTTATATCCATTCCCTCAACATTGGTGTTTTAGTCATGCCACTATGGGCAGTTTGAAAAGAACAGCAATTCACACATTGGAAACAAACCAAATACCTGGCAACCTGGGAACCGTTAGGCAAATTATGATGCCTTCACAAGACGGAATATTTTGCAGTCATTAAAAATGATGTTTAGGAATGTTCTGGAGTAGTGCCAGGATAATGCTTATGGTGTACTAGTAAGGGAAATAAAAAAGATATAAAATTATATATACACAGTACAATTATTTTAAAAAGCCTAATTTGTCTTAAAAAAAAGAGATAAGAAAATAGACTAAATAATCATTCTGGCTACCTCTGGGCAGTAGAATTGTAGATAATTTTAATTTTCTTTCTTACATTTTTCTGTATTTTCCAAAATTAAAAAAAAAGAGTATATATAGCTTTTCAGTAAAAAGATACCATCATATAAAAATATGTATTTGTAGCACCTGTATTGTAGTTGTAAACATATGCAGTCCATGAGGAGAGCAAAACGGATGGAGGGGAGAATGTGATTAAATCAAGAAACCTAGGAAAACTGTAGCCTAGGATACACAGAGACATGTATAGGCTTCGTTTGGGAAGTCAGACTTTGAAGAATGAAAGGGCAACTCAGATGCTCTGCTGCTCAGGGCAAATGACCAGATTTACTGCCTGGGAGACCATAACATGTGAAACCCAGCTATGTGCTGGCAGCTGTCAATATCACTATTTCTGAAAGGATGAAAAAGAGTGAAAACTTGGCACCGGGGCAGATGGTTTGAAAGCGGGCTGAGCTCAGAGAATGCTCTTCCTCTCTCTCTCTCTCTCTCCCTCTCTCTGCAGGCCTTTCTGGTCCCACGCACTCTGGCTCTCGTTTGCCTTTGCCATACTGGGCCAGCCCTCAGTTTACACTAGGCAGCTTCAAGGGCTAATTTTCGCCCTTTTAATGTTCTTCAAAAAGAATTTTCCTGCACATTCAGAACATTCACATACGGTGCCCGAGACCCCAGACACAGGGCAAGCAAAGGACTGCCGGTTCTAGGCAAATGAGAAAGAACCAAAAATCCAAGAAGGCTAACGTAGCTTTCCTCCGGACCATTCAGCAAAAGGAGGAGGCCACTGGTGACATCCCTCGCTGGGGGACAGAGAGGTTGGCATTCCGCCAAGCCATGCACTTGTCATCTCTCTTGGGACTTTTGCAGGAACCTTCTAACTGGTCCCTACATCATCCCCTGCTACAATGCACTCAGATTGATCTTTATATCCCCATCCACTCTGTGCCAGGCCTGGCTGGCTGCCAGAGAGAGCAAGAGATGATCAAAGTCCAGTCCCTGCTGGCGAGGAGCTCAAAGTCTGGCAGCAAAGACAGACATTTGGAAGCAAATGAGTGCCATTTGGAAGCCAGAGTGATGACTGGGGCCACATGGTAGGGGGTCAAGAAGACACAGGCTCTGGAATCTCAGCCTCCAGCCCAGCCACTTACTAGCTTAGCTATGTGACCTTGGTCCAATCCTTGGACTTCTCTAAGCCTCGCTTTCCTCATCTGTAAAATAGGCAGAGTTATAGTATCTCAGAG
This sequence comes from Balaenoptera physalus, assembly GCF_965194825.1. Lineage (NCBI taxonomy): Eukaryota > Metazoa > Chordata > Mammalia > Artiodactyla > Balaenopteridae > Balaenoptera > Balaenoptera physalus. Next base: position 15,363,663 of record NC_138892.1, read on the forward strand.
GGTGATTGGGACATTTCAGTGGGATAATCTAGAAAAGCTCATCATAGGGTCTGGCTCACATTGGCACTCAAGAGTTGTTATAATTATTCACAGAGGGCTTCATGGGGACTGGGGGTGAGGGGCACAAATTTTCACAGCACAGGTGAGGATGCAGTTGAGTCCTGAAGGATGAGCAGGCATTTGTACTTTGCTTATGCTTCTTCCTTTGTTCAAACCTTCACCCTAACCCCACTGTGGAAGGAACAGAGGCCCATCAACACCTGCAGGATGTATATTTCTCCCATAGACTTTCAACTCAGCGAGGATTTTCTAAATACTTGACTATGGGGAAGGCCCAGGTACCACCTAACTCCTATGGTCTTGCTACAGACAGGACCTCTTATGGGGCAGCTGCAGGACACGAGGTGGGGGATGAGGGTGGTGGAGGGAACATTTGGGGCAGCAGCGTTTTACCAACTCATAGAGAAGTATTTTAGCATTTTAACAACTGGCTAACCATCTGCACTTTTGCAAACCAGCTGAAGGTCAGTCTGGCCTCTGGTCCAACTCAGCTGGTCTATGGTACATGCTTCCCCCATGTACCTTGCAATTTCCTACCTTGGAGCCTTTGCCAGCTGCTCCTCCCACTTAGAATGCCTGATCTTATCCATCTTTCAAAGCCTGACTCAAAAACCATCATCCCTGAGTCCCTCAGCAGTTTATCTGCACCTCCCTTCTGAACCTTGGCACTTTCTGTCTTTGATGATAAATGAGCTGCTCAGGGCAGGAGTCCTGAGAGGTCCCTGGGCTCTGCCTCCCCAGCACGGGGCCACTTCTGAGCCCTGTGAACTTGGGCAAGTTGCTTATCCTCTCTGCCTCACTTTCCACATCTATAAACTGGGGATGACAATAACAATTCCTCCCTCCTGGAGTTATCATGAGGGATAAATGAGTTAATTCATGTAAAGTGCTTATAATGGTGCCTGGCACACATAAGACTCCGATAAAGACCAGCTCTTCCTTTTACTATGCTTAGGGCAGGCACTCAATGCGTGTTCAATGAATGCATGAAGAATGAACAACTGAACAAAAAGTCCAGTAGTAAATAAAACAAGTAATTAACAATATTGAAAAGTATAATAAGAAATGAAAAGCTCAAGTAGCACTGAGGTAAAGATTTAAGAGGCAGGGTCTATATATACATATCCAGCAATTTGTTTCAGGAGGTTAACATGTTTCTCAAAGGTTTTTAACTGTTATCTAATCAGATGAAATGATTTGATTATCATTAGTCCACTTATATTAGTGATATTTATTGAAGCCTAAGCCAGGGAAAATCTTAGAAGGAAAAGGGTAGAGGTGGAGGAAGCATATTAAAACAAGAATGTTCCTGTTGGGAGATTTTCAGACTTTTAACCTTTGCAGGGAATCCTATGCCCTCCCCCTCACATCCGACCCTTCCCATCCCCGTGGCACAGCACCCCGTTGACAGAGTAAACTCTGGACTCAAGCTTCCTACCTTTGCATCTCAGTTCTGCCCCAATTAGCTGTGTGACCTGGGCAAGCTACACAACCTCTCTGAGCCTGAAGTTACTCAGGAGAAGATAAGAGATTGCGATAGTGTAGGATATGCTACTACACTTGCAGGATTCTCGTGAGGACCCAATGACTAATGCACTTAGAAGAGAGGCTAGCATGTCGTAAGGACTTGGTAAAATTTGGTTGTGATGATGATCATGATGGCCGCTTTGAAAAACTCAGCTCTAAGATGATCAAAACACGGAAACACGAAAAATGCCTCGGTAGGGGAGCTGGTTCCTGGTCCCTACACTTCCTACCTTATTGCTTCAGGAGTGGGATTATCATGGGCTCTTTTTCCTGCAATGGGGACACTATGTGCACTGAGTGTCTAGTTCAGCGACGTCCAATAGAAGTTTCTGTGATGTTGGAAATGTCCTATCTCTGCGGAATCCAATACAGGAACCACTAGCCACATCTAGCTATTGAGTATTTGAAAAGAGGCGAGTGATACTAAGGAACTGAAGCTCTAGTTTTATTCAATTTAAATTCATTTAAATTTAAACAGCTTCGCATGGCTAGTGGTTACTATACTGGATAGTAACTAGTTCCTTAATCTTTGTATCATAAAGGTAAGGTTTTCCTTCTTTTTCCCTTAAATAAAGAGAAGCTGGTGTCAGACCAGACCAGACTGCTGTGGCAGCCAGTTAACTGGGATTCAGAAAAGACCTGGATATTGAAATGAACAAGTGAAGCACATGCATTTGATCAGACTAACCCCCCATATTGGGAGAGGGGGCTGTTTTTAAACTTAAGCCCCCAGCTTATTACCTGTGGTCAGGAGCAACTGCACCCCCTTTGGATGGGAAAAAACTCCTGGGCAACTGCGTGTAAACAGTTTGACAAGCCCTGAGGGCTGGATGTGTTTAACAGCCCTTTAGCTGGTGTGGTTTAGGATTTGCCCTGCTGCCTCTCCCCGGGGAGGACACCTGTCAAATCCTGCCTCACCTTTCTCCTGCACACTTGTGGCTAATTTGCTATTCCCAAGCCTCTTGAGAGGAGCTGGCCATCTTGTTAAGTGGAAGATGATCATTATATTTGGATGCTCAGCACCTTCCCTTGGCTGCTGTTATCACAGTATTCGCGTGATGCTCCATAGACCAGCAGCATCAGCACCACCTGGGAGCTTATTAGAAATGAAGCATCTCAGGCTCCGCCCCAGACCTAATGAATAGAATCTGCATTTTAATGAGGTCCCAGGGGATTCAAATGTACGTTAAAATTTGAGAAGGCCTGCTCTAGTACACATCTAGGTTATAAGCACCATGACAGTGAGAATAATAATGGCCATTATCTATAAAGAGACTAATGCATGCTGGATTTTAAGTGCTTTCTATATATTAACACATAATAGCTTCACAACAGCCCTCTGAAGCAGATTCTATGATAGCTCCCATTTTACAGATAAGAAAACTGAGGCTCAGAGTGGTTAAGTAACTTGTTCAAGGTCACAGAGCTAGTAAGTGTTAGATCCAAGATATCAACTCTGGCTCCAGAATAAAAAATATCCAGAGGTATAATTAATGTGCTATGAAGGTCCTTAGCTTTACCTAAATAGTTTCCAAACAGCATTTTCCTACTAGTAGCAACTAGACTTAATCGTCTCATCTGTAGATGAAGGCATTTCTACCTCACGAAGTTGAGTGTAAGGATTAAATTAAACTCTGAAAGTAAAGGAGCTCACATAGCACATGGCACATAGTAGGTACATCAAATGTTCATTACCTTCCTTCAGGCATCAAGGGAGGGCTTACAAGGAATCAGACGCAGTTCTGGTCTCTTCACCTCCCTTCTCAGAATCCTTTCCAGCTCCTCACTGCTTATAGGAGAAAGTCCTGACACCTTGGAGGGTCTCTCAACCTTCTTTCCTATCTAATTTGTTGCTCTACCCAACACCTCTTCAGAACAAGGTCTCGCTTTCTGTTTTCTCACCTTCCTGCCCTCCATGGTATGCATTCTGTTCCCTTAGCAGAGAGCTTCCTTCCCTATAACCATGCAGCATTCATTTGATGTTTTTGATACTCCCAGACCTGCCCAAGTGTGCAACTTACTTAACCTCACTGCACCTCAGTTTCCTCATCTGTGAAATGGGGAGAGGTGAGGTTAGCTCCTGCCTCAAGGGGTACTGTGATGATTGAATTAGTTAATACCCACGAAGTATGTAGAGCAGGACCTGCCACATACTAAGTGTTGATCAAAATCTCTTATAATATCTAAGAGGAGGTCAACCTGGTTTAAGGAAGTAAATAATAATCCCTGCCATTTATGGATCACCTGCTAAGTGTCAGTGATTGTGTGTGGCACTTACATAAGTTAGTTCATTAGTCATCGAAACAGCTCCATGAAGTAGGAATGATTATTTTTTGTGTACAGCTAAGAAAACTGAGGCCTGAAGCATGTGATCAGTAGAGCCAGTGGCAATCTAAGGGCTGTCTGAGTTGACACTGGCTACATGGCTCTTTGGGCCGAAAGCCAGAACATATAGGTTTCAGACCCAGCTCTGTTCAGTTCTGCAAGCATTTATTAAGCACTTACTATATGCTATCCACTGAGCTAGGCCCTGGACACTCGGTGCATCCTGAGGTGGTAGGAAAGGGTTCTTGGAGGAGGTGATGCCTAAAATGAGTCTTGAAGGCTGAACTGATGGGGGTAGTGAGATGACGGAGCAGAGGGGAGGCAGTGGCCCAAGAAGAGGGCAAAGCATGTGCAAGGCACTGTGGCACTGCCTTGCAAATCCACTGAAAATATGCTTATGACTCCAGAAAAGTCCACTCATCCCTCTAGGCCTCAGTTTTATCATCTTTGACTGGAATGAAGCATGTTTGACACGCCTGTTCTCAGCTTTCTCTTGACTTTAAATTCCGTATCCAATGATGGAACAGTCCTTATTTTGTGAAACAACCAAACACCTTTTGAATATACACAGAAAACTAAGATTGGAAGGAAATACCCCGTATGGTCTCAGTGCTTATTCCTGGATGCAGAGACTATGGGTGACTCAAAGTTTCTTCTTTAAAGTTTTTGTGTACTTATATTTTATGTAATAAGTGTATTAGTTTTATATCCTGTAAACATTCATAAAGATTACAAAAAGATTCTAGAGACTAGGGATGAGGCTTTCAAATATTATTTCTTTAAAACCATAGTCCACGGACAGCAAGACAGACTAGCGAAGACAAGCACAGAGCAGGGCCTGACGCCGGGAGTTCAGACACTAGTTCTGCAACGTTAGCTGCATGACCTGGGCAAGTTAATCAACTCCAGTTAAGTTAATGTAACCAAAAAAAAAAACAAAAAACCAACAAACTTTCAAGAAACATAGTTACCTTCCCTCAATGCAAGCTACTTTGATTTTTTTTTTTAATTCAATTCTACTTAATTTTTAAAAAATGCAGGTTATAACCCACAGCATCAGGGGAAAGGGCTAAATAGTATTTTCAGCCTTGTGGGCCATTTGGTCTCTGTCACAACTAACCACAAGTGCAAAAGCAGCCATAAATAATATGTAAACAAGTGGGTATGGCTGTGTTCCAATAAAACTTTATAAAAACAGACGGTAGGCCAGGCTTGGCCTGTGGGGTATTGTTTGCCAATCTCTGCACTGCGTTGGTTTAATGGCCCATTAATGGGCTGTAACCTACAGTTTGAAAAATATTGGGATTAGAGTTGCTTTTACCCTGGCCAGATGAAATAAATTGCAGCAACGCTCATGTCACAAATAGATCATGTTTTAAAACTTTGTTTCTTAAGTTAATTATTTAGAATTCAACATGCATTTGTTTTTCATTAGAACCATTTATATAATGGTTGGAATTCCAGGCGAGCCCACAAAAGCCCACACATAGCCCTGCAGAAAACAGGTCTAATATATAAAACAGGTTCTCCCACTCTGGGTTGTCCCCATTCATCCATTGACTATGAATTTCTCCAGGACCCACTAGCAGTGGGTGGACATTTTAGGGGACTTTTGTGCCAGATGTGACCACTGCCCTCAAGAAGGTGAGAAAGTAGCATTCTTCCTCTGGGGAAAGGCGTTCTGCACTGCTGCTTAAGATGTCAGGAAAAAACAGTCCTCCTGTCTCCTCCTTCTTGCTGTTGAGGTTCCTAGGGTGTCAGCCCAAGCAGTCTTTATGTTGGGGAGTATTCACTGTGGTGTGTAAGCCAATCAGTTGTGAGCTGTGTGGCTAATAATGGTCAAAAGTACTGAACTGTGCAAATGATTCACTTGTGTGTTATTTATTTAAAAAAAAAGTAAAGTAGAAGAGTGTAGTGAACCTTTGTCAACTTTTTTGGGTGCCTGGAACCACTGATGACCTTACCGTTTGGAAAATTTCCCATATTATTATTCCATAGTTCAACAAGGTAGAAATTCACCTTTCCAGACACCCCTGCTACTAGGGTGCAGGGATGGGACCCAGGCTCCACTGATTTAGAAGCAAGTGGTGTGACAGAGATGGAACATGACAAGAGTGGTAGCAGAGACATTCAGCTTTCAGGGGTAATGGTGACAGAGGCCCTGCTGAGAGTGGCCAAAGTCCAGCCTCAGTGGTGTAAAGTCCAGTGTCTATGGCTCTGGAGCAATCCTGGGGTGCAACTTGGGCACTGTTCCAGGTTGTGTGGGCTCAAAGCCTGCTTCTCTAGCTTCAATGCCCTCCAGAAGTCTTCCTAAGCTCTACTAAACATGTAGACTCATGGGACCATCATAGGCCACACTTGTCCTGCTTGACAACATCAGACGTTCCTTTTACTGGGAGTCTTTACAACAATTCACCCAGCCGTCTCAGAGCTATCTTCTTCCCCGGTGACACTCAGGTGCAAGGAGATAAGATCTAATTGGGTGGTTGTGAGAACTGCCCTGCTTTATGAACCCCAATATCTCTTGTAACAACTCCACAGAAGTAGCTTCCAAGGTCCCTGCAAGGGACATTGCCAGTTATAAGGATCAAGGAAGCCCAAAGCTCTGGAAGTACTATACCAAGTACTATAAATACTTGGTATTTATACCAAGTATCTATACTACAAGGCCAGATCTAATGTACCAACCTAGGGTCATTCTGACCATTAGCAATGTTGCTTAGTAACACAGTTGACTTGTAATTTTTATCACGTTTCCAGGGGAACAGAGCTAGAAAATTAACCCAACGTCAAATTCTCATGCAGGAGGGGAAAGGATTTGTTAACCCTCTGCCTACACTGGGCCTCCCAGAGGTTTTCTTTCTGCTAAACAGGTTCAACTCTTGCAACTAAGCATTCCTACTAGTAGTGCTGCTTGTATCAAGGATACCTCTGCTCACTTGTGTTCTGATATACATTCCTTGATGGGAAAGAATGGGGAAGGGTTATAATTAGAAGGCTGGAAATTTTGCATAACCCTGGGTATGTCTGTTGGAGTATGTTAAAATTTGGATATCACCTGTCACATATTGATGTGCTGGGGTGATCTTTTGGGAGGGTTTCTTAGAAGATGTATTTGGGTACCATTAACTTCTAATATCTGGTATGTTTGCTTTATTAACTCTATTTCCTCAAGTGTAAATTCTTCCATTTGTTAAGATTGTTCTGTTTCTTCCATTCATTTTCCTCAAATAGTTGGTGACTGGTGATTGTATACTCATGTTTGTGGTTGAGATTTCCCTGGTAGACACAGGGAAACAGATGTCTGCCACATCTGTTTACACAGCTCTGCTTACAAAAGGGGTGAAAGCTGCCACTGCCTAGATGTAAATTCTGATTTGTTTCCCATGAGACTCGGGGAGAGTAAAACTACCTAATTGTCTAGTCTTCTAGGTGAAGCTGATCTCTGTTCCTCTCGGGCATTACCAGTTACTCCAAGCAACAAAACACTCCTATTTATCCTACTCTTTTTAATTTTATGGTGACAAATTACTGAAATCATTCATGGCCAAACACATCTAGGAATCACTAGTATTTCCAGTAATGATTTGGGGCAGGGAAATTTTGTCATAGATTTAAGATGATTCTATTAAAAAATAGTAGTAGCTTCACATGACCCCTATCCTCAAAACTGAGGTGTTTACATTTATCATTACTATTTGGAAAATAAATAGAGCCTAATCATAATCGTACAAAATTTATCTGAGTTTTTGTTTTTTTTTTTCCCTAAATAAAGTATCTGAGGGACTGAAAGATTTCAGAAGCTCAAAAAATAGTAGCCAAAGTTCTGGAACAATTTAAACTACAGAAATTTTATACTGGTACTGAGCTTCTTCAAAACCCCACAATGAAAAATGAAGCTATCCAAAACCAATGTAGCAACTGGAAAGCTATGCCCACATGAAAGAGTCAAATGGTATACAGAGGCCTAGTTCCAAGTACTCCAGCCAAGAAAGGCTCTTCTGACAAGCAGAGATGGTTTGGGGCACAAAACAATCTGTATTTCAGTCAACAAATATGTTCCAGGCCTTTTGCTCGGCGTGGACAAAAAGCACATAATATTCAGCTCCTGTTCTTGAAGAGTCTATGGAAAACCATATAAACACCATGGCCTTACTTGACTTTGCCAGAACAGAGATAGAGAGTCAAGGAAATGTTGTTTGATTTGGGGGGGAAAAAGAAGACAGAAAGGGAGAAAAAAAACAGCTCCAAATTAGAATCCTACCTCCCACTGGAAACGTCTTGTTTGTAAGTTTTGGTATGAAGCTGCTGTAAACACTTGGCTGGAAACAGAGTCCCCTCTCCTCTGAAGCCCTTCCCTGTGTGTTTTCAGATGCTAATAAATATCAACGCCCAGCCTATCATGGAACGGGAAGAAACAGCTTTTCGTCTGGAAGGAATCATACCCAGGCTTCTTTTGGGACAACGATAATAACATTTTAGAGCCAAAAAAGAAAAAGAAAAAGAAGATGTATAATATCAGCTCCTTTTTTTGGGGAGGGGGGTGAGGGGAGCTCCCCTTGTGCCAGGCATGGCACTGGATGTCTTAGCTACAGTATCGAATTCATTGCTTACACCGGTCCCAAGAGGCTGATTTTGTTCTCATTTCACAGTTGAGGAGAAGAGTTTCAATAGGGGTGAAATGACTCATTCAAGGTCCCAGAACTACAAGAAGCAGAGCCGGGATCCAAACCCAAAGGGCGATCTGACTCCCAAATCCATACTCTTTCCAGGGGACCAAAGTGAACAGAGCTCAAAAAATGACAAGTTCTTTCTGTTTTGTGTCGTCCCCTGAAAATTCAGCCAAGGAGGAATACAAAGACCGAGATAATTGACTCTGACAAACTCTAGGACATGTTCTCTTTGCTCGGCTCCCCCTTGCAGCTCATGCCTCTTTAAAACTTGTCCCAGAAAGTTTGGAATCCTTAGATGGTCTCCCTAGACATACAGCCACTTCAACGACACTCTGAATCCTGAAATAGATTCCGGAAGGGAAGATGGAAACTACGTAACAGAAAATATAACGGGAGCCATGCAACTGTGTTGAGTTGGGGGCAGGGGGTACGTCACATGATGAGATGTATATTTTAGAAGTTTCAGTCTGGTGGCCATGAGGATGGAGCTGGTCGGAGAATATTAAGCCTCCCGTCCAGGGAGACCATTTAGAAATCAAATGCAGTAATAGCAGTAAGAGGAAACGAGGGCCTGAACCATGCAGTGAGGCAGCAATCTGGGGAGGAAGGATTAGAGGAATGGGAGACGGCACAGACGTAGCATCAGTGAGACCTACTGACCAGTTGGCTGTAGGAAGGAGGGAAGGAGAGGAAGGAGTGTGGGGCGAGTCCCAGTTTTCTGACCGAGGTGACCGGGTTGATGGTGATGCCATTCTTAGAGACTGGGGTGGGGGAAAGGAGGAACAGTCGGTTTGGGGGAAAGATGTTGGCTTTAGTTTTGAGGTGGTTGTGAGCATCCCTGATGGAAATGTTCCATAGGCGGCTGGATCAATGGATTTGTCCCTTCTTTCATCCTACAAATATTTACTGACTTTGTGATGTATACCAGATGTTGAGCTTGGCATTAGGTGTGGCGTGACAACCAAAACAGATGTGTTCTGTGCCCTTACGAAGCTCACAGGCAACAAACACACACACACACATTTGCTGTGTTGGGCAGAAAAGAATAAGGTGCCCTGAGAAGAACCAGCCTGAGAGTGTGAGACTTGACAGTGGAAACTGGAAGGCTGAGCTGGATCAGGTTCTGGAGCTCAGAGGTGGTGACGTCTGGCTGGAGATGGAGGGGGTGTCATCTGCATAGAGGCGGGAATTGAAGAGTGGCGGGGTAGGTGAGTCAGAGAAACTGCCCTATTCTACAGGCTGCTGGGGTAGGGATGGGGGCTGAAGAACTAGGTACCCCAAAGGCCAAGGCCAATAGTTTCCATCCTCCCAGCCATCACGATTCATACTCATAGAAAGCAACGTCTTGGTGCATCTGACTGAGGTTGTTTTCTGCCCAGGGACCACGGGCACGTTGCCACCTCTCCACTTTGGGCATATTTGGCACATGAAAATATGCACACGGCACCCACTGATTTGGCCTGGATGGCGGGAGACATGAGTAATCCTCTGATTAAGTTAATTCCAGACTGGATTGAAATATTGATGCTAACTTGGGATTAAAAAAAAAAAAAAAAGAGTCGACTTCTGTCTCACTCATCCTGCATCCTCTACTCTAAACTAAAAGCCAAGAGACATGGTTTAGGAGCCCAATTAAGCCCGATCCATCCTGGCAGAAACAGAGCATCCAGTGAGTGTTTCAAAACCACTTGGAACCATTTAACAGAGGAAAGTGCATTGAGCCCAAACTGGGAGTTGTTCAGCTATTTGTGGATAAGATCTCCAACAACAATAATAAACGGGAACATTTATTGAGCACTTACTACATGTTGGGCACTGTTCAATGCATTCAATCTTCAAACAGCCTTATGAAGGATTTATTCTTAGGACCCCTATTTTGTAGATGAAGAAACTGAGGCACAGGGAGGCTAAAGGCACTTTTCCAAGACACCCTGGCTTTTAATTGGAAGAGCCTGGATTTGAACCCAGAAGTCCGGATCACAGAGCCTGTTCTTTAACCACTCGATAAACAGCGTCACTACTGCAGTAGTTAGAGTGAACAAGCCTGTGTACACAGGAGGAGGGGCCTGATTTGTGAGATGCTGGGGGGAGATGTTCCCTTAGGAACAGGTCCACATCTCTGTGGACCTGTTCCCAGGGGAAGAGGGGACGCCTCCAGGCAGCCTCCTTTCCTGATGGTGGTTTGGATGCCTTGCCTCTGAGAGGGTGAAACCAGCCTCAGAAAATCTTGGGATTTTCCAGGTAGACGGCAACCTGGAAAGCGCTTAGTGCAGCTGCTCATTTACAGATGTGGAGGCTGAGGCATGGGGAAGTGGGCGGATGGCGCTGGGGAGCAGCAGAAGCCAGGTCAGAGGGAGCTTCCTCTTCCAGGGAGCCCTCCCTTCCTTCTCTGCCATGAGGATTCTGCTTCATGGGAACTGCTGTGCTGTCTCCTGCCCACATGAGAGGCCCACTTCTGGCTGAGCAAGTGTTATGGTTTCCCCCTGGAATCCCCAGGGCAGACAGGATGAAATGAAGATAAAACATCTCCCACCCAAGGAGCTGGTATCCCCCTAAGCTGCCTTCACAAGGAAGCCCCCTTGCACTGCAGAGGCCTCATCCCTCCAGATTTGCAAACCCTCTCTTCTGACCCAGGCCACTTTTATCCCAAACTGGACCAGCCCCATGCAAACCCATTTCAAAGATTCCACCCAGGTCTCTGATAACCCCTCAAGGTCATCTAGACCCCTCCGGTGAGTTTCTGGAAACTGGGCAGTTCTGACCCCCAGCATCCCTCTCCTCCCCCACTCCTGTACCACCCTGGAGGCAATACCTACTCACCATAAGGTGGTGTTGGCCAGAAGGGAGCCCCTCTCTTTGGCCATCCAAAGCCAACACAAGTCTTACCTTTCCACCTGGAGGTTGACTTTGGAGGGCTCCACGTTGGGATTTTCCCATTCCATCTGCGGGCAGTGCATGAAATAGCAAAGGGTGTACAGGGCCTCGGGTTCCCAGTAGAGTGCCCCCTGCTTGTGGTGCAGGGGGGTGCCATTGCCATGGTGCTTGGCGTTGAGGGGCTGCAGGTGATGCATTGCTCGGGACACCAGGTCACCTGTGGACAGAAGTTAGATTTCAGATCCTTCAGGCAGCCAAGACTTGCAGAGAAGATGTGCCTGGAGATCTCGGCAGAGATTTCTATCCTGAGATTCCCTCATTCAATGGGAGTGGTCCCATGAGACCTCCAGGCCACACATCAAGCAGAGAGGAAAGCATTTGTTCATTCACCACATGAATGTCAAGGGCTTACCAGGTCTGGGGTGCTGTTTCAAGCACAGAGGGCGGCTAAGATAACTCCAGTCCTGCCCTTCTGGGACCCATTGTTTCTAACAAGTCACAGAAAGCCCTTTGTATGTGTCTGCTTCCGGCCTCCCTCACCTTGGGACACACCCTCTGTCACATCCTCTGCTGTAACCAGCACTGCCTTCTTTGCAGTCACAAGAACTGTCACTTGCCTTTAAGCCTGGGCATACACTATTCCCTCTATCCAGAACATTCTCTCTCTCCTCTTTTCCAGGCTAACTCCTACTGATTATCCAGGTATCGGCTTATATATTAATTTCTCCAGGAAGCCATCCTGGAATCTCCCTCACTCCCCTGTGTCTCATATCACACTGTACTTTCTTGGGTACAGCATTTAGAGCAATGTGTCACAATATTCTTTTTCTTTGTCAGTTGTTCCCAACAACAGCGACTCAGTCCTAAATGACACTTATTATGCGATAGCACAATTCTGAGCACTAATTCATTTGATTCTCACAATACCCTATAATTAGGTACCTTTATAAACCCATTTTACAGATGAGGAAACAGAGGCTCAAAGAGGTTAAATAACTTCTCAGGGGTGCACAGCTATGAGCAGCAGAGGGAGGATGTGACCCCAGCAGTCTGGCTCCAGAATCCATGCACTTAACTGTGCTCCTTGAGGGGCATGTTTTACTTTTCTCAGCACTGGCAAACCCTGAGAACACTCTGATCTTTCTCACGCTTTCTCAGAAGGAAACCAGCCTTCTCCTTAATCAAACCAAAGCTGCATGCTCCCAGGTTGGCCATGGAGGGAAGATCCTCCTGTGGGATGCTGGCTGGGCCTGAAGCCCTGACTTTTCTTGGCTAAGATGGTGTTTCTCAAACTTGGATTGCTTGTAAGCGACCTTCATGAGTGTAGCTGTATCCAAACACCACCCGTACCATTATTCACTTAATCTTCAATGGACTCCTTTTGTTTTTTAAAATACATATATCTAAAAAGGAAACATTATGCCACTGCCATAAACGGAAAATCAGTATCACCTGCCATAAACAGAAGGTCATTGTGAAAGTTAACTTGATGAAAAGGAAACAGTGTAATTAATTTATAGCTGAATTCTGGTCCTGCTTTCTACTGTTATAAATAACAAGTGAGAGAGTTGTTAGGGGCTCATATCAAGTGGAGCCTTTCTTCTGAAAGCAATTAGAATTAAAATAGAATTTAAAAGAGTCACTCCCATGACCAATGTTCTTTAAGGCACTGCCCCTGTCCAACTGGAAATCATCTCACGCACAGTGGGAGGTGTTGCACACTTGGGGAGACACTCCTCTAAGATATCTGTGATGGTGAATTTTATGTGGCAACTGGGCTAGGCTACGGTGCCCAGTTGGCTGGTCAAACACTAGACTAGATATTGCTGTGAAGCTATTTTTCACATGGGATCAACATTTAAATCAGTAGATTTTCAGTGAAGCAGATTACCCTCCATAAGGTGGGTGGGCCTCATCCAGTCAGTTCAAGGAAGGCCTTAGGAGAAAAGATAGAGGACCTTGAAGAGGGAGGAATTCTGCCTTCAGACTCATGACTGAAACATCAACTCCTACTGGAGTTTAAAGCCCCCATTCCCAGTCCTTCATTGCCCAGCTGAAACCAAGCCTGCACAGCCCACCAGTTCTCTGCCATCCAGCTGTACTTTTTTTTTTTTTTTTGGCTGTGTTGGGTCTTCGTTTCTGTGCGAGGGCTTGCTGTAGTTGCGGCAAGCGGGGGCCACTCTTCATCGCGATGCGCGGGCCTCTCACTATCGCGGCCTCTCTTGTTGCGGAGCACAGGCTCCAGATGCGCAGGCTCAGTAGTTGTGGCTCACGGGCCCAGTTGCTACACAGCATGTGGGATCTTCCCAGACCAGGGCTCGAACCCGTGTCCCCTGCACTGGCAGGCAGATCCTCAACCACTGCGCCACCAGGGAAGCCCCAGCTGTACTTTTTAACATGACACTTTATACCTAAAATCCAAACCCAAGAAAGTGAGGCTAAGTGAGAGGCAGGAGTTTCTCCTCTGAAGGCCCAGGGCCTGCCTTCTAGGTTCCCATTTCCTATCTGAGGAAAAGGGCCACTTCCTCAAAAGAAGATTGACAAGGAGACCGTTCACCCCCTCTGTGGGAGTGAGACTATGGAGATGAGGTCTCACCTGAGGGTGGAAATGGCAAATATTCCCCTTTCTCTTCCATGCCCATGGCAGACATGCTTAGTCAATCACAGAGCCCTTATCCACTAAGCATAGATGCAGCCTTAAAAATCCTTCTTGAGGCAAGATTCCAAGTGACCACTATTTCTGATAGGAGTTGTCAGAGGAAAGGAAACTTCTATGTTGCCAGAGTCCTAAGGCCTCATCAAGACGACCTAACCAGAGTACAATCCACTAAGCTTAATATCCGAACAGTGATGCAGGAGTTAAACAGATAGCAGTGGGGTGGGGTGGGGGGAAGGTTTGCTTCCCTACACCCCTCTGCCTCTTATCAAGCCTAACCTAGAGTCTGACCCTCCTTCTCTCCATTTGCCACAGCAGGAAAATATATGCAAGAACCTCAAAAAAGAATCAGAGAAGGAAATTCTCTTTTAGTGGCAGGTGGGCAGGGAAGATCCCCAGGGGACCTGCAGATGGAAAATGCGGAGAAACATGGCTCTACATGAACAACAGTCCCAGCTGCCATTCATTGAGCGCCTACCCTATACCAGGCACTGTGAAAAAGCACCTCACATGCATTATTTATAATCCTCACAAGGCTCTATAGGGTATGTTTATATTATTTTAGCTTTAGAGCAGTGATCTGCAACCAGGGTGATTTTGCCTCCCAGGGGATGTTTGGCAATATCTGGAGATATTTCTGGTGCCATGTCCGGGGGGCTGTTACTGCATCTAATGGGTAGAGGGAAGAAATGTTCTTAAACATCTTACAATGCACAGATCAGTCTCCACAAGAAAGAATTTAGCCCAAATGTCAATAATGCCCAGGTTGAGAAATCCTGTTTTACAGATTAGGAAACTGAGGCTCAAGGTCACAAGGCAGAGATAAGATTCCAATCCGGGTCTGTCTGACTGTAATGTCTGTGCTCATCACCCTACACTGACCTGAGTCCTTCTTTCAGAGACATCCCGCTGCATCTGTGGCCAGCTCCAAGTCTATGATGGGGCCATTTGGCATTATGGAGCCAAGGTGTTAATGTATGCTCCTTTCCCTTGATTCAGTAATTCCATTTCTGGGACTCTGTCCCAATGTTAGAATCCAAAATGCAGCAAAATCTTCATGCACAAGGATTTTCACCCAAACCTTATTTACAGGGTCCAAAATTTGACAAAGAAACAAATGTTTGAAAATCAGAGCGTGGTTAAATAAACTCTGGTATGTGATAAAACTTATGCAGTTACTAAAAATGTTTACATAGAGGGGCAATAAATGATGAAAAGCTTTGTGTTAAAATGGTAAGTGGGGAAAAAAGTGAAATTCAAAACTGCATACAGTGTGATCAGGATTATGTTATTAAAAAATATGCTCTGAGTAAATACCAGGAGGAAAAAAAAAGCAAAATGTTGACCAAGGATTTCTCTGCCTAGTGGGATTGTGGGTGACATTCCCTTCCAACTTTTCTGTCATTTCTGAATTTTGAATTATGGCATGTGCTATTTGGTATTATCAGAATAATAAGCTTACCGAGGTGGTGTTTAAATTTCTTGTACCTTCCATCTGGGGTCAGGTTGGGGTACACTTAATCTGTTCCAATATTGCTTCTCTTTTATGTTTTGGTTTTTTTGGCCAGGAGGCATGTGGGATTTTAGCTCCCCAACCAGGGATTGAACCTGCACCCCCTGCATTGGAAGGCGAAGTCTTAACCACTGGACCACCAGGGAAATCCCCCTCTGTCTTTCTTGAAAGCACTCATAAAAAAGCTCAAAATAAGAAAAATCAAAATGGAGTGGAGATGAGAAGAGGATCCATGTTTGGGGAAGTGCATCACCCCTCAAGTTCCCCAAGACCCTGGGAAGGCTTTGGCCTTGATTGGGCTAACCATCTCCTCAGAGCATCGTTCAGCTCACGCTGCGTTTCCAGGTCCCCTGCTTTTGCTTTTGCTCTTGTTGTTTTCTCATCTTAGAGTGCCCCCCCTCCCCCGCTTCATCCTCTCAACTACTGACGACCTTCAAGGCTGTGATCAAATGCCACTTCTTCCCTGGAGCCCTCCAGGATGCCACAGATCAGAATCAACTTCCCATTCCCCTGTGTACACACAACACCTGCTAATAAAGTCTAACATGCTACTTGTTTAATTCAGACGTGTTTTAAATGCCCACACATCTACTTCCCCTACTGAGCTTCACAGGCAGAGACATGACTCACTCATTGTCCTGTTCTTGGAGGAGCAGTGTAGTGTAGTGGTTAGGGACAAGCTCTCTGGAGTTAGACTGTCTGAGTCTGAGTCTCCAACCTGCCACTGACTAGCTGATGATTATGACCTCTGTGAATTTGTTGTGTGGATTAAATTGATAACATGTATAAAGTACCCAGCACTGGTTTCTTCATTTGAAAAATGGAGATAATAATAGTGCCTAATGCATAGTATGAAATGAAGCAATCGTAAATCACTTAAAGCACCTGGAATAGGGTCTGGCACATCCTAAGTGTATAATAAGTATTCAGCACTATCTTTTACTTTGTATCATCACATCATCATCATGACCACCATCATCATCTTCATCATCAACATCTTTTCCATCATCATGACCACCATCATCATCACTTTCATTATCATCTTCATCATCATCACCATCATTTCTATCTTCATCATCATCACATCATTATCATCATCATCATCATTGTTATCAGCCGAGTCTCTGGATCAGAGGCCGAAAGGATGTCTCTGATGAGGGCTGGCCACAGGAGATGGAATTGGCACGGGGATTCTGTAATCACAAGCTCCATTTTAAATCCCACTGTATGTATGTGCTATCTGCTGCTTCACCTGTCAGCTTCATGAACCCAAAACAATAAATCCACTTGTCACTAGCTGCACTGAATTTGGGTGTCTGGAGTTTGGTTCTAGGAACCTACTTGAGAACCCGCTTATAACCAGGTTTTCCAAATGTCAGCCATTTGAGAATCAGCATCATGAATTCTCACATATCTGTGTGCCGCAGGTACAATTTATTTACTTAATATTTTTCTTTAAATTGGCTCATTCTTTCACACAATAAATTCATTTTAAAAGGAAACTTCATATCAGTGCCATAAAAGGAAAACCAATATTTTTCTAGTACCCGTGAAAAATTCATAGCAATTAAAAATAGAACGTGTTTTGCATATCACCTACAATCATCTCCCATGCAACCCTTTGGGAAACGCTGCTCTAACCTGCCAGACTCAAGCTATCAGTGTAGCTCCCTCTAAGCTGTCTTCCTGCATGCCAGTGTGATCCCCCTGAGACAAAGGGCTGCACATTCCAACATGGGCTCCTTCTGCCAAAACCTATGCTGTGACAGCACCTTCAATTCCTTCCCCGCTCTTCATCCTCGGTCAAAGACCACTTACTATATAGTACGTTTTCAAAACCTCACACAACCCTGGGGTAGGAGGTATGATCACCCTCTTTTCACAGATCCCTGGGGATCCGAGTGATCACGTCACTTGTCCTAGGTCACACAGCAAAGATAAGGAAGCCAAGGCACTCTCCAGCATCATAAACTGTGGTTTAACTTGCCTCACTGAAACTCCTCCCCTTGAAAAAAAGAAAGACCATGTATAGCCCAGTACAAAGTAATGAGAGGAGATTTGTTTTAAAGGAGGAGGAGAGCTGGAGAAACAGGGATGGACAAGGGAAGACTGAACTCTGGGTCCAGCAGGAAACTTACCATTCATGCATTCATTCATTCATCAAATATTTATTGCATCCTACTATGTGCCAGACATTGTTCTAGGCACTGGGGATACAGTCAATGATGTTAAAAAAAGTCTGAGCTCTTATGGGGTTTACAGGCTTGGTGAGGTGGACAGAAAATAAACAAATATATAGTATGTCAGGTGGTGCTAAGTGCTATGAAGAAAATTAAAGCAGGAAGTGTGTATAGAAAGCAGTGATGCAGGGAGGGTTAAGTGAGTGGGGCTGTCATAGGAGGGCCTCTCTGAGGAGGTGACATTTAAGCAGAGGCCTGAATGAAATGAGGGAGGAGCTCTGTAAAAATCAAGGGAAAATCTTTCTAGGCAGAAGGAGGAGCAAGTGCAAAGGCCCTGTTGTGGAGTGGAACATTCGAGAAATACCAAGAGGCCAGTGGCCACTTGACCACCTGAAAAGGTCACAAGTGCATTCTAGGGGCTGGAGGCAGCAGACCTTCTGAAAAGATCCCATTTGCATTCGAGAGACCCCCTTGTCCAAGCAATAAGGGCTGTTTTTCTTTCTGGTGACACCAAGCGGAGACAACCCAGAAACCTTTTTATGCACAGTTGTAAATTAATGGCCCCATTTTGATGAACTCATTGAGTGGGAACAACAAGTTCACAGTTTAGTGTGAAAAGAAAACAGAAAGAGGCATTTTTCGATGAAGCCCTCATTTTTTCCCCTTTAAACAGCAGAAAGCAATTACTCTAATTAATGACTGTCCAATGCAGTTTTAATTGGGAGCTTGGGGGCAAGGCAGGGAATGTCAGGCAGAAGGGCTGCAACAAGATCTTGGAGGATACAAATGTGGGATTGATGGGACCAAATGCAGAGTCGAGTAGGTACAGAGGAATGGGTAAAGAAGATGTGGTACATATATACAGTGGAATATATTACTCAGCCATAAAAAAGAACAAAATAATGCCATCTGCAGCAACATGGATGGACCTAGAGATTGTCATATTAAGTGAAGTAAGTCAGACGGAGAAAGACAAATATCATATGAAGTTGCTTATATGTGGAATCTAAAAAAAAGGGTACAAATGAACTTATTTACCAAACAGAAGTAGAGTCACAGATGTAGAAAACAAACTTATGGTTACCAGGGGATAAGGAGGGGAGGGATAAATTGGGAGATTGGGACTGACATACACCCACTACTGTATATGAAATAGATAACTAATAAGAACTTGTTGTATAGCACAGGAAACTCTACTCAATATTCTGTAATGGCCTATATGGGGAAAGAACCTAAAAAAAAAAGAGTGGATGTATGTATATGTATAACTGATTCACTTTGCTGTACAAATGAAACTAACACAACATGGTAAATCAACTATACCCTGATAAAAATTAAAAAAAAAAAAGAAAACCAATAAAATAAAATAAAGTAGCCTTAACTTCTGTTCTCTCAAAAAAGAAATGAGAATAGCCAGAGCCTCTGCTTTCCTTGTGGCCTCAATGGAGGAGACGGGACAGACCAGCTTCCCCCAGACCTACTCCTGACCTGGTTCAGGTAAGAAGGCCTGGTCTGCCCACCAGACTCTAAGCATTGCCTTGCGAATTTCCTCGGGCTCACAGTTAAGAATCACCAGGCCTGTGTCAGTTTGTGGACCTTTGTGGTCTCCTGATTTAGCTTCTCATTCAAATAATTTGACATACAGAGATTCAGCTCTAGTTCTCTGAGTTCAAAATTCAGTTCAATAGAGTATTTAATATTTGATAAGAGTTTCATTAAGAGTTCCCCTCCCCTGTAGCATTTTCTTCAGCTTTTGTTTCACAGACTAGTTCACTGTGGGTCATTCATGTATTTATTTGACATTCAACAGATATTTCCTAAGCTACAGGCGATGTGTTAGGTGCTTAGAATGCAAAGCTGAACTGGATGCAGAAAAGTAGAAAAAGCAAAATGGTTTGAAATGTGACTCTGCCACTTCCTAGCTGTGTGGCTCTGGGCAAAACATTTATCCTTCCGGTCTTAGTTTTCTTATCTATGAAATGAGAATAAAAATACCTTTAATATATTTAAAGCACTTGGCATGCAGTAGGTGGTCCGGAAGTAGTGGATATATTTTCACCCCAAGCCATAACAGGCTGGACAAAGAAAGTGCTCTGGACATCACCACTGAGCAAGACAGTTCTGGATTCTAACAAGATGCCCTGAGGATAGAAGCAGGGGTTAAACAGGCAGAAGTCTCAGCAGGCAGGGGAGTCCTGCCATCTAGGTGCTGGTGAAATACTAGGTAACCTTTGTGAATTCTCACGTCTCCAGTTTAGTTTTGAGGAGAGCATCCCCAACACATCCTACAGAGCAAACTGCGATCCTCAGACCTGGAAGGAACACAGATCTGACAAACATGATGATCTTACAGAGGCGGGCTCTCATTCCACCTGTATCATGTAGAAACACCTGGGCTTCCCCCAGAGACAGGGAGTCACGCCTAGTGGTGGAAGCTCTGCCTTGAGAACTGGACTCAATTTCAGCCATCAGCTCACAGGTGTGGTTGATCTTAGACAAGTTGTTTGTCCCCTCCCTGCCTCCATGCCCACATCTATGTGGATAATAATGGTTACATTGGAAATAGCTCATGTAGATTTTTCATAGATCACCAGGTCAACAGCATCAGGGGTTGCTATTATTATTGTTGGCTATGAAGAAGGCCATAGTCAGGGGCTCTGCCCTCAACCCTGAACAGCCTGGTTCAAGAAGAGCAGGGATGGCTGGGAACGAACTCTTTCCATCTAGCCTTTGCTGCAACAACAGTGGTTTCTGGAATCCACACTGGCAGAGTAACCTTTGAATATGAAGAACAGCTCTCTATGTACACAGAGAGAACAAGGCTGTATTGATTCAGACCACAGAGCAAGCCAGTCTAAATTATAGTCAGATCAGAAAGAAGGCAATTTTATTACCTTCTGTCGCCGATGTGGCTGATCAACGTGCTACTGCGCACACGTTCTACAGGGCTGACTTAATGAACGTAGAGAACCTATTCGTAATTAGCAGCACCCATCTGTGTGCCAACAATTCATATGTGAAAGTCAACATTCAACGAAAATGACAGCATTTAATTTACAGAGCAAACTGTCCTTAGAGACAATTTACGTGGCAAGCCACTCCTGCATGCTGCCTGCTTAGGTGAAGTGCAGATTTGTTTAGCAAATCCTTTCCTCCAAGAGAAGAACTGGATTTGAGCAGGGCCCCAGCCCAGGTGCTAGGAGGGGCCCTTAAAATATCGCAGGACAAACTTTTGAGACCCCAGCGAAGAATGCGTGGGGACCTCTTCCTAGGTTGCGCCCACACAGACATGAACCAACCCTGTAGCCAGATTCGGCCTTTCCAAGGTCACGGGCGTGTCTTGGAAATTTGCAGAGTCCCAAACAGTATGGCATTTCTTCTTTGAGATGTTTCCCCAAGGGAGCTGCTTGGACCGCCTACATCTGAATCCCTGGGGAGCTGTTAAAATGCAGACTTTTCCTTATCCCGTTCCAATTGTTGCAGATATCTCAAAATATCCTTCACACACATCACTACCTCAAAATAATGGGTCATCAGAGCTGCTGCTAGATCTTGTTTTATAATGTTCTAATAAAAAAGGCATAGAATTACTGTATCACAGTTTAGGTAAAAATATATTGATAACTGTATTTTAATATAATTAGCTTCCTTTATAAACTTATGCACTTTATTTTTTTCATTTAAAAATATTATTCTGGGGGCTTCCCTGGTGGCGCAGTGGTTGAGAATCTGCCTGCCAATGCAGGGGACACAGGTTCGAGCCCTGGTCTGGGAAGATCCCACATGCCGCGGAGCGACTAGGCCCGTGAGCCACAACTACTGAGCCTGTGCGTCTGGAGCCTGTGCTGCGCAACAAGAGAGGCCGCGATAGTGAGAGGCCCGCGCACCACGATGAAGAGTGGCCCCCGCTTGCCGCAACTAGAGAAAGCCCTCGCACAGAAACAAAGACCCAACACAGCCAAAAATAAATAAATTAATTAATAAATTAAAAAAAAAATTATTCTGAGGCAGGGTCCATAAGCTTCATCAGATTGCCAAAGGGGGCCATGGCAAAAGTTTAAGAACAATCATACAACTGACCAGTGGCTGGAAGACCCTGTAATCGGAGGCATCTTATGACTTCAGGGGTTTGATGGGAATGCAAGCACAATTTCCAAGTTCAGGGGCCAGGAAAGTAACTCTAGTGACCATAAGGACCCCCTATGGCTTGAATCGGCTACTGCTTCCCTTTTCAGAGGTGCATGTCGTATACTCAAGGGTGGATGCTTGTCCCGGGTGTACAGGGAATTTTGGGGCAGAGGCACAAGTTGCTTTATGGGTCCTGAATTCTTTTATAGTTCAGAATTTTCTAGAATATCACACCAACTCATAATTTAACATACTCTAGCATTTCTGAGATCAATGCTCCAGTTCCATCCAGAACTAACACATGGCTATGTCATTTGACAATCAATTGGATCATAAGTAAATACAGTTTTATTTTCCTCTGGTTGGCCAGACTCAGAAAGCACAGTCGTGAATTAGGGGATATACAAGCACAGCAATCATTGCTCAAACTTGGGACACCCCAGCCTTCTTCTCTCCACCTTTCTGCCCTTTTCTCTCCCCCTCTCTCTCTCTCTCCCCATGTCTCACTGTCTCTCTGTCTCTGTCTCTCTCTCTTTCCTTCTTCATATTTCCTGAGGGCCTACTATATGTCAAGCAGCATTCTTGGTGTTGAGGTTACAACAACAAACAAAACAAATATGTGTACTCTCCATGAAAAAATATTCTAGTAGCGGGAAACAGACAATTAAAAAAAATTAATGAGTAAACTATAGAGTGTGACTAGGGGAAGGAGGGAGGGGAATGATTGCTAATGGTTATCAGGTTTTTTGCTGGGGTGATGAAAATGTTCTAAAATTGACTGTGGTTATGTTTGTATAGCTTGGTAAATATACTAAAAGCCACTGAATGATGATATACTTTAGGTGAACTGGATATGAATTCTATCTCAGTGGAGCTGTTATTGAAAAACAAACAAAAAAAATAGAGTATGTCATAGGGTAACAGCTGGGAAGAAAGGTAAAGCAGTGAAGAGGGATTAGAGTCTTCAGGGTGCTATAATTTTAAATAGGGTGGTTAGGGAAAGCTTCATTAAGGGGTAACATTTGGGTGAGACTTGAAGATAACGAGGGAGCAAGCTATGTGGATATCTGGAGGATGAGGGTGGTTCAGGAAGAAGAAACAGTACGTTCAAAGGCCCTAAGGTATGCCTGCTATGTCCAAGGAACAACAGGGGCCAGTGTGGCTGAGTTAAGTGGGCCTTGAGAGAGAGTGGAAGAAGATGTCTGAGGAACACAGGTGGATGTAATTCTGAGGACTTTGGCCTTTCCTATGGATCAGATGCGGAGCCAGTGTAGGATTCTGAATAGAGGAGAGATGTGATCCCACTGTAGAAATTAATAGCATTTGCAGGATTTACTGTGTGCCAGGCACCATGGTGAACCCCTTTATGGGCATTAGCTTGCTAAATTGCCACAACTATTGAGTATTATCATTTTCTCTATTTTATAGAAAAGGAAATTGAGGCTCAGAAAAGGGTAGGAACTTGACATCAGAGGCCGAGCCAGGAACTTTACCAGTCTGCCTGATTCCAGAGCTGCTGCCTTCACCACGGCCATCAGCACAGGTGTGTGTACACAGCAGGTGCTCAATAAAAGGAATCCCCTGGCTGGTTACAAAGCACTGCCCTAAGGGCAGCCGGTCGCTTGGGAACAGAGAGGGTGAGAGAACCAGCGTCCACTTACTCAGTTCCGCGATGCTGCCCACGCGGGTGGCCAACAAGGATTGCTCGATGGTCCTCAGCTCGGACTGGCTGAACATGGGCAGCTCTCCCGGTTTGCTGGTCCGCTGCGGGTCTCGGTGAAGGTTCAGGCTGTCTGGCAGGCAGAGTACCCCTGTGGTTGGTGGGGAGAGAGAGTGAAAGGAAAATAGATTGTTATTGTTCAGTTAACCAAAGGAGGGGTGCAAAACCTTGCACAGCCTCAAACCGCACCAGGGCTGGTACCGCAAAGCCAACATGGGAACCAAGGCTCTGAATCCTCTTAGAAACGATGTCTAGCTCTTTTAAAAGGTCTTTTGCTGATTTTAACAAACACGGTGGCATTCGTCTGTATGCACACATTTCCAAAGGACACAAAAGAAAATCATTTCCTCAGACCTGGCAGGGATTCCTTCCACGCAGAGAATCCAGCGGTCACTGTCCCACTCTCTGTCCCAGAGGCAGTTGCCGCCCCGAGCGCCCTGGAGGAAGTCTCTGCAGGGATTCTTCTGAGAGCTTGCTTTACGTGCCCAGCAAATTTAACTCTGGGTGGCTGGGCTGTTATCTGTTAGACAAGGCCTTGGCTTTCTCCGTAGAGCTATACGTCAGGAGGTGAAAAGTCCCCATAGACTTTTGTAACTTGTATGGTGAATACCCATGGGAAATCCCTGGAATCCAGTTATTTTCATCCCATCCTTTCCATTCCATGAACATTTAGCGAGAACCTGAGAACTTACTTTGGTTGATTATTCAGAAATAATCACTGTTCCCATATCCTCCCCAGCCTCCATAGGCAGAGTGTGCTTTCTTGCTCCTTGACTTTGGGCTTGACGAACTTTGGCCAAAGGTATAGTAAGAGACATGATGGAACCAAAGGCCTGAAAAGCACCTGTGTGGCTGAACTTGTTCTTTCGTGTTTTTGCCATTGTTATGAGAAAAGCACACCCTGGTTAGCCTGCTGGTCTAAGAAAGGTGAGAGACAGAGCCAATCCAGTAACAATCTGCAGCTTAGAGCTGCCCCACAAAAGCAAATGCTAATTTAATATGTCACTGGGGTTATTTGCTACTCAGCATTATTGTGGTAATAACTAACAGATACACCTACCAAGTGTCAATCACTGAGGAGACAATGAACAAGGCAGGCATTGTGCTAAGTTAGGGGCTGAGGATACGGTGATGGACAGAATACACATACTCCCTGTTCTCAATGGGCTCACAGTCTAAGTGAAGGAGATGGACTGTTACACATATAACCACAAAGCCAAATGACACATGCTCTATGGTAGGAGAAGATGAGGAATAAAGGGATATCTTAGCAGGGACCTGAACAAAAGTAGTTGTCAATAAGTAGGAAGCACTTATTGAGTGCCTACAGTATTCCCAATCCTGCTAGGAGATGGAAAAGAAGCAGAAGACGTATTCAGGTATAAACTCACTGGAGAAACAAGACTGCCAGTGACAAAACAACTGGGGTACAATAAAGCAGTATCAATATACAGGTGCTGAATTATTTAAGCCAACTGTCAGGGTGAGGGGACAGACGGAACACAAAGGTCAAAATTCAAGTCCACAAAGCACAGAGCTGATCTCCCTGTGCTATGCGGCTGCTTCCCACTAGCTATCTATTTTACGTTTGGTAGTGCTATGTGACCACCTAGAGGGGTGGGATAGGGAGGGTGGGAGGGAGGGAGACGCAAGAGGGAAGAGATATGGGGATATATGTATATGTATAACTGATTCACTTTGTAATAAAGCAGAAACTAACACACCATTGTAAAGCAATTATACTCCAATAAAGATGTTTAAAAAAAAAAAATTCAAGTCCACTTCTCACCCTGCTCGAAACACAAAAGCTCAGCAAACAAAGTCTCCTCTGGGACGGAGTGAGAGAGTAGCACTGACATGTATACACTACCAAATGTAAAATAGATAGCTAGTGGGAAGCAGCTGCATAGCACAGGGAGCTCAGCTCGGTGCTTTGTATCCACCTAAAGGGGTGGGATAGGGAGGGTGGGAGGGAGATGTAAGAGGGTGGGGATATGGGGATATATGTGTACTTATAGCTGATTCACTTTGTTATACAGCAGAAACTAACACACCATTGGAAAGCAATTATACTCCAATAAAGATGGTAAAAAAAAAAACCAAAGGCTTCTCCTTTGAAGATGGGCAGGCATGAGGTGGCACCCATCACACACCTCCTCTGGCCCCTGCTGCCTAATTAGTGGCTCCAGCCACACTGAACCAGTCACTTGTTCTGAATGTTTCACCTTCACACCTAACAGGCTGACACAGTGGAGAAGGCAACCATAGTAGATTTTTTTTTATGAATAATGAATAAATGGATGAAAAATGCAAATGACCATTAGAGTTTAATGTTCCTATAATCAGGAAGCTGGTCAAGTTAAGTTACTGAGATTGTTCTCTAACCATTGTCTTTCAAAAATTTTAGACTCAATAAGAATGTATTTTACTAATTAAACTTAAAAGCTTTTGCACAGCAAAGGAAACCATACACAAGACAAAAATGGGAGAAAATGCAAATGTTTTCTCCCCTCAGAATGGGAGAAAACATTTGCAAACGAAGCAACTGACAAAGGATTAATCTCTAAAATATACAAACAGCTCATGCAGCTCAATACCACAAAAACAAACAACCCAATCCAAAAATGGGCAGAAGACCTAAATAGACATTTCTCCAAAGAAGACATACAGATGGTCAACAAGGATATGAAAAGATGTTCAATATCACTAATTATTAGAGAAATGCAAATTAAAACTACAATGAGATATCACCTCACCCTGGTCAGAAAGGCCATCATCACAAAATCTACAAACAATAAATGCTGGAGTGGGTGTGTAGAAAAGGGAACCCTCTTGCACTGTTGGTGGGAATGTAAATTGGTACAGCCACTATGGAGAACAGTATGGAGGTTCCTTAAAAAACTAAAAATAGAATTACCATATGACCCAAGCAATCTGACTACTGGGCATATATACCCTGAGAAAACCGTAATTCAAAAACACATGCACCCCAATGTTCATTGCAGCACTATTTACAATAGCCAGGACATGGAAACAACCTAAATGTCCATCAACAGAGGAATGGATAAAGAAGATGTGGTACACATATACAATGGAATATTACTCAGTCATAAAAAGGAACAAAATTGGGTCATTTGTAGAGACGTAGATGGACCTAGAGACTGTCATACAAAGTGAAGTAAGTCAGAAAGAGAAAAATAAATATCGTATATTAACGTATATATGTGGAATCTGAAAAAATTGGTATAGACAATCTTATTTACAAAGCAGAAATAGAGACACAGACGTAGAGAACAAATGTATGGATACCAAGGGGGAATGGGGTGGTGGTGGGATGAATTGGGAGATTGGGATTGATATAGTATATACACTATTGATACAGTATATACACTTCTGACACTATGCATAAAATAGATAACTAATCAGAACCTACTGTATAGCACAGGGAACTCTACTCAGTGCTCTGTGGTGACCTAAATGGGAAGGAAATCCAAAAAAGAGGGGATATATGTATACATATAGTGGATTCACTTTGCTGTACAGTAGAAACTAACACAACACTGCAAAGCAACTATACTCCAATAAAAATTTTTAAAAACTACAAAAAAAAGAATGTATTTTACATCATGACCCAGTACACACACACATACACCATCGCCACCACCACTACTACACACACTTTTCATGTTTTCCGTGAAAAAAGTTCATGAAAAATAACACTGATCCTTACTATGTATGAGGCACTCTCAATTTTTATTCTTTTCACTCTTCACTTCTTTTCTATCTTATCAATAAAAAATGCTGTCTGCAGCACCAAAAGTGATTTCATGGTCCACTAGTGGGTCATGACTGGCAGTTTGAAAAACACTGTGGGCTGGGCCAGTTCACAAGTTGGCATTAATTGGACAATACAGATTGACGATTTACTGGACACTACTTAGCGCTGGGCCAGGCTCCACACGGGACGCAGAGATGGCTGAGAGGCGATCTCTGCACTTCAGGAACCCTCAGCTTTTCAGGAAAGACAAGACCTTCACAGAAATGCCCACCATCCAAGGCTGGCCTCCTGCCTGTCCTTTTCTCTTAACAGCTGAGTCATCACCCCCGGTCACCCCAGGCAGGGACG
The DNA here is from genome assembly GCF_965194825.1 of Balaenoptera physalus. Taxonomy (NCBI): domain Eukaryota; kingdom Metazoa; phylum Chordata; class Mammalia; order Artiodactyla; family Balaenopteridae; genus Balaenoptera; species Balaenoptera physalus. The sequence goes on from NC_138892.1 coordinate 15,391,445, forward strand.
CCCTGAGTCATCTTTGTTTCCTCCTGCTTGCTCACCTGCCCAGACATCTGGTCAGAGGCCAAGGCAAGTAGCCGTTGCCATGGCAATGAATGTTGGGCCAATCCCTCATCTGAGGCCTCTGACGTTCTGACTCTTAATTCAGAGATTTACTACCCTTAACAGTGCTCACGGCAAATGACACCAGATGACCACGACCCAGTGTGACAAGTGACCCAACGTTCAGGGGATGAGGGCCTCCGCTGGGGGACGGGGTGGTGATCAGGGGCTTCACAGCAAAGGAGACCTGCGAGTGAGCCCTGAATGTCAGAGAGGATGAAGTACAAATGGCCCTGACATGTGCTCACAGGATTGCTTTCTCGGTAATTGTATTACGTGCAGCAAGTTCTTATCCCAGGCCTGTATCTGAAACATTGCTTCACATGTTGGTTGAGGCACAAGCAAACGGGACTTGGAGTCTGGAACCCAGAGCTTCAGTCCTGGCTCTGCCACTTCCCACCCATATTTAACCTTGGGCAGGTCACAGAGCCTCTCTGGACCTCAGTCTCCTCTTCTGTGAAATGGGAGTGATAGGAATGGCCTTGCCTCCCTCATGGCGCTGCTGCGGGTGGGGATGAAGTGAGACAATGTGTACTAAAGAACTTACTTTGCATGTGCTGAGCAATAGTATGTGCTTGACATATGTTAACTGAGATGAAAGTCAGTTACTGTGTATAAGCCCAGCTTTGGACTACTTTATGCTTCATCATAAGAATAAATAATTTCCCTCAGAATTATTCCTCCTTCTTTTAGAGGGTTATGAAATTTAAATGTGAAAATATAATTATTCCAAGAAGCTTTGAAAGCTAGAGTACTAGGATTTGGGAAATCTATAATTAACCTATTATGCAAAGGTTATATACCAGGGTTTTCCTTTTTTTTCTTTTGTTTTGAGGACTTTATATGGGGTACACACATAAACTAGAGTCATTTATTTTTTTGTATAAAAATCAACTAGGTCATTAAGAAGGTCCCAGTATCATACTTTAGTGTTAGCTGCAGGCCTCCGTTTTGGACCACTAATCAATTTCCATTACTGGAGCCAAGGACAGCCACAGCCTGGTGATTAAGACTCAAGTTTAAAAACAGGGGGAACCTAAGGTTCAAATATGACTTTGGACCTAAAGGAAATAATTCCCCTGGAGAGCAGGTGATCACAGGGGAGGGTCCACTATGTTGAAGGGGTCATGGCCTTACTGAAATCTATTACTTTGGGGTGGGTTGTACATTGTCTAAGGGAAAATCCATTCACATTTTCAAAGGGGTTGGCCAGTGCTAAAAGAGGATGAACCAATGCCTTTGAATGTCCACATTTCCAGCCATAACCAACCTGGGACTGACTGGCTGTAGGTGGGACAGAGGGGCCAGGCATGACCATGGGCTCTTGACAGAGCCAGGCTCCAATCCTGCCCCAGTCCCCTGGGCAACCTGGACAAAGCACTTCCCAGATCCCCAGTCAGCGTCTGTGTCTGCAAAGAGGGGTTAAAATATCTACTGCATCAGTTTATTGCAGTGATTAAACTAGATAAATATTTAAGGCCTCCAGCCTATAGTAAGCGTCTACTAAATGGCCTGTTCCCACAAATGTGCAGTTTTGTTTATTTAATGTCTGGATTCAAATAGTCTTGCAGATCATCTTTCCAAAACCTTGTGCGACTGGAGACAGACAACTTTTTGGTTAGGGCATTTAGAACAGAAAATATGAAAACCGCTCCTCTGGGTGGGCCCCTGGACCAACCACATCTGGCATTCTGTCTCCGATGGGGCGATCAGGGCAATTCTGCCTCCCTGAATGCCTACCTTCCTATACGATTGGATGGCTCCTTGGCAAATATAACCGCGCCATCCTTTTCCTCCTCTCAGCTTTTCTCTGTGTCTCCATGCTATCACTGGACTAGGATGCTATTTACCCACCGAGAGAAAACCAAATAAGACAGCCATCAGCACTCATCCATTCTCCCCTTGATGTTGATGGTGGTGATGGAGGAGGAGGAGGCTACATAGGTCTTGACACCCTGGACCCAGGCTGGGGTTCTGCCTCGCCTGTGTCTGGCTGTGAGAAGGGAACAGACTCTCCTACGTCCTGCTTGCCAGGCTAGGCTTTGTTTTCTGCTAAGTTATCCCCAGAATTTAAAGTGGAGCGTCCTGGCACCAGTCCCAGCTTTAAGAAATGGGAAGGAAGCAGCTGGGATGCAGCAGACCAACCCTAGAACTGGCACCGGACAGACCTGGCTGGGTTCAGATTCCCGCCTTGTCGTCTCCCAGCTGTGTGGCCTGGGGCTTGCAACTTGGCTCTCTGAGCCTCTGTTTCTCCCTCTGTAACATGTTTGATACTATCTACCTCCTAGCATGGTTGGGAGGCTGTAATGGGATAATCTACATGGACAACCTGTCACAAAAAAGGGGGTCGATAAATGTTTGCTAATAATCCAAGTGAAGTTCTTTGAAGATAAAGATTTAGAAATTCAATAGCACGGTGCCAGAGTGTTTTCTTTTACTGTTCAGTTTATTAAGAAACAAGATAGAAAGTTATCAGATTTTTTAAAATATTTCTACAAGTGCCTTGGAAATTCCTTTTTATTTTAAGAGACTTGGCAGTGGGAAACAAATTCAGGACTGGCTTGGCAACCACATTCATCTGTGAGAGGCATGCCGTACTCCAATTAGGATACATCCAGACCATGGTTCATTTCCGTGCCCCGCCCCATAATGAATTACATTCAAAGGGAAAGTTCTTAGGAAGTCTGAAGCCAAACCATCAAAAGAAATAAGAGGTAGAAAACACAAAGATAGAGAATTTTCAGGAATGGGTTCAATAACATGCCCATCCGTGGAGGCTGACGTACACAGGGGGAATAAGCATGCCAACCTTAAAAGAATATGAAGATATCTATGGACCATTTATTCATTCAACCACCAATACTGAACACCATGAAGACAGTAGGACACATTTCTGTTCTCAAAGACTCCCGGTTGGCAGGGGAGACAGAGCTCCCACCAGCTGAACCACTGCGGGAGAAACGCCAGAGCAGAGGCGTGCATGAAGTCCCCGTGGAGTGCAGGGGGTGAACACAAGTTGGCCTGGGAGCTTCAGGGCAGCTTCCCAGGGGAGCTTAGGGGACCTGGGGAAGCAGATGCCTTACAGCAGAGTTGAAAGAGTGTGGGTTCCGGAGCCCGAATGAACGTTCAGGTTGAATTGCATCTGAGCTACTTCACAGCAATGTTGCCCAGGGATGCTATTTAGCCCCCCTGGACCTCCGTTTCCTTGTGTATAATACGGGAATGGTCATTGTACAATCCTTATAAGGCCACTGGAAGATCAAATGAGTTAATACATGTAAATCTTGGACCCTATAAATAGCTCAACAAATGTGATCATGATTATAAAGATGATGATGATTAGAGAAGGACATTCCAAGGAAAAGCAAAGGCCCAGAGGTATGTGCTTTGCATATAATAGTGGCTGGAACAGAGGGTACAAGAGGGTGCAGAAGTTGGGAGAAGGGGCTGGACCGGGAGGCAGGGGTGGACCATTGAGGGCATTGGGCCAAAAAAAGTTTGGACTTAAAAACTAAACCTTTACCTTCCAGCTACCCTGTTTCTCTCTCTTCCCTTTTCTCAGCTGAAATTCTAGAAAGAGTGGTCGACACCCACAATGTCCATTTCTTCCTCTCCCTCATCTCTATACCTATTATCTCCATTTTTGGCGGGTGCCCAGCAAGTTCATGTTCATCCTTCAAGGCCCAACTCAAATGCCACTTTTGAGATCTCAAGACTCAAAGAAGTTCCTGTTCTTAGGAAGCTCTCAGTCCAGAGAGGAAATCCTGAGACAGTAAGAAAACTGTACCCGGTGTGCATGCTGGGCACTGAGGCAGAGAGGCAGCGACAAGGTGGGGATGGGGGGGCCGGTCACGAAGGAGGAAGTAGTCCAAGGTGACCCCACACGCGGCCCTCCCCACGTGAGCCAGATACAGCCAGCTTTCCCTCGCAGTCAGCTCAGGAGTGAAGGGGACTAATTAAAGTCTAGGTCAGGGAGTGTCAGCCTTTAGAGCAGGGCACAGAGGCAGCCATGATGTTATTAAGGCATTGTACATGGTGCGTGGCACACAGGGACACTGGGGCGATGGTGCGGCTCTAACACTGATGGCATAAATAAGAAAAGCTGCAGAAAAAACAAAGGGAAAATACTCTGTTCATTCATTCATTCAGTGAGGATTAGCTGAGCGCCTACTAGGTGCTAGGTACGGTTCTAGGTACTGAGGATCCAGTAGCAAAATACTGGAAATCCTTGCCATCTTGGTATGTGTGTTCCAAATACATAATTAGAATATGTAGCCAGCTGGGTGGTAAGTGCCATGGAGAAAAAGAGAGCAGGAAAGGAGGATGGGGAGTGCTGGGTGGGGTAGCGGGGTCACACGGAGAAGGGGACATTCAAAGAGAGACTTGAAGGAAGTGAGCCTGGGAGCAGGGCTGATATCTTGGGGGAAGAGCAGGGGGGATGTGAGGGCAAAGGTCTGAGGGGGTGGGTTTGGCTTGTTGGAGGAAGGAACAGAGAAAGTGAGGGGAAAGCAGTAGGTGATAAGGCCAGAGAAGTGATGAAGGCAGACTGGGTGCAGTCTCGTAGGCGACTCTGGACTTCAGCTTTTACTCTGAGCAAGATGGGAGCCACTGGAGGGTTTGGAGTTGAGGAGGGATGTGACCTGACCTTTTCTGAGGGTCACTCCAGCTGGTGGGTTGAGAACAGACTGTAGGGAGTGGCCAGGGCAGAACCAGAGTAGTTATGGTGGAGATGCTAGAAAGTGAAGGAGGGGAGTTCCCTGGCGGTCCAGTGGTTGAGACTTCAGCCTTCCAACGCAGGGGGTGCAGGTTCAATCCCCGGTCGGGGAGCTAAGATCCCACATGCCTTGCGGCCAAAAATACCAAAACATAAAACAGAAGCAATATTGTAACAAATTCAATAAAGACTTAAAAAATGGTCCACATCAAAAAAAAAATCTTAAAAAAAAAAAGGAGAAGTGAAGGAAAAGCTGATGGAGTTGCCAATTGGGTGTAAGGTGTAAGAAAAAGAGGCAAGAACAAGTCCAAGGTTTTTGACTTACATGATTGAAAGGAGGGGTTTACCATTTACTGAAATAGGGAACATTGCAGGAGGGTCAAGTTTGGGGTAAAGATCAGGAGTTCAGTTCTAGTTACGTTTAACTTGAGACACCCACTGGACACCCACGTGGAGATGCTGTACAGGCTTTCCTGCTCTCTCTCCTGACCTCCCATGATGTAAAGCCTCGTCATGTAAGCCCCACTGTGGTTTGTGCTTTCCCCCCTCTCTTTCCTCTTCCCTGTCACTAGCAAGCACAGTTAAATATCCTTACAAGGTTGTTGGTTACTTCCTGTGCCCTCCCTCCTCTCCCAGCGTTCTGTCTTTATTGCATTATCCTTGCAACTTTCCCCATAGAGTTCTGAGCTACATCCATCTCGCAGGGGCTTAAGAGGAGAGAGAAAGACTCAATTTCCCAGTTTTCTAATCTCTGCAGTGAAGTGCACCTGGGGCTCTGCAGGGCTTGTGAGTTTCTGCTTCAGTCCCTGACTCCTCCTAAGAGGTATTTTCCACCTCCAGCTAGGTCTTGGGTAGCTGTGGAAATGTCAGAGGTTGATCAGATTTTGAAGATCATCTGGCTCCCAGGACCATGGACTGTGGCCATTTGGGAGTTCTCTGAAAAGCATCTGTCTCCCTTGTTTACCAGTGTTATATAGCAGTGACACTTGTGGGCATAGTTTCATGTGGTGGTGATAAAACTCAGCACCGGGTGCTACTGACAGGGAAGCTGTGTGTTAGAGTATTTTGAGTGAAAAACTAGTCTTTGACATTTCAATTAACACATGGCAACAGGCCAGAGTAAAAGAATGAGGAGGCAGCTTTTTGGACGATGGAGACTTTCTTGCTCTACATCAAGGTGGCCATGCATCTTCTTCTTGAATACTTATAATTTAAATGCATTAATCAGTTCATCCATTCAACCATTCATTTATCCATCCATCCGAACTTCCACTTTTATTTTTTTATTTTTTATTTTTTTAACATCTTTATTAGAGTATAATTGCTTTACAATGGTGTGTTAGTTTCTGCTTTATAACAAAGTGAATCAGTTATACATATACATATATCCCCATATCTCTTCCCTCTTGCATCTCCCTCCCTCCCACCCTCCCTATCCCAACCCTCTAGGTGGTCACAAAGCACCGAGCTGATCTCCCGCTGCTCTGCAGCTGCTTCCCACTAGCTATCTATTTTATGTTTGGTAGTGCATATATGTCCATGCCACTCTCTCACTTTGTCCCAGCTTACCCTTCCCCCTCCCCATATCCTCAAGGCCATTCTCTAGTAGGTCTGCATCTTTATTCCTGTCTTGCCCCTAGGTTTTTCTGACCATTTTTTTTCTTTCTTTTTTTTTTTTAGATTCCATATATATGTCTTAGCATACGGTATTTGTTTTTCTCTTTCTGACTTATTTCACTCTATATGACAGTATCTAGGTCCATCCACCTCACTACAAATAATTCAGTTTTGTTCCTCTTTATGGCTGAGTAATATTCCATTCTATATATGTGCCACATCTTCTTGATCCATTCATCTGTTGATGGACACTTAGGTTGCTTCCATGTCCTGGCTATTGTAAATAGAGATGCAATGAACATTTTGGTACATGACCCTTTTTGAATTATGGTTTTCTCAGGGTATATGACCAGTAGTGGGATTGCTGGGTCGTATGGTAGGTCTATTTTTAGTTTTTTAAGGAACCTCCATACTGTTCTCCATAGTGGCTGTATCAATTTACATTCCCACCAACAGTGCAAGAGGGTTCCCGTTTCTCCACACCCTCTCCAGCATTTTTTGTTTGTAGATTTTTTGATGATGGCCATTCTGACCGGTGTGAGATGATATCTCATTGTAGTTTTGATTTGCATTTCTCTAATGCTTAATGATGTTGAGCATTCTTTCATGTGTTTGTTGGTCAATCTGTATATCTTCTTTGGAGAAATGTCTATTTAGGTCTTTTGCCCATTTTTTGATTGGGTTGTTCGTTTTTTTGATATTGAGCTGCATGAGTTGCTTGTATGTTTTGAAGATTAATACTGTGTCAGTTGCTTCATTTGCAAATATTTTCTCCCTTTCTGAGGGTTGTCTTTTTGTCTTGTTTATGGTTTCCTTTGCTGTGCAAAAGCTTTTAAGTTTCATTAGGTCCCATTTGTTTATTTTTGTTTTTATTTCCATTTCTCTAAGAGGTGGGTCAAAAAGAATCTTGCTGTGATTTATGTCATACAGTGTTCTGCCTATGTTTTCCTCTAAGAGTTTGATGGTGTCTGGCTTTACATTTAGGTCTTTAATCCATTTTGAGTTTATTTTTGTGTACGGTGTTAGGGAGTGTTCTAATTTCATTCTTTTACATGGAGCTGTCCAGTTTTCCCAGCACCACTTATTGAAGAGGCTGTCTTTTCTCCACTGTATATTCTTGCCTCCTTTATCAAAGATAAAGTGACCATATGTGCATGGGTTTATCTCTGGGCTTTCTATCCTGTTCCATTGATCTATATTTCTGTTTTTGTGCCAGTACCATACTGTCTTGATTACTGTAGCTTTGTAGTATAGTCTGAAGTCAGGGAGTCTGATTCCTCCAGCTCCGTTTTTCTTTCTCAAGATTGCTTTGGCTATTTGGGGCCTTTTGTGTTTCCACACAAGTTGTGAAGTTTTTTGTTCTAGTTCTGTGAAAAATGCCAGTGGTAGTTTGATAGGGATTGCATTGAATCTGTAGATTGCTTTGCGTAGTAGAGTCATTTTCACAATATTGATTCTTCCAATCCAAGAACATGGTATATCTCTCCATCTATTTGTATCATCTTTAATTTCTTTCATCAGTGTCTTATAATTTTCTGCATACAGGTCTTTGTCTCTTTAGGTAGGTTTATTCCTAGATATTTTATTCTTTTTGTTGCAGTGGTAAATGGGAGTGTTTTCTTAATTTCACTTTCAGATTTTTCATCATTAGTGTATAGGAATGCAAGAGATTTCTGTGCATTAATGTTGTATCCTGCTACTTTACCAAATTCATTGATTAGCTCTAGTAGTTTTCTGGTAGCATCTTTAGGATTCTCTATGTATAGTATCATGTCATCTGCAAACAGTGACAGCTTTACTTCTTCTTTTCCGATTTGGATTCCTTTTCTTTCTTTTTCTTCTCTGATTGCTGTGGCTAAAACTTCCAAAACTATGTTGAATAATAGTGGTGAGAGTGGGCAACCTTGTCTTGTTCCTGATCTTAGTGGAAATGGTTTCAGTTTTTCACCATTGAGGATGATGTTGGCTGTGGGTTTGTCATATATGGTCTTTATTATGTTGAGGAAAGTTCCCTCTATGCCTACTTTCTGGAGGGTTTTTTATCATAAATGGGTGTTGAATTTTGTTGAAAGCTTTCTCTGAATCTATTGAGATGATCATATGGTTTTTCTCCTTCAATTTGTAAATAAGGTGTATCACGTTGATTGATTTGCGTATATTGAAGAATCCTTGCATTCCTGGGATAAACCCCACGTGATCATAGTGTATGATCCTTTTAATGTGCTGTTGGATTCTGTTTGCTAGTATTTTGTTGAGGATTTTTGCATCTATGTTCATCAGTGATATTGGCCTGTAGTTTTCTTTCTTTGTGACATCTTTGTCTGGTTTTGGTATCAGAGTGATGGTGGACTCGTAGAATGAGTTTGGGAGTGTTCCTCCCTCTGCTATATTTTGGAAGAGTTTGAGAAGGATGGAACTTCCACTTTTAAATTGGATCATCCTTTAATTAATTAAAGAGTAATTAATTAATTTTTGAGCATCTGCTGTGTGCTACACATTGTGCTAAACGATGGAGATACAGCAGAAGACAATACAGAGCAGCTGCTCTCATGGAGCTTAACTTCCATTCATCTAACTAATTATCCATCCACCTACCCTTCCTTCCATCCATCCATCCATCCATTCCTCCATCCATCCATCTCATATAAGGTGCCAGACTGGGACTATAATGAAAAGTAAGACACAGACCCTCTCCTTAAGAAATTCATAATCTAGTGGGATAAGTACACATGCTCATGAGTGTCACCAGTGCTGTAAGAGAAGCTCGTACATGCTACACTAATAGCACGGACAGAAATTGGATATTCCACCTGAGTGGTGTGTCAGGAAAGGATTCATAGATGAACTGTTTTAGGATCAGTACTAAAAGATGAGCTGATGTTCACTAGGTGAATTGGGTTGGGGGTGGGGAAGAGAAGGGTATAGGAAAGGGCAAACCAGAGGGAGCAGCAAAAGCCAAGGCACAGAGGCAAGAAAACTCCTGGTGCACTGAAGTACTCTGATAAGTTCTTTTTATACATTATTGGATTTGGTTTACTAACATTTTGTTCAGGATTTTTGCATCTATGTTCACAAGAGATATTCATCTGTAGTTTTCTTGTAATATTGTTGTCTGGTTTTGGTATTAGTGTAATACTAGATTCATAGAATGAGTTAGGAAGTATTCCCTCTGCCTTTATCTTCTGAAAGAGGTTGTAGAGAATTGGTATAGTTTCTTCCTTAAATGTTTGGTAGCATTCACTATCTGGGCCTGATGCTTTCTGTTTTGGAAGGTTATTAACTGTTGATTCAATTTCTTTAATAGGTATAGGCCTATTTAGATCATCTATTTCTTCTTGTGTGAGTCTTGGTAGATTGGGTCTCTCAAGGAATTGGTACCTTTCACCTAAGTTATCAAATTTGTGAGCACAGAGTTGTTCATAGTATTTCTTTATTATTCTTTTAATGTCCATGGGATCTACAGTGATAACCCCTCTTTCATTTCTGATATTAGTAATTTCTCTTTTTTTCTTAGTTAGCCTGGCTAGAGGCTCATCAATTTTATCAATCTTTTCAAAGAACCAGCTTTTGGTTTTATTGATTTTCTCTATTCATTTCCTGTTTTTAATTGATTTCTGCTCTAATTCTTATCATTTCTTTTCATTTGCTTACTTTTGATTTAATTTGCTCTTCTCTTTCTAGTTTCCTAATGCAAAAACTTAAGATTCTTGATTTTACATCTTTCTTCTTTTTTAATACATGAATTTACTGCTATAAATTTCCCTCTAAGCACTGCTTTTTTTGCATCCCACTGATTTTTATGTTATGTTTTCACTTAGTTCAAAATATTTTTAAAACTTCTCTTGAGATTTTTTTTCTTTGACCCATGTGTTATTCAGAAGTATATTGTTTAACCTCCAAGTATTTGGGATTTCCCAGCTATCGCTCTGTTATTGATTTCTAGTTTAATTTCACTGTGGTCTGAGAAACAGACATTGTATGATTTCTATTCTTTTAAAGTTGTTAAGGTGTGTTTCATGTCCCAGAATGTGGTCTATCTTGGTGAATGTTCCATGTGAGCTTGAGAAGAATGTGTATTCTGTTGTTGTTGGATGAAATAGTCTATAGATGTCCATTGTATCCAGTTGTTTGATGGTGCTGAGTTCGACTATGTCCTTATTGATTTTCTACCAGTTGGATCTGTCCATTTCTGATAGAGAGGTGTTAAAGTCTCCAACAATTAGAGTGGATTTATCTATTTCTCCATGCAGGTCTATCAGTTTTTGCCTTTTCTTTTTACAACGTATGTTGAGGCTATTTTTAGTTGTTTCTTTCCCTGATTAATTTAAATTCTGAATCATTAAGTATTTGAATATGGTTCAACTAGTGAAGGTGATCACACTAGAAAAAGAAGGAAGGAAATGATAGGCAGGAGGAGTGGTAAGGAGGTATATTAAGAGACTTTCTGGATTCATTATTTGAATATATAGTATGTGCCCTGAAACAAATTTGGCTGTACCTTTCTCTGCTGCCAACTCTTCAAATCTACTGTGTCTCACTGAGACTTGCTTACACAAGTTGAATTAATGAATGAGTCCTGGGTAGAGTTCTCGATGGAAAAGAAAGATTAGTACATTTTAAAGAATGGTGTTAATGATACATTAGCACCCCACTGAGAATTTCTCCCTGATAAAGAAAAGGGGGCTGGAAAACAGATTTCACAGAAGCAGTCAGAACATTTTATGCCAAGGACAAATATTCACAGATTTGTCATCCCCGGGATTTCTAGAAACCATTTCCAGGTAATTGCGAGGGTACCTTCTACAGTGAAAGTCTGTGTATTTGGCAGGATTTCAACTGGAAATTTCTTTCCAATGGAACTTCTGCAGAGTAAGAGCATGAAGATCGCTTATATTCATAACAAAGGCCCCCAAGGCCTGTAAGATCCTGAATCATCCAAGAAAGATTAAATCATGTTCAACCAAGCTTTAGTGTTAAGTATATTTAACTGTATTCTAAGTCTTCAAAGACTGACTATCTTTAATTAAATAGCCTGGTGACTATAGACTTATCACTTATTTGATATGATATAGTGAGGAACTATTCACTAGGATCTTTAACAAGTTGAAATACCCTATGACTGACCACACAGAATGACAGAGGTGTGTGTGTGTATGTGTGTGTGTGTCTACAGGCAGAGAGGAGATTAGGCCAACCTTCTGAGAGCTGGCTAAATGCTGCTGTTAACATAGTGTAGATGTTAATGGCACATAAAAGCATAAATCTGCCATTTGCAGGCATGCATGTGTACAGTGAATATAAGTAACTAATAGGGCTTTCACAATCCGTTGAAAATACAAAGAATACTAAATTGGCTTTTAAAAACATTAGAATTCCATTAGGCCAAAAACTCAGCAGCTGATTACAGAGCAAAATCAACCTCAAGAGGACTCTAAATTCTCATTTGTCGCTGCTGCTAAAAGGTACTGCACTTTTGACAAGGCCATGGGCCCCTGGGGAAGAAAGCTCATGGTCCTTGCTGGCGAAGAGGGGCCCTATCCAGCTGTACATCTGGATAAGGATGCTTCCAGGGAGATGCTTCCTCCTAGCACCTGTTCTGGGAGTTCTATCAAGAAATCTATGATGTAGCCCAGATACAAGTCAATGTTTCTCAACCTTTTTTTATTATGGTTCCCTCTGCCCAAAAAGTCTTTTTGGACATTTTCTTCTGTCCCCCACCCACACCTCCACTATATTCACCATGTCTCTTATTTCTATATTCTGATGCTTTGACATCTGGGCCCTTGCTGACCCTGGAGGGTCCATCCTTCCCAGGGTTAGCCAGCTCCTAGAGATAGCAAACAACTTGCTAGTGAATGTGCTTTTCAAATGCAAAGCAACCAATCCAGAGCCCACACTCACAATCACCTCCTTAAACCGCTCTCACACTCCAGACCACTATCCACCCACCCTAATCACCGCCCCTGGTCCCCCCCCGCCCCCCCGCCAGCAGGTACCAGAACAATTAGGGACACCCCTCTGCCCCTGAGCCCACTGAAACTAGCCAATCCTAAATCTGTTTACCCTGCCTCGCCAGTTCCTTTGCTTGAAGACCACAATAAAGGGTCTTGCCCACGTTCCCCCCTCTTCCTCTGCCTGCTGACCCACCCCGGTGCTTCCCTGTGTCCACCCAACCCCCCTCCCATACGGGTGTGGCATGCCCCCTCCTCTTGGGAGCTGAGAGTAACAGACTACCTTTTCAATGGCAATTGTCTCCCGATCCATTGGCCTCCCTGTACCTCAGATTTTCTATTAATATACTATATTGTAAAACATCCCACCCCATGGAATTTTAATAGCATCGATACACTGTGTATCTGTTTATGTGCTGGGGCCCTTTGGAGGGTCACAAACCATTGTAATCCTAAGGGCTTTTTTGCCTCCCAAGAACCAATTTTCACTTCCTTGGCTCTATAGTGTCCTCATTGAAATACCCATAGTGAACCAAACTGCACTGCATGTGAGGATAACTCAGAGAGTATTAAAAAGTACTGACACCCAGTCCCCACGCCAGAGCAATGAAATCAGAACCCCTAGGGGGGCAGGGCCCAGGCACTGGTATTTTTTCAGTGTTCTCCCCAGTGACTCTCATGTGCATCCCGGTGGAGAACCTCTGAGTTAACCCAAATCACAGTTGCTCCCTCCATCCCCCTCACCAGGCCTGCCCTCACACACCACATTGACTTTTACAGATAAGAAGAACCACAGGAAAAAACCAAACGACTCAGGGCTCCATGGCACTTCCATACTTCGGACAGCTCTATCCTGCTGATGGCAGGAATGTATATTTATGTGTAGACATGTGCTGGACAATTTTGTGTGTGTGTGTTTTTTTACATTATACATTATTTTTTTTTGTTTTTTCTCTTTTTATAAATTGAAGTATAGTTGATTTACAACGTTGTATTAGTTTCAGGTGTACAGCAAAGTGATTCAGTTATACATACATATATATCTATTTTTTCAGATTCTTTTCCCTTATAGGTTATTACAAAATATTGACTATAGTTCCCTTTGCTGTACAGTAGGTCCTTGTTGGTTATCTATTTCATATATAACAGTGTGTATATGACAATTGTTTTAATCATCTGTAGTAAGTTGAATGATGGCCCTCAAGAGAGAAGTCTGGGTCCTAACCCCGGGACATCTTTTATTTGTTAAGAGGGTCTTGCCGATGTAATTCAGGATCTCAAGATGAGATCATCCTGGATTTAGGCTGGGCTCTGAATCCAATGACGTGTCCTTAATAAGATAAAGGCAGAGGGCCACTCGAGACACAGAAACAGAGGGGAGAAGGCCATGTGAAGATGGAGACAGACTAAAGTAATGTGTCTACAAGCCAAGGAAGACCAAGGATGGCCAGCAGCCACCCGGAGCTGGGAGCAAGGCACAGCACAGATTCACCCTCAGAGCCTGCAGTAGGAACTCACCCTGCCAACACCTTGATTTCAGATTTCTGACCTCCAGAACTATGAGAGAATACATTTCTCTCACAGTTGTATTAAACCACCCCGTATGCGGTAATTTGTTACGGCAGCCTTAGGACTAACTGATTTCTCGGTGATTTTAAATGTTTCGTACTGCCTAGAGCAAAGTCTTAAGCCCGTGGCCACCCTCTCCACTCGAACAACCTTCAATGGCTCCCCACTTCCTAGAGGATAAGATGGAAACTTCTTCACCAGGCATTTAGACACCCCTGCGACCTTTACCTAACCTAGCTGTCCAACTGAATTTCATATCACTCCCAAAGTGACAAAGGCACTCACTCTCCTCAGTACGACTCTCCACCTCCACGTGTTCCCCCATGGCGCCTCCCATCCAGAACGACCTGCCCTCGGCTTTCGACAGGGAGCGCGTCCCCTTTTCCTCAACGCACAACGTAAACGCCACTTCCTTCAGCAGCTGCCCCAGATCTCCCCAAGTGGCTGGGACCCCCGCCTCTTCCCACAGCAGGGTGACGCATGGAACGTCCACATGCATTCAGTGCTGTGGCAGGAGAATCATGATATTGATGAGAAGCAGTAGTTCAGGTTTTATATGGCACTTGCTACGAGCCAGGCACGCTTTACATGAATGAACTATTTTATTATTTGTTTATTTATTTGGCCGCACCGCACGGCTTGTGGGATCTTAGTTCCCAACAAGGGACTGAACCCGGGCCCTCGGCAGTGAAAGCGCAGAGTCCTAACCACTGGACCGCCAGGGAGCTCCCTATTAACTACTAGTTTAATCCGTACAACATCTTTCCAGTTGGTATTATTATTCTTGTTCTTAGCTTACAGATGACAAAACTGAGCACCACACACACACACACACACACACACACACACACACACACACACAACTCTGTCTCTCTCTCTCTCTCCCCCCTCCCCCTCTGTGTGTGTATGTATATATACATGTATATGTATATATAAACACACATTCACAGTTGTCCATCCTTCTGTTTATTGTGTGTGTGTGTGTGTGTGTGTGTGTGTGTCATCGGGTGCCTTCTTGTACAAAGATTTGTGCCACAGAGAAAAATGACACACCTTCTGCTTGGGAGGAGTTTCCTGACAGATGTGAATACCCATTTTGAAAATCTGTGTTCTGTTCTGTTATTTAGAACCGTGAGTCAGGAAACCACAGACCTTGAAAGCTGGGAAGCCTCAGACACCACTAAATCCAGCTCTCCCAGATCAGCACAAACGTTTTCTGAGTGCCTACTGTGTGCTGGGCCCTGGGCATGAGATAGTGAAGCCATAGTTGCTCATTACCAGAGCTTACCGCTAAACTCTTTATTTTAGAGTTGAGAAAACACAGGTTTATCCAGAGAGGTTAAGTAACTCTCCTGAGGTCACACTAACTTGGTTTAATCCCATTTATGGATAATGAAAACCCACTTTCAGTTCCAGAGATGAATTACCAATTAAAAAATATTTTTAAATTGAAATACAGTTGATTTACAATGTTGTGTTAGTTTCAGGTGTACAGCAAAGTGATTCAGTTTTCTTTCTATATGTATATATATATCCTATATCTGTGTGTATATATATACATATTCATATACATATTCATATACATATATATATTCTTTTTCAGATTCTTTTCCACTATAGGTTATTACAAGATATTGAATATAGTTCCCTGTGCTACACAGTAGGACCTTATTCATCTATTTTATATATAGTAGTATGTATCTGTTAATCTCAAACTCCTAATTTAACCCTACCCCCTTTCCCCTTTGGTAAACATAAGTTTGTTTTCTATGTTTGTGAGTCTCTGTTTTGTAAATAAGTTCATTTGTATCATTTTTTTAGATTCCGCATATAAGTGATATCATATGGTATTTGTCTTTCTCTCTCTGACTTACTTCACTTAGTATGATAATCTCTAGGTCCATCCATGTTGCTGCAAATGGCATTATTTCATTCTTTTTTATGGGTGAGAAATATTCCAGATGAATTACCAGTTTTGAAAGAATTAGCATATAATTCTATAGTCATAATACCATGTGGTAGGCAACATCATGGTCCCCAAAGATGTCCACTTCCTAATCCCTTGAACCTGTGAATAAGTTAAGTTACACAGCAAGGGTGGAAGGAATTAAGGTAGCAGATAGAATTAAGGTTGCTAATCAAGTGATTTTAAGATTAGGAGACTATTCTGGATTATCTGGGTGGGTCCAGTGTAATCACAAGGGTCCTTCAAATGGAGAAGGAGGCAGAACAGTCAGTGTCAAAGAGATGCAGTGTGAGAAAGACTGGACCAGCTACAGCTGGTCTTGAAGATGGAAGGAGGCCAAGAGCCAAGGAATGTGGGCAACCCTAGAAGCTGGAAAAGGCAAGGAAAGGGATTTTCCCTTTCCTCTGGAAAGGAACACAGCCCAGCTGACATCTTAGTTTTGGCTCAGTGAGACTCATTTTGGACTCTGACCTCCCAAACTGTAAGAGAAGAAATTTATGCTGTTTTAAGTCACTCAGCTTGTAGTAATTTGTTACAGCAGACATAGGAGACTAAAGCTCCCTATAATTAGACTGAGCCTTACAAAACTCCTCAGGGTGCTGGGCACCTGACAGAACCATTCTGAAATGAACATCATCTTTCTAGAAGTCCAGACATCTAATTTCACTTTAAAACTTAGTACTATCTATTTTCAGTCTGAATACCTTCTCTGCCTTTGTCTTTTTCTCCTCTGGGTAAATTCCAGCATTTAATGCAGAAATAGAGATGACCAAAGAATGCCATTTTTCGTAACTTTCTTCCTCTGTTCTTCCAGACACTTCTCTCTCTGCTTTTAGATCACTGCCTCTGGCATTTATTTTCAGAGATGCTCTTGGCGTTTATCCCCTGCAGCCCATTGAAGAAGTGACCTTGAGGGCTAGTGCTGCTCTCCCCATGGCCCCCAGCCTCCTTTCATTTTTTAGTTTCTGTTTGGAGACTGTCTTCTGCTTTGGGGATGTGCTTATGATTCAAGGTCCTCCTAATGGGGAGGGAAGGTAGAGGGGCTTACAGAGCGGGGCCAGGCTCTGTGTTCTGGCAGGAGAAGCGGGAATCACTCCTGCCGACTAGGGTCAGAGAGTTGAGGTGGGACCGAGCCCCTTCCAGGAGAAGGAAGGATGCATCCACCACTTCAAGGGAGGGAGATGGTGGCAAATGGCTCCTCTGGGGACTCAGAGAATAAGAGCATTGATTTTTCTGACACTGAAAAGCTGTTCCCTCCTGGGAATGTGCGTGATTGTGAGAAATGCCTCGTCATCCAGCATTCAACAAAATATTCACTGAAAACCTTCTTAGTGCCAGGTTTTGTGCAGGGGGTATAGATGATGAAGATGCTGGTGATGGTAATGATGCCGATGATGGTGATGCTGATGCCGACGGTGATGATGGTGACGACTGCAGCTAACACCCACTATGTGCCAGGCACTAAGTACTTTTCTAAGTACTTTTCATATACTCACATGTTTTATATCTTCAGGTGGTGGGCATGAAATATTTGCTGAATTAATGAATAGAGAATGACTTGGTCCCTACCACCCTAAGCTCACAGAATGAAGGGGAGATGGGCGAGGGGAAATACAAATAGAAACAGTAATTGTGATAGAAAAAGACAGAGTAGTGGTTAGGCACATGGGCTCCAGAGCCAGACTGCCTGGGTTTAAATCTAGCTCTGTTTGCTATTAACTCTCCAGCCAAATTAATGAACCTCTCTGTGCCTCAGTTTCCTCATTTGTAAAGTGGGGATGATCAGAATAGCATTTACCTCATAGGGTTGTTTTGTATGTATCCATAGCTGAACGGTATCTGGCACACAGCAGATGCTCAGTAACTGGTTTCTTGTTATTACAAGATGCTCAGCAGAATTCATCTAAGCCACTCCAAGGCAGATTTGGTTGCTTCAGGTTCCTAATTTGGCTTCTCTCCTAAACCAGTTCTCAGAATCTAATTAGGAGTCTTTGTTGCCTCTATTCTTGCTGCCATTCTGGACAATAAAATCCCCACACCTGATTTCCTATTTTGCATCTTTATCTCTCCCCAGCCAAGGAAGACTTCAGCAGACAGATGACATCCGGGCTGAGTATTTAGGAATGTGTCATTTTTTTTTTAACATCTTTATTGGAGTATAATTGCTTTACAATGGTGTGTTAGTTTCTGCTTTATAACAAAGTGAATCAGTTATACATATGCATATGTCCCCATATCTCTTTCCTCTTGCATCTCCCTCCCTCCCACCCTCCCTATCCCACCCCTCTAGGTGGTCACAAAGCACCGAGCTGATCTCCCTGTGCTATGCGGCTGCTTCCCACTAGCTATCTATTTTACCTTTGGTAGTGTATATATGTCCATGCCACTCTCTCACTTTGTCACAGCTTACCCTTCCCCCTCCCCATATCCTCAAGTCCATTCTCTAGTAGGTCTGTGTCTTTATTCCCATCTTGCCCCTAGGTTCTTCATGACCATTTTTTTTTTTTTTTTTTTAGATTCCATATATATGTGTTAGCATACTGTATTTGTTTTTCTCTTTCTGACTTACTTCACTCACTAGGTCCATCCACCTCACTACAAATAACTCAATTTCGTTTCTTTTTATGGCTGAGTAATAGGAATATGTAATTTTAAAAAGAGAGGGAGTTAATAAAAAAGGAAGAAGGATCTGGTCTGGCTAGAGGGGGAGAGTAGAGGAGAGAGGTGATTCCTGGGGAAATGCCAGGCAGCAGGCAGTGCCTGGGGATAAGGCAGGAGCCCAGGGGGCAGGAGGCAGAACTATAGGATGAAAACCCTTGACCAGCACATTAACATTTTACAGGTTCAGTGGGAGCCATTAAAATTTCCAAAGCTTTATAAACCCATAATTGTTATGCATATCCTGGAGGGTGGCATTAGTACCACCATTATCTTAGTGGTGGCATCAGTACCACTACAAAAGGTAGTTGTAGGAATAATGGCATTAATAATCACAGCAGCAATCATAGTAGTAGGAGTAATAGCAGCAGCATTGTGGAAACTCAGACATCATCATCATCATCATCATCACCATCTTTCTTACAGTTACTTTCATTTAGTACTTACTATGTGCCATTCTAAATACTTTTGAGTCTTATCACACTTAATCCTCACAGTAACCATATGAAGTAGTTACTATTATCATCCCCATTTTACAGATGAGAAAACAGAGGCAGGATAGAGTTATGTGACTTGGGCAAAGCTGCAATTGGAACCCAGAGACCCAGGACCTGGATGCTTGTAAAAGACTATATTAGGCCCAGTGAGGAGCTGCCCTGGCTGACCCTGTGGGAAATGGACATCGGAACTGATACCTTAAGAGGCCCTGGTACCTTCAGCAGTACCAGCTGAAGATAGGAAGGGCTTCCCCAAAGTTCAGGGAGCACTCAGGGAGGGGAGCCCCTTAGATGTGATTGTGGGGTCCTGGCTGAGCCTTGGAGGTGGTAATTGACGGGGGCAGCCAGTCCCAGCCTCTCTGATGCCCCTCTGGTCTCCATGAGAAATGGAGTCCTGAGATAGCTGTGCCCCGCTCTCGTCATACGCAGGCCAGGGCTAGGATAAGCACGTATGGGTAGCCAGGAAGCGCCCCCTCTGCAGACCTCCCACCAGCTGGGGCTGGCTTGCCTGGCCATCTCCCCTAGGTTGAGGCGTCGGGCTGGGTCTCTGAGCCCCTCTGCTGCTTGCCTCGAGTCCGGTCTACCTGCAGAGCACGTGGACAGAGGACCGTTCACGCCACAGCACAGCTGAGCCAGTGTAAGTGGGCCTGGCTCTGCCCCGCACCCCGCCCAGGCTGGACGCTGGCCAAGTGGTCCAGCAGGAGGCAATGGCTAAGGCAAAATGTAATTACCACAACTGCAATTTGGCTCTGCGCCCTGTAAAACATGTCACATCCCCCTCCTACTCCCGCTTCCCAGTTACCAAGGGAGAGGGGGTGGGGCTCCCGTGGACAGCTGGAGGTGCAGACAGCCTCCATCCGGAAATGCCTGGGAGGGGACCCTCGTGCAGCTGGGGGTTCTGGCTACGCCCTGCCTTACCCCGGGTCCTGAGAAGCGACAGTCAGGCTGCACCCTGTTTCTGCATTCCCCTGGCTCTTCAGTGACAGCTCCCCTGTGGCCCCCACGGTTCCCTCCCAGGAGACAGAGCTTAAAGGGCCTATTTTGCAGGCTCCAGGGGGACTGAGATGCCATCTTTCCGTGCCTTGATTAAGAATGATCCCAGGGCCCTGCTGGGGGAGAGGATGAGCTCTTCTGACAGGGATACAGGAAATGGAGGGGCGTCACAGAGCCTGGCCCTCAGCGGGGAAGGGAGGTGCTGCCTGGGGACAGCTGCTTGAGCCCGAGGGAGGTGACACGGGGAAGAGGGAGGCCTTTGGGTTATAACTTGGTGTTTTAGAGCAGCTGGAAAGGCCCAGGCTTTGAAAGCCTGAAGAAGAATATTAAAGACAGCGAGAGGCAGATTTCCTTAGGACACCCCGATGATCTCTTGGCTCCTGGTCCCTGCAAAGCCAAGCCTTATAGCTGGGGCCCCTCGGCTCCCTGGCCACACCTGTCCTGGGCTGAGGAAGCCCTTGGCCTTCAGACAGCTGGCTGAGGGTCTCCTTCTACTTTCTGGTCAGCTCCTTACCCCTGACTTTCCCAGACCACTCATCAGCGACTCAGCTCCATACGCTCTGGGCTCGTCCTGACTTTTCTGTCCCAGCCCCACTTATTGTGGGAGGGGGAGGTCTTGGCAGGACTCATTTTGTAGGCCAGGAATCCCAGGCTGTTGAATGAGATCCTAGGAATCTCGAAGTGCTTCTCAGATCTCCTTTGCTTCCAACCAAGACCCAGGATTCAATGTTCAAGTGGGTCCTACGCTGTCTGTGTGCTTGGAGCTGAACAGAGCTAGGCTCATACCTGTCCTCTTTTCTTACTTACTGTGTGGCTTTGGACAAGTCACTTGACCTCTCTGAGCCTCAGTTCCTATGTCTGTAAAGTGTGGATAATAATATCTCCCTTTGCAGGCTTGTTGTGAGGTCTAAGAAGGTAACATACCGTTCTAGTTTGCTAGGACTGTCATAACAAAGTACCACAAACTCAGTGGCTTAAACTAAAGACATTTATTATCTCACAGTTCTAGAGGCTAGACATCTGAGATCAAAGTGTTGGCAGGGCTGGTTCCTTCTAAGGGCTGTGACAGATAATCTGTCCCCTCTCCCCTACATTCTGGTGGTTTGCTGGTCATCCTTGGCATTCCTTGGCATGAAGAAGCATCACCCTAATCTGGGCTTTCATTGTCACATGGTGTTCTCTCTGTGTGCATGTATGCCTGTGTCCAAATTTGCCTTTTCTATAAGGGCATCAGTCATATTGGATTAGGGGCCCATCCTACTCCAGTATGACTTCATCTTAACTAACTACATCTGCAATGAACTTATTTCCAAATAAAGTCACATTCCGAAGTGCTGGGTGTTAAGACTTTTGGGAGGACACAATTCAAACCATAACACATACATAAAGATACCAAGCATAGGATGGATTCTCAAAAAATGCCAGGCCCTTTTCCTTCTCCCATGAAAGAGGAGCTGGCCTCAGAGGCTGAGAGAAGGCTCCAGCACTCTGGGGTTGCTTTGCTGATGGAGGCAGACTCTGCTTGCTGCTGCCTGCAAGTGCCATCAGAGTTCTACCTTCGTGCTCCAGGCCGACTTACCCACCAGGGACGTCCTGCCCCAGAGAGCGCCTCCCTATCCCACACAGAGGGTATCTTCTGCACGATGGCTCCCGCCTCCTGGGACAGTGTAGGGAGAGGGCCAAGGCTTGGCAGGGAGAGCCCAACCCACTCTGCATCTTTCTTGCTCATCCTTCCCTGCAGGGACCCTGAGTTGGGAGGCCCCAAGAGCTACCTCAATCCCCAGGTGACTCCTCTGGGCTGGAGCCTGGCCTTTTCCCTCTATTTTCTATGATGGAAGAGAATTCTTTTCTCTGCGGCTTGGCCCTGAGGAAGCTTACCTCATTTCTCCAGCCCTGGGGGTTACCGTGCTTCCTGTTTGTCTAATGTCATTCTGATCCTTATAGCAGTATCGCGAAAACAATAGCTACTAAACACTGATGCCAGGTGGCACTTATTAGCACAAAGTTCCTTCCAGGCCCTCTGTTCATTCTGCACGGCATCTGCCCACCAGGTTATCTCTGGGAAGGCGAGCAGCTGCCCAAGGGCACAAAGCTAATAAATAAGCAGAGGGGTCAGCACAGGTTCTTCCCCGTGGCGGTCCCCGCATGTGCTGGCTTGAACTGTGACACTGCTTTCTCTGGTTGTGCTGAGTGTGGTTGGTCGGCCTCCTCTAGAGGGTCTGAAAGAGTCCTAGTGGGTGGTGCAGGGTGTGGGGGAATGCCTACGATGGAGGGGGGATGAAGACGGGAGAGCGAGCAGGCAGGGGGCGGTCGGAGGGCCTGGGGCACAGGACACCGGAGTGGGAGAGGGGTGCAGGCTTGGACGACAGCACCTGGGCCACTGGCTTTACGAGGGTCCTGTGGTGTGGCGGGAAAGGGTCCAGCTTTGGAGCCGGGAAAAGCCACGCGCACATCCTGTCTCTGGCTTTCCAGGGGGCGCCCTGAGCAAGGCCCTCCTGGGACTCTGACCCTCCGCTTCCCCACCTGAAGGTGGGGCGAGGACAGCACATACTGCACACGGATGGGGGGCTACCTGCCGGGGTCGGCAGCATCACCCCCATTCCTCAGGTGAGAAAATGGTCAGCAAGTTATTAGGAGGCGTCCATCCCTGCAGGTGAGAACGCAGCAGAACAGGAAAGGGGCAAAGTGGGAGGGGCTTCTTTTCACTCTCAAAATCTAAATTCTCATCCAAGGGCTTCAGAAACATAATCTGATAAAGTCTCCTCTGAGAATTGCTCCATTTTATAACCGTCTCCCCAAAGCCCAAGCCATGACTCAACCCAGTTCTTAAATGCAACGGCTTATCACTGCTAACTCCTCCATCCCACCCACCGGCCTGTGCTCTGTGGGGGAAGGGCTGGGCTGCATTCGCTGGCAGTGCTGGTTCTGAGCTCAAGGTCCAGTACAAAGGGAATGTCTGGCTGGTGTTTGTTGGATGAATAAATGAATGAATGAGCAAAAGAAAGAATGAATGCATTTAAAAGGAAACTGCAGGGAATTCCCTGGTGGTCCAGTGGTTAGGAATCTGCTCTTTCACTGCCCAGGGCCCGGGTTCAATCCCTGGTCGGGGAACTAAGATCCCACAAGCCATGTGCTGTGGCCAAAAAATAAAAAATCATAAAAGGAAACCGCACACTTCTGGTACCATGTTCCCTCCTATTTATTAATGTTGTCAGCAGACCCGAAAAGCAGAGTGCGACAACAAGGTGTGCGGACCTGCTCTCATCAACAGGGCAACCAAGATGCTGAGGCACGTAGCCCAGCAGCTAGTCACTTGGGTGATGAATGAATGAAGTGGGGAAAGCTGTTCCTCTCCTTATCTTGGTCTTGAAGGCAGGATGATTCCTCGGCCACAGAGGCCCACCTACTCAGATGTACAGTTGTTATTATGTGACGATGACATAAAGGTGTGGTCCCAGCAGGCTTTGGAGTCCGGCAGATCTGACTTCTAATCCTGACTCTGCCTCTCACAAGCTGTGTGGTCTTGTCCAGTGATTCAACCTCTGAGCCTCTTTCCTCACCTACACAAGGGGCTATCGAGAGCTCAGGGTGGTTGTGAAGAGTGAATTAAGTGAGGCAATTATTTCAAAGTTCCCAGCACAGCCCTGGAAACACTGAGTGTGGTCAAGACACAAGAGCACCCTTTCTCCCCTAATCCTTATTGCAGGTCGAGAAGCAAATTGCTTTGCCCAACCATGCCTCTGTTTCTCCCTCTGTGAAGTGGGGTCAATGATATCTGCCCAGCCTCCCTCACAGGACTGTTGTAATGAGATGAAGAAAATGAAAGTGCTATTTCTCCAAAGAAGAAATACAAATGGCCAACAGGCACATGAAAAAATGCTCAACATCGCTAATTATTAGAGAAATGCAAATCAAAACTACAATGAGGTGCCACCTCATTGAATAATGGTCAGAATGGCCATTATTAAAAACTCTACAGGGGCTTCCCTGGTGGTGCAGTGGTTGAGAATCTGCCTGCCAGTGCAGGGGACAAGGGTTCGAGCCCTGGTCTGGGAAGATCCCACATGCCGCGGAGCAACTAGGCCCGTGAGCCACAACTACTGAGCTGGCGCGTCTGGAGCCTGTGCTCCGCAGCAAGAGAGGCCGCGATAGTGAGAGGCCCGCACACCGCGATGAAGAGTAGCCCCCACTTGCCACAACTAGAGAAAGCCCTCGCACAGAAACGAAGACCCAACACAGCCATAAATAAATAAATAAATAAACCCAAAGTTAAAAAAAAAAAAACAACTCTACAAATACAATAACAAATGCTAGAAAGGGTGTAGAGAAAAGGGAATCCTCCTACTCTGTTGGTGGGAATGTAAACTGGTGCAGCTACTGTGGAAAACCATGTGGAGGTTCCTCAGAAAACTAAAAATAGAATTACCATATGATCCAGCAATCCCACTCCTGGGCATATATCTAGACAAAACTCTAATCCAAAAAGATACATGTACCCCTATGTTCATAGCAGCACTATTCACAATAGCCAAGACATGGAAACAACCTAAATGTCCATTGACAGATGAATGGATAAAGAAGATGGTGGTACATATATACAATGGAATACTACTCAGCCATAACAAGAGAATGAAATAATGCCATTTGCAGCAACATGGATGCAACTAGAGATTATCATACTAAGTGAAGTAAGTCAGAAAGAGAAAGACAAGTACCATATGATATCACTTATATGTGGAATCTAAAATATGACACAAATGAACCTACCTATGAAACAGAAACAGAATCAGGGACATAGAGAATAGACTGGTGGTTGCCAAGAGGGAGGGGGCTGGAGGAGGGATGGAGTGGGAGGTTGGGGTGAGCAGATGTGAGCTTTTATATGCAGGATGGATAAACAACAAGGTCCTACTGTATAGCACGGAGAACTATATTCAGTATCCTATGATAAACCATAATGGAAAAGAGTATTAAGAAAAGAATGTATATAGTATACGTATAACTGAATCACTTTGCTGTACAGCAGAAATGAATATAACATTGTAAATCAACTATACTTCAATAAAAAAATTGTTTACAAAAAAGAAAATGAAAGTGCTTTGTAAGCATAAATGCACCGAAAGGGGTTGTTTTTATTTTGTGGTTAACTCCAACCGCCATTTGTTCCAGTTCAATTACTAAGGGCATTAGAGAGAGCTTCCTAGGTGGGCTTCATCCTGGTGAATATCCATATCCCTCTCTCCGGGACACTATCATTTCTGTTCCTGTAGCCCAAGAAATCCAGAGGCCACCATCTCTGCCAATTCCCCCAGTCCAGATGGAATAATATTCTTATCAAAGTGGGTAGAAGATGCCCTCTTCAGTCCACTGCAGGGGTTATTTCCAGTCTCAGTGATGATGGTTAGACTGTCACCCAGGACAGGGTTGTCACCATCTACCACTTGCCTGTGACATACTCCCTCTCGGGAGCCCTGGCTGACCTTGGGATGGGGATTGGGAATACGCACCCACAGTGCAAACCCACAGTCTCCTTAAGCGGCCCCGTTTTCCGGCAATAAACCTAGGAAAGTGGAGGACAGCTAACGAACAGCTGCCCGAGCATTCACTGGAATTTGGCGGTTACTCTCCCAGTCATGTCAGGGTGCCTGGAGCAAGGTATGATTAAAGAGTTGACGAACAGAGATCCACCTATGAGTGGCTTTCATGTTTGCAATGGGCCTAGTATTCCCTAACTATTGTATATAAATATAATTTTTGTCAAACAATATTTTAAATGCCTCAGGGCATCTCCTAATGGAACAGAGTCCTGCTACCTGCAATAAATCTTTAAAAAACATTTTTTTTAAGATTCAATGCCATGCTTTTTTGAGCTATTCAATTAATCGGGGACACTCAGGTTGCTTCCACTTGGGAGCTATTACAAACAACAACAACAGCTGAGGTTCATGGATATCAACACACACACAGTCCTGTGAAATCTGTGTTATTCTGAGGATGATTCCTCAGAAGTCGAAGTACCGGATCAGAGTGAGAATCATGTTTTAAATGGCCTCTGACATGTGTTGCCAAATTAGTTGTCTAAAGGTTGTGCCCCAAGTAACGTCCATAAGTGCCAATTTCACCACACCTTTCCCAGCATTAAGTGTTATTAGGGCTGCCAAGATCATAGCCAAGTAATATGTCGTGAATAGAAGTATCACAAAGAGAAATTGAGATGTCTTCTTCTTTCTTCTTGGAAATCACAGCCATCTTTGATTCTTCTTTCTTTCTTATATCCAACTTCAATCATTTACTAAATCTTATGGTTTCTTCTTCCTAAATTTTCCTGTGTATTTTTTCCATTCCTGTAAGTTCACGCCTAGGTCAGGCCCGAAACATCTCCCGTATGCACTGCTCTAACAACCTTGCCGAGGGTCTCGCTTGAGTTTCTCTCTCCTCTGGGTTTTCCTGCCCAACTCCTTTCTTAAAAGCAAAGTTTTGGATGGTGGTGATGGCAGCACAATAATGTGAATGTACTTAATGCCGCTAATCTGTATGCTTTTTAAATGGTCAAAATGGTAAATGTTATGTTATGTATATTTTACCACAATTAAAAAAAAAAACTTTGGATTGCTTCCCTGCTCAGAAATCTTCAGCGACTCCCTGGGCCTACGAGACACAGTTCAAAGTGTGCAGCCTGGGCTTTTAAGATTCTCTGCGATTATAACACAGCAACCTTATGTGAGCCAATGCTGGGTTGAGCAATTTATAGGCATTGGCTTGTCAACCCTCACCCCAATCTGATGAAGTAGATATTATTGTTATTCCCCTGTTCAGATGAAGAAATCAGGGCACAGATTTTTTTCCATTTAAAATCAACTTTCTTGTGGGGTAATTCACATATAATAAAATGTCCATTTTAAATGTACAGCTTGATGAGTTTTGACAAATGTACAACCTATGCAAGTAAGACTCCGATCAAGTTGAAACTGAGCAGGACCCTATGTTCCCCCCTGCCAATTACCTCTGCCTGCCTTTTGTCTGTAGAAAAACTGTAGCCAAAGAATAAGTTTAATCAGAGAAATGAGAAAATGCAGAAGCAAGGGAAAACAGTCAAACAGAACAAAATAATAATAGTTTAGTCATTAAGCAAAGTCAAGGACCTTTAGTTCCTCTTCAAGGGCTATAGACAATATTCTGAGCCATATCCTGTGAGCTGTTCTGTAGATACTGAAACCCTCACCAGGTGGAAGAAGTTAACTACATGATTACCAGACTGTAGCCATGACACAATTCCGAGAACTGGCCTCAAAGAAATGGGAACGAATCGACCCTGGCATTAAAGACTAACTGTACTTAAAACAAGATGACGCTGATCAGACCACCGCACGACCAATTTCGAGAAGACTGTCAGAGCTGACTGTGCTGTTTCTGCATGTAGCCCCCTCCCTCCGCCTATACACACCTGAAACTCCCCTTTAAAAGCTCTTGCCTGGGCTTCCCTGGTGGTGCAGTAGTTGAGAATCTGCCTGCCAATGCAGGGGACACGGGTTCGAGTCCTGGTCTGGGAAGATCCCACATGCCGCGGAGCAGCTAAGCCCGTGAGCCACAACTACTGAGCCTGCGCGTCTGGAGCCTGTGCTCCGCAACAAGAGAGGCCGCGACAGTGAGAGGTCCGCACACCGCGATGAAGAGTGGCCCCCGCTTGCCGCAACTAGAGAAAGCCCTCGCACAGAAACGAAGACCCAACACAGCCAAAAAAAAAAAAAAGTTGAAAAGCTCTTGCCCACTGATTGTCAGTGGCGGAATTGGCCTTTGGACACGAGTCTGCTCTCTCCCCAGTTGCCAGCCTCTGAAATAAAGCGAACTTTCCTTTCCACCAACCTTGCCTCTCTAGTATGGGTTTTAGAGCGGCGAGCAGCCGGACCACACTTTTGGTAACAAAGTCATATTCCATTTCTATCATCCCCAAGCACAAAGATTGAAGTTGCCAGCTAAGGGGATGCAGCTTGCAAAGGAACTGGCTGAGAACGGAACCCAGGTCTGATTCCGAACCAAACTCTTAGCCACTCTATCCCCCCAAATCTCCCACCACCTTCCAGCTGCACCTCCTTGGATGTGTCCCCCTGAAGCCAGCCCCTTGTACCTGAACCACACCTTCTACCCGCCACTCTGCACCTTTGTAAACGTTGCTTCCCACACCAAAATGGCGTCCCTCCTCCAGCTTGACCTAGTCCTACTCCGCCCTGGGAGCCTGGCTTTAATCTTTCTCTTCTAGGAAGTCTTTCTGTCCTGCCCCAGCCAACCCAAGGGCAGGCCACCTCTCCCCTGGATGTCCACCACCTTGTTATCTGTGTCACCCTTTGCTCGCTGCTCAAATAAATATTCAATCGATGGTGATCAAATACTGTTTGTATTTAGGTGATTTTTTAAAAACTGTCCCTTCCCTCCAATGGACCAGATGATCCCTGAGGGTTTTTCTGAAAATGCCTGTGGTTTTGTGAATGCAAAATTGTACCTGGGGTCTTTGTCAATCAACTCGTTTCCTCAAAGATCAATCTCACTGGAATGAAAGGGGGTAAATTTTTAAAATTTTTGCTGAAATATTTCCTGGTGCCAGCAGAATTTATGCTGACTTATTCCTTAAGTGCAATCAGTGAGAAGGTGGCCAGATCACATTAAACACCAGTGAACTTGGCAAGTAACATCCTTTCCTTCTCTGAGGATGCTCCCAGCCAAGTTAAACAGACTCTGGCACAGAGGGGTGGCTGACCTCTTCCTAACAGCAGTCAGCCTGAAAGGTAAAGGCCTCAAGTCTCAATGGCCAACACCGTGTAGAAATGATGAGCTGAAAAGAATGAAGAAAAGGAAGAATACAGGCAGCCAAATAAGAGGGCTTCCTATTCCTGGAAAAATTCCTTTCTTCCTTGTCCTTTTGCTGAGCCCACTCCTCTGAGGAAGGCACAGTGCTGGGCACTGGGGATCTGGTGATAAACGACATGACGTCCCTGGGTCTGAGGGGCTTACAGTCCAGAAAGTGACCCCATCTAAGCCTTTACCCACTGAGCACCTGCTGTGTGCCAGGCACTAGGGTCTGGGGTGAGAAAGAGCGTTACTCTGCCCTCGAGGGAAAACTGGGAAGATGCAGATGAGGATGCACGTTATTAAAACACAATGGAATATGTGCTGTGTAATAGTTTTTGTTTACATCTGTAAGATGGGGATAATAACAACATCTATGACAAAATGGTGAACAAACTGGCCTCTGGAGACAGACTTCCTGGGTTCAAACTCCAGCTCGCCTTTTTACCAGCTGTGTGACTGTGTGAAAGTTACTTAACCTCTCTGTGCTTTGGTTTCCTCATCTGTAAAAAGGTGATAATGAAGGTACCTACTACTTAGAATTGCTATGAAAGTTAAGTTAGTCCATGTGACATGCTTAGAACAGTGGCTGGCACACGGTGTTCTATGAACATCAGTGATTATTTGCTATTCAAAGTCCCTTGGGGGCCTGAGGAGGATGTGGTTAGCTTTGTTTTGGGCTTGGGTGGCTACAGAAGCTTCTCAGTGGAGAAAATACTACAAGTTGGGCCTTGTAGGATGCATAGGAGTTTGCTAGATAAAATTTGTGTGTGTGTGTGTGTGTGTACTGGATTAGAGCAAGTGTTATCCAACTTGCCCTATAAAAGGCCAGACAGTAAATATTTTCAGCTTTTTGGATAACTACTCAATTCTGCTGTTGAATAGGAGTGGCTGTGTTCCAATAACACTTGATTTACAAAAGTAGGCCCTTGGGCCATAGTTTGCCAATCCCTGAATTAGAGGACTAATGGGACACAAATCCAGATTTATGGCAGTACTAGACCTGGCCATGCCCACTGAGGTTAATGGTGGTTTTTGCAGAACGGATCCTCAGGCATGGCTCTTTTCCACAGTTGAGTTGTAAACATTTCTTTCAAAATTCTTAAAACCAACTAGAGGGGAAATTAACGCTCAGATAAACATCCTGTGCTCTGTGTGTGTATGAGAGAGAGAGACAGAGACAGACAGAGAGACAGAGAGAGAGAGAGAGAGAGAACTGCATCCCTGGCCGTGCCAGGGAAAACACCCCAACATCTTTCCTTCCTAACTCACATCATTCCTGGGAGCCATGGATTTCAAAATGGTAGCTGTGTATGGCATGAAGGCCCCCTCTTCCAGAAGTCCTCAGTACACACCCTCTTGAGGAGGGAGGCAGGACACAGGTGCTCCGGAGCCTCTGCTGAGAAAACCCCTTCATGGCCCAGCCGGTCGTGGGACCCCGCAGAGCTGCTACATGGAAAGGCTGGGCCTGGGGGATAATGTGTGTGTCCCCCAGCGTCAGGGCCACTCACTGTGTCCCCTGACCCCACACCTGGGTAGAATTTTCCAATGTCATCCATGGAGCCTGGATGGGATTTATAAATGCAGTGCAGTAGAAAAATCATAGGCTTTGGAGCCAGATTCAAATTCCAGCTCTGCCATTTCCTAGGTAAGTGATCTAGGACTTCCCTGAGCCTCATTTTCTTACCTGTAAAACGGGTTGTTATGAGAATTTAATGATGTAATGGATACCAAGTAACAATGTCAAACACATTATTGAAAATCTGAGGATGCCGGTTATCTTTATGCTCTCCGTATACACCTTCCAACCAGTTATTTTCCTGCTTCAGACTCGGGTATCTGCCCTCCATGGCTCAAGTATTCTGTTATTAGGAACTTGGAATCAGAAAAATCCCTGCCACCTCAGCATGCTCAGAGAAACATTTAAGAGAGTAAGATAGATACATAAAGTCATTTCTTCAGGTTAACCATAGAGGCAACATATTTTCTTTCATGTTTCAGTCCTGGAAACATTGCCTTCCAGAAAAAGTTATATTGTATGTCAAGAGAATATGAACAACAAAAAAAAAATAATAAGAAGAAAACAATGATCTCATTTCTTGCCCTACAGGTGTAATCCCTCTTGGGCTGGTAGAATAGTTGATTTATTTGCAAGGTTGGGTTATTCCCAAGTTCAAGCATTCTGCTATTTTCACTGTTCTAGCCTACAATGTACAAAAACAGATACAGAGACACAGACAGACATACTCAGAGTCCCCAGAAAGAACTTCCTTGTCAAGAAGCAAGTGGCAGAGAGCCAGAAGAAAGAGGCATTAAAGCAAGAGCATCCATGTGAACCCAACAGCCCCATTACTCTGATCTCGGGAGTGGTGCCTGTGCCCTTGTCACCCACAGCCCAGCCTGCACCAGACACGGCAGCAGCAAGGGAGGACTGGGGTCTTGAGGTGCAGCTGGGGGTTCTCCTCTCTTAGCTGGAGACAATGATGACATTCACTGGTTACGCTTTTCCCCACCAATTTTTAAAATCTCCTGGAAATCTGGAGGGAGCAGAATGACGGAAAGGAAAAAGGAAATGGATTTGAAGTCAGAGGGGCTTGGCCTGTTTTGCCACATAGGCATCCTATGACCTCTGACTAGTTATTTACCCCCTATGATCCTCAATTTACTCATCTCTAAAATGGGTATAAACTGATCTACCAGCCCACGATTCTTATCCGCATTAAAGGAAAGAACATGTATGAAGGTCTTTTTGTAAGCCCTAGAGTATGCCTCTTGTAGCCTTCTCCATCTTAATGGATGCCGACTGGACATCATTCCTTGATGTTCAAGGGCATCTCACATGTAACACATCCCACACTGACCGTTGATCAATGCCCATCCCCCAACCTGCTTCTCCATCTCAGTAAACAAACACTCCATCCTTCGATGCTTGGGACAAAGATCTGGGAATCAGCCTTGACTCCACCATTCTCTTCTACTCCACATCGAGTCCATCAGCAAATCCTGTGGCCTCTTTCCTCAGAATCCAATTGCTTCTCAACACCCCCACTGCTGCCCCCAGTCCTGCCATCCCATCTCTGACTGGGGTTACAGCTGTACCATCAGGAGTGGTCTCCCTGCTTCCGTCCTTGTCCCCACCCTCACCCAGGTTTATTCTCAACACGGTAGCTAGAGTGATTCCGACAAAAAAAGAAATCAGACCAGGTCCCTCCTCTGCTCAAAACCCTGCAATGGCTGCCATCCCACTGGGGTAAAGGCTGAAGTCCTTACAATTCCTTTGGGAAGAGGGTTCATTCACCTCTGGGGCTCGGCTGCCACCTCCCGAACTCACCCTCAGGCAGTGACGTGGGCTCATCACTCTGCCTGGAGCCTCTCCCCAGACATCACACGGCTCTCTCCCTCCCCTCCTTCAGGTGTGTGTGCAAACGTCACCTTCTCACAGGCTCTGGAACTCCCTGTCTGAAGTCGCAGCTTCTGTCTCTTTTATTTTTATTTTTTTTTTTAAGGTTTTTTTTTTTTTTTTTTAACTTTCGGTTTATTTATTTATTTACTTATTTGTTTATGGCTGTGTTGGGTCTTCGTTTCTGTGCGAGGGCTTTCTCCAGTTGCGGCGAGTGGGGGCCACTCTTCATCGCCGTGCGCGGGCCTCTCATTATCGCGGCCTCTCTTGTTGCGGAGCACAGGCTCCAGACGTGCAGGCTCAGTAATTGTGGCTCACGGGCCCAGTTGCTCCGTGGCATGTGGGATCTTCCCAGACCAGGGCTCGAACCTGTGTCCCCTGCATTGGCAGGCAGATTCTCAACCACTGCGCCACCAGGGAAGCCCAGCTTCTGTCTCTTTATCTTCCATTCTCAACCCACTTTGTTTTTCTCCACTGAGCCTTTCTGATCTGACATGCTATCTACCTGACGTCTTACATGTTCATGGGCAGCTCCACGAAGGCACGGAGGGATGTCTCGTGTTTCCATCACCATCCCCAGAGCCTAAAATGATGTACGGCACAGAGTAAAGACTCAATGGACACCCATGGAAGGACTTACAGATGTTTCTTTATGAGGTGGAAGCACCCTTGATATGTCTGTTTGTATTGGATTATAAGCAAACAACCTGGACCCATCTGATCAATACCATCTCCTCTACATCAGGAAGGAGCTTCAGGCAGGCATTTTGGAATCAGAGCAAACAAGTTTGTTCTGCTTCTAGTTGATGCCAGTCAGGGAGCTGCCAGGGGTCTGTTGGGGAAGGGGAAGAGGCTGCAGGACAGAGGCTGGGGGGCCTGGCACCTGGCAGCGGGGCCCGGGAATGGGCGGGAAGTATCTGTAATGCCAGAGGGTCTGACCACCCACAGGTCCTGGGAAGAGCAGGGGCCAAGGAAACCACAGGTGGGAGCTGTCCCCTCCGACTTGCCTTACACATGAAAGGGGATTAAAGTGAGCATCAAAGACAGCTCCGGAGGGGCCGGGAAGAGGAGGAGATATCCTACACTGGACCCTTGGCTGGAGGGGAAGATAAGGGAGCAGGCGGTATTCGTGCAATTTGTATTTTCTGGAAGGAAGGCCGTAAATGACTGTGAAGTCATTTCCCAAGTCTGGGACCCAGGCCCTTCTGGTCCTCTGTCTCCCCGAGTCACTGCCTAATCACAGCCACCTGCCCCTATTCCCTTAGCCCCAGTCCGAGCCTGGAAGAGAGGGGGGCCAGACCTCGGACTCCACTGGGCTGAGCTCCCAGCCCTGGACCACCCTCTCACCCTCTCCTCCACCTCCGCTCCCCTGGGCCAAGCGTCAACACCGTGGGTGGAACCTTAGGAGGCAGCAGCTCTGCCTTAGGAGGCCATGGCAGAGATGAAAGACCAGGCAGATAACAGGACACCTGGGCTGAGTGCCCACTCGGCCACTTACTGGCTGGGGGTGGTGACCATGTGTCACTTCGGTCCACCAGCGTCCACTCCTACTGCTTCTGGTAGCAGCATCCCCAAACTTCCTCTGGAGGAGCTCCCCTCTCCCACCCCCTGTGCAGGCATTGTGGCCATCCCGTTTGCTCTGACTGGTCGTTCAGAGTATCCTTTCCCTCCAGCAACAGGGGTTGGATCAGGGATGGATGTGTTCGCTAATTCGGAGCCGAAAGGTACATTTAGGGACTGCTGAGAGAGAGGCACTTGATTTCCTCCTCACTGGGAGCTGTGAAGGTATAGCCTGTAAACCCAGCCACTATCTTGCCGCCCAGAAGGGCAAGACTCAGAATGTCCCGGGAGAGAGCAGAGCTGAGGACAGGAAGGCAGAGCCAAGAGGTGGTCAGAGGTGGGATCTAGTGACATTGTCAGGGTTCCTGGATCCAGCTGTGTCTGAAGCTGGAACCCTGAATGTTCTGGTTATTGAATGAAGACGCCTGAATTAATCCAGTCCGAGCAGGATTCCTCTGGGCCAGCGGAGTCCACGTGGATGCCCAGCCACAGGCTAGGGCGAGTCAGTCCGCCTCCCCGGGATTCAGTGCCTTCCTCTCTCAAGATTGGGTGCGGTGAGGGGAACCTGATGACCTCCCAGCTCCCCTCCAGTTCTGCCCTGTGGGTCTGTGCAAAGGGCCACCACTATCGGCTCAAGTCCTGAATTCCCAGCGATGAGGGGGAGATGTGAGCTGATGTCCAGAGGGAACCAGGCCTGGGTCCTGCATGGTCCCCTTTTTACTGAGGGTTAATGGATAACACAAAGCCTTCCAGGTACCTGCTTCTGATATAAGTCTGTCACCCCAGAGGAGGTCAATTAGCCCTCAGCCTCTTCTGGAAGCTTACAGTAGAAGGCATGAACCCAGTGGTCCTGCTGAGCCTCTGTGCATATTTAAAAGGAAAGACTTCTTTTTTCTCTAAAGCAGTGTTTCTCACCCTCAGCGCTGTTGATATGGGTTGGATAAGTCTTTGTTGTTGGTGGCTGTTCTGTGCATTTTAGGATGTTCAGCGTCATCTCAGATCTCTAACCATGACATACCAATAGCACAATCTCCCCTAGTTGTGACAGCCCAAAATGTCTTCAGACATTGCCACATGTCCCCTGGTTGGGGGGGCAAAGTCACCCCTGGTAGAGAATCACTGCTCTAAAACATGTTGACAGACCAGAAGACAACTCTTGGTTCCTAAGCCTGGAGTGTTCATTTCACCTCTAACCTTCCTTCTTCCTTCCAAAACCTATCTATCTATCCATCTATCTATCTATCTACCTATCTATCTACCTATCTATCTATCTATCTATCTATCTATCTATCTATCTATCTATCTATCTATCTATCTATCTACCTATCTATCTATCTATCTATCTCTATTCTCTTTATCCTTGCTTTTGGATTCCAGGAATTGTTCCTGCAGAATCTCGGGCTCCACCTTTGGCTGTGATCCCTGATGCATCCCAGCAGGTCAACACTGTTTTTGTGGTCATGGATCATGGATTCTTCTAAGAAGCTGATGCAATGGACCATCTCCCGAGTCAAATGCCACCTGTGTGCACATTCCCAGGACAAACACACACACACACCATTCTGCCTATGATGTCAGGTAGTCCTCAAACCCCTTATTGCAAGAGCCATGACCCTCCAGAGTTCAGGGGACTTAACCCTTTCAGACCTAACAGACTCAGCCATGTCTTTGCCTGATGCAGCAGAATAAACACAGAATTTACAGTCAGAAGACCTGGCTGGAGTTTGGGCTCTACTACTTAATTAGATATGTGACTTTGGACAAGTCATCTGACCTCAGTTCTAGGAAACTGGGAATGCCTCATTGCTTTAGGGCTACAAGGAAAAACAGGCACCATCAAATCCAATGATCTCCCAGTGTCCATTCTCTCCACCTTTCATTCCACTTGACATTCCTCTTCCAGGTTAATCTTCCTAGAGCACAGCTGTGGGCATATTCTCCTCTGCTCAAAAGCACTCCATGGCTTGCTACTTCCTAGAGGCTAACATTCTTTTTTTCATCCAATGCCCTCCACAATCAGGTCGTGTGTTAGCTTTCCACTTGCCTAAATTCTAGCTAAAGCTAACTATTTCTGCTTAAACATTTTCTGGGATTTTTGCTTTTATGTCTTTGTTCCTGCTGCTTCCTCCACTGGGAATTCTTTTCTCTACCCATCCTTTTTAAGGCCACCTCCTCTGGAGGTAGACACAGCTTATTCCTCTCCCAAGTTCCTATAGCACTTGGCATCACTTGTTCTGCCTGTATCCCACACCAATGCTTCTTACCTAAGGATCCCCCTCTGCATAGTGGCTGAGAACATGGGATCTGGCGTTGACTATCCTGGATCAAGTCCTGGATACCACCTGCTTCCTCAGTTCCTCAATCACCCTTCTTTTCCACAGTTGAAAAACGGAGGTAATAACAGTGCCTACTGCACAGAATTATTGTATGCATTAAACTCTGTGTCAGGCACTGAGCCAAGGTATAGGATCTCATATAGGATATATACGTCAAGTAAGTATATACAAAATGCTTATATCACAGTGCCTGGCACAGAGGAAGTACTCAATAAATTTCAATACAATCATAGTCATCATTATCAGGCCCTGGGGAGAGATTAGGAAAAAAGACCGTTCCACAGGGCTAAGGTGATAACGACCAATTAGAGGACGTGGGCCAACTTCCTCAGTGGCCCCCGGAGAAGAAGGAAATTAGAAATAGTAACAACAAACACCTACTTTGTGCTGAGTATGGGTCAGGCACTGTCCTAAGCATTTTATATGCATGTACTCTATAATTCTCACCACGGCCCTATAAGGTAGAGACCGTTAGCTCTCTTTTGGAGATGTGAACACTGAAACACAGAGAGGGCAAATAACTCACCTGAGATCACACAGCTGAGCTGGGATTCAATCCCAGGTCATGTGGCTCTTGAGCCCCTTCACACTTGCATCCTAACAGGGTGCATTTGTGATGTCTCTTGGAACAGAGGCCTTGGGAGGCTCTTCAGGGGCATCCCAGAACTGGAGAAGGCAGTAGCAAAGGCCATACAGGAGTCTGAAAGATGCCTTTATGCAGGGCTATCCACTGTTTAGTCTAAGCTCTGTCCACAACCACCTGCGATCAGCTACCACTCTGCAGGGCTGGAAAACATCTGGAGCCCAGATGTGTCCATCACTCCCTGGGCCAAGTAAATGTATGCACAATTTTCAAAACTTGTTGGTTCTCAAAGCATTTTAAATACTTTGTAGGAAGGAGGAAGAAGGAGGGTGTGGAGCAGAGTTACAAAGAACATCTTCGGGAAGAATCTCAAACAACTCTCATTTCCCCTGTTAGTTTCAAAGTTCTGGAGGACCAGGCAGTTCAAAGGTTGCTCCTGGTTCAGTGTGTCTTAGGGCAAACCTAGAAGTTGGTTGAGCTCAAGGCCATTCTGAGGGGTCAGAGGCTGAGAAGGTGGAAATCCAGGGCTGCCAAGGCAGGAAACTACTCTGGGATTCCAGATGACGATGCACCTAGAGTCCCTTCTTTTTTTAAAAAATTACTTATTTTATTTATTTTTGTCTGCATTGGGCTTAGTTGCGGCACGCGGGATCTTTGTTGAGGCATGCAGGATCTTTCGTTGCAGCACGCAGGCTTCTCTCTAGTTGTGGCATGCGGGTTTTCTCTTCTCTAGCTGTGGCGCGGGCTCCAGGGCGCGTGGGCTCTGTAGGTTGCAGCACGCAGGCTCTCTAGTTGAGGCGCACGAGCTCAGCAGTTGTGGCACACAGGCTTAGTTGCCCCGCGGCATGTGGGATCTTAGTTCCCCGACCAGGGATCGAACCTGCATCCCCTGCATTGGAAGGCAGATTCTTTACCACTGGACCACCAGGGAAGTACCTAGAGTCCCTTCTTCAAGAGGTGAGATGAGAGGGGTTTCAAGCCCACTTCATGAATATACTAGTTATATAATATATAAAAATGGGGGGAGGGATGAGACTCGATTAGTTTCTGAGATACAATCCTTCCTAAGTTTAAGTCATTGTCCCTTTATTCAGACTCTTCAAATGATGGAAAAGAAAAAGCGTTCAGCAGTTGTCTACTCTGTCTTAATGTGACTGGATTAATTAATTCTTCTCTTTAGACAGTTACTCATTTGTTTATTCAAGCCATGTCTCCACCCATTCATTCTACAAACACCTACTATGAGCACCTACTATGTGTTCCATGTCAGACTAGGCATGGGAGGCACAGCAGTACACTGGACCCATGTGGCCTTGAGCTTCGTGGGCCTGACCATGTGGTCTGGTTTGATGGGCTCCTAGCTCTATATCCCCCTTCTAACTCCTCTCCAACCAAAAGTTACAACTTTCAAAATTCAAAGAAGATAGTGTCTTCTTTAAAACATGTATGACATATAACTAAACACCAATAGTTTCAGCTTTGGGACAAGAATACCTGTGCTAAACCAGCCCAAGTAATTTAGCAGGAGCGGCAGAGTTGGGCATCTGGACCATAACATATCCCTCTGAATTGTGCTCTGAGGAAGGTCAAGGCTGCGCGTTACCACAGGAGAGCTATTTAGTGCAACATCAGGCTCTCTGTAGTGATTTTTCTAGGGGGCTGTTCTTCACCACACTGGGTCTTCTCCACAAAGGGCTCAGAGGAGATCCCCTCGGGTCTCAGTATCAGCCAGAGTTTTGCTTGTCCTGATCAACAGGTTTATTTGATCATCACTGGGACAATGTAATTGACAGCATTTTCCTTTTCACAATGCCTTCTTGGAAGCTCAGAGCCCTGTCTATAGCTCAGCAGAGCAAGCATATAGAGTGGTAGAATGTTCATTTTAAAATTCAGCTCATTCCTGGTATCTTTTGGTGTCTTCATCCTTGTTTTCCTTCTATCTCTGTCATTAAGTTCACATTTACTTTATCCTGCCATACATTATATAACCTTGAAAGCAAACTTTAGTCCTTTTCGGAGCATGATGGTGCGTAAAATGGAGTGAAGTGGAATGGAATGAAATAGCATAAAGTAGAATAAAATAAAGTAACGGTTTTGAGTTTGAAATTTTGAAAAATTCCTGGTCTACCCTAACCCTAACCTCTGGAATTCACACTAGAATACAGAATATATTCTAACATCTTCTTTCCAAAGGCCCATCAATGCTGATAGGTTAACATTCCCATCTCAACTGATGCATTTGGCAGGAGCAAGTTTTAGTGCCAGTGTGTCTGCTTGCCCACATGACCTTCCCAGCCCAAGAAAAAATAGCTTTCAACGCCATTTTCCCACTAACAAGCATTAAGAGGTAGTCAGATTTCTGTTCCTTTGTTTTTCACAGTGATGTCTCTCCACCTACCCCCTGAACTCTGTATCATGGACATGCGCTAGAGGCAACAGCAGGAGAGAGGCCACAGGCCCCCCTTGACCATCCTTTGGTCAGAGGTGAGAGACACAAGTGGCCTTTTGCAATCTTTCAAGGCATGAGCACCAGCGCCTCCGTTTTTAAGCACAAAGGCCCAGCATATTCAGACACAGGGCACAGTTTTATTTAAACGCCCCTGAGTTGCCAGCACCGAGCACCAGCAGTCCTGTGGACACAGCTGATGTGGATTTCTTCCAAAAGCCGATCCCCACCTGGAAAACAAAGCTGCTTTTCTGTAGTTCAATTCAACAAATATTTCTTGAGCACCTACTATGTGAACATCCTATTAGACACAAGCATACAGACATGAAATGAACAAGGAGTACAGATGTGTGTTTGTGCATGCACAAATAAGCAAGCTAGCGAGTAAATCCATGCACGCACACTTTGTGCATTCCCTCATACCTACACACATTCCCCTGCCTTCAAGGAGCTCACCATCCAGTTGGGGGTAGGGGGATAGACACCCACCTACAATCCTGGCTCTCTATATTCCACTAGTTTCTACAGAGACTCTAGAATGTAGCTTAAGCCTCATTCCTCCCGGGAAGCCTGTTCTGATAACCTCCGCCAAGTCTCCTCCCAAGCAGGTCAGGTGTCGTGTGGGTCTGGTGACAGTTTACTGATGTTATGGGGTACATCTGACATGCAAGTTATGCTTAATAAATATCTGCAGAATGAAGGAGTGAATGAGTGAGTGGATAAATGAGTGAGTGAATGAATGATGTTGCTGTTTCCCTAGCAACGTTGTACCAGAACTATCGTTTTTGATACTGTGAGTCAGGCGTGGTGTTAAATGCTTTTCACATATTATCTTATTTAATTCTTATCTACAAGAGCCTTACGAACTGGGAACTATTATCATCTCCATTTTGCAGACGGCAAAACTGAGATCCTAGGAGATTGTCTGACACGTCCAGGTTTCACCTCCAGGCAAAGGAGGAACTGGGAGTGAATCCAGGCCTCCTAACACTGAAAGGGTAAAATGAGGGATTCAATGAGTAGACGGTTTCCAAGGTACTCACCTCCGGCTTTGGCCAGAACTTTTGGTTCTGTGATTTTTTTCAGGAAACCGAAGTCTCAGATCACAGTTTAGAAGGAGGTTTTGGGGGTGGTGGAGACCCAGCTGGGTAGCTCCCTGCTCACATCTGACATCTCACCATGCCTGGAAGCCCCTTCAGGGAGGGGCAGGCAATGGGCCCAGCATCCTGAGTCAGCCCTGAGCACCGTCTGCTGGGCCTGGGCCAGCCAGGGGCCCTCATTGGCCAGCCAGTGAGGCTGCCCTAGCTCTCACCCAGCCAGGTCCTCCCCTTTGCTTGTCTCTCTCCCTAGCCTACTGAAGGAAGTGGTGGTTTGACACTGCAAAGTAGGCAAATCAGGGCTGCAGCTGCTGGGAGAATGTTTGCATCTTGCCCCCTCCTGCAGAAATGCCATCTATGGCTTTAATCCCTAGCCATCTAGAACCAACAGCTCGGGCACCAACGCGGTGGGCTCCAGGGACCTGGGGGCTGTAAGAATGTTCTCTGGCCAGGCCAGGCGGTCCTATCCTGAGGCATTTTGTAACCTTCAGCTGGCACGGCATGTGCTGCTGTTAACATTCACCCACCGTGGCCTGGGTACCCAGGGAAGGCCAGAGAACCAATCCGCACAAAGGCAAGAACATGGGCTTTGGTGTCAGAAGCCTTGGGTGCAAGGCCTAGCTTTATTGCTGACCTCTTTGTGTCTCAGTTTCCTCATTTTTAAAAATGAAGAGAACAATAATACTGTCTGGAGAGGTTTGCTCTGAAGAGGAAATGCAATAACGCATGTAAAGTCCCTACACCACAGGGTCTGGCCTATGGATGCTGTAGGATTCACCGTAGTTCTCTTGCTCCTGAGGGGCTGCGGTGCAGGAGGGGTCTGGGTCAGCTCTGGGTTCTACGAGGATATCACTGGGAGCTGTGTGGAGGAGGACCAGAGGGGACAAAACTGGACACAGGGCTACTGGGCAGGAGGCTGGTGAGACAGGAAATGGCTTACACTCACCCTTGGGTTCTGTCTGCTCCTGGCTGCTCTGAGTACCTAACTGATCAGATAAACCACACTTGGCAACTAATGTCCACTGTATCCTTTGGAAATCATGACAACTTGCTGATCTAGGTCTTTTTTCTCTACAGGTGAGGAAACTGAGGCCAAAGAAGATCTAGGTCAAGTCAGACTTCCATTCCGAACCCAATCGCACGCAGATACTGATTCCTGACCTTGCACCCAGGGAGATACTGTCCCTTAAAATATACCAGAGGGAAGCCAACATGAAGGGGTGTTGTTATTTAAAAGTGCAGCCACTATGGAAAACAGTACGGAGGTTTCTCAAAAAACTAAAAGTAGAACTACCATATGACCCAGAAATTCCACTCCAGAGTATTTATCCCCCCAAAACAAAAACACTAATTTGAAAACATACCTGCATCTCAATGTTCATAGCGGGATTATTTACAATTGTCAAGATATGGAAGCAACCTAAGTGTCCATCAACAGATGAATGGATAAAGGAGACATATATATATACACATACATATGCATATACATATAAAATGGAATACTACTCAGCCGTAAAAAAGAATGAAATTTTGCTATCTGCAACAACATGGATGGACTTGGAGGGTATTACACTAAGTGAAATAAGTCAGCGAAAGACAAATACTGTTTGATATCACTTATATGTAGAATCTAAAAACAACAAACCAGTGAATATAACAAAAAGAAACAGACTCATACATATAGAGAACAAACTAGTGGTTACCAGTGGGGAGTGGGAAGGAGAGAGGGGCAAGATAGGGGTAAGGGATTAAGAGGTACAAACTACTCTGTATAGAATAAATAAGCTGCAAGGATATATTGTACTGCACAGGGAATATAGCCAATATTTTATAATAACTATAAATGAAATATAACCTTTAAAAATTGTGAAGCACTATGTTGTATACCTGAAACATATAATATTATACATCAACTATATCTCAGTAAAAAAAATTGTGGTATAATCAGACAATCAAGTATCACTCAATAAAATAAGAATGAACTTTTGTTACAATTGGGAAAAAAACAGCCTCAAGAAGCTAAGCTGGGATGGAGTTTCATTGCAGAGTTGCACTAAAGCTGCAGTCAGATAGGGCACAAGGTAAAGAGATCCTGAAAGTGAAGGGTAAACTCGGTGTCAGGAGAGCTGAGAAAATCGGGAAGTGAGCTGAGGCTGTGAGTTGGGAAAGCTGAGTCCCTTTGTGATGGGGCCCAGTGTGGGCCAAAGAGACTGGTATCTTAAAACAGTAGTTTCCAGATCTAGAATCAGAATGACTACTGGGATTTGTATAAAAATATTGCATCTCTGGCCCCAGCCTGGGAGAATATGATTCAGTGGGAAGTGGTGGACCAGATGTCTGTGTTAACCTCAACTCTGGGGTGGGTGGGGAAGGGATTTCTGCTGCTCTGGGAGGCTGGGTACCAAGCACTGAGTGGAGGGTTGGTAAAATGGTGGTAACAAGTGGAGGTTCATCATATTAGTCCCTCTAATTCATTTTATGTTTGGCCATCCCCTTCTTACCTGTCCCTCTAGGGCCAAAGGCATCCTAACCTTTAACCTTTCTGGATTTCTCTTGAATGCCCCGCCTCTCCTGCATGGCTGACCACTCTCCTTCCCAACATCACTGGTCCAGCTACAGGTCCACGGTCCCATCCTGTTTGCCCCAGGGCTGAGCCATTTAAGAAAACAGGCTCTGATATCTTTGCTCAAGTATCCCTGCTGCCCAGAGCTTTTAATCATTTGAAAAGGGCCTGCTGTTTGGAGGAAGTGTCTCCCTTAAATGTGTTAGTATCTCGTTATAAACCTTCCACGCTGCTCCGTCCCGGGGGTCTGACTCAGGGTCACACCCTCATTAGAGAAACAG
This sequence comes from Balaenoptera physalus, assembly GCF_965194825.1. Taxonomy (NCBI): domain Eukaryota; kingdom Metazoa; phylum Chordata; class Mammalia; order Artiodactyla; family Balaenopteridae; genus Balaenoptera; species Balaenoptera physalus. The sequence goes on from NC_138892.1 coordinate 15,434,613, forward strand.
TGAGCTGAGGTGGCTCTCAGAAGCAGTGGATGGATGGGAGCCCTGCACAGGATTTAGCTTAGAATCTGTGTGCAATAAATGTGGGCTGAGGGGCTCTTCTTGAGTCCCATGCTAGAGGTCAAGCCATCCCACTTCCAGGAATATACCCAGCAGGACAGCAGGCAAACTGGCACTAGAAACATGTTCTAGAATGTTCACAGCATTACCACCCATGGGAGCCCCAATATGAAACCACCTAATGTCCATCAACAGTAGAATGGATAAACCAAAGTGTGGTTTCCTCATCCCATGCAATCAAACACAGCTACACCCAACAACATGGGTGAGTCAAATAAACATAATACTGAATGAAAGAAGCCAGACACAAAAGAGGTCATATTGTGTGATTCCATTTATGGAATCACAAAGCGGTGAGACTAACCTATGCTGTAGGAGTCAGGACAGCAACATACAGGTCTGCTCTGGTGGTGAAAATGCACTGAGCTCTACGCTTTGGATGTGTGTATTTTCTGTGTGTCTATTACACTTCAAGTGAAAAACATCTCACCCCAGAGATGTTCATGAATGAAAAAAAAAAAGGTACAAAGGATCCAAAAAACTTCCACGTGGTACTCCTCTGTCCCCTCTTGGCTACTGGCTTGCTGTGGCCTCCCCTCGGTCCCTAGGTCTCCCAGCGCCTGAGTGTCATCCTTCATCTACAGGGCAGAGGCACTGGGATGGGATGACCTCTGTGGTCTGGTGGGGACTGTCTCTGCTGATGGTGCTAAGGGATGTCAAAAGGTCAAGGTCACACCCCAGAGACCTCTGACGTCCTCTGACAGCTCCACAGAACATCCCTGGAGTCAGCTAAGCCTTATGGGCTTCCTGATGCTCAATTTTGTCTTTATGTCTTAACCCACCAGCCTGTGAGTCCCTCCGAGGAGCGTTCGTTCCTCTGTGCACCGTGAGGGCCCAGCTCTAAGTATAGGATCAGATAAACTTGTGTTGAACCTGAACTGCTGATGTTCCCACTAGGTGCAGTAACAGTCACAGCAGCAGCCCACGCACATACAACCCTTACTGTGTTTGTGCCAGGCACTGTTCCAAGCCCTTTCCAGGCAGGTTTCATCTACCAGCTCATTTTACACTCGTGAACTGAAGAACAGAGGGGCTGACTGCACTGCCTAAGCTCACGCAGCTAGTAAATGTCAGGGTGGGGTTTCAAACTGAGAGAGTCTGGCTCCAGAGCCCATGTGTTTTACCCTCTCCCTAAAGCTGGTTGGGCTTTGATTTGTCCCAGCCACTGGCAAGGCCAGGGCATCTACTGTCCTGTTTGCTCCATCCACACTTTCCCTCCCACCTTGTATAGGCGTCCATCATTGCCCCTCTTGGCCTTTTTCCTCCTAGACTGAAGAGGCCTTTAAGGTTTACCGGTCCACATCCATGGCAGCTGCTCAGAGCCCTTCATTGTTTAAGTGCCTTGCTCTGTCTCTGCTGCAGAAATGACAGGAATGGATGGAGATGCTGTATTCTAGGCTCTGTCACACGAGACATGTTCAAGGGCCCCTCGGTGTTTTCTCTTCGGTCCCAACATCCCTCCTGGTCATGGCCAGCTATTTTGTCTTTAGGTTCAAGAGGTGTTGAGGAGTGCTGGGTTCCAGTCACCCCCTGAGTCTCAGTTTCTGCACCTGAAAAGTGGGGAGATTATGTCAGCTCTGTCTACTGCAGGGGGCGGGGTTATAACCAGGTCCACCAGGACAGTCCAGGAGCCTCAATGGCTGGGGTCAATCTGCAATTGTATGGAAAGCTTTAAGGCAAGGGAATCAACTCTTTACTATGCCATTGAGCCTCACAGCTTTGTGAGGGAGGCATTCTTAGTCCCATCTCATAGATGAAGATGCTGAGGCCTAGAGAACTCACCACAGTGGTGTCAGGATGGATGAGCCCAGGGAGCCCCAGGGGGCCACCTTAAAGCCTGACCTTCTGGATAGCAGAGGGAGAAGCTGCTGCTGTATCTCCTTTCCAGGGTCTCCAGGGCCATTTGCCATGTGTCCCATTTGTAAAAGCTACACTACACACTGGGGGCAAAATTCACACCAACTCAAAAGTATTGCTGCTCTAAGGATTAAATAAGATGAGCCAGCTCAAGGGCTCAGTATAGAACTCGGCACACAGAAAAGGCTCAGTAACTCCTAGGTACTTTTTTTTAATCCAGCTACTTCCTCTCCTCTACACTCTTTTTTTTTTTTTGCTCCCCTTGAATTGCAGTGGGAGCCCCTACTTCTGTTCCCAGTCCTAAGATTCCAGGTAAATGAAAAGCAGATTCTGAAAGAAGATTAAGTTCACCCAGACAATCCTTCTAGATCCCCAAATCTTGTGATCCCTCTCTTATCCCTAATACTTCTTAGTTGAGTGACTTTATGCTGGCTACTTAACTTCTCTCTGCCTTAGTTTCCTCAGCTGTAAAATGGGGTAATAATATCTTCCATAGAGTTCTTGTGAGAATCTATTGAGTAAGTATGTAAGTAAACAAACAAATAAATGCTTAGTTTAACACCTGACTCAAAGCGCCAGATAAGGGTTTGCTCTTATAATTTACACAGAAAACACAGAGGACCGGCTGTGTACCTATAGCCCCACCATCCACGCATCAAGCCATTCAACAACTTATTATTTATTAAATGCCTCCTCCGTGCCTGGCACACTCGGTACTTCACATCTGTTCTCTCTGACAGCAACAATTCCCAACAACTGTTCTAAGGTGCTGGAGATACGAATGGGAATAAGATGCCCACATGCCAGCCTCCCTCCCCTGTCACTCCCGTTTTAGACCAAGATCTCATTTCACGCAGGTGGCCAGTGAGGCATCGGGCTATCCACAGCTTCCCAGGTGGCTCGGTGCTTTCTCCCCCGAGCCTCCATTCTGGGTGGGTTTCCTCCTCTCTGGCCACCATCCCAAGTAGCAGAGGCAGCCTCTCCCAGCTGGGGCCTAGCCAGCCAGCGCCAGGCACCGGGAGAGGTGCCACCAGACCAGGGTCAGTTAATCTTGCCTTTAATTAGCAGACGCGCTAAGTGACCCGCAGGGCCCTGCGGCCCCAGGGTGACCCGCAGATGGCTGCCTGCTCGGCTCCGAGTGATAAATTGGGAGCGTCCAGTTCTGCCAAGGGTTGCATTCACACTGCTTCCTGTGACTGCACTTCTCACACCTGCTGTTCAGGCACCACAGCACTGCCGGGTGGCAGGGCCGTCCTCAGGGCCCAGGGCCAGGGTCCCGAAGATGACACAGAACGACAACATTCAGATCACAGAGTGGCTGTGAGGGTTAAATGTTATACATCCTAGTTTCAAGACTCCTGGAAAACTTTGATGCAAATAGTCCATTAATGTTAAATATCAGAGAGATAGAAACAGGAAGAACACCTACGCCTCTTTCGACCGCGCCCCCCCCCCGCTCTATTTTTGCCATATCACATGTAGTATTTATGGATTTCTTTACTTACTTATTATTTTCCTCCCACCAAGATGTAAGCCCCACAAAGCAGGGCCTTTTGTTCATCTCTCTACCCGCGTTACTTAAAAGAGTGCCTAGCACATAGTAGCTGCTCAATAAATACTCATCGTATATTAATAAACGACCACGCCCTTCCCTTCACCGAGTATGAAGGATCGCTCAGCTCACGATCCATAGTCCAGAGCAGCTCATCTTATCGATCATCCTTCCCATCCAGCCTCATCCACACTGGGTCTTTGAAGAGGTGCTGCTTGTATTCAAGGTCACCCTCCAAGGCTCCCTGCCCCGGCCCATAGCTCCCCCCACAGCACGTTGCTCACACTCGCTTTCCTGGCTGTCTGCAATTTCTGTGGCCCTGGGGGTCCTCTGCCAGAAGCCAGAGCCCCCTTAAACTCAACCCACTCATGAGGTCACTGTCTGGCCAGCTTCCCTCTCTCCCAGCGAATCAGGGAAGGAGCGCCTTTCCCTTGCCAGGTCCACAGAAGTGAAAAATAAACAGCCCATGCTGGCTGGCTCCAGCTTCACCTTCACTGCTGCCAGGGAGCGCTTGCTCTTCAGATTTTCCCCTTTTTTGCTTGATTAATAGAATGCCAATTCCCTGCTGCTCAGTCTTCTGAGGGGCACGTATTTGCTTTTTAATGCAGCTGACCTCAGCTCCTGCAGGAAGGGCTCATATGCAAAAATCCAGGGGCAGAGGATGGATTTGGCATGTCCCGGTTGTAAAAAGTATGGACGAGTTTTAGCAAAGCCCAAGAATCTTTCAAATCAAGGCAAAGACAAGAGGGGAAAGGGTCTCTGCAGGCACCTCCTTTTGCTTTTGCACACGGTGAGGGGGGCCACTTCTGGCCTGGTCAGGATGATCCCCTCTGGAGGGATGGTTGGTGGCTGCTTCTGGAGCCTCTGGAGCCAGCCACGCCTCTGCTCTTTGTAACTGGTGGGCAGCAGGCAGTGAAGCGGCTCCAGAAAGGGAAAGTGTGCAAGGAAACAGTTACCATAAACCAAAGGAGGGCATGACCTTTGATGTAAAACAAAGCATGGTCCTTTCTCTAAAAGTCTCTGATAAAGAAAAGCAGGAGGAAAAGGAGTGTCGCTTCAAGAAACTGGTTTCTCTGGAGCCCTGAGTGGGTCAAAATATAGGTTGGGTCTTGATGCGTGTGTGTGTGTGTGTGTGTGTGTGTGCGTGTGCGTGTGCGTGTGTGTGTGTGTCCGTGCCTGCGTGCATGCATCTTGGGCTGGAGAATAATGTAGCATTCCAAGCAGGCCTCGACTTAGTTGCTTCTAGAGTCAATAGATGGATTCAATTCAGTGAACAATTATAGAATGTCCCAGCTGGTGCTGAGGACAAGAGAGTGACAAGACAGCCCGGGGCTGCCAGGAGCTCGCAGGCTGTCTGCCACACGCCAGGCCAGGCCGGGCCTGCTGCAGGCACAGGACACCCACTGGGAGCGCTGGCCAGAAGTGGGCATGCCTGCTGGTCTCCGAAACAGCACTGCACAAAGGCCTGCTTTCATGTGGTCCCCTCGAAGCTGAGGCCAACCGCCTGTGCAGTTGGCTCTCCTTCCCTACCTGGCTGTTGGCTGCACCCCAGCTCGGCAGACAGTGGGCTCTGGCACCAAAGGATGTTAGAGTTTGATAGTTCATCCAACTAATGACACAGGCAGCTCCCGTCTACTGTCACCCACGTGCTGTCGGGCGCTGTTCTCAGCGCTTCACTTGAATAAACTGATCTTTATCCCCCTCGGCAACCCCATGAGATAGATGCTACAGATACACAATCCCTTTTCCACGGCCCTGGGGCCCAGATGTGTTTTGGAATTGAGAACTTTTTGAATTTTAGAAAGATGATATTGCGGATGTGCTGTAGATCACTAACACTCAGAGGACCCATCACCTTAACGCTCCTGCAGCCACTCGTAGGACTCTCCCCACTTGGAACAAGAAGGCTACAGACAGCCTCATGTCCCCTGGGCCAGGTTCAGCTGCCAAATGAATTCGTGCCAAGTTTATGAAAAAAACCTCTGGTTTCCAGAGCTTTGGGGGTTTTGCATTTGCAGATAATGGAATATGAAGCCCTGTTTGCAGAGCATAGTGAAACGTGAGAGGTGAAGCTGGTGAGCGTAGGGGCCAGCTTCACACACAGGCCAACTGGCTCTGGATTGGGCTCTCAGCCCTGCACACTGCATGGCCTCCCTCATGTATATGTGAGAACTTCTAAAAAATTACCTTCAGAGATGCAAAGGCCTGCAGGTTCTGCTCCCAGCATACCTCCCCAGCCGACTGCTTTTCATACACTTTTTCTCCTACCCTAGGAGCCAATCACACAGGTTTCTGAACACACCAGAATCTTTTGCTCCTTTTGTCTTTTGCAAATACTCTTCCTACTGCCTTGAATGCCCCCAACTTCTTTCACTGTTTGGCCAACTCCTATTCATCCTTCAAAAGCCACTCAAATAGCCCTTCCTCGGTGAGGCACATGCTCATTTCACTTGGCCCAGAATGAACTGCTATGTCCTTCTTGGCCCTGCTCAGACCTGCATGGCTCCCTGTTAACTCGCCAGAAACACTTTCCGCTGAGCATTAACCAGATGCCAGGGGACCCTGTCTGCTCTTTGGAATCTGGACAAGCCAGGCACCAAGGCCCAATTCCACACCACTCAGAAGACATTCCCTCAAGTTGTCTGCAAGATTCCCAGGGGTGGGTCTCATCTGTGATCACTGCAGCCTCCAGCTCCTCTTCCTCTGAGTGGTCTCATTCACATGATAACCAGCCCTTTCTGCTATGCCCATCTGAACCCACTCCACAAAGCGCATATGTGAGAAGAGAAGCCTTTGCTGGACATTTGCCGTTGGGGTGGGCAGAGCAGAGGGGATAGTCACACTGTAGGAATACAACCAACCTCAAGCTGAATGTGGGGTCCTGTTCTTAAATGTCCCCACAGGACAATTTTCTGGTCCTCCCCCCACCCCGGGTCTCAAGCCTCCTTATCTCACTGGTCCTTCCCCTCCTCTCCTCTCCCCTCCCCTCCCCTCCCCTCTACTCTGCCTTCTCGTCCCTGCTCCACCCTCTTAGGAGAAGGCCCAACTCCTGTTTCCTCCTTGCAGAGGAAACTGACCAGCTTTTCCCTTTCTAGACCCTCCTAATACCCTCCCACCCCATCCCCTGGGCCTCAGGCTCTACCTTCTGTCACAAGCAGCTCATCGAGGCTTTTCCTCAAAGTGATCAGCACCCGCCCGGGGGATGCTGAAGGCAGCAGCTAAAATTGTAAATATGGTTCAGCTTATTACAGTTGTTTACTTGTCTGTCTTCCCTGCACTGGTCTGTTTTGCTCAGCTCAGTGTCCTCAGTCTCCAGCAAATGCTGGACACATAGTAGGGCTTCAATAAGTGATTGTGAAGTGAATGAATTAATGATAAATGAAGAATAGCTCTGAGAGGCAGAACAAAATGCACAGAAGATTTATTTCATACAAGAGCATAAAAGACATAAATAGAAGACTCTGTGCGCGCGTGTGTGTGTGTGTGTGTGTGTGTGTGTGTGTGTGTGTTTTCTGGAAGTGGGGGTCATGGATGTCAGGCCTGGAAATATGTGAGGTAGGAAGAGACGAGAGAAGCCAGGCCCATGAAATCAGGTGGGCAAGCCTAGCACCTGAGGTCTGAGCCAAAGAAGGTGGCCTAGTGATCAAGGGACACCAGTGGTGAGCCTGACCCCAGGGCAGTGGTCCTGGTTGTGACTTTTTCCACTCTGGTATGTAGATGAGGACAGAGCATCATGAGGTAAGTCTGTCCTCCAGCACCCCCTTCCCCTTAGAGGGATGCCTACACTTTTCAGATGATGGGACTCTGCCTTTGTTTTTAAATTTAAGAGCTGCATGCCCATTTGCGTCCAAAAAGCCATTATTGAGCACTCCCATGCCGGGTACTGGGGATACAAAGGCATCAAGGGGCTTGCAATTGGGGGTTAGAGGAACCCAGACAAAAACAAATGATCCTAACAGAGAGAGTGCAGCCTAGTGGCCATGAACTTGTGCTCTGGAGCCAGGTTGCCTAGTAAGGTGCTGGTGTGGACAAAGAATGTCACCTGTCGCATTGGTAAAGGATGTTGCAGCCACTGAGCCGTCCTCCACTACAGCTGCCCCTGATGGTGCACCTTGAGGTGATTCAGGACAGAGAAAAACAGGATCCTGGCCCTAGATAGTTAAGGTGCATACCAAAGGAATGATTTCAGTGAGCCCAGATTCTTGCATCTTTCCCATACACAGAAACCTGCTAAATTCATTAACATGAAATGTCTGGTTTTCTTTAATTAGCAGTAATCTTTTGATGTTCATACTACCTGGGTGTTTTGTTTCTGTTTTTGTTTTTGCAAAAACTCCTATATGTGCTGGCTCCTTCCTTACCTCTTCTGAACAATCCCTCAGAGCTACCTGAGAGGCTGCGTCCCAGGCTTAAGTCCTCGGTAAGTCCTCCAAATAAAACATAATTTTCAACTTTTAAGTTGTGCATTTTTTCAGTTGACACTCGGCTCCATCCCCTAAACGCATGACGTTGCAAAAATCATTTTACCTCTGTGCTTCAGGTCCTTTGATCCTAATATGTGCCTAGTAATGATGCCCACCTCAGGGGGCCCTTGTGAGTTTCAAACAAGTGACTATGTATCAAGTCTTCAGAACACTGTGTGGTTTGCAGCAGGTTCTGCATGAGTTTCATATACTACTGCAACTAATGATAAGAGTAATTAGTATTACCCTGGGACAAATGCTATGGCAGTTGTTGCTATGGCCCCGGAGGCGCCAGTGATCTAGCCCCTCTCTGACCTCAGCTCTTAACACTCTCTCCCCACCCCACTCACTCTAGACTGGGGTTTCTCAACCTGAACATGACTGGCGTTTGGGATTAGAGATAAACTTGGGTGGTGTGCGCTTGGGGCTGGGGGTGGGGCTGTCCTGTGCACTGTAGGATGTTTAGTAGCATCCTTGGCCTCTAAATACCAGTAGCAACACCAACAATGCCCCCCCACCCCCGCAAGCTGTGTCATCCAAATATGTTTCCAGGTATTGCCAAACATCCCCTGGGCAGGTAAAAAGGACCCAAGTTGAGAATCACTGCTCTAGACATTCTGATTTCCCTGCTGTTTCTCAAATAAATAAGCCTACACAGACCCCAGGGTCTTAGCACCTGCAGTTCCCTCTAGCTGGGCTGCTCTTCCCCCAGATAGCCAGGTTGGCTCAGTCCCTCTGCTCAAATGTCACCACGTCCTCAGAGAGGTTTCTGACCACTGCAGCATGCAACACACACACACACACACACACACACACACACACCCCATACATATTTCATGGCTCTCTAGCTCCTTTTCACCCTCCACCCTGTAGCTCATCTACATCTGACCAGAGTTAGAGCTGTCCTGACTCAGAAGGCTGAGGGTCCGATGCATGGCAAAGTGCAAAGCCAGGATGCAGCTGCCCCCAAACATGACTCCATCGGCCCCACTGTGCTTCCCCTCCCTGGACCGAATCAGACAAGCCATGGAGATCATCTGTGTCTCCCCCTCGTTTTCAGATGAAATGACAAGAGGCCCAGAGATGGGGCAGATTTTTCCACAGTCCTACAGAGAGTTGGTGGCAGTCCAGGGACCAGAATCCCCATCTTCTCTGATCCCAGGCAGGAATGGCGGTCTCTAGAAGCAAACGTGAAAGAGAGGCTGGTTGAGGTCCCTTAGCACAGCATTAGGGAAAGCTGTTGATCTGATAAATGGGGACAGAAACCCTTTGAGGGGTTGTTGAGATTAAATGGGAATGTTTATGAAGAGCCCAGCACATGCCTGGTACAAAGTAGGAGCTTAACAGATCACATTTGTTATTGCTGGTGTCGTCATCATTGTTGCAAGCACTTGTCTCACACCAAGTTTATGTGGTTTAGGTACAGGCTTTGGAGTCTGAGTGTCTTGGTTCAAATCCCAGTTCTGTTGATTACTGGCTGTGTGATTCTGGGCAAGTTACTTAACCCCTCTGTGCCTCAGTTATCTCACACATAAAATAGGGGTAAATCCTAGAACCTACCTCATAGGGAGCTTGTAAGGATGAAAGGAGATCATGTGGGCAAAGTACTTAGCAGGGTGGCCAGGACAATGGCCAGTCATTAAAGGTTATGATCACCATCATCATCATGACCATGACCATCATCATGACCATCATCATGACCATGACCATCATCATGACCATGACCATGACCATCATCATCACCATCACCATCACCATCATCCCCATCCCCATCATCCCAATCACCATTATCACCACCATCATCATCATCATTCCCATTATCACCATTATCATCATTCTCATCATTCCAACTTGACATGAAATCCAGCACAGTGAAGGACTCCACAAATCTACTTGTTGACTGACTTTCAAGTCCCCACCCATTGATTCCCAGGGAAGTTTTTGCTTCTCCCCAAACATTTGCTTAGAGGATTTCTCAACACTCAAAACAAAACAAAACAAAACTGTTCCAAAGATAAGAGAAATCACAGGAAGGCTGAAAGATCCACTCGAGATAGTTTTATTCATTGAATATTAAATCAATATTAAAATCTCACCTCTTTTTAAAGGCATTAATAAAAATAAGACTTTAAATTTTCTGCAAATAAAAAGTCAGTGCAAAAAGATTCCCAGGGCTGCAAAGCCCCACTCTGTCCTCTACTGAAGAGATTTCTAAACTGAGGCAGATTTCAATCTCAGGATTCTCCCCAGGGGCCCAAAGGGAAACAATCAATCAGGAAGGGCTCAGTCTCTTCTCCCCATGCAGACATCTTCTCCTGGGATGCCCTCTTCTCCGTCCCCACCCACGACGCAAAATCAATGGAACTCTCCAGAGAAACCTTGGTTCCTGTTGGCTCTCCTTATTTATTCATTAGCACACTTTTAAGTCTAGCTGACTTTGGAATCTCACCAGGGGGGATCCCTTGATTATGCCAGGAGAGCCACACTCAAGATTCCCAGCTCCAGGCCTGATTTATTTTCTTTCTCTGGAAGCTGTGGGGCTGCTGTGAATCTCTGAAGTTTGGGTTTCTTACTCCAGGCTAATCCATGCCCTTCTTCTCCCCAACTTCTCCACTTGCAAAACTGTCTTTCTTTTGCTGTGCAAATCTGCCAGAGAAGTCTCAAGTAGAAAGTTGATTATTCAGAAGCCACAGAATCAAGGATTTGAAAAACAAGGAGAGCTGGGCTGTCTGCTCCACAGGGCTGCCATCACAAATTGCCACCAACTGGGAGGTTTCAATAACAGAAATCCATTCTTTCCTAGTCTGGAGGCCAGAAGTCTGAAATCAAGGTGTCAGCAGGGTTGGTCCCTTTCCGAGGCTCTGAGGGAGAATCTGTCCCAGGCCCCTCCCAGCTTCTGGGGGTTCCCAGCAGCCTTGGCGTTCATTCCTTGGCTGGTAGCTGCATTTTTCCCATCTCTGCCTCCGTCTTCACATGGCCTTCTCCCATCTGTGTCTGTCCTCTGTGTGTCCACTCTTCTTATAAGGACACCAATCATATTGGATTAGAGGCCCACCCTAGTCCAGTATGACCTCATCTTAACTCATGACATCTGCAATGACCCAATTTCCAAACAAGGTCACATTCTGAGGTTCCGGATAGACATTAATTTGGGGGGGATACTATTCAACCCAGTAGAGGGGGCAAGAATTTAAACAAATTATTTAGTACCTTGCCCACACTGGGACCCTCTCTGAGTGCCTTGCACAGTCTCCAGTCCCCCAGTGCAAGATGGCAAAAGGAGATGTCAAGTTAGCAACAGAAGCAATGCTGTGGCCCCTCTGAGGGAGAACTTGGGAGTTTTCTAACAATTTCCCCCAGCTAGTACGCCAGTATAACCTCATAATGACCATAGAGGAAGAGTGGACTTTCTCATCATCCAATGAGGAAACAGCTCAGAGAGGTTAGGCCACTTGCCTAAGGTCACACAGCTGCTATGTGGAGAACTGGGCCTAGAACCCAGGCCTTCTCTCCCCAATCCAAGGCTCTTTCTCTTTCCCCATTTTCTTACCAAGGAAAGAACAGGGCTGGTGAGTTGGTAACAGAAAACAGATGGCTTGGAAACCTGTTGGGGGTCTGGGGGGAAATTGCCTCTTGAGACACTAGCCACTTTCCAGACACAGTGGCAGAGCACTGGCAGGGTACAGGGAGCCAGGCTGTCTTCCCTTAATGTGGCACCTATACACAATGGAATATTACTCAGCCATGAAAAGGAATGCAATTGAGTTATTTGTAGTGAGGTAGATGGACCTAGAGTCTGTCATACAGAGTGAAATAAGTCGGAAAGAGAAAAACAAATACCGTATGCTAACACATATATATCTAAGGGAAAAAATGGTTCTGAAGAATCTAGGGGTAGGACAGGAATAAATATGCAGATGTAGAGAATGGACTTGAGGACAAGGGGAGGGGGAAGGGTAAGCTGGGACGAAGTGAGAGAGTGGTATGGACATATATACACTACCAAATGTAAAATAGATAGCTGGTGGGAAGAAGCTGCATAGCACAGGGAGATCAGCTCTGTGTTTTGTGACCACCTAGAGGGGTGGGTTAGGGAGGGTGGGAGGGAGACGCAAGAGGGAGGAGATATGGGGATATGCGTATACATATAGCTGATTCACTTTGTTATACAGCAGAAACTAACACACCATTGTAAAGCAATTATACTCCAATAAAGACGTTTTAAAAAAAAGAATTTATGAATAAACAATTTCTGAAAACTTTAAAAAAAGAAAGAAGAAAATCAAGAGAAGCCAGACATTGCTGGGTCCCCTTTCCCATCGATCTCTCAGATTAGCTCTCCTCAAAATCCTGCTGCAGGTTCATTATGCTAACTCTTTTTATTCCCCCAGTGCAGCTTAAAAATCTACTGAGCGATGAAAGTGAGGGGCTGATGTGCGCCTGGAGGGTGGGAGGGTCTTGCTCAGCCAGCCAGCCTGCAGGGGGGTGCTATGGGGTCTGGCCGCATCCCTTCAACACCGCATCACACAGGCTGGACCACAAAGGGCCACGAGTGCCAGCCAGCAAGCCCGGGTTTCCCTCTGAAGGCAGAGCAGGCATAATCCTGTGGTTTAATGAATGGCTAATAGGGTAGAGCTTGATAACTGGCCTCTTTGCCCCCACCTGCCTTGTGGTTCGCTGCATCTGCTGTTCCCTCTGCCTGGAATACTTTTCCCCTAGACAGGCATATGGGCACTTCCTCACTTGATTCAAGGCCCTGCTGAAAATCACTGCATCTTGGAGGCCATCTCTGACCAGCCTTCTTAAAATTGCACCCCCAGCACTCCCTAGCTCCCTCCCTGCATTTTTCTCTTAACATCTTATGTATTTTAGTTTTAAATTTTGTTTATGGTCTATCCCTCCAGATTGGCAGGTCCATGAGAGCAGGGATTTTTTGTCCATTTTATGCACCGTTGAATCTCTAGTGTCTGTCATATTCCCTGGCACTCAATAAATATTTGTTAAATAAATCAACACATGGATGAAAGCATTTACGACAGGATTCAGTGCAGCAACAAGAGGCTCTGGATTCAGATCCTCTAGAAATTGAATCTAACTCCTCACTGCCTGGCATAGGACCTGAGCAAATCACTTACTGTCTCTGGGCCTCAGTTTGCTCATCTGTAAAAAGGGGATAATAATATTGCTACCCCATAGGGTTGTGAGGAGGATCAACGAGATGAATCTGAAGTGCCTGGTACACTGCCAACCCCCCACATATATATCAGCTATTTTTATTACTACTGGATTTTTATTACCATTTGGGGTAGAACATTGCAAAGTTTTGCAGGAGAGGATGAGGAAAGGGAGACATGCCCCCCACCCTCAGGGACATTAGAGCTTCCAGGCATCCACCAAGCTGCCATCATCTATCCCAGTGCCTGGCACAAAGTGGGCGTGGAGGAAGTGGCAGATGAATAAACAGAAGTGCATCATCCCAGGACCCCTGACAGAGGATGGTTCTGTGTTCCATGGCCTCATCCTTGGGAGGCAGCAGATAACTGGGTGGTGAGGGGAGTTGGAGAGGGTGTGTCCAGATGGAGTAGGTTGTCCGTGGGCTCTCCCTTTCCCTACAGAGCCCTCCTAGCTACAGAAGCTCCCTGGGACATCTCGGTTTAAGTCCTGGCCCTGCCCCCAGCTGGCTGCATGTCTCTGGGACAAGTCCCTTGACCATTCTGGGTCTCAGTGTCCCCATCAGCAGTGTGAGGCAGTAGAGCCCCTTCTAGCTGTGACACTCTCGGGTCCTTGGTGGTCTCCATTGACCCAACCATGCTGAGTTTCCACCTTGAAGACTTTCAGGAGGAGACCCATCCCACCAGATTCTGTCCTGTCTCATTGAACAAGTACTGATGAGGTTGCTGATCTGGGTCCAATCCTACTGCCAACTGCCCAGAGGGTGTGGACCTTGGTCTCAGCATGGACTGGGCTCCAGTCCCAGCTCTGCTCCTGCTTGCTGAGTGACCTGACAAAAGTCACTTAACTTCTCTGATCCCACTCTCTTTGCCTGTCAAACCACAATAAAACCCCTATATCCCACAGGGAACTATGACAGTGAAATAAAAGAGCCTGCATGAAACACTCACAACAGTGCCTGGCACACAGTAGGGACTCAGTACATATTACTCCCCTTCTTATCCAGCCTGGGAGGAACAGACGGCCTCAGCAGTGATGAGGAGGAAGAAGTGAATGAAGACAGCCGCAGAGAACCTTTTGCAAAGTTAAATGTATCACGCATTTCAATCTTCACAGCACTATTGTTCCCATTTTACAGAGGAAGAAACTGAGGCTCGGCAAGGTCAAGCAAGCTGCCCAAGGTCACATAGCCACTAATGGACGTGGCAGGACCCCAACATCATTTTTTTCTGTTGCCAAAGACTTTGTCGTAACTGTCACGTACTCATTGCCTCTCATGGGGTGAACACTTGAGCCACTGGTTCTCTTGGTCCGCATGGCTAAGCAGAAGGTACAGAAGGAGGGACAGGGCATGAGGCTTGGCACACAACAGGCAGCTGAGGCCGTGCTTCCAGGGCTGCAGGTGACACTGCTGCTTTTTATCGGGCTGAAGAGGGCCATGTTACCACTGCCTGCCCCTGAAGACTCTAGCTCTGGGTTGGGAGCTGGGACGGCTCTAAGCTTGCAGAATTCTTTCTGCTCTAACAAGATTGAATGCTGTGAGTCTGTACCTGGAGATCCTATCCATTAGTTGATTAAAAGCTATAGATCAGCCTGCCTGGGACCTGCCAGCACCATTATGAATAAGAAGTGTCAGGAAATCTTTCGGCATAACCAATGTCTTTGAAATTGCCACGGTGACAGTTAATAAAACTTCGGAGTCTTTTGGTAAGCCAGCTCTGCTGCCAGGCAGTAAAATTTGGGACAGCCTTTGAAGCAGTTTGTATTTAAATGAGCCGTGAGTGCCATATCTCAAAGTTCCACACCCCCGGATTAAAAACAACCACCGCCATCAAAAACGAGCTTGTCAAACAATTACTCCAGGCTAACCTAAGTGGTTGTGAACAATACTAAGGGCTACCCAGGATTATGGAGAGGCAGTAAGACTACCTTAGTGGCCACATACACGGTCCCTGGTGCCAACTAACTGCCCAAGTTCAAATCCAGGTTCTACCGCCTCCTAGCTGTGTGACATTGGGCCAGTTACATAACCCCTCCATGTTTCAGTTTCTTCACTTATGAAGAGGGGATAAAATTTAGTAACTACTTCAGGGGGTTGTTGTCATGATCAGATGTGTTAATATGGATGTCTTAATCCATTTGGGCCGTAAAACAAAATACCATAGACTGGGTGGCATAGAAACAGAAATTTAAATCTCACAATTCTGGCGGCTGGAAGATCAAGGCACTGGCAGATCCAGTGTCTGGCGAGGACCCGCTTCCTGGTTCATAAAGGGCCACCTTTCTGCCATAACCTCACATGGCAGAAGGTGTAGGGGAGCTTTCCTGGGTCTCTTTTATAAGAGCACTAATCCCATTCACAAGGGCTCCACCCTCATGACCTAAGCGCCTTCCAAAGGCCCCACCTCCAAACATCATCACATTGGGAGTTTAGGCTTCAACATATAAATTTTAGGGGGGACACAAACATTCAGCCTATAGCAATGGAAAAGGCTTAAAATGGTCCCCATAAGTAAGGGCATATCCATTTACTTAATAAATATTTATTGTGCATTAGGCCTCTAATTTTTCATATCTCTGATCCATACTCTCTGGGAGTGCCCTTCCCTACTGATTCTGAGCCAGACCTTGTGACTTCATTAGAGAATGCAGTAGATGTGATGGTGC
Source organism: Balaenoptera physalus (assembly GCF_965194825.1). Taxonomy (NCBI): domain Eukaryota; kingdom Metazoa; phylum Chordata; class Mammalia; order Artiodactyla; family Balaenopteridae; genus Balaenoptera; species Balaenoptera physalus. The sequence goes on from NC_138892.1 coordinate 15,450,441, forward strand.
TCCAGTTCTGAGCCTAGATCTAAAGAAATATTGTTCAATTCCACTCCCTCTCTTGGAGCCCCAGCGTAGCCAAGTGAATGAACCTAGGCTAGCCTGCTGCAGGAGAAGTGACTGTGAGGAGGGCTTAGATGAGGCTCTGGGCCATCAGATGTGCCATCTGAGCCATCCTAGACCTGCCTGCAGCCAGCCAACTCCCAACCCTGTGAGACAGCCCAGTCCAGAAAGCAGAGCTGATGTACCAAATGACAGCTGACTCTGAGGATGTGTGAGACCAGAAGAACCATCCAGCGGTCCCCAGACTTGTGAGTATCAATAAATGCTTTTGTTTAAGTCATTTGGAGTTTGGGAATGGTTTGTTACACAGCAATACCTAACTGATACAGGACCAACTACCTACTGAGAGCTATAGTAGACACAGAGGAAACAGTGTTGAATAAGATGTTGCTGACACCTTCAGGAGTCTGCTATCAAGTCGGGGAAACACCACCAAAAAAATAATCCCATCATAACTGGGCCTTGAAGGATCCCTCCCAAGGAGAAGGGGCATTCCAGGCAGAAAGACCAGCACGGGCAAAGGCACAGAGGCATAAAAGTATCTCTCTCCCACCTATTGCCATTCTCCAATGAGCAGGGGATCTGAGCATCCCATACCTCAACAGTGAAGGAATAGGGAGGAAAAACAAGTACCAAATGACCTTCTCTGTGTCAACACAAGAGCTCGGCACTTTAAATGGAGTCATGTAATCATCTCAACAACTTAGGTGGTAAGATTTTTCAGAAATTAGGAGACTTGCCTCAAACCACAGAGTTAAGAGGTGGTACAGATCATCTCCCAGCAATGTGGCACCGTGCCCCAGCTCTGGAATCAGAGAGACAGGGGTTCAAAGCCCTCACTAGTTTTTTTTCTTTTTTTCCCCTCACTTGCTGAATGACCTGCAGATAAGGTGACACATACCAAGAGCTGAATAATTAGAAGCCATTTGTTATTATTATTTATAATAATGAATAATTATAATTCAAAGCAACCTAATTTAACAGAGATACAGATTTTACAGGGAAAAAGAGACTAAAGGAAAGGAGTGAAAATGCAGAGACATGCATGGCTGAACCGCTTCCCAGGACTTGCAGGCTGCACACAGTCTGTCCCCACTGGGCTCCTTGAACATCTGGGCTCCTTCTGCTGCCTCTCATAAAGTTCTACATCAGACTTTATCTCAGAAACCCTGGATGAACCCACATTTGTCCTCAAGAGTTCGCGGCTTCCTACCTAGGAGCAAGGCCTGTGCAGTCACACAGCACCTCCTACTTGGTGTAATGCTCTCCTGTCACCATCTTGGATTTCTTAACAATTTCGAACAAGGGGCCTGCATTCTCATGTGGCAGTGGGCCCTGGGAACCATGCACACTGGCCTCCTCGGGCCTATGCACGTGCGGGTCCTCTGGGTACCCCCAGACAGATCTGCATCAGCAGGGACCAAAGCTGTAGCCTCACTGGTTAGGTAGACTTGGGTGTCTATTCATTCAACAAGCATTTATGAGCACCTACTGTGTGCTGGGTACAGGGCTAAGAGCTGGAGTATGTATAATGAATAACACAAAGAACTTGGTGTTTCAAGAAATTTGCACACCCCAAGTGCACTCTTGATTTCCCTTAAACCTGCTCCCTTCTTTCTGCCCCTGTACCTCTCCCGCTCAGTAAGTGGTGCCACCATCCTCCCAATCTCTCCAGTTGGAAAGCCAAAAGCCATCTGGATTCTACCCTCCTGCCCCCCTTGCAGAACAGTAGCAAGTCCTGTGGGTTTTACCATCCAAATTTAGCTCCAATCTCCATTCTCTCTATCCCCACTAGTACCCCTCCTCCAGGCCACATCCCCTCTTATCTGGGGGGGTCCCACTTCCATTCTTGCCCCAGCCCAATCATTCTTTCCTACCAGAGGAATTAAAATGAAAATAAGATATCACTCCCTTGTTTAAAGCCCTCTAATCACCTTCTCTTGCCTGTGGCAAAAAATCTCAGCTCCGAACCTTGGCCTCAGAGCCTCAGGATCTGGTCTTCCAACCCCCCTTGCTCATGTCTATCCAGACAACCTGGCCTCCTTTCAATTCTCTGAGTACATCAAACTGTTTTGCATCTCAGGGTCTTTGCCCATGCTGTTCCTTAGACCTGGGTCACGTTCCCCTTGCTGTTCCATATAAGCTGGTCCTTTCTGGACAGAAATGTCACAGCCTCAGAGAAGCCTTCCCTGACCACTCTGTCTAAGGGTGTTTCAGCCCCGCGCCATTATCCCGTATCACATCTTGGTTTTTTTTTTTAATCCATCACTTATCACAATTGGTGATTATTTTATTGATACATCTTTCTAAAGATTTAAGAATCTCCCCTCCATGGTCCACCCCTGGAGACTGTAAGCTCCATGAGGGCAGAGACCTTTTGATCTCTCTCTGTGTCATTCTTGACCCTGGTAGCAAATACAGTGCCTGGCACATGTTTGGTGCTCAATACTTGTTTGCTGAGTGAATGAATGAATGAATGAGTAGAAAGCAGAGAGGCAGGAAAGAGCACGTGTGTCCGGCTATCTGGAAGGAGCCCTGGGTGGGTAGAGGGACAGCAGCAAGGGATGGGGCCGGGGAAGCCGGCAGGGGTCAGATCCCAAAGGCCTTGTCAGCCACGCTAAAGGGGCCCGGACTTTGAGGGCAGTGGGAAACCTACGGAGAATTTAAAGCAAGACAGGATCTGTGTTTAATAGCGTGCTGTGCGGTTGTGTGGAGGATGAATTAGAAGGGGGCAGGCGAAGACAGTTATTTACGAGCTCCGGGGAGCACACGCATCCGTTTCGCGCAACCCTTAGGAGTGTTCAGGACCACGGGAGGCGGCGGGAGGGTGGCAGGCATCGCAGACAGCCCTGCCTTCCTCATGCTCTAACCAGGCTCACCTTCGGAGTCTCAGCCCCCAGCTGAAAAAGAAGTGAGGTTTCCACCTCGCACATTGCAAGGAAGAGAGCGAAAAGAGCTATCAAAGCTCACCGGTCTCATCTCGGATTATGTCGTGAGCAAGAGGAAGAAAATACATCCTCTATGGTGCCATAGATTTCTTTCTTTAATGTCACTTCTTTCAAACCTATCAAAGCAAAGCACGCTGTACATGACGTTGCATAATATCTCGGGGGCTGCTATATGGGGTCCATCTCTCTGTGAAAGGGCACCATTTCCAATATTGAATTCCTTGATGTGAGAAACTGTAGAAATATTTCACATGACCCCGTTCTTTTTAGAAAACATATCTTAATCCAGAGGGGGAATTAGAATTTTCTTCCCCCCTATTATGGGAAGAGAAGAAAATGGAAAGGAATGAAGGAAGGGAGGGAGGGAGGAAGGAAGGGGGAAAGAAAGGAGGAAAGAAAGAGGGAGGGAGGGAGAAAGAGAAAGAGAGAGAGAGAATCAGCAAGAATAAGGTAGGCCAGAGACAAGTGACCCCCCAAGAAATCCCTTGGGCTGTTCATGAGTCAGAATTCCAGCAACCACACATTAATCATTTGGACAGTGAAGATTTACTATTAAGAGAAGAAGAGCATTGACATTTATTGAGCACCTACTGCATACCAGGCACTGTGCTAAACATCACTTCAGTTAAACCTCGTGTCTTTCCTTCAGAAATGAAGAAATCTTATTACCCTTATCTTCAGATGCACAAACAGAGGCCTGAAAATGAGGTGACGTGGCTTACGTACGCAGACTGTACAGGACTGTGGATGTTATTATGCCCCATGGCCAACACAGTGTGCTACTTGGAGGGATCCCAACGAAGTGGAAGGTGGGGCCCCTCACTCCCGTATCTCAGCGTCTCCTGGGCTGGGAAGGAAGATATAGGCAGTGAAAGGAGAAGCGGGGGAGAGGTTCCCTGCAGCCTTACATTTCTACGTTTTGGGATGTCCATTTGTTACTGGTCCCACATGCCATCTGGAGATAAGATGCTGACATGAGCAGTTCAGATTTAAGAGTTCTGCTTCATCAGAGCAGTGTAGCCTGTCCCTGCTCTGGGAAACAGACCCACCACAGGACAAAAAGAAATCCCACGGCAGAGGCTCTCCCTATGGTGCTGTCTGGGCTTCCTGGACGCAGACAGTGGGTCCAAAAGTGCTGGAGTCTAAACTGCCCCCAGCTGCAATTTTACAAGCAGGAAACCTAAGAACCCAGGCACATGACTGCCTCACCCGAGGTCACATGACTGGCAGGTGGCAACACAAGGGTGGCCCAGGGTCACCTGGCCAAGGCCTCCTTCTTAATGCCTCTTACTTCTCAGTACTGGGCTTTCGCATGCTCCTCCAGATACTGTTTGGGTTCATTCATTCATTCATTCGAGAACCCACCACTGAGCTCCTATCCTGTGAGGTCCTAAGGCCCTACGATAAACAAACTGTAGGCTCTTCCCCAGCCCAGGTGCTCCTTGCAGATGTAGCAGATAGTGGGTGCTTTGAAGGCCTTGTTTTGGGTTCAGTTTGGAGTTTTGCTTTAAGTTTAAATTATTTTGTTCCCATCTCTTCTAATTTCTTTGGAAACTGCCCTCCTTTCTTTCTGGGTGCCTTTTACGGAGACAGGAGTGGGTGTTAGAACGCAGACTCTGAATGACGCCCCCTGGGGGCAGAGCATGGAACTAGTGGTCAAAGATGGGAGCTCCACAGAACCACGAGATTCAGGCAGGTCAATCACACAGCTGCCGCTCATGGAGTTCCCACCGTAATTACACACCTTCATTCATTTATTTCTCACAGCAACCCCTCAAGGCAGTAAATGATCCCCATTTTTGCAGGTGAATAAACCGAAGCTGAGAGGACCAGGATCAGTGCAAGTCGCTCGCCTATCCTGAGAGATGGAGCCTGGTTTGGGAGATGGATTTCTAACTCAGGTCAGTATGATTCCATTTCCATCTGGGCCTCGTTCTTCCAATCTCTGAAATGGGGATTACAGAACTTGCTTTCACAGGGTTGCTCTGAAGTGCACTGAAGACAGTTACGGAGAGGCCCTTAGCTCATGCTTGGCCCATCAATTCCTTCATAAATTATTTGGGAGGAGAGGACGATATCCCGAGCCTGGGCTGAGCATGGGGCCCCTGAGACCTGCCCTGGCCAAGAACACTGGGCCCATCTGGCCATGGGTCAGAGGTCGAGGCTCAAGTTCTCTCTGGGCTTGAATAAGCAAGCTCCAAATCGCGTTTTTAGCTTGCAGGACGCCTTAACGAAGAGGCTGTGCCTGGCTCCCCTGATTTCCCTGTCTCTCAGCAGAGGGGACCTGGGGCGGACTCCATAATTCATGGGGACAAAACCATTACATTGTCGACCTGCGAGTTCTGTCGGGAGCCTCTCTCCCTGGTAATCGTGAAAGTTAATACAGTGCAGGAAGTGCTGCAGCTATTTGAATTTCAAATATGGCAAAGCTGCTGGAAGTGTCCCCGTGTGCAGGAGAGGGTACATTTCACTGTCTCACTTCCTGGACCCCCCAACCACTGGCTTGGGGTGCAGGTGTGGAGGACCTGGATTCTCAGGTAACCTCCAATATGAAGAACCAGGCAGGGCTCAGGGAGGGGGAGAAAAAGTCAACCTTAAGGGCCTCCACCCCCTCTTCTTAGCCAGGGGGCAGATGCCTGGGACCATATATTCTGTCCCCCCATAATGTTCTGGAACAGACTGCTCTGGAAAACAGAGTGTTCTGGTTAACTGAGAGGGGCTATGGGATCCTAAGAGGATGAACACCTTCCAAGTTAGAATCCACTTCCAAAAACTCTACACTTAAAAAAAGTATAAAGCTTTTATTTGGAAAGCACTTTCCAAAGCATTACATTATCAAATCTTCCCAACAGCCCAGTGGAGTAGAAGTTATTATCCATACTTTCTAGATGAGGAAATTGAGACTCTGAGAGGTTAAATAATGTCCAGGTCTGCTTTGGCTGCCAGCAAGACAGCTGGAATCTGCACAAATCTTCAGAATTTGGGTGCAGCCTCTTCCTGTGACCCCATGTCTACTAGATACTCCACTTGACAGGGCAATTCTTTTCTCTGGGATTAAGGACTTTGTTGGCATCAGTGATCACTCTGGGGACAGACACAGAGGCAGCTGGAGCCTGGGCTGCAGCTCTGCCGACCCCAGGAGGGACCCAGGAGCTGCTCTGATCTCCTCATGGTCACCTGGGGTTTGCCTCCCTGCCCATATGGTGGGGGACACGGGAGGAAACGATCCTGGCTTCCTTGGTGTCTCACTTATTGTGTCCATGCTCTAGCACACGGTGGATTTCCAGTCTCTATAGCTTATAAAACCTGACATAGATGTACCCACTCTCCCTCCCAGTCTGCATGGCATTAGGCCCTTCTTAATCTCCAAACCACCCCTCCCCCCACAAGCCACCACAAATAAACACACCATTTAAGTAAAGACAGCGTGCTTGGCACACAATATGGTAGCTTCAGAACACATCCCCTGGCCCACCGTTCTACCTAGACTAACCCCCCAGCCCCTCCTATCACAGAAGCCAAAACCACTCAGAGCCAAAAACCACTTCTCACCTAAGAGGAGGCCCCGAAATGCTCTAATTTTTCTTCCCATGCGTTCACATAGCACTTGGCACTATGTTTATTATGCCTTTGTTTAAGCAGTTTCTCCTGTCTGAAATGCCCTCCCATCTGTGGTAGGCAGAATTATAGCCCCTGAAGATGGGGCCAGAACCTGTGAATATGTCCCCTTACAGGGCAAAAGGGACTTTGCAGATATGATTACATGAAGGACCTTGAGATGGGGAGATTATCCTGGATTATCTGGGTGGATCCAATGTGATTACAAGGGTCCTTATAAGAGGGAGGCAGGAGGGTCAGAGACAGAGAAGGAGAGGGGATGACAGAAGCAGAGGTCAGAGAGAGAGAGATTTTGAAGATGCTATGCTACTGATCTTAAAGATGGAGTTAGGGGCCGCAAATCAAGGAATGCAGGTGGTCTCTAGAGACCAGAAAAGGGGAGGGAGTAGGTTCTCCCTAAGGCCTCCAGAAGTTACAAAGCTCTACCGATACCTTGACTTTAGGGCTTCTGATGTCCAGAACTGTAAAGTAATACTTTTATGTTATTTAAAATCACAAACTTTGTGACCATTCTCCATGAGTCTCAGAGTTGGCTTTCCGGGAATCTAACCTCCTACAAGGTCTTTGCTCAAATGTCACCTTCTCAAGAAGACTTTTCCGGATTGCCCTATTAAAATGTCCACTTCCTCTGCCCCAGAAACTCTCTGCCTCCCCGACCTCTTGCCTTCTCTACATAGAACTTATCGCCATCCAACAGTCTGCAATTTATTTATTTATTTAATTTTTTTAAAAGCTTATTTACTTACATATATTCTGTCTCCCCCACTAGAATATAAGCTCAGTGAGGGCAGGGACTTTGTTACGTTCATGGCTGTATCCTTTTCTAGGCACTGAGGCTACAGCAACGAACAAAGCATAACGGAATGGAATAAATAGCTGTGGAATGAATGAATGAACGAACGAGTGAATGAGTGAGTGCTTATCCTCCTGGTCACAGGCTTCCCACGGTGGCTCCTCTAGTTTCTGGCTTCCCTGATGGGCAGTGTGGGCCATCCCGGTCCCTCCACCCTGCCCACTGCCTGGTCCTCCCAAGTTTCTCCTTTGTTCTTGAGAAACCTAAGAAAACAAGACATGCCGTGTCATTTTCTCCAACTCCTTCTGACCAAATGCATCCCAATCCTTTGCAGATTTTTAAGAGCAGTGTGGCTGCTCTGGGGATCATGTACACCAAGTCAAGGAGAGAAGATCCAGGATGGTGAGTCAGCGAAGTGTCCCGCCCCTCCTCCATGCTCTTTGCCTAAGGGTCCTCCTGGGCCTCCACAAAGCACGGTTATCTCCCAGGATTTACATGCTTTAAGCTTTTCATGAGTCCCTTGTCACCTATCCTGGAACTATGACTGGCTGGGAGGAAGAGAAAGGAAGGAAAAATATCCCCCATAGACCTCTTTATTTGCTACTCTTTTTCCTAAAATTTTGCAGCCTCCTGAAGAAAAGCTAGCAGATGTTAGGCTATTTGGCCAAATAAATAATATCAAAAAAGCCTTCAAAATCAATCCTCCACCGTTAGCAGGACACAATTAAACGGCAACCAAAAGGTGTTTGGCTTCCAATGGGCAAAGAAGGAAATGAAATCTACAGTTTTCTCTACTTTTCAAACATAAATTAGGTTACAGCCTAGAGAGGAGGAAAGTGATTAGAGCTAACACCCTATTAAATTCCAACAGGACCCGAATTATTTTCAAAATTTCTGACTTAACTGGGGGGAAAAAAGGATCCAAATTGAAAACATTTACTTATTCATTCATTCACTCATCTATTCATTGAGCTAATGCTTACTGAACACCAGCTACATACCCCATGCTGGACCCTGGAAATGCAAAGGTAGGATGAGCCCTCGCTGTCCTCAAGAGTAAGAAAAGAAAAGGCTGTACACCAAGGATGTCAAAAAAAAAAAAAAAAAAAAAAGTGATTCTAGGGCCCCCATCCCAGACCTACTGAAATCAGAACTTCTGGGGTGAAATCGGAAGTCTGCATTTTAAGTAAACACTACAGGTAATTCTTAAGCACTTAAGAAGCTGAACTTAATGTGTGAGAACCACTGGCCCGCCGTGGCTGAGCCTGGCTCTGTCTCTTCCTCCAGTGCCCAGCTCAGGGGGAAAGCAGCAGGCCGGCTTTGGACTGACCCCCAACCTCGGCACTGCCTAGCTGTGGCTTTGGGCAAGCCACTTCCAATTTGGAGGCTCGGTCTCCTCATCCATAAAATGGGAGAAGTACTAAACACTTGCAAAGGTCACTGTGAGCATCTAAGGGGTGTGTCCGTCACGCCCTTGACTCAGGGTCCAGCGTGGTGCAAGCGTTCACTCAGCGCAGCTGTCACCTTGTCTTCCGTCTGGTGGGGTCCCACCCCTTCCACTCACTTCCACTGTCTCTTTCTCCTCCTCCTTCCTTTCCCTGTCTCCCTTCTTTACTTCTTCCACTTGAGAGACTCATCCTGTGACTTGTGGGTTTCTGGCGCTGCATTAGGTAGTTGGGAGAGTTCAAGGGTGGTCATCACAGACAAGGTTCCAGGCCCGGTAGAACATACATCCTCATGGGAAAGAGTTTATAACAGTGAACACACAAAATAACCAAGGCTGGGCTAACTTCTACGAATGAAATAAAGGTGGCGCAGAGACAGAGAATGAGAGAGGAACCCTAAGGAGGACGCATGGTAAAGGAAGGCCTCTTTGAAGAGGCAACAACAGCCAGACGGAGGCTGGAATGATAAGAAGGTCTTGAAGATGAGAACCTTCCAGGCAGAGGGAACAGCAGGGGCAAATGCTCAGGAAAGCAGGCGTGAGCTTGGGGTGTTTGGAGAGCTGAAAGAGGTCAGTGTGGCCGGATGGAGAAGGCAAAGGTATGAACCTGGAGCGGGGAGCTGGTGCAGAGCCTTAAAAGCTGCGTGATGGGCGGAATATTCATCAGGTCTCCACAGCATCAGAAGGGATGCTGACCACAGTTCGGAAGCAGGGCCTGGAGGCCCCAAAGGCACCAGGTGTTAACCCTTCACTGATGGATTATGCAGAGCTGTGGGAGGGTGGAGGGGTCCCTAGGTAATGAGCCAGATAAGACTTCTAACAACCGATATCACCTTAACAACGAACACCAGCTGAGTATCAGGCTGTCAAATAAGTCATACGAAGGCATTTAGATTTTATTCCAGACACGACAGGAAGCCACGGATGGGCAAAGCAACAGGGGAATGACACCAGCAGGAGGACATTTTTAAAAGCCCACTCTGGTTGCTGTGTGCAGATGAACAGCAGGGGCAAGAGTGGGAGGGGAAGCAGGGAGGAGGCCTCTGTGCTGGTCCAGGAGAGATGGGGGGGCCAGAGAGGGGGCAGTGGAGGAGGAGAGGTGGGGCTATTGGGTAGTCTCAGCCCTGCCTGTGGGGTACCCAAGGTGCACTGGAGCCCACCCCACCGATGGGCTCCCGGGCACCCACAAGGGCTCAGCAGAGGGCAATGTGTGGCCTGAGCATCCCAGCCAGCAAGCGAACAGACAGGTGGAGGTGAGATTTCTGACCTGCAGATCCCTCCCCGGGCGTAAGAGGCCTAAGGTGAGAAGGGAGAGGCTAAGTGATCTGAATGCTTCCTTATTCATTCCGAACATTTCCCCAGCGAAAGTTCAGACCCAGCTCGTGTCAAAACGAGACAGTCGACCTTATTATTAAGCCAGGCATGTCTAGCTAAGGTTAAATCCTGGAAGAATTAAAAAACATAGACATTTGAAGTGCTGTTATCTACAAATTACAGCACCATTAAAGATGCGCAATTATTAGCACTTCACGTGCGTGGGTGACGGTCTTTATGTTCAAGCCACAAACAAATGGTTTGTTCTTCCAGAGACAAATATTAGCCACGCTTCCATGGCTGTTAACAACCACAAGAATAAAATAAAACGGGGGATGCCTTATGTTTGCAAAACGTATTCCCATTTGCTAATTGCCTAATATTGGCGCAAACGGGTGATTTCTTCAGCTAAACAGATATTAAATAAGACTTTTTGGAAAGATGGTGCCATTGCTTGGCATTCGAAGTTATTTCACCTGGAGCAACTGCTTTCTGAGAGGCAAGGAGCTGTAGCCTTCTGAGGCTAGAATTTATTTTTCCACCAAGATAATCACTACAAAGGATCTGGTGCTAATGTGTCATTTTGTTCCATCTTTGGTGAGAACTTGGGGGTCACTAAGTGGAATGGCTCCAAGAATTCATGGGGGGAGTAGGGACAATCATAGCAGTTTATTGGTTTAAAAAAAAAAAAAAAGAGGGAGAAAGAGAGGGAGACGTTCTTAGAGGGCTGCTGCCTTTTATCTGCTGGAAGATGTGTTTCCAGAAAGCACGGATATTTGCATTTCCTGAGGACAAAGCATTAAGCATGTAAAGAATATTCCAAGTCTCTCAAGGCTGCAGCACTCAAGTTTCTGACAGAGCAGCGAAGCAGGAAAAGTGCAGGCTTCTTCTGAGAATTGATTCATTCACACAGCTCCATTTGAGTTAAACGCCATACCCCCGCTAAAGGAATCCATCGAAAGGTTCTGCAGAGTTGATCTAGGATGACTTTTACAAGGCAATCTTGTTTCTGTGGCCTGGAAAGGTAGGACTTGATGACTCCCCATCCTCAGGAGAATGGCTTACAGGCAGTCCCATCCATGCTTGCCAATGCACGAAAAGGGCGTGCTATGTGAGCCCCCCAACTCAATCCCCCTTCACGTTTCCAGAAAATAACATCACATAGAGGGTTCACAGTGACGGTAACCCAGAGCAGAATCAGGGATACAGGAGTAACTCAGTGCCTTGGGCCTGGCTGTATCACCTTAGAGCTGAGCCTAACCCAGCTCAGGGTCTCTGTGTCACCTCTGAATGGCCTCCCCATGAGAGAATATCCTCAGGAGAGACCAGCTGGGACCAGAGGAAACAGGAAAAATGCAAACCAGTGTCTGTGGTTTCTGACTGAACAGTTCCAATCAAGGTCAAGGCTGTTTGGAGGTAGCCCTGGGACAACAGTAAGAAAAGGCAAACAAGCCCCCATACTCACTGGAGCAGGCTGAACGGTGGTGCCCCAAACAGATATGTCCACATCCTAATTCCCAGAACCTGTGAATGTGACCTTCTTTGGGGAAAGGTTCTTTGCAGATGTAATTAAATTAAGGATCTTGAGATGAGGAATCCTCCTGGATTATCCAGGCGGGCCCTGAATCCAATGACAAGTGTCCTGATAAGAGAAAAGCAGAGGGAGATTGGAGACAGACAGAGGAGAAAGAGGTAATGTGACCGGGGAAGCAGAAACTGGAGCCATGCAGCCACAAGAGAAAGAATGCCGGCAGCCACCAGAAGCTGGAGGGGGCAAAGAACTGATTCTCCCCCTAGAACCCCAAATGAGTGTTGCCCTGCTGACACCTCGATTTTGAACTTTCGGTCTCCAGAATTTTGTGAGAGAACAAATTTCTACTGTTTTAAGCCACCCAGTTTGTGGTAAGGTGTTACATCAGCTACAGGAAACTAATACACACAACCAGAGGACATTACCCAAAGGAGCTTAGCACGATCTACAGCCCAAGCTTTCCCAAGAAGGATCCATGGACGCCTAGGAGCTCAGGGATGGCTTTCTACCCTGAAATCATATACATATTCTGTGTGACTAAACAGTCGTGCATTTTTGAGGGGAAAGTGTCCACAGTTTTCATCAGATTCTCAAATGGGACCAGGACCCCAGAAATTACCAAACACCACAGATCTCCCTGAAAGCCCAGAGCTGTGCAGGGTCACAGAGCTCATCATTTATTCACTCACTTCTTCTAGAAGTCATCTTGCAAAGACTTATAGAGCACCTAATGTGCCAGGTGTGCAGCTGTGCACTAAATAAGCAGAGCTGATAGATTTCCCACTACACGCTGGGAAAATACAGACACAGAGAGAGTCCAACAACTGGATTTTCTGCCAAAAATCCCTTTACGGCTTGACTGCTCATTGCATCCGGAAGAGCGTGGCAGGCAGGATAAGCCTCCCGGATGCTCTGAGTCAGTCATAGTCTTGACTGTGTTACCAGGTAAAAGCCTTCACACCCTTACAAGCCTCCAGAAACTCCAATAGGGCGACCATACTCCCGACTGCCTGTCTCGCCTAGAAGTAGTCCCTAATCCTTGTTTAGACCATGTGACCCAATTCTGGGGTAGAAAACACAATCCCATAGCTAACTGGAGGCCACACTCAGATCCCCAAGCCCAGTTTGTCCCTCCCTCCTCAGTATTCGCATCGGCCTTTAATTAGGCCTCTTTTGTGTCTGTCACATCATTCCTAAAAGGAACAGGGTTACTCATTGATAAGCTGCTTGAGGGAGGGGTTGAGTGTCAGTTCTGAATTCTCATCTCCCAGGACCATATCTGGCACCTCGGAGAGTATTCAGTAGATGTTTCCTGAATGAAGAAATGAGCCAGTGAACTTGTCCCTGTTGCCATTCCTTCCATCTTGGCTTAAGATGAACCATAAAAACTCCACGTGGGCAGATGCGGGGATGTGGATACACATGGACAGTGCTGGTGGCACAGTGCCTTGGCTGCTTTTTTGAGGAGAATGCCCTGGAAATGCAGAGAAAGAGTTGAAAACAGACTATACTTTCACTGTCCAATGTGGCACCCACATGGGCTAGTTAGGTTTAAATTAATTAAAATTTTAAAAAGGTAAAAATTCAATTTCTCAGTCACACTAGCCACACCTTTAAGTACTTAATAGCCACATGGGGCAAAAGGCAGTTGCATTGGACAGCACAGCTATAGAACATTCCCGTCAGAGCAGAAAGTGCTATTGGACAGAGCAGGGCTATGCCCTCTGGCCCCATAATTCCACTTCAGGAATTACATCCTGGGGAAACAATAAAGGAAGAGCAAAGTATCCTGTACAGAGGGCACCATCTTTTTTTTTTTTTTAAATACAGCAGGTTCTTATTAGTTATCTATTTTATACTTATTAGTGGATATAGGTCAATCCCAATCTCCCAATTCATCCCCATCCACACTTTCTCCCCTTGGTGTCCATATGTTTATTCTCTACGTCTGTGTCTCTATTTCTGCCTTGCAAACCAGTTCATCTGTACCATTTTTCTAGATTCCATATATATGTTAATATACGATATTTGTTTTTCTCTTTCTGACTTCCTTCACTCTGTATGACAGTCTCTAGGTCCATCCACGTCTCTACAAATGACCCAATTTCGTTCCTTTTTATGGCTGAGTAATATTCCATTGTATATATGTACCACATCTTCTTTATCCATTCGTCTGTCGATGGGCATTTAGGATGCTTCCATGACCTGGCTATTGTAAATAGTGCTGCAATGAACATTGGGGTGCATGTGTCTTTTTGAATTATGGTTTTCTCTGGGTATATGCCCAGTAGTGGGACTGCTGGGTCATATGGTAATTCTATTTTTAGTTTTTTTAAGGAACCTCCATACTGTTCTGCACAGTGGCTATATCAATTTATATTCCCACCAACAGTGCAAGAGGGTTCCCTTTTCTCCACACCCTCTCCAGCATTTGTTGTTTGTAGATTTTCTGATGGTGGCTATTCTGACCGGTGTGAGGTGATACCTCATGGTAGTTTTGATTTGCATTTCTCTAATAATTAGTGATGTTGAGCAGCTTTTCATGTGCCTCTTGGCCATCTGTATGTCTTCTTTGGAGAAATGTCTATTTAGGTCTTCTGCCAATTTTTGGATTGTGTTGTTTGTTTTCTTGATATTGAGCTGCATGAGCTGTTTATATATTTTGAAGATTAATCTTTTGTCCGTTGATTCATTTGCAAATATTTTCTCCCATTCTGAGGGTTGACAGAGGGCACCATCTAAAACAAGGGAAAATTGGAAACATCCCAAATGCTTCCACGTAGGACACTGGCTAAGCAAACTGTATTAACATGAAGAAAACAATAATGACCCTCATATTTGTATCTGTTCAGTCATTCAACAAATATTTATTGAGGACCTACTGTGCACCGGACCCTGTGTCAAGTGCAGGAGGTAGGTGCCTAACAAGGCAGAGAAGATCTCTGTCCTTGTGGTCTTTTTATTCCAGAGCAGGAGAGCCAGATGACAAACAAGTCAATGAATGAATCAAGAAGATTATTTAAAAATGTATTAAGTACATCAAAGAAATAAAAAGCTTGAAGCCACAGAGAGTGACGGGGGCTGCCGGGGGGAAGGGGCTATTTATAAAGGGTTCTCATGTGTATCGCTTCCCTCACCCTGTGAGGATGCAGTGGCTTCTCTCGGAGAATGTGGATTACAGTCAGGGCCTGGGAATATGTGCACACACTGTCACGTGTAAGCAGCAGGAGAAATGGCCAGTATGCAACAATTAAATTTCCAGAGAAACACGTGTGCACGCAGCAACAACACGGCAAGAGAATTCAGAGGCGCTTATGTTTTTTTGTTTTTTAAGTTTTTAAAATTTTATTTATTTATTTTTGGCTGCGTTGGGTCTTCATTGCGGTGTGTGGGCTTCTCATTGAGGTGGCTTCTCTTGTTGCGGAGCATGGGCTCTAGGAGCACAGGCTTCAGTAGTTGTGGCGCATGGGCTTAGTTGCTCCGCGGCATGTGGGATCTTCCTGGGCCAGGGATCAAACCCATGTCCCCTGCATTGGCAGGCGGATTCTTAACCATTGTGCCACCAGGGAAGTCCCCGGAGGTGCTTATGTTCAATTAACATTTGGCAAGCATGGTTTTGGTCTGTGTTTTTGCAATGCTGTTGAAGTTCATAGTTTCAAAGAAGAAACTTCAGCTGAGTATAAAGGGCTCCAAAATTAGGGCCACGCTGACATGTTCATGGGGCACACGGTGGCCATCTAGGGGTGGCACTGGTCACATTCCGGAGCCAACTTGCCACTTCCTAGGCTACCCATCCTGAGCAGAATGAATTATTTTCTCTTCCATGTTCCCATCAGCCTTTATTGCTAACACAGATTTGGTTTTTGGACACTGAATTATAGTTAGCATCTGTCTCCTGGGTCTGCTTTAACTATTTGGATGGAGCAGCTGCGACTGACAGAAGCTGGTGTATAAATACCCCAGCTGCCTTGCCCTGCAGGGAGGATAATTCTGAGATATATGGCTGCCAGTTTCCCTGGTGGGAATAAGTCCCAGGCGCCAACTGTGGTAGCTGGCTTGCTAACACACCCTTTAGTGGTGGTCTTCCCTTCCTTGATTCAGTCTCCACTCCTTTACTTTCACCTCCCATATGAATCTCTAGCACTCAAATCCTCACTTAGGATCTGTTTCTGGGGGAAACCCAACCTAAGACAAGGTTAGGTTAGAAACCTACCTTATGTAAGGCAGTTATGAGCATTCAGAGGAGAGAACAGACATCACACACCCAGAGTGGCACACAGTAGGCACTCAGCAAATCAGACGTCCCTTCCATGGGGACCGCTGCCACCCTTAGTTCTATCTGTTCCCCTCACCATCTTGTCCGTCGAGCCCCACAAAGCCTTCCTGGGATGCTCATGTCATGCTCTACTATTTCCCCAGCAGCTGATGGGTAATTACAGATTCTAATTATAACTCATCTTCATGATTTGGACAAATCCATTAGAGCTGCCTCTGACAAACCTCTATTCCTCCTCTTGTCTTGAATGTGTTAACCGCATTCTACTGTGAAAAAGAGGCATGCAAAGAGGTGTGCTTGTTAATGAGTGGGCTGTGAACAGGAAGCTTTCCACAACATAATCTCATTAAGGAAGATCACCTAGACAATGGATCTCAAATCAAAGGGTGTATCAGAACCTCCCAGGGTAAGCTTATTATAAATGCATATTCCCGGGTCCCTCTGTAGAAATTCTGATACAGAACATCTGGATGGAACCCAGTAATTTGCATTTTAGCAATTTTCCCAAGGGATTCTGAAGCAGGGGATCCCCCCCAGGACACACTTGAAGAAACATGGTCCCTTTGTTCTTTCTGGGCACCAGTGTTCACTGGTCCAGCGCCTGGATCAGTGTAAACTCCCATCCACTCATCCATCCAACATCTCTCATTGCACACCTCCTCTGTCCCAGCCACAAAGCTGTGCACTGGGACTACCGTATGTTTGCCAAATGAGAACAGGATCCATATCTGCCCCTTTCAACACATTGGGAACCAGCATTAAACACACAGGAGGTCCTCAATGAAGACTCAAGGGCTGCCAGGACCTTCCCAGGGTAAAGAAAGGAGTTTGGGGGCCTGCCTCGCTGAGAACTCAATAGTTTCATGGAGACTCCAAGACGTTAAAATGTACCAGAGGGTCTTATTCACGAAATCAGCTCATAACCCACTTTCTTCACACACTTTATCCTACTCTCACAAACAAAAACGGCTCTTTCCTTCTCTCCCAACCCCCGTCAGTCCCCTCAAGCCTCAGAGTGACTTCTGACTTCTAGGGCTTTCCATCCTCAGGACCACCTCTGGCTACACAAGGGAGGGAAAATCGGGTTGGAGGGAGGCAATGCAACCTAGATGTGTCTGAACACAGGGATCTAACTTACCTACTTGTTGCCCAGAAAAAAAGTCACCATTTATAATTCTTTGGGTTGACTTTTTAAAAGCACCTACTATGTGCCAGAACTCCCAGGGGTGCAGAGGTGACTAAACAAAGCCTGCTTATGGGACAGAATCAGCATTTGTGCACTGCCACCCACTGGTCAGCCAGGAACAGGAACAGGAATCAAATTGAGTGAGTCATTTTTTCAGCACAGAACAATACCCCCTTCTCCCTGGGTCTGCCAGGCTTCACCTGCTACTCATCCAGGTCAGGTAGACCCTGATTCATTTACTGGAAATATCCAGAAGGAGCACAGCACATGTTCATGTACTTCTGGTGAGTGTCTCTGAGACTGGACAGCCAGGAAGCTTTTCCATTTATTTTATAAAGTTAATTGAATTGAACATCACCTTAAGAACATACGCAGTGGTATGTTCTAAAAATCATAATAAGTCTTGACTAAGAAATGTTTATAAATAATAAACATGGTGGTTTCATGTTAGGGAAATAATATGGTTCAATCACACCGACTGATCCAAAGAGATAAACAAAGGATTTTCTCTGTGGATGATAAAAGGTATTTCATAATCTGCTTTAAGATTTGAAAAACTAAGAGCACAGAAAATATTTTTTTTTACTGTTATGGGGAATGTCTCTGTAACTAATAATCAACAACATACTTAACGGTGAAACACTAGAGATTCCCACTAAATTCAGAAACAAGAATAAGAGACCCTTCACTGTAACTTTTAAAGATTGTTTTAGAAATTGTAGCTAATACATTGAGGAAAGGATGGATGGAAGGATAGATGGAAGAAAGACAAATATTAGAAAGTAGGGGCCCAAGTCGTGAATATATGCAGGTGTGGTGACGGCTGACTTAGAAAGCCAAAAGTGTGGGTAATGGGTACTCTTAATTTTCAAGTATAATACTGAAACAACAAACATTAAAAGCAAAAGCCTTTTTCGGACCTTTTAATCTAGAAATTTTTCTTCAGGAGAAAAAATCTGAGCTGCCTGGGTATATTTATGTTCAAAGATGTACAACATTATGCTATTTATAAAAGTAAAAAAGCAGGAAGAACTCAAATTTCCAGCAAAAGGGGACTGGGTAAATAAATTATGATTTCCCTAGGAGATAGATAGAATATAAAACAGTACTTTAAAATTATATTTTAGGAGAGCAATACTTATTGCAAGAAAGAGGTCATGATACATCACTAAATGAAAAAGGCACAATATAAACGGTATGCTTAAGATAATCCGATTTTGTAAATTACAGCTATAAGCATAGAAAACAGACTAGAAAGACTCCCACGAAAGTGTGAAAACTGATTATCTCCGTGGTTTTGTTTACCTTTTCTTTGTGCTTATTAGTAAGTAATTAGAGAACAAAACATGCTATCTAAGAAATAAGTAGCCTGCCATGCTCTGTCTCAGAAGGTTACACCCACAATGGGAACCCAATGCCAGACATGGCAACCCCTGTCCGTGGCTAGTGACAGGCCAACAGCCTTTTCTGCATTATGGCTGACTCAGGCCCTATATATCTATGAAGAAAAACCAGATCTACACAATCATAAAACAGACTGTCTTGTGTGCTGAGCCTTGAAGAAAACCTAACCCAATGACCATATCTCTCATAAATCGCCATTCACCCAGGGGCAGCTTGTGGAGTTCCAAGAAATCAGCAGTTTCCGTGGAGCTGATCTTGCAATTTGAACCTGGCAGGTGAGGACAAATGCCAGAACTTCTGAGAGCCCAAGCCCGCAGGGTGATGAACCGTTTGGCCTGGGTGAGAGGATGAGACAGCTGTGATTCACTGCACATTTCACTTCCCTGCCTCCCAGTGAAGAGGGCAGACCAGGCAAGAGAATGAAAAAATTTATTTTATTTTATTTTATTTTAAATTTTTATTGGAGTATAGTTGATTTACAATGTTGTGTTAGTTTCAGGTGTACAGCAAAGTGAATCAGTTATACATATACATGTATCCATTCTTTGTTGTTTTTTTTTTTAGATTCTTTGCCCATATAGGCTATTACAGAGTATTGAGTAGAGTTCCCTGTGCTATACAGCAGGTTCTTACTAGTTATCTATTTTATATACAGTAGTGTGTATATACACACTACTGTATATAAAATAGAGAACGAAAAATTTTAAATGGTGTGGGCTGAGAAGTATAGTCGACCAGGCGGACAGCAGAGAGGTTCTCATCTCAAGTCCAGAGCAAGGAAGAGACCCAGAGGGCTACTGACCTGGGCTTCCAAGGCTGAAGGGAGGGGAGGGGAGTGCGAGCCCTGGGAGGGGGTCAGCCAAGGGTCAGCTGGTCCCATCACCTTCCATAGGCACCGCCCAGGCTGGGGCAGGCTGACTCAACTCAAGCAGAGCAGAGACAGAAGGAGTGGACACCTTACTCCTGATGGTAAGAGAAGACCAGCACTTTCTGTGCTTTAAACCAGAAAAACAACCCCACACCCCCTTCCCCCTGGCAACAAGTCCTCCTTGAAGGATGTTCCCTCCCACTGCCACCCCATTCTTCTGGACCTCCCTGCCCTGGATGCTGGGACTGGAGGCTTGGTGAAGCAATATATGACAGCTACGTGACTTTGAACAAGTCTCATCACCTCTCTCAGCCTCCATTTTCTCATCTATAAAAGAGGACTACTAATAAGGACCTACTGTATAGCACAAGAAACTCTATTCAATACTCTGTAATAACTTATATGGGAAAAGAATCTAAAAAAGAGTTCATATATGTATATGTATTACTGATTCACTTTGCTGTACCGCAGAAACTAACACAACAGTGCAAATCAACTATACTCGAATAAAAATTAAAAAAAAAAAACAACAGGGCTGACAACAGCAGCCATCTCGCAGGGTCGCTGTGAGGATCACACGATATGAGTGCTGGTGGCTAATCACAGTGCCTGGCATGTGACGTTAGATTTTATTATTTTAACCTGACGCTGCCTCTTCGCAGTGTGTGGTGTTTCTGTTTGGAGTTCCCCAAAGCAGACCCTGAGGCAGGGGTTTTTGTGTGAGTCATTGATTTGGGAGGTCATTCTGGGAGGTAAGAGAGTAGAGAGGAAAGCCCAAGGTCGCTTTAATGAGAGGGTTACACTATAGGGAACTGGGGCTCAGCCTTGCTGGGGACCCTCTGAGATGTGTGAATGCACCCAGAACTGTCCCACCAAGAGGGTGACGACGCCAGAGGGGTATCCACCAATTCCCATCCTTCATCGGTGGAGGGTCACTCCTGGGGTGTTAACTCCCCTACTTCCTGCCAGACTGAACACGCCGCAGTGGCCAGAGGACACACAGGGCAGACATGCAGGAGTACTCAGGAGGGAGCTGAGGACACAGGTGGGACACTGACAGCACCTGTTACAGTGGGAGAGGTGGTGTTGGCCAATGCGATCCCTGGATGTCAATCATGCTGAAATTTGCAAGCCATTTCAGGGCTTAGCCAGGTAAGCTGGTCTTCCTTATTCCATTCATATGTTTGTTCATTTCGTGTATCTTTCATCCACCCATTCACCAAGCACCTAATGAGTACCTACTGACTGCTGTGCCAGACACACTGCGAGAGTCAAAGAGGAAGGAGGTGGGTTTTAAAACGCAGAGAAGAGAGGGAAAGGCATTCCACGCAGAGGGCCCAGCTCAGCAAAGACTAAGAGGAGAAGCCCCCATGGTGTGGAAGAGGGACAAGTGGTTTAGCCTGGCTGGACCTGGGACACATGAAAAAATGAGGTGGAGACAAGGAGGGCAAGGGGCTTAAGGCTGTTCTGGAGGATTCTGACTCTTGTGAGGAGGAGCTAATGTGCTGGGGACACACCGGGCACACGGTGAACACTCCATCCACCCAGCTGTCAGAATTAGACTTTTTGATCTGTAAGCAACTGAGAGCCACCACAGATTTCTAAAGGGAGAATGGTGAGTATTTTAGGAAGATAGCTGTGGTGGGCTGAATAATGACCCCCGACCCGCTGCCTCCAAGGGCACCCCCAACCTAATCTCTGCAACCTGTGAATATGTTACCTTACACGGTAAAAGGGACTTTGCAGATGTGATTCAATTCAGAATCTTGAAATGGGGGAGGTTATCCTGGATTATCTCGGTGGGCCCAGTGTAATCACAAGGGTCCTTATAAGAGGGATACAGGAGGGTCAGAGGTCAGAGAGGAGAAGGCAATGTGATGATGGAAGCAGAGGATGGAGTGATGTAGCCACAAGCCAAGGAATGTCGACAGCCTCTAGAAACTGGAAGAGGCAAGGGACAGATTCTCCTCTGGAGAATCTCCAGGAGGAACCAGTACTGCTGACACCTTGACTTTGGGCCCATAGACTCATTTTGGACTTCTGACTTCCATAACTATAAGAGAATATGTCTGTGTTGCTTTAAGCCACAAAGTTTATGGTAATTCATTACAATAGCAACAAGAAAACTGATACAAAGGCTCTGGGGGCAGTGGGGAAAATGGATGAAATTGAGAAAAGAGCGGGAGAGTAAGGGGGCTGCTGCCGGGTCTCAGGGGATGGTGACCTAAGGGTGAAGCCATAGGGGCATGGGGGAGTGGGTGACTGGAAAGGAATTATGAGGACAGGACCCCCAGGGCTTGGCAGAGGTGGGAGAGTAGGGGGATGGTGGAGGCAAAGTTATGCCCAGGTTTCTGGTTTGGGTGAGGGAGCAGAGGATGGTGGGAGGAAGAGAAGGCTGAGGTCTACCTGGGGGAGACCCAAGTTCCAGCCCTCTTGCCCCCAGGGGTCAAGGCACTGCTGACCCTCCCTCTCCATAATGGCTGCCTTTCTTTGCACCCTGACCCTCAGCAAGGCCACTGCATGCCAGGGAGCTAATCCAGAAAACCAACCCAGTCAAGCTGCGCAAGACACCCTAGTGGGAGGCTGCAGGAACAACATCTGGATGTTGCTGGGTGACCTTCAGGAAGGAAGGGGAGAGGATTTGGGTTGGGAGAGCAGGAAGAGAGGCCAGCAGTGCCCCTGGACCCGAGCTTTGGAGCTGACCCTGCACAGCAGGCTGGGAGCCCACTACAGACTTCTAGCTGGAATCAGTCCATGCGTCGATTCGCAGGCTGCGTCCCAGCAGGGATGGGGAAGGCGGCCCGGAGAGATCTGCACTGACTCACAGCAGGTTCACAGTGCCCACCACAAGCGCGGAGTCACCCCTCCCTTGTCCCCATCCATCCACCTTCAGCCTGCCCAGACACAACGGGGCCAGCGGGCCACTACTTGGCCCTAGTTCTGTCCTTAATCAGTCTAAACTGCTCCAAAAAGTGGGAGGGAGCTCTGCTGTGAAGTGCTGATGGCACAAAATTGGAGAGAATAGTAAATAAAAAGGAAACACCTGGGAGAGGAGGCGAAAAGGAGATGCCAGCATTTATGCAACTAGGCCAGAGCTCTGTGAATCCCCCTGCTAGAGGGTGGGAGGGAGATGGGTCTGGAAGCCCGTGTGGGAGATGCAAATGCCTTCTCAGTGCAGGAGAGATCCTTGGAAGCCTTTATTCTGGGCATCTCCTGAGGCTGTGATGGATGGTCCGACCCAAGCGGGCAGAGGGCGCCTCCTCTCTCCAGAACTTGAAAGGTTACAACCTCCTAGGGAGACAAGGTGGGGTGGGAAGGTCAACATCGGAGCATCAGCTGGTGCCTGGCCCTGTGCTAAAGCAGGGGATGCAGGCTGGATGGAGCTGGATGTACGCCCTCAAGATGCTCACAGGCCGCCGGGGACACAGATGTGGAAATAAGTGAGTGCAGTGAAGTCCTGGGGGGAGGGGATCTGATAAAAATCTAGATGGCATATGGTGGGCCTAGGGGCCACCCTGGAAAGACAAGTCCGCTTCACCTGGGTGGTTCAGAGAGTCTTTATAGGAGATTCTTTTTGTTTGTTTAATGGAGGTGAAGTTCACACAAACATAAAATGAACCATTTTAAAGGGAACGATTCAATGGCATTTAGTACATTCATAATGTTGTACAACCACCACCTCTATGTAGCTCTAAAACATTTCCATCACCCCCCAAAGGAAACCCTATACCCATTAAACAGTTCCCATTCCCCCCACCTCCAGCCCCTGGCAGCCACCCATCTGCTTTCTGTCTCTATGTATTTTTTTACCTTTTCTGGTCATTTCTGTAAATAGAATCAGACAATGGTGACCTTTTGTGTCTGACTTTTTCCACTCGGTATAATGTTTTCAAGGTTCATCCATGTTGTAAAATGTATCAATACTTCACTCCTTTTCATGGGTGAATAATAGAGGAGGTGATTCTGATTCTTGAGCCGATCTTGAAAAATGAGTAGGTGTGAGCGAGCCAGGGAGACCAAGGGGGGGCGGCCATTCATGGTGGAGGAGGGGATACCGGCAAAGGCATGGAGGCATGAAACAGCGGGGTATCCTCCGGGGACCGCACGGAGGTCAGGATGGCTGGAGGGGTGATGTGCAGCAAACGACGAGGCTTGGAAGGTAGGCAGGGCCGAGCGAGCTAAGGGGCTCTCTGCTTGGATAACAGGGGCCATGGAAGGCAAACCAGGCTGTGACATGACCAGGTTTGCATTTTAGAAAAGAAGTACCGGCTGCGGCATGGACCACTGATGCGGGGAGACCAGTTGGGTGGCTCCTGGGAGGTGATGGGGCCAGGGCTAAGGCAGGAGCTGTGGGGACACAGAGGCAGGACCGGCTGCAGGTATGTTAGGCAGGCGAACCTAGCAGACTTGGCCCATCCACCTTGGACCGTGAGATGCAGGAGTCTCAGATGAGTTCTAGGAGGAGATGCCCTGAGGGTGGAAGTGAGAGGAGATGAGGTGATCTGCTGTGGGCGAGTTGGGTTTCAGGGTTCTGTGGGTCGTCCAGGTGGACCCTTCCTGCAGCAGTTGGGTGGCACCGGGGTCTGGGTCAGGAGAGGAGTCTGGGCTGAAGAGAAACGTTTATGAATCTTGCTCCATGGATTCCTTACAGAAGTCTGCATTACAGAATGGATGGGATTCCCATTCTACAGATGGGAAAACAGAGACTCAGAGACATTAAGCCACATACCCAAGGCCACAGAGCTAAGAAGTGAGATTCGGCTTTTTTCACATAGCAGAGCTGGGGTGTGAACCCATATTTGGCTGATTCGAAAGCCTCTGAACTTTCCGTTAAGCCCAGCTGCCTTTTAATCCTTTCCTGGCAGCTTCCACTCCTTTCCCCAAGCTCTAAATCCACTCAGCACATCCATGGGAGATGGAATATGGGCCTGACCATACCACAGAGCAGCAATTTTGCCATCTTGATGTTCAAGTGCAGTAGTGGGGGCGTGGTGGTGGAGAAAGGAAAGACAATGGGGAGGAAAACCAGTTTTCCCAGTAAACACTTAAAATTTGCCGGGATGCACTGGAGATGCTGCTGAACCTGAATCAGACCCCAGAGTCACAAGGACGAAGCAGTCTCAGATAAGGTAACCAGGCAGACGTCCCCAGGCTGGCGAGTCAGTACTATGTTTGTTTTTAACAGCACTTAAGTGCCCACTCTGGCCTCTCAAGGTAATGGTGTTAGCTGATTCCCTCCCCCGTCACGTGGCTCAGCTTATGGTGCCATGGTGGGCAGGAAGATGCAAGTTAACAATTTCATGGGCAAATTTGGAGCTTTGGGGAGCTTCTTAACTGGCACGAATAAAGCAGCCCCAGAAGCAAACAAAACCTAGGCAAGAGCAAAACTACCCAAAGAAGGCAACTTGGGGACGTGATCAGGTATCATGCAAAGCAAGAGAGGCAATGGAGGAACCGTTATTTTAATGAAGCAAAAACAGCACCTTCTCAGAATGTTTCTTCAAATGAGTCCAGCTTGCATTCTCAAGGCCAAACAGCCCAGGCCGCCGAGGGCCAGGCTTGGAACGGTATCAGGTTATCACTGAACTTGCATTTGAATAATTCAAAGTGACTCAGCCATTTTTTTTTTAAACAGAGAACCTGATGTCCAGGGGTCATTAGGCATCACAGGCTACAGATCCGGACCTCTGTGCAATGGTCTCCCCTGCTGTCTGAGCCAGCTCCTCTCCTGCCCCGCACCGCCCCCCCATTGCTATTATGATTCTCCACTCTCCTTATACAATACAGTGTTCTCTCCCTTCAGAATGCAGGAAATACTGTGCTTCTTTCTGCTCTCACTGGGCTCATCAGGTGGCTACAGAACATGTGACCATCAGCCTTTCAGGCTCAAGCTCCTCTCTTGGCATGGAGCTGTCATGTTCTGCAGCTGGATCATGTGTGGGGAGGTTCTTTGAAAACTGGAATCCAGCATATTGTAGTTCTCATTGCTACAATTACTTTCTGTGTCTCTGGGAAAGCATATTCTGTGACCCAAGAAAAACGAGAAGGCAGAATTCTCATTTATTTAAAAAAAAAATCTCATTATGCCTGGGTTAGGGTTAGGGTTAGGGTTAGGGTTAGGGTTAGGGTTAGGGCTAGGGTTATTTTTGCCTACACAGCATCCATTTTCCCTTCTCCTACTGATGCACAATTATTTTCTGGGGGAAAGGAGAGTGTTCTTCTCTGCCACCAGCCCTGATTCCAGGGTGAGCACAAGACACAGGGCACCAACCAGTGTGTTTTATTTCCTTGGACAGATTGATGTGCAAATGACTTAAGGTGGCTGAATTGTCAATTCTATTGAAACCATTGAGCAAAAAAATACCCCTTTCCCACAGCAATTGTTATCTGTAAGGTTCATGTCAGCCTGGAGCTGCTGGGGGCCACCATGTGAGAAATGAAGCCAAACTAAGATATGAAATGAGAGAAGTGACTAAATCCTGAAGATATCATTTGTGCTCCTGGATCCAGCCATACCTGAAGCCCATGTACAGCTTCAGTGATTGGAGTCAGTCTGAGCTGGTTTTCTGCTCTTACGAAGCAAGAGTCCTGACCCATATAACATACTACAGTGCTTTGCACAAAGGAAATGTAAGAAGTTATGTCTTCATTCATTCTATTAGCAAATCATGCTGGATCTGTCTTCAAAATCTATCCCAAATTTTATCACTTCTCATCACCTATGCTGCTACCATCAAGGTCCAAGCCACCAATATCTCTTACCTAAACTACCATGAGTCTCCCACTGGGTCTCGCAGTTTTCCTTCTTATCTCTCTACAGACTATTCTCCACTTCGCAGGCAGGTAGAAA
Organism: Balaenoptera physalus; assembly: GCF_965194825.1. Taxonomy (NCBI): domain Eukaryota; kingdom Metazoa; phylum Chordata; class Mammalia; order Artiodactyla; family Balaenopteridae; genus Balaenoptera; species Balaenoptera physalus. The sequence continues at coordinate 15,476,727 of NC_138892.1, forward strand.
GAGCCTTTTAAAATCTAACTCAGACCACGTCACTCTTCTGCCCAGAACCATTCAATGGCTGCCATCCCACTTTGGATAAAATCCAAAGGCCTTCCACCACCTGTAGGACTTTATCACGACCTGGAAACCCAGGCAGAGCTAGCCCAGCTTCCTCTTTGACCTGTCTCCCATCCTCATCCTCCAGGCTGGCCTCCCTGCTGTTCCGCGTTTGTACATTTTCATCTTCGGACTTTGCACCTGCTCCTTCCTCTGTCTGCAACCCTCTTCTCCCCATATTTTCCTGCCTCCCTCTCTTTGCTCAAATTTCATCTCCTGGAGGACTTCCTTGACCATCTTATCCAAATTAGCCCCCCTCACTCCTACTCCCTTGCCTTACTTTACTTTATTCCGTAGCACTTTCTACTATCTGACATAATCCAGTTTTCCATTTGTATACTGCTTGTCTTCCCCACTGGAGTGTAGGTTCCATAGGACAGGGCCTTGGTCGGTCCTGCGCACTGCTGTAGCCCGGGGCCCAGAACAGTGCCTGGCACACCACAGGTGCTCAATAAGTCTTTGTCAGGAGCCTGAGTAAGTGCTGAACGTGTGCTGAATGACCTTGGGCAATTAGCAGCCTCTCTGGTCCATTCATTTTTCCATGTGTGAAGGAAGAGATCAGATGAGATCTACGGTGTTCAAAGTGTAGTTCACTTTTAGACTGAGTGGGGTTGGGGGGCACTCTGGGGCCGCCTCCCTGCTTCGACTGAGCCCCTCAATTTTTATTTTTACATATTGGGTTCCACAGAAGAAACAAAAGTGTACCGCTGTTACGAGGTGGCTGAGACGGTCTGGATGACTTCAGTGCTGGGCCTGCAAGTCCACAGTTCCCATTTCTCTAAGTCATTTCAGCACTTTTTACATTATCTCTTAGCAGAAAAGCTTTGCAGGCTTTTTCTCTTTGCCTTAAATTCTGAGAAAGTCTAAGCAGATTCCCTTTCTCCTCATTAAAGTAGCACAGAGGGGTTACTGGCTTCTGGTGCCAATATATTATCTGGCATATTAATATAATATCAACCAACTCCCTCTGCCATGGAAGGTCCCAGCAGAGAGGTCCCTGTGTTTTGGGTGTTTAAAGGAAATCCCTTCCCTCCTCCTTACTGGGCAAAATAATCTTTCCTTTTTCTTTTACCGCATGCAATTTAGAGAAATTGGCAAATTTCTCTAAAACTGCAGAGACGTTAAGTTTAAACAGGAAGAGAAAATCGATCCATGTATGAGGCTAATTAAAAAGCCTCTCAGTAGGACTGTGCTTCTTGCCTATTCTTGCACCTTCTCTTTGAGGCAAAATTTTCCTCCATAGACTCAGCATATTGAGCACATGAAAAAAAAAAAAAAGAAAAACAAGGCGATAACCTTGTTAACCTTGTGAACATCAGGCAATAACCCTTCAGTGGCCTTCTCCCAGGAAAGGGGCTCTGAGACCTCACTCCTCTTTTACAATAGCTCAAAAAGTTGGCAGAGAAGACAAGCAAAATTGGGAACCAAGGCTTATGTAATTTGAACAGTATTGATTCAGGCAGCTCCCTTGGAGAATACCTGCATTTGGTGGCAGGAGGAGAAAGGAATGCCGGAGATGGAAGAAAAGGGGGGCTGGGGAATGACTTCTATTTATTTCATGTCAATCCCCAGGCAGTTCTTTTCATTTCCAGAGAACGAAGGAGCTTCTGAAGGAGACAGGTAGGGGGTTTGCCTGAGTCCCACAGCAGAGACAGGGATGGGGCCGTGATTCCAACTCAGGACCAAGGTCAGAATTCTCTCCAGCACACTGCACTACCTCCCAGGAAACCTAGTAAAAGGCCAGGGATGCCAAGGATGTGGAAGGCTTGGGAGGAACGGCGTGGTCAACTATCATGTGTGGCAGAAAGATCAAGAAGGACATCACTGAAAACCCACCGCTGGATTAGCAAACTGGGGTCCCTGAGAGAGCAGTGAAGTAATGGGGACCCTTGTCTTGGGTTTCATCCTCGTGTGGGGAAAATGCAGGGCCATCATTCCACACGCAAATCTGGCCACAACTTCCCCTGCTGAAAACCCTTCACTGGTTCCCCACGGCCAACCTCCCAACTTGGCCAACAGGGGCTTCTGTGACTCCCCCACCCTCGTCTCCCTCCTCCCTCCTCAAACACTCCACTTTATTAATACCACTCACTGGGCTCTCTCAGCTCACGATGCTGAGTCTTGCCTTTGCTCATGCTCTTCCCTCTGTCAGGCAGGCCCTTCCCCCAACTCCTCACTTCACTCCTGTACCTTCATTAGTACTCTTGTTCTTGCAGCATGTGTGCAAAAAAGCGTTCTTTGAAGCCATAAGTCAGGGTAAGTCTGGACTGGAAATAATGATGAGAGTGACAATGAAATTAACTAACACTATGAAATACCCATTCTGTGCTAGACTGGTCTAAGTGTTCATCGTGTAGTAACTCATTCAATCCTTATAACCATCCCGGGTGGTAAGGTGTCACTAATTCATAGGTGAGAAGACAAGGCACAGGGGAGTTAAGTAGCTGAGGGTAACAGGATAGAGAGTGACAGGGTGGTAATGGGGGGTATTATGGACTGAATGTGTGTGTACCCCTAAAATTCATACATTGGAACCCTAATCCCAAAGTGACTATATTTGGAGATAGGGCCTATAAGGAAGTAATTAAGGTTAAATAAGGTTATACGGGTGGGGCCCTGATCTGATAGGATTAGTGTCCTTATAAGAAGATATACCGGACTTCCCTGGTGGCACAGTGGTTAAGAATCTGCCTGCCAATGCAGGGGACACGGGTTCAAGCCCTGGTCCAGGAAGATCCCACATGCTGCAGAGCACTAAGCCTGTGCGCCACAACTACTGAGCCTGCACTCTAGAGCCTGCGAGCCACAACTACTGAGCCCACGTGCCACAACTACTGAAGCCCGCATGCCTAGAGCCCGTGCTCCTCAACAAGAGAAGCCACTGCAATGAGAAGCCCACACACCGCAATGAAGAGTAGCCCCCGCACGCCGCAACTAGAGAAAGCCTGCATGCAGCAACAAAGACCCAGTGCAGCCAAAAATAAAAATAAATAAATAAATTTATTTAAAAAAAAAAAAAAAAAAAAAAGAAGATATACCAGAGTGCTTCCCCCCCCTTTTCTCTCCCTCCTGCCATGTGAGGACCCAGCAAGAAGACAGCTATCTGTAAGCTAGGAAGAGAGTTCCTACCAGAAACTGATCAGCCACAACCTTGATCTTGGACTTCCAGCCTCCTAGAACTGTGAGAAAATGCATTTCTGCTCTTTAAGCCACCAGGTCTATGGCATTTTGTTAGGGCAGCCTAAACTGACTAATATAGGGAGCAGCAAAAATAGAGCACTCCAGGCAGCCCTCTCAGAGGAGGTAACATTTCAGCTGAGATCTAAACGAGGAGTGTGAGGTGGTCACGGGAATATCTGGGGAAAAACAATCCAGGCAGAGGGAACAGCAAGTGCAAAGGTCCTGTGACACGAATCATCCCACATGTTAGAGAAACAGAAGTGTAGTGAGCAAAGGGAGACTGGTACTAGGAGGGTCTGGAGACGCAGGCAGGGACCAGACTTCTTAGGCCATTAAAAAGGATCTGGATTTTATTCTAAGCATCCCATTGGCCTACTAGGAGACCAAGCAGGTCGTGCCCTGAGGAGTGGGATGGGAGAGGAAAAGGTCTCAGAACATCTTTCCCTCCATTGCAGGCCACTGCACATAGCCACGTAGGCCACGCTCCACACCACATTGTGGGGGGCTGTCCACCTGGGCTCTGCTGTGAATGCAGCCCCTGGGACTGGGCAGCCCAGTGACCCTGCTCACCCTGTCCTCACACTTGTCTCTGAGAACAGGCATTCTCAAAGCGTTTTTGTTTTTTAATTAAATTTCAGTGACCTGCTCCCTATAATGGCATTAAGTTAGCAGGCCATCTGCTACCTGGGAACAGAGGAGCGGGGACGCAGCCTGAGTTGGGGTAAGTGGATGTCCACGGTGTTTCCTCCTACAGGTATTCTCCTTATGCAAATCCAACCACTCCCACCCAGCAACGCAGGGAGGGAGAGAAAAAACTAATCCAGAGAGTGTGGGCAGATTTATCCACAATCCCAGTTGATGTGCAGCTGCCAGGGAATACGGGAGAGACGGGAGACAGGAACCTGGGCTTTCCACGGGCTCAGCAGAAGGGGAGCATCTTAGATCCTGGGTGTGATTCTGCCATGTCAAGGGTAATTTTGACTGTGACACCACTTTCGAACACAATGCCTGGGTGAGGTGCAGCTCCACTGTGTAATCAGAGGCTAGAAGAGGTTGTCAGCTCTTCCGGATCCATTGGGCCTTGGCTCTGCACCAGGATGTGGTTAGTGCTGGGATTCATAAGAGGGGAAAGTTCATTTTAAAGGGAATGGAAGAGCATAGCAGGGGAGATGGCACATGAGATGCCTCTTGAAGGAAAGACAAATGCAATGAATTCCTTAAATATTTGCCTATGGACAACACTGAGTCCCAAAGATGATGTTCTCAGGATTCTGCCTCCAGTGGGCTCACAGTCTGCCAAGGGAGCAAGACTGTATACAAGGAACCATAATAGCAGGCAGTACATGGTCTAACAGAATGATGCTCAAATGCCACGGACTGAAAAAAAAGATGAAAGAGTAATCCTGTCGAGGAAACAGGGGATGCCATAGACAGGAGAGAACACTTGAAATGCCCCTAAAGGGCTAATTCAACAGACAGAAAAAGGTGGGTGGAATAGTAGAATAATGGCCCTACAAGGATGTCCGTGCCCTAAGCCCAGGAACCTGGGATTATGTTCCTTTACAGGGCAAAATGGACTTTGCAGGTGTGATTAAACTGAGGATCTTGTGATGGGGAGATCATCCTGGGTTATCTGGGTGAATTCAGTGTAATCCTAAAGGTCCTTATAAGAGGAAGACAGGAGGGTCAGAGTCAGAGAAAGAGATGTGAAGTCAGGGTGATGTCATGTAAGAAAGACTAGATGGGCCTTTGCTGGCTTTGAAGATGGAGGTAGGGGCCACCAGTCAAGAAATGCAGGATCCTCTTAAACCTGGAAAAGGCAAGAACAGGGTCTCCCCAAGAGTCTCCAAAAGGAACACAGCCTTGATGACACCTTCATTTTAGCCCAGTGAGACCCACCTTGGACTTCTCAGCCCCAGAACTGTAAGATACTAAATCTGTGTTATTTTAAGCCACTGGGTTTGTGATGATGTGTTACAGCAGCAATAGGAAACTAATACAGTAGGGAAGGGCATTCCCAGGCAAGAGGAACAGCACACACAGAGGCACAGAGGCCTAAAAGGCACAGTTGAGTTTAGAAAACCAAGAGGGGGCTTGGCCATAGCGTACATGCAGAGATTGGCTGGAGGTGACACTGAAAAGTATTTGGGGCTGGGGGTTCTAGGCCTTTGATGCCATGTCTGCAACTTGGGAATATCTCTGTGGGCACTAGGGAGTGCCAGGAGATTTTTAAGCCTGATAAGGTAGGGCAGTGAGCTGATCAGATCTGTACCTGAGAAAGATAACTCTCGTGGTGGTAGTGAAAGCAGTGTGAAAGAAAAATAGGAAGAAAGGAGGTAAAGCACAAGGAACCCCAAAACCCGTAACTTGGGGATCACGGCCCATAACAAGGAGAAATCCTGCTCCTGACAAGCTGCAGAGGCCAACTTGCAGCCCTGCAGTGTGTCTGCCCCACACCCGTCCCCATTCTCCCATTCATGAATGGGAGGGCAGAGAGGTTTCATCTGAAGGGCCGGCTCCAGGACCACCTGGAGGGTCGTGTTCACCACACTCAGGGTCTGTGGGAAGAAGTGCTGTGATGGATTAGTCATGTCTGCTCTGGGCCTGCTGGCAGGGATGGTGCAGGGGTAGAACCGCCCTGTGGGCGACCATGGAAGGAATGTGGCAGTTCCCTTGGTAGTGGTGGTGCGGGTTGGGAGTGGGGATGGTGAGGGGATGTTGAGACGGGGGTGATGATGGGGCATTAAGACAGGCAGTAGAGAGAGGAAAAGGGTAAAGGTGAGGTACGTGGAGGGTGCCAGTCCCGCTTGGGCCAGGATGTGACCCCTTCTCATGGCCCTCTTTCACCTTCAGTAAAGTCCACAGAAATTCTCAGAGTGAGGGGAGTTCTTGCCAGAGAGGAAGGGAGGTGAGTTCTGCATTCTGATATCAAGGAAGGTACTTGCAAATGAGGAAGCAAGTGCGGACACTTGAAAAAAATCATGGGGAAACCAGTGGACTCTTACAGGGGGTAGGACTGAGGCCAGGGAGCTCTGAGTGGACATCTGGTTATACAAAATGGGATTCTGGGAAAGCTTTTAAAGCAGCTTTACTGCTTTTTTAAAAAGCAGGAGAACTTCAGCTCTAAGGCAGCCCCAGTGCACCTCCAGCTGAATCTCTGGGCCTTAGAAGTTCAGAATCTTGCCCAAGGTCATACAAGGAAATTGCAGAGCAGGCTGAACACTCCTGCCAGCTCTCCATCAGGCCAACTCCTTCTCGGCTGTCCAGTTTCTAGGCTACAACATGCCGCTCCTGCTCTCAGAGTGGTCACAGCCCTGTCATCTGTGCCATACCCACCAGGTGGTAGATGAGAAATGTCCCCATCAATTCCAAACACTGAGAAAAGACCCTCGGGGCTAGGGTGGGGGGACAGGATGCAGGGCTGGAATGACTTCCAAAAGCCAAGCATTGGTTTCCTCTGTCCTGACAATCCCCAGAAAGGTATCCTACGATACGTTGAGGAATTTTCTTGAACTGTCCCTACAGGTGGGGCCGTGGGTCATTCCACACGTATACAGGAAAACTGGGTTTTGCAGAACTTCTGGGCACTCACGTAACTGGGAAGACCTTGGATGCACACAGGAATTAAACACAGGTTCTTCAGACTGTAACAGAAAGGGGTATCAGGGGAGACCGTGTGAGCCCAGCACAATATCTCAGCATACAACGGACACTCAGTAAGTAACAGTAATTGCCATTGATGGAGTGTGAGCTATGAATGGGCACCGAGAAAGCTTTCCACACATTATTCCTATGAGGTATATAGCAGGGGTACCTCCGTTTCACAGCTAAAGTTATTGAGGCTCAGGAAGGGTGAATAACCTACCTAAGGTTGAACAGTGGGTTGAATGGTGGGACCTGCGAATGTGACCTTATTTGGAAAAAAGAGTCTTTGCAGAGGTAATTAGGTAAGGATCTTGAGATCATTCTGGATTTTCTGGGAGGGCGTAAAATCCAATGACAAGTGTCCTTATAAGAGACAGAAGAGAAGACAGAGAGGAGGAGGCCATGAGAAGACAGAGGGAGAGCTTGGAGAAGTGCGGCTACAAGCCAAGGAACACCTGGAGTTGCCAGAAGCTGGAAGAGGCGAGGAAGGATTTTCCCCCAGAGCCTTCAGAGGGAGTGCAGCCCTGCGGCGACACCTTGATTTTGGATGTCTAGCCTCCAGAACTGGGAGAATAAATTTCTGTTGTTTTAAGGCACCAAGATTGCGGTAATTTGTCACAGCAGCCCTAGGACACTGATGCAGGTCACAAAACTAGTGGGTGGCAGAGGTGGGTCCGTTTGACCCCAAATGCTGTGCTTTTAACCATGAATGAATGAATCCACGGTTCGACGAATGAATGAATGAAGGAATGAATGAGGAAACTTCACTACGGCAGAAGATCTATATTGTTTCAGTGACAGGATAGAAAGGAGGGAGATCCAGGCCAAAAAAAAAAAATTCATTTGCACTTCTTTGCCTTCAGGTGTCAAATTTAACACTCTTAATTCTGCCTGTTCATTCACCACTAGGGTACCTGTGCTCAACAGAAAGGGAAGAAGGGAACAGCAGGTTTTGCATGAAGAGGCCATGAAGTGAAATAAGATGAACACCAGCCTGAGTCAGGCAACCAACTGCTTTTCAGCTCAAATGTGAGCGGGTCACACCTGGAAGGAGAGAAAGAGGTCATGCAAAGAAGTGACGGGTTTCTTAACAAGCATACCTAACTAGGCATCACAAGGAACCATTTATTCTTCCAGAGGTCAAGGGCCTCAGGAGTTCATCCTCTTTTCTACTGTCTCCTTCCCCAGGCCTAAGGGATGGGTGCGGTGGCTTCCAGTTAGAGGAAGGGCCGGCCAGCTGGATTTCCAGAACCTGGTACATGTTCTCAAGCTGCAGTGCTCAAGAGGGAAGTGGACGTCCAATACCTCTTTATCTAGGGCTCAGTTCTTGACATCACACTTCAAAACTGCACAAGAAACAGAAGGGAAGATGGAGGGACTTTCTTCTCACTGCAACAAACACATGGACCCCGGTGCCTCTCTCCTCCCATTCTGGGCTTCGTATGACACGCGGACCAGGCATTTCTTCAGGCTGCATTTACCTACTGCGGTTCCTGAGCACAGTCTTTCCAGTTTGCTGCTGGGCCTGCCTGAATTCTTTCAGACTCTGGAATTTTTTCCAAACTCCCATTACTGGCTGGTTGTGAAACAGAGCGTAAAATGCCAGTCATTTTTTTTTTTTTCTCTCTCTTTCACATTCCATAGTCGTCTGACATCATAACAGATTTCAGACTCAAACTGTCAGAATCTGGGCTCAAACAACGCTCAGCCAGCCTCTGAAGGACAAGAGGCAGCTTGGTGTGACGCAAAGAACCTTGAACTTGGGGGCACACAGGTTGGAGTTCAAAGCCTAGCCCCACCGTTTACTGACAGCATGGCCTAGACCAGTGTTCTAACCTCTGAGTCTCAGTCTGTGTGTTTATTCAATAGCTACTGAGCTCTCACCCTGTGGCCAGCACTGCTCCTTTCTGCTGAAGGAGCCAGGCCATAAACAAACAACAAGAAAAATCCCAGATGGCGATAAGTGCTATTCAGAGAATTAAAATGGGCAGGGGCGGGCACAGTGGCTGGACTGCAGCTTTAGATGGAGTGGTGGCCCCTCGGAGGAGGTAACATTGAAAATAAGATCCGAGGGACAAGATGCAGCCAGTTACACAGAAAGCAGGAGGAGAAGCATTCCAAGAAGGGGGAACGGCTAGTGTAAAGGCCCAAAGGCTGAGCCACACTGGAGAATTCGGATAGGAGCTGTGGGGCTGGAGTATAGTGGGCGAGGGATAAGGTGGGGAAAGGTGATGCTGGAGAAAGGAAGGGACCAAATCACGTGAGGGTTCCAAACTGGGGTGCATGCTATGATGACTCGGTACAGGAAAAAATGAGAACTTCCGGCTACATTGATTTGCGGATCTAACAGTCTAAGAAGGAAATTAAACTCAACCAATTTCACTATATTATTGCTGGTAGTACAGGTATTTAAGTTCTAAATGAATAGGCATATAATGAAGGTGCGTGCTCAGATTTTGGGGGCAGGGTACGTAAAAACACTTTAGACATCGCTAATGTAGAACTTCGTGAAAAAGAGTGAGGAGTGGGAGAGTGAGCCTTCCACGAGTTTTAAATGGGAGAATGAGAGGAGCGGGTTGATATTTTTAAACTTTAAAATTTAAAGCATCACTCCTTACAGAATGCAGCAAATTGCCCCGCCCATAAGACCCACCCAGTGTGTCTGGAGCCCCCAGCAAGATGATACAGGTAACACTGTGCTTATCGCTTACAGAAAAGCTGTCTGTATAGCCTAAAATGTATTAGAACTATTACCAATTACCAAATTATCCCCATTACACAAAACAGTCTAACAAAAAACATTCATGCTCATTTGAGTTCAAAAATTCTACTAGCCTCTTAAGTTTCACATGGCCTACCATCACCTCCTCCTACTAACACACACTCTCTCCATATTTAAAAGGGTCCTTCCTTTTCCAGCCACGCCTTCTTTTCTCTCCTGTGCCCCTGATCACCAGATCAGAAAATCATCTGTTTATTTCTCTTTTTGGAGATCCACAGTGCACATTGGGTATTAGAGGCCCTGAGCAGTTCTGCAGTTAAAAAAAAAAACAAAAAAAAACCTGTCTAACTTTGTCTAACCTAGTGGCTGGGGAGCCTTATAAAATCCTCATGCCTGAGTCCCCCCTCTAAAGAGGGACTCAGGGGTGTAGCCTGAACAGGAGCAGATGTCAAAGCTTCCCCAGTAGTTCCAATGTGCAGCTACAGTTGGGAATCACTCCTTTCACTCAACAGTTTCCAAACTTACTTGCCCGGAAATTTGTTTGTTTGTTTGTTTTACACATACTTATTCATCTCCCCATGGAACTGAGCTGAGCTGGTGTTCTGTGGAGCACATTCTGGGGAATGCTGGACTAAGGCAGCAGCAGTTTCCAAATCTGACTGCATGTTAGAATCAGCGGGGCCTTTAAAGGAGCTCCATTTCCCAGATGCAAGCCCAGACATACCGCATCTGGAGCTCTAGGGCCATCGCCTGGGAGTCTGCAGTTCTAACAGGTCTGCCAGGTGATTCCGATGACCCGTGAGTTTGGGGGCCATCCGTCTAGATAATTCAGGCACCAGATGGGTAGGGCGGAGGATGGAGGCCACCAAGTGAAGGTGAAGTCCCTCAACTCAGAGCTTCTCTAATATGGGGGTCTCTGACCTTCCTACCACCTCAACCCCATGCTGCTGCCCCCAGCAGGAGCACCGTAACTGAGCGGGAAACTAGGCTTCGAGTTTGACCGTGGTCAGGGAAGGATGCATCTTCATTAATCTGTGTATATCACCTCACAGCCCTTCATCAACCTGGGCCTCGGTTTTCTCATTCGCAAAGTAACAAAAGGATTTCTGAGGCCCTGTTCCAACCTCCTACATCTCTGCGTTCCTCTGTTAATGCATTTTCACGAATGCATCACCCCTTGGAAGATGCTAAGCACAAATGGCTCCTCTCCCCTGCCTCTTTCAACCTTGTAAGACTGATGTGTCCTGCTTGGATGAATAACATCCAACAGGAAGAATGCCGGCTCAGGCATCTGAGCCAGGCTCAGACCACGAGCTGTGTGGCCTGGAGCAGGTAACTTGAACTTGCCAAACCTCAGCTTCCTCATCTACGAAATAGAGAAAAGTGTGTTATGCACACCAAACAGGCTGTTGCAGGAATACAACGAGAGGGGTTGTATACAGAGGGTTAGCAGACTGCCTGGCAAACATGAGGAGCTCAATAAATGTCTGCTATTGATGGTGGCAGTGAGGTAGAGTAATAGAGGGCCGCCCTCTAAACATTGTCGATGGCTGCCATAAGGCCCACAATTACTAAATGACACTGAAGCTGCTCGTCTCTCCTGCTGAGTCAGGGTTTGCTGGGGCCCTGGCATTCTTGACACAGGAGCAAACACTCCCAACACAAAGTGAGTCACTGCTCCGTGGCTCCCAGGGCTACAGGCCACAAGGGGACTCGCTCGCTCTCAGCCGCCAGAACCACCGGTTGAGCAGGGCTAGATGGAGCTCAGATTAGAAACCACGCCACCCACTCGTCAGTGCAGCTAAAACGCACCCCGCTGGGTACCACTGGTCAGTCAGTCCTGCAGGGCTGAGGGATGAGGTGAGGGGAAGCCACGGGCATAAATCTGTCCAGCTCCATAGGACCCTGTAGCTGACGGACCACAGGATCAGAGATGGTGGCCCAGAGGCTGACAGTCCTCCCACGGATGGGGAAAGTGAGGACCAGAGGGGTAACAAGACTCACCAAGGCAACAGAGCTTGCCAGTTGGAGGCTCCGAAGGAAAGTAAGAAAGAAGGGGATGCTAATGTTTATTGAGTGTCTACCGAGTGAATATCCCACATTCACTCAGGCAGCGTTTAAGGATGGCCAGGCACGTACCAGGTGCCTTACACATATTATGGCATTTAACGCAATTAATCCACGCACGAGGTAGGCATTAATATCTACACAGAGGAGAAAACTAATGCTCAGGCAGCGAAATGACTGGAATGCCTGGTTCCAACGCCAGCTCTGCCACTTAGGAGCTGCGTGACCTTGGGCAGGTTATTTAACCTCCCAGTGCCTCATCGCCCTTATCTGCAAAATGGAAATCACAGGTTTAATGTAAAATAAAATATATGTGTAGAACACATAGAGTAATGTCTGACACTAAGTGCTCAGTAAGTGTTAGCTCTTCCCAAGTCTCCCGAAATCCAGCCCAGCTCTCCCCTCTGTACCCAACCGTCTTCCCAGAGATGTTCTCCTCACTAACAGAGCTCCCCAACGTGTTTAAACCATTTCCTGACAATCTTTAAATGTGCAAATTAGAAATGTCAACATGCACCTCCAATGAGCTAGATAAGGTTGGGACAGCGGTCTGCAGGACTACGGGTTTTAATAAAAGAAAAATAACCAACAATATCAATTTTTTAAAAGCACCTGATGTACAATTTCCAAATTACCGCTCTATGCATTTCTTTCCTTTATGCGTGTTGCAGTTAAATTACCTTTCTCAGAAATCTCGGCCACACAGAGCATGCTTGTCTCCTCACAAAGCTGCATACATTTTTTTTTTTTTTTTTTTTTTTTAGCTGCATACATTTTTAGCATCTGCTTGGGGTTTTATCGTGGAGAGTGCAATACACAGCAAGAGACAGTTTATCATATTTGGTCGGCTGGCCCCTCATTTTTCCAGCTGACAGTTTTATTCATTTTGTGGCAAAGACAGGTTTGATGGGGAGGGGGGTCAGGGGGTGGCATCCCAGGGCTTTGCAGTCCAGTTTCCCCGTACCCATCCTCCACTTCTGCACAACATTCCTGGGGAAAAAATCCCAGGCTACAACCCCAGGCAACCTGGGTGCAAGATGGGAGCAATTTTCTGGAGCGATGATCCAGTGAGTGTTTCAGGGCTATTGTCCCCATGTACAATTGAATATATAAAAGACTCCCCAAATCACTGCCCCTCGCTGGCAGTTCTTACACTGGTCCTCTCCTGGGGGTTCTTGGGAGGCCCAGCAGATCCCATTAATGTCCCTGAGAGTCTTCACACCCCCTGCCATGTGACTGCAGTTCCTTCCACTAAAAGACTGGAATCTATTTCTCTACCTCCTGACATTGGGTTTGACCATGTGATTGCTTTTACAGGCAGAATGAAGTGCAAGGGACAGTATTGTCCCAGCCCGAGCCTTCAGGGGCCTTGCATGTTTGCCCTCTTTTACCTTTGCATTGCAATGAGAAGCATATTCTCTGGGTAGCTACTGTTCTCTGAGACAAACCCCAAGATGGACCACACGTGGAGCAGATCTGAGCCCAAACCCCAGCGAGGAGCCAAGTCCTGCTGGATCTGTGCTTTAAAGCACAGCAGTCCAGTCTAGCCTAGAATAATTCAGCTGCCTTACCTCACCCACAGGTATGTAAACAATTATAAATAGTTGTTATGAGCCACCCCATTTCAGGGTGATTTGTTATGCAGCGATAATTAATCAGTACAGGAGAGGAGGAAAAACCACCACTCTGTGCTAAGCCAAGTGTTTTACATACATTATCACATCTCGGGCTTCCACTGTGAGTTAGGAACTATTTACACCCATTTTACAGATGAGCAAACTGAGGCTTCAAGAGTAACTTGCCCAAGGTCATACAGGGCCAAGCAGTGTTCTAAATGCTTTACATGTATTAACTCCCTGAATCCTCCTGACAGTCCTAGGATGTGGGCGATGTTATCTTAAAGATGAGGAAACAGGAATGGAAAGGTCAAGTGACTTGCCCAAGGTCAAGAAGCCAGGGATTGGCAGAACCAGGACTCAAAGCCCAGGCTGTCCGACTCCAGAGCCCAAGCTCAGGAGGAATAATGGAATGAGAGCCTAGTTTGGAGGACGGTGGCTCAGAACTCCCAGAGGAATACAGTAGGGGCTTCTAGATCAATGAGTCTCAACCGGTGATGGGGATGGTAGGAATCAGAAAGTCACCTACAGATTTTCCAAAGCAACGCATGGAGATTCCTGCTTATATTCTACTTGCTTATTTGTTGGGTGTCTGTCGTCCCCCACGAGACTGCAGGCTCCATAAGAACAGGTATTTCTGCCTGTTCTGGTCACAGACACATCTCCAGTGCCTAGAACAGGGCCTGGCACACCCCAGGTGCTCACTAGGCAGCCCTGAACGAATGAATAAAGGAGTACCTGGTGAATAAGGTCCGTGGATTGCATGAGACCACCCCAGCATACTGAGCTGACTTAAGGCTGGCGATTTCTGGTCTTAACAGCATCTAGACCCTGAGGCCTGGGACAGTGGGACTAACTCTTCAATAGGAAAACCAGGGGATCTTTAAGGAGCAGCCTGGTAAGTAACTAGCTCCAATGGTGGAGCGCTGCTGGTGTCAGGCATCATTCTAAGCACCCTCATAATCCTCACAACAAGCCCCTGGGATAGGTACTATCACAACCCCACCACCAACCCATTTTACAGACGAGGAGACTGATACCTAGAGAGGTGAAGTAACCTGTCCCCCAGCTAAGAAGTGGCAAAACCAGAGTTAGAACACAGGAGTATGTATGACTCCACTCCACTTAACCACTACCCTATGCTGCCCCTCAAACCAACCAGAGCAGGGAACGAAGAGAGTTTCCAAGGTCATCTGGACCACGCCCTCCCTTACTGATGGGGAAACTGAGGACAGAGAGTGGGATCATCACACCCAAGTCAGGGCGCTGGTCAGGAGCAGGAAAGGGACCTGCACTGGATCTCTAAAGGCCCAGCTCAGTCCCTCTTTCATGGGACATGTGGACGATGGGCCCTGGGAAGGCAGGGAAACAGAGGAGCCAACTCCACCAACTCCAGGCAGGGAGGACTTCCTTGGCCAGCGTCCATGCCAGGCTTGTGTCTGTCTATAGCACAGCCCCCACCCCCCAGGGACTGGCTTCCCCTCCCAGCGTGAGCTGGCGGGTCAGGCGGCCGCTGTGGCTCTGGCCCAGACTTGAGGATTTCCGCGTCTGCTGTTCCGTGGCTCTCCTTCAGTTGCCCGGCAGGACAGTCCTGGGCACCCTCACCAGCACTGACCACTCACCTGTGCCCACCGCTCAGATGGTGGTTGCCTTCAAGAAAGGATGAGGCTAAACAAAGGAGAAGGTTTGCATAGATTTAAAGAAAAATACAAGTGAAGAAAAATAGCGACCATTTCGACCATTTAATGATGACTTTCTATTCGATCCTGACAAAGACCTGATAGGTTGCCTTCATCATTATTCCCATTTAACAGATGTGGAAACAGAAGGAAAGAGCCAAGGTCACATCGCTTCAGTAATAATCAGCACTTACAGTGGGCCTGGTACTATGCCAAATGCTTTGCATGTATTAAATCATGACAACACCATGGACAGGCCCTACTATCATCCCCATTGCACAGAGAAGGAAACTGAGGCTCAGAGAGATTAAGTACCTTGCCCAAGGCAGCAGATAATAAGTAGATGACCCAGGGAGCCTGACTGCTAACCATCGGGCTATATACTGCCTCTTGTACCGGAGACGCAGCAAAAATCATGGCTTAGTGCTCAAATAACGAGCTGGGGAAACACTGCCTGGGTTCGTTGTGGCCACTCAGGTGACTCCACCACCTCAGGGTCATCCTAAGACCTGTCCTGTCCCAGCCCATTCAAGGCTGGCCTCTTTGGGGATGCCCCACCCTCACACCAATGCAGCCCTTCCGAATGGGACAGCCCAGCATACAGGTCCAGTCTCCCCTGGAGCTTGCTAGTGGGGAGTTCAGGGCTGCTTCTCTGAATCTTAGGTAGTCAAAGCTGGGAAATTCCTTAGTATCTAGTTTGGAGGTTTTTTAATGCTTACTTATGTGTTTATTTATAACTACCAGAAGCCTTTAATTAAAGTCTCCCTCAGAAACCTGATAAACAAAACAAATCACACGGGCAGTGCTCTAGTGTCAGCAGTCTCTGAGTCCCCATAGGATCCCTGGGGGTTGGGGAACCCACTTTGAAAACCACTGCTCGGGGCCAAACCCTCACTTTACAGATGAGAAAACTAAGGCTCAGAGAGGGGAAGTGATTTGCCCAAGGTCACACAGCAAATGAGTAACCATGCTGGGGCCAGACCCAGGCAGCCTCCTGGCCAACCGGGCCAAAAGCAGGCTGGCAAATCCTTGGGCGTGGCCAGGGTCACAGAGGGAGGAGGGGGTAATGACTAAGGGGCTGGGGTGGGGCACCCCATGGCCTGGGTCCAGATCGCAGCACCACTGCTTCTGCTGCCTTAGAGGAGCTGTTCCCAGGTGCTCAATTTTCTCAGCTGTAAAATAAAATGAATGTTAACACCGCATAGGGTTGTTTGTAGGGAATAAATGAGATGCGGTCATTCCTGAGACACGTTACACAGTAGGTGCCCAACCAATGTCAGCCGTTACGATGGCCTCTGAGCCGCAGCCTGAGCCTTCTCTAGATAAAGCCCATGTGCATTCGTCAGTTGGTTTAGGGTCTATCCGTTTGTCTCTCTCTGTCATACACACACACACACACACACACACACACACACACACACACACACACACACACACACACCCGTGGGCCAGTCCACCCACCCTCCAGGGAACAGATCACCTTCCCTTCACAACCTCAAATGGATCCTTTGGAAGCTGTGATCCTAAGCTTTTCCTGGGCCAAGAAGCTCAGCGCTAGGTCTGGAGGAATCATCAGTGTTCTGGAAGGGGCCTGCTGCCCTCCCCACCTGGTGGAAGATTTGGCCACAGTGAGGTCCTCTGCCTGTGTCTTTTTGCACGGGCCTCTGACATTCCATGACAATGTACACGGTTGTCGATTTTGCCCAGACCCCACCTTGCCCTCCTCTGGACCCTGATGGCACTTACTGCACTACGCTACCAACCCTCAGCCTCTGCCCCTGTATCCCCTACTTCAAAAAGAAGAGAAAAGCGAGCCCCCTTCAGATGCTCAGTTAATGTCACCACTTGCCAAGACAGAGAGTAAGCCACACGTAGCAGAGGTCTCTGCAGCCCTTGTCCGTCTTCAGAAGGTTGGGCCATATAAACTTGTCGTCACGGTGTCTGCTGAGCATGGGGGGCCCTCCCTGCCCACAGCTCCTGGCTGGCAGAGCTTCTTCACTGCTTGCTGGGTCACAGTTGGCACTCCTGGCTGGGACAGATACTTGGTTTCTTCCACCCCACATCAATCCTTATGAACACTGGCAGGTAGCAGCCTGAATGCTGGGCTTTAGGTGGCCCGTGCCTGAGAGGCCCCGGATGCTGGCTGGGGTGGCCCAGGACAGACGGGGAAGAGCACGCCCAACCGAGATTGCCTGGGGCCAGGCTGGAAAGGCAGGAGTTCTCTGGGAAGAAGAAAGGGGCATCTTTCATTAAGTGGGTTTGCTCACTTCACAGAGGCAGCCAGGGCCAGGCAGCGGCTTGGACAGAAGCTTCAAAGTCACAGAAGTGTGGGTTCGAATCCTACCCATGGCATGTCCTTAAGCACGGCACTCGGCCTCTCTGAGACCCTCACTGAGCTTTGTGAAGATGAAAGGAGATAGCTGACAGCTGATACCTACCACCCAGCACAGAGCCTGCACTTGGGAGGCAATCTCAGTCAAAACTTCCTCCTTCTCACCACGCTCTGCAACAGTCCCTTTCAAACTGTTCTTCTGAACATGTAGAGGTGTCAGGGGAAGTATGAAAAGGGCACACAGAAACTTGTACGTGAATATTCATAGCAGCGTTATTGACAATCACCAAAAAGTGGAAACAACCCAAATGTCCATCAACTAGTGAAGGAATAACCAAAATGTGGCCTATCCATCCAATGGAATATTGTCCAGCCATAAAAAGGAATGAAGTCCTCATACATGCTGCAACACGGATGAACCTTGACATACTGCCAAGTGACAGAAGCCAAACACAAAAGGCGACATACTGTATGATTCCACTTATATGAAATGTCCAGAAAAGGAGAATCCTTAGAGACAGAAGTAGATTGCAGTTGCCAGGGGCTGGGGGGAGGGGAAGATGAAGATGAACTGCTCATGAGACTGGGATTTCTTCCTGAGGTTATGAAAACTTTGTGACTATACTAAGAACAACTGAATTCTACACTTAAAAAATTAAAAAGAATTCGAAAAAGAAAAATAAGATGAGGTGAAATAAATGACAGCTGTTTATATTTTAAAACAAAAAGGAAAAGATATATGGTTGTGCCCATCATATACAAAACTCCAGCTGTTAGGTTACCATTAGGGGGATATTAATCTATTCATTCAACTAAAAATGCAAACCATTTATTAAAGATCTACTATGTGCTAAGCCTTGGGCAAAGGTACTGTGGGGACTAAGACGTATGGCCAGATCAACTGGTCATGTCCTCAACCAGCTCAAAGCCTGGTGGGGGAGGCACCTCACAGAGGAGGCATAGCTGTGATGTGATCACTGTCAGAGACAAGCAAGTTATGTGATAAGAAAGCTTAGAGCAGGGGAGGGGGGATCCGAGAAGGCTTCATGCAAGAGGCTGCACCCGAGCAAGACCTTGACAGTAGAATTTGGACACAGTAAAAATGAGGAATGGCATTCTACATGAGGCAAATAACATGAACAGAGGCACTGAGGTAGGAAAGTAGAGGAATGTGTGAGGAAATTCATTTGTCTAGAATGTGGGTAGGGAAAGGGACGGTGGGAAGTAAAGTTGTGCAGGTTATAAAAACAACAGCAAACATGAGCAACCAACATTCATGGGGCGTTTACTGTAGGCCAGGATTGTGCCAATCACTGTACGTGGATGAACTCAAGTAATCATCACACCAACCTCTGGAGAAAGACAGTGCTCTCATTCCCTATTTCATAGATGAGAAAACTGAGGCACAGAAGGGTTAAGGAACTTGTCCTAGGTCACCCAAGTGGAAGCAGAGAGCCAGCTGTCCAACCCAGAGCTGATGGGATGGTGTACATTCTCCTGAGCCCACCTATGAGTAAACAGCTGAAAACAGCTAGAATTCCAGGGCCGCCATTTTGGTTGTGCAGCTTGTGCACTGCACAATTCTAGAGGGTGCTATTCACAAAAAACTACACTGTGATTGATACCCTCTGTGGTTGTGCAGTGTACAACCTGGCCAACTGTATGCCACGGCCCAGACAGAGGTGCCTCCTAAGGCAGCTAAATCAAACCAGCACTTTGTCTACATCACTCCCAAGATCTGCTCACCGAAGCATAGTGTTGCAGCAAAATAGCAGGGCCCTGGGCTCGTACCAACCTGAGTTTGCATCGTGGATCTGCCACATTATACGGATGCAAGGCCTGGGGGAGTTCCTAAACTTCACCAGACCTTACTGTCCTCAACTACAAAATAGACCATAATAATAGTGCTTTCCCTGTGGGTGATTATGAAGTTTACAGGAGCACAGACACAGGAACAGTGCCTCCAATGCAGCCGGCATTTGGGCCATAGTAGCTACTGTGATGAATAAAGCTTGGAATGCGGAGAGGGAGTCTCGATTGAGGCCGCCCCAGCCAGGGAAGAGGCTGTGCCATCCATCAGGGCCCGCTGAGCAGTGAAAAAGCACCTGCTTCCAGTGAGCGCCACAGCTCCATTAATCAGTGCTCCCCAAGCAGGTAGGAAAACTGGGTACGCATCATTCCTAGAAGCCAGAGGAAGTCCCAGGAGAGCCAAATCCAGCAAGCAGTTCACAAAATACTCCATCTTTTGCAGTGCTATGTGAGATGCTGGAGCTGCTTTCAAAGGCAGTCTTGAGCAGATCTGTCTCGATTACGCATTTTAAAGAGACAGGAAGCAGTGAGAGCTCGTGAGAGGCAATGGGGAGACAGTACAGCCGCCACACCGCCTGTCTGGGGCAGAGGCCGTGTCTTCATGCAGCCAATTCCCAAAACTGCAATTTCATTGGCCCCTCTCACCCTGCTCAGGAGAGCATAGAAAGAACTTGTGGAAACAAGTTCTTTCCAACAGATGGGACGTGGATCATTAGAATAAAATCTGGTTGCCATTGACTTTGGTTTCTCCATAAATTCCGAAGACTTCCAGGCATTTTATCTGGTCTCCTCTAACTGTGCACTTCTGATTTGGGGAGGAGGCCTGGAAAGGAGGGTCTCTCACTGGTATCCTCAGAGTTTCGAGTAAACGGGCAGCCTTTGGAGAAGTGTATTCCTTGCCTGGCATTCCCTCTGCCCTCTGGGATCTGTGATTGCAAAGGGCTCCCTGACCACCCAGTCTGTGCCCTCAGAGAGCTGTATTTTTTTTTTTTTAAACAAGAATGTTGCTGGAGGATGGAGGATTTTATCAAGAATAAGGAGAGTAACATTTATTAAATGTCTGCTGTTGGTGAACACTTTGCTGACACAATCTCATTTTATTTTCCCTACAGCCCTAGGAGGTATTATTAGGCATCTGTAGACCCACTTGAGGGATGAGAAAACCAAGGCTCATTGGAGAGGTGAAGGCATACGCTGGGCAGATGGAGCTGGTAGGGAGCTGGGGCCACCCATCCCCCAAGCTTTCTTATGGATTCTGGAAATTGAGGGAGCCTGGTTAAACACCCACTGCATTTCTGGCCTGTGTCATATGAGGCACAGGGATATTTAGACTGTGCAAGGGCAGATCTGTCATGAACGGGCTATGAGCGATATGCACATCTCTCTCTGCCCTTGCCAGGCCTCGGTGTGTCCGTCTGTCAAATGGAACCAGTGAGACCCACCTCACAAGCAGTCAGGAGAATTCACTTACATATGTGATCTACAGACCACGTCTGAGGCATCACAGGTGCCACATTAAAGGGCATCCACGCAAACAGATGCATGACTTGGACCCAAGGCCTGCAGGAGCCCTCTCCGCAACATGCAGCAAAGCAGGGAGAAGAAGGACCTAGGATCTGTGCCTAAGGTATGCTGTGGCTGGGGACCACCCCTCCCCAACTCCCAATGGCACAGCTTGGGAAGGGAACAAACCCAAGAGCTACACTTACCCTCCTGGAAACTGCTGGCCTCACAGGTTTCCAACCCACTGGGCCAGCCACAGAGATGTAAACCCAGGAAGAGAAGGAATTTAGGGGTTAGCAGAAGTGCAAGGATGTCATTAGCTAGAAATTCTGTCTTCAGTGGGGTAAGGCAGCGTTGGGGGCCCTTGGAAACAAAGCAGGAGGAGCCAGCAGGAATCAATCCCTATGTGGTCCTTACCTACTGTGTAAAGAGCAGAGGTCAAGGCTAAAAATGCTACGCACGTGGGTTAAAAAAGGAGAGGGGTTGCTTTTATACCTCATTATTTCGTTTGGTTTATTACATTACACTATTCCTTTCTATATAAAGCAGTGATTCTCAGACTTGAGGATTTCATAGATCAGGAATTTCTCCCCAAAGTAGAAACCATTATTAGGGACCAACTTTGTGTCGTATCAAAATGACAGAGGCAACCACTAATTATTATCACCATCATTTTGGATTTCTTAAAGGACATTCTGACATCAGCTCAAGATCAAGCACCAGCCTTTAAGCTGTATATATTTTGCAGTATTCGGGGGCAAACTCACTACTCTCCCCTTATTTCTGTCTCATTTTGCCACAGACGGTCGAGACCTTGGGTAGAGGACCAGTGTGCGGACCAGCGATCAGGCATTCCTGGTCTTGAATCTCCCCCATCCCGCCACTTGGGAATGCTGGTGACTAGAGAGGTGTCTAGTTCCTATAATTACTGAGTGTTAATGTAATCACCGAAGCAGAGAGCCAGCTGGAAAGGATGGAGTCTGACATCCCGCAAAGACAGACAGCTAAATAAGTCATACGGCTTGCAGACAGCCTAGCTGCCGGGTTATGTAATCATCTCTCCTTGGCTGCCTTTCCGTTGCTCTATTTCTCCGTTTGGCCTTTTTGTGCTTTTGCTTTTGCTTTCTGAGGCTGAGCCTCTACAATAGGCAGGGAAAACGCTGGACATGAAAGAGAACCCATTTGGGAACATGGTACAGAAAGCCACCTCATTTGTCTCCAGGCTCAGAACCAAACCCCAGGTTTCCATGGGAGCCGGGATGCAGCCACAGGAAAAGTCCTGGAACTGCGTGGTCCTGCACGTGAACGTGGATGGTCGGTGGCCTGGCACAGGCAGGCGGGGCACGGGCCTTCCCAGATGGCTGGTGGCTCCTTGACAAACGCAGTTAATGCATTTTAATTTGACGGGGACCTTTTGAAACGTGGCTGCTGAGGGAGTTAGGAAGTAATCAACTCTCTGCCAATCCATTTTCCTCTGGGCGCCAGATCCACATGTGAGAACCGGCGAAAGGAGATTAGCTTGGGCATATCCTGGTAGTAACCTGGGGAAAGGCCACTCCAACCGGTAACACTGGTGCAGGCGTGTGAGTCTCTCTTAGGGCTCTGTACGTCTCTAAATAATAGCAACAACGATGGTAGCGCTGGCCACTTACCAGGTACCAGACCTCACGCTTTGAATGCTTCATCTCTACTTCATCTCTTCATCTTCATCATCTACTGGGCAGTAGGTCCTGTTACCATTTGAATTTCACAGAAGAGGAGACAGGCTCAGAAAGGCTCAGTTCAGGGGAACAGGCACACGCATGGAAACTGCCACAAACTTCACCGTGCCAGCTCAGCAAACAAACGGACAGAGACAAATAATTCTGCATTTCCGAAACCAGCCTGTATACAAGCATTCCCTGGGGTACTTGTTAAAAACACAGATTTCTGGGCCCTGACCCAGATCTACTCAATCAGAAATCCCAGCAGAGAGGCCTGGCAACCTGTCTGGTGAATGAGCACCCCAGGCGATCTTATCATGGAGCACAATGCCGTGTTTATTACATACATATTATTAAGTAAGTTAATACAGAGAGCATTTACAACAGGGCTGGACACAGAGCGTTAGCTGTAATAATATTAGTGGTTTGATTTCATTATCATTTTGGGGGCAGGTGATTCCACCCACTCTTCTAATTGATAAGCTCATGCCCGGAGTATAGGGGAGATGGGGGTCTTGAGTGTTCTGCCTCCTCTAGGGCTCCCATCCCCCTGAACGGGCTCCCCTCCTGGCCCTGAGTGTCAGCCCCGTGTCCAAAGACAGAGGCGGAGCCAGGTTCTAACACTAGAGGGAAGAGGCTTGGGGATGGGGAGCTGTGCCCCTGCTGGGGAAGCTTCTTGGGTCCTACTTCCACACTGCCCCTTTCTTCCTGGTCTTAACCATCATGCCGCCATGTTACTAAATATCGTCAGAAAGGAGTCACTCTCAGAGAATGTGCTTGGCGGGACCCTTTGCACTCCTCCTCCCCAGCCAGCTATGCTTCTGTTTAAAGATTTTTAACAGTTTTCAAATGCCTTCCCTAAGCACACTAGCCACCTACGTCATCTGGGTCTCCACCAAAGAAATGGTGGATCTGTTCCAATAACAGAGGAAAAACTAGCTGCAGTGGACCTGTTTTGAGAATGGATGTCTATACGTCACACTTTGTAGATAATGTAAGGGATTTTTCCAGCATAGTGTAGACTCTCACTTAATGCACTGATGTTAGACATAATCCCCCTGCCCCCACCCCATGCAAGACGGGATTTCACTGTAGCTTGTTTAGGATCACAAAGAACTCAACCCTGGTCTGTTCTCCAGAGTCCAGGCTCTTAATGTTTTACTGATTGTACTGATTCTTAGAAGGTACCAGGAAGCCAGACTGTGCCTTGTGAATTGTACAGAGCTCCCTGGAACTCCCTGCTAAGTAAGTCCCGTGTGAGTTTAGACCCTCAGTGTAAAATATAAATAATCACCTTCCCTCGCCCCTCCAAGTCCCCGTCAGCCCCAATTTAGTAGTCTCCTAAATTGCACACACTGAATTGTAAAGTGAGATTGAGTAGCGTGAGAACTGCGTGCAATGCAGCACTCTGGATGCAAGAACCAGAAGCAGGAAATGAAGAGATGGTTCTGGACACCCCGGGGCCAAGGCCAATGCTGAGGGAGGGATGTGGCACATGAAATGCAGCCTCCGAGCGGCCCGGGCAGTCAGCCTGTTTGCTTTTCAACTGATGAGCTCTGCTCCTGGGAGCCGATGGGAGAACCCATCCTGGGAATTTACCTCTGGCCTCCTCTTTCAGTCGGAAGATGCCCACTTGTCCTGCCAATGAGCTCACAGACCTTAAATTTTTCTGTGGGAGCCAATTTGTGCTGTCCTGCGTCTGTATTATCCAGTGTCTGTGGGGACAGGCCTGTGGCCATGGTTAAATTGCTCTGAAAAATTACTCTATGGCAGTGAGGACAGGTGTGCATAAACACCAGGCTTCTGCAAACAAACTTGGACCTTGCCTGCACACGGCCACCCAGGGTGGTGAGGCATCTGTCACTTCTCAATGGGTCAGGCTTTCTTCTCCCTCTCCAGCCCCACCCCCATGTCAGGGCAGACAGTTTACACAAGACGATTAGGCTGTGTAATGAAGAGGTCCGTAACTCATATAAAAGCTAAGAAAGCAGCAGAATAGAGCAAAGGAGAGAAGGGCCTGCCAATCCCCCTGCTGTATGTTCTCACAGCATCCTGGGCTTTTCTATGATGGCATTTGCCACAATTATGATTAAGTAATACTTTACGTCTAGATAGAGAGAACAAAATAGTGAGCCAAGAAAAAGACCACATAAACATATCAACTCAGTATAGAACAGAGGTAGTGTTACAGAACAGTGCTGGGACAAATAGCTTTCCTTAGGGGAAAAAAATTAAATTAGATCCCTACCTCACACTACACACGAAAATAAGTTCCCAATGGATCAACCACCCACACGTGAAACTAAAACAACAAACTTCAAAATTATGAGGAGGAAACATAGGAGAGTAACTTTACAATCTTAGATCTTAATCAAGACAAGAAAGTTGTAATCCTAAAAGACTGATCAATTTGACCATAACAAAATTAAAAACTTCTGCATGACAAAAAGCCTAATGAATAAGGCTCAGCGATAAGCAATACACTGGGAAAAGGCATTTGCAAAATACACAACAGATAAAGAATCAGTCCCCAAGATGTATCAGGAACGCCCACAGGAAAAAAAAGTAGGTAAAGAATATGAACAGGTATTTTGTTGAATAGGAGACACGAATATTCAGAAAGCTTAGAATCATGTCCAACTTGCTAGTGATCAGAGATGTGCCCATGAAGACAAGGATGAGATGCCATTCCACATCCGATCAGATTGGCACAAATTAAAAAGTCTAATAATACCAAGCACCGGTGAGAAGGTGGAGAAACAAGAACTCTCATATGTTCCTACAGTAAACCGGTACAAACACTTGGGAAAACAAGTTGGCACTGGCCAGCCAAGCTGCAAACGCGCACACCCTGTGATTCAGCAATTTTACCTCTAGGAATACCTCCCATGGGAGCCAGAAGAGAGGCACACCTGCCTGATCACTGACAGCCCTGGGAGAGGGCAAAGGTGGGGAACTGAGGGAACAGCATGTAGCAATTGAATGAGCGAACTCAACGTTTCAACATGAATGTATCTGAAACACAATACTGGGTGAAAACACTGAGTTGCAGAATATCACCCACAGTTTGATGTTATATATTGTAAATATAACACAGAAAAGACCATCCATGATTTATGAACACACAGAGAGAGAGAGCAAAGTATAAAGACAGATTGGAAGACTTGCCCCAAATTCAAGATCATAGTTGCCTCTAGGGAAGGGGGAAGGACTGGGGGTGTGGCTAACAAAAGGGATTTCAGCTCTTACTAAAATGTATTCTTTCTTTTATCTGAGAAAATCATGCAAATATGAGAAATTATTAACTACTGTTAATTCTATTGGGGGGTTTTATATACTCTGTGTTGTTAATTACTGAAAAGAACATTAATCCCAAAGCAAATAAAATTAAAATTCATCGTGTGAAAAAATCATCCATGTCACACTATTTAGTTCGGGTCCACCTCCCCGGAGGGTGGAGCTTGGGACCTTGTGTTTTGCTACAAATGCA
The DNA here is from genome assembly GCF_965194825.1 of Balaenoptera physalus. Classification (NCBI taxonomy): domain Eukaryota; kingdom Metazoa; phylum Chordata; class Mammalia; order Artiodactyla; family Balaenopteridae; genus Balaenoptera; species Balaenoptera physalus. The sequence continues at coordinate 15,502,569 of NC_138892.1, forward strand.
GAGCTCCGCAGAATGCTGGCCACAGTCTGCGGCGCTGGCTGAACGGACCTTTTTAATGCATTACCTCATTTGGTCCTCACAGCAGTCTTAGAAGCGCCCCCATTGTACAGATGAGAAAGCTGTGGTTTGGGAAGGTGAAGAGATTTGCCCAAGCCCACAAGGCAAGTCGACTTTGAACTTGGATCTAACTCCACACGGGTGGGCAAAGTTCAGGGCATACACTTACACGAGAAGCAAGAGGCTGGGGAGAAGGTGGGGCAGAGCACACGAGCTGCAGGCATTGTTCTAAATTCTTCATATGCAGTAACTTATTAAAACAAGACAACAGCCCTACGAGGAAAGTATTATTAACATGCAGAGGACAAAGAGGAGAGGCAGAGAGAGGTTGGGTTGGGTTGTAAAGGGTCTGAAATGCAAAGGCTGGGCACACTTGGCCCAGGGCCTCCCAGGTTTTAGGCAGGATGAGGTCCAGCTGGAGTGGCGAGCTAAGAGGAAACACCTGCTTGCCCTGGCCACGCCTGTACCTTCACGGCTCCCTGCCCACTTTGGGAGAGTGCCCAGGTCCTGGTCCTATCATTCCTGGCATCCTTCCCGGCCCAGCCCTCTGATGCCCATCACACTGTGATCTGAGTGTCTCTGGTCACCATCCATTTGCCCCACACGTGGTTTCCGTGCTGCCTTCTGTGAATTACTTACACTCTCTGTGCCTTGGCTCCCTTCTGGGAAAAAAATGGGAACTTAAAGGACACTGGGTATGAGAGGAAAGGCAGCTGGGGACGGACGGGCCTGGAGTGAGGGAAATGACTAGGGCTGGCCCTGCTGGGGGTGGTCGGCATCCCCACGGCACCTGGGAGTACGGCCGATTAGGGAGGCCATGGACATACACAGAAAGATCCTCTGATGGGTGGGTGGCAGCACCCACCTGAGCAGGGGGGTGCTTGCAATTGAGGAAATGCTTGGACACAGTTGGCACAGACAGTTGGCTTCAAACAGTACACCGAGTAGGTGTTCAATAAACACACTTAACAAACCAGTTTGGAGCTACTGGCTAGGTGCGCAAGTGGCACAGGTGAATCCCAGGGGTGTGTGTGTATGGGAGGGGGTGTCACGGCCACAGGCAAACAACCTAGACCTCTAGACAGCATTAGCAGGTGACCTAAAGGCCAAGCCAGGAAGCCGCAGCATACGAACAGGTAAACCAGTGGGGCAGGGACTAAAGCTCAATGCAAGTGCAGGTGGGTGTTTGGGACTCCGACAGGTGAGGACAACAGGAGCACTTCCAGGTGCCACCTGCTGATGGGGGGCAGGGGGGCTGCAAAGGCAAATACCTAGGTCAGAGACTGGGCTGGGCCAGGTGTGCAGGTGGGCGGAGCTCAGGGCTCCACAGAAAGGCCAGAGGAGAGTAAAACATAATGGTAAGAACAAGAGCCCTGGTAAAAGCCCCCAGACCTTTGCCCAGAGCGGCCTCCAGGGCTGACCGCAGGGCTGCACTGGCTCTGCTGGGAGCCTTCATGCTACCCCAAGGGAAGCCCCGGCCCGCCTGTATTTTGAGGGATAATAATGTTCTTGATTATGATGATGGTGAAGATGACAAGAGCTGCCACTTACTGAGAGCTTGCTCTGTGCCGGGCATTGTTCTAAATGCTTCACATGCATTAACTAACTTCAACAGCCTCAGGAGGAAAGTAGTATTATCATGCAGAGGAAGAAATGGAGGCACGGACAGGTTAAGTAACACCGCTGGCCACAGAGCTGGGATGTGAACCCCATGGTTTGGCTCGAAAGCCCATTTCCCCGACAGTCAGGCTATAAAAACCAGCTCACATTTGAACAGCACTTGAGTGTTGACAGAAGCACATCGGTATTCATTTCCTCATTCGAGCCTCAAGTGGTCTTAATGCAGTGATGCTGTACCCACCATTACCTGGCTGGCTGGGGTCCGAACAGACAGAAATTCTGGTCCAGGAGGAAGAACTAAGCTAACAGGATGCAAACTTCCCTAACGAAATGTCTTTATAATACTTAGTTCGACTCTGGAATTCTATCATCTATTACTCTGTGACCCTGGGTAAGTGGATGATCCTCTCTAAGCCTTAGTTTTTCCGTCTGAAAAAATGAGCCAGTATGGGCCCTGTCCAACAACTACTGGAAGAATTTTATAAGATGATGTGTACAAATTGCCTGGGGAAATCCCAGTTTGGGGGGTTATTTGTGGGGCTTCAAGAAGCAACGGTGCGGAAGTTCTCTGCAAAAAAGGGCGTGATGGAGCCATGGTTAAGAACCCTGGCTTTGGAGTCAGGCGGCCCTGGGTGAGAATCTGAACCCTGCTGGCTGTGCAACCTTGAGGAAGTGAATTCACCTCTCTGTGCCTTGGTTTTATCATTCATTCATTTGCATTTACCGAGCACCTACTATGACCCAGACACACGACAGGTGTGACTTTGTAAAGTGGGGTGGACTGCAGCGAAGATTAAATGACATCACCTCCGTGGAGGGCATCCCACCTTGCCTGGCCACAGTCAGTGCCGTTGGGGAAACTACTGTAAATGCTAGAGCCTAGGGTCCCCGTCATCACTCAGAGCTCTTTGTCTCCTGCCCCTGTTGCTCCATAGTGCACGAGTTGAGGGGAGGCTCTAGATGCCTCTGGATTTCCACCTCCCCAGCACCTACACACCCCTGTGCGCCTCTGCCTGAGATGTGAGATGAGACCCAGAGATCGTCTTCCCTGCCCTGCTCACCCTTCCTACTAGAAAGCGCAGAGCATTCTTCCTGTGACCTCATTAGAAAACCACAGAAGATTTATTTTTAAGATGAGGAATAATGATGGTATTTTGCAGAGCAGGAGCTCCCATGGCTGCCCAATCGCCCCCAGCGTCCCTCAAGAAAGTATTTCCTGAGTCACCTACATGCCAATCACCAGCTTCCTCAACAGCTGCTGCAGAGGCACCACCGGGGACCTGGGATGGGCACGTCCTGCACACCTGCCTCCTCTTTCACCTCACCAACGGTTCTTGTTCTGAAGGCCAAATCCAGAAAGAGCCAACCACCTCACAGTTTTCCATCTGCCATCTTCCTTGGGCCTTTTGGTGACCTGTCCACAGTGAGTCTGTAATAGGGCTCCTACCGGGAGGAAGACCTCCCCCGGAGCAGAGAAACTCTTTCTGATACCCGAAAAAAGGACTGACCTTTTCCCTGTGAACACAACCTATACTTTACACTTCCATTCACTCTCGTAAACATGTATTAAGTGCCTATTGTTGTGTGACCAACGCTGGACTTGGCTCATCAACGGATGTGACTCCTGCCCTCAGGGAGTGTACAGTCTTGCAGAGGAGACAGGCATTAATCAGGAATTGATCGGACACTATTTAAGTGCTGAGTATGGTTCTGCCCATTCCTCCCCTATAAGCACTTAATATTTTGGTCAAGCTGGTTTACCCACGACCTGCGCCCCCAAGGACCTCCCTCTAAAGCCAGCCTCCCTTATGAGAGGCGGTAAAGCCTGATGGTTAGGATCCCGATTTGGGTGCCTGAATGGGCTTGAATCCAGCTCCATGACGTTAGGAGCTGTATGTACTTGGCCAAGCTACAACTTCTCTGTGCCCCAATTTCCTCATCTGAGAAGTGGCAGTAATGGTGGCACTCAGTCCTTTGGGTTGTTTGAGGGTTAAATGAATTAATTCATATAAAGCCACGAGTGCCCTATGTAGCACATGTTATGTAAGTTCAATGATCACCATGCTGGACTCAGACTTCTTTCCAAATCCCGATCACTTTTTAAGGTCCAGTGTAAGTCCCACTGCCTCCATGAAGCATCATCTGAGGTCATCAGTCCTTGGACTCTCTCTCCATCCTCAGAAGTACCATGTCAGCACTAACCAGCCTGACCATGCTAGCTGGGCTCCAAAGGTGGCCCCGAAAAGACCATCCCTCCCAATGTCATGCCCTTGTTTAGTCTCCTCCCACAGTGAATTAGACAGGACTTTGGCCATAGACTAAGGCTTGGCAGCTTCTGCTTTTGAGCTTTTGGGAGCCTTGAACCACCATGTAAGAAGGTCAGTTACTGTGCTAGAAAGACCATGTGGAGGGACCACGTGGAAAGGCCACATGAAGAGGCCTCTATGAGGGGAGGGGAACAGACAGACATACACCCCAGGTGTCCCAGCATCCCACTTGACCTCAGATTTAAGATACTGGACACATCAGTGAGCTGTCCTAGAAGTGCCAGTCCAGCAGAGCCCCCAGCTGACCACAGCCCCAGCTGACATCACTGAAGCAGAATATCCACCCAGTTGAGCCCAGCCAACACCGAGAACTCCCAGAGATAAGACACTGTTAAGTCACTATAGTTTGCATAGTTTGTTATGTAGCAATTGATAACCAAAATATTCACTCTGGACAGGACCATGGGAGGAGATCCAACTCAACTGCCAGTTGAGGAGAGACAACTGCCATGCCAGTTTCAGAATCTGTAAGCTAACAGGTTCTTGTTGGGGGGCAGAATGTCACTGTGGGGAAGTGTGGAGTCTCAGGTGTCAGACTGCCTGGGTGTGAGTCTGGGCTCTGTCATCTATACGCTATGTGACCCTTGGGAAGAATTCCTGCTTACATCTCAGTTTTCTTACCTGTAAAACAGAAAAATAGGGTTGTTGGAAGTGTAAATGAGATAAAAGATGTAAAATGGCTGGTACTTAAGAAATAAAAATTGTTAGCTATTATGGGGAAAAGACTGGAGGAAGTAGGGAGTTACAGCTTGAATGATACAGCTTCTTTGAAGAGTCTTTGTTTAATTTAAAAAATTTTCCCAAATGCTGTTGCAAATTTATTGAGGTCAATTCCATTACCCTCTGGCTCCATTTTCCATCCCCAAGCATGCAAACAGAGCTGGCTTGTGATGTCCAAGGTACCGAGGTGTAGCCCCAATTACCATGGGTTAATACTCATCTGCAGCCCATGCCTGTTTCTTCAAAAAACGAAATCCAAAAAGTTGAACTCTGATGTTTAATGTTGATTCACTCCAACATGGAAACCATAAACACTGAATGCTTTTCCCCCAAGGAACACAAGATCTGAGAAGCCTATTTGATCTTTGTTAAGTGAACGTATCCATGAAAGAATTGAAGAGGAAACCTTGGTTCCTAATAACCATCACCCTAGTCACCAACATGATCAGTACTGACTATGCGCCAGACACTGAGCAAAGCACTTTATATCTATTAATAGAGCCCTGGGGCCATCCAGGAAATGGACGTTGGGAAGATAAGGAACACTCAGCAAAGGAGATCCTTCAGTGCTACACAGATGACACTCACCCAGACCCCAGCAGAGGCCTTCAAGGGCTCAAGAACAGCTGGGCCAGGCCTCCAGCAGAAGGGAGGAGGAGGGGGAGAAAAAGAGGGGGAGGAGGGAGGAAGAGGAGAAGGGGGAAGAAGAAGAGAAGGAAGAAGGGATCCTCAAACTCTTTGGTGGAATAAAAACCAAACCCACGAAAAAGGCAACAAAGCTCTTGTACAAGATGCTGGAGGACAGGAAAGGCTCTTACACATCTTCATCTCCCAGAACTTAGGGCCTGATATGTTGACTGTTCTCAATATATATGCATGCTTATATCAGTGCTAAATCAGTGCTAATTGGCATAAGTCAAAAGTTCCCAAGTCTCAAATGGGAGATGCAGGTGATGTGGGCTATTCAGAGGAAAGGGAGTTATTACTCTGGCCTGGTGGTCTAGAAGCTTCCAGAAGGAAATGTGCTTATTAATCTAATACACTTCCTGGCAGAGTGGGTGCTTCAAGAGACTGTTGAACAAATGAATGGATGAACTTAAAAACAACACACCCACCCTGTCGCCTTTCTTTGCAGCACCTGGAACACTTGATACCTTGATACCGAATCACAACTACATCTGGTGATTCCTTTAACATCTGTCTTCTCACTGAATAGTCCCCTGCAAGCTGGCAAGAATCCTGCCTATGTTCTTTTAGGTTCTAGAAGAATTACCCAAACCCCTGAAGATACTGAGATGCTTCCCCCAGGTCGATGTTACGATCCTGTTGATAACACACCTCCCTTTTGTTTAGTGTTTTTCATTTACAAAGGTCTTCAGCTACATAATCTCATCTGAAAAGGCATTCAGCAACAAACATTTATTGGGCATCTACTATACGCCAAGCACTCTGCTGCATGCTGGGGATATAGCCACGGACAAGACAACAAGGTGCCTGCCTTCATTGGGGCAAATAAGGATGTCAGTGATCCAAGAATCCCACAAACAAATGCCAGCTGACAACTGATCAGTGACCAAGAGAAGGAATGCAGCTCTGTGTAGGCCCATGAGAGTGGACAATGGGGAACTGACCCGGTTAGGCAGGTGTGATGATTGACTGAGACCTGAAGGAGGAATGGGCTCCATTAGGTAAAAGAGAAAGGGGTGAAGAAGGGCATTCTAGCAGAGAGAAGAGCCTGTGCAAAGGCACTGAGGCAGGAAAGAACACCTTGGGAGGCAGGTAAGGCTGCATTCACCTTATCCCCATTTTACAGATGAGGGGCTAAAACCCAGAGAACCACACAGCAGAATCAGAATCAGAACTCAGAGTTCTGACTCAAAACCTGGTTTTGTGAAACTCCATGAAATCTTCAAAGCCCCCAGGATCCCTTTTCCGGGTCTGCCATGGTCCTGGCTCAGGCTAGGTTGGGCGTGCTGGTGGGGATGGCAGGAGGGTAGGGGCAGGGCTGTTCTCACAAGGCATTCCAGGCCAGGGAGAAGCAGGAAACAGCAGAGAACGCCCATTCTCACAAGATTGCCCAACTTGTGTTTGGCCTTGGGGAGGGTGTGTGTAGCCATCAGGCCCCAGGAGCTGTCTTCACGGCAGAGCTGCTCTGATCCTCACTTCTAGGGTATTCGGGCAAGGACCAAGGTGGGAGGTTTTCCAAGGACCATCTCAGCCCTGCCAGGCAGAGGACAGCCGAGTCAGCAGGCACCCCACCCCCGGAGCAGCTCTGTGGAACCCCACCCTAGCCAGCAGGAAGGGAAGACAGGCTTCCCAACCTTGACAATGACAGTTAAGCCAGCCTGTCATTCAGCTACACTCAGATAATGAATATTTATCATGTAAGGGGAGACTGCATTAGGCAGCAGGGAATACAAAGATGTGTAAGCCACAAACTTGTCTCTGTCACCGAGAGGCCCTCCAGTCACTACCCCCAACACCTTGCTTTATTTTCATCACAGCACTCATCACGGCTGGAAATTATCCCACGTGTTAACTTGTCTGCCAGGAGAAGGTAAATGCCATGAAGACAGCCCATATTGCCTGCCTTCTCACTGCTGTATCCCAGAACCTGGCACTTAACTCTGTAAATAGCTGTGGAATGAGTGAACAATAAAAAGAAAGAGAAAGGAAGGAAGGAAGGAAGGAAGGAAGGAAGGAAGGAAGGAAGGAAGGAAGGAAGGAAGGAAGGAAGGAAGGAAGGAAGGAAGGAAGGAGGGAGGGAGGGAGGAAGGAAGGTTGCCTTCAAGGAAGGAAGAAAGATAACTAGTGTGGAGTTTGTACACGTGCCAGACCCTGGGCTGGGAGACCTTTATACATTATCCCACTAACGCGCATCACCCCCCGAAAGGCTGGGCTTATTCCCATTGCCCAGTAAGCTTCGGAGCCTACATCCAGTCCAGGGAGAAGTGCTGAACCCAGCCCAAGGATGGTGATGGGGAGCAGTGGAGGCAAGGAAGGAAGTGCCCGAGGAGAAATGGCATGATGTGGTGATGCAGCACAGGGCTGAGAAAGACACAAAGTCCAAGCTATTCTCTTGGTTTCTGGTTATGACTCCTGATTCCGCAGTGACTCCATAGTGAATAAAAGATACAAAATTGGTCAGAGTCAGTAATGCCTCATGTAGTAGATGGAGTCTGTAGGGCTTCCTCCCAAGGCCCTCTTTTCAGATTCAAGGCACCCTGCCCGCAGCTGCTGAAACCCTTTCCAGGAACTGCTCAGCATAAGGAAGGGCCTCATCCACAATCATGTCCCAGCACAGGACAGCTGTGTCTAATGACTGGTCCACGTGGAGGTACAATGGCCTGGTCCCCTTCCCTGAATTGGGGACAGCCCTGAAGGGACGTTCCAGCTTTGGAGCTCCCCAGGGCACCAGCAGAGACCTCTACTGCAGTTCCACCTCCCCATCTGTCCATTTCTGCTTCCCCTGATGATCCCAGGAGCACGCTCCACCCACCCTCCTGAAGGCAAATCCGAGAGTCTCCTTTCCAGGAAACCCAACCTAAGACACCTCCCAAGATGCACTTTGAAAACCAAGGAAAGCCCGACCAGGACCTCAATTTTGGGTCAGTGCCATGGCTCCCAGGCAGCCTGTTCCTCCGCCCACTGAGACCTGGGGGCTTTTTGTTTTTGGCTAGAAATGGCCTCGGGCTAGTTAAGGACATAGTTGCCTCCGGAGCCAGGCTGCCTGAGTTCAAAAACCAGCTTCACCCTTCCTGGCTACATGAGCCTACGCCTAAGTCCTTTCTGTCTTCTCCTTCGTAAAACGAAATCCTCTGTCATGGGACATTGAAGATCACACACATCCATACATAGGAAGTCTTCAGGACATAGCCCGTCACACTGCAAGCACCCCAGACACATTAGCTCTTAGCTATGGCCAATTCTACAAGGTGTATGTTTGTCTTTTCTCTCCTAGAGGGACTGCAGGTGTGCAGGGGTGCAGGGGTGCAGCCCAACAAGCCCACCACAGCCTGGGCCTGACGCTAATCACTGGGTCGATGGTAAATGGATGTGTGCATGCCTGGATGCTGGAAGTGATGCCTAGATGCTAGGAGCGACGCTTGCATGGGTGTCCTCTTGCTGTTCCTCTTCACCAGCCTTCTAGAAGCTTTCAGAATGAAAGACCCAGAGCACATGGAAGATACTGTTATTTGAACTGTCTGAAATTTGCTTTTCACTGATTCAGATCAACTAGGGACATGCCATTTCCATAAATCAACGAACGACACAATCGGCCTGCCCACAAAGCATAAAGATGACAATGATAATCATGTGTATTTATGCAGTGCCTTTGTTCTGCGAAACTCCAGACAGTCAACAATCATTATCTCATTAATCCTATAGCCATCTCTGAAAGGTAGGCAGAGAACAGGCACTTCTCCCTTTGAATAGGTAGGAAAATAATACTGATAGTAATAGCAAATACAATACTCACCGACCACTTATTCTGCGCTGGGCCCTGTTTCAAGGGCTTTATAAATTGTAACTCACTTATAACTCTGTGAAGTGGTTACCTCTATTGTTATCCTCATTTTACAGAGGCAACTAAGGTCTAGAGAGGTTAAGGAATTTGCCGAGGTCACCCAGCCAGCAGGAGTGGAAGCAGGCCCTGACCCGGGGGACTGCTCATTTACTCCCTGCAGCTGGTGGCCTCCCAAAACCCAAGAGACAAAGTGTCACCAGGGACAAATGCAGAAGTCAGAGCTGTGGATAGAAGACACGCCAGAGAGGGTGACAGTCTCAGACCAACTATACATGCAGGAGCAGGGAAGTCCTACAGACCCCAGCTTCAGGAGTGGGTCTGTGCCCCAAATGTGGCTTTCACTTGCTGGCTCATCTTGCCCCAAACCAAGAGCCACTAAGTAGGCTATTGCCAACATTCAGATCTTTGCCTGAATGAGCATCAGAGCATAACACGGGGTCAGGGAGACAACACACGGGCACTGGTAGCAATGGCAGGCCAAGTGCCATCGCAAGAGTGACACAGATAAACACATCTTTCTCTCCATCTCATCTTTGCTTCCCATTCTGCAATGAGTTCAGGCAGCAGCCACAAGCGTCTTTTTAAAAGGAGCCAAAAGGACAGGAATAAAGAATCAGATGTAGAGAATGGACTTGAGGACATGGGGAGGGGAAAGGGTAAGCTGGGACCAAGTGAGAGAGTGGCACGGACATATATACACTACCAAATGTAAAATAGATAGCTAGTGGGAAGCAGCCGCATAACACAGGGAGATCAGCTTGGTGCTTTGTGACCACCTAGAGGGGTGGGTTAGGGATGGTGGGAGGGAGACGCAAGAGGGAGGAGATATGGGGATATGTGTATACGTATAGCTGATTCACTTTGTTATACAGCAGAAACTAATACAACATTGTAAAGCAATTATACTCCAATAAAGATGTTTAAAAAAAGGGGGGTAGGGAGGACTGACTAAACTGAGATATTTAATAGCTATTGTAAAATATATGTGCTATTTTCCTTGTAGTAAAGTTTTCATACTTAAAAAATATATATATTATTTTACAGCTAAATTTCAACTTAAGACATGATTAGTGATTTTAAAATGTACTGAAGAGTCTGACAATGTTAATATTAGACTCTATTAATTGATAAAGTCAAATGTGAAACCTGTACTCATTTCTACATGGGAATACATATGCAAATTATTCATTAAATAACTTCTAAAATGGAAAAAAATAAAAAAATAAAAGGAGCCAAATCCCATTACCTCCTAAGCCCTCCAGTGCATTTCTACCCGAACCCCTTACCTTCACAGACCAGGTGCTGGCCTCCCTCCCCCTCCCCTGCTTCATCTCCAACACCTTGATTCTTCTGGGCCCTTGCATATACCCAATCTCACTGCAGATAAGTCACCTCCTCCGGGAGGCCCTTCCTGGACACCAAACCCAAGTGAGCCCCCTGCACCTCTGTACATCCCTGCTCTAATTCTCCCCTTAGTCTTATCGCTGGCTGATTTGTTCCTGTTAGTTTATTTATTCATTTATTATTTTTCTCCCCTATTTAGAATGCAAGCTCCATGCCAGGATGGTTTATGTATAATTTGGTCACGATGTAACCCCAGCCTGGAGAACAGTAGGATATGCAGTTAATATTTGTTGAATGAATTATAATAAGTAAGACTTGCAGAGCAGTTATTCCACGCCAGGAACAAGCTCTGTGATTAACATGAATTAGCTCATTTAGTCCTCACATCACCCTGCTGCAGCTGGTCCTAATTATCATCCCCATTTTACAGATGAGGGAGTGGAGGCAGAAGGGGTTAAATATCTTGCCTAAATGACAGAGCCAGGATGAGAATCCAGGCAGTCTGCCTGCTAAGTCCTTGCTCCACACCACACAGAGGTCCGAATAGTTCTCGCTTGCCCTCAGGATGCAGCCTCAACTCCTTGACACAATGAGGAAGCCTTTGGTGATCAGATCTAATCTCCTTTCCAGCCTCATTCTGGCCATTCCCTGAGGCACACACTAAGTTCCAGTCCCGAGGAAACTTCTGGAAGACCCTGTCCTTTGTTGTTTCTGCCATTTGCCTTTGCCGTTCTCTACCTGGAGCTCTCATCTTTCTTGACCAACTCCTTTCTTACTCTGCAGGTTCCAGCTCAGGGTTCCAGCTTAGCAAGCTTCCCCAAAGGCTTGGGTCAGGTGCTCCCTTGGCGTCCTCCTAGGACCCTGCACTCCCCCAAACCCTGTGTGTAGCCCACTCTAGTGGGCATGTGTGTTCACCCATCTGCAGTGGCTCCCCAACCATTCATTTGTTTCAGCAGATATTTACTGCATGTCTACTACATGCCCAGCTTTGCAGGTGCTGGGGAGACAGCAGCCTGCACACCAAAATCTCCAACCATGCAGACCTGACGTTCTAATGCAGGAGACGCATAAGAAAGAAACAAAAATATAATATAATGTCAGGGAGAACGATGGAGACAAAGGCAGAGGAGAGGGAAAGAGAGTAATGGGGTGAGGCTATATTAGCATGGTTGGGGACGGCCGTCCATTCACTAAACCAATGGTCTCCAAATTTTTTTGATCATATACCCTATAATTCTTCTTTTTTTTAAACACCTTTATTGGAGTATAATTGCTTTACAATGGTGTGTTAGTTTCTGCTGTATAACAAAGTGAATAAGCTATACGTATACATACATCCCCATATCTCCTCCCTCTTGTGTCTCCCTCCCACCCTCCCTATCCCACCCCTCCAGGTGGACACAAAGCACCGAGCTGATCTCCCTGTGCTATGCGGCTGCTTCCCACTAGCTATCTATTTTACGTTTGATAGTGTATATATGTCCGTGCCACTCTCTCACTTCCTCCCAGCTTACCCTTCCCACTCCCCGTGTCCTCAAGTCCATATGGAATCTACCCTATAATTCTTGAGGGTACCTCTCCAGTATATGAATACATATTTAATCATAGACTATCCTAATCACTGCTGTACTACTCTGTTCTACAGTTCATTATAAAATAGACAAAATATAGAAATACCACAAGGATGAGAAAAAAATGACGAGGAAGAGGCGTTCTGGAACGTTCCTCCTTCCTCCTGGTGCATCATCCTGCACACTCTCGCGCGTATCCTGATTTAGAGACCACCGTGCCAGAACGTCAGCTCGGCTTAGTGTTAAAAAGGAAAACCGCAAACAAAGTAACAAGGCCACTCCCTGATCCTGGCTAATTACACGTAGCAGACACACAAAAATAATCTGTCAGGTGACTCAGGAAATGGGGTTCAGTAGACGCTAGGTAAGACAGCCCCAGACAGTCATTTCCTAACCCTTGGTCTCAGTTTCCCCATCTGTAAATGCAGGGTGTGGTCTAAATCCCCAAGGGCCCAGAGACCCAGGCTCAGGTTCCCTCAGCCTGAACCACACCACTGTTCCCCGACCTAGAAGGGGGCCCACTTGGTCCTGAAGCAACACTCAACCAAGCTCTGGTGTGGGAGGGGCTTTCATTAGCTGGCCTTTTATTGATTTTTACTGGTTTACACAGAAAGGAAAAAAAAATGCAAACAAAGAAACAAAGGCACTCCATCTCTAACCCCAGCGAATTATGCAGAGATTCAAGAGAGTAATGAAAACCATAAAGCATCCGCTGAAATAAGAGCTCCCAATCTTCCATAATCTTTGGTGATAAAACGCAAAACAGCAGGCCAGTGACGCCCATTCAGAAATCCCAGGTCCGTTTATTGGCGCTCAGTTTGGAGCACATTTGCTGGCGCTGAGAACCCGTTCTGTTGTTCTGCACGCCCGCTGGGGTTAAGGGCAGGTCCTTTAAGTGTCACAGGTGAATCTCAGCATCGTCAACGCCAGGGATGCCAGGGGCCTGGGAATTCTGTTGCTGCAAAGTATGTAGATGGTGGAGGTTTGCTGGATCCCTGGACTGTGGCCAGACAGTACTGTGAGGGGTTAGGGTGGATGCGAGTAAAGCCCGTTGTGAGGTTCAGGAACCTGGGGCTCCAAGAAATCAACTTGTCCCAGAGTTACACAGCGAGGAGTGGAGGCGAGACTCAAGGCCAAGGCTTCCCGGCAGCCTGACCCACAAATCTTCATTCTCCTTGGAAGGCTCTGTAAGCTCAAGGCTGGGTTGGTCTTTGTCATCTCTGCCTCTCACTCCCCAGCACAAGGCTTTGCTGGTAGGAGAAGGTGACTAACATTGAGGAAGGGATGGAGGGAGATGAGAGAGGGAAATTCAATTTATGTCTTGTCTGCCGATACTAAGAACAGTGCTAAAAACAATTGTTCACAGAGCCCTCACCTCACATCAGCTGGAGCAACCAGTGCTTTAAAAGCAATGTCTCTGCTACTCTTTCCAGCAGTCTCTGGGGAGGGTACTGTTGCAATCCCCATTGTTTAGAAGGGGAAGGGGAAATGGAGGCACAGAGAGGTTCAGTAACTTGCCCAAGGTCACTCAGCAGGTAGGTGGTCAACCCAGAACGTCAGCTCTGACAGCTCCGATGCTTAACCACCACCCCACCCTGCCTGCCACTGGGAGCAGAAACCTTGCTTCTTGAGTTCTTTCCGGCACCCTCTGCTACTCTGTGCTGTAAGGGTGGGAGCAGCTCTCACATCAGGTGGAGGCAGCATCTCGGTGACTCCTGGGATACTCCTGGGGAACCCCAATGTCTGTCTACAGGGTGGGGTGTGCAGCCAAAGCCCTGTCAGGGGACATTTTCACAAGTGACAGAAGATCCACTCTCATTCCCAAAGGCAAAAGGAGCCAGCGCAGTTGTAGATTTGGGCGTGAACAGTCAGGACACAGATGAGAAAGGAAAAACAGGGAAGACAAGCCAGTGTGTGGAGCTGGAACCAGAAGGTTCAACGGATGAAGCAGCACCAAGAGAATGGGCTACATCAACTGGCCACTCACTTGCTGTGAGACCTTGGACCTCCCAGAGCTTCAGGCTCTCATCTATAAAATGGGGATAATAATAGTACCTACCTTACAGAGTTGTTATAAGGATTAGATAGTGTATATAAACTGCTTCAAGCACAGGAGCTGGCATACGGGGAGTGTTCAACCAGTAATAGTGGTGGTGGTCCAGTCATGTAACTGGTGTGTAAAGTAAGGGGAGGCAAAGGCATGAGTAGGTGAGATGTAAGAAGGTGCAGTGGCATCACCCCCCAAGCTTTAAGTGACATGAGGTTAACAGACCACGTCTGAATACAGCCAAGGCAAAGACCGTCGTTAAAGAACATGCCCAAGACTGAGTCACAGCATTTTCTGGGCAGGGACTGCGGCTGAATCATCTGATATTCCAGCCCCTGACATCGGCTTTGCAGAGTGAGCACTCCACCGAGGTTTGAGAAATGTCCAAGTGGTGGGTCTCCCAAAGTCCATGAGGAGATTATATTCCCTACTTTCTCCCTTGGCTTGGTCTCCCATTACTTCCCTCCCTGCTGATTCACTGATCTTCTTCCCACACTTCTTGAGCATCTATTGTATGTTGTGGTCCTGCTGGAAACTAGAAGAGTATTAAAAGGAGTCTGGGACAGGGCTGAAAATGAAGCAACCGGACAGAAGCGTTGAACAACCAGAAGGTGACCTATGCATTACACTTGGCCACATCCCACTCCCCACCCAAAATAAGGTCTTTCCCTCTCCTGTGCGGGCTGTGTGTGAAATCTTAAAAGAGCAATTTCATTTCTGCCTCTCTTATTCCCAGTTCTCTACAGGCATTTCCTAAGAAGACCACAGTATGGGCTCACAGTGGCTCACAGCAGAGAGTTATTCATCTCATCTGTGGACCCTCACAACTCAGAACCACAAGGAGAAACCATGCTGAGTCTGACACTTGACGGTCCCCTCCCTCTGGTCATCGCTACCAATGCACAGTCCCAAGCCTTGAACCAGCACATGCTGGCCCTCCAAGACTCAAGACACTTCTGAGGGGATGCAGGGGGGAGTCACGTGGCAAGGTGGGTTCCCTGAGAAGCAGAAAAGCAGATGGAGTCGAGCATGTGGAGGTGTATCTATAGGGCTCAGGCACACAGACACAAAGGAGTGCTCTTGGGCTGGGCCCCCGCGTAAGGGAAGGTGAGAAGCAAGACTGCGCAGTGGCAGAAGTTGGGCTGCGACGCAGTCTCGGCGGAGGCCTCGGCCCAGCCCACTGGGTGCTCAGAAGCTGGGGTGACCCTTCAGAGCCGTCCTGAGCCGGTGAGTGGCGGCCCAGGTTTTATATCCCCGACATAAAACAAAAAAGAAGCAGACTCACGGTCACTGAGTGAGGGCTGCCTACAGAAGGGACGTGACTTTGGCCTAGATACTATTTTTTTTTTTTTTAATTGAATGAAAGATTCTTTAAATTCTTTAGTGCTTTACAGTTTTCGAAAGTTTCACACGCCTGATTTCACATAATCCCATAAGAACTCTTTTCTCCACCACCCTGATATTTCCCCTTCCCATTTCCCTCTCCCCACTGGTAACCACTAGTTTGTTCTCTCTGCCTGTGAGTCTGCTTCTTTTTTGTTGTATTCACCAGTCTGTTGTATTTTTTAGATTCCACATATAAGTGATACCATGCAGGCCCAGATACTCCTCTGAACAGAGGCAATTTCTGAAGACGGCTGCGAGCCCAGGGCTGTACCAGCAGCACTTCAAACAGCGAGGAGTGGCCTTCAGTCCTGAAGGGGTCCCCAGTAGCACCCCTCTGGGTCCGAGAGCCCTAGGGACAGCCACTGACTCTTCTTCCCCATTGAAGAGCAGACGAACAGGGCAGTGGTTGAGATGCTGGGCTCTGGAATCAGACAGGCTTGGGCTCCAGCGGAGAACCTGCCCCTTACACCTCTAAGCCCCTCACCTGTAAAAGGGGGCCACTAATAACATCTCCACATTCAGCTGCTGTAGGACTGGCTAAGACAACACACGTGCCTGAATACAGCAATCACTCCATAAAAGGCACCTCTGGTCATTGTTACAAACCCACAACGGAGGCAGACACTGCTTACTTCAGGGCACAGCAGCCGTGTATTTCTTAGTCTCACAGGGTCCGCAGCATATGTGCAAATCCATCAGAAATTTATTTAGGGCCTACAATTATATACAGGGAACAATTCTAGGTCCCAGGAGTACCGTGGTGATCCATGGAGAAAGCCTGGCCCTCAGGGAGTTGAGTGGAACAAAAGAACCAATACAGTAAGTCCCCTACATGTGAACGAGTTCCGTTCCGAGAGCATGTTCGTTAAGTCCAACAATGTTAGCCTAGGTACCTAACTATATAGTAGTATACTGTACAGCTATATAGTCCTGTACTGTAATAGGTTAATAATACCTTTCACACAAATAATACATTAAAAAACAAGCAAACACAAAAAATAAAGAAAACATTTTTAATCTTACAGTACAGTCCCTTGAAAAGTACAGTAGTACAGTACAACAGCTGACATACGGGGGCTGGCATCGAGTGAACAGGCAAGGAGAGTGACTGACTGGAGGAGGGAGGGGAGGTGGGAGATGGTAGAGCTGAAGGATCGTCAGCAATGGGAGACGGAGGGCGAGCTGCAGTTTCACTCATGCCTGACGCTGATGGCACAGGTTCTGGTTCCTTGCTGGATTCAATTCTATCTACCTTCTTGAAAAACTGACCCAGTGATGTCTGGGTAGTAGCTCTTTTTCTCGTCATAGATGACACAGTAGCACTGGATTGCATTCTGAACGGCTGCTGCAACCTTCGTGCACCGTTCTATGTTCGGATCATGTGCCTC
This sequence comes from Balaenoptera physalus, assembly GCF_965194825.1. Taxonomy (NCBI): domain Eukaryota; kingdom Metazoa; phylum Chordata; class Mammalia; order Artiodactyla; family Balaenopteridae; genus Balaenoptera; species Balaenoptera physalus. The sequence continues at coordinate 15,519,557 of NC_138892.1, forward strand.
AAAAACTAACAGTGCCTCCTCAAATAAAGAAAATCCCCTTGCCATTCCCTGCGTTGTGAACTCTTCGGTTCTTCAGTTACTTCTTCTTCCTCTTGTCTCTCTTGGAGCTTCTTAGCAGTACCAGCTACATCACCGCTGCTTTTACGCTTGCTTCTGGACATCCTGGGCTTGAAATAAAGATACTGTACTCCTGTACTCTATACAATACTGCACAGTAAAGTACACAAAAGCACAACCACTTGTAGAGGATGCACGCATGTGACAATGTACACCAGACACGTGAACTAACTAATGTGATCGGACATGTGAACGCACGTTCGCATCTTTGAACGTTCGCAACTTGAAGGTTCATACGTAGGGGACTTACTGTATGTTTGTAACACAGGCCCTAAGAAGGAACACATAGCCAGGCAAGAGGACAGAGGGGTCTGGCTGGGGGCGGAATGGTGGGGAAGGGGAGGGCTGTTTTGGACAGAATGATCAGGGAAGCATCTCAGGCAGTGAGCAAACTCCAGAGGGAAGTGAGGAAGGGAGCCGCAGGGTGTCTGGGGGACGCCATCCTGGTGGTTGGGAGCTGCCTGTCTTATTCCGGGAATGTCAAAAAGGGCCCCCGGGGCTTGGAAAACCATAAACAAGGGGGAGGGCCCTGGGGCTGAAGAGGCAGCCCGGCTGGACCATACAGAGCCTCAGGCCAGGCGAGAACTCTGAATCCTCCTCCAAGGGTGATGGGAAGGAAGACCCTGGCAAGTTTTTGAGCAGGAGAGGAACCCTGCTGGGGTGCATGGGATTCCAAGACATAAGAGAAGTCCCATAACTAAAAATCGCCCGTCAGTGGAGGAAGAAAGGAGAGGATCCCAGATCCCAGAGCAGTAAGAAGTCTCCTGAGAGCATCTGGCCCAGCTCCTTGCCTTCTAGCAACTAAGGGATGAATATCGCCATGTCGTGGAGGAGTAATCTGAGCCCAGAGACGTCAAGAGATCTGCTGAGGGTTCTGCGGCCAGTGAGAGGCAGAACGGGGGCCAGGACTCTCTCTTCTCCTCTGGAAGTGCTCCGCCAGCCAGCCCACGCTGAGGACCGAACGGGTTTTGGTTTTTGTTGCTGCTGCTGTTCTGTTGTAAGGCAAGCCCTAACACTAACGTAAGTTGTAAAAAGAAACATTTCAGGGAGGTTCCTCAGTCACAGCAGCTGAGGTGCCAGTTAAATGGTTTCTCTGTGGCCTCTGACCAGACACTCTCTGTTCCAAACATGGGAGGAGGCCAAAAAGACTTAACCTTTCCCCAGAGCTGCCTGCTTCCTGCATCCGTGGGTCCAGCCCAGGACCCAAGAGAGAAAACAGCCCAACTCTCAGGTGAGTGTGGCTACCAGAGAGTCTCCAATGTATGAAATGATCAGATAATTCACCACGGAGGGGCTCTGCTCCTAACTGTTCCAGCTGAGTGGTGCCTGCAGAAAAAAGCATGAGAAGATTCAGGGCCATGAGCCATGGAGCCGCTAGTTTGAGTGCATCTTACTCTGCCAGGACCCAGAAAGCAAATGCGCCCCTGAGGTTCACTTTCTGTACATTAAGCATCACTTGCAAGCACGGCAGCCGAGAATCCCTGTCCCAACAGAATGGGAGGGGCTACCATGTCGGGGACCAGGAGCACAGCAGCTCCTTTGGAGAAGGCCAGGAGGAAGGAGAGCACCGAGGAAAAGTCCACCCGCCAACACACCTGCCTCTCCCCGCCCGGCCCACCAACGTGCAAAGGTTTGAAAGCCCAGTCTTGGGCTCAGTGTGGGGAGGGTCCCAGCCCTGGAGGGTGGGGAGCAGGGAAATGATGTGAGGATGTGAGCAAAGCCTCGGAATCTACCCTGCACTGTAGGACGGGGCAGAAATCATTCGCAGCTCCAGGAGGGGCCTGACAGGTGCGAGCAGCAGGGGAAGGAAATGTAGGTTAGGCATCTAGGGCAGTTCTGAAGCTGGGGCTCGTCCGTCAGGAAGTCAGGCAGGGGCCGTAAGAGACAGGAAGTAGAATGCGCAAAGGACCAAGCGGGACTCAAAGCCTCTGATTTGGAAAAGGAGCGGAGGGGAAGAATAAAGAATAGCTCTGATGAAGCGGGGGGGAGGGGTGCTGGGGTGGCAGGCTGAGCAGAGGCAGCGTTGCCCGCAGCCCCTCCCCTGCCCACGCCCACAGACACCGGGGCTAAGTGGTACCGGAGCCGAGCATCCCTTCCTACCGCGGAGACACACGGAGACCCGAGGCCAGGCCGCTGCCCAGGACGCTCACTAATAATTCACTAAAAGTCCTCTCTGCCAGAATATCTCCCTCCCGCGTATCCTGAGCTCCCTGCATGAACTCCACTCCAGCATTTATCCTGTCTGACTTTTATTTGCTGAGTCGTGCACTCAATTCTTCCACAAATATTTATTGAGCATGCATAAGGCTCTGGGCTGGGGGCTGTGAAGGAGGCTGAGTTACAAGGTCATCCCTCTCTCAAGGACATACAGCCCAGGCACCTGGGATCCAAAGTCCAGCTCCAAGACTTCCTAGCTGTGTGACCTTGAAGAAATTCCTCCAGCTGTCTCAATTTCAGTTCTTTTTCTGTAGAATGGAGGGGCTTGGAGATGGGGATATGGAGTGGTAAGCCTAAAGGGCAAATAGGGGTCAGGTCAGGGCCATTGTACAACATCATAATTACCATTTATTGAGCACCTACTAGTAAGTGTCCAGAACTGTTTCAGTTGCTTTATGGATATTATTCCTAAACCTTACCATCACCCCACAAAGTGGGAATTGCTCCGCCTGCACAAAGATGCAATGGTAAATGGGAGTGATCTTGCACGGTGCCTGGCAAATGGTAGGAGTGTGAATAAACGCTGAATTAATTCATTCTCTAGACACATACTCGTGTTTACTATGTGCGACATGTTTCTAGGCCAGTGGTTCTCAACCAGAGGTGATTTTGCTCCTTTTATTTGCTGGGTTGTGCACTCAATTCTTCCACAAATATTTATTGAGCGTGAATAAGGCGCTGGGCTGGGAGCTGTGAAGGATGCTGAGTTACAAGATCATCCCTCTCTCAAGGACGTACAGCCCAGGCACCTGGGATCCAAAGTCATGACTTGGAGGGGGCGGTGCTACTGGCATCTAGTGGGTAGAGGCCAGAGATGCTGCTCAACATCTCACAAAGCATAGGGCAGCCCCCCGACAACAGGGAATTATCTGGTCCAAACTGTCAGTAGTGCTCAGGCTGAGAAACACCGCTCCAGGCCCTGGGGATCCAGCGGTGCACCAAACAGGCCAGTGTTCCTGGAGCTCACATCCCAGAACAGTGGACAGAAAATGGACAGATAACAAGTTAACATGAAGGGGTCTGTCGGTACAAAGTGCTAAGGAGAAAAACACAGTAGGACAGGAGGGAAGAGTGACACGGTCAGCAGGGACAAAGGGGACATTGAGGAGAGACCAGAGGGGAATGAGGAGTGAACCAATAGCTGCCTGATGTGATGGGCAAAAGCCCCGGGCAGGACACACGAGCTTCCTCAGGTGAAGCAGGAGGCCCTTGAGCCGGGAGTGAGTGGTCGGACATGAGGTCAGAAAGTGCCTGGGGCAATTTATTTAGTTGTGTGGATATCTTCTGGCCCCCAGGGGTGGTGCACTCCTTGAGGACAGAGGTCATGCCCTTGTATGCAACCTCTCAGTGCCACACACTTGCTGGAACCAAGCTGAGGAAGACGCCAAGCTGAATTATATTTTGGCTCAGGGAAGGCAGTTTCCTGTATTATGAAATTTGCATAAGACAAATTGCCCCTACTTTGTTCTGGTTTGGGCAGGAAATGAGTTTAAATGTGCTGTTAGTTTTCATTTTGTGATTGCTGGTTGGCTTTCATTCATTTCAGGAGAGAGAATATAATAAGTATCACTGAGGAGGGAGTCACAAACCCTAGAGCTGGTTGTGAATAGAATTTCTGCACTGTCCTCTTAGTCCTAATGAGAAGACGTATCTATCTATTCACTGATCCAACAAGTAGTTAGTTATTGGAGATAACCACAGGGCAGAGCTAGGGTAATGCAAAAATGAATCAAGCACAGATTCTTCTCTCCAGCAACTTATGGGGTAGTAGAAAAGTTAAAATGTGTATCTAATTAATAATATAAGGTACAAAGTACCAGTTGAAGAGAAGTAACAAAGAACTATGAAGAACAGATGACTACATATGAGGCTGGATAGCATAAGCTTTCATCTCACTTGCCAACTGATCAACAGAGGTGCCTAGAACAGTGTTAAGAAGACTTCTGATATCCTATATGAACTCAGTGAGAAAAAGTGCTGTGCTCATTTACTTGGGTCTGCTATGAATAAGGAAGCCAGGTGGCAGACATTCCAAGTATTTTTTGTCATCCAAGCTTAAGTGGAGACCAAATAAGTGGAAATGTAGCTTTAAAAGTGAATTATGTCCTTCCTTTTAATGATTAACATAGAAATATAATTAATATGCTACACTATTGAAGTGGAAATAGAGGAGCAGTAAAAAACTCAATTTCATAACATTGAGTGTACATTTATTTACCTCTTCAACTCTAGGAGTATTTAAGAAATAAGAGAAAGAGCAAGGAATTCTCTGCTACTAAGTGATTAATTACAAGTTAAGACTCAGCCAAGGTGTCACCACTTAAAGTCAGGGGGCCGAGCTCTGGACAGAGGACCCCGCCCCAGACACCTCACCCTCCCACCTCCTCTCCCCAGAGCTCCACAGGAGGCCGTATTGAGGAGTCTGGCAGGAAAGCAGTGAAATTTCTTCCGAGAACTGGATTTGCCAGTCAGATCCTTCCCTCCCAGGGCCTGGACAGACAGCAAGATACCCTGCTACTGCCTTGTCCTTCACAAACTTGCCCAGCAACAGGTTTGCTTTCCAGGTCTCCTTTCTCTGGGATTCTGTCCACTGCCCTTTTTTCAGGCTGTTTCAAGAACAGCAGCCCAGAGATGGGATTGAGTCTGATTCTGACACAACAAAGCTCCAGAATGATATTCCCACTTGCTAGGCAAGCTGGTACTGAGCCAAAGGCAGCACACAGGTCTCAGGATCCAGAGAGAGATGGAATTGCTTTATTAATATCGCAAAGTGAAAGGGGAAAGAGAGTGTTCTGGCTCTGCTGTGCCAGTGGTACTTCAAAGCACAATGGGAAGGGAAGGGAGGGGAGAGAAGGGTCCAGGGGATCCCCCAGAGGCACGTCCTTCGACCCCCAAGGGCAGCCGTGCTGGGAGGAGGCGGTCGCCCTTGCTGGCCAGTGCGCCAAGTGAAGAGGAGCCACGTGTCCTCTCACCTAGAGGGACAGCCCTCCAAAGCTCAGGAAAGAAGGGGACAGAACAGAGCCGCAACCAAGGGATCAAAAGCTTAAATCACAAAAGTTTTTTCAAAAAGTCCTGTTTTGAAAGGCAGCCAAAAAAAAGCGCCTTCACAGAGCCAGCTCTGTGCCACCTTTAAACCAAACTATTTCCAGAGGCACAGGCTGAGCAGCCCAGAGCCTGGCTGTGAAGCCGTAGGTGCTGCTCTCAAACATGTGGCCCAGAGACCCTGCTTTATTTTGTTTCTATTTTTATTTTCATTTCGGAGAAAAGGCTGAGAGGGGCAGGGGAGCCAAGCAGAAATACTACGTGCTCCTGAAGCCCACGTGCAGAAATGGCCAGGCAAGACGAGCATTCGGATGATTCAGTCCACAGGCCCAGCTAAGCATCTGCCATGTGCCAGGCCCTCGTCTCAGAGCCCCATGGGGCTGGACAGAGCAGGTGCTCTGTGGAGACCTCGGCCGTGCCCACAGACGTGCTGGTGGAAAGGCCAGCGGAAGCTTTCACGAGTCCACGTGGGACAACATGGGGACACCAGAAATAATTGAGTGGAAGTCATGGATTAGCAGGTGGGGGCAAGAGGCAATGACATTGGGGGGATTAAGGGTAACATGTTCCCCCATTTATACCCACACCTTGGTGAGGCCTGGGGAAATAGCTCGGAGCACCCTTAAAGGCATTGTCTGAGATGAATGGATAAAGCAGATGTGGTACATATATACAATGGAATACTACTCAGCCATGAAAAAGAATGAAATAATGCCATTTGCAGCAACATGGATGGACCTAGACAGTATCGTACTAAGTGAAGTAAGTTAAACACTTACAGAGAAAGACAAATACCATATGATATCGCTTATACATGGAATCTAAAAAAATGATACAAATGAACTTATTTACAAAACAGAAATAGACCCACAGACATAGAAAACAAACTTACAGTTACCAAAGGGGATAGCAGGTGGAGGGATAAATTAAGGAGTTTGGGATTAACAGATACTACTGTATATAAGATAAACAACAAGGACCTACTGTATAGCACAGGGAACTATATTCAATATCTTGTAATAACCTATAATGGAAAAGAATCTGAAAAAGAATATATGTATGTGTATATATATGTATATTATACATATATATACACACATAATATAACTAAATTACTCTGCTGTACACCTGAAACTAACATTATAAATCAACTATACTTCAATTAAAAAAAATTTTTTTAAGTCATTGATGATGATGATCTGAGGGGAAATGACATTTATTGAGTGTTATGCATTCGTATACATTATAGCTTTTAATTCTTACAATAACCCTAGGAGGTGCATATTATCCTCCCTGTTTTACAGATGAAGAAATGGAGGCTCAGAGGGGTTGCTCAAGTTCATGTGGCTGGGAAGTGGTGGAGCCAGGGCTGAGGGCAGGTTTATCTGACCCCAAGAACCCTGCTCCTTTCGTTATGCCTCACCACCTCTCAGCATTACAGGAAATCATCAAGGCTCCCTTGCTCAGAACACAACATACAAATTGTGCAAAACAAAAACCTCATTCTTCTTTAGTTTTCAAATGGTAAGGTTCAGAGATCTCAGAAGAGAATTAAAAGCTCAGAAACAAACCCATGCACACAAGAACCTGATTTATGATAAAGGTTGTTTCTTATATCAATGGAGAAAGGACCGACTCTTTAATAATGTTGAGAAAACTGACTCACTAAATGAATTTGGATAGCTCCCATACCCCACATATATAAAGGTAGACTCCAAATGAATAAAAAACATAAATGTGGAGAAAGAAACCTATAAGCTAATAGAAAAAAGTGTGAGAGACTATATTCATGAACTTAGGGTATGGGGGGACCTCTTAAATAAGATTCCCAAAGCACAATCCATAAAGCAAAAAAAAAAAAAAAAAAAAAAAAAGATGGATTTGATTACATCAAAATGAAGGGCTTCTGTTCAACAAAAGGCACTATGGACAAAGTTAACAGAGAAGTGGCATAGCATAAAAAGATATTGATTTTTCAACATCTAAACCCAACAAACGATTAACATTCAGCTACCCAAGAAACACCAATAAATCAACAGGAAACAACAGAACAATGGTCTGTGAATATGAATAGGCAGTTCAAAAAAGTGGAAACTAGAATGCTAGCTTGCTCAACAGATAGATAGAAAATGCTCAGATTCATGGTAATGAGAGAAATGAAAATGAAAGCAATGACGAGATTCCTCATTACACACAACAGATTGGCAAAATTAGAATGTTTAATACTGAATGTTGGAGAGGATATGGGTAAATGGGAACCCACACACCACTGGTGGGGGTCTAGATTGGTGTGGCCATTCTAGAGACTCATCTGGCAGTGATTACTGAAACCAAGTGCGTGTAAACCCTATGGCTAAAAACACACACTTGGGGATAGAGCTCAGAGAGATACCTGCACAGGTTTATAAGGGAACAAGCAAAGGATATTTGTGATAGCACTGCTCGTGGTGATGGGGAATTGGAAGCAACTGGTTGCCTATGGCTAAAGAATGGATAAACGCAAAATATGGTGGGCACCTACTTTGTGGTAGTTATTAGCACCTTTCACCAATTATTTCCAGTTTTCCTCCTTCTAGGTTCATGATAGGATTATACTTCCCATCCCTTATGAAACTGGGAATGGCCATGTGACTTGTTTTGGCCACCGGTGGACCAGTGTGCTATTTGCTACCTTCTGGACAGAGCCTTTACAAGCCAGTGTGTTATTTGCCACTTTCTCCTCGCCCTGCCATGGTGAATGGTGGAGGCTCCATCAGCCTATGACCTGAGTGAGATGTGAAGCAAAGTTCGCGCTGACCTGATGGACATGTAGTATGGCCAAGCAGTAAACCTTTATCATTTTAAGCCATTAAGAATTTGGTGTTGTTACTGTACCATAACATAGCCTACCTTGATTGATACAACTATGCAGCTGTTAGAAGCAATAAACTAGATGTACAGCCAACAACATGGATAGATCTTAAAACCATAGTGAGAACATGGGTGAAAATGGTAAGAACAGAAACAAGGTCCTTGACACAATATCCTTTCTATAAATCATTAATACACACACACAAAACAACACTGTATTTTTTCGGACACACGCCCATTTGAGGGCATATATTAGACACCTTACATGGGTACCCATAGGGGAGTGGGGATCACAGATGAAGACAAAAAAATTAAGAACTAAAACAAGAGAGAACTTTGCATTGATCAAAATGAAACTTCCATAAACTTATGAGTATGAATTACTCAACTCTCCATTATATCTGAGATCAAAGGAGAAAAGGCAAGGGGAAGAGGTGTACATAACTTTCCTTATTTGACTTCGGTATGCATTTTATGCCGATCAGTCTTCATGCCAATGAGACCTGTAAGCACAGAGTTTCCCTTTCCCCCCCAAGTTTTAATTGACCCAGACAGACTTTCACTTCACAACCTCCACGGTTACTATGCTTCCTTGGTACAAAGATTACAGCCACAGCAGCTACTGCCAATACCTCATTTCACCGTGATCTAAGGAAAGGCGCCCCTGTGAGGGAACAGAGCAGCAAACAAGTGGAATGGAGAAGCAAGACCTGAATGGCACAAATCGATGGCTTTGATGGGCTCCATCCCCCCATGTAGGGAGTGATCCCGGCTCCTGAGAGGATCTCAGCTGAGAACAAATGGTCAGCCAGTGGGCGAGCCAGCAAGTCATGCTCAGGTGCGCACCGGCAGGAGATGATGCAAGACTTTCAGCCTGAATTTGCTGGGTGCCAGGAGGAAGTGGGGTTCAGGAGTAGGCTGGCTTGGAAATCCACTAGGTAGACACATTACAGCAATGACTGTGCAACAAACACAGTTCAGCCCAAACAGTTCCCTGGAGAAGATCCCTGCCATCGTTTCTTTCCTTGGAGTACTGTAAAGGGGCTGAACTTGGAGTCAGGCAGACCTGAGTCTGAATTCAGGGGGTGCCCCAGGAAGAAGCTGTGAGTCTCTGTACCAGACTGTTGGCTCTCCGGGGGCAGGGACCAGGGATTATTTGACTTAATATCCCTAGCACCTCATCAAATGTCTATTGAATGAATAAAGTAATGAATGAGCAAATGAGTTAACTGATTAACAAATTAATTTTTCTTCCAGTGATCTCTAGTTTACACATCTTCTTTCCCCCTAGGCATCCAATTAACTCAGGACATTGCGCTATTTATCTCTATGCCAAGCACTGTGTCAGGCACACAGCAGAAGCTTATAAATATTTGCTGAATTGAACTGAACTGTTTGTATGCTTCTTATTCATTTTCTTTTAGAAACCACCAACTTAGATAAATGCATTCATTTTATTTGAGGCACCCACCCACAGAATGTAAATAATAGTAATTCCTTTCAATTGTCAAACATGTGATACAAGGTTCTTCATTATCAAGATTAATCCTTACATCAACACTTTTATTATGCTTTTTATATAGATAAGTAGGGTAAAGCTCAAAGAGGGTAAGCAATCAACCCACAGTTCTCTGGAATGTAAGCTAATCAATGTGGAAGGAATAATAGAACTAGAAAAATCACCCTTTTGCAATCTTCAGCGTAATCATTGACTCAGGTCAGGATCATCAACAGAGGCTAAGACTTCTGGGAGGAAAACTGTTGGAGAACAGGATATTCACATGCTCTCAAAATATCACTCACAGATTAATAGTTACAAAGGGAAACGTGTCCTTACAGTGGCGAGCTCTTGCTGTCACTACCTTTAGCCAAGAAATCAAACTTAATGTCTCCAACTCTGGGACAGCCTGATGTTATGTGCTCCCAAAGGGACGTATTAACAAATACAAAGCAACACCTGTGGGTATTCCTGCCAAACGTGTTTCACATTACTATAACCACGAGGAAACCATCAGACAAATCCAGAACGTGGGACCTTCTACAAGACACGCGGTCTGTTCTTCTTCAAAAACAGCATCATGAAGGGACTTCCCTGGAGGTCCAGAGGTTAAGACTCTGCGCTTCCACTGCAGGGAGCGCAGGCTCAATCCCTGGTCGAGGAACTAAGGTCCCACATGCTGCGTGGTGTGGCCAAAAAGTAAAAAAAAAAAAAAAAGTGTCATGAAAACATAAAATGGCAGGGGAGCTGTTTTAGGTTTAAAGAGATCTCACAATCAAATGTAATGCGTTGCTTCCTAGATTTGTTAAAAATTATAAAAATCATTCTTGGGCTATTTCAGGAAAATTAAATAAGGACTGAATAGCAGATGACATTACTGAATGAATATTAATTTTCTGAGGCATGATAATATTGTATTAATGTTAAATCTCTTGATTGCGATAATGGTCTTATAATTATGTAGGAGAATATCCATGTCGTGAGGAAAAGCAGCTGAAGCATCTGCAGTGAAGATGAGGGATAAAGTGTCATGATACCTCAAACTTACTTTTAAATGGTTCAGCAAAAGAGAAATGTGTGTGCGTGTGTATGTGTAAAGAGAGAGAAAGTGAGGGGGGCATACAAATGGGAAAAAATGCTAACAGTTTGTGAATCAAGCTAAAGATAAGGGGGATACAGGTATTTACTGTACTAGTCCTTCAACTTTTCCGTAGGTTTGAAATTTTTCAATTAAAAAAAAGTTGGGAGGAAAACATAGGTGTTCTGATTTTAAGGCCAAGGATAACGTGGGATACTGACCCACCCCTATAGGTGGCTATTGGTGTACAAGCAACATTCCTCCTCCCTGTCCCCAGGACTATCATCAGATCCCTTTCTAGCCAGAAAGAATAATCAGTCATTCAGATATAGGGGGCTGCATTCCTTCTCAGAATCTTTTCTGTTGATAGGGTACCAATATATACTCAAAATGGATTATAAAATGAAGTCTCTTTTCCACCCCATTTTCGTTTTAATAGTAAAACACATTTGTTAAATATCCCAATTAAACGTTGAAGGAAAGGCCATACTTCACTGTTTAAGCTGCATTTTCACTAATTTGGTCACTAGTTAAAGGTTTAAGAGAGATGGCAGCTGTCAGGCATGAGTGCTGCCATCCTCCCTGCCCTCTCCCCAGCAGGCATGACTAATCAATCACTGAACCTTTTCCGCAGCCTCAAATGGTACCCTGCAGAGTTTCCTGGTGGTAAGTTTTTCCTTTTTTACTTTTCTTTTCTTTCTTTTTTAAAAAAAAAAATTAGATGAGAAGGAAAATATTCACTCTTCTCTTCCCCGGAGACTCATTATATCCAATGAGCTTATATAAGATGTTTTCTCTGGAAAATCGCTGTTTTCAAGGTCCCTGATTTCCTCTCGTAATTATTCATTCAATCATCATCTGTTAACTGCCTACTGTGTGCTAGTGTCTGGGGTGCCAAGATGAATGAGATCCAGTTCCCCTCCAGAAGGCTCACTGATGGATACTGACCAGATGTTCAAGTAGGGCAAAAAGCAAGGAGTGGCCGACTGGCCGGGAAGGGGAGGAAAGGGCTTCAGAGAAGCGGGGGCACATTCTCAGAAGCCTTCTAGACGACACAGTGTGGAAAGGTGCTGGTGGTAGCAATGTTATCAGGGATGTGTGGTGTGTTCTCACGATACATTATCCTCACTCTGGCTTCATCAGCTCTCATGGGTACCCGTGGGTACCTCAGCCAACTACTGGTCAGTCTTAGTGTGAGGTGGTTGCTGGCTGCCAGTATTCTTTCAAAGGCAGTCGAATTCCATGAATGCCGCCCATTTGTGAGGGAAATATAACCTTTCACTTTGTGCTGGGTCAATTCACTGCAGCGGGTGGAACAGGCAGTTGTCTGGTGAGATGTGTGCAGTGCCAAGCTGGACCCACCCAGTGTCATGAAACATCTCCCTCCCTGATGTTTGCAACTCCATCCCACTGTGGGAAGAGCACTGTAGTAAGAGGACATGATGGGACGGGGGAAGGTGATGGAAAACAACAACCACTGAGCAGCTGCTATGTACCCACACTGGTAAATGTTTACATCAGCTCGTTTACCCCTCAGCAACCTTGAGAGGCAGGGAAGAGTTGAAGATGTCCCAAATGGCTCTCCTACAGCTAGATCAGGATCACAGTCTGACATAATTATGAAGCAGGTGGAGAGAAGAGGAAAAAAAACATTTTTTGGTGTTCACTTTGTGTATTAAGTGTCCACGTATGTGATCTAAAAAGCTCTAAAATGTTAGTGTTATTATTCCCATTTTGCAGATGAGCAAGCTGAGGGTTCAGGAAATTGTTAATCTGTGTCCTGTATTATCTCTGTGAACTTCTTTGCTGTAAACATCTTTGCTGCCAACATTTTGCCACCAACATTTTCACTGCATAACTAATTGGCTGTAAGACAATTTTGCCATAAAAGATAAAATAATGGGCTTCCCTGGTGGCGCAGTGGTTGAGAATCTGCCTGCCAATGCAGGGGACACGGGTTCGAGCCCTGGTCTGGGAAGATCCCACATGCCGCGGAGCAACTAAGCCCGTGAGCCACAACTACTGAGCCTGCGCGTCTGGAGCCTTTGCTCCGCAACAAGAGAGGCCACGATAGTGAGAGGCCCGCGCACCGCGATGAAGAGTGGCCCCCACTTGCCGCAACTAGAGAAAGCCCTTGCACAGAAAGGAAGACCCAACACAGCCATAAATAAATAAATAATAAAATTTAAAAAAAAAAAGATAAAATAATGAAAAATAAACCAATGAGAAACCAATGAAAAATAAAAGAGGGATATTAAAAAGGACATAATGAAAAATGAATAACAAAATTATAAAGACAACCCCATTTTAACTGGGAAGTCACTGAGTCCAGGAAAGGTTAAATCACCTTGTCAAGATTACATTCAGTAGGCGTTAGTTCTGGGATTCAAATGCAAGTCCATCTGACGCTAAGCCCACGTCCTCAAACACAACTAATGCTACCTTTCAAATATGTGCCACCTACTAAATGACAGGGCACTAAAGCAACCACTGTGACAGTAGCTACACCCACTACCTCCCAGGGGAGTCTATTTGGGCCTCTTTGAGTATGTAGAATTTATTCCTTAGACCAAATCTAAAAAGAAAGAAAAAACAGCCTCGGGACTTCCCTGGTGGTACAGTGGTTAAGAATCTGCCTGCCAATGCAGGGGACATGGGTTTGAGCCCTGGTCTGGGAAGATCCCACATGCCACGGAGCAACTAAGCCCGTGCACCACAACTACCGAGCCTGTTCTCTAGAGCCTGCGAGCCACAACTACTGAGCCTGCATGCCACAACTACTGAAGCCTGCACACCTAGAGCCCGTGCTCCGCAACAAGAGAAGCCACCGCGATGAGAAGCCCGTGCACTGCAACGAAGAGTAGCCCCCGCTCACTGCAACTAGAGAAAGCCCGCCCGCAGCAACAAAGACCCAACGCAGCCATAAATAAATAAATAAATAAATAAATTTATTTATTTTTTAAAAAAAGAAAAAACAGCCTCAATAAAAATTAAAATTATATTTTGGCAGTGCTAGCCAACAGCAGTGATAGCTTACTCTTATTTCATGCTTATTTCTAACAAGCACTATGCACATGGTGGTGGACATACCGCTGCTCACCCACGTCCCTGGTTTCCCTCTGCTTCTAGGCCCTTTCTGCCACCTTGAATTTATGTATCACCATGCAGTTTGCTTTCCCCAATGAAACACAAGCAGAAATGATTTGTGTCACTGCCTGTCAAAACCTTTGAGAGCCAGTACGTAATTCCCCATCATCTGTCTTCTCCGCTGCAGCAAGCATGGAAGCATGTTGATATGAAGGGGCTGTAAAACTGAAGCGGCCTAGAATATGTTGAGCCAACACATGGCCAGCAGCTGCACTGAGAATCACCCAGATCTTTGGAGGACTCTGCAGGAGTGAGAAATACACTTCGGTAGCATCAAACTTCTGAGATTGGGGATTTGTTACTGCAGCATAACCTAGCCCATCTTGACTATCTTGAATCCTTGTAACAACTATGATGGGGGTGCTGTTGCTATGCCCATTTTATAGACAAGAAACTAAAGCACAGAGAAGTTAGGTCACTTGCCAAAGATCACACAGCTAATAAAAGGTAGAGCAACTGTGAACCTCAAGAATGGAAACTCCAGAATCTATGTTCTTAATCAGTACCCTACATTTCCTCACTAACATTTTTACCAGTCAGCTATACTAATGCATAAAGATCAAGGTCTATAAGTTTCTTGGTAAATCTTAGCCAATGTTTAAAGAATAAAGGAATTATAAGAACATATAATTAAAGAAGCACCGAAATTGCTTGCTTTAAAAAAGAAGAAGAAGAAAAAAAGCCTAGCTTCTGCTTGTAAAGCAATTAAAACCAAAAATGGGTTGCAACAGAGGTGACTGTTCTTTAGGGAATCGCCTGGAGATCGTAAGCCACTTAAAGAAAAATTCAGTTTCTCTTTCTTTACCCAATTCCTTAGAGTTTACCCTAAAGGGCAATAGATACAATTAAAAGTGTAATTAGTGTTCTCACCCCATCCCCCCAAATTACATGTTTTCTTTCTGATTGAAAAAAATTTTTCTTTAACAGATTATTTTCTCCCTAAATCCAAGCAAATCCTTAATGAGTTGCTGAGATCCTTAAGATAAAATGGAATCATCAGAAACCTCACATCGTGAACTTGAGTGTGTCTCTGAGTCCTCTGTGAAAAAGGACACTTGTCAAGGTCCTCTCTGTCCTGTGCGGTCCATCATAATCGCCGCTCGTCGTAATTCAGGACACTTGGTTAAGTGGTTCTCTCAAAAGCAATTAATGAATTCCATGGGAACAGGGTTGGTCAGAAGGTCTGCCAGTGAGGGGCATGCCTTTTCAACCTGGGGACACTCACAAGCTGGCAGGTCTGGCTCTTAGCTCACTCTTCCTCTAAGTTTAGGGGTTGTCAGCCTTTCAAAAGTCAGGTGATGCTGATGGTGGGAAGCAGATTCCTAATGACTGGTCTCTGGAGTCACGCTGCCCGGGTTCAAATCCCAGCTCCTCCTCCCCCTCAGCTAGAAGACTGGGGACATCTTACTTAATTCTCTAAGCCTGTTTCCTCATTTACAAGATAGACATGGCCAGAATGGCTATTTCATTGTTAGAAGGATCAAAGGAGAAGATGCATGCACAAAGCCTAGCACAGTACTCAATACAAATGAGCTATCATTTTTATAATGATTACTAGAGAACGGTTATTGCCCTCCCTTGCTCTTTTCCTGCCATGTGGGGGGACATCCATTTGTATAACAGTCTTGGCTTTTCTTTACCCTCTTACTCCTTCCCTGGGGAGGTGGAATGACTCATCCTGTTAGTGAGCGTGGGAGGAGGTGCTGGGCAGGCCTCGCTTAGCTCCTCCTACCTTCTCCCGGGAAGCCAGCTGCCTACAGGAAGGGAGTGGTCCTCTGAGCTCCTGCTCTGCCATAGTTTTCCAGGGTGAGGTCTGCAGTTTTCCAGCACAGCCCACGAGTAGGTGCTTACCTCTGATGAGTGGCAGGGTCCAGTATTAGAAAGCCAATCGTAGCTGCACATCTAAGCCACGTTCTCCTAACTAGTCTTTATTAATAATAAAAGCAGCATTTTCATCTCCATCTACCTGATCTCTCCCGTGTCTACCTCAGTTATATGAGAACTGGTGTAGAGAAAGAAGTGCTGTTTATTGGATTGCCTCCAACCTCGATTATGGTCACTGCAATCTTTCTGGTGGGCATTCAAGGCCTTTTATGAGCTGGCTGGTCAGATCCAGCAATCCCACATTTAGAAATTTAACCTTAGGATATAAGCAATCCCATGTGAAAGTTATATTACAGGGCAATTCACGACAGACCTGATTATAGAATCGAAAAATGGGAAACAACCTAAATGTCCAACATTAGGGAACTGACTGTGAGATAGCACATCATACAGCCATTTAAAGCAATGCTACCAAACAGTATGTAACAGCATGTAAAGATGTTCATAATCTAAGTGAACAAAGCAAGTACAGAACAATATGTACAAGATGATTCTATTTTGTAAGGAAAACATGAAATGCGTAAAAACGTTTGGAAAGGATATACAACAAGCTGTTAACACTTTCTCTCTAGATGGTGAGATGGTGGGTCATTTAAATTTTTTCTTTTATTGCTTACGTAAATGCTCCATTTTCCCCTAATGGACATGTGTTTCCTTCAAAATAAGAAAAGAACGTATTTTTCATTTTTCAAAAGCCAAGTTTGCAGTGGCTAATGGCAAGAACTCCTTCAGAGAGCTCAACCTGTACTTCTCAGCCTCGGATGGACCTGGCCTCGTTTTGGAAACAGAGCCATTAGGTAAACAGGACTGTGCTCGGATCGTCTGGGGTCCTCCCTGACTTATCAGCTGAGGTCTGGCTGCTCTGACTGTTCTGATAGAAGTCGGGGCAGGGTTCCGTAGGAACCCCGTGGGATAGTCAGTAGTGGCCGAGTAGGGGAGGTGGTGACCCAAGCCAGGGGCTTAGAACAGCCTGGAAACAACTCTCAGGAAATGGGCACCTGGGACTTTGGGGCCTTCACTGCCAAAGGTTAAAGTCCCAGCCATTTAGCAGGACATTCGTGGCCTTTGGATCTGGCCCTCATCCTTACCCCACTGGCTCAGCTCCACAAAACTCTAGCCATCCCTCAAATGGTCCAGACACCGGTCCCTCAAAGCCCCTGATGAAGTGTTTCTTCTCCTCCTCATCCTCCACCTCTTTCTGATCCTGCACCACCCACATCCCCTACACCTACCTACACCACTAATGCCCCCTACAGCTACCTACACTGTCGACATCCCCTACATCTATCCAGCAGCAATGGTGTCTGGGTGCCAAAAAGCTCTGAGCCTATAGGCACAATTTGAAATGGAGCAGGTGCCTAGAAGTCCAGAGGGCCCTCAGGAACCCAACGTGTATCCAGTTAACAGTCCTTTCCCCCTTCTAGGCCTCAGTCATTTCTGACAAATTTGGGGACAGGACCGGATGTCCTCAGGGTCTCTCCAACCTGACAAGCAATGATCCCATCCCAGAGGCACTGGGCCACCCATCCCTGCCTTCTCTTCCTACCTTCTGTCCCTCAAACTCGCCTGACCTCAGTTTGAGCACAGGCACAGCGTCTGATTTTTTTTTAATTAGTCTAAATGTCAACATCCAGGGCTTCCCTGGTGGCGCAGTGGTTGAGAATCTGCCTGCTAATGCAGGGGACACGGGTTCGAGCCCTGGTCTGGGAAGATCCCACATGCCGCAGAGCAACTAGGCCTGTGAGCCACAACTACTGAGCCTGCGCGTCTGGAGCCTGTGCTCCGCAACAAGAGAGGCCGCGACAGTGAGAGGCCCGCGCACCGCGATGAAGAGTGGCCCCCGCTCGCCGCAACTAGAGAAAGCCCTCGCACAGAAACGAAGACCCAACACAGCCAAAAATTAATTAATTAATTAATTAATAAAAAAATTCTAAAAAAAAAAAAAAAGTCTACGTCCAGACACTAAGAAGATGGCATTTCTTGGGGTGAGGAGGTCAGGTCAGTGATGATTACCCCCTCTGTTTTATACCGCACACCGGAGGGAACAGCAGACCTTGCGGGGATGGTCAGGAGTGGCCCAGATGTTCGCTATCAGTGGCTCTCATGTTTTAGCGGGCATCAGAAACCCCCTGGAGGGTTTGTTTAAACAAAGATTGTGGACCCTACCCCCAGAGTTTCTGATTCAGTGGATCTGGGGTGGTTCAGAGACTACACTTTGAGAACCATTATTTTGGATAGAATTCCCAAACCCTTGCAAGGTCTGGCCCTCATCCCTCATTACCTGCGTGAAGTCGTCTCCTACACTTTCCCCTTTTTCCACCCACTCCAGCCAGCCTCCTCACTATTCTTCAAATATGCCAGGCACAGGGGCCTTTGCATGTGCTGTCCCACTGCCTAGAGGGCCCTTCCTTAGTTACCTGTATAGCTCATTCCCTAACCTCTTTAAAGGTCTTTACTAAAATGTCACTCTGTCAATGAGGCTTTCCCCTGCCACCCTATCTACAATCACCATCTCCCAACATTTACTATCCCCATTCCCTGCTTTGTTTTTCTCTGTAGGACTTATCCCCACATAACATACTATTTATTTTATTTTATTTTATTTTATTTTATATTTATTTATTTGGCTGTGCCATGTCTTAGTTGTGGCATGCAGGATCTTTAGTTGCAGCATGCAGACTCTTAGTTGCAGCATGCATGTGGATCTAGTTCCCTGACCAGGGATCGAACCCAGGTCCCCTGTATGGGGAGCGTGGAGTCTTAACCACTGGACCACCAGGGAAGTCCCCATACTATATATTTTATATCATTGATTTTATTTATTTTTGTATCACCCCACCAGAATGTGGGCTCCATGAGGGCAAGGGGGATTGTCTATTTTATTTACTGCTGTATCCCAGAATAGTATCTGGTATATTGTAGATAATCTAGCATTTGTGGAAGGGAGAGAGAAAAGGGCAAAGGGATGCAGGGAAGGGAGGAAGAGAGGGAAGAGAAGGAAGGAGGGAAAAAGAGTGAGAAGGGAAGAAGGAAGCAAAGAAGGAAGAAAGGAATTTCACAGACAAGTAATCTTCTTGTAATAGCTGCAGATCAACAATGTGGGTACTGACTTTGTTATTTTGCCGAGTAAGTGCTTTAAAAGCCCAGAAACATCAATTGCCATCTCCTATCCCTTCAGGACCCCACAGGGTAGACCAGAGGCTGCTGAGCACATGGTAGCCTGAGTGAATGGTGCCCCAGGAACTGGACGATACACAGCACGTGTGGGGTCACGCAGTGTTCCGAGCACCATCATTTCATTAAAGAAATTCATCATTTCATTTAGTCCCAGTGCCTTTCAAGTATCAAAGAAATTCATCATTTCATTTAGTCCCAGTGCCTTTCAAGTATCAGAGAAAGGGCTGTAGATTTCACTTCAGATACCAACTCTGAATGCCTGGGGTACTAAAGGAGGCAGAGGCCACCTCCAGGACCCCCACTGTGGGGCAGTTGGTGACAATGGGAGCACGCGTGAGCCATACACTTGCCAGAAGATGCCCCATAAGTGTTGGCTGAACTCATGAATGACGTTTGCCTGTTGAATGTGCCCATAATATGCTGGCTGTCTAAGGGTGCAAGTATGATGACATTTCAAAAGACACTGCCCAACACACATGCAACTTCCCAAGCTGTAAGTCAACAAGATTCCTCAGGGTCCTCTGAGCTCCTTGAGGGCGGGTACTTATTATCTTTGTATTCTCAAGTCTGAGTTCAGCCTTCCCACCCCCATACAGTTGGGCTTCAATAAATATTTGCTGAGCTGAATATTTCCTTTTAAACTCAGGAATCAAGTTCTGGCTCCAACGTCTATGCCTAGATGGTCTGATTCTAAAGTAGGAGAGAATTAGGGGCACTTAGCCCAGTGCTTGGCACACAGTAGGTCCTCAATAAACGTTGGCTGGTGAGTTCACTGACAGATCTTCTGACTCATCCAGATACCGAACAGGACTCTGTGGTCTCACCAGCTCTTGAAATAGTTGCTGCTGCATTTTCCGCTAGGGGAGATGGTGCAGAATCTGCCTGGAGCACTGTCAGACTTTGTGAAGAGGCTGGAGGAGGAAGGAAAGCCGCCAGTGGTACACAGGGTGGGAACTCTTTTGGCAAGAGAACAGCCAGAAGCAGGCTGATCCTTCCACATCCAGAGATCAAAGCGGCTGGATGGATTGGAGGAAGATGACAGTGTCCACGGTCCCACAAACCAAGAGCTTGAGAGAGCAGGAAGGACTTCACATGGAGAATGTCAGCCTCCCAACATTTCCGCGGTGACCACAGGCATCGTAGCTTCTAAGCACTCTTGTATCCCTGGTGCTAAGGCCCCAGCTCCCTGCCAGCCTCCCCATCTCATCAACGGGCAGGGAAAGAGGCTTTCTTCCGGTCTTCTCCATAAGGAAGGGGAAACGCCACTCACTCTTCCCCTTCCTCTTGATTGCTCCATTCATTCTGTGATGTACCCATTATTCATGTAGCAAGCACCTATAATGGGTCTGTTACGGTGCTGGATGCTGAAGATACCGAGGTGAATAAATCACAGGCACAGCCTACTTGTCACTCCCCATCGAGGGGGAAAGACAGACCTGTAAGCAAATCACTACACATCACGTGTTTCTTTCCCCAAAGTGTGATCCACATAGCACTGGTAGACGTGAGCCGGTTTTAGGTGATATATGGATGAACATTTTTATCTTGAGTTATGTGTTTATTTTCATGCGTAATCCCCCCAAAACACAACTAGCACATCAAACCCTCTGTGTTATGTGCATTTGTGCACTGGCCTTGTTTTTGATGAACAAAAACTGTTCTTGCGAAGTTGATGATAATAAAAATGTTAGATAACTAGAGTGCAGGTGGTAGAAGGAACTCACAAAGGTGGGATGCAGATGACTGAGGTCTGAAACCCACTGGGAGTGGATGAAAGCACAGATGGCGGGTTCAAATCCCAAGCCTGCTGCTTACCAGCAGGGCGACTTTGAACTTGTTATTCACCCACCTGGGACCTTGATTTCTTCCTGCATAAAGTGATTTTGTCTACCTTGTGGATTCTGCTGTAGATAATAAACCTGGTAGGTGCAAATTCATTATTAGTTTATTATCATTACATCATATTCTCCCTGTGCCTATAACAGAGAGTTGGGAAACTGTGGCACTTGGGGCAGGGGGCTGGCAAATGCTCCAAGTTGTGCACCAGCCATGCAAACAGATAAGGGAACAAGAAAATGGCTTTATTTATGAGCCCAAGGAGCTTCCGGGGCTCCCTGATGAGAAGGGAGACAGCTGGGCAGCGGAGGCCCAGGGTCCGCAGCAGCAGCTGCCTCAGTGGTCGAGGCCCCACCTGTCTCACTGGGCTGCAGGCCCCATACAGAGGCCTCGTGCCAAGAATGGCATGTCAGAGCCACGGTACAGAAATTCTAATCCCGGGTGGGTCTCCGCTCCCTAGCGGCTCCAGCTCGCTGGACTCAGCTCTGCAGCTCAGAGGGACGTCTAAGAGGAACAGCCTGGGTGTCCTGCAGTGCTGGCAGCCCAGGGAGGCTGGGAAAAGGCCTCCCAAGCTATAAAAGGCCCTGGCAAGGAGTGAGGCTTAGTCTTTGATTCCCTGGGCCAGGGGTCCGTCTAACTCTACTGTGCATAGGGGCAGGGGTTCCTATGGTGGTACCTCCATGCGAGGGAAGGAATGCAACTCAGCCATGAAAAGCAGCACAACCACATGGATGGATCTCCCGTGGCTTATGCTGGGGGAAGAAGGAGAGTCAAGAGGCTACATCGTGTATGATTACAGCTACCACCTTCTGGAAAAGGCAAAACGAGAGGGCCAGAGAGTAAATCGGTGGTTGCCAGGGAAGAAGGGTACGCACGGGGAGATTATACACTGAGACACCACTTCACAACCACTAGGATGGCTAGGATAAAAATACAGATAACAACAGGTATTGGCAAGGACGTGGAGAGGTTGGAGCCCTCATACGCTGCTCGAGAGACTGTAAAATGTTGCAGCTGCTGTGGAAAACAGTCTGGCAGTTCCTCAAAAAGGTTATACATAGTTACCCTATGACCCAGCAATTCCACAGGAAAAGATATGTCCACATAAAAATTTGTACACTAATGTTCACAGCAGCATTATTTATAACAGCCAAAAAGCAGAAACAACCCAAATAGATAACCAAAATGCTGTATATCCATATAAAATAGAATATTATTCAGCAGTAAAAGGGAATGAAGTCCTGATACATGCTACAACATGGGTGAACCTTGAAAACTATTCTGCTCAGTGAAAGAAGCCAGTCACAGAAGACCAGATAGTGTATGATTCCATTTATATGAAGTGTCCAGAATAGGCAAATCCATAGAAAATAGGTTACTGTTTGTCAGGGGCTGGGGCAGGGGAGGAGGGGAGTTAACAGGAAAGGACTGTGACCGCTAAAGGGTCCAGGGTTTCTTGTGGCAGTGATGAAACTGTCCTAAAATTGTGGTGATGGTTGTACAATTCTGTGAAGGTACTGCAAAACCACAGAACTGTACACTTTAAATAAGTAAACTGTACAGTGTGTGAATTACATCTCAAGAAAGCTGTTGCAAAAGCTAAGAGATAATAAATTATCACAAAGAAAAAAAGAGTAGGGGGAGGGTTTACTACAAAGGGATAAGACAAGGGAATCTGGAGGGAGGTCGTAGAATAATGTGTATCTTATTTGTGGTACTGGTTACATGACTATGTACTTGTCAAAATTCAGAACTGTAAACCAAAGATACAAAAAAAAAAAAGCCTAACCTAATTGGTATTAAAAATGGTTACCCTCTAGTAGACACTCTGCTAAGTACTTTATATGCCTCGAATTATTTAATCCTCAAACCACTGAAGTATTACTATCCCCATGTTACAGGTGGGCAAACTGAGGCTCAGAGAGGCTGTGTGACTGGCCCAGGATCACAACTAGGAAATGTTTTCAAAGCCAGATTCTGAACTCAGTTCTGACTCCAGATCCCATGTGCTCTGCCCGCCTGCACACTGATAATCTGGAACATTCCTTGAGCACCTCTCAGACATCTCATTAGTGCCCCACTGGTGAGTCCCTTGAGGGCCCAGACTGTGCCTCTGGACTCTGTATCCCCCACTGCGCTGGGCACACAGCCAGGCACTTAGCAGGCAGTGCACGAATGTTTGGGTATAACCAGGGGATAACGAAAGACAGGCAGGGAGAATGCCATTCAGAAATGTAGAAGAGCTACGATGAACTCCATGCCGGGGTCTCCTGGCACTCGGTCTTGAGTCTGGCCACTAGACCACACAGTCACCATCTGATGGGCCTCCTACCGTTGGATCAAATACCTGAGTGTGAGCTGGAGAGCAGGGGACCACACCTAACTCTGGCTCTCTCAGGAGCCAGGGGGCAAAACACTAATCCTGTAGGCTGTGTTCCTTCGTGATTTAGTATTTCTGCTCCAGAAAGAATGTCCTCACCTGGTTAAGTCATAGGAGGCAATGAGAACCAGGTGGTTCGTACAGGCCACGACTTATTCTGCATCTCAGATCCATTCACCTGTCTCCATCCTAACTGCCTCCCAGGCTGCCACCATCTCTTCCATGCCCACCCCTCCCCCCACCCCACCATTCTCCCCCTCCCTCCTGATCCGTCATCCAGCAAATGCTGCAACCAGAGAAAAGCCTCAAAAACACAAATCTGATCACATCATTCTCCTGATATCAGGGAAAGCACCGACCCTTAAGGTTCCTTGATAAGAATGAGAAACGGGTGCCCTCCTCCAGGCAGACATGGGCCCTACACTGGGGCCCATGGCCTGGTGGGTGGAGGGGCTCCCCTTAGCTGGTACCCTTGTGCAGGAGACAACCTGGGAAACCGCTCAGGGCGGCCCTGACCTACAGTGTCTGCCTACTGGTCTGAGAACAAACACCCAACTCCTCCCAGGGGACCCTGAGGTCCTGCACAATGTGACCCCTGTCTATTTCTGCATGCTCTTCCCCCCCCCCAGTCTGTTCCCTCCCCACTGCACTCCATCCTCCATCCAGACAGTCAGCACAGTTCTCAATCCCCCAAGCATTCCATGCGTGCCCTCCCTTTGCACAAACTGTTCTCTCCAAGCCCGGCCAACTCCTGCACATCCCTCAGCCCTTACCTTAGATGTCCCCCGCTTCACTAGAGCCTCCCCTCACCCCACCAAGTCCTAGATGGGTGACCCCAGGACACCTGGCACCTCCCTCCTATAGCTCTTTTCACCCAGTACCACGATAGCCTGTTTACTCTGCTGTCTCTCCCCCAGACCCCCTGCTCTGCAAGGCTGGGAACCAGCTGCTTATTCACCAATTTACCATTGTATCTGGGGCACATACTTGGCACAAGGGAGATATTTATAGAATAAATGAATTCATCAACTAATGAAGAGGTAAGTGAATGAAACAAAATTGCTTGTCATTGGTAGGACACACCAGGATTTTGGATCAGAAGACTCCTACTAACCCAGCCTGACCCTTCATTTTATGGAGAAGGAGGCCGACGCCTTAGGGAGGTTCCACGTCTTTCCTCAGGTCATGCATGTGCGGTCCATTGGGAGAGGGCATTAGAAGCCAGGCCAACCCTCCACCTACCACGGCAGGCAGAGACAGCAGAAGTACCTGAAGCACACGGAACACTCCTTTAGAGAAACTCTGATGGCAAAATGCAGTAGAACACAGTGGTTAAGCACAAGAGCTTTGCAATCAGAAAGCCCGGGGCTACTTATTAGCCATGTTTCCTTGGGCAGCTAATTTGAACACTGGGTCTCCACTCTGTAAAATGGAACCCAGGCACCTACTGCATCAGGTATGAGTGGGATCAAAGAGATGCTGTATGAAAAGCACTTAGCACAGTGTCGGGCACTTACTAGTCAATTAAAACTATCTGTGAATCCTGTAACTGAACAATGCTTTTTATAACCCCATGATGCACGCTCCCTCCACCCCGGACTCAACCCCAGGCCCTGCTTTTTCCCCTTTGCCAATCCCATCAGCACAAATCCTACCATTGACTCCCTCCCATCCCTCACCGTGGTACAGGGGAAAACTCAAACCTCACAGGGGGTTCGGTTTCTGGGGGCAGCTGCAGGCAACTGAGGGACTCCAAAATGGCCTTGAGGATTCCAGGGTTTTCAAAAAAAAAACCCTCTATCTAAAATATCCCCTGCTGGACAGGAAAACAGACGCAGACATAGAAAATGGACTTGAGGACACGGGGAGGGGGAAGGGTAAGCTGGGACGAAGTGAGAGAGTGGCATGGACATATATACACTACCAAATGTAAAATAGCTAGCTAGTGGGAAGCAGCCACATAACACAGGGAGATCAGCTCTTGGTGCTTTGTGACCACCTAGAGGGGTGGGATAGGGAGGGTGGGAGGGAGACACAAGAGGGAGGGGATATGGGGATATATGTATATGTATAGCTGATTCACTTTGTTATACAGCAGAAACTAATACACCATTGTAAAGCAATTATACTCCAATAAAGATGTTAAAAAAAAAAACAAAAACCTAAAATATCCCCTGACACGTCTGGGAAAGAAGAGGGAGCCTTCAGTAATGCTGATCAGACCACGTTCCAGCCCAGGCGGTGCATCTGCAAGGGGAGACAAGAATGTGTCTGGCAGCTTCACCTTCTGCAAAATATTCCCAAACTCTCCTCCCAGCGTTTTGATGCTTGCAGCTTTACCCAGAGAGAGGCTTTGGGTAGACTGTAGTTTGGAGCCAGACTCCAATTGTGTGTCTCCTATTAGATCCCTGGGTGGCATGTGGCAAATTTATCTCTAGATCTGCAGGGAAGCAGAATAATGAATTATCAGCATTTTATCTGAGAGGTGCACAGACCATAAAGTCGGGCAACAATCCCCCCAAATTAATTTCATTTTATTTCTAAATAGCTTATAGAAAAAGAGTATAAGTAACGGATTGTCTGTTTCCTGATCAACAAAGATCACCCTTTGCTTTGAGAGGGAAGAAGAGTTCATCTTCCCGATTACTTGATAGAAAAGCAAACTTGAACTGTCCATCTCAGTTAATTGCTCACGCCCTGTGCTCTCATGGCGTCAATCCTACAGTCACTGTGGGCGCTCAACAAGCAAGGTAGCAATCTGCAAGGGTGAGTGAGTCTGGACTTCTTAAGAGCCCAAAGGGGGATGTCTGTTTCCATAGCACTCTGTCTGTACCTCTGACATGACTCACATCACCCAGCACGGCAATGACGTTCTTCATGCCTGTCCGACCACTACCACGGGCTCCTCAAAGTCAGGCATTTTTTTTCCGTCATCTTTATCCCCAGGTAGGGTTGCTGGTTAAAATATTGGATGCACAGTTAAAACTGAACGTCAGATAAGCATGCAATATTGGGGACATAACTTATACTAAAAAATACCCCTTGTTTATCTGACATTCAAATTTCATTGGCATCCCATCCTTTCTATTTGCTAAATCTGGCAATCTTATCCCCAGGGCTTCTTCTCATCTAATCCTCACAGCTCTGAAAAATAGGTATAAAACCCATTTTATAGTTAAAGAAACAAAGGCTTAGAGAGGCTAAATAACCTGCTGAGATTACACAGCTAGTAGGTGGTAGAGCTGAACTTGAACCTCTACCTTTCCATATACATGCTCAGTACACGTTTGGAGAATGAATGAATGCACACCTGCAGAAGATGAGTAGCTAGGGAACCTGTTATGTGCCTTGCTCTGAGTCATCACTCCCTCTCCGGAATCCCAGCCACACGTCCTTATTAGCAAGATTGCTCACTGCAACGACCCTGCCCCACATTCCTCCTCTTGGGAAAGGGCCAGCTTCCCGAGAACAACACTGATGCTGTAGATGAGGCCAGGTTCTCCCTAAGTGAAAACAAATCTCCTGGTGCCAGAACAGCGGGGGGCGGCAGGGTAGGGGGGCGTGTCTGGACAGAACAGGCTGCTCACTACCTTGGGAAGCCATCGCCCTGGAGCTCGAGGCCTGGAAGGTGACCATCCGCCACCTGCAGCTGCCCTCCTCTGGCTCAGAGCAGCAGAGCCCCGGACAGCGGTCCCCCGCCCCTCGCTCTAGCCTGTGACCTCAGAGAGCCCACGGTGCAACAAGGCAGGTTTACAGAGAGAACCAGGGAGCGAGATGGACAATACGTGCCGAAGCAGTTCACACAGGCCCTGCTGTTCCCTCTGCCCGGAATTCTCTGCCCAAGAGCATCCCCACTTTTGCTTAAGTGTCACCTCCCAAGAGAGGCTTTCCAGCTGCTCTGTCTAAAACAGATAAGGTCTCCACCTTATGGCTCAGCACTACCCGAAATCACATCACGGATTGAAACGTCCATTTGTTGACTGCTGGTCTCCCGCATAACATATAAGCTCCAGCAACAGCCTCTTGTTCACCGCCTTTGTTTTCCTCACCACCACAGCCTCAGCATCTAGAACACTGGCTGGCGTACATTAGGCGCTCAGGACATGTTTGCTGAGTGAAAGACTGAAAGGAGGTCTCAGTGTAAAAAAAAATTTTATGTATATATATATATGTATATATATATACACACAGACTTATATGGGTACGTGTGTATGTATATATATGTTTATATACACCTATGTAAATATACACATGTATTTATATATAGCCACATCCACATGCACATACACACACATATAAAACATTAAATACACGTAATGAAGTGTTAAATTTTCCCCAAGTTAGGAGGACTACTTCAGTAAATAAAGCTAAACTGTCCTCAGCAATCAGCTGAAGCTACTACCTGGCCCATGTGAAAAATGAATGGGTAGCATTTATATGGAGATTTACAGGATATTATTCACTGCTCTAAACAAAAGACTTTTGTAGGGATGAAGTAAAACCATGATTACCCCCAGTAAGTTTTAGGAATATTGCCGGTTATGACAGTTACTATAAAAACATCTCATAAAAATACCCCATTTTTGTGTCTGGTACTAGGAAGCCCTGACAATTTCTTCATTCCCTGCAGGACCAGAATGGAGATGTGGTCCTATGGCCTTGGCTATTTACTCCCAGGCATTCAGAGACAGAGTCTGGCAAGTCAGAGTGTCTGCCTCCAGGAAAACTGCATTTGCTTTTTATTGGTAAAAATTTAGAAGCAGCCTCAATTTGAAGGGCTTCCTGTCATGGGATACCGCCTGTAGCTGAGAGATCTGGCTATAGGATGCCTTTGTTGGACCATCACAAGGCCATGCTCTGCACCAGGATGCCTCCCAAGTCCTCTCAGTTCAGCCCCACCCAAATCCAGACCTTCCATCTTCCTCCAAATCATAAACTCAGCACCAAAAGGGACCTCGGGGCCACCTATGCCAGGGCCTGGTCAAATCCTTGCTCAGGAGCCCCGGCCTTTTTCAACTGGACCCGTCTGGTGTGCTGGGCGGCAGAGGGAGCAGGTACAATCTCCATCTCAGCAGCCCCAGGTGTGAGTCTCGATTCTGCTACTTACAGATGATGGAACCTGAGACAAGTCACATGACCTCACTGGGTCCACGGGGGGCCAAGGACAGCTCATACCTCAGGGGACTACTGTGAAGACTGCGTGAGATAACGTCTTGTGAAACGCTTAGAAGGTAGTAAATGTTCCATGAAAGGAGCTGCTCTGGCTGAACAGATGGCACAGACCAGCAGTGGGAGACCATCTCCCCATTTATGGGCAGCCTCTCCGGTTCACCCTTCATTTTCTTCTCCCCAGTGTTCCTGCTTAGCTCCCTCTGCACTCTGCCCACCCCCCATACCTGCCCAATGTCAGTTCAAATTAGGGGGGAGAAGGCACCCCTGCCCTTCTGCTTCCCTCCTCAAAGCCTGATTGGTCTAATACAGAACTTCCTTCATCCCCCCACCCACCACCTCCCAACCCCCCTTTCCATGCTCCTAATCCATACTTTTGAGTCTCTTATCGCACTTGCCCAGGTGCCCTGTCTCCTCCGCTTAGCTGCAAGTTCTCAGAGTCAGGGAATGAATGTTTCATCTTCATAGTCCCAGAGCCTAGCACAGGGTCTGGCCTGAGCAGGGGCCCAGCATTTGTGTGGGGCGGGGTGGTGAATGAACAAACAATTGAATGAATGAATGAACACGCTGGTGAGAACAGAGCACACGACACCCTGAAGGAACGGCTTTCTTGCTACAGGCTCAGGGGCCCCACAAAACTTCCCTTCTTTGCCATTCTAGATCCCAATTCCATCTTCTGGGATTTCTGGATGTTGGAACTGTTTGGTCTCCAGCTCTCTGGGGCCACCCTCCTTTTGGAGGAAACCTCATTCCTGGGTCAGGGATGGGCCCAACCAATACTCGGTCAGAACCAGTGAATACCAGATGTTTATCAGGATGTCTGGGAAGGGGAAGGTCATTCTCTCCTCCTGATATAATATGAGGGAGTCAGGTCTGGGGTATTGACTGCCATCTGGCTAGCACATGAGAAGACGAGCTGAAGATAAACCCACACAGGGAGGAAGGTACCGCTGAAAGGTACCAAGGGCAGCTGAGGCCCGAGGACCTGATGGAGCCTCAATCCAGCAGCCCCTGAACCAGCCCCGTCTCTGGACCTCTCATTTACACGAGCCAGTATCTCCCCTACATGGATGTTTGGGTTAGATATTTCATCACTCGCATCTTAAAGAATCCGAAGACACAAGGCCCTTTTTATCCAAGGACAAAACCAATTCTCTTTGTCGGACAAATCCTATAGAACTCTTCCTTCACAGAGAGCTCTAAAACCAGGGAATGAAGCATCTACTTCTCTTACAAGTGGCCTCACAGATACATTTTTCAGGCCCACCCAAGTGTCTGCTTGTTTATAAAGGATCTCTTGCCTCCATCACACTTGATTTCGCCCATCTTTTCAACCTTGAGACAAACCACGGTAATCCACAAACAAGATACTTCACTCTCATCTCTCAACACTAAATGCCCTGCAAACAGAAAACAGAGATGGGTAAAAAGGGACTCTCTTTCCAGGCAGAGAACATAATAAGCAATGGTAAAAGCAGGGGTGGGATCCAGCTGAAGGCTTATTCGGTGAGCTGGGATGAATGACAGGCTGGAAGATCACTGTCTTCCTTTGGAAATAAACAAGGTCTGACCATAAAATCATGAGGTGGGGTGCTTTCTGGTCCAATGCTAATTTCTTTTAGAGTTCCTTTACCCACCAGAGTGATTTTAAAAGCAAATCGATCATTTTTAAAAATCAAAATTTACTCTTATTAATCAGGTTGTCAAATTAAAATCTACAGAAATATTAAAGTAAATCTTTGTTGAAGCTCATACTTGTGTGTAATCAAGATTATGCTCATAATCAAGTACTAGGGACAATGAATTTAATGTAGAGGGTGTGGCCTGGCTTTAGCAAATCTTTAAAGTGATCCAGAACACCAGGACCATTCCTCAGTGCTAAAGGCTGAGCTGGCCATGACAAGGGTGTCAGCCGTCACCCCTTTATGAGGGCAATTACAGTTCAGTGACTTTGGGGGCTCAGGGTGAATCATTCAAGAAACACTCATCTGAGGATGAGGTTGTGGAGAAACCCAACCTTTGAAGTCCTTGGATTCACTGGCAGAAAACTGCAAAGCACGGACTGGAAAAATCTGTTGCCTTCTTTGACAGACACCTACTCAGCCTGAAACACAACATTGTCATTAACCAGCAACAATAGCTGGCTGCCAACTCAATCAATATTCCTCCCTGCCTTCTTCCTTCCTAGGAGAACTCTGATTGAGTAGTGGTGCTGAGAAAAATATGTCCAGCTAAAGAACTAAATTTCTTAGCCTCCCTTGGAAAAATGGTGGGTGGGGGGCTAATTGTTGGCCAAAAAGATAAAAGCAGGATTACTGCGTGAGGCATCTGTGAAGTTCCTTAAAAGAAGGGCTGACTCCACTGGCAGGCACCCTTTCCCCCACCCTTCATCACTCTTCATCCTGCTTAAGATGTAGAAGTGATGACTGGAGCTGTAGAAGCCATCTTGGGACCACGAGGGTACCTTAAGAATGCAAACCGCATGCTAAGGATGGCAGAGAAGAAAGACAAAGGATCCTGAGATGTTGTAGAACCACCTTCCCGATCTTGGACTGCCTACCTGCCTTGGACTGTTATAAAAGAGAAAACCACCTCGCGGTCTTGTTTAAGCCACTGTTAGTTTGGTCTCTGACACTAGCAGTCAAATACTATCTGACATCAGATTGGCCAATTAAAATCAAGTGTTCTTATTGGTCAAGGATGGCACCTTCACCTCTGGTCACCTTTAGCAATCAGAATGCTCTAACTGAGTACACTGGTTTGTGCTCCGATTCAGGGCGAGCTGATCAAGTAATAGCTTCACTGAGTATAGGGCAGAAAAGGGGACAAAAGAACTGGAAGATCCAGACTCTTCCCTCAACGAGTTTATGGTCTAATGGGAGAGGCAGGTCACAGTCACAGCAAAAGATTTCCAACAGCATAAGGACCTGTATGATCCAGAGCCGAAGTGTTTCAGACAGTAAGCAAATGCTGTGGGATTTCAAAGAAAGGGAAAGCTGCTTGTTCTGGGGCAGCCCCAGGACAGATGAAGGGCTTGGCTTGGAGTAGTGCAACTGAAAGGAGGGGAGGAAAGGAGCCATTCCAGGTGGACAAATAGCCTGAGTAGAAACTTAGAATAAGGAACGAAAGTGTTCAGGGGAGGATGAGAGTAGCCTTGGAGGCTACAGAGGTTCCACTGAGGCAGGATTAGTGGGTGTCAGGATGAGGAGCTTGGACTTGACCGTGCAGCCAAGAGGGAAACCATACTATCAGAGCAAGGCTAATCGGGGGTGTCAGGAAGAATAGACTGAGACGAGGAGGAGGTGGAAAACAAGACTAAGGTGAGGCTCCAGTAAGGAGGCTGACTGTGGTCTGTGGGCTCCTGGGACATTCTGAGTGGGGATGGGGCCAGTGTGGCAGATGGGATGACAGGAGCAACGGTACCACCACGGTCTGTCCGGCTGAGGGTCACTCTGGAGAGCTAGAGGGACAGAGCAAACTGAATGCACATCACCCCTCTTCTCCTCCCCTGCAGGCAGGCTCCTTGGATGGAAGCTTTGACATTCACACTCCTCCGGTCCCCCAAGGAAAAATAAAGAGTGTGAGTCTGGCATCCATACAGAAAGAAAGATGCTAGCCCTGCTCCAACTGACAGTTCAGGATTCCAGACACAAGATCGTGATGACTTGGAATGGAAGGGACCTCACCTGTCATCGAGAAGTCACAGAATTCTAGAATAGCATGGGCTCCTGGGAGGCTCCTCAAGGACCATCTCACCCACCAGTTTTCAAACTGGGTTCAGTACCGCAGTAGGTTCCCCTATACACAAAGCAAAACAACTCTGCTTTCTCCTGTTTCATGTACTGAGGTTCCCCAAAAAGCTGTATTCCAAACCAAAGGGTCACTACCAAGTCTGAAAGCCACCGACAACCAACTCCCTCCCTCATCTTACTGAAGCCCACTGAACGCTGCACTCCCTTTTTTGTCACCCCCATTGAACTTGTAATGACTCAGCTAACATTTACATTTCCTAGACAGCCTCACAAGTTTGGGGCAAGGCTATTCCCATTCACTGCTGGACCCCCAGCTCCTGGCACAAAACCCACCACAAGGTAGGTGCTCCATAAGCATCTACTAAACAGAACTATGACTGAAAGGGGCTGGAGGTGGCTTTCAGTGCAACAGTGGCAGAGCCACGGTTACTCAAGCCTGGGCCACGCCCAGTTATTGCAGGCGACCGAGCTCGGGCATGTGGTTAACAGGGCATCCTTGGCTCCTCCGCTCAGAGTTCCCAGGTACCTATGGCAGGGCTTGGAGTCTGTGCCCCAGCCCTTCCCACGCCACTGTCTCCAACCTGCATTACAGCTCACGGCATCCTATGCTTGAGTAATGGTTCAAGCTCGTCAAGGGCACCAACTGCATCACATCCATTGTGTCTCTCCAGTACCCAGCCTGGCCGAGAACAGGCACTCAGCACTGCCTTTCTGCTTCTCTTCACCAAATTCGTGATCTTTTACAAACATTTGGCACGTCTTTGAAAATGCAGTTGGGAACGTGCAGATGGTAAAGTGACTAAGCTAGAAAAATTCTCCATCCTGGGAAATCTCTGGTGAATCTCCCAGGAGTGTTTTTTTTTTTTTTTTTTTTTTTTTTTCCTGCCTGGTGCTCATTTCTCTTCTTCTCTCTAAAATGGGAAGGTTGGCGTTAATCAACCCCTGAAGGCAGCATCAACGCTCCATGTAGTTGTAGGAAAAGAGACCGGTGAACTGCATAAACAAGGAATCACATTGCAGGCACCAACTGTGTTTTCATTCCACGTCTCAGAGCCCAAACACCTGTAGCACCAGACTTCCTATCCAGATATGTAGAAGACACACCGCATCACCCACAGGGAGCGGGAGATGCAGGAGAGGACTCACTACTGACTTTGCATGAGATTCTAATGACCTCAACAACTATACAGCGTGTGTGTGTGTGTGTGTGTGTGTGTGAGATACCTCAGTTGGGCAGTGAAACTCTCAGAATGACCTTTCTGAGGCCAATCTCAACTCAGCTTCTTGATGTCACCACACAGGGCCTTTTCTTTCCACTAGGCAACTCAGTTTTAGGGTCTCTTCTTGGGTCTACAAAAATATCTGAAGCCTTATAAGTTAAAATTATCGGCTATAAAATATGAAAAGTAAACTGCAAAGCCATAATTAATAACTGTAATTAAGTGGCTAAAATCCGTACCATGAAATCAACATCATGAATTGTTGACTTCAATATTCATTACAGTCTCATTACTGTTGGGGTGAGGGTAGGGAAGCTGGCTAGGTTTTTCTCATTTTGCGAGAATTCCTGAGGACACGTGATGATGGGAGGGAAATCAGAGCCCACGGTAAAACAGGTAAGATACACACAGAGCAAAATAATTCCCAAAGCAAAACCAGTACAATTTTTTTCCAGCCATAACACGCACTTAACGGGGTATGTTTGAGGGTGACACGGGATGGTCCCTTCAAAGATAGGGTGGCTGGAGTTTTGGAAGATGTTAAAACCACCTATATGACAGTCTACAAAATTTTAGCTATCAAAACTCAGAAGATATGGCAAATGTTTGATTTCTGACAATTCTGCTGAGCTGATGTAGGCACTTGTGCATGTGCGTGCGTACACACACACGCACACACACACACACACACAGTGGCTGCCTGTTTCCCGGGTCTCTGCTGCAGTAACAACTACTTCCCTTCACTGTATCCAAATGAAAACAAACTGAAGCTTTCCTTGATGTACAACGCATGATCAATAACCTCCCACTTCTCTTTTCATAGAAAACTCATTTTACTTTAAGGCAAACATGATGAGTGATTAAGATCCGTAACAGAGACCCTGTGAATGGAATACATAAGGATTTCTGACTGTGACAGTCCTTGCAATGGAAAACTTTTGGCAAATTGAAGACCTATGCGGCAGCATGTCTACCACAGGGCACACTCATCTTTCCAGGTACCCAGGAAAGACCTCTTTGGTGGGGGGACAGAATGGATTTTACACGTGAGCTGAGCACCCTGGGCTTTGTGAGCCTCTACACTTGTGTTTTCCTTCAGCAAGAGTGAGCTCAGGCTGGGCCACCTGTTCCTCTAGAAAGTTCCACTATGGGGGAGGCTCAAGTAGCCCATGATGGAGGCCCCTTCCTTTGGGGCCAGTGGGAAGTTGGTGAAGGGTCCATCTGCAGTCTGCAGAGCCCACAGAAGCTCTGATAATCCAGAGGTTACCTCCTCCCACGGCCCCTTCTCTCTTCTTTCTGAGTGGACAATCCACACACTTACTGACCTTCAAGGAGCAGCATCTGAAGCCCAGATCAAAATGGTCTGGGTGGTCCCTCCTACGGCTGAAAATGGCAAGGTGGGAGCCAGGGTCAGACTCAAGGTTCCACTGAGACCTGAGAGGATGCAGGTGAGGGAGAGAATAACTCCATACATCCAAAGGCTGGGGGATCCAAAGGTAATCTCTACATCCTGATGAGTCTTCAGATGGGGCCCCTGTGTACTCTTCACACATCCCCTTGGGATAGTCAATCCAAGTTCTCAAAATACTTGAGCGCCAAGAATGCTCATGGAGTGGTATTGGGAAGCACAGAAAGAGCAGCCAACAGGGTTAACGGGAAAGCCTGAGGATAACGCATCAGGTGACTGGGGTGGGAATCCCAGTTCCTGCTCCCCCAGTGTGTGGCCTGGAGTGAGTCCCTGAGCTTCTCTGAGTCGGTTTCCCTGACTGGGGGGTGGAACTAACAACACTGACCTCAACGGCGGGGTTGGAGGGCTTAATGAGAGAATACCGGGAAACTGCTCAGCACAAATCCTGGCGCAGCAGACCTCCATAAACGGGACCTGGGGTTAATCACAACTAAGGAAAGAAAACAACGCCATGTTTCTTTTGT
Organism: Balaenoptera physalus; assembly: GCF_965194825.1. Lineage (NCBI taxonomy): Eukaryota > Metazoa > Chordata > Mammalia > Artiodactyla > Balaenopteridae > Balaenoptera > Balaenoptera physalus. Next base: position 15,554,856 of record NC_138892.1, read on the forward strand.
TCCTGGGGCAGCATGGCATCGTGGAGAGACACCAACCTGGGGGTTCAGGGAGCTGAGGCTGGCCCCACCATGAACTCAGAACTTTCTACCTCTAAAGCCCGGGACCTTGTCTCACCCACTGAGCTTGCTCATCTGCCAGTGGCTGTGCGGCCTCACACACGTCTAATCATCCCTGTGGTTCTCAGGTGTCTGCTTTGCAAAATCCGCCTGATACCCAGACTACGCTGCATCAGGAGAGCTGGGCAGGCTCCTTCCAACTCTAAGATGCAAGAGTCTCTGCAGACACAGCTTTCAACTTTGAATTAGAGCAAGGTGCCATCTCACAGGAAGAAACCGGGTATAAAGGAATAATGAGCAATCATTTCTTTTCTGTTCTTCAAAGAGAAGCAAGCTTTGAAAAGGAGAGATTTTCAGTGCGGAGAATTCAGAAACAGAGGAAGACACCCAGCCAGTTAGCCAATGGTTAGCACTGGGTTTCCTGTCCGTGAAGTTCCATTGATTCATGGTTCATTTCACAGACCACAAATACATATTCCATGCCCACTATACGCCAAGTGATTGTGGTGAATGAATCAGACAAGCTCCCCTGCTTGAATGGAGCTTACATTCTATGGCCTCCTTCATTCATTGAACAAATATGTTTAAGTGCCTACTATGTGCCAGATGCGGTACCAGAGATGCAAAGATGAAGAAGACATAGTCTGATTTGTAAGGATTAACAGGTTGAGTGAACTATTCAGTATAACCTGATGAGTGCAATAATAATAGAGGTTTCAGATGACTGGGGAATGATAATCCCAACAATAACAGCTGACATGCACCGAGCACTCACTACCCCAAACTCAGTGCATATAAATGTCATGTCGCTTCATTTTTTATCCCCAAAATACTCCTACGAGGTGGCCACTCTTACAGAGGAGGAAACTGAGGCTGAGAGAGAAGACCTTGTCCAAGGTGGCACAGCCAGTAAGCGATGGCACTGGGATGGGCACCCAGGCTTCTGGCCTCAGACCCTTGGTTACGTGACATGATACACCCTGTTGACTGCTCTCCAAAGCATCAAGCAGATTAGACATTTTGGTGAGTAAATAACTTAATACCCCGTGAGTCACAATATCCTAAAGTCACCATCTTCTACGTTGGGGTTTAGGAATTCAGGACTGATCCTTTCTGTTTATGTAAAATTGGTTTAGCCACAAAACCCCTTAGAAAAAAATAGACATATATCTTTAATACAGAGGCAAGCCAGTTTGAACCTCAGACCTTTGAAAACCACAGGTGAATGTGCCGACTTCAACAAATGAAAGCAAGCACTTTGGCATGGAAAGTTGGAATGTGTCTGGCTGGACAGGGTTATTTTGGGTTCCAAGACAGCTTTGATAGCAGAGTTCTACCTCTTCTCCCTCACATCAGAAATGCCACCTGGGAGGTGAGGATGCAGCAGTCAGCGGAGGAGGAACAAAAAGAAGAGCTTTGCATCAGGCAGCGAGCAGAACTGCAAATAATTGTGAGGATGGGGAGAGGAGAGTCACGTCCGACTCTGAAACATCTGGTTATTGGACCCTGCATTCTACCAGTTCTGCCTCTTCCCAGTATTGGTTCCCCTCATTCCCTTTTTCTCTTTTCCATCTCTTTTGGGTCCAGGAGCTCTACAAGGTTCCAAGCACAGCACTTAGCTTTCTCCCCTCTCGCCACCCCACCTCGCTCAGTGCTTCTCCGAGCCTCAGCGGGACACGCTCTCCTGGCTCGTCTCCACGGCCAAAGCCAAAGCACATTGTGTGATCCCTGCTCCCTGGGTAGCCTGAGCCTCCTGGGATGTCAGAGCAGCAAGGACTTGCTTATCCTCCAGGCCAGTGCCTTTCAAACTTGATCTGGCAACAGAATCCCTTTTTCAAATGCATCTTATGCAAAAGTCCCATATAAAAACAGATGAAAGGGTAGCAACTCTGACGAAATGTGTGTGTGTGCGGGGAGTCTCCCCATGTGACCCCTATAGGACTCCCTAAGGCCCTTTACAGGAACCTAAGACTCAAGAAAGCCCAGACTGAAGTCACCAATTTGGCCTAATTCCCTCAATTTATAGATGACATACTGAGGCCATTGTGCCTCCATCCCTTTGAGAAAACATCCCAAATATCCTTCTGGTTCACTATGGTTAGTGTGATTCCCATTAAGCACATCGATGATGCTTGTTCACTGGGCCTCAAACAGTGCCCAGGGGTAGCAGGCAGAAATACTCCCACAGCTCGGGGAGCAGTGGTGGGAACTACCTCGCTTGTCACATGACACAGTTGATCACTTCCTCCTCCTAGATATTTTCCTCTGTTGACTTTTAGGGTATTTCTGGCTCTCCGTCCTACTGGCTGCTCCTTCTCAGTGTCCTTTGCTGGCTTCTCCTCGTCTGCCCAGGTCAAGGAAGGGCTCCATCCTTAGTCTTCCGGTCTCTTCTACATTCACTCCTTAGGTGACCTTGTCCTGTCTCATGGCTTTAAAAACAACTCGCATGCTCCCAACTCCCAAATTTGTATCTCCAAACCATCCTCTCTCCTGAACACCAGCCATGGCTATCCAACTGCTACCTGACATCTCCACCTGGATGTCTGAAAGGCACCTCAAACTTAGTACGTCCCGATCTGGACTCCAGATCTTTCCACTATCCCAAACCTGCTCTTTCCAAGGTCTTTCCCACCTAGTTTATGGCAACTCCACCCTTCCCTTTGTTCAGACTGAACCCTGGAGGCATCCTTTTTTTTTTTTCCAAGTTATCCCCCCCTCCCTTTGGTAACCATAAGTTTGTTTTCTATGTCTGTGAGTTTGCTTCTGTTTGGTAAATGAGTTCATTTGTACTGTTTTTTAGATTCCACATATGAGTGATGTCATATATTTGTCTTTCTCTGTCTGGCTTACTTCAGTTAGTATGATCATCTCTAGGTCCATCCATGTTGCTGCAAGTGGCATTATTTCATTCTTTTTTATGGCTGAGCAATATTCCATTGTATATGTGTACCACATCTTTATCCATTCATCTGTTGATGGAGACTTAGGGTGCTTCCATGTCTTGGCTATTATAAATAGTACGACTATGAACACTGGGGTGCATGTATCTTTTCGAATTAGAGTTTTCCGTATAAATACCCAGGAGTGGGATTGATGGATCATATGGTAACTCTGATTTTAGTTTTCTAAGGAACCTCCACAGTTTTCCATAGTGGATGCACCAATTTACATTCCCACCAACAGTGTAGGAGGTTCCCTTTTCTCCACACCGTCCCTGGAGGCATCCTTGACTCCTCTTGTTCTCTCACACCCCACACCCAGTGCGGCAACATCTTGTTGACTCTTCCTTTCCATTATGACCCAAATCCAATCACTTCTTAGCACACCTGCACTGCTACCACCCTGGTCCAGGCCACCATCATCTCCTGTCTGGATTATTGTAAGAGCCTCCACACACTGGTCTCCCTGCCTTCCCTCCTGCTCTTCTAGAGTCTATTTTTGACCAGCAGCCAAAGTGATTCTTTTTATTTTATTTTATTTTTAAAGGAAGAATGGTATCTTCTTTATTTATTTATTTATTTTTGGCTGTGCTGGTCTCCATTGCTGCGCGCGGGCTTTCTCTAGTTGTGGCGAGCGGGGGCTACTCTTCGTTGTGGTGCACGGGCTTCTCATTGCGGTGGCTTCTCTTGTTGCGGATCACGGGATCTAGGCACACAGGCTTCAGCAGTTGTGATGCGTGGGCTTAGTTGCTACTTGGCATGTGGGATCTTCCTGGACCAAGGCTCAAACCCGTGTCCCCTGAATTGGCAGGCGGGTTCTTAACGACTGTGCCACCAGGGAAGTCCCGAAAGTGATTCTTTTTAAATCCTAAGTCAGACCTTCAAATCCTGAGTCAAAATCCTGCAGTGGCTTCCTAGTTCACTGAGAGCAAAACCCAAAGTCTAGCCTATGAGGACCTACCCAAGCTGGCTCCTAGGGACTCTCTGTTTTCCTGTCTTATCCCTCTTGGCTCACTCACTTCTCTCCATCACGATGGCTTCTTTGCTATTCTTGCCTCAGAGCCTTTATACTGGCTATTCTCTCTGCCTGGAACACTCTTCCCACAGATACTCACATGGTAAATCCCTCACCTCCTTCACCTCTCCCTGCACCAACATCACATTGTCAGTGAGACCACCCTGATTACACTATCTATAATTACAAGCCACCATCACCAGCCCTCCAGATCCCCCTTACTCTGATTTATTTCTTCCATGGTAGATATCAACTTCTAACATCCTATAGTATTCACTTATGTTGACTGTTTAGGGTCTCCCTCCACTAGAATGCAGGTTCTATGAAGGCAAGAATTTTTGTCTGTTTGTGCACTGATGTACGCTAAGTGCCCAGAACCATGCCTCTTCCATAATAGGCTCTCAATAAACATTTTTTGAATGAATGAATGATTATCTTGCAGCTTACAGATCACTTTCACATCTGAGGACTCATTTGAGCCTCAAAACTCTGCTGGTTTTTTTCAGATAAGAAAACAAGCCCAGAGAGACTAAATCGCTAGCCTGAGATCACACAGCTTGTTCCACAGTGGGTCCCATGCCCTCCTCTTCTGTCCTTAAACACTCAAGTGCATCTGATCTGACCACACTGGTGCCAATCTCTCCAAGGCCCAGGCCCCTCCTGCCTCCCCAAACTCATACCCTGGCTTGCTGGGGACCACATTTACAGGCTCAGCACACAGGATGCTTTCCCCTCCCCCCTCCAGAGGAGCATTTGTACACTTTTACTCAAATGAACTCATATCTGGTTTCTAGGGACCATGTGACATAGACATCAGCTTCCAAGGCCAGATTCTAACCCCAAGACCCTCCTCCCAAATACAGGAGGGACACTGATACGCTGCCCACCCCCAGCCTTCCGTGAACACACATTATCACCACAACTGGACATTCTGTAAGGAATGAGGGAGGAGGTGTGGGCAGCAGGGAGGGGAGAGAGACACTGCAAATCAAGAAGAGGTCCTTCTCATTCTTTCTTACCAATCAGAGGCTGAAATGTGAGGTCACAGGTACAACTTAATAACTGCTTCTAGTCTCCTTCTGAGAAATTTCTTTCGGGCCTGAGCCCCAGGAACAGCTACAGTAGCTAGTTTATTTCTGTCTCATCCATCACACTGAATTGAGTATCTGCTCATGATGGCTTTTTTGCACAGGCTACTGGGAAACCCGAGGGCAGCAAATCCTGGTTTTCAGGTCTTCAGACTCCAGGACCTATACCAGAGTCCCCCTGGGACCCTGGTTCTCCGACTCGCAGATGGCAAATTGTGGGATTTCTTGGCCTCCATAACCACGTGAGCCAATTCCTGTTATACCTCTGTTTCTTTGAAGAACCCTAACACAGGGGTAAACACTCAATCAGTGTTAGCTTTTACCATTACTAAGTGCTGGTAATGGTTTTCCAAAGTGTTGCCTCTTTTGACACTTGTAACTTTGTATGAATACCAGAACCTGGTAGTATCATGATTTCCCATTCTTACATGAGAAAACAGGTTCAGAGGGATCACAGCCTGTCCAAGGTCGCACAGCATGGGTACACCCTGCTACACCTGAGCCGAGGTCTTCCCACTCACTGGAGGACTCGTCTCCCCTCCTGTACCCCCTCCTCCCCGCCCCAGGCTCCCAGCAGCCCCCAGAGGTTCCACATGATGGGGCCATCAGAGGCCATGAAATCACCAGCTTGCTCTTGGTCTGTTCCTTAATCCACGGCTCTCGAGCTGGGAGGAAGGAAGACTCGGAGCAGCAACCAAATCAGCAACAGCAGTGGAAGCAGGTGGGGAGGCGTGGAGGAGGTCGCGATGCAGAGAGAGGTTGGGGCCCCACCCCTGGCCCCTGGAACTGAGCCTTTGTTCCCACATCTGCACCAGCCTGCCCCAGTGATCTGAATATGAAGCATCGAGAGACTCATAAACTGGCCCCCAAAATGGCAGCTGCAGGACGGAGTGAGCAGGAGTGGGGGTGAGGGTAGGCTTCTAAAGACAGAGGAACAGATGCAGAATTCGGAGACGCTGACACGCGGAGGAGATGCCTGGCCCTTCTCCCCTGCTGGCCCTGATGGCAAACTCCAACATGGGAGGAGAATTTTGAGTCTTAACCTCAACCCCACACCGGGCCCCAAATGTCTAGTCTCCCCGTGCTGGCCACAGCCAGCCCGGAAGCACAAGGGAGGGGCAGCTGGACTCAGCCCGCATCGGAGGGGGCTTTGTCCTCGGGCTCCATGAACCGCTCCTAAGTAGGTCCTGCCATGGGTGCAGTTTTACATCTGGGTGATTCTTTGTGAATAAACTAAACCTGTCTCAGGCCTGCAAGCTGCATGAGGGCAGGAACCATGTGTAGTTTTGCTCACAAGGGTGAACCCAGGCCCTAACCCTCAAAGTCAGCCAGAAAAAGGCTGAAGGGGCTGAGGGAGGAGGCAGAGGGAGGGAAAAACCATGTATCCATGTATGCTCCCCAGTACTTGACATTTTAGAGGTATCGAGAGACAGAGAGACAGAGAGAGAGCGGGAGACAGAGAGGGAGACGGAGAGAGAGAGAGAGACGGAGGCAGGAGGTGATCTGTGTGTGTGCGTTTCTCACACACATCCTGAGCCCCTGGGTGGCACTGTGAGCTGGGATTAGGAAGAAACAATGGCACACGCTACCCAAGAACCCCCACTGAATCCAAGCAACCTCAGCCTCCTTAAGGTTCCACTCACCCTGTAGAGCTGCCTCTCTGATTTGCTTTCAGATGTTAATGCACTGGGGAACCACTAATTTGAGTCTACCTTCAGCACACCTGATCTGCACAGTAATTGCTTTCCTTGGCCCAAGCTAATGGAGACCTCTGCAAGCTTCCAGACTAGCATTCCCTTCTGCTGTGAGACGTACGTATAGTAAAATCCGCAATGTTACACCCAGGTGGCAAATTAATCTCCAAAACTGCTGTCTGTCGTCAAAGCAGCCTCTCACCCCACTCTGCCTCCCATGAGTGATCTGGTTTGGAGGAGACAATGCATCACAGTGGAGGGGAGATGGGCTAAGAATCCAGAAACCTGGGATACTGGTCTAGATCTGCCATGTGACCTTGTGACCTTGGGCAAGGCAGTATCTCGCTCTGGGCCTCAGTTTTCCCATCTGTAAAATGTGAGAGTTGAACCAGAAGCTCCGTTGGGATGAGGCGTGGCTCGGGTGGGAGGAAGGTGGAATGTGAAGTCCCTCAGGCTCAAGTTCAAATCCCTGCTCTGACATTTCTTGTCTTAGCAACTCTGGGAAAGTTACTAAATGTTTCATAGCTTCAGATTCTTCTTGTGTAAGATGGAGGTGATAACAATACCTGACTGGCTTTCCCACATTCACCCTTCCCTTCCTGTCTGCTTTCTGTACTGCAGCCAACATGAGCTTTTTAGAACACAAATCTGATCACAGCATCTCCCTCCTTAAAAGCTTCCTAAGGCTCTCCAGTGTCCTTGGGAAAGACAGACTCCTTAATCTGGCAGATGCTTAGTCCAACCTCTAACCAGCTCCACTCACTTGGTTCTCCCATTCCAGCCACACTGGCTGCTCTCCTCCTTAACGAACTCCCTTCTGCCACAGGCCCTTTGCACATTCTGTTTGCATTCATGGAGTACTCTTCTACCTTTTCAACCAAATACACCATTCTTCAACCTCACTCAAGCCTCACTCTTCCTTGCTTCCTTTCCTCACTCCTGACTACATCCAGAGCCTCAGTAAAGACTCTTACAGCCCCATTCATCTCTCCTTTGTAGCTACTGTCACAGCTGTAAATTTACATCTGCATGATTGTTTGATGACAAAACTAAGTCCACTACAGGCCTGCAATCTCCATGAGGACAGAGACCATGTTACTTAACATCTAACACAGTGCCTGTAGAAAAAGTCTTAATGAACATAATAAAATCCAACAATGCCAACATTTATTAAGCAATTTCTACATGCCAGGCACCTCCCAAAAGCTCTAAGAATTAGGTTTTATTATTTTTCTCATTTAACAAAAGAGAAGACTGAGTAACAGAGAGGTTAGGTAACTTGCCCAATATCACACAGCTAGTGAGTGGTCAAATCATGTAAGTCTGGTTACTGGCAAACTATTTAAAACCTTTCACTCAATAAATGAAGCAGGGTGCAGGGAACAGATCTTTAAGCAAGGAGGCTGGCACTTCTTAAGCACTTAATAATAATAATAATTGTTAACAGACAGTGAGTTTTTATGATACGTTCAATATTATTCTGAGGATTTTACATAAATTAACTGATGCTCCCAATGACCCTCGGTGGTGGAGGGGGCAGCACTACCATTATCCTCATTTAACAGATGAGGAAACTGAGGCTCAGAAAGATGAACTGGCTTGCCCATGGTCACCTGGCTTATGGGTGGTAGAGACTTGGTCCACCTAATTCCAGAGTCTGGGAAAACCCAGTCCGTGATTCTCAGGGAGGACAGATTCCCCACCAAGCCTCAGATTTCTACATTAAGTTCTGGTAAGAAGGCCTGAGCTCCTTCTGGCACTGAGCCTACCCAGCTAGACAGGATATGGAAGGAGCTGTCCCCTGGAGGCCACAAAGCCACTTGCTGCTCCGGGGTCTCGGATGAGGAGGCTACATAGCAACGTCATGGACACCTGGGCAGTGACTCACGGGGCAGCCAGGGAGGAGGAGGCCAGCAGGGGCTAAAAAAGACCTATGACCACGTATTATACAAAGGAGGATCATCACGCATGACCACCAGCGCCAGGGCAAGCCCCGCTTCCACTGCACACGCTCCTCAGGCTGCCCTGGAGGCCATCTGGGATGCTCTCAGAGTCTCATTTGAACTGGATTTCACCACCGTGCCATAGCTGTTCAGAGCACAGGCTCTGGACCCCAAATTCCAACTCTACCCTTTAGTAGCTATGGCATCTCGGACTGGTCACTGAACCTGTCCGAGCCTCAGTTTCCTCCCCCAATAAAATGGGGATAAGAAACACCCACCTCACAAGAACAGTGTGAAGATTAAATGAGCTAATGTGTGTGAAAGGCCCCGTACAGTACCCGGCTCAGCAACTGTTAGTTCCCCCAGTGGATGAAATACAGGGGGTGGCAGAGCGGAGAAGACAGGCATGTAGTACAATTTGCCTGGAGCACCCACTCTTTTGGATTCATATTTTAACCGTGCCTGAGAGCTTCACACCAATTCGTTGTTAATCCATATAGCATCCCACTTCCAGAACAGGACGATAATAACAAGAATAATAAAGATAAAGGATAACAGTTGTTAAGTATGTACCACGTACGAGGCACTGGGAAAAACACTTTGCACCCACCATATTATTATTTTAATATTACTTTGATCTTCATAAACATTCCATAAGGCAGTCCAGAGCCAGACTGCCCCGGTTCAAATGTGACCCAAACACTTGCTAGCTGGGTCGCTTTAGTCAAATTCTTGAATTTACTTCCTAATTGACTTCCTAACCTGTAAAATGGGAACAATAATAATAATAGCACCTATTTCATATAGTTGTGGTGAGGATTCAAATAGTTAATATATGATGGCGGAGATGTCCAGCACTCTACCAAAAATTGATGCCCCTCTAACAGTACAGAATTGTGGCTGGGAATGGCTGCCTTGCCAGAGACCGTAACTCCCAGCCTCTGATATCTAGTTGAGGCCACGTAACTAAATTCTGGTGTTTGGAATGTGGAAGCAATTAATATACCCACATCCAAGACACTACTATAAAAAATCCCCATCCTCCACACTGCTGCCCCCAATCAAGGAAGCTCCTGGGAGTCACGTGTTCCAGAGGGCAGACCCTCCATCAGATTCCATGGAACACAGCGCCTCCCTCCCCTACCTTCAACTGGACTCAACATGAATGAGAAAACAACTTTTATTGTGTTTAGCCACTAAGATGTTAGGGTTTCTCTGATGCCACAGCTTGCATTATCCTAACTAATAAAGAAATTGACACCGTAAGTGGGTTCCTTACATATGTGGCATTGGCTTAGAAGTCAGATGGTGGGTTATGATGTTTGAGGCTGGAAAACTGGAGCGCCATGTTATACAGCAATAAAAGGTTTGGTTAAACTGTCACCTATGATAACTTAGAAGGCAGAACTCATGCCTACTGAGCCTGTAAGCGCTAGAGGAAAAAGGACTGAAAAATAATGGTAAGAGAGTTTGCTGCTTGTTCCTGGCTGAGTTTAGCAAGGTATTAGGGAAAGAGAGGATCTCAGGCATGAATTAGTCAGTTTGCAAGTAAAACTGGAAAGGAATAGTGGAGACATGAAGAAGACAATATTCCTAGATCCCAAAAAATAAGAGTAAAGACTGAGCAGACTTCTAAGTGAAATAAATATCAGATGAAGTGTATAAGCTTCCCACCACATAAGCCTGATGGCCTCAAGGTAGCTGTCATTAAGTTGAGTGAGGAATAGAGGTATGGGGTTAATTAAGAAAGCCAAGAAATAATCCAGGCTTGAGAATTAGGTCTAGGAAATAACTTTGACTGCTGGCACACTAGACGTCATAGATGAAAATCCTACTAAGTTGCTGTGGGAATTGCTTTGGCAAAATCTATAAACTTGGATTTTAAAAACCTTTTACTGTTAAAGCATTAAAACAATCCTTGGGCCCGTTAAAGTTCAAGGGCAGGAACTAGGTTACACAAGATTTAGAGCCTCAAGGAGGTCATATTCCCCAAGACCCACTTCAAGTGTGGCCAAGAGGAATAATGGACAAAGAAAATCCTGCCACAGGACAGAGCCACGACCATGGAGGACAATGAACCAGGAAACTGCTTCCAGAGAGCAGCATCGGGGATTAAGCAAGGAACCTCACCCACTTCCAGGGCATGGTCACACAGTGTCTGCTTGGCAAGATTTCATAACTACTAAGGGCCAGTGACTTCTGTGTGTCTTCCACTGTTGCCTTTTCCTTTATCCTCCAATATGGTAATATGGGCACAGAGGGGAAGATAATGAGTCTCTTTTAGCTCATGGGTCTCTGAACCATGAGAAGCCATATTCAATCCCATGGATAGGACAGGAATTCACCCAAAGATCTTAAACTTTAAGTTGGAAGCACTGATTGGCTAGAACATGAATATCCTCCCTTAGGGGAAGGGAAGCATGTTTTGTGTGTGAGAAGAAGGAGGCACATAGATGTCTGGTGGCCAAGGGGGCCAGTGACACATCTGGCCAATGATATATGGGCAAAGTGATGAAGGCTCCTTTCAGGCTTAGCCCATAACACCTTTCTTAAGATCCTCCATACTCTCCTTCTTTCTCTACCTACTGGCTGGATAAATGTCCAAGGAAGGCCCTAAAGTCCACATATTGAAGATAAAGAAAGCACTCTCTCCATCAGTCTTGGTACTTAAATGACCCTCCAGCACCCTCCCACCACACTCCTCCCCCAATCAGACTTTAGTAAGAAAGGACCTTCTATTGTGTTAAGCTCCTAAGATTTGGGGGTTGCCTTTTATAATAGCTAATGTAACGACAACAATTATAACATATAGCACTCTTCGAACAGTGCCTGGCACATAATAAGCACTATACAAGTGTAGCTATTATTATTACAATACCCATTTTACAGACAGGGAAACTGCAAGTTATGGGTGTGTCTGACTCCAAAGTCAATTACTATTTTATATTTACCTCTCAGTAAATGATAATCAGACCCATTTTATAGGTAAGTTTGGTGTCTGGCTCAAGGTCACAAATAATAACAGACCCAGAATTAGAGGCCATTCTTCTATTCAAAGGCCATTAGCCACCCCGCCCCTGACCCCAGATGTCCAGGTTGGTCCGCCATTGTTTATTTTGTTGTTATTTCTATGGTGTGTTTCAGGAAACATTCTACTTACAAATGCCCCAGCACTGAACTGGCAAATCTGAATAGAAAACCAAATAACCCTCCACTGACCCGAATTCCAAGTTTTAATTTACATTAAGCTAGTTAATTAAAAGCATGCTCTGTGAGCACAGACACTGACATGGCTGGTTGCTGAGATAGCTTTTGCAGTTCTTTGTAAAAAGCTGGGTTTCTTCTGTGATGTTTTTGTCCAGCACAGCAACACTGTACCATGGAACAGCGCGACAAGCTCCGGGGATGTGGACGGGGTGATGGGCGGGGCCGGGGGGGCAGGCAGCAAAACTGCTGAGTAAGCATTTAGTTTATGAACAACAGGAAAGCAAAAGACCTGAGCACCAACTTACCCACCAAACCAGTGCTGGTGAGGCGAGGGTTCATGTTAATTAAAGTTTATAAAGTGATTGGGGATCCCAGCAATGAAAGAGACTATTCCAAATCCCCTTATTATTATTATCACCAGCCTGAATAATCTGTTTTTTAAGGAACAGCCATTATTATCGAGTGCCTACTATGTGACAGTTGTTTTCACATATCTGATCTGATTTAATCCTTTTAATCACCCTATGTGGTAGGTTTGGGTTTTCTTCCTTTTTCAAGTCTTTTTTTGTTTTGTAATCCTTACTGTGCAGATGAGAAAAACAAATTCAGCAAAATTAAATTACTTGCTAGAAAGTGGCAGAGCCGAAATTTGAGGCTAGATCTTTCTAAGTGTAAAGCCCTTCTCCCTTTCATCACACCACACTGCCTCTTGCAGTCTTCCCTTCAAATTCTTTCTGTATTTAAAACAAAATGTCATCCAAGGATGCCTATGGCTTTTTTGTTTCCTTTTTTTACTGAAGTGTAATTTGCAATACAGCGAAACACACATATCTTAAATTTGCAATGCAATGCATTTTGACAAATGCAAGTACCCCTGAACCCACACCCCTATAGATAGAAGGGACATTGCTATCACCCCATGAGTCCCACGTGATCCGTTTCCTCATTCCTCGAGCCGTAGCAGCAGCAAATTAGAAAGGCGGACAGTTGCAGAGATGGCAGTAAGAATGGGCAACCAAGGTAAAAAGACTTGAAAAGATGATTCAAGGAACTCAGAATTCAATAGTTTCTTTCAGGATATCATTGTACAATATTACACAACAGATTGCTGAACTCAACAGGCATCTAATAAGCTCCAACTGTGTACCAGGCCCTCTCAGACTTGACAGAGGATATAAAAACGTGAAATCCAGTACTGCCCAGTTCAGTTTAATAGGAACATATGGTGTGTTAGAACAGAAGGACTGTCAGGCTATCAAGGGCCTCGGTTCAACTGTGTAGGTAATGAAGGGCAGGGAGGATGGCCTGAAGGCAGGGAACTGATCTGTCACTAAAGAGCAAAACAGTTAAGTTGCCTGTGCCTCAGTTTCCTCCTCTGTAGCAAGGGGATAACAGCAGTACTTTTTCAAGGGAATGTTGAAGAGTAAATGGGTCAATATATAGAGTAGTGTTGAATGCATGTTAGCTGTTATTAGCTTGTACCTCAGTACTTGTGCAGCCCCTAGATTAATAACTGCTCAATAAATATTGACGAACAAAGGAATTCACGAATGAATAAGTGAGGCTACTGAGTTAAAGGGGGAAAAAGATTATGTAAGGCATGGGCTCCTTAATAAAGCTTGCATATCAGAAAGAATGTCATGCCAAATAGTTGAAGAAATAGGTTTGATGTTTAATGTATGTTTCAGATACCTAAGAAATTAACTGTTCATTTCTTACCGCTTCCTGCCATTTTTAACAAGCCCAAGGAAAAGAGATGAAGAGATCACAATGAAATTACAGTATATCTCATACTAAGAGATGGCAAAGGGGCCCTGAAACCTAGGAGTTAAAAGCTCTGTGGTGTGGGAAATGCTGTGATGGCAGCAAACCCTAACCACCACACAATCACCCTGCCCCAAACCAGCTCTGCGGTCTTCTCCTTCCTCAAATTATACTTATTCCAAAAAGGATAAACACAAAATCTGTCTTTAAAAGATGTTAAAGATCATAAAAGTAAAACCAATTTGAAAAAATGCAGAGGCTACTAACAAAAACAGACAGAGCTACAAGAGGACCTGGGGGTGTATTACAGATCTAGGCCCTTATTTTATAGATGAGGAGACTGAGACCCAGAGAAGGAAAGTGAGTTATGACCCACAGTCATAACTTCAAGAGAATGGCCAAGGCAGAGGTGGAGCAGGGCACCCAGCATCCCAAACTGGAGCCCAAAGGGAAATGCTCCTTCTTCCCAAAGGACACACAGGAGTGGGAGGAGATTCCAGCAGGTACCAGTCTGGGGGGCCAGTAGATTGTAATGGGGAGGTAAGAACAGGAGTGGTGGGCGCATGCGGAGGGAAGAAAATTACGCCTCTCTGCACTTTTTATTGGGGTAGGGCTTCAAACAAAGAACTGTCCTGTCCAAAGCTCCTGGGTTTTGCAGGTGAATCCTCCTCCTCCTCCGGAAGAAGCACACACAAAGACCAATGCCTTCTCCCAGGTGTTTCCATCTCATCAGGAGTTCACGGGTGGAGGTGGGCAGGCACGGGGAGCCTCACAGGTACCCTCCCTTTAGAGGTTTAGCCCTCTACTGGCAGCAGAGGGGGAAGGGCTCCGGCAAAGAGGCCGGAGGAGTCTTGGCGATCAACGCGGAAGTCGCCATCCTGCCCCCACCACACAAGCGAGCGCGCGCGCGCACACACACACGCACGCGCACACACACACACACGCTTTGCTTCTTCGTTCCCCTCCCCCAACGATGACCAAAGCCAGGTGAGGGGATTGACAACTGGAGGTTCTGTTTCCGAAGGGCTTCTGCGGGAGCTGCTTGCTTCTGCGCACACTCAGAGGCACACTTACATACACACGCACGGACGCGCGCACACAGTCTCTCCCAAATACGTGCACACTCCTATGCACACACTTGGCACCCCCAAGAGGCCGGGCCGCGCCCGCTGCATCTTTGCTTCAGCCCCGGGGAAACGACAGGCAGCAACATGAATGAAATCTGCCCAGAAAGACTGCATTTCAGCTCCAACCACGCAACCTCCAGCCAAACCGCCGAATATGTAACAAAGTTTTATTTCGCTTTTGGAGTCTCCAGTTACGCTTCTACCATTTCCTGTGGAAAATTGAAGCTTTGAAGTGTCTAGCTCCGGCTTTCGCAGACAGGCAGGACCGCCAGCTGCAGCTCTCCAAAGCAAGCGCCCCGGGCCCCACCCCTCCGCCACCAGAACTGCAGGTTCAAACCCACCCAGCTCCGGCCTTCAAAACAGGAGATGCGGGAAGGAATGACAGAACCTGCTGGAAACGACCTCTTAAACTGACAGTCCCTTCGGAACCCCGCCCCACTCCCATCCTGACCGGGTCCCTTGTGGCGCTCCTTAAGCCAAGTGGTGACGGCTGCACCTCCCAGCCAACCGACAGCGGCAAGAGGTCGGAATCTGGGGGGGTCTGCCCATTGCGCAGCAGCCACCAGCTGTGGGCTCTGGCCCTCAAAAACTGCCCCGGAAAAAACTCTGGACCTATAAGCCTTCCCGCTCCACCCTCTCCCCACACACACCTCTCCCCGACTGTTTCTAGGCCGAGCGAGCTCTCAAACATTCCGCCTTTACGGCCGCGGGGCCCTGCCTTCCTGCGCGCACCGACGGCGTCCCCGAGGGCGCGGGGAAGTATGCTAACCGGGCGGCGGAGGGCGGAATGCGCCTCCTCCCGAGTTCCAGGGAGCCAAGCTCCTGCGCCCCGGTATTTGGCATCTTCAAGGTCAAAAAATAAATTTAAATAAATAAAAATTTTAAAATGAAAAAACAATAACAACGAAACACAGGGCTCTGGCAGAAAGATGTACTAGGCGCAAATGATCGCACACCTGTCCCTCCAATGTGGTGCTGGGTTCTTCCCACTGCCTGCCTTAGGCAGCCGCTGCCCCGCCCCGAATCCGGGGCAGAACCGCGCCCTCTCGGACTTGGGACCCTACCAGCGGCGTAAAGTACGCGGATCCCGAAAGCAGGAGGGTCCAGTGTTGTTTCTAGCCGCCTCCAGCTCGGCGGTTCCCTCGGAGGCTTAAGACAGCAGCGGGCAGCCGGAAGGACGAGGGAGGGGGCCGGGAGGCAAACTTACGACGAGAGTTGGCCGGGTTGGGTGGGAGGGGGCAGCACCCGCGCAGCCACTTACCGCTGGCGTTCTTCCCGCAGATGAGGTGCTGGTAGGGCTGCAGCAGCCCCCAGATCTCGGAGTCGTTGTTGACCGTGTGCTCCAGCGTCTCCACGGTGAACTTGGGCGCCTCGAGGAGCGCGTGGTGGTGGTGATGGTGGTGGTTGGCGGCGGCTGCCGGTGGGGCTGCGACGGCGGCGGCGGCAGCGGCGGCCGGCGGGGCGCAACAGCTGCTGCCCCCGCTGGCGCTGCTGGCTGCGCTGCAGGCGCCGCCGCTCGCCGCTCCCCCTCCCGGCGCCTCCCGCTCCTTATCCGCCACGGGGGCTGCTCCGGGGCCCGAGCCCTGACCCGGGCCGGAGCTGGAGCCCGGGCCCGGGCCGCTGCAGCTCCTGGGCAGCCCGGAGGCCACGACCCGCGCGTAGATGTCCCGGAAAAGGCTCTCCATGCAGGCCGTCAGGTAGATGGCTGCGTGCTCGTGGATGCGCAGCGCCACGCGGCTGTCCACCATCCAGCGGTACACGCGGCCCACGGAGAAGGTGAGGCCGCAGCGCGCCGATTTGCCGCGGCCCAGGCGGTCGCCACCGGCACTGCTCATGTTGTAGAGGGACAGCGCGGCCAGCGCGGCCGCCGTGCAGTGCGCCGCTAGGCCCCAGGACAGCACGATCTCCATGGCGCTCTGGATCTCGTACTTGGTGCACTTAGCGAAGCGCAGGCTCAGGCGCTGCGCCTCTTTGGCGATGCGTACCAGCGCCCGGCTCACCAGCGTCGACAGCTTGGCCAGCGCGTCTTTGGGTAGGCCGCCGGGGGCCACCGGGCCTGCCCGGGGATCCCGCGAGCGCAGTAGCAGCGCCTCCAGCTCCTGGAGGGTCCAGGGGACCTCGTCGAGGTCCGGCAGCAGCCGCGAGCAATGCTGGCCGGCGCAGTCCAGCCCCTCGGAGTCTTCCACCAGGGCAGTGTTGACAGTGTCAAAGCTGTTGTGCCGGCTGTGCATGGAGTCAGTTAGAGGCGGCCAGCAGCTCCCGCCATACGGGGACACCGGGTGCGAGTCGGAACAGCACAGGGACAAGTTGGAGGAGCGCACCGAGTCCGCCGCGCCACCATAACCCGAGTCCAGCGTCAGATCCTCCAGCGTCCGAACCACGGGCTTCTTACCTCTCCTGGCCATCGCTGCGCCACTTCATGCTGCGGCCGCCGGGGAGCCGAGGGGAAGCAGCAGCGAGGAAAAGCGGGCGCCGGGGCGCGGGAAGAACCGAGTCCGCGCCGCCTCGGCTCACTTTTCCACCAGCCGCTACTACCTACTGTTACTACTTTCGGATGCCTCCCCGAGCCGTCGCCGCTGCAATACGCAGGGCCGAGCAGACAGTCATCTTCCAGAGCCCGGGCCGGAGCTGGGACACGCTGAGGAGCGAGCGAGGCCGGGGGAGAAGCTCACGCCGGACTCGTCCCTTTCTTCCAAAATAAAATAAAACTGACCCGCTCCCCGCCGGGCCGGGCTGGGCGCAGAAACCACTGGGCGCCGGCCTCGGTGTTCGTAGGACGGAAATCGACCCAGAAGCCCGCGGCAGCACCTCTGCCGGCAGCTGGCTCTCGGCTTTCGGCTCCCCGACTCCCGGTTCCCGGCCCGGGGTTCGCTCGGCGCTCGCCCGCCCGGCACTGAAGCGCAGCAGCGACCGCAGCAGCTGCAAACCCTACAAAACCCCGCAAGCCCCGGGCAGCCCGAGGGGGCGGGCGTATGTAAAGCAGGGCCGGCGGAGAGCCAATGGGGTTGGAGGATGCTAATTACCTCTTTTTTTTATTCCTCAGCTCCACGCAGCCCCGCCCCTCATACACGCCCCCGGCCCGTGACCGAGGCTCCATGAAGTGGGGAGTCAGGGCCTGAGAATTGGGGGACCTGTGGGAGTGTAGAGACGCAGATGCTACCCCACCCCTCTGCTGCTGTCCCTGCCCTTGAGGCTTCGGCTTTGATACCAGAACAGGAGAATGGTAGGCTGGGCATGTGACCCACCCACCCACCCACCGAGTTGCGCTCCCCCCAGCGGTTCACAAAGTGTCTGCCTGGGGTCGCTTTCTGCCCCTGCGTTTCGGATTTCACTTTCCTTTTTCTTTCTCTAGTACACAAAGCATGTGTTTTCTCCCTCTCCAGCCTCCCCCACCTTCGGGTCCCCAAACCAATTAATGCGGTCCTCTTTCAGCCCCAGTTTGCCCCAGAGCGGAGGGAAATAAGAAACCAGGCAAGCAGAGGGATCAGGGAAGTGGACATCACTGGAAGGCTGAGCCTCTGGACGTTAGCCGTCTGCCAGCCGCACTCATTAACTACATTCCTTCAGTAGCAAGGAGGACGCTGAGCCCATCCTTCAAATGCCTGGGGGTACACTGGAGGCAAGGTTTATGTCCCACTTTGACGTTCTGGTGGGTAATGGTCCAGAGAGCTCAGCTTTAAAAAGGGTAAATTTGCACAGAGGAGAGTTTTCTTTTTTGAATAAAGAATGGTATATATGCATGACTTAGTTGCATTTACGTCCAGTGGCATTGTCTTGTTTATTTGTCCCCATCCACCAGGGCAGAAACCATATCTTATTCACCTGGGGATCACCAGCTCCCACTGTCTCTGCCTGTAGGGGACTCTCCTCTGAGTTTCCAGCTTAGAAGTGCCATCCTACAGGAAGGTAGCCCATATCCTTCATGTTAAAAAACAAATTCAACTGAGTACATTTTAAAGCTCTTATTGGCTTTATTCAACAATTCACGAATCTGGCAGTATCCAATCTAGCAGATAGAAAGGAGCTTGGAGGAGCTGTACAAAATGAAAGACTTTCATAGACACAATGGAGAAGGAACAAGGAATTTATACTAGGTGAAAAAGCAGGTTGCTTATTGCAAGGTTACTTTCCTCTAGAAGATGGCAGGGGTCTATAAGGCAGATTACCTAACTACTGCTGATCAGGTGATTCCTGATTGACTAGTTTAAGATTCCATTTCTGGGAGAGCCAAAACTGTAATTAAGTGTCTCAGTTTGGTGAAGTGGAGCTTAGCATAAGTGACTCCATTTGGGGCCTGGTATCTTGTTAACACTCAATACTGTCTTGGGTGTTTCAGCTGCCTCCCCCACTTCTGAGGCTGTTGATTTCTGGCCCCTTGTAACACTAGGTTACTACAGTCTGGTTACTTGTTAGATTCCACACTGAATTAGGGGTTCCCCATGCATAGGCCTGACACAGAGTAGTCAGTCAGTAAATATCTGTTGTAAATGGGTGAAGGAAGGAAGGACATGCTTTTGAACTGTTGGTTTGATGTTCAGCGATGGATTTTGCCAGATAACCCAGTAGATTGTCTGATGTTTCTCATCTGTCAGCCCAAATCCACCATCACCCATCCCTTCACCCCAGTATACTGTCACCCTGTAGCTATCGTCCTAATGCATATGCTCATCACCTCTCTCTATTGACTATTATAATATTCTACCAACTGGTCTCCTCTCCTGCCTCTTCCTTCTCCAAACCATCCAGTCTAAGAATCTTCCAAAAGCCCAATTCTCATCTTGTCATTCCTCTCTTGAAAAAAATTCAAAGGTTCCCATTTGCCTTCCACATAAATAAAGTTTATACTGATTAGTGGCCTTCAGGGATCTCCACACTTTGTTCCCAGACTTTTTCCATAACATTCCAAACCTTTTAAAAGGGATTGTGATGGTTAATTTTATGTGTCAACTTGAATGGGCCACAGGTGCCCAGATTAAACATAGTTTCTGGGTATGTCTGCGAGGGTGTTTCCAGGTGGGATTAGCATTTGAATCAATGGACTCAGTAAATTGCCCTCCCCAGTGGGGTTGAGCATCATCCAATCTGCTGAGGGATTGAATAAAACAAAAGGTGGAGGAAGGAAGAATTCATCACACCCCACCCCCCATCACTGACTGAGCTGGGACATCTCATCTTCTCCAGCCCTCAGACTGGAATTTACATCACCTGCTCCCCTGGTTCTCAGGTCTTTGGACTTGGACTGAATTATACCAGCAGCTTTCCTGGGCCTCCAGCCTGCAGACATCAGATCGTGAGACTTCTCATTCTCCATAATTACATGAACCAATTCCTCATAATAAATCTTTTTCTATATGTATTTTTCATATACCATCGAATACAAGGATACACAGTCTTTAATGATCTGAACCCTGCTTCCCCCTCTAGGCTCTCCGTCATCAACCTAGCCTCCTGAACACATATTCACAGTCACATAAACACACAGATGCACTCCCACACCCACACAGATACCTGTACACACATGAACACACACACACACGCCTATGTTCTAGCCATACTGAAATCACTTGCTGGTTTTCCAAGTTAACATGTTGTCCCTTGCATCCGATAAGTCTTTGCAGATGCTCTTTCCTTTGCTCACTTTGCTCAAAGACTTTGTCTTCCTCTTCTGAACCTGGCAAACCTCATCCTCTAAGATTCAGCTCCAAGATTACCACCACAGTGAAGTGTTCCCTGATGTTGTCTCCTGTCCGCCCAGCCCAGACCTGGGAGGGTGTCTCCATCTCTGTTGTTTGGGATTTGTTCCCAGAGCCTTTTCTCTTCTCTGTGTGTTTCCCTGGTGATCTCGTCCACTTGTATGCCTTCAGTTCCCACCTATGTGCCGATGATGCTTGAGTGATGACCTCTCAGAGTGTAAGCAGCAAGAGAACCCAAGAAAAGCTCATGCACAGGGAAGAAAAGAGACTGAAAGCAATGGGCTTAACATTGATTGATTTATTTTTTTGATGGCACCAGGTCAACTTGGGTTCCATTACTGCCTCTGCCAGTTTTCCAATCATGTATCCCAAGTTCACTCATTCAATCTCTTTTATACTCTCTTCCTTTGCCTTTGAAATGCACAAATAATCACACCCATCTTTTTGGGTGGCTGGGGAGTTAAATGAGATTTTTCCGTATATAGGATTTAGCACAGTGTTCCACACATGATAATAACCCTATACATGTCTGTTATTATCTTATACATTTTCCTATTCTCTGTAATAAACACATTTCTTATAGAGTCAGAAAAAAATGACAAATGTTACATATAAAATCCAAACGATCCTTCAGGGCTGGGCTGAAATGCCACCTTGTCTAGGAGGCTTTGCCATATCTTAGTAGACATGCTGTTGCCTGTTATGCTACAGAAGTGCAGATGGCTCCTCTCCCCTTTCAGAAGTCACACTCCTTGAAAGCCGGGCCTTGCCCCCAACACAGTTCCAGTGCTAACGAGCATGTCTCTTAGTTAGTCTTATGGATAAACCAAAGCGTATGTCTGTTTAGTTTACTGAAATAGATCATTAATGATAATGCTAAGTGACTGAGGGCGAGTGAGCCCAAGCACTGAGAATAATAAACACACCAACCACGTGTTCAACATTAGCCCCATACTATGAGAAAATTTGGCATCTGCAAAAAAGTCTGAAGAAAATTCAAATCATCCCAAATTCCATCTTACAGAGATCAACATTAATGACTTGTGTCTCCTTCAAGTCTTTCTATTTTTTTCCCATCTTTTTCTTTTAACACATATATTTTAACAGAGTTGGAATTATTCTGTAAATCATTTTGCATTTTGACTTTTTCCTTAAGAAGTTTTCTCAAACTTGATACTATAATCATTTCCCCATGCTAGTAAATATTCATCCAAAACATTCTTTTTTGTGACTATGAAATATTCCAACATATGTTTATACCTTAACTGGTGGCTTGATTCCCTATTTGGTTGTTAACTGGTATAAGTAATGCTGGGATGAACCTCTTTGTACATAAATAACTCTCTTCTTCAAAACTAGAAGTTTTATCTATGTTATCCTTGGAGAAATGCAGATCAACAATAAACATATACTAAAGATTTTTTGAAAACAAATAAATTACTGGGGTTATTTTGCCTATCAGATTAGCAAAGATTTATAAAGTCAGTCGTGATGAATGTGTGTCAAGATGGGACATAAATTGGGGCAATCTTTTGGGAGGGCAGTTTGTCAATATGCATCAAAATGTCAGTGTGCACTCCTTGTGACTTCCCGGAAGTCATATCTTCTGATATTATCCAAGGTGATCCTTGTAAATTTTTCAAAAGTATACAGAATGTTCTTTGTAATGCTGCTTTAACACAGGACTTTGGGAAACAACCTAAATGTCTTTCAATAAGGCCTGATGAAATGAATTATATTAATTCATACAAGGAAATATTTAGCAGTTGCAAAGAATAATGATGGTGATCTTTATTTCCACAGCATATTGGCGAGTGAAGAAGTTTTTGAAAATAGGTTTTGGAATTGCACATATAATATGATCTCATTTATGTAAAATACTTTATGTAGAGCTAAATATATATATAAATATGTAAACTTGCCTGAAAGGGTGGAAATAATAGCTATAACTAGTTTTTTGGATTTCTGGTGATTTTTTTTTAAAGGAGTTTTATTGATTCTAGTTGTATCCCTCATGTTTTCTTCCTTTTTTTTTTTTTTTTTGTTTTCTTATGATCTTTTTTTAACTTTCTTCTTCATACTTCTGAACTTTTTACAATAAATAGGGATCATTTTTACCAGAGCCAGAAAGCTATTTTCCAAAGAAAATTAAATAATTTTCTGCCCATTATTCGGAAGCCTACCTGTCAATCAAAGTATTAATATAATCTTTCGTCCTTCAGCATTCTAGAAACCAAGCAGCAAGCATAGCAACCAACCCAACAACCATAATGTGAACCAGCCTCATTCAGCTAGGGTCACACGTGTTGACAGCTTCATCACGTGCTTTCTATGCATCTACTGTGCAGGAGCAAACAAGGCTGCTTGGGTTTGAAGCCTGGCTTCACTACTTTCTAGCTATGTAATCCTGAGCAAGTTTCTTAGCCTCTCTGTGCCTCTCCATGCCTCCGTTCTTCATCTTTAACTGGGGATAATAACAACACCTTGACCGGTTGGCTGTGAGGACTAAATGAGATCATTAGAACAGTGTCTGGCCAGCACTGTAAATGCTCAACTAGGGTTGGTTACTTCTATTATGGGTCAGGCACAGTGCTGGTTGTTGGGGGCAATGGGGACTCAGCTTTCCTTCTGGGTCCTGCCCTTGTTGAGCTTTTAGTTGAAAGACTGATGTTAATAAGAGCTGCAAGTGCAATGAGTTTCAGGAAGAGGAAGTTCAAGAATTACACACACAAATTAACAGATTGTGTATGTTTCACTGCACCATTTCTGAGCAAGCCCCTGGCAAATACCAGCTGTTTCCTGGATGTATAGTCAGTGTGTGTAAAGTTCTGCAATGAGCCCTTTTCCATGTGAGTGTCTTTGTGAGTGGAAGACTCTATCACTAGGTAGAAGACTACTGATGAATCCAACCCAATTTCAATCTGCTCCGCATCAGAAAGGGACGTATGTGCCTACTTCTTCTGAACTTTTTCCCGAAAGAAAGAATTGCAGAGTCAACATAATGGCTTGCTCATTTGCAGAGCAGATAGGTCACACAACTCAAGGAGATATAAAGAGGTAACTTTTAAGAAAGGGGTATAGTTGCACCTCTTAATATAAGGCAGCTCTGAGAGCAGATCCCAGCGCAAGCATGGCCCTCATGGCAGTGAGTCTTCATGTCTTAGGGTCATGCATCCTTTGATAAACGGGTAGAGCTGCATGC
This sequence comes from Balaenoptera physalus, assembly GCF_965194825.1. Lineage (NCBI taxonomy): Eukaryota > Metazoa > Chordata > Mammalia > Artiodactyla > Balaenopteridae > Balaenoptera > Balaenoptera physalus. The sequence continues at coordinate 15,578,585 of NC_138892.1, forward strand.
GTGTGCATAAACATTATTTGTATTCAACTGGTATACAATATCTGGGGTTCACTGACCCCCAAGATTCCACCTGTAATTGTCCTAATTGTCAATTAATATGATAATCATTATAAACTCTAACCCTTATTGAGAATGTACTTTGTGCCAGACAACTGTTCTACGCACCGTTCATGTACCTTCCCCACAGAATCCCCACTTTATAGATGAGAAAGTTGAGGTGCAAAGAAGCTGAGCAACTTACCCAAACTTACCCAAAGTCAAAGAGCTACAAAATGTGGACATAGAATTTTAACCCAGACATTCCAACTCCATTCCACTTCCTGAATCAGTACCACGGGGCTGTGATAGGGGACATTTTGTGTGCCAAGGGAGTTCTGAGGAGGAGATCCTAACCCACAGTAGGTGAGTCAGAGATGGCTTTCTGGAAGAAGTGACACAGATGGTCAGACTTTAAGGATGAGTAGGAACTTACCCAGTATGGGAAATATTCCCAAAAAGCAGAAATGGCACATACAAGGGTCCCAGGGCAAAAGAGAACTCAGTCGTTTGGAGGAACTGGCAGAAGGTCAGTGTTGCTGAGCTCAGAGGTAGAAAAAGGGATTTGTAAAATGAGACGGAGAAGGAAGGCACAGGCCAGCGTAAAGGCCCAGAGGGTATTTTACGGAGTTTGGACTTAATCCTGAGCCAATTTCAGACCACAGTTGGCCAATATGCCCTGCCTCCCTGAAATCCAAAAATCAGTAGACCTACAAGATTAACTATGAGAAGGAAGGCAGGGCCACAATCATTCAGAACCAATACACCTTACGCCCATCAGAGCCCAGAGATTTTAGGTAAAGCTGTAAATGACCTTACCCAAGCCAAAGGTTTTCCCTTTTCTCAGCTCCATAAACCTCTCGCCCTTCTTCCTTAGGAGCCAGGTGACACTGTAGGGTCCTGTGTGCAAAGCCCAGTGGCAGCCCTATCTGTGATGGCTCTTGACTTCCAGCTGCAAAACTGGGAAATATAATGCTTACCTCAAACTGTTAGAGTTAGGAGAGTTCATTAACATAAGGTACGTAATGTGCTTGGCTTGTCTGTTTGAGAGCAACTGGTCACTCATCACTGAGAAGAGGCAAAGAAAATATACAAACAATCCTGTATCAGTCAGGATATGCTAGATTATGCTTCAATAACAAACAGTCCCCAAATCTCAGCAGGCTAAAACAGCAAAGGTTTCTTTCTTGCTCAGGCTCCAATGTGCAATGTGGGTCGATAGGGTTGGCTACACTACTTATAGTGTTCACTTAGGGACTCAGGCTGCTGGAAGCACCATCTCAACACATGCTTCCAAAATTGATGAGGCAGGAAAAGGGGTGAGGACATAAGAGTAACACTCTTGACTTTCAAAGTTTTCACCTGGAAGTTACACACACATCACTTCCGCTCATGTTTCATTGACTAATACCATTCATATGACTGCATCTAATTGCAAAGGAACTTGAAAGCATTATCTCACATGTACCCAGAAAGGAAACTGGAATATTTGTGAACAATCATAATGGCTACCAGAAATGCAGCTTCTGCTCTACTAGGAGTGTTATTCCATAGGAGGACAGTTTAATTGACAGACTCTGGAGGAGATGCTGATCTTTCCAAGTTCATTATTTGCAAGCAAGCTGGTCTGTTAAAGTCTGAGAATGTTGGTGACAAGCACTTAGAAAGCAGTAAGAAAATAGGAAATTGCTTCTCGAGTTTCTGGACCCTCTGATGTCAGTGTTAAATGAGATGGCAAATGAAAACTGCTCCAGAACACTTTCCACCACCCAACCCACTGGGCTCTCAAGGCTTAGCCAAAACTTGACTTCCCTGGGGAGGCCTTAGCTGACCACCAGTACCCCTAGGCTAGGTCAAGTTCCCCTATTATCAGCTCTCATAGCACATTTACTTCTCCTTCAGAGCGTGTGCCCTAATTTTAATTATATATTCATCTTACTATTTGCTTAATGTCTTTCATCGCAACTAGACTATATGATCCAAGAGGGTGTGGACCTGTTTGTCTTGCTCACTTCTGTAAACCACATCACCTATTACATAGTGGGTACTCAAGAAATGCTTATTGGATTGGATGGATAGGTGTCTTAGCACAGAATCTGCCCCCCAAATGATATTACTCTTATTTTTATTTTCTACCTGAAAGTCTCCATCTCCTAACCAGATTATCTGATGGGGGATCTCCAGGCAGTGACTCTAGAAAAAATGAGCCAGCCCCTTCTCCCCAGTGGCTTATTGGTGCATTAAAGTCCTCTACTAAAATGTAAACTCCCCAAGGAAAGGATCACTGCTATATCCCCAGCACCTAGGAAAGTGCCTAGTACTTGCTAGGCACTCAATACATGTTTGTTGATTGGAAGAATCAATGAATGGGTGGAAACTACACCATAATCCAAGCTAAGCACCTGGAAGAAGGAATTAGAACTCATTTCTTTCGTGTCTTCTCTTTTCAGATCCCACGCAAGTGAGCCAATGAGGATTACTGTTGGGGTCCAAAGCCAGGTATGAGTCAAATATTTCTTGAGTAATTCTATCTTCCTCCTTGTGGAATTATAAAAATGGAGAGATACAGTGCCTGTCCATTAGGAAATTCTGCTCTGGGTGGGGAGTCTAGCCAGGAAACAGAAATACTCTAGGTGTTTCAATCTGAAGGAATCTAATGCAAGGAATCAGTTCCAGAGAGGATGGGAGAGCTGAGGAGCTAAATGGGGCAGGAAGGAGACAAGGGGCAAGTAGCATCAGCAAGAGGCCTCTGCCATGCCCAGGGCTGGAGGGACGGAGAGAAGATGGTGTTACCAGAGCCCAGAAGCCAAGCCGTCTGTTAGGATCTAGAGCTACAGTGGAGACCAAGCAGGAGAGGTAGGTCCATGTTGGGAGGGGCTGCCCAGCAGGATCTGGGCTCATGGATGAGACACAGCTGCTGCCAGGAACACGACCTGTAGCAGACAGAGAGGAACAGAAAAGCCCTGGGCTCACCCCTCCTCCTGCCCCACATCTTCTGCCAGGGCCTCCCGCTGGCCAAACCCACCAAGAAGTTGGAGGGTGAGGGAGTCCGGGAAAGGTAGTTCCTGTGATACAGACTAGATGGATACGAGCGCAAACAAGCAAAGGACCAACTCAGGAAGATAAGATGATATTTCAAGACATGTATCTATTATGGCATGTCCCCGTGTAATATTGCAAACTTTCAGAGGAGGAAGCTTCGATGCTGTCCCCTCTTCATTCCCACTGTTCTTACTCTGGTAGAATTGTTCATCACCTCCTTTTGGGACGGTTCCCAAAAGCCCCTCATTTGGTCTCCCCAGTGACAGTCTCATTTTCCCATCCAGACTACTCTGCTGCCTGGGTCATTTTTCATAAGCAGTTCCCCTCACCATCAGAAAGGAGGAGTGCTGGTCCCTGTCCAATCTTATTAGTTGCCATCTTCCCTGGTTAACTGCCCCTACACTCCCTACAAACTAATTATGGTTTTCTTCAATACAGTGTCTTTACTCATGCTGTTCCCCCTATTGTACTCCTATGGATCCTTCAAAGCCTATCTCAAATGGTACCACTGTAGTAAGTACTACACTCCTCCTGTCCTCCTGCCCTATAGAACTAGCCTCTCCCTTTGCTTTTGCTTCTTTAAAACATTGACTATGTACCTCCATTACAGCCCTTATCAATAATTATTAGCCATAATCAATATCATGGTCAGCAGCTACGGCAGCCTCCTGCTCTTTGTGCAATAGCATGGTAGTTAAGAGTGTGGGCTTGAGCAAAATAAGCCAGACACAGAAAGACAAATACTGCACGATATCACTTATATGTGGAATCTAAACAATACAACAAACTAGTGACTAAAACAAAAAAGAAGCAGACTCACAGATATAGAAAACAAACTAGTGGTTACCAGTGGGGAAAGGGAAGGGGGGAGGGGCAAGATAGGGGTAAGGGGAACAGAAGGGTTGTTATGGGATTATATGAAATCATGTGTGTGAAACTTTTGAAAATTGTAAAGCGCTATAGAACTTAAAGAATCTTTCATTCAATAAAAAAAAAAAGAGTGTGGATTTGAGGTCATAAAGACCCATGTTTGAGTACAAGTGGCTGGCCATGTGATTTTTTAGTAAGTTTTTATTTTTTATTTTTATTTTTTTTGGCCATGCAGCACAGCGTGCAGGATCTTAGTTCCCCGACCAGGGATTGAACCCGGGCCACAGCAGTGAAAGCACCAAGTCCTAACCACTGGACTGCTAGGGAATCCCCTTTAGTAAGATTTTAATCTCTGAATTTCTAACTGTTAATCTTTTATGTAGGGAAAATCATAATGTCTCAGAACTTCATAGGGTTTTAGCTACGTGAGACAATGCACACTTAACACAGTGTCTGGCATGTGGGAAGGCTCCAATAAATACCAGCTAATCCTAACCTTTCAACAAAAAAATTGAGATCATATTGTATATACTGATTTGTAAACTACTTTTTTCCTTAAAATATATCCTTTCTTCCTGTCCTTAAATGTTTTCTTACATTTTTCCAACTTTTTATTTTGAAAAATTTCAAACAGACAGAAAGGTTGATAGATAAAATAAACATCCTATCTACCCTTCACCCAGATTCACCATTGCTTTCTCTCTCTGTGAGATATTTATGGATATATATATATGATGTGTGGTGTGTTATGTTCTTTTTTTCTTGAACCATTTGAAAGTAAGCTGTAAACATCATGGCACTTCAGCATGTATCCTACATTTTCCTACAAAGAGCTGCAGGACCATTATGACACTCAAGAAATGGCACTGATACAATAACATTATCTAAGTCATATTTCAATTGTTCCCCAAATGCCCTTTTAGTGGGTCTTTATGTCATTTGATGACTACATAGAATTCTACCTAATGGATGTCCAGTAATTTGTTCAATGAATCTATTGTTAGACATTTAAGTTCTTTCCAGCATTGCACAATCATGCCCAGATCTGAAGAAAAGTCTTGACGGCTTTTTCTTTATATATTTGACCTCTCATTTCCTTGGGGAAAATTCCTACCATGGAGTTTGGCACAAGGCAATGTAGCATTCTAAGGGCTTAATGCACAGTGCTAAATTGCCCTCCAAGAAGATTGTACCAATTTATACCCCCCAGCAGTGTACAAGGGTGCCTGTCTCACTCCTTTGATACCACTGGCTATTATCATTTTTGTATTTATCAATTTAATAAGAGAAATAATAACTAGCATTTATATACCACTCCTTGTGTGCTAGGCACTATTACAATTGTATGATATCAATGAGGAATCTGAGGCAGCAACCCAGGCAGCCTGAATCCAAAGACTGTGCCACTATTTGCTTTATGCTCTTATCTTTCAATATAGAGTCTAACATTTACTTAATCACCCCAGAAGTTGAATTTTTTCACTTGTCTTTTATATCTTTGCCCATAAGAATTCCCTGTTTATGTCATTTCTTTTTTGGAGTGGGGAGGGGGCATCCTAAGATGTTTGTCTTTTTCCTAATGACTTTTAAGAACCACTTACAGAATAAAAATACTAACTCTTTCTCTGTCGTATACACTGCAGGTAATGCTCCATGGCTTGCCATTTGACCTTTGTATTTATTTATTTGTTTGTTTAGCATAAGATTTTAATGTTCTCACAGTTAAAACTGTCAATTCTTTTATTTAATGTTGGTAAGTTAGAAAAGTCTGCCTTCCTCTCAAGAGGATAAATATTATCCTACCTTATATCTTCATATTTTACTTTTAAATCTTCAACCCATTCCATTTCTCTGTGTCTTTGCCAACACCAGCATTGCCTCATGCCTACCAGGGATAGAAATGGGACACAGTTTGCTGAGGGGTTGGTCCCGGGACATCTCCTACTTCGTTAAATCTGGAAATGTCACGTGCAATCCCAAGGAGGAGTGCACCAAAGACAAAATAGGATTGCCATTTCAATCTGTTTCATAAATGAGGTACCTTTTTTCCCTCCTGCTTTTCACCTAAAATATGAAACACTTGACACATGTTTGACAATTAAGACAAAAGCCCTGCTTCCACAGGCTTCTCTGAAGCAGGCTATTGTGTGGAGAGCGGTGGTAGTTGAGGGGAAAGCATGCCAAGAATTCATTTCAATTTGAAAGACCTTTTCAGGGCTTTATTTGTTCCAAGAGTTCTTTAAACATTTTAAATACAGTCCGATGAAGTGTTTCAGGCACTGTTTCAATACCAATTATGTCTTCTCTCCGTGAGCACAATGCTTTGCTTCAATACACATTACAGTTTTCAGCAAAGCTTTGATTTTAACATTAACCAATCCCATTCTTTCTCTCCTTGGCTCTTTGTCCAAATATTGTGGCTGAAACCATTACTCACAAAATGAAACAATTAGTGAATTTCCAAATACACTTCAGGAGAAATACAGCAGCCCCATCGCCCAAGTAACTATCCGGTGCCTGCAGTAGATAATCAGTCAATGTTTGCTTAAGTAAATTAGTGAAAGCGTGCATGGGGTCCAGGAAACGAAGAATAGCTATTAAGTCTATAATGAACAAAGGGTGGCATACTCTGAAATTTCTGCAGGAGAGCTTAAACCTTTAAAATTACAACTTTAATTCATTTACTCATTTAGCTAATAAGAGAATTTTCCAGTGTGTATTCCATAAAACATTAGCCCTATGAAATGCAGAGCAAAAAAAAAAAGAGTTTAAAAGTAAGAGACCCATCCTCCCCCTCTTAGAGATTGATGGTGTACACTTGCATATTAAAGGCTCTGTCTATTCCCGCAGCATAGAAACACATTTAAATTAATTTAAACTCCATAAGGGCATAAGTCAGGTCTGTTGTGCTCATTAATGTGTCACAAGAGCTTCACATACTGTTGTTAGATATTTATTGAATTCTTTATCTGTTGCTGATAAAGAATTACCCCCAAAACTTAGTGGTTTAAAACAACAAACAGTTATTAGCTCACAGTTGTGCATCAGGAACCCAGGCACAGTTTAGATGGGTCCTTAGCTCAGGGTCTCCCAGGCTGCGATCAATGTGTTGGCTGGGCTGCAGTCATCTCAAGCCTCATTTGGGGAGGACCCACTTTCAAGATTAGTTACAGCTGTTGAAAGCCTGCAGGTCCTAACTGGCTACTGGCTGGAGGCTTCAGTTCTTTGCACACGGGCAGCTCACAACAGGACAGCTGGCTTCTCTCTGAGCAAAAGATCAAGATACCCAGGACGGAAGCCACAGTCTTTTTATAACCTAACATCAGAATTGACATCCATCACTTCAGTCATATTCTGTTTGTTAGATGTGAGTCAATAAATCCAACCTACACCCCAGGGCAGAGGCTTACACAGGGTGTGATTACTGGGAGATGGGGGTCACTGACCAGCTTAGAGGCTGCCTACCACAAAGAATGACTGAAAGAACCCAGCATTTTCCATACTTATTTGACCTCCTAACTTTTTTCAAGTAATAGCTTTTAACTTAGAAAAACACTTCAGGAAACATGCAAAACTAATATGTATTGAGTGCTAGGTCCTAAGGCATAAGAATATATAAGACAATTCATTTTTAAATTTATTCTTTTTAAATATATATATATGTTTTGAGTGTGTAGCACTGCCTCCTTGAAGAGCTCAGAGTTTAGCTCATATTTGAGGAGTCCCTTTGAGAATGCATCATCCTAGAAGAAGCAGGCTTAATTGATCAGCAGTACAAATTCCAACCGAAAAAGATGGGGAAGGATTCTGTCATGTTGTAGCCTTCTGACTGACTAGCATGTGCCCTCCCTCATGTGCCTTCTTGATGGAGCACTGAACATGACCTTACCTTGGATGCTCCCACCAGGATTTTGAATTCTTAAATGAGTCACATAAAATGCAAAGCTAGTGAGCAAGCGTTCATGGTAGAAGTGGTATTGGAACTGTCAGAGTCATCAAAGCTGATGACAAATATAAAAATTCTCATTCTGGGTGCTTAGTAGAATTGAATTTTCTCATCCTGTAAAAGATTAGGCCTGTCTTGCTTTGGTCAGTTAGATGTGAGGGAAAGTAGCATATGCTACATCAGAAAGAAGCTTTAAGAGCTGTTAAGTTGGCTAGCTGCAATTGGCTTCATGCCTTTCCCTTTTCCAGTTTCTGGGATCATGGAAGCGTGAGGCGTCCACTGGTCTGGGCCCATGACTGTAGACATATAATGGGAGTGAGAAATGAACCTTTGTCATCTAAGCCATTGAGATGTTGGGGCTGTTTGTCACTGCAGCATAATCTCACTGATACAGTAGTCCAGCAGTGAACTTCAGCATTCAGTGTCCAGCAAATGGTAGATTGAGTGTCCAGCAGTGGTGCTGCCAGTGGTAGTAGCTTAACCAGCCATGATTTTGGCTGTATTTTTTCTACCTAAACTCACTTCCTTCCTGCAAGCTATATCCTTCCAATAAATCCCTTTCCTGCATAAATCACTCAGGGCAGGTTTCCATTGCTTGCAGCCCCAAACCCTGCCTAATACTAGTTAGTTCTGTTTCATGCAATAGGAGTCTATTGAGCCCAGAGTGTCCATCATTGTCCTAACTTCAGGGAAGCTTAAAATTGGAACTCAGTATTGAATAAGACACACCTCATCTCAAGTAACCTACAATCTCTTTAAACAAATAATATGCATACAAGTTGAGAATTAAATGAAACTAGTTAAGAAATTTAAAAGAAGTCATGTGACCCTGAAGGCACATGGGTGGGTTCTTTACCTAGAAATGTTCAGAAGAAACACACAGATAAAAAAGAGATAGGGCATGTATATTTTAATGTCTTTGTACTGCACTTCACTTGCCAAAATTTGTCTTCTGATTTGAGCAATATTTTCTTGACACAGGAAATATGATTATTACAACAGTACCTGGCACGCAGGAAGCAGTGAGTATATATTTGTGGAATGCTTCACTGAATGAATGTGATCAGGGGCACATAAGCTTTAGACTCAGTGACTTAGGGTTTGAGTCTTGCCTCTAACACTTATCAGCTGTGTGCTGCTGTACACGTTCCTGATGGTTACTGAGCCTTGGAACAGAGACACCTCACCACAAAAATGGAGATGCTATTATTGGTTTCCCAGGATGTTGGCAGAATTGAATATATGTGACGGCATATAGGAAACATGCAATAAATGAAATGTAGGCATTTAGACACCCACATATATGTACCTATGTGTGTGTATACACTCCTCAGAATTCATTTCACTTCATTTATTAACTCATGTAGAAATAGTTCCTGAGCATCTACCTCATGTGACACACACTGCTGAGGACATGCTTAGTGGTGAGCATGACATAAAGCTCACAAGAAGTAGGATGACAAGGGACGTTCAGCAAGCTAGGAGACTATACTACAGGGAAAGTTTGGGCTGAACTCTTATAAAAATCAGCAATCAGAACTTCCAAAGTCCTGGAAGTTCTCCCAAGCCCCACCCTCTATACTTCTCCCAGCTGAGAAAAAAAGATCAAAAGGCAGATGAGCAAATGCTATAAGTCACCTCTCCAATATCCATTTCTCTTTTCTCCTTACTCTTAGAAACTTGATATGTTCTTTAGGATAGTCATGTGTCCTGCTGTAAGACCACATTTCCTAACCTCTCCTGCAGCTGAGGGTGGCTGTGGGACTTGGTTCTGGCCTAAGAGATGTCAGCAGGAGTGTGCTAGGCATTTCTGGGAAAGATTTCTTTCCTGATGTAAGTGTCACCTCCTCCTCCCTGTCACCTCCTACTTTAACCAGTCTGGAACATGAAGGGGAGGCCAGAGTGGAGTGAACATCCTGTGTTTAAGAGGACACCATAGGGAAAAGAAAGCCACCCACCAAAGATGGCAGGGAGGGGAGGTGGAGGAGGAGCCAGGGGTCCTGATGGCATTGCGAAGCCACCCTACGACCTGAATAAGCCACTATATTAAAGACATATATTGGAATATTACTCAGCCATAAAAAAGAATGAAATAATGCCATTTGCAGCAACATGAATGGACCTAGAGATTGTCATACTGAGTGAAGTAAGTCAGACAGAGCAAGACAAATATCATATGATATCACTGAATAAGCCACTATTGTTTGGGTCTTCTGTTGGGCAGCAGAATTATGAGCTTTTGATGTTATATTTATCCATTTGACTAACACTTAATGAGCGCCTACTATGTGCCAGGCACTATTCTAAGCCCTGGAGATAGAGCAGAGCAAAAAAGACAAAAATACTTGTCTTCAAGGAGCTTACTTTTGGGGTCAAGGGTAAAAACAAGACAAGCAGTGAAATATGTATTACGTTAGTGCACAGCTCTAAGGAGGAAAGTAAACCATGAAAGGAGGATAGAGGCTGTTGGGAGAGGGAGGGTTGCAATTTAAATGGGGTGACCGGGAAAGTCTTTGGTGAGAAGACTCATTGAATCAAGACCTGCAGGCAGTTAGGGAGCAAGTCATGAGGATACTGAGGGGAAGAATATCCCCACAGATGTGGACCAGCCTTTCAAGGCTGAGGTGGAAAGATATGTCCTAAGTTAGGGGACTAGCATAGACCTGAGTGCATGGATGGAGCAAAGTGAGCAGGGTGGGAGGACAGGGGTCTGAGAGGTGACCGTGGGGAGTATGGATGAGGCGATCATATATGGCAGGGGTTGGCAAGCCTTTGCTGTAAAGGACCGTTTGATTTTAGTCTTTGCAGCCCACGTGGTCTTTGCTGCAACAGCTCAACTCTACAAGAAAGCAGCCATAGACACTAAGTAAACAAATGGGCGTGGCCATGTTTCCAAACTTTATTTACGAAAGCAGGCAGCAGGCAGCTGGATTTGGCTGGAGGGTCATAGTTTGCTGATCTAATGCAGGGCCTTGTAGATCAGTATAAGGACCTTGGCTTTTACTAGAAGTAATTGGTTAGCGATTGGTAGGAGCATAGGAGTGACATGATCTGAATTGCATCTTACCAGGATCGCTCTGGGTGTTGAGTAGAGAATAGAAAATAGAGAGTGGGGGGTAAGAGTGAAAGCCTGGAGACCAGTTAGGAGACAACTGCAATAATCCAGGTTTGTGCCACATAAAATGTTTCCTTGGTTTCCAAATTATCGACAAGAGTATGATAACGTTACTCAAGTGATTTATTCAACCCACCACACCTCATGCACAATTAATGATACCCACCTCCCCTCCAAAGGGGAGGACCCCAAGTGCTTTGCAACCTGACTTGTCAAGCAGAATATGAAGAAGTCTTTATCTAATTGAAAGAGTGGGGGAGATTTTAAATAGGCAACATGCAATTAGCCAAATTAGAATAGACACAGGACAACAAGGCTCACACCCCCTACAAAAATCAAAAACAAAAGCAGCCCAGCCCCAGACTCAGGTGATCTGCAGAGAAGACCTGGGACCAAGGCTTTTTGTTGACTTCATGATAGAAGGGGTCCATCACAAATATTGAGATTTGGATAGCCAAAAAGGAAAGATATTTCCCCCCTTCTACTGCACATATTAAGCTGGCCCTGGGGTCAGGAAAGTCTCCTGATAATGGGCAGTCATATCTGATTGGGTCTGGCTGAGATAGATGTACTCAATGGCCATCTATTGGTACCAGAGATTTGTTGAGCGGTGGAGTCGGGGGAAGAGGTTGGCAGACACTCTTTTTTTTTTTTTTTTTTTAATTGAAGTCTAGTTGATTTACAATGTTGTGGCAATCTCTGCTGTATAGCAAAATGATTCAGTTATACATGTATAGACATTCTTTTTTTAATATTCTTTTCATTATGATTTATCCCAGGAGATCGGATACAGTTCTCTGTGCTATACAGTAGGACCTTGTTGTTTATCCATTCTAAATGTAACAGTTTGCACCTACCAGCCCCAAACTCCCAGTCCATCCCTCTCCTGACCCCCTCCCCCTTGGCAACCGCAAGTCTGATCTCTCTGGGCAGACACTCTTGTTGCCTCCCCATCACCACTCCTCCCTTCCTTCCACTAAGAAGAATCCTCACCTTTATCCTCTCTGCTCTGAATGGCCAAGTCCCTGTGCAGACCGGGCCCTTCTCTGCCCCAGGGATGACTCTTTATTGGTCTTTGACAGCTGTGGGTTCTTGTTCTCCTTGGTAAGTGTGGCGGCCATGAGAATGCATCTCTTAGATCCCCTAATGCAGGGAGCTTAACTGGACATTGGCCCACCTGCTGTGCTTGAAAAGCCATCATTGATTTGGTCATGACTCATGCTTCCCATGGGCTGCTCCCAGCCAATGACAGTATGTGGCAGGGATATTAAGGCAGGCTTGTTCCTGGGAGACACAGGACTCTCCGGCAGGTCACTTCACCTTGAGGGCTCCCCAAACGTTTTGCCAAACTTTCCTTAGGCTGCGCTGCAGGGTAAGATGCTTTCACCCAACCTTCCTTGCTTCTCTACCCTCTTCACTCAGGGTCAGACCTGCATTGCTATCTGATGGCTCTTCCAGACTCTTCAGCTCCCTCCCCATTTTCTCTCACAGGCATTTCCCCTAATAAATTTCTAGCTTGTTTAATCCTATCTCAGCATCTGCTTCTTAGAGAACCTGAACCAACACACCAAGTAACAATTAAAGTGTAGGCATGTGATACAATTTTGGCCAATGCAATGCAAAGGGAAGTTGGGTGGGAGGAGCGGCTTCCAGGAAGCTTGTCTTTGTTCTTAGAAAAGGGACTCAGGGTAGGACAACTTTCTTTCTGCCTTAGCACTAGGGATAGGTCCAGATTTTGTGGAGCATAAAGCTTACATAATTTGAAGCACCTTCTTTATGTAAAAGAATACATATACTTTTTATTTTTGAAAATTTCACAAAAGTATATGGCCATTTGAGTACATTGCTAAGCCTTGAAGGGGCCTATGAAAGTGAGGGACACTGAAGCTTAAGTTTCATTAGCTTCATGGCAATCTGCCTCTGCTCTTGATGTTGCCATCAACATGTGATGACTGGAGCTGGGGCAGCTATCCTGGGACCATGAGTGGAGCCAGTCCAAGAGAATGAGCCAACACAATGGAAGGAACACATGCTTGTTGATGTTTCTGAGCTACCTGAGTTTCCAACTCTGGAAGTACCCTATCTCTGCATTTAGGGTTATAAGAGCTAACAAACTAATAAATGTTTTTATTCTGTAAGCCAAATTTAGTTGGGCTTTCTTTTATTTGTAACCCAAAGTGTTTTAACTGATACAGATTTATTTCTGAAAAGGTTTCATCTGCCAACCCCATTCTCTGTTATGCATTAGATGAAGAAGATCGGTCTGGGATAAGAAAAGAAAGGAGAGGCAAGGTGGTAACTGCAGAACAATTGAGTCTGCACAGCTGATGTTTCCTTGGAAAATCTAGCCATTCTTCTAAGACGAAGTGAATGAATGATTGAGTTGCAGAATTCACTTGCCTCTGGGAAAATGGTGAGGGTCCTAAAGAAGAGGAAAATGACCTAGACTTTGGTTGTGACATGGAGCAATGAATCGGTGGAGAGACAACAGGATGGTACTTAAATCACATCAAAACTACTCTGGGCTATCCTTGCTGTATCGCCATGGAATGCAGCAATGAGAACTTTGCAAGGGAAAAAGCACTGGCATTGAACCATAGGCCTTCATGGCACACATAAAATCCTCTACTTGGGCCAACAATAAAAACTGGTATCTTGGTGGCTGTCAGCTAATAATAGCCAATGACATGTATTGAGCCCCGGGTTTATGTCAGGCACTGTGCTAGCACTTTACACACAGGGTTTCGCTTAATCCTCACAGAAAGTTTGTGATAGAAGAACTGTTATCCCCTTTTACAGATTAGGAAATTGAGGTTCATAAAAGTTGAATAACTTGCCCAAAGTCACATAGTTATGAAATGATGGAGCCAGAATCAAATCTCAATAGTTTGAATCTAGCACTAGCTTTTTCTTGCCTCATTTTCTTCTATTTCAAGACCTTCCTAATTTTCCCCAAACTTTTAATATAAAAGGCCGGATAGTAAATATTTTCAGCTTCACGGACAAGTCTCTGATACAATGATTCCGCTCTGCCATTGCAGTGCAAATCTCACCATGACAATGAGTGTAGCTGTGTTCCAATAAAACTTTATTTGCAAAAACAGGCAGTGGGCCTGACTTGGTTTGTGGGCCATATAGTCTGCTGACCTCTGCACTATGTCATCACTCACTTGCTTCTCCTATTAGCTCTCCCATCGCTTCACCACCTGCTACAACCATGCCCATTCCTGGTGACATACAGAGTCCGGATGACTCCAGTTCAGTTGTGACAGCACAGGAAGATCACTGTGAAGCTATTGAAGCTTCAGCTACATCGGGGAACTTGTACAGGCTTCTTCTAAGGCCCTAGGTGGGTCTCTAGCAGTGGAATTGCAGAGGGAGATATATACAGATATAGATATATTTAATTTGCATAAGAAAGATATTTTAACAATACCTCCTTTCCCTCCTACTTCCCCTCATGCAGGAGGCATTGAAATGGTCATGGGCATTTTGGGGGTCTGGCCTAAGAGGAACAATTTAGTTTGGTTCCAGGAGGATATTTTTGCGGTTCACAGTCATATATGTGTGTGGTTAGGCTATTGCCTGCCACCTAGTGTGGGAATGGCTTCCAGAGCACTCCTACGACCTACTGCGGCACTCATCCATCATCGTAACCTGAAGGTGTAGGGCTAAAGATGACACAGTGCCAGGAAAGTGTCCTACAGAGCCTGGCACTGGAAGCAAGTGGGTGGCAGGGAGAAACAAGGCTTACAATGTAGGAAGGCATTGCCCTGTCTGCGGAAAATTCCTTAAAGCATCAGACATGTCAATTTCTTAGTGCAGGACTGGGTTCTCAGCCATGTCTAATCAAACCAGAATTTCTCTTTTTCCAGGAAAATACTTGATCATGCAGCATACGTGACTGTGAATGCACTACACATTTTTTACGGGTAGTGCACAAAACAGTAAGGCGCTTAATGAATGTTAGCTATTTTATTTCATTTTGCCCTCATTGTTCTACAAAAATGAGTGGAAAATAGAAAATTGATAACATTGGTATTAGTACTAAGAAACATGGCTCTCAGAAATGTAACACAATATTAAGAACCAAGAGGAAGAACATGGAGCAGACAAATCAGTGGATTTTCAGCCTCATGTTGACGCTTACTGATGTAAGCTGGCCAACCATATCCATTGGTGAAGGAAAAGAATAAGATGAAAGAACACGTAAAAGTATGGGAGCCATATCATCAAAGATGATGCATGACTAGAAATTCCACTGTGTTTCTGCAACTGGGAGGAAGCCTCCCCTCCTTCATCTCTTATGACATTTAACTTAACACATTTTCAGCAGGTCATTTGCATAAAAGTTGGGCAGTGACTAAAGACACCTGATGTCCCCGAGCCTCAGCTTCTTGATCTGTAAAATGGGGATGATACTAATATGATTATTGTGAGACTTGCACTAGGAAATGTGTGTGAATGTGTGTAGCAGAGGGTCAGGCCACCAGTGGGTGCTCAATATGTTTAACTCTCTTCCCCACACCCAGTTGTTGAACATGGAGGGACCAGCAGGGCAACTTTAAGGGCCTTGTTTGCCAGTGTTTGCCAATGTTCCTACCATTTCCCCAGTCTGTCCACGGGCTTAGGGATGGTGCTGAGTAACATCCTACACTTGCTCAGAAACGACTTCAATTGTCTGCAGTAGGTGCAGCTCC
The DNA here is from genome assembly GCF_965194825.1 of Balaenoptera physalus. NCBI lineage: Eukaryota > Metazoa > Chordata > Mammalia > Artiodactyla > Balaenopteridae > Balaenoptera > Balaenoptera physalus. The sequence goes on from NC_138892.1 coordinate 15,594,294, forward strand.
CTGGTCTGACATGAGAGCGTCTGGCAACCCTGTGCCGCTAGGAAATAGATCCAGAGTGATGAGTGCTCCAGAGAAGGTATGAAAAGGAAGGGAAACACCCTGAACCTTTGCAGGGAAGAAGAAATAATGGAGACCTGATCCTCACTGAACTGGCCCTGAACTTGATCCTTGGAGAGAGGTGCCTATGCCATGAGTATTTCACCCTCGCATCTATCCTGCAAGCTGGAGATTCTTATTCCCTTTTCACAGATGAGGAAACTGAGGCACACAGGTTCCAAGGGACTTGCCCAAGGACACATGGCAGGACAGGGGCAGAGCAGGGCTAGAGCTCCAATTCCCTGAATCCATCTCTAGTGCTCTGTGGCATTTACCCCTCCCCCACCACAGATTCCATGGCTCTCCCCACTGCTCATGTCCAAGGGTTTGGGATGGCTCCCCTGGTCCTGCTCTACCCCTACCACCTACCCCCTACCACACAAGAGGAAAGACATTCTGTAATGTTCCTCTCCCTGATAAGCCAAGCATCTAGAAATTCTGTCTAAGGTCATGGGGGTGTCTCTGAGGATGCAGGACCTTGACTTCCAAGTCCAGAGAGCTTGGTCTCTATTTTTAGGAGTTTATCAGATAGAAAACACTCTATTCAAGATCTTCACTCATTCATTCATTCATTCATTCCAGTGTGTGATGAGGGTCTGCTATGTATCAGGAGCTGTGCTGGGTGCAAGGATACAATGGTGAACATGATAGAAGCGGTTCCTGTCCTCCTAGACCTTGCAGTCCAGTGGGGAAGACAGACAAAAAGATGCACATAGAAATAAAACACGTGACTGCAAAGGGTGATGAGGATTAAGTAGGAGTCCAAATAGGAAGCTGAGATAGAGACTGTAACTTTGGTTCAGGAGTTGCAGGGACGCCCCTCTGAGGAGGTGCCATTTAAGCCTTAGTCCTAAAGGATGCAGAGGAGGCAGCAAACAAAGGGTGAGGAGTGGGGGTGGGGAAGGTTCCAAGGTAAAGGGAACAGCACGTGCCAAGCCCTGAGACAGGAAAGTTGGGCCTGTTTGGAGAGCTAAGGAGGCCAGTGTGGCTGGAGCATAGGGAGAGACGAAGAGAGTGGTCAGAGCTGAGTTTGCAGAGGTTGTCAGCCAGCTAACGGAGGGCCTTGTAGTCATGGGAAGGAGCTGGGTTTTACTCTGAGTGCCACAGGAAGCCACTGAACTTGAAATGCATTGCTTTCTAGCTGTATTTTGATGTTATAGTAAATCTGTAGAAATGTGAAAGTCTCAATTTGGACATTCATCTCATGGTAGGCTGAATGAATTAATAACCCCAATTCTTCACCCCTCTCTATATCCATGTGCCTTTTCATATGACTTTCCAATTCTTCTCAATAAAGATTCACCTAGAATCTGGGCTGGACATATGACTTACCTTGAAAGGACTGTTAGCAAATGTGATGCAAGCAGAGACTTGGAAAAGCACTTTCATGTTTCTACTTCCTCTGTCATCATAAAACATATCTGGCCTAGCTGGAAGGAGAAAGACATGGATCAGAGCTGGGACCCAGTCATCTCATTCAAGGCCATCCTAGATCAGCCAACAGCTAGCCAGTTCCCATACCTGGAAGTGAGCATAGCAGAACTGATTAGTCAAAACACAACTGATCACAGGCACATGAGTGAGCCTAGCCAAGATCAGCTCAGCCCAGAACAGTTTGACCGTGCAGACTTATTAGCTAATAAATGTTTATTGTCACGTCATTGAGGTTTTGTGGTTGTTTGTTACACAGCATTATAGTGGCAATAGATAACTGACATACACTTCAAACTGAAGCTGCTTCAATCTAAACTCCTGAAACCTCAAAATCAATTGTTCAGATGGAGTGTCTGGATGGTTTAGCTCCTTCCAACACGAAATCTGGAACCTTGTATCTTGTATTCAAATCCCAGCTCTGCAATTTATTACCTGTCAATGATTGCACAAAATATTTCAATTCTCTGAGCCTCAGTTTCCTTATCTGTAGGATGGGTTTAATGATTATACCCACCACATAGGTTGTTAGAAGAATCAAATGAGAAAACACTTCGTAGATGTTAAACACTCTCTCTGCAGCTTTTAGTTGTAATCACCAACATATTCCTATATGGGGAATGGAGAATAAAAGCAAAAAGGAAATAGAAGCAGCCTGGAAAGCATGGCCTGTGGAGGATATATAAGAACTTTTATAGAGCCTTGTGTTGACAGTCTGCTGTGGTTAGTAAGTTGCATCTGTTGTAGGGAAGAACCAGAGAACATAACATGTTCCATGGGGCATGATGTGCTTTGGTTGGAAATCACTTTTCAGGTGATGGATTGAAAAGGATAGCCAGAAGCTAAGAAACTGTCAGGCCAGTGTTACCAGCACCCCAGAGGTGACCTCCCAGGCTGGCATCATCCACAACAGCACAAGGAGGCATCAACCAGCAGTGCTCCACTCAGCAGAAGTAAATGGTCAAGGTGTCCTACCTGTTAGACATGGTCCTGAGACCAACAGTGGCTGATCTGGATAAGGGTCACTCTCACCAGCCAGACAGCATCTGAGGGTTGTTCCTCCTCCTGTTCTCTGATCCCACCTCCTGCTTCCTCCAAGGCCCTGCCTCACTGATTCCTCCCTCTTGCCTCTTAAAGCCCTGCCTCTCCCTGCATCCAAATGTGCTCAAGCACCCCTATTACAAAACCATCTCTCCACCGGGCCACGCTCGCCCTCTTTCCTTTCCTGCAACACTTCTTCAGAGAGTTGCTTATACGTCCCACTTCTTCCTAACTCTCCACGTTTGCCTTCACTTCTCAGAAGCATTCAATTCTAGTTGTTTCTTGGTCCCCAACAACCAACTGTTTATAAAAGCCCAGAGACTTTACATCCTTAATATCTCTCACTTCCATTGTCTTGTTGTTTGGCTGTCTATGACCTTGGTTTTGATCCTTTTTTTTTTTTTTGGAAAGTTGCAATAATCTCTGGTCTCTTTCTTTACTAATCTACATTCCATATCATTTCTGAACCCTTCTCTCTGAATCACAGTTCTGAGCCTGGCTTTCTCCTGCTCAAAACCTCTCAGTGGCTCCCCACTGTCCACAGAAATAGTTTGAACTCTCTAGATTATCTCGAAGACCTTCATGCTCTGGTCTCATCCTGCTTTCCAGTTTATGTCCCACCATATTCATTCATGAGTCCTATGCTCCCATCAAACTTAACTATTCTTTATTCCTTGTTCATACTGAGTACTTGAATACCTCTGTGCCTTTGTTTATGCAGTTCCCCCTTCCTAGCAGTCCACCCCTGCAATTTCTACACACCTAAATCATATCAAATCTTCAAAGCCCAGCATAAATACTTCCTCCTCCATAAGCCTTATTTTATCTTTTCAGGAGAAAGCAATCTTTCTCTTCTCCTTCCCTAGAAATGGATACTTTTGTAGCTTTTAGTATAGTTTTTGTACGTATTATATCTCCCATATTGGACTAGGACTTCTTGAGAATACAATGCATCTTTGTATCACTGCAATACTCAGCACTGTGCATTGCACATAACTGCCCGATTAGCATTTCTTGAACAAATAAATGAGTGTATTTAAAATACCATTGGCATAAAGATGATAACCATAAGTCATAATCGCCGACAATTATACCACATACTAAAGTCACGTTTATCATAAGTTAATCTAGGGGTTGCAAACTCAGGAGACTATCAAGGCCAAGAAAGTAGTGTAAATGGTAAAACAGGGTTGGGTAAGTACAGTGGCCAATGCTATGATGTCTGCCATATCTCATGGAGGCAGCTTCTACTCAGCGGCAGCCAAATGCTGCCAGCTGGAAATGTGGGCCCAGCCTTACCAGGTCATTTGATTATTAGAGCGATACTAGAAATATAAATATTTATGTGAAATCTTCCAGTTTTTAAAAATTGGCAACTAGCTCAATTTTTAAAAGTTGGGCTGCAAGTTGGAAGTGTGGGATTGGAGAATACTGTATTCTGTTTAAGTGAAAAATGCTAGTTAATTGACTTACCAGATACAAGACTTATACTCAGTCAAAGATGTCTGGCTCTCCCAGAATTAGAGCATCCTACAATGCATTTAAGGCTGGTTCTGGGGTTGATTCAGAAGGCACTTTGTGGCTTTGCCATGTCTAGGCTCCCCATTTCCGGCATCAATCATCATCAGGGAAAAGAGGGAAGAGCTTTCTGAGAATGGGAACCCTCTGTTTGCCTGTATTCTGGAGACAGTGGCATTGCTTTTTTCTGAGTACATCGATTTCTGAGGCTGTTCTCATTTCCTCTGTCTCCTGCACTGAGCAATCACTCTGCTGGCCTCTGGGCAGGTAGCAGAAAACTCGGAGGCCAGGTCTCCCAGCTTCTTAAACTTCGTATACTCTCAGTGGCTTGACAGGGCCCACACTCAAGGAACTGAGGGCCAGACAGGAAACCACCATGCTCCCCTGAAGCCCCAGATCTTTGTTTGGCACCATTCTTATAGGACTTATTAATAATCTTAACAGTAACAAGGGGACCATGTATTGAACACCTAAGCTAGGCATTTCACAAGCTTTCTCACATCAATCATGCAAAGTAGATGATTGGATTAATCAGGATAAGTTTATGGCTATAACAAGACAACCCCTAAAATTCCAGTGGTTGAACATGATGAAAGTTTATATCTTGCTCACCTCACAAGGGTTAGGTGATTTGGGTTAAGAGGGGGAGCTCTGCTCAATGCAGTCATTTAGGGACCCAGGATCCTTCCACCTTGTGGCTGGACCCTCCTTTAGGGTATCAGGATCCTCTCTATTCAGCTGAAAGATGGGGAAAGGGAGAGAATGAGGACAGCACCTGGGAGAGTTTTATCAACCAGTCCTGGAAGAGCTCACATCACCTCCACTTATATTCTAGTGACCAGAACTCAATCAAGTACAGTCAGGCTGTGTGCCCAGGAAGGAGCAGAAGCAGATATTGGTAAACTCTAGCAGCCTCAGCCATAGTCGTCATTGCCATTTCCCAGAGGAGGAAAATGAGACTCAGAGAAGTTACATCACTTCCCTAAGATCATATACTACTAAGAGGCACCTCAAACCTAGGCTGGTCTGGCACTGACATCCACTTTTATTCACTGCCCCACTTGGCTCTATTTGCATCTCCTATTCCATCTTGTACTGTGGGCATTAATGAATTTGCAGTACGCACGCCCATAAGACCACTTGCATCTGCAGAATATGTTATTGGCATATCCCCATGGGATTTTGCCTAAAAAGGCTCTCAACTCCCAAATCTTTGGGCGCACACACTGCTTTCTCCTAGGATAGAAAAGGGAAAGAAAAGAAGCAGGCCACAAGCGATGTGAGCTCACCTGTCCATCAAGGTTTACCTGGGACATTCTGAGACTAATAGTATACCACTTCATATTGTTAAGTTTGCCTATTGCTTCCCCCAACCCCAGTAGCTAGAGAGCACATCAAATCTCATACTGCCTGAATGCTCCAGAGCTCTGCCATAGACATGTACACATCATCAGTATCTATTCGTGTATTTTAGTTGTTTAATTTCTTAGGGTTAAGATAGCTTAAAAGGTTCATACAAAGGCAACAATGTCAACTATCTGAAGGAATTTGACAGTATAATTACTTAGCTACAGATAGGAAACCTCAGTGTTACTCTTTCTAGAACTATCTTCCCCCTGGGGGGAAAAAAAAACTTGGCTAGATGTTCCTGTCACACACTCTTTCAGCACTATGTATTCTAGTGTACTTCCTTCATGACACTCATGACAATTATAATTTTTAAAATTGCTTGTGTAATAATTGGTTTAATGTCTGCCTCTCCCTCTAGACTATAAATTCCATGAGGGCAGAGATCATATCTTTTTCATTCACCACTTGTATCAGTCAGCTAATGCTGCATAATAAACAATGCCCTAACATGGTAACTTACAACAATTATTTATTCTCACTCATATAGCCACAGGTTGGCTGCAGTTTGATACATTTAGGCTGGTCTCCACTGAACTTAACTCCAAGCTGACAGTACTTCTTATTCTTTAGAACCACTGGAGTGTTTTTCTCATGGCACTGACAGAAGTGCAAGAGGCAGTGAAAGCAAAAAATGTCTCTCAAGGCCTAGTCTTGGAATTGGCAAACAGTCACTTCTGTCCACACCCCATGGGCTAAAGTGAGCCACATGGCCAAGTCTGACCTCAGTAACATGGGGAGTAATGTACTCTGCCTCTAGTAGGGACAATTGCAAAGGGCGCAGGTACAGGGATGGGTGAAGAATTGGGAGCAATAATGCACTGCATTACATGGCTGTGCCTGCAGTAGACAGCACGCTGAACTGCACATGAGATGCTAAATAAATATTGCTTGAATAAATATATAGGGTATTCTTAGTAACTTAATCTCTCTAGGTTGAGAAAAAAACTACTGGTTGGTGAGGAATACCTAATGTGGCAGGATAATATATTAAGAGATTAATCTGTGTTTGTTCTTCCTAAACCTTTCCCTCCCTGCAGTTACAGCAGGGAGCCAGGTGGACTTGCGTGCCTGCTTACAGGGTGGAAGAGCCGAAGCAACCTGGAGCTGAGAGCTTTTCCGATCTTTTGTTGAAGCCTCAGTCACTTGAAGAGAAAACGCCAAGGAGGACAGAGAGACTCTGAGAAGGGAGGATAGAGAGACTCTGGAAAGAGGATGACTTGCCCAGCCAGGGAGGGGAGCACTGACGTGGATCTCCCATGCACGCAGCCCCACGCACTGTTCTGTGGCCTAGTCGAGAAGATGGAAGAGCTTCAGAGAGGATGACTGTTCAGTGTGCCTGAGGCAGGGAGACCCTGGTCCCATCAGGAAAAATCCCCAAACCCCATGACTGGCCCAGAAACAGGGACTTCTGGACCTCAAGGGTCCCCGCCTCCCCCGCGAGCTTGGACAGTAAGGACGTCTGACCACTTCAGTCTCCCAGGTCCTGTTAAAGCCTTGGAACTTGAATGCGTTCCAATAAAGTCTGAGATTAAATTTTCCACATCCCAGGGGAATAAGGGTCTAGTGCCATAATGAAGGTGATTTAAAGGAAATTAAAAAATGCTATTTCCTGTATACCCAAGTTAGAGAACAGTTATTCATACCCGTTAAAGTATAAGAATTATAGCTGGGAATTGGCAAGCCAAGCCTCTTTGAAAGCTTAATGTAATAATAGTATTTAAATATTTTGATTGCTAGCATTTTCATGTGAAATCTTATAAATCCATACAAAGGCTTGTGCAGAGCACTAGGAGAAAGATGCTGATAAGAAAATAAAGGACTTTCCTCCTCACCTTCCAGGGTTGGGTTGGAGGTATCTTTTGTAAAACCCACACAATCCCAGATTGTGAAGTTAAATGAACAATCATGGTTAAATTATGCAGGCTCCAGCTCTGCTGTGATGTTTGCACACTTTCTAGGAAGTGACTAATTATAATTAGTGCTTAAACACAAAAGACATACCGTCATTAAAAGAAAAGGAGAAAAATAAATCTTACACGTTTAGACCTTGGTCTCCCAGCACTGGCTGTTTCCATTTGCTCATGCTGGGCTGCTAGCTGAAATGACAGGAGGGAAATGAATGCTGCTTTCCGCACTTCATGTGAGAAGATGTGTCTAGATGTTCATGGGTCAGATGAGGACGCCAGACACAGAACAACTCCCGAGACTAAGAATCTGATGTCAGCTGGTCACCTCACCAGGAAAGCAGAGAGGAGGAGCAGAAACAAGGAGCAAGCCATCAGCAGAGCCGGGATCTCCTCCTGGTTACGTCCCTTGTTATTTGTGGAAGGTCATTTAGTGTCTCTGGGTCTCAATTTCCTGATCTGCAAAGTGGATCAACAATGCCTGCCCTAAATGTTTGATAAGTTGGTGTGTGTGTGTGTGTATGTGTGTGTGTGTATTTTTTCCCCTGCAACAACCAATAGCCACTATTATTTGAGTGCTTATGAGGTACCAGGCCCTGGGCTGGATCCTGTGGATTTGGGGGCAAAGAAGAAATACAGAACTTCCCCTCCTATGCTTCCCCAGCCACCCTACTTGTCTTTATCATGGTGGTTTCCTCATTCATCTTCCTCACTAACCCTTCACCATTGGGGACAGGGTCCAGGTCTTGCTTACATTCCCAGCACCTATCACTGTGTCTGCACGTAGTAGAAACCCGATAAGTATTATTTGGAAGAAGGAAGGGAGACACCTTGTCTCATGTTGATAGAAAAGGATTTAAATATATTAGTCTTGCCTCATCTGTACCATAAAGTCTTTTGAAACAAAGAGTGTGTCTGACATTTCTCTTGGTATTCACTACAGTGCCCAGCAATTCTGAGCATGTAATTATTCATACGTTCCCATGAATATTTATTGAGCCCCGACTTTGTGGAAGGCACTATAGCAGGTGCTGAGGACACAGCAATGAACGACACAGCCACCCATCTTGCCTCCTGGGACTTAGGCTGGAAAGGATAGTCAGATCATTAATGAATCGTCAAACCGATAAATACTCAACCACAAATTGTGAATAGTTAATGCAACAAACACTAGTAGCTGCCTATTGAGATCATCGCTCCCTTCTTTCTTTTGCTAACAGAACCCTGCTTTGTTTGAGGGCCATATCCCCAGTTCTGAGTGACTCAACATCATTTAGTTGAATTGAACTAAACTGTCATGATACTTCCATTTCTCTCTGCCAGTCATTGGTCTGGAATGACCCAGTTCTGACCAATAGGTTATAAAGGAGAGTCTACTGGGGGCTTCTAAGAAATATTTTCAAGAGAAAATCCCTTTTGCCCCTTTCTCTATCCTTCTTGCTTGGGATGCAGTCATGTGGTAATGTGATATTTGCAGCTGTGGCAGTCATCTTGTGACACCAAGGGGACACATTGTTGACAGACTGATGATGGCAGAGCAGGCAGACTGAACATAGCTTGGCTCTTGATAGCATCTGTTGGAACCCAGTGAATAGCTCCCTTTTTCCCATTCTGAGTTCTGAACAAATTGAGAAATCGGATAATGGAGGCAGAGATGAAGGGGAAAATATCACCTTGGTTGCTGATAAATGCTAACTATGAGGATGTAACTTAATGCAAGAACCAGTTGGGTCTGAGCCCCCAGGTTAGGCAGACTTAGCACCAAGTTAGAGATCACACCCAGAGCAGCAGAGACCAAGGGCTGCGTGTGGTAAGTTCCGTCCCAAGAGGAGCTTGACCAAATTTACCAAACAGATAAGCTACTTTTCCCCACCAGGGACAGAGAGAATAAACGGGAAGAAAGAGAACAAGAGTTACAGTGATTAAGCTTCCTTCAAATGGAAGGAAACTTCAGGAAGGGGCACAAGGCACCTGTCCCTCATCCCAACCACACAGTTGAGCCACTGCACCAACCCTAGCATTGCTTGTAAACCTCTTATTACATGAGACTCATAAAATGCTGTTATTCAAGTTACATTTAGTCAGGTGTTCTGTTCACTGCAACCTAACTGTTCTAGGAACATCCTGATTGTTCTGTTCAAAGCATCCTAACTGGTCCAAGCACAATGAAAGAAAAGCAAAGGATAGTGAAAGGAATTGTACTTTCACTACAAAAGAGGATTGAAAGGGGACTTTCGTTTTTATTTGGACAGAGGTGAACGCAGTCAAGGAAAAGACTTGCACACCTTAAAAACCTGCACAGGTGTGAAACCAGAGGTCACCTCCACTGCCCTTTAACCTGCTCACAAGCTGATTATTTACTGGAACTTGATGAGTTTTGTGAATAAAAGCAAAATCACATCCGCCAGGTCTTCCCAACTTCTTGCTAAACAGGTTCATTGTCTTCCCTTCTGGCATTTTCCTTGGGTTTTTTGTCAAGGCTGACTCAGCTATTGCCTTCCTTCAGAATTCTCCACCCAGCTTTGGATTCTTTGAGTCAGGCCCCAGCGTATATTCTCTGAGTCTGCATTAATATGCATTGTATCAACTTCTGCTCCTACAAAGAATTAGCTTCCCACTGGCTTTTTCTTTTCTGAACCATTTCCTCTGTGGCAGGAAAGAACCCTCAGAATTAGAAGGGATGACAGACACTTAGACACTGGAGGCTGGGTTCTGTAGTTGGCAACTAATGGGCATTTGGAGGTCTCCGCAGTTCCCCTCTTTCACCTGATAAATGTTCCTCCCTTTTTTGAGGGACCACCCCTTGACGGAGGCTACTAGCCATGTTCCATACTCTGGCCTCTGGGATTGCCACAGTCACACAAGATGGACCAATAAGAAGGCCAGTTTCTTCTGGTCATAGTGATTGGTTCAATGATGAGCATGTGACCTCAGCTGAACCAATCGCCCTTCAGCTTCATTCATTCTGGTCATAGATTCAGATGAACCTGCAGCTGCTGGTGGCTTGATGCCCCACTAGGGGAGAATAGAGCCCATACAAGGAGAGACAGCAGAACAAGAAGCAGAGAGACATAATAGCATCTGAGCCTCCTTGGGGCAGATGTCTTGGAGACTAGCCTGTACAACTCCTTGATTATTCAGGGCCAAAAACTACATATCCCTCCCTCACCCCATGCTTTTTAAAAATTTTCTTAAACTAGTTTGAATTGAGTTTCTGTTACTTGCAGGGAAATATTCTTGACCAACACAGATTGGTCAAATATTCTTGACCCCCATATCTATAGCAATATCAGATATTAGAACAGAAGGGGATAGTTGTATTCACTTATTCATATGATCATTAAATGAAAATCTATCAAGTGCCTACTAGTCCAAGCAAGTATAATAATGATTAAGGGTACAGTTTAGGAGTCAAAACTGTGTGTCCAAATCCTGGCTTCACCTCTCTGTGGCATTGGGTAAGTAAACTTGCTGAGGCCTAATTTCCTCATACCTTCAAATAGAAGTTTAAAATATCTACATTATCAGGTTGTTGTGCAACTTAACCTATTGTAACTCATTTACCATTTAGCCTGCTGTATTCTAGGTGCTTAGAAAATGACAGTTCCAAATGTATATATTATACATCAGAGAAACATAAGATTTTCCAGTTTACCCAGCTATCTAAGGACTCAATCTATCCTTACCTTACTCAGATTTATCAAATTCCCTTAGAGAATCAAAGAATTTAGATCTAGCTCACCATCCATTATTTTGAAGGGGTTGTCATTAATTTAAATTTGGCCAAGTAGAGGGTAGGATTACCAGTGCTTCAGAATTCTCCTTTTAATATCAATTGGTTTGCATCAGCTTAAACAACAGAAATTCCAAGTTGTGGTAGCTTAAGCACACGAGGTTTACCTTTGTCGCACAACTGAATGTTGGAAGAAGGCAATTCCGGCTGTGTGGAGACTGCAATGCCATCAGGGATCCTGGATCTTCCTGTCTGCTCTGCTATCCATAGATGATTAGCTTTTATTCTCATGGACACAAGATGGCTGCTATAACTCTAGCCATGACTTCTGCATTCTATCCAGGGAGTAGCAGAGGGAAGCAGGAGGAGGTGGTATCTATATCAGAAATATAAAAGCTTTCCTAATAAAAGTTTATACATTCTATGTCCAAATATAGCTGCAGGAAGTCTAGGAATGTAGCTGTTTTCATCTGGGTGTGTTGCTACCCTGAAGAAAATCAGGGTTCTTTAGTAAGGAAGACAGAGAATGAATATTAGACAGGAAACTAGCAATGCTTGCTATACTCCTAACCTCCATTAGGCAGGTTTACCTGAACCCCAAAGGGCCTCACCTTATATTTCCTATCAAACTCTTAGTTACAGACAAATATTAATTAATTAATCAGTTAATTCATTAATTAAGTTGTTTATTCATTCATTTACCCAGTCAACGAATTGCCAGGTATTGTGCTAAGCAATGTGAGATTACAGAAATACTAAGAGATGATTTCTGCACAGAAGGAGTTCTCAGGTTAAAGAAGAAGTAGACAAAAACAAATTGTTACAATATAAATCTGGTGAATGGGGTTTTAGCTGTAGGTTCATAGAACAATAGGAGCATAATCCAGGGAGTGGTAGCTAACGCCACCCGCACAGGTGAGTCAGGGGAAGCTTCAGAGAGGAGGTGACCTTTGGCCTGGACCTCGAAAAGAGAGTAAGTGTAAGTCAGGATAGGGTGTGCTGTGCTGTGGTAACAAGTAAATCCCCAAATCTCAGGGGACTAGCACAACAGAAGTTTCACACTCACGCAGAAGTGAATACAGACATAACTGGTCAGGAGGCTCTCCTGGGTACCTCTCCATCACCTGGTGACTGAGGGGGTGCAGGCTCTTCCATCTAGTGGCCCCACTGTCCCCTGAGGCCTCAGAGTCCTTTCCAGATACTCTGAATCCAGTGGCCACTGAGTGAAGAGAAAGTGTGCAAAGGATTGTGAACCCCAAACAGAGACCACATCAGCCTGAAGTGCCGTACATTTCTGCTTATATTCCATTGGTGCTAGTTGCATGTCCCATCTCCATGGGCAGCAACTCTGCAGTATGGAAGGGTTACGCCATTTCTGTTGACCAGCTAATCATCTCTGCTACTGTAGGACTTTACTAGGCAGAGAAGGGAGATAAAGGGCATTGAAAGAAGAGGGAGGGACTTATGCAAAATCCCAGAAGTGTGGTGTATTAGGGGCACAAAGCGTAAGTTTCTGTGGTTGGGTTTCAGGTTACAAGGGAGATGCGAGTAGTATCTAAAGAGGAATCTGAAATGGTAAATATGATGGACTAGGGAAGGTCCTCGAAGGAGCTTGAATTTCATGCCAGGATTTGACCTTGTCTTGTAGGCAGTGGGGAGATGTTAGAGGTTTTATATGTAGCTGAGCAGAGGATGGATTAGAAGGTGCAGAGACAGGAAGCAAGGATCACATTTAAGAGATGAAAGCAAAAGTCCAAGTGAGAAATTATAAAAGCCTGACCTAGGGCAGCGGCTAGAGACTAAAGAGGAAAAGGCTTTGGGAAACATTGCAGAGGTAGAGTTGATTGGACATGCCCACGATGGAATAGGGGAGATGGAAGCTCCAGTAAAATACAGCCTGCACCACTCAAATAGAATTCTCTTCTGTACTCCCATCTTCTTCCCTCCTATGGCAACCCACATTGATTCTATAGGAAAATCAAAGAGCTACTTTTCTTCACTTGTCAATTTGGAACGAACCCATGCATCCTGGCATCACCCTGTCCCCCATCCTCAGAGTAAGCTACCCCACCCCAGTACTCTTCTTGCTCAGTAATTCAATAAGAACACAAAAATGATTGGGGCAGAATAGTAAAGTGCTTAAGAGTATGGCTCTAGCATGAAGCTGCATAGGTTTGTCTCCCATCTTTTCTAGTTACTGGCTATATATGACTCTGAGTAAATTAAAGCCTTTCTGTGTTTTAACTTCTAATGAAATTAGGCAATTAATATTCTCTACCTTATAAGGCTGTTGCAAGGGTTAAATGATAGAATCTTATATAAAGCACTTAGAACAACGCCAGGCTTTTGGTAGGAACTCAAGAAACATTGGCTGCTATCCTTGCTGTTGTTATTATTACTACTGAGCACCTACCACCAGGCAGGCACTGTACTAGACATCATCACACCAAAGCTCTCTCACCAAGATAAAACAAAAGAAAAGATTGCTACACACCCTTGCACGTCACACTCCACTCTTGATTCCACTGCTTCTGTTAGATCTGGCCTGATGGGACCTCTGCCCCGGGCCCTGCTCCTTGGAAGGTTTCGCATAACACGAACATAAAAAAATACATTTAAAAGGGCACACCATCACCTCTGTCCCTCAGGATTAAGTCAGCAGTGGAACTGGATTGTGAGCCCAGGTAACCTGACTCTGAAGCCAACAGCAAGCGTAACCACTCTGCTCTGCTAACCCTGTGAGCTAGGTATGTTACCACACTTAATGCTCACAATAATCCTAGGAAGTAGGAAATATTTTTATCTTCAATCTACAGATAAGGAATCTGAGACTGAAAGACATTAAGTCATTTGCATGAAACACAACAGAAAGTAAGTGTCGGTATTAGAATCCAAACCTGGATTATTTGCTTCCAAGTCTCCTGTAGCTGTGCTTAAGCAGTTAGGACAGGGATTTGTCAGGGTCTCTTGATATATCCTTGAGTATTAGAGGTTAGATAGAGCTGTAGAGTATGGATGGTAGTTGGATTAGGTGGATGTATAACTGGCCAAATGACTGTGCCCATAGGATATTGATTAATGGGCTGCAGCCCCTCCTTTGAGGAAGGTTTCTAATGCAAGGTCATAGAACTCTGGCTGTAGCACTGTCCAAGCGTAGAGGCCTGTGCCATCCATATCTAGTCTGGGCTCCATGTGGACCTCTAGGGAGTTGTAACTGGACAGTCAGTGCTGGGCTCAGGAGACAAACTCTCGCGTTGTATTTCTCAACATCTGATGAATGTCGAAGACCAGTTTGGTCTGCCAGAGGAGAGGGGGATGCCAGAACTAGCCCACAATGCTTCAGTCTCTGCAACCAAGGCCAAAGTGAGAGCTACAAAGAGACCATGGAGATTCAAAGTCAGGAGGAACTTTCTTAAAGCAAGAACAGTTTGTTGATAGAATGGACTGTTGTAGATCCACATAAACCCAGCGGCGGGAGCTCTGTGGGGGTGGGGCTGCCTTTCCTACAACCTCCCAAAATAATGTCTGACTGTCCTAGAAGGAAAAAAATGGTAAGAACTGGATATTCCATAGACCAGTCAAAAGTCCGTAAAAGCAAAAATGGAAACTATAAAGCAGTGTTTTCTATTTGTTCCACAGTAAAATAAAACTGAAAATTTCAGCAAAGTAGAAAGTGAAAACAAAGACTATGAGCATTATCTTCTAGGGAGCCCTACCCCATCTAAGGTAGATAGCCTTACCCCAGCCATTTTCTCTGCTATGTCTGTGCTATGGGAGATAGAGAGTTTCCTGTCAGTGACACATCCAAGCAGAGGGTGAATGGCCATTTTGCAGGGATAAGATGCTATAGATATTTTCAAGCATTGATGGAAAACAAGATTCAATGAGTTTTGGGGTTTCTTTCAATCCTGACATTCTAGGGTGGAGATTTCCATGTCCTTTTACCCAGTCTGTTAGAGAATCTTCCCAACCTAATTCTGATTCTGTCCAGTTCCAGTTTGTGGAACCAGGGCATTCTCCATGGCAGCACACAGTAGGTGCTCAGTAAACGGTGCATATATTTTAAGTGGGAACCTCCTTTCCCCTTGCTTCCTGTTTCCAAGTAGAGGGACCACCATTCAAGTAACAATTCTTCCCTCTTCTCCCAGATGAGGAGTGCCTTATCTGATTGGCGAATTTAGGACAAGGAGGTGAGCATGCTCAGTTTCATCTCTCTCTTTCTCTGGGGGCCAGATGCTCATCAGCTCTAAGCAGGTCTGTCCCTGTAGGAGAGGCCTGTGCTTGGGAATTAAGTTCAGTACTGGGAAGTGTTAGCAAGCAATTTGGCCAGATCTAAGCCATGTTTATTGTTTTATCAGCAAAAAACCTGACATTTTAATTTCCACCTGGATGACTCCTTCGGGTTTTTCTCAATTAATTAGGAACTTGGGCAGGGAACATGGGTGCCATTTATTAGTGCCCTAAGTCCCAACAGTAGAATTACCTTACTTGCAGACAGGCCCTCCGATTTGGTTTACCCACCTCATCAGCTTCATCTCACACTGCCCATTGCCCTCCTTTTATCCTTCAAGGACATCAGGATGCTTGTAATTTCTTTCATGTTCCTTGCTATTTCATACTTTAATGTCTTTGCTTGTGTTATTCCTTCTGACTGCGTATCCACTCTCCTCCACCCTACTGCCCAATCTGCTAACATTTATCCACCTATCTGTTCTTAATGCTTCATCTTAGGGACACCTCATCCAGGAAGTCTTCCATGATGGTCACCTTTCCACCACTCCAGGCTCTGTTTTGGGCTCCCTTATGAATAAAGCTCTGAAATGAATACACACGCCACATTGTCTTAAAATATCTACCTTTCACCACCAGACTGTGAGCTTACTGAGGTGGGGACTAAATGTTCTTCATCTCTGAATCCCTCAGAATTCAGAACCTTTCACAGAGGACATGCACAGTACATTTGTATTAAATCAATGCACAAATTAGCCAATAGTGGGCAATACCCATTCCTGAGGCCAGGCTGAACTGGGAAGGGTATTTACACCAGCCAGAGGTCAGGAGCAAAATCAGTTATAGCCAAGGAGACAGGACAACCCATTTAGTCCACAGGGCAAGGCAAGGCAAAAAGTGACAAAGAGAGCGGAGGTAAAAACAGACAGGAGGAAGAAGAGGCCAAAAAGGACTATAGTACAAGGAACGAGTCAGGGCAGGTAATACAGAAAATGACTGTGAAGGGCAAATGAGTCTGGTGCTCACCTCTTTCGTGGTGTCAGGTGCATGGTTTAGGGAGGGAATGAGAATACCTAATGCTACTGGCAAGGATTTGGTGACAGTGGAGGGCAAGGGAAAATCATAGGAGTGAGCAGGAGATGTAGAGCCTGATCCCAGCTCTGCCACTGAATATGTGGGTGAGCTTGGACAAATCACTTCCTTTTCCTGGGAGAGACTTTCCTCATCCATAAATCTGAACAGCACATCCTAGAACACCTCTAAGTTCCCTTCCAGGTCAATGTATTGTGATTCTTCAGATGCTACTCCATAGTATGATCGCAGAGGATTCTTCTGTTACATATATAACATTTAGTCTCCATTTCATTCTTTATATTCAATCAGCCCAAAGTACTTCTTCTATTTTGATCTCAGTTCTTCTGAAATCAAGGAGATTAGACTAAATTATTTTTGAAATCCCTTCCAGCTATAGAATCTTTACTGTGCTGGAACTTTCATTGAACATTCATTCTTTGTTCCTCTCTGTTCTTAGCCCCATGGTACTCTCTGTTCTGAATGCATTTATAATCTAGTTGAAACTATAAGACTAACACCTTAAAAGTGATTGAGAGAAAAATCCAAACCATTGTATAATTTTGTGTGAAAGTTTATGCTACAAACTGTAAGGAATTGTCAGAAATGAAGAGGATCAAGAGGGGTTGAAGATATCATTGAAGATTCCCTAGAGGACATAGAAGATAAAAGGAAGATAGAGATGGAGGGAGGGACGGGTGGATGGAGGGGTGGATAGATAGAGGGATGGGTGGATGGAGGGATGGATGGATAGAGGAATGGGTGGATGGAGGGATGGTGGGTAGGTGGATGGAAGGATAGATGGAGGGAGGGATGGGTGGATGGAAGGATAGATGGAGGGAGGGATGGGTGGATGGAGGGATAGATGGAGGGAGGGATGGGTGGATGGAGGGATGGATGGATAGAGGGATGGGTGGATGGAGGGATGGATGGATAGAGGGATGGGTGGATAGAGGGATGGGTGGATGGAGGGAGGGGTGGGTGGAGGGAAGGGTGGATGGAGGGATGAATGGATGAAGAGACGGGCGGATGAAGGGATGGGTGGATTGAGTAGGATATCCTTAGTGAGAGGTATAGTCCAAGTAAAAGTGAAAACCTAAAGCTAATCATGAATTTGTATGGGGCTCATTATGGAAACCTGCTCTGGTAGAGTAAGGAGAGGGGAAAGAGATGGAGGATAATGTTTGTTGTGCAAGATGCAGCTGAAATGTTTTGGTGTCTGCACTCCTGCAGGCCCTGTCTCTAGAATCACCCCCATACAGAGTTGAAGGGGTGGGCTAGCCAGGGCCATGTTTATACTACGTGACAGTCTCACATCCTGGTCACAGATCATTGGACCAGGGGTGGACACTGGACCTAAACTCAGTTGATCCAGTTCTTCTCCCAGAAATATAGCATTGGTCACCAGAAAACTGAACAGGACTTTCTGTGGAAAGGCTGGGGTGTAGAAAGGTCTAGAGAGGGGGGAAGGAGTGAGAGGTGGAAAGGAGCTGAGGAAAACTGAGGACACCAGTCTGTGGAGAGTAAAGAGGGGAGAATGTGCAAAGAGGAACAGATGGAGACCCCATAAGGCAGACTCTGTGGCTCCTGGGAGACGGAGCATGTAACTGGATTCCAGCAATCCAGTTCTTGGTTACTCCCCAAGGACTATTTTATTTCCTGTTCCTTGATTTCAGTTGAACTAGTTTCAGTGGTTTCCTGTTCCTTGCAATAAAAAGAGCCTTGGCCAGGATGGCCTGTTCACAAACATTTTTCCAGCTTAATCCTCACAACAATTCAATGAGGTAAGTATTATTTCTCATTATTAATGTGGATACCAAAGCTTAGAGGGGCAATGTGACCTGCTGAAGCTCTTAGCCAGTAAATGGTTGATCAGGGATTCAAACCCAGGCCTGTCTGGCTCCAAAGACTTCTACTTCACCACACACCCCCATAGGGGACCTTGTCAGTGTTGGAATCAACAGCTGATCGCAAGAACATTTTCTTTGTAACCTGCACAAGACATCTCCGCTCTGGGGATTACGCTTTGTTTATACATGGGCCAATTCAAGAGCTTTCAGTAATTCTGAGTGAGATTCTCCTGTGGAGGTTCGGGCCTAGAAAGTGTATTTAAAATGCACTAATTCAGAATTGATGAAAAGTCAGGCACTATTATTTGTGACTCATATTGGGTCAAATTCAAAGCAGTCTTGTCCATAGAGAATTATTCAAAGTCTAGTGAAAAAAGAGAAGCTGATCAAAATTAGTGGACATTTTCCAAATCAAGAAGATTAAAAGAATCTCTTTAATTTCAGCTAAGTAATTCATTCATCCTAAGCAATATTTATTCATGAAGTGGTTGCCACGCCTAATTCTTAGGTTTTAATAACCCATTACAAATACACCTTCACGCATTCTACATTCTATTCAGACTCAACTCTTCCAGCCCTCTCAAATACCCTATTACTCACCCTCTATGCCATAATGCATGTGAAAAGTCATTTCCCGCCACCTGTTCATCTGGAAAACTTGCATTCTTCCTTCAGAATCCGGCTAGAGAGGCACTTCGTCCATAAAGCCGCCCTTGGCCTTCCACTCTCCGCCCCACACAGGTCAGTAGCTCTTTGCTCTACGGCCCAATGAAGCCTGACGTTAACTCTCATCACTCTTTGCTGTTGAGGTGAGATGTTCTTCTCCTTCCCATGCAGGTCTCTCTTTTCTAATTCCCACCTTTTCCCATCCCCCACCTAATGGGAAAGTAATTGCTAATTTGATGCACCTGAGATATTGACTCGGCCACATTTCATGAGTGAGTGAGGTTGCCATGGTCAAGAAAACTTTATCCTTCCTGAAGAGGGTCAGGACTTTTCTGGGCTTCCCCTGCCACCAACAGAGGGTCTGGGAGGTAACTTGGTCAACCTTCTTTTTCTTCCACTTCTTCTCTTCTGTACAGTTGGTAAAGAAAGAGAATATGCAGCCTTGGGTACGACAGAGAACAGGCAGCCCTGCCCTGCAAGCCCCGCCATCCTCCCATCCCTGTGCCAGCCTCTTCACCTGTACCCACGTAGGTCAGCTGGGTGGGGTGTGCTCTGTAGGCTATGCTATCTTTTCAGGGGCAAAGAAATAGGAAGTCCTAGTTGGGTTTCCCAGCGGAAGTTCAGCTATTGGGCTCTGTTTACCAGAGAAACGGCTAACTTGCAGGAGTGACAGTGGGGTAATGGGGCACCTGCTCATCCATTAATAGAGTGGAACTTTATTTTTCATTTAGGTCTTTTTCCTTGTTATCTAAACTCTGGATTCTCACAGTCAAAATTCTGGGACGAGGAGACTCCTGGAACAGGATTTGGCACTAAAATCTCACCCCACCATGTCCACAATGATCTTCTTAGGGAAATATTCTAACCTAGTGATTCGCAACCCGGGCTGCATGTGGGAAGCACCTTCCCCACCTGAAATCCCTATGGTTCTAATGTGTGGCTACATTTGAGAACCTTTGCAAAGGAGAGCTTAATAATGCCTCTTACCCCATTCCACCTGAGGACGTGAGTTCTGTTATGAGGCAATAAAAAGAAGCTTCAGGAGTCAGTAGATGTAAGTAGAGCTCTGAGTGAACTTGAATTACTTCACTTCTTCGTGCTACACACCTCCCATCTGTGAAACAAGAGTTTTCACTGAGAGCTCTGCTTTTGACATTTTGGGAGTCATAGACACCTTAGAAATTATGTGAAAGCTCTGGACATCTCACCAGAAAAATGAACATTTGTACACACTCACAGATTTGCACCCAGCTTCTGGGGTGCTTGGATCCCCTGAGATGCTTGCCTAAAGATAAGCCAAATAAGGGCCTTTCCATCTTTCAGGTCTGTAATCCCAAACTCTTCAATCTGGGGCCAGCAGACTTCACCCCCTTTTCACTGTTGTTCAAAATATTTGTGCTGTATCTTTAAACACTAGCATTAGCAAGATGCTCATGCTAGAAGAAGCACGAAGCATCTGATAACAACTGAGGGAAATGCAAATCCATTTTTTGGTCAAATATTTATTGAGTCCTACCAGGCACAGGCTCTGGGTGTATATAGCAGTGAGAAAAATGAAACAAAAATCTCCATATTTATGGTATTTATAACCTGAAGGGACATTTGTATCAGGACATATGCTTATTGAGTGATACTCCCCATTCTACTTAGAAATCTTTTTCTGCCTCTCTCTCTCTCTCACTGTTTCTCTCTATATGTGTGTTTATCTCTGTCTCCCTCTATTTCTTTAATGGTTGAAAATGCATAGTTGGCTTTTTATAAGAAAATGCACCATTTCCCTTACAAGTGGGCAAGAGACTCTACCCTTGGCCCACACTTTGGAGGGTCCTGTCTGACCTTCCTCTGCCCATGCACCTGCACACCGAGAGAGGCGTCCATGAGGCCAAGGACATACATCCACTCCAAAGCTGCATGCCATCCTCCTACACCATGCTCTTGGTATGCCTGACTCTGTATCCTCTGCCACAATGTCCCTGAGTCTGTCCCCAGGGCCTTGCAGGCTTCTTCAGATCTGTCCTCCCAAAGCTGAGCCACGCTGATGGTTTATGTATCCCTGGACCTGAGGGGTGGCCATGGGGCAGCTGTTTGCTGGGAGTGTGGAAGGAGCTTGCCTGTGCAGGCTGGCATGTCCGTGGGAATGCACGAGGTTCCTTGCAGAGAGTCAGAGATGGGAAGAGAGGCAGAGTGGGCTGGGGGCTGGGGACTGAGGGTTGCCTCTCCCTGGGCTGTTACTGACAGCTCTGAACTTGGAGGAAACTGAGAATTCTAAATTCTCACCCAGCCTTCCAGGGCAGTATAAAGGCATATTTCTCCAAGTAGGAAGATAGAGCATATTTTAGTGAACAGTCTCAGTCTGATCTATAACTTTTAAATATTTATATAAATGGTATTTGGGTATGCTCTAGATGTATCCTCATTCCAGGCCCCTCAAATGTTAGGGGAGGGTCTGAGGAAACATATACAGTATGAATTAACCCTAAGCTGCTTTTCCTCACCAGTCCCTTATAATAATAATGATGATGATAATAGCTAACATTTAAAAATAAAATTCTTATTGTAACATAACATACATACATAAAACTCTTATTGAAGTGTAAGATACATACATAAAAGTGCACAGTCATCAACACATCCATGTAATAAGCAACTAAATATGTAGAACATTACCCAGCATCCATGCCCCCTTCCAATGACTACCCCCTCCATCCTTTCCAAAGGTAGCCAACATTCTCTTTATTTTGCCCATTTTTGAACTTTATATAAATGGCATCATATCATATATATTCTTTTACATCTGGCTTTTTCCCCTCAATATTATCTTTATGATGTTCACCCATGTTACTGCATGTAGAACTAGTTCACTCAATTTCATTTCTCTCTAGTATCCCAGTGAATGAAAATACCACCTCTCATTTACTCATTCTATCACTGGTGGACATTTGGATTGTTTTTACTTAGAGCTATGAAGAGTAATGCTGCTGTGACTATTCTTGTTTGTGTCCTTTGGTGTCCATATAAACTCATTTCCGTTCCGTTGAGTTATGCTCCTAGGGGTGGGGTTGTTTACGGATGTCTTAGTTTATGGATACATTCAGCTTTAGTAGATGCTGCAGGAAGTCTCCCCAAGAGGTTGTACCAATTTCCATCCCTATCAGCAATGTATGAGAGTTCCAGTTACTCCATATCCTCAACAACTACTTGATATAGTCAGGTTTTTTTTTTTTTTTTTTTCATTTTAGGCATTTTGGTGGGTGTTTATGGGTATCTTTTTGTGGTTTTGATTGACATTTCCTTTGTGAATAATGTTAATGATTATTAATAAATTGTTATAATAATGTTTTCATATACTTGGTAGACATTTGAATATCCTCCTCTTTTGTAAGCCATCAGTTTTAAAAATTGGGTTCTCTGTTTTTTTCTTTTTGATTTGTAGTTCTTTACGTATTCCAGATACAAGTCCATTGCTGATTACATCTAATGTAGATATCTTCTCCTGCTCTTTGGCTCGCATTTCACTCTCTTAATGGTGTCTTTAGATGAACAAAAATTCATTTTTTTCATATAGACCAATTTATTAATCTTTTCCTTAGGGCTCTGAGAAAGGCCCTAGCAATGTGTTTACATGAAGATGTACTATGTTAAATGTGAAAAAGATATACTCACTACAATCATTTAAGATCACCGTGTTTTTCCATTCCAGCTTGCTCTCATTATACTTCCCTTTATGTCAGGTAGCATTGAAGTGGCCATGAGCATTTGTGGGGATGTAGGGAAGGTAGCAATTGAGTTTGGAATATACTTAGTGTTTAATGGGATATTTATGTAGTTTTCAGTCATATCTGTGAATAGTTGTGTCATTGCTGCTGTCCTACTGTAGGAATGACTTCTGAGAATATGCCTATTGATTAATGAATGTCATCAATTCAAAGAGTTCTTTAGAATAGCCACTACAGAAGAAAAATTCATATGCCCTGTAATGTTAGAAATTTTATATGAGAGAAATTTGATAGATTTTCCCAAAATTGACAACAATCCTAGGTATTTGCATTTCATTGCCGATAACAAGCTTTAAAGATAAAATATATTTTTTCTAAATAAGTAATAAAAATTTTAAAATAAATCATGCTAGAAAAAAGACCAAGTTATCTTTTTATTTTCTCTATAGAAAGTATTGCACAAATAATTATCATAAAAAGGAGTGACCAAAGATTTATTTAGCCAAAAAATGTAAGGAAAAATATTATAGAGTTACGTCAGACAATTAAATAATCAAAGTATTTTTAAATTTTTCTGGGCTCTGTGATGCTTGTGGCATTTGTCAGCTTTTTACTATTTGTAACTTGTTGGGATTTCTTTTCTCATGCTAAATAAACCTTCACTTCCATGTCTTTTGGTTTTTGGTGGTAATTTTGTATCATTTTTATTAATATTAGAAATTGTACCAGCTTCAGGCCTTACAAAAGCCTGATGTGCTCCTGGATGTTTTAGCAAATTTCCTCTGTAACTATTTCATGCTCACGATTTTTCCCCTTTATTCTGTGAATATAATGAATTACATTGATTACTCTCTACTATTAAATCCACTGTGCATTCCTGGAGTAAATCTAACTTAGATGTAATGTATTATCCTTTTAATATGTTGCTAAATATGATTTGCTAATATTTAGCTTAGGATTTTTTTTAAAGATTTAATATTATTTTTAATTTTGTCTGTGTTGGGTTTTCGTTGCTGCGCTCAGGCTTTCTCTAGTTGCGGCGAGAGGGGGCTACTCTTCGTTGCAGCGCACGGGCTTCTCCTTGTGGTGGCTTCTTTTGTTGCGGAGCATGGGCTCTAGGCACGCCGGCTTCAGTAGTTGTGGCACATGGACTCAGTAGTTGCGGCACGTGGGCTCTAGAGCGCAAGCTCAGTAGTTGTGGTGCATGGGCTTAGTCGCTCCACGGCATGTGGGATCTTCCTGGACCAGGGATCGAACCCGTGTCCCCTGCATTGGCAGGCGGATTCTTATCCACTGCGCCACTGGGAATGTCCCAGCTTAGGATTTTTTTAGATCTACAATTATTAGATAAATTCATTGGTGATTTTTCTTTTTTGTAACAAAGAAGCTGAGAGGTGTTCCTACTTTGTCTATTCTCTTGTTGATGCAAATAGTCAACAATCTATAATAAGAATAGAAGAGAGTTTTATTCAAGTCAAATTTAGGACTATAGTCCTAGAGACACAGATTGAAGAAGCACCTGAATTGTGTTCTACCAGACTACAAAATGAGGGAGGCTTATATATGCAAAAATCTCAAAGCTACATAAGTTGTTTGTCAAGAATTAGGATTGGAGCTGGCAAGAAGTAAGCGTGCTTGTTAAGCAAGGATTGGTTGGGGTCCTAAATGGTTGCATAGTTACAAGGGGAGACCTTAAGACCATAAAGGTGCAGCTGGTAGCTGCTAGCAGATATTGTTTACAAAACGGCTGGTGGTATCCTTGAATTTGATACAGTTCAGAAAATTCAAGTTCTCAGTGATTCAGGAACGTGTCTGAAACCACATCTACAATGGCCACCTGGTTCCATTTTGAATGTCTGAACCACAATTACTCCATTTTGATTTTTAAATGCATTCTTTTCTTTAATGGTTAAAGCAGATGTACAATGCATAAAGTTCAAGCCAAATCAGGTATAAGCAAGAATGACTTCCCTATACCTCAATATGTGAAAATTTCTTCCACCACTCTCAACATTAAACTGTCTGGGCCTGAAGGTTAAAGTGTAGGAAAATTATAAATTATTAATTATATTTCTTTTATAGGTATAATACTGTTCATATCTTTCATTTCCTTATATGTCAATTTTATTAAGCTTTGTTTTCCTAGGGATTTGTTCATTTCCTTTAAAACTCCAAGTTTTCAAATAGTCTTGAGTTGTTTAGTATGTTCTTAATACTCACAGAATCTGTAGTAACATCTCCTTTTCTATTCCTGAAATCTGTACCTATTTTCTTCTTTTCTTTTTCTTTTCTTCTTCTTTCTTCACATGATTTACTGATTTCATGAGTCTTCTCAAATAACTTTTGGTTTTCTTGATTTCCTTTATTTTACATTTCTTTCCTTTTTTTTTTTTAAAGATTTTTTTGATGTGGACCATTTTTAAAGTCTTTATTGAATTTGTTACAATATTGCTTCTGTTCTAAGTTTTGGTTTTCTGGCCGGGATGCACGTGGGATCTTAGCTCCCCGACCAGGGATCGAACCCACACTCACTGCATTGGAAGGCGAAGTCTTAACCACTGGACCACCAGGGAAGTCCCTGTACATTTATTTTCAGTTTTATTAATTTCTGCTCTTATACTTATTACTTCTTTCCTTCTACTTTCTATGGGTTTAACTTGCTGGATATTTTAAAATGGATACATATATAATTGAATTTCAACCTTTCAACTTTTCCAATATATGCACTTAAGGTTACATATTTCCTGTTAAGCACTTCTTTAGTTGTAGCCCACAAGTTTTGATATGTCATATTTTCATAACCATCCAATTCTAAATATTTTCTGATTTCCAGTGTGATTTTTATCTTTGATTTATGGATGACTTAGAAGTGTGTTGCTTAATTTCCAAATATTTGGCAATATTCTAGTTGCCCATTGTTATTTATTTTGAGCTCAATTCCTTTGTGGCTAGACAATATATTTTTTTAAAAAATTCAGTCCTTTAAAACTTGTTGAGAATTGCTTTAAGGCTCAGCACATGGCCAATTTTGGTAAATGTCCATGTGTACTTGGAAAGAGTCTGTATTCTGCAGTTTTTAGAGGTAGATTTCTAGATACTTCAACTAAGCCAAGCTTTATAATCCTGTCAACTTTTTGTCTGCTTGTTCTGTCAGTTACTGAGAAATGAATGCTAAAATCTCCAAGTATGCTTATAGATTTGTCTACTTCTTTTAGTTCTGTCATTATTGCTTCATATTTTTTGAGGTGTTGTTAATGGGTTCATACAAACAGAATATTTACATCTTCCTGTGGATGGACTGTTTTATCATTTTGAAGTGCTCCTCTTATCTCTAGTAATTCTTCTTGCCTTAAAGTCTACTTACTTAGTCTGCTACTAGTATAACTATGTCAGCTCTCTTTTGGTTGGCATTACATGGTATACCTTTTTTTCCCGACATTTTGCTTTCAGTTCTCTGCATCTTAGTGTTTAAAGTGTGTGTTATAAGAAGAATATGGCTTTATTTTCTTTTTTAGTTTGACAACCTTTGGCTTTTAATCAGAGTAGTACGTCTTTTGTATTTCATGGAATTACCTACATATTTGGGTTAATTTTTAAATTTGACTATTAGTTTGTTTTCACTGTTTCACCTGTTTTATGTTCCTTTTTCAGTTTTTTCCCTTCTGGATAAATTATGTATTTTTAATTTTTCCATCTACCATTAGCATAGTTTTACACATTTATTCTTTATTCTGTCACTGCTTGTCCTGAAGACAATTATACAGAAAGACTTACCAAAGTCCAGTATAAATTAGTGATTTTACTCCTTCCTGAAAAATTCAAGGAACTTGAACACTTTAATTCCATTCACCACCCTCCCACCTTTAATGCTATTATTGTCATATACTTTAATTCTATAATTATTTTCAAACATATAAGATATTGTTTTAAATGTTCAACATTCATTTAGATATATACTCATATTTTGCTTTCCATTAATCTTCATTCTTTCCTGTTTTTCCATGTTTCCCTGTGATATCATTTACCTTCTGCCTAAAGAACACCCTTTAGTATTTCTTTAGTGAGGGTCTGCTGGTGACGAATTCTCTCATTTTTGTTTGTCTATAAATGCCTTAATTTTACTTTTATTTTAAAAGTTATTATCAGTGGGTTCAGAAGTCTAGATGCCAACTATTATCTTCCATCACTTGGAAGATGCCATTCACTTGTCTTCTTCCACTGTGGAGCTTCCATTGTTCTTGTGAGAAGTCATCTATCAGATTATTGTTGCTTCTTTAAAGGTAATATGCCTTTTTCCTCTGGTTGCTTTTAAGATGTTTATCCTTGATTCTGAGTAGTTTTACTATGATGTGCCTATGTGTGGTTTCCTTTCTACTTATCCTCCTTGGAGTTCATAAAAGTTCTTGAATCTGTGGTGCAATGTATTTGATCAGTTTTGGAAAATTTTCATCCACTATCCCTTTTTCATACATTGCTTTCCCCCATTCTACCCCTCTTGTTCTTCTGTGACTCTAACCATTTATTTGTTCAACTTTTCACTCTGTCCCATGTTTCTTAGGTTCATTTCTGTATTTTTCATTCTTTCATCTCTCCATGCTTCAGTCCAGATGTTTTCTTCTGTCAAATTCTTCAGTTCACTAACCTTTCCTCAGCTCTTTCTAACCTGCTAGTAACTCCACATATTGAGTTTTTTTTTTTAATTTTGGCTACTGTATTTTTCAGTTCTAGTATTTTAATTTGGCCATTTTTAATAGTTTCTTAATCTATGCTGAAAATTACCACTTCATCATCTAATTTCTTGACTACATTAATGACAGCTGTTTTAGTGTCTGTGTTAACTCCAATATTTTTTATTTCCTGTTGGTTTCTTTATATTGTCTTATATTCTTTCCCTCATAGTTTTTGGACATTTTGTCTTGCCTCCAGGTGAGTCTGGTAATTTTGGATTGGATATGAGATATAATATATAAGGCTCTGGATGGTGTTATCTTCCTCTGGAGAAGATTATTTTTGCTTCTGGCAAGATGGGCCCACTTTAATTAAATCAGTGAACAGATTCAGAACCAGGCTTCAGTCTTCATGAGGGTTGATGTATTTATAGTTCATCCATATTTCTGGATTATAACCCTTGGGAGTTCTAACTGAAAGAGTAGGGTAAACACCATGGTTCCTCCCCTTTGGTAGGCCCTAAATGTCATTGGTGTCTCCTCCACCCCCATAAAACTGCCAGAAGTGATGCTCAGCTTTTCACCTGTCAGTCTTTTCTGTGCAGCATCTCAGTATCTTAGGTAATGCTTGTCAACTAGCAAACGCCCTGGAGGAAAAGCAGCACAGAATTTCAGGCTCATTGTTCTCTGTTTCCCTTCTTTCTGAGATCTTAGGCTCGTAAAGGCCTCTCAGCCTTGGTAGTTTTCCAATATCGTTGGAATGATTTTTGAAATTTTCACTCAGCTTTTCTCATTGTCTTTGGTGAAACAAGATAGCAATTATGGAAATCCTCTATCTAACATTTATTAAGAGCTTAACATGTGCCAGGCACTGCTCCATGTACTTCATGGGTATCTACTCATTTAAACCTCAACACAATTCTAAAATATAATTCTTATTTCTTTAATTCTTATTTTCCTTCACTTTACAGAGAAGAGAACTGATGCATAGAGAGAGAAGTAGCTTGTTCAAAGCCATATAGTGTAAGTGATAGATCCAGAATTTGAAGCCAGGCAACTTGTGTTAGAAACCTACACTTAGCCATAGAACTATAAACCTCTTAATTCTCAGTTCTTCTTTCTGTATTTGGAATCCATGAGGTGTACCTAATGCCTTACATGAGAGCCACGTTTTACTTGAGTTAATCTGAGTGTGTTTCTGTCACTTGCAATCAAATGATTTCTGACCAACCTCTTTGGACAAGCCACTTCTCCCACCAAAATGCTTCATTAGAATAAAATGTTCTAAGATCCTTTCCCCAAATAGATATAATTTTTCTTCCCAGAGCTTCTCATTTGTTAACATCCTTGTGATCTCATTTACTCTCCTTGTTTTTAAAAAAGAAACTCACTGGACAATTCCCTCACACCCATGTTTCCAGCAAACCTATCTATGAGAAGTAAAGGACATATTCAAGCTAGAAGCAGGCAGCCTCAGTGAAGGAGCGAAGTCCTCCAGCAAGGTCAGAATTCCATCAGGCTTGTGTGCCAAGGCCGACAGCCCAGCTTGAGCAGGAGAGGTGATTGAGTCAGCTGCTGGGAGGCAGCAGCCACACCCACCAACCCATTAATCTGCCTCCCTCAGCCACGAAAGGAACCCAGGGCTTCCATTTTAGCAGCATGAGGAAGCATACCATTCCCACGCATCATTCCATTAAAAACTCCCCTCCTGGAGCCCTTATCTAAGAAAAAAAAAAAAATACTCAAGGGAACATTCTCTGCAGCTTCACATAACTCTTTATTTAGCAAATCTTACCCCATAAAATCCACGCAGCTGTTTATTTTTTCCACTATCAGCCAAACATGGCATTCAGTGGTGGTTTTTTGGTTCATTCTAGCCTACACCGAGGCCTAGAATTTGGGAGAAGCCCAGAGAAAGGTGTTTGCCTTGAGGAGCACTAGAGGTAAGAAGGCTCTTAGGGAGAATGACCCTTCGATCAGGGTGAAACAATCCCTCTTTGTCAAGACAGAATGTGGAAGAAGGTGGCAGATATTCATCTTGTCCAATCGATCTGCTGTTCCCCAGTATTCAAAGAGAAACTCTGAGTTTCCGGTGAGAAAGTAAATAACAGGCCACTAGGAAATTAGCAAGGGCACCAAAAAGGATTTATCATACTTGTCTCAGAGGATTACAACAGAAACCCTTTCCCAACTCCTGTACTAGGATAATGATGATGATGATGATGATGATGATAGTTCATTTGATTGGCTATTATGTGTCAGACAATTTATATGCATTATCTCTAAGCAACCTGAAAGGCAGGTATATTTTTATCCTAACTTTACAGATAAAAAAATAAAGTTAGAAAGGTCAGTTACTCTGTAAATGGCGAAGCTGGGATTCTAAATTAAAGCCCATGCTCTTTTCAAAACACCACCCTATCTTCTGACTTCTCTTCCTTGTCATACCAAATAATATGAATATTTTTAAATGAGAGTGAGTCTACACTACAACAGAATAACTATTCTCCCGCAAAGGAACAAAAATAAATACTGTCCAACTATTAAAGATTATTTAATAAGATATTAAGCAGGAAGCTTCTTAGTTCCTGGAATTGATAACTAAGATGGAATGAAGGTTCCACATACCCAACATTCTAAATAGAGCCACAAATAATTGGGCCAGTTATCCACCCAGGACTTCATAAGAGCAGCAGAAGGACTGGTTCTATACCGGAGGAGAGGAGTTGTGGGAGGTTTGGGTAGTTAGTCACAGGCCTGGTGGGTCCTACTGATTTGGGATCAGAGAATTTTTCTTCTACAGTGGATGGGAGGGGTGCTTCCTCATTTCCTAGCACAGAAGTTAACAAATTTTTTAGACTTAAGACTCCTTTAGGGGGATTAACCAAGATGGCGGAGTAGAAGGACGTGCTCTCTCTCCCTCTTGTGAGAGCACCAGAATCACAACTGGCTGCTGGACAATCATTGACAGGAAGACCCTGGACTTCACCAAGGAGGATACCCCACATCCAAGGACAGAGGAGAAGCCACAGTGAGACGGTAGGAGGGGCGCAATCAGAGTAAAATCTAATCCCATAACTGCTGGGTGGGTGACTCACAGACTGGCGAACACTTATACCACAGAAGTCCACCCACTGGAGTGAAGGTTCTGAGCCCCACGTCAGGCTTCCCAACCTGGGGGCCGGCAACAGGAGGAGGAATTCCTAGAGAATCAGACTTTGAAGCCTAGTGGGAATTGATTGCAGGACTTCGACACGACTGGGGGAAACAGAGACCCCACTCTTGGAGTGCACACACAAAGTAGTGTGCGCATCGGGACCCAGGGGAAGGAGCAATGACCCTGGGGGAGACTGAACCAGACCTACCTGCTGGTGTTGGGGGGTCTCCTGCAGAGGCGGGGGGTGGCTCTGTTTCACTGTGGGGACAAGGATTCTGGCAGCGGAGGTACTGGGAAGTGCTCCTTGGCGTAAGCCCTCCCAGAGTCTGCCATTAACCCCACCAAAGAGCCCAGGTAGGCTCCAGTGTTGGGTTGCCTCAGGCAAAACAACCAACAGGGAGGGAACCCAGCCCCACCCATCAACAGTCACGTGGATTAAAGTTTTACTGAGCTCTGACCGCCACAGCAACAGTCAGCTCTACCCACCACCAGAGCCTCCCATCAAGCCTCTTAGATAGCCTCAACCACCAGAGGGCAGACAGCAGAAGCAAGAAAAACTACAATCCTGCAGCCTGTGGACCAAAAACCACAGTTACAGAAAGATAGACAAGATGAAAAGGCAGAGGGCTATGTACCAGATGAAGGAACAAGAAAAAACCCCAGAAAAACAACTAAATGAAGTGGAGATAGGCAACCTTCCAGAAAAAGAATTCAGAATAATGATAGTGAAGATGATCCAGGACCTTGGAATAAGAATGGAGGCAAAGATTGAGAAGATGCAAGAAATGATTAACAAAGACCTAGAAGAATTAAAGAACAAACAAACAGAGATGAACAATACAATAACTGAAATGAAAACTACACTAGAAGGAATCAATAGCAGAATAACTGAGGCAGAAGAACGGATAAGTGACCTGGAAGACAGAATGGTGGAATTCACTGCTGCGGAACAGACTAAAGAAAAAAGAATGAAAAGAAATGAAGACAGCCTAAGAGACCTCTGGGACAACATTAAACGCAACAACATTCGCATTATAGGGGTCCCAGAAGGTGAAGAGAGAGAGAAAGGACCAGAGAAAATATTTGAAGAGATTATAGTCGAAAACTTCCCTAACATGGGAAAGGAAATAGCCACCCAAGTCCAGGAAGCGCAGAGAGTCCCATACAGGATAAACCCAAGGAGAAACACGCCAAGACACATAGTAATCAAAGTGGCAAAAATTAAAGACAAAGAAAAATTATTGAAAGCAGCGAGGGAAAAACGACAAATAACATACAAGGGAACTCCCATAAGGTTAACAGCTGATTTCTCAGCAGAAACTCTACAAGCCAGAAGGGAGTGGCATGATATACTTAAAGTGATGAAAGGGAAGAACCTACAACCAAGATTACTCTACCCGGCAAAGATCTCATTCAGATTTGATGGAGAAATCAAAAGCTTTACAGACAAGCAAAAGCTACGAGAATTCAGCACCACCAAACCAGCTCTACAACAAATGCTAAAGGAACTTCTCTAAGTGGGAAACACAAGAGAAGAAAAGGACCTACAAAAACAAAACCAAAACAATTAAGAAAATGGTCATAGGAACATACATATCGATAATTACCTTAAACGTGAATGGATTAAATGCCCCAACCAAAAGACATAGACTGGCTGAATGGATACAAAAACAAGACCCATATATATGCTGTCTACAAGAGACCCACTTTAGACCTAGGGACACATACAGACTGAAAGTGAGGGGATGGAAAAAGATATTCCATGCAAATGGAAATCAAAAGAAAGCTGGAGTAGCTATACTCATATCAGATAAAATAGACTTTAAAATAAAGAATGTTACAAGAGACAAGGAAGGACACTACATAATGATCAAGGGATCAATCCAAGAGGAAGATATAACAATTATAAATATATATGCACCCAACATAGGAGCACCTCAATACATAAGGCAACTGCTAACAGCTATAAAAGAGGAAATTGACAGTAACACAATCATAGTGGGGGACTTTAACACCTCACTTACACCAATGGACAGATCATCCAAAATGAAAATAAATAAGGAAACAGAAGCTTTAAATGACACAATAGACCAGTTAGATTTAATTGATATATATAGGACATTCCATCCAAAAACAGCAGATTACACGTTCTTCTCAAGTGCGCACGGAACATTCTCCAGGATAGATCACATCTTGGGTCACAAATCAAGCCTCAATAAATTTAAGAAAATTGAAATCATATCAAGCATCTTTTCTGACCACAACACTATGAGATTAGAAATGAATTACAGGGGAAAAAACGTAAAAAAGACAAACAAATGGAGGCTAAACAATACGTTACTAAATAACCAAGAGATCACTGAAGAAATCAAAGAGGAAATAAAAAAATACCTAGAGACAAATGACAATGAAAACACGACAACCCAAAACCTATGGGATGCAGCGAAAGCAGTTCTAAGAGGGAAGTTTATAGCTATACAAGCCTACCTCAAGAAACAAGAAAAATCTCAAGTAAACAATCTAACCTTATACCTAAAGGAACTAGAGAAAGAAGAACAAACAAAACCCAAAGTTAGCAGAAGGAAAGAAATCATAAAGATCAGAGCAGAAATAAATGAAATAGAAACAAAGAAAACAATAGCAAAGATCAATAAAACTAAAAGTTGGTTCTTTGAGAAGATAAACAAAATTGATAAGCCATTAGCCAGACTCATCAAGAAAAAGAGGGAGAGGACTCAAATCAATAAAATCAGAAATGAAAAAGGAGAAGTTACAACAGACACCGCAGAAATACAAAGCATCCTAAGAGACTACTACAAGCAACTTTCTGCCAATAAAATGGACAACCTGGAAGAAATGGACAAATTTTTAGAAAGGTATAACCTTCCAAGACTGAACCAGGAAGAAACAGAAAATATGAACAGACCAATCACAAGTAATGAAATTGAAACTGTGATTAAAAATCTTCCAACAAACAAAAGTCCAGGACCAGATGGCTTCACAGGTGAATTCTATCAAACATTTAGAGAAGAGCTAACACCTATCCTTCTCAAACTCTTCCAGAAAATTGCAGAGGAAGGAACACTCCCAAACTAATTCTATGAGGCCACCATCACCCTGATACCAAAACCAGACAAAGACACTACAAAAAAAGAAAATTACAGACCAATATCACTGATGAATATAGATGCAAAAATCCTCAACAAAATACTAGCAAACAGAATCCAACAACACATTAAAAGGATCATACACCACGATCAAGTGGGATTTATCCCAGGGATGCAAGGATTCTTCAATATACGCAAATCAATCAATGTGATACACCATATTAACAAATTGAAGAATAAAAACCATATGATCATCTCAATAGATGCAGAAAAAGCTTTTGACAAAATTCAACACCCATTTATGATAAAAACTCTCCAGAAAGTGGGCATAGAGGGAACCTACCTCAGCATAATAAAGGCCATATATGACAAACCCACAGCAAACATCATTCTCAATGGTGAAAAACTGAAAGCATTTCCTCTAAGATCAGGAACGAGACAAGGATGTCCACTCTCACCACTATTATTCAACATAGTTCTGGAAGTCCTAGCCACGGCAATCAGAGAAGAAAAAGAAATAAAAGGAATACAAATTGGAAAAGAAGAAGTAAAACTGTCACTGTTTGCGGATGACATGATACTATACATAGAGAATCCTAAAACTGCCACCAGAAAACTGCTAGAGCTAATTAATGAATATGGTAACGTTGCAGGATACAAAATTAATGCACAGAAATCTCTTGCATTCCTATACACTAATGATGAAAAATCTGAAAGAGAAATTATGGAAACACTCCCATTTACCATTGCAACAAAAAGAATAAAATACCTAGGAATAAACCTACCTAGGGAGACAAAAGACCTGTATGCAGAAAACTATAAGACACTGATGAAAGAAATTAAAGATGATATCAACAGATGGAGAGATATACCATGTTCTTGGATTGGAAGAATCAACATTGTGAAAATGAGTATACTACCCAAAGCAATCTACAGATTCAATGCAATCCCTATCAAATTACCAATGGCATTTTTTACGGAGCTAGAACAAATCATCTTAAAATTTGTATGGAGACACAAAAGACCCCGAATAGCCAAAGCAGTCTTGAGGCAAAAAAATGGAGCTGGAGGAATCAGACTCCCTGACTTCAGACTATACTACAAAGCTACAGTAATCAAGACAATATGGTACTGGCACCAAAACAGAAACATAGATCAATGGAACAAGATAAAAAGCCCAGAGATTAACCCACGCACCTATGGTCAACTAATCTATGACAAAGGAGGCAAAGATATACAATGGAGAAAAGACAGTCTCTTCAATAAGTGGTGCTGGGAAAACTGGACAGCTACATGTAAAAGAATGAAATTAGAATACTCCCTAACACCATACACAAAAATAAACTCAAAAAATGGATTAGAGACCTAAATATAAGACTGGACACTATAAAACTCTTAGAGGAAAACATAGGAAGAACACTCTTTGACATAAATCACAGCAAGATCTTTTTTGATCCACCTCCTAGAGTAATGGAAATAAAAACAAAAATAAACAAATGGGACCTAATGAAACTTCAAAGCTTTTGCACAGCAAAGGAAACCATAAACAAGACGAAAAGACAACCCTCAGAATGGGAGAAAATATTTGCAAACGAATCAACGGACAAAGGATTAATCTCCAAAATATATAAACAGCTCATTCAGCTCAATATTAAAGAAACAAACACCCCAATCCAAAAATGGGCAGAAGACCTAAATAGACATTTCTCCAAAGAAGACATACAGACGGCCACGAAGCACATGAAAAGATGCTCAACATCACTAATTATTAGAGAAATGCAAATCAAAACTACAATGAGGGATCACCTCACTCCTGTTAGAATGGGCATCATCAGAAAATCTACAAACAACAAATGCTGGAGAGGGTGTGGAGAAAAGGGAACCCTCTTGCACTGTTGGTGGGAATGTAAATTGATACAGCCACTATGGAGAACAATATGGAGGTTCCTTAAAAAACTAAAAATAGAATTACCATATGATCCAGCAATCCCACTACTGGGCATATACCCAGAGAAAACCATAATTCAAAAAGACACATGCACCCGAATGTTCATTGCAGCACTATTTACAATAGCCAGGTCATGGAAGCAACCTAAATGCCCATCAACAGACGAATGGATAAAGAAGAGGTGGTACATATATAGAATGGAATATTACTCAGCCATAAAAAGGAACGAAATTGAGTCATTTGTTGAGAAGTGGATGGACCTAGAGACTGTCATACAGAGTGAAGTAAGTCAGAAAGAGAAAAACAAATATCGTATATTAATGTATGTATGTGGAACCTAGAAAAATGGTACAGATGAGCCGGTTTGCAGGGCAGAAGTTGAGACACAGATGTAGAGAATGGACATATGGACACCAAGGGGGGAAAACTGAGGTGGGGTGGGGATGGTGGTGTGCTGAATTGGGCGATTGGGATTGACATGTATACACTGATGTTTATAAAATTGATGCCTAATAAGAACCTGCAGTATAAAAAAACAAACAAGCAAAACAACTAATACTAAACTTTCATTGGGTTATTTGTATGGAAATATGTTAATATAAATGTTTCAGACATTACATGAAATTTCTAAAAATCTAAAAAAAAAAAAATATCATGATCTTCAACTTCAAGTCATTGCAATTTAACAAATGTTGCAGTGCTTACTACATGCAAGGCACTGTGCTAGCTGGTTAACTTCCCTCCTCCCCCACTCTCAGTGTTGTCAGACATGTGTCAGACATGGTCCTTTTAAAAATCCATTGTTGCTTTTCACTTGCCTCTCAGAGAGTATTAAAGATATGAATCGTGAAAAAAAAAAAAAAAGAAGACACTGATTTTCTGAGACAAACCTCTTGTACAAAATAAATTGAGAGATAATAAATCTCTATATAAAAATGATTGTACACACACACACTTATATGCCCACAAACACATATTTACCTTTCATTTTAAACAAATCACTAGGAAAATAAGGGTTGAAGGAAAAGTTCCTTGCTCCTTTACAAGGTAGGCAAATCAACATAGGGTAAAAATAATACCCCAAGTCACCTAATCTATTTTGGAATAGTAAAACCAAAAGAGATGAAGAATCAGTTTTATCTTGGGGAAGTTGTTTCTGATTTTAAAATGTAAGCACAATACACATGATGATAAAATGGACTTCTCAACTCAGAATAAATGAACTTTTATGAGTGTACATAACTTTAAAGTAATGATAATGAAGTAATTCAAATAAAGGGAAGGTTGGTGTGTGAGATGTCTCCAAAATTTTTCATAATATTTGGTTTTCCCTTTACTTAGGACTTCTTTTAAACAAGGCGAAAACTTAAGGTTTTCTGGCCTGTTTTGGACAAGTTGTTATGAATTTTAGCATCTCATCTTTAAATCTCTATTCTTGAACTCCAAATGTTTCCCTCGATTACAGTGTACAGTAATAAACAACTGCTACTCTCTGCTTGTTCCCACCCAGTTGTACAAGTAAGTCTGTAGTATTTCAGGACCTCTGATTTGGTTTTCAAGAGGCTTTTTCTTGTCACTGGCTCTCCTCCATTTCTGCTGACCCAGGCTTCCAAGAGTGTGAGGGATAATGGGATACACTCTCCGAAGAGTTTGATGCCTCTCTTTTTATTTGTTTTGCTCATCACTGTGTTAAAAACATAAAATTCTAACTGAGTAAATTTGAAGATCGAATTGGCTTTATTCAATGATTTATGAATTGGGCAGCATCCCATTGAGCAAGTAGAAAGGAACTCTGTGGAGCTGTAAAAAATGCAAGAACTTTACAGGCAGGAGGGGGCAGAAAAGGGAAGTTTCTAGCTAAGAGTGGATTGTTTCAGGCAGGGTCACCTTCCTTTTGGGGGAAGGTGGGGGGTCACCCCTCTAGTGCTGACCAGGTAATTCCAGATCTATTGGTGAAAGGTCCCATTCCTGAGAGAGGCTGAAACTGCAATTAGGTTAGCTATTAAGTCTTGGTTTGATGACGTGGGACTTAGCACAAGTGACTCCATTTGGGGTTTGTTGTTTCTTTACTAACAACTGTATCTCATTCCTAGCTCTTAACCCCAGTACCTAGATACTTGCTGGTGAATGGATGACCAGACCAGTGAATTCAGAATTTCAGAGAAGTTCTTTATAATGAGAGACAGGCAGAGAAATGGCAGTTCTACCACCCAGTAAGTTTTGAACTCTTGCAGGTCTGATGCCCAAATCAAGCGTGGGAACGTGAACAGTGAGACTGAGTGAAAACACAGCAGTTCTTTGTGTTTCTGTTAGAGAAACACTGGTGGGAGACAGAGGACAAAGGAAGGAGACACAGGACTGGAGTGACCTCAGCTGGGGGCGGGGTTTCACAGTGTTGGGTGCTGCAGAGAGGTAGTCAGCAGGAGCAGGGGCTGTGTACATCATCAGAGGCATTTTTTATTTTATTTTATTGTTTTTATTGACGTATAGTTGATTTACAATCTTGTGCCAATCTGCTGTATGGCAAAGTGACTCAGTTATACACATATAGACATTCTTTTTTTATATTCTTTTCCATTACAGTTTATCACAGGATATTGACTCTAGTTCCCTGTGCTGTAGAGTAGGACCTTGTTGTTTATCCCTCCTATATATAATAGTTTACATCTGCTAATGCCACACTCCCAGCCCTTCCCTCTCCCACCCCCCTCCTCCTTGGCAACCACAAGTCTGTTCTCTATGTCTGTGAGTCTGTTGCTGTTTCATAGATAGGTTCATTTGTGCCATACTTTAGATTCCACATGTAAGTGGTATCACATGGTATTTGTCTTTCTCTTTCTGACTTACTTCACTTAATAATCTCTAGTTGCATCCATGTTGCTGCAGTCATCAAAGGCATTTTAGAAGAGGCTCTGCTTGCCATAGCTTCTGGCAGCGTTGCTTCCTACAGTGGAAAGAAGAATGTTGTTGATGGGAATTCCCAAAGTTAGGCTAAAGTGGGGGTGAAGTAACTTTTCTAGGTGAAGAGGTGATCTTTTTTTTTTTTTTTTGATTTGTATGTGTGTGTTTTATTATATATTAGTCTCTTAAATCAAATAGAAGACAAAAAGTGGAGCTACAAACCAAAGTTACAACAGTACTAGCTTTTCTCATCGCCCGTCTGTCTACTTTTACCAGAGGTCTTTATTTCTTCATAAGGCTTTGAGCTACTGTCCAGGGTCCTTGACTCCAACCTGAAGAACTCCCTGTGGCAGGCAGGTCTGGTGGTTAAGAACTCTCTCAACTCTTGATTAACTGGGAATGTCTTGATTTCTCCCTCATTTTCGAAGGAAAGTTTTGCTAGATATAGGATTCTTGGTTGACGGTTTCTTTCCTTCAACACTTCAAGTACATTGAGTCATGCCATCTGGCCTCCGAGGCTCCTGATGAGAAATCTGCTCAATGACCTTCCTGGCAAACCTTCTCTCAGCTTCATAGACTTTCATAATGTACCGTATCATGTCTTACGCAACAGAACATTTTGTATAGTATCGTGAAGTCAGTTAAGTTGTAACGTTATTTTGAGACCAGAATTTAAGGAAAAGGAATTGAACATTTCAAGTGTAGACATTATGAGGTCTCTAAAATTATTACACATTTTCAAACTAGAAATAAAAAGGCCACTGAAGTATCCTGCACATTTTTATTTATAACAAAGTGAATACCAATATCTAATAACACACGTAAAGAAAAATTTCTTTGGGATCCTTTTTCCTAAGTGTAAAGGGGCCTTGAACTCAAAAAGTGAGAAAACCACTGTGGTGTATCCCCAGCGGTGATAGGTCCATTTCTTGCTCTGACCTCAGAGTGCACCATTGTGATGTACTTCACAAAGCCCTATGAAAGAGAAAGGTGGGCCCAGGTTTTTGGTCCTTAGAGCCCAGGAAGCTGCTTTTGGTGACCTGACGGCCTTGGACCTACAGTTAGCTTGTGTTTTCCTTGTTTCTGCCATTTTGTTGATTTTCGTTTCTCTTTTCTCTACTCTTTTTTATTTGTGTCATTGTTCTTTCTACAGTTAGCATAGTGAGTATTGTTGGTATAGTTAATACTTGATTAGCATAGTTAGTGTAGTTAGTACTAGTTAGCGCTGTTGGTACAGTTAGCGTAGTTAGCGTTGTTAGTAGAGACAGCATACTTAGCCCTGTTAGTACAGTTAGCATTGTTAGTTAGCGTACTTAGCGTTGCTAGGTAGTGCTGTCAGTCAGTGTAGTTAGCAGATCACCAGGATGCAGGGCCTCACAGCCAAATCTGCTGGCAAGGTGGCTCATATTGATGACTTCGAGATCCTCCACACCATTGGTGAAGGCACCTTCGGTAAAGTGAAGTTGGCCCGGCACATTCTGACCGGGACACAGGTGGCTGTGAAGGTCATAAAGAAAAGGCGTCAGAGCTTCTCAAGTGTCCAGGCACTTTTCCGGGAAGTGTGCAGTCTGAAGGCTCTGAATCACCCCAATATTGTAAAACTGCTGGGGGTGATTGACACAGAGGAGACATTTTTCGTGGTGATGGAGTACCTCAGTGGGGGGGACATGTACCGCTATTTGAAGATCCATGGCCGTATGACAGAGGCGGAGGCCCGAGGCCCGTTCCAGCAGCTGGTCTCCGCCCTGCAGCACTGCCACCGGAGGGGCATCGTGCACCGGGATCTGAAGCCACCGAGCCTCCTCTTTGATTCCAAGATGAATATCAAACTTACAGACTTTGGCCTCAGCAACAAGTGTGATGACATTTTCCAACTGGACACGATCTGCGGCACACCCCCTTATGCTGCCCCGGAACTCTTGCTGGGGCAGAGCTACAGCGGCACTGCGGCGGACGTGTGGAGCTTGGGAGTAGTGCTGTACACCATGGTAACTGGGTCCCAGCCCTTTGTGGGAAAAGACTTCCAGGAGCTGCGGAAGCAAATCCTACAAGGGCAATACCCCATCCCACCTTATCTGTCTTTGAAGATAAGGGATCTGTTACAAAAAATGATTGCCCTCAACCCCAGTGACAGAGGCACCTTACCTGACCTCATGAGGCATCCATGGGTCAACATGGGCCAGAAGGAGCCACTCCAGCCACCCTATGA
Organism: Balaenoptera physalus; assembly: GCF_965194825.1. Lineage (NCBI taxonomy): Eukaryota > Metazoa > Chordata > Mammalia > Artiodactyla > Balaenopteridae > Balaenoptera > Balaenoptera physalus. Next base: position 15,634,949 of record NC_138892.1, read on the forward strand.
AGAGGACCTGGAGGTGACAATGGTGAGGACTCCGGGCTTGACTTGCGACCAGATCCAGGACACTGGGACAGGCAGTGTGAGCTCCAAGAAACCCAAGGTGGAGGTCTCCATCATAACTCTGAAGCCCTTCTCTTGTGGGGACCTCTGTGGCAGTGAACTTGAGCCTTCTCCAAGCCCTGTGGTGTCCTCCCTGCAAACCAGGTGGCTCTACCACAGAAAAAATGTGCAGCTGCAGGAAGACCAGCAGGCAGGGCAGAAGACCGGTGAGTCTGCCTGTCCCCCACCCAGCCTGGAGGCGAGGACTGCCACCCCCAGCCCAGCCCCCCAGTGTGGCACTGGGACATCCACCTCCAGCAGCAGCAGGATTGGAGCCCCAGAGGGAAGCAGCTGCCCCCTGGGTGTGTCCAGCACTGGAAGGTCCTCCCACGCTGGGCAGCCTGAGAGTGTGTCCTCATCCACTCTCTCTGGCCAGAGCCAGAAAAAGCAAGGGGTGGCTGGGAGAATCTGGAACTTTATTTTGAAACATCTTTGTTGCAAGCTGCCCAGCATGAGGCGTCATAATAAAGTGAGCCCATGTGAACCCCATGGATGACCGAGGCAGGAAGGTCAGGCCGCCGCGCTCCCTGGGGCCCGGTGCAGGGGAAGAGGAGTGTGTTCTCTGCACGGCCTTCAGAAGCATCGTATCCAAGACCCTGGCCAGCTCAGAGGATGGTCCGGAGCAGCCCGGGCAACCAAAAGCGAGGCCACCGTGGCTGCAGGTCTGCCCCTCAACCCCCACCTGGGTGAAACTTGAGAGACTGGACTGTCATTCCTGGGGCACGTCTCCCCTCCCCTACTCTTCTGTCTTCCGTGTTGGTGGGGGAGGGGGATAGTTCTTGTTCCAAGAACTCCTTGGTTCTTCCAATTCTAGTTAATAAACTTGATGCTCCAGAAAAAAAAAAAAAAAGACTCCTTTATACTCTTAAAAATGATTGATGACCCTAAGGAGCTTTTGTTTACATGAATTCTATCTATGAATATTCACAGTATTAGAAATTAAAACTAGAAAATTTTAAATTATACACTTATTAATTCATTAAAAAAAATAAATCTATTACATGTTAACATAAATAACATTTTAGTGAAAAATAATTTTATTTTCCAAAAATAAAAAATTAATGACTGCAATTCCACTCTTGGGCATAAATCCAGAGAAAACTTTTTGGTAATTTGTCCACTCAGATGGGGTGCCCTTTTATGGTCTGCATAAGGCAGAGTGTGTATTTAGTGGAAGCTCTCGGGGGGCGGGGGGGCTGGCATGCACACAGGGGTTTCTTGCCTGGAGATCTCTGAGGGAAAGAGGCTTGCTGGAGTAGCCCGTGATGGCTGAGAGAGAAGGGGCCATGGATAATGAGCACAGGAAGAGAATGGGGCATCCTCTACCCCAGCCCAGTTTCCTGCAGCCATCTGAGAGTGTAAAAGGGGAAGTCAGAGACTCCCAAGACGCCCTGTCAGGCAGCAAGGGTTAGAGGAAAGGGTAGGAGACGTGGGCTGTCCAAGGGTGTCACGAGAAAGGATATCCCACAAGGTGAGGGGCCATTGGCAGGGGATGAGATGGTTACAGATGGCAGGGCAGTGGGGATCAAGATGAGGCTCAATATTGCCCCTAGATAACCACCCATATCCTCTACACAGAGCACCTCATCAGACAGAGGCCACAAGGATGGACTTGTGATTCAGGCTTGGCCAACCCCAGCTCCTTCTTACAGTGATTCATTGTAATGGGGTGGGGTGGGGGGACACAAGACCCAAGCAGAGCTCCTCCAAGTGCATACAATCCCTGACTTATGGTGATTGGACTAACGACTTTTCAACTTTATGATGGTGCTAATGCGACACACATTCAGTAGAAACCATACTTCACATTTTGAATTTGATCTTTTCCTGGGCTAGGGATATGCGGTCCAATACTCTCATGCAGCTCCGAGTCAGCATGCGATCATGAAGGTAAACAACCAGATACGCTTAGAACCATTCTGTACCCAGACAACCATTCTGTTTTTCACGTTCAGTACCATATTCAATAGATTACATGAGATAGTCAACATTTTATTATAGAGTAGGCTTTGTGTTAGATGATTTTGCCCAACTATAGGCTAATGTAAGTGTTCTGGCACGTTTAAGGTTTAAGGTGGGCTAGGCCAAGCCGTGATGTTCGGTAGGTGAGGTGTATTAAATGCATTTTTGACTTACAATGTTTTCAACTCACGATGGGTTTATCAGGATGTAACCCCACTGTAAGTCAAGGAAGATCTGTAATTCAATCTGTGGTGGCCAGCAGGGGGCATTGCTTTGTTTATTCTAGAGTCATGGAGCTCTAAGGATGAACTATGCCTGTTGCTGATAGAGGCCATCAGCAGTGGACAGAGCCTATGGAAGACTGAAGAGCTGAGAAGAAAACAGAGCTGAGGGGTGGAGCAGGAGGGACAGAATGCTGATGCTGTCACTGGACCCCCAGGGCCCAGCTGCACCTGGACTGAAACCCATGGTTTGGGGCCTGTTGCTCTTTTCAATTAAGCTACGCGGACTTGGGGTTTTGCTGTCCCTTATGATCCAAAAGAGTCTGAATTTACTGAATTCTAGATTCAGCTGTTCCACTTACTAACATATGAGCCTGGGCAAGTTATTAAACTTTATTCATGCTTTCATTTATTCACTCATTCACTTAGTTAACACGTATTTATTGAGCATATACTAAGTGCTAGACACTGAACTTGGCACTGAGGCTGAAAGATGAAACTATTTGATCCCTGTCTTCTTGGGAGACAAAAAAATAAAAAAATAAAAAGACCAAAAAACAATGGAAAAATTGTTTTAAAATTCAAGGGGAGTATAGAGAAAGCACAGAAGTCTGTCTGGCAGGTGATATCAGGCAATGCTTTGAGCTTGAGACCTGCTTCTAGAGAGATAAGGGCATTCTAGACAGAGAAGAGCATCTGCAAAGGCATGAAGGGTGGAGAGGAGTAGGCTCAGGACAGCTCCAGCATAGTGTAGGAAGCCGGGAGTGGCCACCATGAGCCGGGAGAAGTGGATGGGGCCAGGTCATGACTATGTCATGCAAAGGAGTTGGGCCTTTATTCTAAAAGTCATGGTGAGCCACCAAAGAATTTTCAGCAGGGGAGAGAGTGGCTAGGACTTGAAAGATTTAAAAAACCCAACCAATAAACTATTAACAATTCCAGAGGATTGAAAGAGGGCAAGATGGGAGATGGAGGGATGAAGTGGTGGTAGGAGTGAGGGACTGGGGGAGGTGGCTGTTGAAATTGTCCAGGAGTGAGATGGTGAGTGACTGAGCTAAGGTAGTGGATGATACAGTAGGTGAATGGACAGAACATGGTGGTTCTTTGGTTATGGACAAGCAGGGTGAGGATTGTATATTACCTCATGGGTTTCTGATGAGAATAACTCTTGCATTTCCAAGATTCTTAACCTTTTGGAAGTCATGGATCCCTTTCAGAATTTCTGAAATCTGTATACTCTCTTCCCAGAAATATTAGCATGTGTGGACATAATAGCTAACATTTGCTAAATACTTAACTATGTTCTAGAAGCTTCAGTTATTTAATCATCACAGCAAACCTATGATTTGTTACTAACTCAGAGAGTTTAAGTAACATGTCCAAGTCACACAGTAAGCAGCAAGGCCAGAATCTGAACCCAGGTCATCTGACTCAAACTCAGTGATTTAACGACGATGTTTCACTGCTCCTCACACAGGGGTACCTAGATTGTGCCTACAATTCAGGAAAATCACAGATTTATCCACCCAAAGCCCATCCACTGTCACTTAAAAGTCCACAGATCTAGAGTTAAGAACACCCGCCATACTCAAGAGCCCTTGGTAAATTCTATGGAGTAAGATCAATACAAGGGATTCTCATCATTGATTTTGGGTTCCCACAGCCCCACCTCACAAAACTGTGGCTGGAAGAGGCCAGCTTTCTGCCTTAACCCAGTGTTATTATGGCCCTCCCCAAAGGAGCATTTGAAAACATTTTTTTTCTAATAGCTTTCCCATGAAATGTCAATAATACAGATATACTGTCCATCTGGTTAGGTACTATGTATATATCTGTGCTTTATATTTACATAAAAAATAAGTAAGATTTTTCTCTCTCCCACCAAGAATCAACTTTCATCTGGTTGGGGGCATCCAAACCAGATGAAACAGATGGGGGTGTACATTTACCACCAACATAAACCCCAACATTTACCACCCACCAACTAGAGCTGCTCTCTGGTGTTCATGACCTTGTGTTCACCTATTCATTCCCTCCCTTGAGTGTGGGCTGACTTTTTTCCCCTACCAGTTAAAAAAATGTGGTAAAATACACTTAACATAAAATTTACCATTTTAACCATTTTAAGTGTACAGTTGAGTGGCATTACGTATATTCACATTGTTGTGCAACCATCAACACTATCCATCTCTAGAACTTTCTCATCATCCCAAACTGAAACTCTGTACCCATTAAACACTTATTCACCATTCCCCACCTCTCCCCCAGCCCCTGGTAACCACTGTTCTACTTTCTTTCTGTCCTTATGAATTTGACTATTCCAGATTCCTCATATGAATGGAATCATACGGTATTTGTCCTCTTGTGACTGGCTTATTTCACTTGGCATAACGTCTTCAAGGTTCATCCATGTTGTAACATATATTAGAATTTCATTCCTTCTTAAAGCTGAAAAATTTTCAGTAGTATGCACATACCACATTTTGTTTATCTGTTCATTTATTAATGGGCATTTGGGTTGTTTGTACCTTTTAGGTATTGTGAGTAATGCTGTTTGAACATGGGTTTATAGATATGTATTTGAGTCCCTGCTTTCAATTCTTTTGTGTATATAACCAGAAGTGGAATTGCTGGATCATATGGTCATTCTATTTTTAATTTTGTGAGGAACCACCATTCTGTTTTCCACAATGGCTGCACCATTTTACATTCCCAGTGCACAATTTTTCCCAGGCTGACTTACTGACTTGCTTCTAACAAATAGAATAAGGCAGAAATAACAGGCTGTCACCTCCAACGTTAGGTTATAAAAGGCTTGTCTTGGGCACACTCTTGGTCTGCTGACTCTGAGGGAAGCAAACTGCCACATTGTGAGCTGCCCTATGGAGAGGTCCACATGGCAAGAAACTAATGGGTCCAGCCAACAGCCAAGAAGCACCCGAGGCCTGCCAACAGCCAAGTGTGTGTGCTTGGAAGCGGATCATCCCCTCTCCGGCCTTGAGATGACTGTAGCCACGTGGACATCTTGATTGCAGCCTTGAGGGAGACCTTGAGCCAGAGACATCCAACTAAGCCATGCCTGGATTCCTGACCCAAAATAACTGTGAAATAGTAAGTGTTTATTGTCTTAAGCTGCGAATTTTCGGGTGTAATCTGGTAAGCAGCAATAGATAACTAATATAGTGGGGCTAGATAAAGGTTTATTAAGAAGAGAGAAAGAAAACAGGTTTGTATGCTGTTGTAAATGATCTTGTAGAGGGAAAAATCCAGGAGAGAAAGGAAACAACTGCTGAAATGATGCCCTTCGGTACAGGGGATGAGATTTTGTGTACAGGAGGAGGGACTGGCTTTAAATAGAAGCCAAAGTTCATCTACATGGTGAGAGAATGAATTCACTAGAGAAATATCATGTGAAGTTTGTGGTCATGAATTTAAAGTGAAACCAGCAAGAAGTCTGTGTGAATTCTCTCCAGCCACATTTAGCTGCGTGGGTTTGGACATGGAGTCAGTGGTGCTGGATTTAACCAGGGTTTCATTTTGCCCAGAAAGGATGACATAGCTAAAGGGGGCAAGGGAGTTGATACTATACTGTATACAGTATATACTATACTATATATGCTATATATATAGTATATATACTATACTATAAGTATATACTTATAGTATATACTATATAGCATATATATTATAGTATATATAGTATAGTATACTATATATATGCTATATATATAGTATATATAGTATAGTATATATAGTATATATAGTATAGTATATATACTATACTATATAGTATATAGTATACTATATATATGCTATATATATAGTATATATACTATACTATAAGTATATACTTATAGTATATACTATATAGCATATATAGTATATGATAGTATATACTATCGTATACTATATATGCTATATATATGTACTATACTATAAGTATATACTGTATATAGTATATACTATATACTATAAGGGTGGTAGTACATGTAATAGTATGTAATATATAGCATATATGTGTGTACATACTATATATATGGTATTTATATACTACATGACATACTATAGTACTATAATGGTTGGCCATGGGTAGTGACATGGTAGGATCAATAAACTGGAGGTCCCAGTGGGGACAAAGTGTTGTTGGCATTGGGGAACTTTAGAGAAAGACCATAGTGGTTAGAGAGTAGACACAGAAATCAAGATTAGGGATGGAGTGCAGTTACAGGATGTGGCTATGAGAGTGACGGACAGAGGGTGAAGGAGAAGGTTGTTGGAGGAAAGAAGTTCAAGGAACTGAAACACCAAGGTGTCAGGTGGTGGGGAGGGGGGGTGGATCATCCGTATTGAAACTGCAGCACTGAGAGGTAGTAGAAATAAGTTAATAAATTATAAGTAAAGAGGTTATTAATGAAAATGTATGTTTTATTGGTGAAGTGATTTTTAAAAATCTAGAACCAAATAGCAAAAAAAAAAAAATCTTAATGGCAAACACTCTCTGTTCAGCACTATGTTAAGTACTTCATTAATTCACTTAATCCTCACAATATTGTTATTATTCCCAATTTACAGATGAGGACTGGTGCAGAGAGGTTAAGCTGACAGGTAGAGCAGTTGAGATTTGAGCCCTATCCATCGAGTCTGGAGTCCTTTCTTTTTATCAGTAAACTGTACTGCTTCCCTCTGCTCCCTTCATCAATTCCCCCTTCTCTAGAGAGTTCCTAAGGTACTAGGGGAAACTTGTCACCTAATAGTATTTCGTCTTGAATTAGTCACTATGCTGGCTGGCGTGTTAGTCTCGCCTCCACAACTCAGAGCTCAGACACATCTGTAATTCTCACTGTCCTCCTCCTCCTCTGATCCCACGTGCATGCACACACACACTCACACGCGCAAACACACACACACACTTGCACATCCCTCTGCTACACACAGGGCTGGATACATAGTTGAGTGCCTTCCCAGTGGAGGTGGAATAGGGCAGTGATTGTGAATGGGTTCTGGAGCCATCTTTTGGGCTCAAATCCTGGCTCTGCAGTCCTGTGTGGGCTGTGTGACCTTGGGCAAGTTTCTTTGCTTTGATGAACCTTAATTTCCCAATTTAAAAATGGGAACTCTAATAGCCGCGTCCTCACAGAGCGGTTGTGCAGATGAGTATGAATCATCTAACCCTGAGCAAATGTTCCATAAAATTATTACCATTGTTGTTATTGTTATTATTACTATTACCATTACCCCCTCACTTCCTATCACTCTCCCCCCTACCAGGCCACTGGCTTTCTTGTAATTCTTTGAATATATTAAGTTCTTATCTGCCTCTGGGCCTTTACATTTGCTGTGTTCTCGGCCTGCATCATTTTTGCTCTACATTTTCATGAGATAAGCTCCTTTGATTCAGGTCTTTGCTCAGATGTCACCTCCTCAAGGAGACCTTAGCTGATTATCTAATCTAAAGCTCACACGTGCACACACACATACACGTTTCACTCTTTATCCTTTTACTATCTGCATAGCACTCATCACTATCTGAAATTATTATGCATATTAATTGCTTATTGTCTGTCTCCCTCCCTAGAACATAAGCTCCAGGAAGACAAGGACTTAGTGTTCCTTGTTCATGGCCATAATCCAGTGCAGCCCTGAGAAAACACTCAATAAATCTTTGCCGAATGAATGTTGAATGAGTAACCATGACTGCTTATAATAAAGACCACTATAAACTGAGTGTTTACTCTGTGCAAGGCATTAGGCTAAGTACTTGATATGAATTGCTTCATTTAATCTTCACAAATGGCCTAAGAAATCGGTGTGATGGTGCCCACAGGGAGGGGCAGAGCAGCTGGGTGACGTGCTCAAGGTCACAGAGTAGGTAAATGGAGGAGCTGGGCTTCCAGGCCACCATTCTGTAGGCAAAGCCTGCAGTCAGGTGAAAGATTTCTCCTGCCTTTCCTTGCCAGAACTTTCCCTCTCACATTCCAATACCGCTGCGCTGCTGTATCTGGCACTCAGACAGGCTGCCTTCAGGTTCACCAGGGAACATCTTGGAAAACACCCAATTTAGCTCCTTGGAAAGGAGCCCCAACTGGGCTGGGAGCGCCAGACCCTACGGGCCACTGCTGGCTCACACCCTGCCTGTTGGCATCGCCACATATTGGTGAGGATTCCGAGGAGAAGCCACCAGGTGCAAGGAGTGGCTGAGCCAAGGGTCTCAGCAAGCTCCTCATCTACACAGCCTACCTTTGCTGGCCCCCTACCTTCCAGCTGTACCAGAATATTTGGTATTTCCAGAAGAAGCCAAGTTGCTCCTCCACCCCTTGCCTCAATATTCTGCTCCCCTGCCTGGCATGTCCTTCTTGCCTCCTTGTCCTCAAGCAAACTCCTGCTCATCCTTCAAGACCCAGCTCAAGAGTCGCCTCCTCCATGAAGCTTTCTCTGACCTTCCCCAGGCCACTTGGACTGCTCTTCCTCTGTCTTCCCTCTCTGTGTTGTAGAGCAGAGGGATTAGGCAAGTGGGCTTGGAGTCAGCTGAGTTAGATTCACACATTTCCTCCTCTACTAGTAAACTGTGTGGCCTCAGCCAGTTACTTAAACTCCCCAAGCTGTGGTTTTCTCACCTGTAAACTGGGGTCGATGATAGTACCTACTTCAGGTATTGGTGTGAAGCTTAAATGAGATAACCCATGTGAAGAACCTAGCACACGCCTGGTATATACTGAACCCTCACTAAATATTAGCAATTATCATTACTAACTCTTTCTTAGAGAACCCACCAGTTGGTATTGAAACCTGTGTGTCTGTTTATCTCTCTCACCAGACAGTAATCTGGACACACCCCTTGTACTCCTAGCCTTGCCCTGCACCTGGAACACAGGATGTGCTCCATAAAGGTTTGTGGGATGAATCTGGCAACTTTTCAGGAAGCGTGCATTGAGGGAGGGGAGGAGAGGGCTGTCCTTAGGCTTAGAAGCAATATGACCATAACTGATTTTCCTCTCTCATTTTTTTTTTTTTTTTTTTTTTGGTAGGGCCAGAGTTGTCTTGTTGGGATGAAAAAGTAAGGGTCAGGTGGCAACCAAACTCTACAGCCTCTGCCCACTCTCAGCCTGTAGCCTCAGTTCCCCTCATCTCCATTGCATTTACAATGGGAAAGCTTTTTGGAAGTTGGCTGCTGCAGGCATCTCGAAAAACCCAGGACCAAGAGAAAGTTTTTGGCCCCTCTTCACGGGGGTCATGTGCCCAGATTATTTCCTGAGGATTTCCTGAGGATGTGTGTAACCAGATCCTTTATGGCCCTGTGCTGGGGGACAGGAATAACAGTCACTATAGCTTAATGCTGGGCGGTCAGGTTTCTGCTCGACTTCCTGTACATTTGGTGGTCATGGCTTAACTGCTAATGAATGATTCCACGACTCAAAGTGCCACATTAAGGGGGGGGATCCCTGGACTTACAAGGGGGATCCTTATTCCCTCTCCTCATCTCCCTTCCTGCAAGGGGCCAGTCCCCTGACTGAAATGGGGGCCCCTCCCTGCTACCATTTCTTGTTCCCTCTTTCCATTTCCCCTGCCTTTCCTTATGTTTACTTTTACTTGAAAAGAGGTCCCACTTTGAGTCAAAGCGCTTTCAAGAGAACTTATAATAAATGCCCTACATTAATATAGTATATTAGTGCCTTCCTTTTCTTTTAAAAAATAATCTCCTCATTATGAAAGTAATAAATGCTCGTTATAGAAAATGTGGAAAATTCAGGAGCATTTAAGAAAGAATATTTAAATCACCCATAATCTCAGAGCCCTGAGGAAACCATAAATAGCATATTGGCACATTTCCTTCCAGACTGTTATTTATGTATGCTTATACATACATTTGTACACAATTAGTGCCGGACTTCATATTAAACAGAGATGCATGCCATATACTTTGCATATATTTAGATCTTGTGACTTTCCATGACATAGTCCCATCATTTCCTTTTCTCTGGCCACCATCATAAAAAGGAAAGCAGATGTTCGTGTCCTGGGATTCTGCATCCAGGGAAATTATGACCCAAAGAAGTAAGGTCACTTTCTCAAGGTCACACAGATTTTGCTAGCACAACTGGGATTGGAGCCTAGGTCTCTTGGGTCATGGCCAAGTCTTCTTTCCACTGAACTGGAAATCTGTCCCAGGGGCACCAAAGAGAAGAGTCTTGAGTACTGGTGCCAAGTTTGTAAAATGTGGAATCATAGTTCTTAGGTTGTTGGCATTTTTACCCAAAGTCCAAAGATAGAAAGTGCTGAAATGCTTTCATGAAACAAATTTGAAAATGTATTGTGGTCACTGAGAGACATGAGAGACCCTCTCAATGGCCTCGACCTTGGCACTCTCATCTCTTTTAGTCAAGGTTTTAAGTTGCAAATCAACACATGCTTACTCCTTTTATTAAGCAGAAAACTTAATTTCTTCAAGGATATTAGGTACATCACAGAAGTCCAGAAAGGCTAAAGAACCAGGCTTAGAAGCCACATAGCCAGGGACAACCGAACCTAGGGATGATTGTCAAATATTTGACAACCATCTGACATAGGCTCCAACTAATCAGAATAGTGGAACATAGTAAATAACCTCTACAGCTGTTCTGGAACATAATCGCTGGATATCAGCCCTGTCCAAATCATACTTTGAACACATTCCAGCAGGAACACTGTATTAGTCAGGTTTCTTCTATAATAATGCAACATAACAAATTATTCTCCAATCTCAACAACAAGCATTTTATTTTATCTTCAGTGGATCAGTTGTGGTTTGGCTCATCTTGGCTGGGCTCAGCTGAGCTTAGTTGGGATTTGGGTCCAGATTTCAGGTGAGGTTCAGGTTTGTTTCAGGTGTCTTCATCCTAGGACCCAGGCTGAAGGGACAACGGCTACACGGAGCACGCTTTTCTCATGGTGAGGGTGGAGGCTCCGGTGGGCTAATGGAAACTCACCATGCTTCTAAAACCCTCAGCCTAGATAGAATTAAGACATCATCCCTCCCATCTACTTTCCATGGCTCAAAATAAGTCATACGGCCAAGCTCAAGGCAAATGGGTCTGGAATGTAGACTTTGTCTACTGTCATGGGAGGCACTGCAAGTTACCGGTCCAAAGGCACGGATTCTATGATAGGGAGACAGTGAAGAGTGGAGACAGTTTTCCAGTCTATCATACTCCCACTGCTGCCACCCATGGGCACACCCTCTTCAGTTTACACCACCAATGCTGGGCCCTAGATGCTACTCCTGGAACCTCTGTCCCTACCGCCTCTTGTAAACGGAGGTGTTTGCCAGCATTCTCATCAGAATGGATTCTACCCAGAAACTGCTTTTCTGCTTCACTAGTTTCCAGTTTACTATTTAGAGCAGGTGCTTCCCATTGACTGTATCCTGGCTACCAAGGAGGCTGCAAAAGCAAGTTTCTGGCTTCTACCTAGGATGAAGGTGGGGAAGTTGACTCATTAAGTATAGAATTTCTCAAGCGTAGGAAGGATGTTCAAGGTACTGGGTGTCCATAAAGAATGGCAAACGTCCACTACACCCACCTTCACAGTAGATTCCAGGGAGCTCAGGGAGATGTGAAAATCCAGCACAGCCTTTGACTAAGCCATTCACCTGTGACTTCCCTCATTTTCTCTATATTCTCACCCCTCTGACTCTCCATTTCCCTGAATTCATAGTCTCATACTCTAGCAGCTCCTCTGCCTCCTTTACTCTGACGCTTATCACGGAGACTGCTGGATGCGCCCAAAACCCATTCTCCACTTCTTCCCTCCTGTAAAGAACCCTTGAGCTTTAGCTGGGCATGTGGACAACCACAAGACGACATTCCCCAGCTTCTCTTGCAGCAAGATGTGGCTCTGTGCCTAAGTTCTGGCCAACATTTGGGAGCAACTAAAATGTCCTTCAGTGGGTGAATGGATAAGTAAACTGTCGTACATCCAGACAATGGAATATATTATTCAGCGCTAAAAACAAATGAGCTATTAAGCCATGAAAAGACATGGAGGAAATTTAAACGCATATTAACAACTAAGTAAAATAGCCAATCAGAGAAGGCTACATACGGTATGATTCCAACTATACGGCATGATTCCAACTATACGGCATTCTGGAGAAGGCAAAACTACGGAAATGATAAAAAGATCAGTGGTTCTGGGAGGGTAGTGATAAATAGGTAGAGCACAGAGGATTTTTAGGGCAAGTAAAAATACTCTGTGATATTATGATGATGGATAATTGTCATCATACGTTTGTCCAAAGTCATAGAGTATACAACACCAATAGTGAACCCTAAGGTAAACTATAGACTTTGGGTGATTATGATGTGTCAATGTAGGTTCATTCTTGGTAAAAAAAAAAAAAAAGTGCCAATCTGATGAGTGACGTTGACATTGCAGAAACTATGCACGGCGGGGAGGAGGGGGTTATATGGGTAATCTCTGTACATTCCTCTCGATTTTACTGTAAACCTAAAACTGCCCTTCTAAAAAAGTGTTTAAAAAACAAGGAAGACTATTGCCCTCAAGTACCTTACAATTTAGTGAGAAAGAAGGAAACAGGAACAATCAACTAATCCACAGCAGAATAAAATAAATGTGAAAAAAGAGTGTAGGCTAAATGTTGGGAGTGAGAAGAGATTGTACCTAAATCCAATTGAAGTTGAGTTACCAGATAAAAATATAGGATACCCAGTTAAAGTTTATTTTCAGATAAACAGCAAATAAAATTTTAGTGTATGTATGTCCTATGAAATAGTTGAGAAATACTTATAAATTATTCATTGTGGATCTGAAACTCAAATTTAACTGGGTATCCTATATTTTTATTTGCTAAATCTGGCAACTCTAAACTTGGGAGGATCAAGGGAGACTTCAGAGAGAAATTGGCATTTGAATTGTGCCTCGAGGGATAATGAATAGGATTTCAATAGCTGGGTTATTTAAGACTATTCCAGGCTGAGAAGACAGCAAGAACAAAGGATGAGAGATTGAAAATATCTGGCATACCTTGGCACCTAAGCATTACAGTCTGGCTATTCATCTAATGTGGCTCTCGTGTGGGTGGACCTAGCTAATACTGAGCCTAGAAAAATGTACAGCCATGTTGCAAAATTCAAAAACTAGGATCTGGAATCCTTAGCATTGTGTCCATCTAACAGTAGATGCTCTGAATTCTGAAAGTACAATTAAATCAGAAAGTGGAGAATTTAAAGAAGATATAGTGTTAGAGCAGTGGTGTTCTATCCTAAGAATAGGAATTGCTATCCAGACCTTTCTTGCAAAACAATCATAGTATATACTATTTGCATGTTCTCCTCAGCTCACAAGGATCCTAGTTTGCCCCTCACCTACAGGGATGGGCCCAGGCAGCCATGTGTGTTCTATGAGGCTTCTGTCACCCTACTCAAAGTTGATTGAACCAATTATGAATACATGACTCATGCTGAACAAATCAGAATCCATATCCTGGGTGTTTGGGATTGGGACTAGAAGATTTTAGTTCATTCTGAATGTCTCTTGAAAGGAGGAGATTTACATTTGTTAGCAATCACTGACTATTACAGCAAAGTCTTATCCCCACAGTGGCCTCAAGAGCTCTGCTCACTGGGTGTGATGGGACTGGAAGCAGGAAGCCTGGAGATTCTTCTCTTCTGAGCTTGATGGTCATAAGTTAGAAAAGTTCTCTGCCTTGTGCTAAACATTGAGATGGTGTCATACTGTGACATGCAAATAGGCTAATAACTTCCTTCTGTTCCTCACTAATTAGCTACTGTCAGGGTCAGCCTGGGCCCTTGGTCAAGGTGCTGACTGCAGCCTGCTCTCTCAATACATGCTGGTCCCCCTTCTCCATATTTATTCTCTGGAACAGCAGTAGGGATGTATTCTGATCCTTAGGCGTTATCTGCTCTGTGCCTGCCCTAAGCTGTGAGGGCTGCTCTTTGCATTATTGATAAGATGACAGAGACTCTGAAAGGTCAGCACAGTGAGCCAGCATCTAATGCCTCATTGGAGCAGGGGCTTGTACATCACGCCTGGCCCCATGATTCTAATTTGGTGAGTTTGGGATTTAATGAGACTCATCTTGGGATTGAACTGACTTTGGTCCTTTGGAATTCCCACAGAAAAGGATCCAACAGAATTATCAGGAGAGTGATAAAGTGAAAATTAATTGGCTACAGTGTCTGGCAACCATGAATAGTGGTCAGGAAAAAGAAAATGCTAAAGAATTAAAACTGCAGAGTGGTTTCTCTAAATATACTATCTAAATGTGGCCTTGAGCCCTATCAGCTTTATTATAATTGTGAACAGAGGATACTTTGAATTGAGAAACAGGAAAAGACCATAAAGAAAGGATTCACTAGTTTCCTGGGGCAGGGAGCAGGGGTGTGTGATGTACAGGATGGGGTGTCTTTCTCCTGACCCTCTCTAGCATCCCGTTGTAACTGGATCCTGTTTCAAAAGTCCTCATTAAAGACTCTCATTCCAGCATTGTTTACAGTAGAAACACCAAACTAGGGAGGATGTAACCAATCTTCAAATCACCCAAGGTGCTGGGTAGAAATGATTTTCATGGCTGGAGCCTAGGAAGGCAGAATCCACAAACCCAGCAACCCTGTTACACAACCGGCTCAACCAGACTTGCCAAGGTGACATGGGCTCTCGTAAAGTCCTGAGTGATCAGCTCACCCCAAATTTAGTCCCCGCCTAACTGGCAAAATCTGAGAGTAGATTCATGATTAAAGTGGTAAAATACCTCCTTATAGCAATGCTATCAGTTGTAAGGAAAAAGCCCCAGTTCTCTGAAAGAAAGTAATCTTTCATCAGTGTCCATGTTTAATGCCTTTCTGGGACGATAGGGATTTTTAATACTTTTTATGTCGTGTGTGAGATTAATCTGATGTTCCATTTCTCATACTGGGCTCTAGGGAACAATAGTAATTTTCCACTTTGTAAAGCTTTCTCTCACTTTTCATCCCACTCAAAGGCAGCTGTTCTAAATTTTGAGTGTCTTTTTGAATAACATGGGCATTCCTGGGACTATTATGGATGGATTTTTAGAAAAAGATATTGTCAGTTGATTCTAGGTACTTGAGTGAAACACTTACCATGTGGAGTTACGTTCCTTCCAAGGGCTGATACTCCATGTTTTATAGATGTAACCACAAACCCTGTGCTTAATCAACTTTCAGTTATATGCCTGTACGTTAGATAGCAAAGCCTTCTAAATTATCAATAAATCACTAAAACAGAACAATGCAGAAATGAACCATGACATTTTATTCATTCATGAGTCCCCAGGGAGAGGAGCTTCATGAGAAAATGGCCTGGAAAAACTCCCGGAAGAGAAATAACCCCAAGATATCAAGAGGTGCCCCTCCTCAGGTTAGGAACTGGCTAGAAAGCATAAGAAGAGGTTTCTTAAAGCACAGTGAGTGGGAAGATGGTTGTCTTACCTAATCATGCACGTCAAAAACCAGACTGAAGACAGATACTTCTGGATTCACATACTGGCTCCACCACTTACTAAGTATCTGACTAGAGACAAGTGACTTAACCTCCCTCTGCCTCAGTTTCCTCACCTATACAATGAGGATAATAATAGCATTCACCTGATAGAGTGATTATACAGTTAAATGAGATACTAATATTAACATTAGCATCTAACTCTTCCAGCAAGGAAACATGAACCACTCTAGGTCTTTCAATCAACCGGAATTTAATACAGGAAATAAGTGATCCAGGAGACAACAGAGCTGAGACACCAAACGGATGCCCATAAAGCAACTCAGACATTAGAAATAGTGGGACACTGTTAGGGCTGGAGGGACAGTAGGAGGCTGTCCTGCAGGGGCTGAAACCACAGCAAGGTCTGAGCTGGAGCCATGGAGGAGATGCCACAGGATGCAGATAGAAAGAGGAGAAATACTCTAGCCTCTCCCCAAATCCTGTCTTCCAGTTTTCCACCAAAACCTTTCATGGCTGAACCTCCCTGGGAGCTATAGGGTCAAAGAACTGAGAAAATGTTGTTCCCTGAAATACAGAGCAGAGCAAGAGAAGGGCAGGGGGGAATCTGAGTGCAAACAGGCAGTTAACCAGCAAATACTGACATTACTGAGCCCTCACCATAAGCCAGGCACTGGGCTGAGTGCTTTTTATGGATTAATTCATTTAAACCTGTTAGCAACTCACAGAACCAGGGTTTGAAGCACCCGATCAATGTTAGACCTATTATTGAAGTAACTGAACATTACTGAAGCAACCCAAAGAAAATAATGGTATGTGGGTGCATCCACTAGATTGAAAACAAATTGCCAAGAGGAACCATGCCTTACTGATCTTTGGGTCCCCAGCACATTGCAGGTGGCCTGCCCTTAGGGATCACTCAGTTCATACTTGTAAAGCCAAATGACATTGACAGCAATGAAAGTGTGAATCGGTGAAGCAGATCTGCTGTGAGTAAAGGACTGTCTCCCACCCTTCTAGGAGTTTGGGTTTTGTGGTTACTGTATAATCCCATCACCTCCCATCAATATTTTGGCATTTTACTTGTAAAAATATTAATATTTCATAACCAACCCAGTAGTATTGAGCATCCCTTATACCTGTATTGTGGGCCCTGATTGCCATTTCCCACGAAAAGCAACAAGGCTACTTAGAGAAATGGCTGATTCTTTGTCTGAGGCACGAAATATATAGATGAACCTGGAAAATTTTGTTATGCCAGAACACAAGAAATCTATCCAAGACAATTGTGCTATGTCTAAAGGACTCAGGAGTCAACTTTAAGAGTCTTCCACTACTCAAAGATGGGACAAGTTAAGCACCAATTAGAATAATAACCACAGTTAATTAAAGTATATCAAATACGTTAAAATCCGTGAGTTCATAATGATACTGGGGGGGGCGGATTCTCACTGGTCACCTCTGGAGAATGATAGGGAATCAACTGTTAGGGGCTGAATTGCGTCCCATATGTTGAAGTCCTAACACACAGTATCTCAGAACATGACCATTTTTGGAGACAGGACCTTTAAAGAGGTAATTAAGGTTAAATAACGTCATTGGGGTAGATCCTGATACAATATGGCTGCTGTCCTTATGAGAAGAGGAGATTAGGACATAGACACACACAGAGGGATGACCATGTGAAGACACAGCAAGAAGACAGCCACCTACAAGCCAAGGAGAGAGGCTTAGAAGAAACCAACTCTGCCAACACCTTGGTATCAGACTTCCAGCCTCCAGAACTGTGAGAAAATTAATTTCTGTTTTTTAAGTCACCCAGTCTGTGGTACTTGTTGTGGCAGCCCTAGCAAACTAATACATCAACTCATAATTCTGAAATTTGGTAAGTAAAGGGAAAGAATCAAGCATTTAACCTGCCTTTCCTATATACCTCGAGGTAACCAAATAGTTGATGAAGAAAACTATGTTATATGGATATGGATATTATATGGATATTTTCCATACAATAAATCAAGAAGGGATGAAAACATTTTTTAAATAACTATTTTGCAAAGCCCTGTAGGAAACAATGGTTCCAGGCAATGGTCATCAACAGCAGCTACCATCACAAAAAGAGAGAACTAGACATCGTGGCTCCTAATGGAAGTGTACAATGTCATCTGTAAATTACTGTTTGCCAAAACTCAAACCTGAACCAGACCAATTCTCTCGATCTAATTACTAATTCACAGAAAATACGTAGGACAGAGCAACGTGTTGAACAGCAGAGGGATGGAATTAGCAAAATTCAGAATATGGGAAATTCTGTAGGACAAGTGACCTGTTTTCTTAAAAAAATAAATTGCAAAAACTAAAAAAAAAAAAAAGAGAGAGAGGGGGAGAAATCTATAAATTTAAAAGAGACTTAAGATACACATCAAGCAAATTCCAGTTTAAAAAAATATTCTGAGACAAGCAGGGAAACTTGAATATTGACTGGATATTGAACATTAAAGAATATTTTGGTATTAACATTATAATAATATTTTAGGTGTCATAATGGTTTTCTGGTTATATTTTATAAAAATATTTATCTTTTAGAGGTACATTCTGAAATATTTATAAGGAAAATGATATGACGTCTGGGATTTCCTTAAAAATAATCTAATGTAGGAGGCAGAGTAAGCAGGTAATAGATGAAATCCATCCATCCATGGGTTGGATGTCATAAAGCTGGATGATGGGTACATGGAGGTTCACTACAATATTCTCTCTACTTTTCTGAATGCTTTATGTTTTCAATTATAAAATGTTTTTTAAGAAGAGAATGTTTGAATGTTGCAGGCTATCAGACAGAGGCAAACATGCTCACTCTTGCTAGTAATTCAAGAAATGTAACGAAAGATACTTTTTTGGCCTGTAGAATTAGCAACCATTTTATTTTAGTGGTAATTTCTAAGGTTAGGTGAAACAGACACTTGCATACATTGTAGCAGGAATATAAATTGGTCCGCACAACACTTTGGGAAATCAATTTGGTAATATGTAGTGGGAATATTAAAAGAAACATTTCTATCCTATTTAGAAGAGGGAAACATAGATTTTATGTTTATACTTTTTAAACCAGTAATTTTATAGAATAGTTTCATATCCCCAATTGTTGAGATAAAGAAGGAGAAGCTTCATAATTAATAAATATGTTCATTGCATGATTGTTTATAGTAGGGAAAAAAACTAGAAACCAAATATAGGTCCAAAACCAGGTACAATTAATTAGAGCAAAATATTATTGGCAATTAAAATGTTTAAAAGGGTTTATAGTTTGAGGGGAGGCTTATGTTATAATAAATTTGTTAAATATAGGAAACATTTTATGATTATAACTTATAGGCATTGGATTTTCCAAAGCTGGGGTGGGGGGAAGGGAGAGAGAGAGAATGGATGGATAGACAGTTAGATGATGGATGGATGGATAGATACTTTTTTCACAATGTTACATTAACCCTCCTCCCTTGGTGGAACTTTATAACTGCCTCTACCGGTAAAAGTGACAGAAATGCTATTGACTTCCAAAACTAGCTCATTAAAGAACTTTGCCTGGTTCTCTCTCTTGAGACAAGTACCTTTGGAAACCTGAGCTGCCATCTAGATGTCCGCCTTGTCCCCCAAGCCCATGCTGGAAAGACTATGTGGCCAGACCACAAAGAGAGAAAGATGCCTGAGGAATCCCAGCTACTTGAGTCTTCAAGCCCAGGCACCAGACTCATGAATGTAGAAGCCATTGACAGGAGTCTCACCCCAGCCCCAGCCAAACTGCAGCCTCATGAACGACCCCAGCCAGAAGTCCCAGGTGAGTTGCTCCTGAATTCCTGACCCACAGATAATAAATGACTGTTGCTGTTTTATGGCACTGAGTTTTGGTGCGATTTCTTATTCAGCAATAGATAACTAATATATAAGTATACAAAATATATAACTATATAAAGTAACAGCGAAAAATACATTAAGAAAAACAAGAAGCAGATACCCCAAAGTATTAACAGTGATCATCTCCAGGGGGATTATGTGTATATGTTTTCTTCCTTCCCCTTCCTTCTGAATTTACTGAATGATCATATATTTCCTTGAAAAACTGAAAAAATAAATTTTATGTTGAAAAGCATTTAACTGTGACTTTTTTGGCATCCCGGCTCCTTTAGTCAAGTTCAAGGGTGCCCATCAGGCTTTCCTGAGGATCATTTGCTGGTGCATGAAACCGAATACAGCCAAAGCCTTGAGGGGTACTAGAGACCGTCCCTTCCAGCCCCCCAACTGCTCTAAATCTCCTGTATGCAAACCCATGAGACAGTTGTTGCCCAGCTTTTCTGAATGAAAGGTCTTCATGACAGGGGATTTATCCCATCCAGAGCCAGTGTTTTCCATCTTCAGCCTCCCATGACACAAAGTCTTCCACTCACTGGTCTTATTCATGAAATAAATATTCATGAAGTCTTTGTCGAAGGCCTACTATGTGCCATGCGTTGTTCTAAGTCCTGGGACACAACAGAGGGCAAGACAGATAAAGACTTATTTCCAAGGAGCTTAGATTCTAGTGGGAGAGATGCACAGTTTATATATAAAGATAAAAACAGATAGTACTAAGAACTATGAGGAAAATAAATCAAGGCAAGGAGATTGAGAGTGAGGACAGTACAATTTTTAAAAAGATGGTCAGGGAAGGCCACCCTGGGAGGTGACCCTGGAGGCCTGACTGAAGTGAGAGAGGGCGTCTTATAAATATCTGAGGGAAGAACATTCCAGATGGAGGAGCATCAAGGGCGAAGTTCTGAGGCAGAAGCCTGCTCAGCATATCTGAGTGAAAGCAGGAAGGCCAGGATGACTGGACAGTGGTGAATACAGGAGAGAAAGGCAGGAGAAAGAGGTGAGGGAAGATTGTGAGGGCAGAGCATGAAGACCTTGAAGGCCACGCTTTGGACTTTGGATTTCATGCTAAGAGTCATGGGAAACTGCCAGAGGCTTTTGAGCAGAGGAATGGCATGAGCTGATTGATGTTTTCAAAGCATCACCCCAGCTGCTGTGTGGGAACAGAAGGGTGAAGAAGAGGGAGGGAGGGGAGACCAGTGCAGAGGTCGCTCTAGTTGTCCAGGCAGCAAATGGGTTAGAAGTGGTTGGATTCTGAATGTATTTCAAAGGTGGAACCAACAGGACTTGTTGGATTAGATGTGGGTATGAAAGTGAGAGGAGAGTCAGAGATAATTCCACAAGCAACCTTACGTCAACAAATATTCGTGTAAGATGGTGGGGATACCCTATGAATAAAACACAAGTTGGTTTATGTACTCCCCAGAAAGAGACAGACACATTCCCAGATCATTTTTATATATTAGGGTCTAATATATTAAAGACCCTGTAAAAAAAAGTTTTAAAAGTTTCTATTTTCAAGATCAAAAAACAGTAGTATTAAAGACTATTAAATAGGCTAAATATTAAAATGAATATACTTAGAAACCCAGGAAAAGGGTAGGAAGGGCTTCCTAACGGAGAAATAGCTATATGAAGCTTGGATTTGTAAGGCTGGCAGGTGAAGATCTTTCCAGGGGGTGGGACTAGCCTGGCTGAGGCCTGGAAGCAGGAAAATTAGGGAGGTGTTGAGGAAAACACTAAGCACCAGGTATGACAGCAGTGAGTGTGCAAGGACATGGAAGGAAATGAGTTTGCAACAGTGCACAGAGCACAAGCCGAGAAGAGTCTGGGCCATTCTAAGGAGGTGGGGTTTTATCCTGAGAACAGTGAGGGGCCGTGGGTAGGTGTTAAACCAAGAACATCTATGGTGAGGTGTGGACCTCAGAAAGATCATTCTGGCAAAGTGTAGAGAAAGGAGTTGCAATCAGATTGGAGGTCAGTGTAGAAGCTATAATAGTAGTTCAGGTAAAAAATGCTAAGAGACTCAATTAACACAGTAGACAGAGGCAAAGAAACTGAGGGAGGATGTGTAGAAATAGAAGGTAAGAGGGACCTTGAAGGCATTGTGCTAAGTGAATAAGCCAAACACTGTATGATATCACGTATATGTGGAACCCAGAAAACTCTGACTCATAGGTACAGAGAACAGATTGATGGTTACCAGAGGCAGGGGTCGGGGGTGGACAAAATGGGTGAAAGGGATCCAAAGGTACAAACTTCCAATTTTAAGACAAATAAGTCCTAGGGATGTCATGTACAACATGGTGACTGTAGTTAACAAAACTTTATTTTATATTTAAAAGCTGCTAAGAAAGTAGATCTGAAAAGATCTCATCATGAGAAGAAAAAATTGTAAGTATATGTAGTGATGTTAACTAAACTTGTAGTAATCATTTTGTAATACATATATACATACATCATATACGAATATCAAATCCTTATGTTGTATACCTAAAACGAATACAATGTTATATGCCAATTATATCTCAATTTTAAAAATTAAAAAAGAAGAAATAGGAGGTAAAATGGGCTTGATGGCTGATGGGATTTGGGGTGACTGAGTGTAGTCTAGGATGGTTCAAGTTCCTCATGTGGGTGACTGAGGTGGAAAATCAGGGGAAAGTCAATGGATGTACATGGACACATCGAGTTTGATTTGCCTGAGGGACACACCCAGGGGGCTGGTCCTGCAGGCAGTTAGATATGGAAGTCTAAGCTCAGGGGCAAGGTCAGGGATATGTCAGTGTCATTCTGTCTCTTGGGGCTCTATAAATCAAGTCTGATTTGCTTTTCACACAGAGGTCCTTTAAATACTTGAGGACAGCCATGACCTTCTTCAACTCTACCTACTGAGCTGCCTGGAGGCTAAACTCTCTTGGCTCCTCCCATCTCCTCTCACTTGGGGGGCAGTCAAGCAGAGTGGCTGAAAGCCTTGCTACTCAAAGTGTGGCCTGTGGGCCAGCAGCATCACCTGGGAACTGTGGGAAATTCAAAACCTCAGACTCACCCCAGATCTACTGAATCAGAGACTGCATTTTTAACAGGATCCCCCCGTGACTTGTGCACAGGACTGATTTAAATTACAGGTTGGATTCACGCTGCCAGGGTTTGCACTCTGGCCCTGATACTTATTAGCTGTGTGTGGGCAGATTATTTAACCTCTCTGTGCCTCAGTTTCTTTTTCTATCAAATGTGAATAATTTTAGGACTTACCCCACAAGGATGTCATAAAGGCTTAAATAAAACAATCCAGGTAAAGCACTTCATATAGTCAGGCACTAAGTAAGCGTGAGTTTGTTATTGATGACAGGGCTCCAGCTTCCTTACTGTACTAACCAGCCTTCTCTGAATCACCTCCGATTAGTCCACGCCTCTTTTAAAGTAAATCACCTAGAGCTGAGCCTACCACTGACTGTGGTCTGGCCAGCTCAAGTAAATTGGACTAGTTCATTCTAGATGCCAAGTTTTACACCTGCTGCCTTTGGGTACCATAGAATAGAGCTGATAGCATATAAGGGCTATTTAGAATTGAGCTAAGGAGCCAACCGCCTGTATTTGAATCCTGTTTCTATAACGTAGCAGCTGGGTGGCCTTGCACAAATCATTTAACCCCTCTGTGCCTGTTTTCTCATCTGTGAAAAGGAGATAGTACCTAATTCAAGGGGTTATTTTGAAATTTACATGACTTAAAGTACTGGAATAGGGCTTGGGGCATATAAAGTATTCAATAAATGTGATAATCAGTAAAATCTCCATATAATGCACCTCACAAAATCATGACATTTTGTAGGTCCAGAAAAGTTAAGAGTCTGCCCAAGCCACACCAGCTAGAAAGGTGTAAGCCCAAGACGGGCTCAGAAATCAGGTCCCTTAACCACATGTGTGACCCCTCCTCAGAGCAGGTACATCACAGGCTATGGGAATGGCATCCTCATCATGCACTGTTCAGCCTGCACAGCTGTGTACAATGGACCTGCACTTTCTGTGTTCAGAGCATCAGAATCTAGCTGCCTTCATGTAGGGTATGGAGGGAGAAAGGGACCCACCGTCTACACTCACAGAATCTTAACGTCTTTCGATTTTGCTTTAGGTCAGTAATGAGTTCTGTAATTATGACTTAAATTGTGGAGTTAATTTCAGTGAGAAATAGTTTTCATTTTTCCCCCTCCTTTATTGCCTTAAGTCTTAAAAAGTGTTGATGGTGGGGATTTTGCTTAGGAGCCTGGTGCTGAATGTATTCATTTCTTCATCTTCTCCCGTAAGTGCTGGCAAAGTGGCAAAGAAATAATCATCTCTTTTTGGTCTGGTGGTGGGATAGAGGGTTGTTTGTTTTTTACTTGCTTAGTTGCCACCAGAAGCAAACTGCCATGCCGGGGCAGTGGGACAACCATGAATGAGAGTGATAAGAGGATTGTCGATATCAAACTCTTGTGAGCATCAGAGCTGTCATTCCCAAGCCCCTCCTGAGAAGGTTGATTCAGTGGGTCAGTAGTGGGTCCAGGAGCCAGCAGTGAATAAGCACCCTGTGCTTCTCATGAAGAACATTCACTCTGAGAAACAGTGCAGTTTAGTGTAGATTGAGGGAATAGTCTTTGGAGTTAGAGAAGGGTGAAGTTTCCTTGTGAGACTGTAACTTCTCTAAGCTTTGGTTTCCCTTAGCATGGACCAGTAATAGAATCTACTTCACAAAGCTGTGAGGATGGAAGGAGATAAAGTGTACAAAACACTTAGATTTTGTGCCTCGATAATCTCTGAGCTCAATAAAAGTTAACTCACTCTACTTTAAGAAGCAGAATAACCTTTTGGTTATAAGCACAAATATTGGAATCCAGCAGATCTGGTCTTGAACCCTGTTTGACCATTTACAAATCATGAGACCTTGGTTTCTCATATTATAAAAAATGAGACTAATACAGCTCCTCCATCATGGAGTTGAAAAGATGGAGACATGAATCAAGAGCTTAACATATTGCCTGGTATAATCATTAGGGCTGCTCCCCAAATATTTTTATCTCTCCTCCTTCCAAGCACACGATAAGTTTGTACCTTCCCAATTTAAAGTAAGGTGTGACTGTATGACTTGCTTTGGCCAATGAAATGTGAGCAGGACTGAAATGTCACTTCCAGGCAGAAGTTTTAAGCGATGCTGTACAATCTTCCACATCCCCTTTGCTCTGCTGGGGAGACTGTGGGAGCACAGGTCCCTTTGTCAACCTGGATCCAGGGAGTCTATCTGGAGCAGAGGCTGCCTGATGACCCCAGTGGACATACACAATGAGCAAGAAGAAAACTTTTACTGTGTTAAGCCCCTGAGATTTTGAGGTCATTTGTTATTACAGCATAACCTAGTCTACCCTGCCTAACAAACCTGGTACACAGCAACCTCTCAAATTACTATCAGCTATCGTTATTACAATCATTGCCCTTGAGCAGCTTATAACTCATGTAGAACAGAAGCAAGACTTAAGAAAAATGAAATATTAAATAAGTCTTTACTGCTTATTAGAAGTGCTAAATAAATGAAAATTTTAATATAGTACATATTCTAGAAGGCAGTGAAGAGAAAGAGACTGTCCTACAATAATTAGAAAAGGTCTGGTTTTATATGAAACCCAAATTACCAAGACTTTAATTTTTGTTCTACCAGAGTAGAAAGAAGATTTAATTCCTGATGTGTCTTGTCATATAACCTAGACCTTGCGTTCTTGGGAAGAATCTTGAATTGAATATTTAAGCAATTTTATCAACCAGGTCCTCCCCGAGTATTACCTGCTTTTATTAAATCTCAATTTCCAAGACAGATGTCTTCCCTTTTGGCTTTTCATTAAAGAAAAGAATCTGCCATATATATATATATATATATATATATATATATATATATATATATATATATATATATATATATATACACACACACACATATATATATAACTGAATCACTTTGCTGTACACCTGAAACTAACACAACATTGTAAATTAACTATACTTCGATGAAAAATATATATATATATATAATTTTTGTAAAAAAAGAAAAGAAAGAAAGGAAGAAAGAAAGAAGAAAAGAAAGAGGAAGGGAGGGAGGAGGGTGAATAGCTATGGGATAAATTGATTTTTGTCCTTTCTTACTAACTGCATTTCTCCCTTGTCTCCTCCCTGGTTTGAAGCAGTCTGGGCTCTGTCTGCTGTCCAGGTTGCCAGGATCCAAGGAGGTCTAGGCAGTAGGATTGGGATGAGAAGGCTACAGTGGGGCAAACTGTGCCAGGGATCACAGCTTCCAACAGCAGGTGCCAGCACGAGGCACCACAAGACCAGGTGGGAATGGCCAGAGCCCAGAGTCTTGGAGCAAAGTCACATCTGTGAGCCCAGAGGGATAAGCAACACCCACGGTGGGAGGACACCCAGCGTGTGCAAAGACCTCTCCCTGCTACCATAAGGCTGCCTTAGCTCCCTCTTGCACCAGATGCCATCCTAGAAAGGTGGCGAGGGGAGGACAAAATACTTCCCCAACAGGAGTTTGAACTTTGAATTGGTGAAGTAAATCAATGAGCTAAACTGAAAAAGACTTTCCCCAGAAGAATGGGAACTCCAGAGCAAGATGAGATCAGTTTTAGAAAACGGAAGTACTAGTTTTCACACCTGGATAAATTTTGACTCCACTATATATTTATTTATAATCGCATGCAGTGAAATTATGATGATTGCATACTGGCCACGTTAGAACACGTGTGAAAAAAATTAACCCACCAGCAATGTGGCTCCTTTCTTGCAAGTCACTAAAGCAGCGTTCACGAATTCAGTAGTTCTCAAATTTAAAGTGTGCACCAGAATCATCTGAAAGGCTTTTTAGAATACTGATTACAGGACCCATACCCAGATCTTCTGTTTCAGTAGATCTGGGGCGGGGCCTAGAACCAGCATTTCTAACAAGTTCCCAGGGGCTGCAGATCCTGCTGGTTCAGGGACCACACTTTGAAAACCACTGTACAAATTCATCTAAAGTCCAGTGTTCAGCTAGGTCTTCTATGGTTTCTCTAGTTGATAATAAATACTGGCAGATGAAAGACTATATAATGCAGCTGCAGCTGCTGTGTTATCACTGTCTCCTCCTCCTCCACCATCACCATCATCATCACCATCACCACCACCACCACTACCACTGACACTAAGCGTTTACTATGAGCCAAGCGCCGTACTAAGTGCTTTATACAGCTGATCTCATTTAATCCTCACAAATACCATTACTTTCATTTTCCAGGTGAAAGAACTAAGGCTTTGAGAAGTAAAGGAACTTATTCAAAGTTACAGAGCCCCCAAGTGGCATAGCCGGGTCTCAAACTGGGCAGCCTGACCCAGAACCCAATTTCTAAACCACTGGTGCTTCACTCTGTCACTTGAACAATGTCCTTTATAATGGAGCGACCAAGGGGGCTACAGAGTCTCAGAACTGATTCAAAAACAAAACCACTGAATATAAAATACACTTGGTTTTAGTTGTCCTTAAGCCACCTTAGACACTAGGACCTTTCTAGGCATGTTTCTCCATAGCTTCTACCTGCCACCATTTCATTTTTAAGCTCTCCCTTCTCCATATCCCAAAGTTTCTATTCATTTCTTATCAGAGAGTTTAACTCTCTCTGCTTTCTTGTCACTTTCTCAACCACCCCTGGTTGGGGCAGGAGGGGGCACAGGGAGGGGTGCTTGCTTGAGCTCCTAATTAAATTGAATTTTGCTAACCAAAAAGCCACCTCCTCTAGAGAGAACGTATATCACTGTGAGCAGTAGGTGTTAGCAACTGTGTTTTAAGTAGGGTCTGCTTTTCTATTTGATATGCATAGTTTAAAAAACTCACTTGTATGTCCAGTGATGGGCTTGAACAAGATGAACTTGAACAACAAGAGCCCAAATTAAGTCCACCTTCTGAGATCAGTTAGCCCCAAAAGGTATCTATCACAGTCTCCCTTTACACCAGCCCCGCAGTGTACTGATTTTTGAGCTACCCCTGCCCACCTGGCAGACGGCCTCAGCGGTGTGAGCCAACCTCAGACCCTATACTATAAAAGAATTAATCAGATTAGTCAGCTGCCGAGAACGTGCTCCCCGGTTTTTCTCCACAAGAACTTCCCATCTAGGTGTCACATGGGGCAGGACAAAGTCATCTTCCGAGTCCATCTGAGCAGGAGAATGTGTGTCCTTGTTTCCCTGGGGTCTGGCTCAGCTCTGCTTCCTGGGAAAGGGAGGAGGAAAACCTGAAGGGAACCCCACTCTTCCTTCCTTCTCCTCCTCCTCCCTGGGGTCAAGGGCATGTCCTATCTGGGTCCAACTCAGCACCTTCCCAAAGATCAGCAGGACCGTCCCCCAGTTCCAGGAGAGGGGGAAGCAGGGGACCAGGGAGGGTAGGAGAAAAGGAGGGGGAGGGGGAGATGGGAGCCACAGTGGTGTCATCACTGGTTGGTCACTGATCAGCCATGGGTGGTTATTGGTTAGTTCTGGGCTTTCAAGCAGAGCCTTTTGCACCCTCCAAGACAGAACTGATAAATGTGCACTTGCTCTTATCTCATCCACAGCCTCTCATTCTCTCTCTTATACACATTCTTTCCTATTTTCCTGATTGTAAAAGAAATACATGCCTACTGAAAAAAATAAAAGAAAATAAATAAGGAAATCAAGATCCCTCCATCCAAAAATCATCACTGTTAACAATTCTACATGTATCCTCTTTCATATATCTAAATGTATAATTTTTTAATAAAATTGCATCATACCATATGTACTGTTTCACAACCTTCTGGGTTTTCTCTACTTCACAATAAATTGTGGATCTCTTGCTATGGCAATCAATATGCATCTATGTCGTTATTCCTAGTGGTACATTATATGGCAGATTATAATTTATTTAACAGTTCCCTCTTATTGAACTCAGTGCTGGACTAGAGTCCTCTTCCCTCCCCAACCCTTACCCCCCAGCAAACTAACATAACAGCTTTGCCCCACAGCTGATACTGGTTCTCACTTACCCCTTGTGTTGGAGCCCTCAGGTATTTCTCCTGGAGATCCCCATCTCCTTATAAGTTCCTTGTGGGTGGGACCATGACCCCCAAACATCTGAAATTCCTACAGCCTGTACAACACTGCCAGTGACTGACTGATACACGGGCAGACAGGCTGAGAGCCAGTCTCTTAAAGGAGTATTTGCTCTTAAATTGGGCCTCTCCCCATCAAGAGCTCCCCCAGCTGTGCTTTATTCCCCCTCCTTCCTCGCACACATTCTAACCTGCTCTCTGTCTCTGTCTCACTTTCACTCTCCCTCTTGTGTTCCCCTTAAGCTTACTTTGCTGACACACATTCTAGAATTCTTCCCTTTTTTTTTTTTTTTTTTTGGCTGCTCCGAGGTTCATGCGGGATCTTAGTTCCCGGACCAGGGATCGCACCTGTGCCCCCTGCAGTGGAAGCGCAGAGTCTTAACCACTGGACCACGAGGGAAGTCCTCCTTCCTCTTTTTCTTTCTCCTCTTTCTTTTTTTCTTTTCCTCTTCTCTTTCCTCCGTACAATACACAGACCCATGTCACACCCTCACCCACACCTCCTGTACACCCTGCACCCACATCCCCTCACACACACCCACCTAGAGCGGAGTGTCTATCACACTCTGCATCCCTCCCTCTGTTCTTTGTTTCTCCTCCTCAATGAAGAAATGCCAGCTTTTGAAATGCCAGGCTGAGCAGCCCTGTTTCTGGCTGCCCATCTGATCGCAATGCTGTTGAGGAGCTAGTTCATCCGGACCCTGGAGCGCATGGAATTCCTCCAGCCCTTCAAGCAGCACTGAAATCGAGCTGAGAAAAGTAGAAAGAAAAGGAGAAAAAGCAGTGTTACCTTGGGTGCTAACAGGAGCAGGAATTTCTGATGTTTCCAGTAACCTTTTACAGGTCAGTTAACAGAGACAAGACTACAAGCCTGGTTAGGAAGGATATCTTCAGGTGTGTCAGGAGGATTTGTAGGAAGCCTGGAAATGACTAGGAGTTATTTTGGAGTGCTTCTACCAGTTTTCAAATGAGCATGACTGCGCTTTATCTAGGTGGAAGGTTTTGTCTGTGTTCTGATTAGCCTCGTCTTTAATGACTTTCTAAGGAAAACTTCAGAGCTGTCAGATGTGTTGTTAATTTTCTTGCCATTGTCCCCCACCAAAAAAAAAAAAAAATGGCAAAGGAAGGGGCTTCGGTGGAGAAGGACTTATATCTATCTGGTGGGGTGGAACCAAAATACCCAGGTTCAAGTCCTACATCTGCTACTATTTGAGTGACCCTGGATAAGTCACTCACTTTGAATCCCAATTTCTCCATCTGTAAAATCAGAAAGTCTTTTCTAGCTCCAAATTTCTAAGTGAATAATGGCTTTGCTTTAAAGGGCA
This sequence comes from Balaenoptera physalus, assembly GCF_965194825.1. Taxonomy (NCBI): domain Eukaryota; kingdom Metazoa; phylum Chordata; class Mammalia; order Artiodactyla; family Balaenopteridae; genus Balaenoptera; species Balaenoptera physalus. Next base: position 15,665,054 of record NC_138892.1, read on the forward strand.
GAGGGAAGAAATAAAAAAAGGAATAAAATTTGCAAAAAAACAAGAGACAACATCTTTTTCTTAGCAAGATATAAAGCAAATAGCAAAAAGGCTGTCTGGTCACTGGTGGTTGAATGCTGATTCATAGGAAAATTCAGAATCAGGAAGACGAAAACTATCCCTAGGGGGACTGTGATGGAGCCTGTAACCATTCCCTGCAGACTGTTTCCCCCTTTTTCTTTTAGGTTAGAGACCCTCACCCCCATTCAAACAAACACGCCAACTTTTAGCTGGGCACTTGTCATCCAGCTAGAACCAAAAGCTCCCAGAATTCCTTGTAGCCCTTGAAGAATGGGCTACAATGGTCCATTCATCACAATGATATATGAGCAGTAGTGTTGTGTGCAATTTCTACACCCTTTCCTTAAATTTACTTGTCCTTGATTGACTTTTTCTTTCTCCCATTTCTCACCAGCTGATCTATGGTGATGAGAGAAGCTATGTGATGAGTGCCAAAGCCTTCCTGCTGGCCCAGACCACTCAAGGCTACACTTCTTCATGAGAGAGAAAAAACACTCCTACATTATTAAAGAAACTGCATTTTGCAAATCAAATCTACAGTGAGGTATCACCTCACACCGGTCAGAATGGCCATCATCAAAAAATCTACAAACAATAAATGCTGGAGTGGGTGTGGAGAAAAGGGAATCCTTCTACACTGTTGGTGGGAATGTAAATTTATACAGCCACTATGGAGAACAGTATGGAGGTTCCTCAAAAAACTAAAAATAGAACTACCATATGACCCAGCAATCCCACTCCTGGGCATATACCCAGAGAAAACCATAATTTGAAAAGATACATGCACCCCAGTGTTCATTGCAGCACTATTTACAATAGCCAGGACATGGAAGCAACCTAAATGTCCATAAGAATGGATAAAGAAGATGTAGTACATATATACAATAGAACATTACTCAGCCATGAAAAAGAACAAAATAATGCCATTTACAGCAACACAGACGGACCTAAAGATTGTCATACTAGTGAACTAAGTCAGACACAGAAAGACAAATATCATATGATATCGCTTTTATGTGGAATCTAAAAAAGAAGGGTACAAATGAACTTATTTACAAAACAGAAGTAGAGTCACGAATGTAGAAAACAAACTTAGGGTCACCAGGGGATAAGGGGGGGAAGGGATAAATCAGGAGACTGGGATTGACATATACACACTACTATATATAAAATAGATAACTAATAAGAACCAGCTATATAGCACAGGGAACTCTACTCAGTACTCTGTAATGGCTTATATGGGAAAAGAATCTAAAAAAAAGAAAAGAGTGGATATATGTATATGTATAACTGATTCACTTTGCTGTACACCTGAAACTAACATAACATTGTAAATGAACTATACTCCAATAAAAATTTTTTTAAAAAGAAACTACATTTGGCTCTCCCTGTTAGAGCAGATTAACTTTAGCCTAACCAACATGAAGGTCTTTAGGTAAATCTCCAAGAAGTTAGAAAGTAACTATCATCAGGGAAAAAGTTAGAAACAGTAGTGGGATTGTATTGAAAGAAGACAGCCTATGGAGCCTGACAGGCCTAGATTTGAACCCTGGCTCTGCTGCTTTTCAGCTCTGTGACCTTGAACAGATCATTTTCCCTGAGTCTGTTTCCCCATCTATAAAATAGGGAAATGCTATCTTGTTTGGGATTATTGTGAAGACTAGAGGTCAAGACAGTAAAGTGCCCGGATGCTTAATAAATGGTAGTTGTGGTTATCACTCAAAAGTCATCATCATAAGAGCCAATTCAAGGAGGGCTTGAGTGTTGGGACTCTTAGGAGGAAAGGCATTTTTACTATTTTCATTTGTGGGGCAATAGCTCTCAGCTTCAGAGCTGTCAGTATTCCCAAGTGCCGCCCAATATGAGAGAGAAGGCAGTTAGCAAAGTGATTAAAAACCCAAAGGGGAACTGGAAAAGCAAATACCGTCATATAAAGGTGTGACTTTTGTGTGGCTGGGATCAGGGGACATTTCTTTCTGGTCTTAGAATCAAAAAGAATTGTGCCTAATGGACACTGTAAATTTTGTAGCTGATCAAGTCTCCCTCTTGGCCTTGACTACTGGAAAACTGGAAGCCAGATGTGTGGGTTTACATCTAACAACATAAAGGCTGGTAAGACAGGCCCTTTTGTATTTGCCTAACTCCTGACTTCATTTAATATCTCTAACCTGGCTTATTTTGTTTCTATTTCTCACTTCTTCTAATTTGTGTTCTCTTGTGGCATTTTGTGAATTCCTGTAAGATTCTTTTCTTTTTTTAAAAGTTTTATTTAATTAATTTATTTTTTTTTTGGCTGCATTGCGTCTTTGTTGCTGTGTGCGGGCTTTCTCTAGTTGCAGCGATTAGGGACCACTACTCGCTGCAGCGCGCAGGCTTCTCACCGCTGTGGCCTCTCTTGTTGTGCAGCATGGGCTCTAGGTGCATGGGTTTCAGTAGTGGCTCGTGGGCTCTAGAGTGCAGGCTCAGTAGTTGTGGCGCACGGGCCCGACCACTCTGTGGCATGTGGAATCCTCCCGGACTCAAACCTGTGTCCCCTGCATTGGCAGGTGGATTCCCAGTCACTGCGCCACCAGGGAAGCCCCCTGTAAGATTCTTAACATTTTTCTTGGAACAAAGAATGGATGGATGGATGGATAAATGAGTGAATGAGTGAATAGAATCTTAGATTAGAAGAGGATCTTGGAAACCATGTAATCCAGTGCAGATGTTTCCTCTTCAACATCTTAACAGTCGGTCAGTCCAATTGCCTGATTTTGATTTTGCAGTGATTAGAAGCTCACCACCTTCCATGCCAGCTTTACTATTAGAATATTGTAGCTTATAGAGAGTTGATATCTGCTTCCTTTTAGGAAGTAATGCTAATGAATATACTAAAAATCATTGAATTATACACTTTAAATATGTGAGTTGTATGGTATATAAATTATATCTCAATAAATATGTTATTTTTAAAATGAGGTACAGATGCCGTATCAATCATTGCTCTTGGTTGCGAACAACAGAATCTACTGTTGATGGTTTAAGCAGAAAAGGGCATCTTAAGGCTATTAGGAATCCCACAGACTTTCCAGGAGAGTCAAGGTGTCAGGCCCCAAACCACACCTTGGGAACTCCTCCAGGGCAACCACCACTCACCACAGGCTCTTCAGCTCTCACTAATGAGGTTTGGAACTGATGTTAGTTTCCCTTTGCTGCTACTTGCCAAGATCTGGACATCTTTGTCTCTAAGGTTTACACAAAGCTTCCTCATGATGCTCTCTTCTGAATAGAGGTCTAGAAAGAAGCCATCTGATTGGCTGAGCCTAAGTCACATGTCTGCACCTACGCTGCAGAGGAAGCTGGAAAGTGAGTTCTGGCTTCTGTTGTATGGTGCAGGTTGTATAATGTGAGAAATACTCCAGTCAAAGGAAGGGTGTTTTTTTTTATCTTCCTTTCCTGCTTTCCATTGAATAGAGTGAGTTTTCTTCTGCTGGTTTAAAAATCATATATGTTATTTTTGTTCTTATGAAGGTTCGATTAACTAGAGGCCCATTTGTAAGTTTTGTTATATAACGGTGTGCTGCAGACAACTTGTACTCATCTCTCTCTACTTTGCATTCAGCGACTTCACCTTAGTAGCTTGAAATCTGTCATGGTGGGAGTATTTACACCATGGATATCATCAAACGCTAAAATCAGGGTTTTTCCCCCCCAGAGAACCAGTTAAACATTTACTAGCACACTGTCTTTACCCTTAGTGATATCTAAATTGTCGCTGTAACAAGACAAGTACTTACAACAGTCCTACCCAATGTGGGATCCATAGACCTGTGCTGGCCTTCCAACTATTTATTATGATTATGCAATAAATTCAGAAATTTATAGTAATTTATAGCAATTTGAAATTGCTGTGACATCACAATGCATAATTTTTAAAATATTTCACAAAAGTATCAGTCTAGCATGGACTGGAAATTTAAAACAGATCCATCACCACAGGTGATTTGAGAAGTACTGCTCACGCTCATGGTGCTTTGTTCCACACTTCTCCCCTCCTACTACTGATACTGATATTATCTTTCCAGGTATGGAACATCTCATTATCTAAGTGTACATAGATTCTTCATCAGCTTCTTACCACAATGCCTTTTAAAATTGATTCTGTGTCTTTGCTCGGGTTCCACTGTTCTGACTTCTCCTTGGCAGCCTCCTCTCCCAACTGAAGGGCTAAAAAGAAGTGCAGAGTTAAAAAAAAAACTCACATGGATTATGAAATATCTCTTCCTCTCTTTCCCTTTCCCATATTTAAAACCAAGAAGGGTATACACAAACTTATAACAATAGTTATCATTGGGTGACCAGACTGTGAGTAGATGTTGTGTTCTTTTGCATATCTGAATTTTCTGTGTTTTCTACAATAAAAATATATTATGTTATAAAGAGAAAGAAGTCCATGCCCTCATCTCCTGGGTTTTATGGACTTTCCAAGGATTTTCCTTCTTATTCCCTTTTCCCTTCAGAGGAAATGGTGAATGAACTTCCGCATTTCATACATCATTCCTGCAAAGTCATAAGACACTGTCATAGAACTGTTGTCTTGACACTTTATTATGTTAAATCCATAGCAGAACTGGTCTGCAACCTCCGAGCTGTCAGGGGGAATTGTGGTTTGTTCTCCCTCCCCCAATTTCCTGCCAAATCCTGCAGTTCCTGCATTTACTAAGAAATTATTCTAGCCTTGGTTTTCTGGAACATCATCACTAATGTTCCCCAAGGATGAGTATGATTCATGCATTAAACCCTGAGTTCTCCATATATATAGCAGGGATCTTTCTGGGATTATCCTAAGCATCTTGAACACAAGGATTTGTAAGAACAATTTGGTTTGTGGTCAGACTTTAAAGTATTGCAAGATAATAGTATGTGCTTTGCATTTCTATAGAAAATTTTTACATCCAGAGGATTTTACCACATATAATATCATCTCATCTTATTCTTGAGTAAGATCCTTGATATAATAGCAATTAGAGAAATTTAAATTGAACTTGTAGTATTGTAAGATTTTCACCTATAAATTACGATAGATTTATTTAAAGCTATTATCCAATCCTGGAAAAATTATGTGGAAATTGGCACTCGCACATACTACTGATAGAAGCACAAATTGGTGTAATTCTTTCTGGAGAGCAATTTATCTCTCTGTGTCAAAAGTATTTAAAAAAATGCATTGTAGTGAGGTGGATGGAGTTAGAGTCTGTCATACAGAGTGAAGTAAGTCAGAAAGAGAAAAACAAATACAGTATGCTAACACATATATATGGAATCTAAGGGGAAAAAAAAAAGGTCATGAAGAACCTAGTGGCAAGATGGGAATAAAGACACAGACCTACTAGAGAATGGACTTGAGGATATGGGGAGGGGGAGGGGTAAGATGTGACAGGGTGAGAGAGTGGCACGGACATATATACACTACCAAATGTAAAATGGATAGCTAGTGGGAAGCAGCCACATAGCACAGGGAGATCAGCTCGGTGCTTTGTGACCACCTAGAGGGGTGGGATAGGGAGGATGGGAGGGAGGGAGGTGCAAGAGGGAAGAGATATGGGAACATATGTATATGTATAACTGATTCACTTTGTTATAAAGCAGAAACTAACACACCATTGTAAAGCAATTATACTCCAATAAAGATGTTTAAAAAAAAAAAATAACCCTCTTCAAGGTTTTTCAGGCCTTAAAAAAATACATCTTTATATTCTTGTAGACTTATATATACTTTTAGAGTTTCTACCATGGAAAACAAACATTTTATGTAATTTAGCTTTGGGAAAGTCTTAAATCCATGTGAAAACCATTTGCTGTTTCATTGTCATATAAAAATATTAAATTCTATAATGATAAAAAAATGCATGTGTAGGCAAAACCTCTGGCTAGGACAGAGAGAAGAGGTAGGTAAATTCTCACCCCCCCCCAAAAACAAAACAATAAACTGGACAAAATTTTGGAAAATGATCATCTCAGAGTTCTGGAAATTGACTAAAGGCAAATAGGAAATAGAAAAACTATTTATTCATGAAAAACTGGTGAACTTTGGGTAAGACAGAAGGAATCTATGGCATTCTTGCCTGGAACCGCACCTCTCCTCCCACCTAGCTCATGGCATAGTAGTGCTACCAGGGCCGGGTAGTCTGTAAATATCAGCAGCTTTGCTGTTGGAGGAGGCTTGATTTGGAGTGGAGGAAAAGAAACTTGTGCCCAGCACATTGTCAGTAAAGATAACAAACTTGGTAGGAAACAAACAGGGAAAGCCCACAGTTACTATAGTTTGAAGTTGCATTGCTGGTTGGGGTGAGTGGCAGAATGGGGGACTACCCAGAAATTTAATAGGGAGCTCCTGGAAATGAGTCACAAGAGCTAGATAAGTTCTCCACACATCCCTGGCTAATTCAGAGCCTGCGTGCTTTAATCTTTAGATCCGGGAAGTTGTAAAACCCCTGAGTCAAACTATTGAATGCCAAAAACAAAGATAAAATCTTAAAAGCAGCAAGAGGAAAATGACATCACCTACAGAAAAACAGCAGTACGATTAATGGCTGACTTCTCATCAGAAACAACAGAGGGCAATTGGCAGTGGCATAACACTGAAGTGCTGAAAGAATAAAGTGCTGAAAGAATAAACTGTCAAAAGAGAATTCTATATCCAACAAAGCCATCCTTCAAAAATGAAGGCAAAATAACAATATTAGCAGATAAACAAAGTTTGAGGGAGTGTGTTGCTAGGAGACTTGCCTTAAACTAAATGCTAAAGGAAGTACATCAGACTGAAAGAAAATGACACCAGATGATAATTTGAATGGACAGAGACAAATGGCAAATATGTGGGTAAATATAAAAAACTGTATAAACATATTTTGTCTCTTCTCTTCCCTTAGTGTCTTTAAAAGACATAAACTGTGTAAAGCAGTAATTATAACACTGTATTACCTGGTTTATAATATACATAAGTATGATGTATATGAGAATAATAGCACAAAAGGGGGGGGAGAATATATTGAAACAAATTTGCTATATTTTACTCAAATTAAGTCAGGAATAACCTCGAGTAAAATATGATAAGTTAAGTCACATAATTCCTAAAGCAATCACTAAGGAAACAACTAAAAATATACAGAGTTACAAAATATGATCTCATTAGGGAAATACAAATCAAAACCACAATGAGATACCACTTCACATCCACTAGGATGGTTATAATTAAAAAAGAAAAGAAAGTAACAAGGTTTGGTGAGGATGTGCAAAGTTAGAGCCCACATACATTGCTGGTGAGGATGTAAAATACTGCAAATGCTGTGGAAAGCAAGAAGTTAAACATAAAAGAATGTCTATATGTGTATAACTGAGTCACTTTGCTATATAGCAGAGATTGGCACAGCATTGTTAATCAACTATACTTCAATAAAAAATAAAATTATAGAAATAAATTATAGAAATAATTTATAAAATTATAGAAATTCAACACAGAATTACTATATAATATGTTGATTCCACTCCCTAGGTGTATACCCAAAAGAAATGAAAACAGGGACTCAAAGAGATACTTGTCACAAGTGCTTATGTGCAACTGCCAAAGGAAACAACCCACATGTCCATTAATGGATGAATGGATAAATAAAATGTGATATATACATACAAAGGTATATTATTCAGCCTTAAAAAGGAATAAAGTACTGAGACATACTACGATGCAGATCGACCTAGAAGACACGCTGACTGAAAGAATTCAGACATAAAAGGTCACATATTGTACGATTCCATTTATGTGAAATATCCAAAATAGGCAAATCCATAGAGACAGAAAGCAGATGGTTGCCAGGGCCTAGAGGTTTGAGGGGGGAATGGGGAGTCACTGCTTAATGGGCATGGGGTTTTCTTTGAGGGTGTTATGTTTTGGAAGTAGATAGGGGTGGTGACTGCATACCAATGTGAATGCACTAAATGCCACCAAACTGTATACTTTTAAATAACTAATTTTTATGTTACGTGAATTTCACCCTAATTAAAAAAATAAGATCCTGTATGTATAAGATCCTAAGGAATCCACCAAAATTTTTTTAAAAGCCCTACTAGAACTAATATATGATTTTAGCAAGGTCACAAGAAACAGGATCAATATACAAAAATCAGTTGTATTTCTATATACTGATAGCAAACAACTTGAAAATGAACTTAAGAAAACGACTCCATTCACAGTAGCATCAAAAAGAACAAAACACCTAGGACTATAAAAAGGTAAGCTATAGACTGAGAAAAAATATTTACAAATCACATATCTGTTGAAGAACTTATATTCAGAGTATACAAAGAACTCTTACAGCTCTAAAAAGACAAAATTGGCCAAATATTTGCCAAATTGGCAAAATATTTGAATAGACATTTCACCAAAGGAGACATACAAATAGTTAATATGTAAATAAAAAGGTGCTCAATATTACCAATCATTATAAAATGCAAATTAAAACTATAGTGAGGTACTGGCACAAAAACAGACACATAGATCAATGGAACAGAATAGAGAGTTCAGAAGTAAACCCAAGCATCTATGGTCAATTAATGTACAACAAAGGAGGCAAGAATATACAATGGAGAAAAGACAGTCTCTTCAACAAGTGGTGTTGGGACAGCTGGATGGCTACATGTAAATCAATGACATTAGAACACTCCCTCACACCATATACAAAAATAAACTCAAACTGATTTAAAGACCTAAATACAAGACATGACACCATAAAACTCCTAGAAGAGAACATAGGCAAAATATTCTCTGACACAAATTGTAGCAATATTTTTTTAGATCAGTCTCCCAAGGCAAAAGAAATAAAAGCAAAAATAAACAACTGGGACCTAATCAAACTTATAAGCGTTTGCACAGCAAAGGAAACCATCAACAAAATGAAAAGACAACCTATGGAATGGGAGAAAATATTTGCAAATGATGCAACTGATGAGGGGTTCCTATCTAAAATATATAAACAGCCCATACAACTCAACATCAAAAAACCAAACAACCCAGTTAAAAAATGGGCGGAACAGCTGAGTAGACATTTCTCCAAAGAGGACATGCAGATGGCCAACAGGCACATGAAAAGATGCTCAACATCGCTAATCATCAGAGAAATGCAAATCAAAACTACAAAGAGATATCACTTCACACCAGTCGGAATGGGTGACATCAAAAAGAACACAAAGAACAAGTGTTGGCAAGGATGTGGAGAAAAGGGAACCCTCCTACACTGCTGGTGGGAATGTAAATTGGTGCAGCCACTGTGTAAAACAGTATGGAGGGATCTCAAAAAATTAAAAATAGAACTACCATATGATCCAGCTATTCTACTCCTGCATATATATCCAAAAAAACCCCCCAAAACACCAATTTGAAAAGATACATGCACCCCAATGTTCATAGCAGAATTATTTACAATAGCCAAGATAAAAGCAACCTAAGTGTCCATCAACAGCTTAATGGATAAAGAAGATGTAGTATATAAATATTAAAATGGAATACTACTCAGCCATAAAAAAGAATGAAATTTTGCTATTTGTAGCAACATGGATGGACTTGGGGGGGTATTATGCTAAGTGGAACAAGTCAGACAGAGAAAGACAAATACTGTATGATACCATTTATATGAGGAATCTAAAAACTACAACAAACCAGTGAATACAACAAAAAAGAGAAAGACTTACAGATATAGAGAACAAACTGGTGGTTACCAGTGGGGAGAGGGGAAGAGAGAAAATATAGGGGTAGGGGAGTAAGAGGCACAAATTATTATGTATAAAATAAGCTGCAAGGGTATATTATACAATACAGGGAATATAGCCAATATTTTATAACTATATATGGAGTATAACCTTTAAAAATTGTGAATCACTAATATTATACACCTGTAACTTATAAAATATTGTACATCAACTATACTTTAATTTTAAAAATTACAAAAAAAGTTCCTAAGATGTTAGACAATAAATACTAGATGCAAGATTAAAAAAAAAAAACTATAGTGTGATACCACTACACATCCACTATTATGGCTATAATACAATCTACTAGAATATATATATTATATATACTAGTAATTAGTATATATTTATGTATTATGTATATACATACAGTATATAGCATATATATATTATATATACTAATTACTAGTATATATAATATACTAGTAATTAGTATATATAATATACTAATATATGTAATGAAATATATATATATATATATTTCATTTAGTCTTCTAAAGGGTTGAGGTATGGCAAAATCACACAGCCAGAAATATGCAGAACCAGGACTTAAGCTTTCCATGAGAAAAATCATTATTATGAGGTCCTATCCAGAATCTTCTGTATTGTTTGAATGCTGACCTTTTTTGGAAGTGGGGAAATAATAGGTGTTGGCACAAATGGATTTATTTTAGTGCCAGTAACAAGTAACAAAAGTTAAAAGAAATGATGGATCCCTTCTAACAGTTTGTCCAGCAGGTGCTTGGCCTACTTTCTCTCCTCATGGAGTTTGGTTCTTTAAAAAGGTGATTTTCTTTCTTCAGATTTAGATCTTAATTTGGATTTGAGTAAGTGTAAGCCACAATGCTCTGCTCATGTAAAGGGCTTAACACAAATGGGTCAAAATCTGTTGCTGAATTTAAGGCAAAAACTGTAACATTAAAACATAGCAAACATAAAAGCATATTCCTTGGAATCTAAATGCTGCAAACATTGAAATATCTATTTGAGTGTATTCAACATCTTACAATGCCTTTTAGGAACCAGGCACTAGAAATATGTATATGTATTATGAGAAGCCGAGGAAGTTACAACAGGTAGTAGCTGCTCATGAATCCAAGGTTGCTTTTACAGCTGCCAAATCCAGAACACTGCAATAATATCTACTTTCATGCCGGCATTGAGCTTAGTGCTTTGTATGCAGTATCTTATGAAATCCTCCTTCCAACAACCATCTATATCCCCTTTATATAGATGAGGAAACTGAGGCTTAGATACAGTAATAACTTACTCAAGCTCACATGGCTAGCACTTGGCATAAACAGAATTCAAATTTGTTGGATTCTTAATTTGGATTGTCCTATATAGTAGATTCCTTCTATAGGGCTCATTCTACCCCTTCTGAGAATGGGGATCATAGCTATCTCTGCCTCTTTGAAAGTTTAACTACATCAACTAGGTGTATTCTCAGAATGTTCCCAAAGACCTCTAAAGTGGTAAGACATATTGCATTGGCATGTTATACCAATTTCAGCTAAAGTCTCTAAACATGAAGGAGGTAACTGCTTTCTGAAGTTGGAAATGTTAACTGGCTGGTGAGTGTTAGAACCAGAGCTATTTAAAGTCCATTAATTCATTCAACTCAGATTTCCAGATAGCTGTGGAGTGACAGGCCTTTTACGAAGCCCTTGGGCTCTGGATTTGAATGGACATGATCTTGACCTCAAGGGGCTCCAGGTCTAACAGCAGATACAGGAACATAGAAAATTAACCATAACACAATATTAGATATATTACAGTGACAGCAGGGTGGTGTTTTACATTTTTAACCTCTACTATCGTGTGGGCACTGACCAACCAAATAGAGTGGACCCTAGCTCTAAATTACTGGCATGACTGTGGATTCCTACCAGAGACTGTCAGCTTTGAAAAGTAATACCTAGGAGAGAGGGAAAGCCTCAAAGCAAGGTAGTATTTGATGATCCAAATTGAAAAATGAGTTGCATTTCACTAAGTCAAGAAAAGCCAAAAGTGCATTCTAGAAAAGAACAGTGTGAAAAAGAAAAGGCAAGGAGGCAAGAAGGTACCTGACAAATGGACCAGTGAGACTGGGAAGTGGGTGCCTAATGGGGAATGGCAGAAGATAAATTGGAGCAACATTCTGAAGGGCCTTGAACATCACAGTGAGTAATTTGACCTTCCTTGACATTGTCATGGAGCCTTCACAGTATTTTTGAGCAGGAAAATGGTATAAGTATAAATTGATAAGAATCATTAGACATTTCCTAGTCCATCCTCCTTAAAAATGCAGGTGTCTGTCTCTGAAATTCAAGCCAACCATTCCTTGAATACATTTCAGGATAAGCAGCTCATTCTTCTGAAAGTAGCCCAGTTCTTTGCTAGGGGAAATACGTTCTCAAATGCCTTTTTAAGGAAGTTACACTTATGCTATTTTATGAATGAATGAACAAATGAATTTCCATGGACCAGCTCTTCGGAATGAGACAGACAATGAGTCTGTTTTACATGCTCAGTTTTCAAAAATTTGAAGTTAGCTAAATTTGCTCAATAATTCCCCCTGTGACCTGACTCACAACCCCCTGCAGCACCGTGATCTCACACCTTCTAAATATGATACTTAAAATTATTGATGTCCCTTGGATACCCAAGACTAGACAGTAGACATCCCATATACTCTATCTAGCACATTCCTGTCCTTCATCTGGATACTCTCCTTCAGCTTCAGGTTTTGTTAATCACTATTTTTTAAGTTTTTAAGATTCGCTTACTACAAAATTAAAATATTCATCATAAAATAAGTCAAGTAATACAATATCTAAATGTCTAAAGTAAAAAGTACAGCCCTCTCTTCCTCCTAGTTCTACTGCCCGGAGATAACTACCATGAACAATTTTATGTGTCCTTCTTGAATGTATCCATATACTAACACAACGTGATTGTGCCGTTATTAGAATTTAATTAGGTTTGTAAACATCTGGTTGGCCACTGTCTCTGCAGACTCATATAGAGATTGCGGTCAGCCAAACCCCGTCTGTTCCATATCCTCAGGTTATTAGAGAGCCTTGCTGGTTCTGCAGCTGGAAGCAGTGCTTTATTATTACTGTTTGTTAAGTTTTATCATGCTGGTTTGTTCAATCTATAGTGGTATCTCTGAGTCTTTGCTTTGTCTCACCCATAAATTTAATAAGTGAGTTCAACAGAAGAGCCCTGTTGGCCCATCCCTGTTTAAAATCCTTCAGTGTCTTCCTATGACCGTCCTGAGCTTCCATTTCCTCATCTGTAAAGTTAAGGAGTATAATTTGATGGTTTTTGAGAGCCCTCTCTGATTTAAAAGTCTCTGATACCATTCGAGATGTGACATGCCCTGCTGCGCCTCTAGCAGTAGCTAAAGCTTTGCATCCTGGGGGGACTCTACGTTCCCAAGATACATTGCAGAAGACAATTATCCTGGGAAGCCCATCAAGGTCAAAGCAAATGGCTTTGATGAAATTATTCAGGCTTTGGTTTTGAAAGATGGGACACAGTAAGGTCAATGGGATGTGAAAACATTTGCAGCAATTCTAAAGACAGGGATCTGACTTAGTACTGTTTCCAAGTGTCAAGTGCTAGATATACTTTTCCTGGAGGGGAGTTTGATCTTTTAAAAAAATCAAACCTGTGAGTTATAACTGCAGCTATGGCTTCCGCAAAGGTCAGCTGGAAGTTAGTAACTTCTGAAAGTGACTTAATTGCTTGGCTGGGCAATTCTTTTGGATGGGAATCTTTGTCTAACCAGACTTGTGAGGCTTTTCTTGAACTGGAATTCAGTGCCTCAAAATGCTTGTCCTCACTTAACCCCAGGAAAAAGGAGAACCTCACAAAGCAGGGCAAGGAGAGTCTTGAAGTGTAATTAATACATGTGTACACTTTAATTATTTGGCTGAAATACACTATGGGAATAATTTTCATTTTTAAACGATTTAACTTTTCCCCTTCCAGGGTAAAGGATTCAGCAGTTCCTAATTTTTTTTCTCAAGGGCATATTTTCAGGGTTTTGTTGGAACCAGAAACCATCATTCTTCCCCTTGACACCAGAAGCCACAGTAGGGAATATTGTAGCACCCAGCCTTGACTGATTTGGGGGAACAGAAGTACAGAAGGACTTTCAGGAAGAGAGGAGGTGATGGAAAGGGAAATCCAGTGCATAAGAGGTCACCAAGATGATTAGAATCAAGTACAACTACTAGAACAGAAGGTGTCTGAGCATGATTTGGCAAAAGCAAAGATTCCGGAACCAGACTGCTGAGTTCAAGTCATCACATACCAGCTGCATGACTTTAGACCAGTGTTATTCAACCTCTATGTGCTTGCTTCTATAGATTAGATTAGAGGTCATGCTAATGCCTGCTTCAGGGCATTCTTCTCTCCTATAGATTAGAGGTCATGCTAATGCCTGCTTCAGGGTGCTGCTGTGCACATCACATGAGTTAAGACATGTGAAGTGCTTAGGGCAGTACCTGGCTCATGGTAAGTCTCAATAAAGGTTTTATATACAGTGTGTATAGGCCATGTACTTATATACATATTCAAATAATAATGAGACTTTCACACCCATTAGGATGGCTATTATATAAGTCAGGGTTCTCCAGAGAAATAGAACCAATATGATATTACATATATGTTCAGGAATTGAGTCATGTGATTATAGAGGCTGACAAGTCCAAAATCTGCAGGGTGGGCCAGGAAGCTCATGCTGTTCCAGTTCAAAGCCTGTCAGGCTGGGGGACCAGGAAGAGCCAGTGTTCCAGTTCTAGTTCAAGAGCCAACTGCTGGAGAATTCCCACTACTTGTAGGTCTCTCTGTTCTAATCAGGCCTTCAACTGATTGGATGAGGCCCAGTCCCATTATGAAGGGAAATCTGCTTTATTCAAAGTCCACCAACTTAAATGTTAGTCTCATCCAAAAACATCCCCACAGGAACACCCAGAAAAATGTTTGACCAACTATCTGGGCACTGTGGCCCAGTGAGTTCACACATAAAATTAACCATCACAGCTATTATAAACAAGCACACACACACACACACACACACACACACACACACACACAAACAAAATAGAAAACGAGTGTTGGCAAGGATGTGGAGAAATGAGAACATTTGTGCATTGCTGGTAGGAATATACAACAGTGAGCTGTTGTGGAAAATAGTATGACAGCTCAAAAATCAATAATTAGCAAATCGAATCATCAAAAAATTAAACAGAATTATCATTTGATTAGCAATTCCATTTCTGGGTATATACACAAAAGAACTGAAAGCAGGGACTGGAACAGATATCTGTACACTCATGTTCATGGCAGCATTATTCACAGTAGCCGAAAGACAAGACTCCCCTGGAGTAATCCGTACCCCTAATATCTACTCCAATCAGCAGCAGGGCAGCTACCAGCCTTGGACCCTCACTCTGGCTTACAAATCTTGATAATACTAATAGCTAATACCTATATATAATCAGGCCCAATTACTGTGTATTAACATGTATTAACTCATCTTTTTACAACAATCCTATGAGTTAGATACTATTATTATCACTCCATTTTACAGGTGGAAAAAATGAGGCACACACCAATTTCCTATACCAGGAAAATGACAATCTGGGACTCTAACCCAGACAGTCTAACTGTAAATTCCAGGCTCTTCACCACTGTACATTTTTCCCTGAAGGGCTGTAGACAAGTGATCCATGACCTGTGACTATAGAGTGGCCGTGGAACTAGTACAAAATGTCTGTGAATCCGTATGGCAGGCAAGCATAACCTGTAAACAGATATATAATACTTGAGACATTTATGTACAAATATTTTTCAAATGTATACAGATGCTGTTATGAAGAGAAAGATATCAGTTTTAAAGTATTGAATACATTGTGGCTTTTACTCATTATAGAGTTTCTTGATCACAGATACAGGGGAGACATCAAAGCCCATGGTGATATATCCAATTACAGCCTTCTTTTGTTTTATTTCAAGACACTGATAGATTTGCTTTTCCCTAACATTTTAGAGAGACGTAAATCAAAAGAATAAACAAGTGCGAATTCTAAACAAAAGTGACTTAGAAACTTTTTTTCTATTGAAGCATAACATCCATAGAGGAAAGTGCACATATCGTAAGGGAATAGCTGGATGAATTTTCATAAGCTGAAACCACAGTATAACCAGCACCTAGATCAAGAACAAGAACGTCACCAGCACTCCAGAAGATTCTTTGTGCTTCTTACAATCACTCTTCTACTCCTCTCAAGCGTTGCCATTCGTAGTGGGTAGAATTGTGTCCCCCACCCCACATAAGTATATATGAGTCCTCACTCCTGGTACCTGTGCGTGGGACCTTATTTGGACACAGGGTCTTTGTAGCCGTGATCAAGGTAAGATGAGGTCATCCTAGATTAGGATGGGCCCTAATCCTTGGTTTTTCAGGCTTTCTTTCTGGGCATGTCTGATAAACTTACTATGGAGTTAAATTTTCTGTGCTTTTCCTTTGCCGGTTGAATTAAATAAATGTATATAATAAGCAAATAATAAAATAAAAAGTCCTTATACTTGAAAGGATGAGGAGTCATTAGAGAGAGTGATTGTATTAGCTTGCTAGGGCTGCCATAACAAAACACCACAGAACTGTGTGGCTTAAACAACAGAAATTTATTTACTCAGAGTTCTGGAGACTGGAGGTCCAAGATCGAGGGGCTGACAGAGTTGGTGTCTTCTGAGGTCCCTCTCCTCGGCTTGCAATGACCACCTTCTCCCTGTGACCGCAATGGGCATCCCTTGTGTCTCCGTGTGTCCTAATCTCCTCTTCTTATAAGGACACTAGCCAGATGGCATTAAGGGTCATCCTAATGACCTTATTTTAACTCAATCACCTCTCTTTAAGGGTCCTGTTTTCAAAGACAGTCACATTCTGAGGCACTGAGGGTTAGGGCTTCAACATATAAATTTTGGGGGCACACAATTCAGCTCACAACAGTGATTTAATATTGTTTTCATTTTTTAATGTCTTTGATCACTCTGTCCTCAACATAGGGGACTTTTGCACAAGCAGGTTTTAGATAGTAAAGCCTGGGCTGAGAAGATTGTTGGTAAGAGGCCCTAACACAGAGGTTGTTTCCGAGACTGCAATGTCTGTGGTCTTTTTTCTTTTTTATGTAAAGAAGTTCTGGTTTTAGAATATGGAAGGAAATGCCAAGTGAAGTTTTAAATCATCTTCCATAATGAGGTTTGACACCAGTATTTTCATATGTAATAGTTGTCCTGCCCATGACTGACAGTGATTGCCTTAGAAGGAGAATTTTTCCACTCTCAGTACCTTTCTAGGCAAGCACTTCTCAGGTTTGTTTTTCTCTCTGTTCAAAGGATGTACCTCAAGACCCTCACTGTTGTTGTCATTGTTTACTTACTGCATTTTGTTTTGCAGTGTTTTGAGAGGTTTGTAAACAGAGGTGTCCATGATCATTTATATCTGGAAGCAAATGAGTAAATGCCCCTTCATTCAAGGAGTCTTTGTTGGGGGTCCAGGTGCTGTGCTTGGCACTGGAGCTATAGAGATTAGCCCTCGGGGGCTTATGGTCTAGTAGAGGAGCCAAAAGAGTATAGCAAAAGATTTCTAGACAGTGTGATGGGCATTATGAAACAGTTAACCACAGTATGTTCAACCCAGGCTCTCATTTCGCTGAAAATTGACCCTTCTGATCCACAGGAATAAGACCTGGCAAAGACGTGGGACAGTGATCCTGCCTTCGGTCATAACAGATGCGATAAGAGGTGGGTAACTCTCCTAAGCTGGATGACTTCGGTCTCTCCCCTTTGGAATTGGGGTTCAGGGATGCTCGTTAGTCTTTACTGTTCACTTGAACTAAGAACTTGTGAATTTAAGAGCTGTGAGAGGTCACTCTCTACTGCTGCTTAGAGAAACAGACAGCCAGTCCGTAAACAGGGGAGAATAAAACACACTGCCAGAGAGATGCAAAGACAGGCTACTACATGGAGAGATAAGCCAGAGATTGGGGGGCAGGGGGCGGGGAAGGGGTGCTGGTGCTATTGTGCCATAGACTGGCTCTACTGGCATTGGGGGCTGGATAATTCTTTATTGTTGAGGACTACCACATGCACTGTAGGATGTTTTGCAGCATCCTTGGCCTCTACCTGGCCTTGACCCACCAGATGTCAATAGCGCTCTCTAGTTGTAATAATCAGAAATGTCTCCAGACAATGCGACATGTCCCTGGGAGATGGGAGAGGTGGCAAAGTTGCACCTCCGTAGACAACCACTGTGCTAGAGTGAGTGAGCTTCTATTATTTGCACCCCAAAGAGCTTTGACTGAGATCCTTCCTGGAGGAGGCCGGGTGCTCCCTAAGCGTTGTCAGATCATTGACAGCAGAGAGGGTGTTCCAGACAGAAGAGCCAGGCTGGACTTGAGAAGACACAAAATTGAGAGAAACACGGCCTCTGCTGTTAGAGGCTACTAGAGAGAGAATAATTTTAGAATGAACAGCTCCTTAACATTTGAGGTAGAAATATGGTCATATTTCTTTTATTTTTTTAAGTTTCAATTTAACTAGCTGGAACACTCATTTGCCACATAAGCAGAAATACTCACTCTTTTGGTTCCCTTTTCCACCTTGAGTATCTGAAATTAACAAACTCTTGGAATTAGGCAGCCCAAAAGGAGAGTCAATTTAACTTTCAACTCTAAGGGAAAGAGAACATTGGTTCTAAAGCAAGAATCTTAAAACACTGTTGATTGTGAACTCCTAACAGTAAAGCCTTTCTGAGGTTGTATGAATACATGTATATATTTACTTATTTATAAATCACAGATGAGTCCTTCTATATTAATATATTAAATTATATATTAGTACAGTGTGTCATATTATAAAACACAAAAAACATCAACTATGTAAATGATTAAAAATACATATAGTCCATCAAAAAAATGACTGGATAAACAAAATGTGGTATGTCCATAAGTGGAAAATTATTCAGTCATAAAAAGGAATGGACTACTGGTGCATGTTATACGTTAATGAACCTTGAAAACATTATGCTAAGTGAAAGAAGCCAGTCACAAAAGACCACACAGAATGTGATTTCACTCATATGAAAGTTCAGGTTAGGAAAATCTATAGAGACAGAACGTAGGTTAGTGGTTGCTTAGGACTGGTGGGGATAACACTAAAGAGTATGGGGTTTCTTTCTGAGGTTATGAAATTTCCTGAAATTGACTATGATGATGGTTGCACATATCTATGAATATACTAAAGACCACTGAATTGTATACATCAAATGAGTGCATTTTATGGTATATGAATTATATCTCAATAAAGCTGTTTTTAAAATATATGCAGGGGGCTTCCCTGGTGACGCAGTGGTTGGGAATCCGCCTGCCAATGCAGGGGACACAGGTTCGAGCCCTGGTCCAGGAAGATCCCACATGCCGCCAAGCGACTAAGCCCGTGCTCCACAGCTACTGAGCCTGTGCTCTAGAGCCTGCAAGCCACAACTACTGAGCCTGCACTCTAGAGCCCACGTGCCACAACTACCGAGCCCACGTGCCACAACTACTGAAGCCCGTGTGCCTAGAGCCCGTGCTGCGCAACAAGAGAGGCCACTGCAATGAGAAGCCCGCGCACCGCAACGAAGAATAGCCCCTGCTCTCAGCAACTAGAGAAAGCCCGCATGCAGCAGCAAAGACCCAATGCAGCCAAAAGCTAATGAATAAATAAATAAATTTAAAATATATGCAAGAGAAGTTCTCCTTCCTCCTCTTACCTCTTGTTTTGTGCCTTCTTAGGGAAGCACATCTCACTTTGAGGACCTCAAGGGTAATGGGCCAGACCCATTCTGGCAATTACTTTCCACTGCTACACTGCAGCGCTATTAAAAGCTGGTCATCCTACCACACACAGTATAATGGCCAAGGTTTAGAAGGCTTCCAACCCCAAGTATTGGCAACGCTGTAGAGAAACTGCTATGAAGAAATGGGTACACTCATACGCTCTTTGTGACAGTATAAATTAGCACAACCACTTTACTATGAAAACTAAACATATGCATTCCCTAAGTCCCAGGATTTAATTTCTTGGTATTTACCCAAGAGAAATGCAAAGGTATGGGCACCAGAAGGAATGCACTAGAATGCTTATAATAGCATCGTTTGCAATAGCTCCAAACCAGAAACTACCCAAATGTCCATTAACAGTAGAATGGGCAAACTGCAACATATTCATATGGTAGAATTCTATTTGGCAATGAGAATGAATGAAATAATCTTATACTTAATAAATGAATGAATCTCTTGAAAATAACTTGAGCCAAAGAAGTCAGACACATAAAAGCACATTCTGTATGATTCCATTTAGATGAAGAACAGGCAAGATTAATCTATGCTCTCGAAGTCAGGCTAGTGATTATTTCCTGGGATGGGGGTGGAGATGAGTGACAGGGCAGAAGGGCAGAAGGGTTATGGGTTGCCGGTGATGCTCTATTTTTTGACCTAAGTGGTAGCTACATGGGTGGGTTCACTTTATAAAAATTCACTGAGCTGTTAGACTTTGATCTTTACACTTTTCTGCATATGTGTTAGACTTTCAAAATATGTTCATTTAAGTAAATG
The DNA here is from genome assembly GCF_965194825.1 of Balaenoptera physalus. Lineage (NCBI taxonomy): Eukaryota > Metazoa > Chordata > Mammalia > Artiodactyla > Balaenopteridae > Balaenoptera > Balaenoptera physalus. The sequence goes on from NC_138892.1 coordinate 15,685,546, forward strand.
AAACAAAAAAAATGTAAATAAATAGGGTTGGGGCAAGGCCTGCCAGAGTCCTGACAGGACAAACCAGTTCGCTCCCATGTCAGTGCTGCCTCTGTGGCCCAGCTCAGCCCCCGTGTCAGAAGGCTGATCGGGTCCTCTGAGTGATGCCAGCTCCACTCCCTCCCCCTCCCCCAAGCTAAGCAGGACCCAGGATGCCTCAGCCTCCCCAGGTCCTCAGCTCCTTCAGCTCCCTGCACAGCCCTTTCTCTTCCATCCTCCACCTTCCACGGTCCAGCTGCCCCATAAGGGTTTTTTTGAAATCATTTAAGCATCAACTTCTTTCCTATCCAGAACCACTTGCCTTTTCCTGAGAAATACAGAGGGGACAGACCAGTTCCTTTTCAATCTTAGACAAAGGATGTATTTCTCAATTCACACCCTTTCCAGTCTATCTGCCCCACCTATTTGCTCCACCTTCCTGTGGGAAACTCCCCTCAGGACTCGTGGGAGCCATGTGTCTACCTCTCAGAGGGAGGTTCTCCTCGGTGGCCATGGCAACACCTCCTCTTCACTCTTCACCACATCCGGTGTTCGGTGACTGCGACACACCATCACCTCATTTAGTCTCCACAACAATCTTCTGAGGTACGTACTGTCATTAGCCTCACTTTCCAGAGGAGGAAGCAAGAGACAGCAAAGCATTTGCCAAGGCGATTTATTCCTGTAGGAGAACTTCACAAGGGATTCCATCCTTCTAGTGGCTCCTAGGTGACTCTCTAGAACATCTCTCAGAAGAGTGTGAGGAAAAAGATAGTTCTCGCTAAGTATCTCACTTCAGTTATAGACGTGTAAATCATGGCTATATGAGGGAAGTGTGTTAAATGCTAAAGAGAGACATAAACAGAGGAGGGACAAAGGAGAGGTGAGGCACAGCACAGTAAGGAGAGCAGGACCCACTTCTTGGAGGAGGTGGCATTTGCCTCAACAAGTGGGCAGGAGTTGGACAGGCAGAGTTGGGGGCAGGGACCCCTCTGGACCAAGGCGGGGAGGTGGGCCTGATTAAAAAGCAGTTGGGGGTCCTGTTCAACTGGGGTGTAGAGTGTATACAAGAGTGACTGAGAGATGGGGCTGGAAAAAGAGGCGGGGGGCACCCCAACAGTAGTGTGATGGTTAATTTTATATGTCAACTTGACTGGGCTACAGGGTGTCCAGATATTTGGTCGAATATTACTCTGGATGTTTCTGTGAGGGTTATCTTAGGATGACTTTAACATTTAAATGGGTAGATTGATTAAAGCAGATTGTCTTCCCTAATGTGGGGGAACCTCATCCAATTAGTTGTTCTTGCATAGAACAAAAAGACTCACATGATTATGGAGGCTGACAGGTCCCAAGATCTACAGGATGAGTCAGCAAGCTGGAGACCCAGGAGGGTCAATGGCCTCATTCTAGTCCAAAGGCCAGCAGGCTTGAGACTCAGGAAGAACCAACGGTTCAGTTCAAGTTCTAAGGCAGGAAAAGCTGAGGTCCCAGATGCAAGGCAGTCAGGTGGGAGGAATTCTCTCTTACTTGGAGGAGGGTTAGCTTTCTCCTGCCTTCTACCCTTGCTGTTTCCCACACACCATCTATTCCGCACACAACATCCGGAATGATGCAAAAATAATAATCAAGTAAGATCATTCTCCTGCTCAAGACCCTCCACTGGTTTCCCATAACCCTCAGAACAACAATTAAAGTCCTTACCGAGGCCTTCAAGGCCTCACACGATCTGACCTCGGCTACCTCTCCAACTCCCCTCTCGCCTGGTTCCACCTTCTCCCGCCACATGGGCCTCTTTGCTCTTCCACAAACACACCAAGGTCCTTCCCACCTCAGGGCCTTTACACTTGAGACTCCCTCTAACTAAGAGATCTGCATGGGTTTCTCTCTTCCACAACCAGGTCCCTGCTCAAAGGTCTTCACAGAGAGGACTTCCCCAACCACTCTATCTAACGTAGAGCCTTCTGTCACTTTTAATCCGCTGACCCCTTTCTATATTCTTCATAGCACTTACTCCTACCTGAAACTGTATATGTGTTTGTTTGTTTTTCTACCTCCACAATAGAACATAATCTCTGTGAGAATAGGGAGTTTGTTTTTGCTCATGGCTATATCCACAGCTCCAAGAAGAGCAGCTGACATATAGCACATGCTCATAAATATTTGTTGAAAGAAGGACAGAATTTTAACACTTGCATTTTCCCTTAAGGGAGGTACCAGTTCTCCTTGGCTCACCAGTGTCTCAATCATTGTAGCAAAGTACCTGGCCCATCAGAGGAGTTCAGGGAATATACATTGCATGGGTAATTCCCTGCATTCTGGTTATTTCTATACTTAGTTCTCTTCTACTCTACATGGCAAACTCTCTGAGGGAAGGGACCACTTACATATATACCCCCATATCAACTGTCAGAGTTTTGTGCCTTGTAGGTCATGTCCATGCTGAACTGTGTCTCTAAAGTGGATAGATAGTAGCTTTGCACCTACAAGGCACTCCATCAATATTTTTAAATTGCTACTGAACATTTCCATTTAAACCTTCCATTACTGGGTTCATTATGAAGAAGGAGCACAGACATTAAACAAGAGAATGACTACTTGGGGAAGATTTGACCCTCATTTTGATTCATTGGATGATTTTATGTCCACGGCATTAGCAACCTGCTATTTGACTGTGCCACAATTATTTTGTTGAATACAGGACCAGATCCACTTACAATGTGATTGGGTTCTCTTTAAAGTGCCACTTTCGCCATTTTTTTTTTAAGGAATGTATCTTTGAACTATCATTTCAGGGCATCTTGTTTTCAGAAAGTTGTGTCTTCAGTGAAATACAATAGCTCTGATGAGAGGCACTTTATGGAATAAGCAAGTGAAGGAGAGAAGAGACTTTTCTTTTTGATCGGAGGGTCACAAAAGAATGAAATTGTCAAACGTTTTGCCCCTGTGAGAGAGCTAAAGTGCTGAGCTTAAGCTGTTTCATTACAGGGGGAAGTGAAGAGTGGAAAGGAGAGAAGGGCAAGAATGTGAGTGTTATTTAGTTAATTTCCTAGGGAAAACACCGCGAGTGCTATACCAGCAAGCCCAAGCTGCAGTGTCCGTTTGGAGCTTGACTCCTTTCAGTTGGATCAGGCGCAGAACTCAGGCAGCACCGAGGTGATGCAGGTTCTTGTTTCATTCACACGTTTGCTTGTCATACACAAAGCTCAGAAGAATTTGTATTCTCTCTGATTCTCGGGAAATCAAATTTAGAAACAGGACAAACAGGGAATTTTCTAGAATCTAATAACTCCCATTATAAGCCAAAGGCAAAATGTTAGCTCAGGGTGGTGTGATAATGAAGTTGGTCATTAGCAGTTAGGAAACACCATTCCTGCAGCTCTTGCTCTGGTGAACCACGTGAAATTGGTTGTAGGATTACAGATTGCCAATTTATACTGCTCTCACTGATCTGTCACATAATGAGAGCTGAGGGTTGTCACCAGTTGCCTGTTTGTATGCAAACAAAAGAAGCTGAAAAGAGTCTGTAAAAAAAATCTGGAAACAATATAGAAGGGTGATTAAAAAAAAAAAAAGGTGATCAGATTCTAAGGGTGTACACACCCATTTTAAAGGAAAAAACTGTTACTCCCCTCTTCCCCCCACCAAGAATTTATTCCCATAAAAAACTAAAGCCTTTTTGCTAAATGGCTGTGAATCATGCACAAATTTTACCTTTATCTTTATAACTGACAAAGTTTTTTTAAGAAAATATATACTACATTTTTTTAATTCTGGTGGAACACGCAGACCCCAGTTTGAGAAATACCGTGTTGAAGAAGATCTGGCTTCCCTCAATTTTAGCTTCTATCATATGGTCACTGGCTTATAACTGACATTTCTGGAATCAGCCTAAAAGTATGTTAACTATTACTTAGAGGTAAAAGAGGAAAATGAACACAAATTTAGTGCATTTCTGTAATATGACTTTGCTTCTATTTCTGCGGGTCACGAAACACCAGGTTTTACAGGCATGTCTTCCCCCAAAAAATGGTTTGTTGAGTTAGTATTACAGGTTAAACCTTTCAATTAACCAGAACACTCAAGGGTGCAAGTCATCCAGGAACTTTGGTCATCAGACTCGAAATACTAAGCGCAAAGGTCCATACAACTCAAAGGCATAGAAGCAGGGATATGCTCTAAGTTGCTAATACTGGTTCATGAAAGCTAATTGTTAAATATTCAGGAATTTTGTGAGCTAGTTTGTAAAGTGATAGTAGCCTGAAACCTGCTGTGGTGGGAATATTTACACCATGGAAATTGGCACATACTACATATTTTGCCCCCACCCCCTTTTTGAGGGCCATTTTACCAGTGCACCCCACGACATAGAAGGGTTTTGAGGTGCAGAACTAGTCATTCAGGATCTGGCAGGGGAAGCCCAGAAGTCCAGGCTAACTGAGAGGTAAATAGTGGTTAAGAACACTGGCCGCAGGGTCAGGCAGACAGGTTTCTGATCTCAGATTGCCACTTATAGTTGTATGACTCCGACCGAGTTATTCACCTGAGCCCGAGTTTTCTCATTTGTAAAATGGGATAATGAGAGCCACAGCATAGTTTGTGATGATTAGGTAAAACAATGTATGCATAATCATAGCCTCACCTGGCACACAGTAGTCGTAGTAGTAGGCACACAGGCATTAAATGCTACGTTAAATTCCAAGTACACACTGTTAGCTCAAGTGATTCACAGACCTCTAGATCTGAACCACTTCTTATCCAGTTCTGACCACTCCTGAGGTCTCATCTGCTGTCTCTATGCCTTGTTTTTAGCCTCCTGTTTGCTTATTCCTTCTCTCTGTCTCTGTCTCTCTGTGTGTCTGTGTCTCCCTTTTTCTCTCTCTCTCTCTCTTTCACTTAGTGGTCTTGTCCTGACCACAGAGGGTGGCTGAGGTGAGGTGGGGGATGAATTCAACTGCAGTCAGTATGTTGAACAAGCACAACTCGTGACATAATCAAAACACAATTTTATATTTGTCTCCTGTCTGGTAGTTCCTCAAAAGGTTACCACATAGAGTTACCATATGATCCAGCAATTTCACTCCTAGGTATATATACCCAAGAGAAATGAAAACATACATCCAAACACAAACTTGTACACCAATGTTCACAGCAGCATTATTCATAATAGCCAGAAAGTGGAAACAACCCAAATGTCCATCAACTGATAAATGGATAAAGGAAATGTGGTACACTCATATAATGGAATATTATTGGGCAAGAAAAAGGAATGAAGTACTGATTTATGATATAGCATGGATGAACCTTGAAACCAATTATGCTATGTGAAAGAAGTGAGTCACAAAATACCATGTAACATATGATTCCATTTATATGAAATGCCCAGAATAAGCAAATCTGTGGAAACAGAAAGGTAATTAGTAGTTGCCTAAGGTTGAGGTGCTTGGGGGGAAATGGAGAGTGACTGCCAATGAGTATGGGGTTTCTTTTTGGGGTGATGAAAATGTTGTAAAATTGATTGTGGCTGTGACTGCCCTAAACTTGGGGTGAAGAAGGTTGAACTCCCCTCCCCTCCTGGGGAGATAGACAGGACTTGCACAGTACCTCCCCAAAGAACCTTCTCAACAAATCTTTCCCACACTCTGGTCCTTTTTTATACCTTTAATCTGGCTGAGGGATTCAAGGATCACAATTCAGAATTGTCCTTGGAAATTTGTTTTGTAAATTCTGCAATTGTAACGTGACCCTGTGAGACACTGAAGCGTCTGGGCCTGGTAAGCACAAACACCATGCTTACTTGTCACCTGACCTGGTTCCTGGGCAGTCTCTGCTCTCAGGGGATGGGCCTACTCAACAACTGTCCTTTAGACCACAGTGAGAGACCCTAGGGGTGGGGGGAGAAACTAGATACAAACTAAGCTAGTCTCGTGTGTGTGTGTGTTTAATAACTTACACTGTTTCCGAATCTTAGCCAACTGTCAGGCTCAACACACAGATTCAAGGCCTCTTCAACAGAATAATTCTGGACATGTGGTCTCCTGGGTGGCCACCACAGGGGATCCAAACCACCGATAATAGTGCAAGCCCATAATAGTGACATAGAAAGAAGGACTCACCTTCCAGTACTCTCCAGCCAAATTCTCTGTGTACCTAGAGGCCCTGGCCAGCTGGACGGCTGGCATTGGCTCTTGTGAGCACATTCATTGTACCCTGACCCCAGCCGGTCCAGGCTGTGTCCATAAGTTACACACACACCCCAGGAGAGGGCAGACATCTCATTGCTCAAGCCATATTGACGCAATCCACAGCACAAAGCCAGCCTTTCACTGAAGTAAATTTCAGATTTAGAATTCTGTATAGAAAGAAAACAATGACTATTGATCTGTATTCCCTGGGAAAAAAGCCAGACAGGCCTTTGACCCACTTATATTTTATCAAAAACCCTCTGGTCTGTCAAAGCAGTTTGTGTCTTGACCCCTGAGAGCACATTACATCCTCTCCTGGAAATCTCACCATCTTCCTTCCTGGCACCCAGATATTTATTATATTAGCTCCTCTCCCACCACCTCTGGGAAGCTTCTGTGGACCAGGTCAGTTTGAGGGGCTCTCGCTGCCTCTGAATCCTGATATCACCTCTCTCTACCCCTTCCTGGTGCTCAATTCACATTGGCTTTTATTGTTTTCATATTTTATACATCTTGTCTCCTCAAGGTCAGGGACTGTGTCTTCTGCTTTGTACCTCCCATCTCCTTTCTGGCACATGGTTTTGATAATTATTGCTCTTTTGATAATTATTCTGTTATTTTGATAATTTTTGACAGTTTGTTCTTTTGATAATTACTGTCATTGCTACTATTCTTATACTTAACGCTTGTCAAGGACATACACCTTGTGTCAAACACTGAACCAAGTGTTCTCACACATCCCTTCTTAATCCTTACAGCAACATTAGAAAGTGGGCACAATTATTACCGGGTTCATAGAGGTGGACACGGGGGCTCCCAGAGGCTCAATCTCCAGCATGAAGCAGCCAAGCTGACTCTTAGCTCCATCTGCCCCCAAACCTGCACTCTTGGTTCCCAAGAGTTACCATAGGTCGGATTACAGAGTAGAGAACGGGAGATAAGGGTTACTTCCCTAACATTTCTTTTATAGGTGAGCAATAATCCCAGGCAAGACTCTGACACCCAGAAAGGAGACTTGTCCCCAATGCAATAGTTTGCCCAGGGCAAAGGAGGGTGTACATGTAGGATTCCTGACGCCCAAGCCAGGAAGCATCCTTTCTTCCACACCCTGGTGCTCTGCTATATGACAAAAATACTCCGTTTGGAAACTTAGTCTCTTTGAACTTCTCTACTGTAGAACAAACCACCCTTTAGCAAAAACCAAAACAGTAATTTTCTACGGAGTAGATAATCACCCACTCCAGCAAACTAAAACAACATTCTGTGGTTAAAGCAGGAGAAATATGAAAAATCTTTCGCTTTGTTTCTCTCTGTATATAAAAAGGATACATGTGTGTCTGTGTGTATACACCATGTACAAACTTTCCAGTTCACCTAGCTTATAAATCAGAGCCGCTCCTCCTCTGGCCACCCACCCACTGCTGTTCTGAATTCCTCTCACAGACTAGAGCAGAGCCAAAGAGAATCCACTTCTGTGACTATTATTTATAATCTTTAGTTTTAAAAATCCACATCCTGGAAAACTTTTGAACAGTGTGGCATTGATGAGGCATGAGGGAGGCTGACTGAGAGAAAGGGGAGGAGAAGGAAGGGCTGAGGCTGCACTCAGCCTAGCAAGCCCCTCCCAGCTTTGTTCACATTTTAACAGAGGTCAGTTCAGTAGACGTTTACTGATTGCTTATTACCTGCCAGGCTCTGCTACATGGTGGAGATGCAAAAATGAATAAGATTCCATCCCCAGCTTTAAAGGCCCATAGCGATGGGATAAACAGATATATCAGAACAGATACTCTTATGTAGATAGGGAAGATTAAAAGGAAATTTTAAAAAGCTTTCCAGTACCAAAGGAATCATATAAAGGAGGAATTTTCCAGGGGCAGTGTAGTAGTACGTACTAGTCAGACTGTCAGACAGCTTGGGTTCAGAACCCAGCTCCGTTTCGGAGTTCCTGCAATTCAGTTCCAAGTGGGATAATGTCCATATTTATACCCTGGAGTTGTTGTCAGGATTAGAGAAGATAATGCATATCAAATACTTATTGCAGTATTTGGCATGTAGTAAGTGGTCAGTAAATTGTAGTAAAACAAAATGTTGGTTAAAAAATAAAATAAGAGTTCCTGGTAACTGGAAGCATAAAAGCAGACAGCCACTTGGGCAGAGATGTAGAGGGACTCACAAATCAGATGGTAACTTGATGGGCTCTAAGGGATCTTCCATCCCTAAGGTGCTATGTTTTTAGGAATATTTCTTAAGAATAGGTGGTGTGTGTGTGGATCCAGGGATGAGGAGGTGGGGGGGGGCATGAGAGGGAGAGTAAGGGGAGATGCTAGCTAGAAGGAGAGTGAAAGTTTCAAAGTATAATAAAAAGTCCCTGGGGAATTCTGTGCTGGTCCAGTGGTTAGGACTCCAGGCTTCCACTGCAGAGGGCACAGGTTTGATACCTGGTTGGGGAACTAAGATCCCGCATGCCACGTGGCATGGCCAAAAAAAAAAGTCCCTGTCCTCTAGCAGTTGACAATCCAGCTAGAGAAATAAGACATATTCTTGGGGGAAAGTTAGACAGTAAAAGGCAGAATATGATAAGCATTCATTAAGCAGTAAAACAAATTCATTAATTCATCAATAATGGTAGAGTTCAAGATACTGAGGCTGGCTGTGTAAGATGTTTTTGGACAGGTAGGCCTCATGTCATCATTCGTTTCACAGATTTTTTTTTTAAATTTAGCAAATATTTGCATACTCCTATCATGCATTAAGCACTGTTCTAAGCGCTTTACAAACATTAACCAATTTAATCCTCATAATAACAACCTTATATCTACATGCCTGTTATTATCCCCACTGTACAGATGAGGAGAAGTTAAGGGACTTGCCTAAGATCTCACAATGGAGGGGAAGGAGCATCAAACCTGGGCCATCCAGCTCCAGAATCTGTGCTCCTCATGTGTGCGTGGCTCACAGTGGATCAGGCACAGTGCTAGAGGCTGGAGGTTCAGCAGGGAAGCAAAGCCCCAACCTTCTTGGAGCTTATGTTCCACTGCAGGGAGACAGCAATCAATAAGCAAACCAATAACTACGGAATGCCATGGGATTATAAGTGCTATGAAGGGAAATAAAGCAGGATAAAGGACTAAAGAGAGATGGATTGGTGAGCTTTTTTCAAAAGAGTAGTTGGGAAGACCTCTCTGTGGGGGTGAGTGGTAGGAAGACTTTGAAGAGATTGCCAAAGGTTATCATGTATAGAAAGACTTTGACTTTTGTTTTAAGTGTGATAGGAAGCCATCTGCAGCTTTTCAGTAAGGAAGTGATATGATGTGATATCCCCATATGTTGCTGGGTGGAGAGTAGACCTTAGGGAACCAGGAGTAGACACAGGGCAGCCAGTTAGGAGGCTGGCTCAGTAACCAAGGCCAGAAATGATGGTGGTTTGTACACTGGTATCAGGAAAGGCAGTAGCCGTGGTCAGATTTGAGATATAGTTCGAAGATACAGTCCCCAGGATTTGCTGCCATGGTATTCATTTACTTGTTTGTTTATTGTCCATTTCTGGTGGTAGGAAATGACCTCCAAAAAGGCAAGAACTTTGAGTTTTTGTTTTGTCTGACTTTTCATCACTTTTTTCCCAGTTCCTAAAATAATGCCTGCCATACAACCGGCACTCAGTATATACTTGTTATGTATTTGTTTAATGAATAATACATTGAATGTGAGGTGTGAGGAAAAGAGAGGTATCAAAATGACCCCATCATGGGGCTGGCTTTGCGCATTTCCTGATTCATTATGGAATCAGCCTTAATCCTATGCTCTTCTCAAGACAAGTAGGTGAATATATATATATCCATCCAAGAATCACAAAACATGACCTTGGAAGGTCATCTAATGCAGCCTGGTACCCTCAGATGAGTACAAATAGTCATATTCCTTTTGACTTATGAGGCAAACTGAGGCCCAGAGAGCCAAGGTAACTTACCTAATGAAAATTAAACATAATGATGATAATAGATACATTTATTTTGCACTTACTATTTCACAAGTCCATTGCAAAGTGCTTTATAATTCTCATACTTCTTATGTTATCCCTATGTTACAGATGAGGAAAATGTGACACTGTAGAGATGAAGCAGTGAGCCCCAGAGCCATACAACCAGGAAATAATGGAGCCAGGACTCAAATCCAGGTCTAGTTTTATGTTAAAGCCACAACCCTATACAATTTCCAGGGTCACATAACTCATTGTGCTGTAATAACCAATACTGGTCTCCCATCCTCCTGAGTTAGGTAGATAAGAGCAACACAAGGGCTCATGAATAATTGGTTTCTGCGGGTTCCTCCCCTGACTTTGTTGTTCTTGTGTCCTCTTGAACTTGACTCCTATTAAACTGAGGAAGTGGAGTGAGAGTCAATCTATTGCTTTTCTCTGTCCCTGGTTTTAATCTCCACAGATAGATTACCTTTAATGAAACCCATATCAGGCTAGCTTGAACACATGTGTTATTAGAACAAATTACAAAGACTTAATGGAATTGATTCTATTGTCAATTCAAAAGATTCAAAAGTATTGTAGTTTATCTTCTTTTTATGTTCAAATCAGCTATAAATGGCTTAGAAGCTGGATAACCTTTCCCTATAGTACATAGGTCACTGGTTATCATCGGTTATCTTTTCAATGTTCCCATGCATTTTAATGACATATTTGTTAAGACTGTTACTCAATCTCCAGTGCTTACTTATGAGATGTTTTATATGTAGCCAATAGCTAACACTGAATCACTAACTGAGAAGTTGAAGCTTCAGTTGAAGAGAAGTAAAAATTCAAAGCACTTCATGGTACCCTAAGTTTTCAAAGGCTAACAATTTGTATTTTCTTCAACTTCTATGAGAATGTACTTTTTATTCACACAAGTATTAGATGGATTTTAGAAATGATTTAACACTTTTGGATACTAGAACATGTGAAATAGTCACAAAACCAAACATTTCATATGAAAAAACATTTATGTATATATAATCAAGAAGGATAGGCATATAATATTAATACAGAATTGATTATGAACCTATTATTAATATCAAGCACTGAACAGAGAATTGAAAGACACAGCAAGAGTAAGCTGCATGTAGAAAACCAGAATAAAGATTTTCCCATTTTCTAACATGGAGAACTCAAAAGGGCCAATATAACTTGGCTTATATTGAGTTATGATAGCTATTTGGTGCCATGCTGCCACATTTGAGAAAGAGATGGAATTAGGCCAAGGGAACTTAAAACTTCTACACTAATAGCTAAGATTTTTGGGGTGCTTAACTCAATCCTCAAAACAACTTTGTGAAAGAGATAATATCATTATTGTCATTTTGCAGATGGGGACAACATGCAATGTGAGATTGGAGCAATGTGCAATACACAGTGACATAAAAAGTAAATGGCTGAGCAGGGATAGGAATACAGGCGGTCCAAGTTCTTAACCTCTGCACTCTGATGTCTCTCAACAACAGCATAATAATTTAAATAACATCATTTTTAAGCTCTTACTTTATGCTAGGCCCTACAGTGAGACCATCTTATCTTTTATCTCATTAATCTTTCCAACAACCCAGTGAAGTTGGGTTTGCTATTGCCATTTTAAAGGTGAGGAGCTTAGACCTTTAAAAGGCTTAGATTTATCTTGTCACTTGTTACTGCTTTCTTTCCTGTCCCCATTGGGTTGTTGGTGTTAGGAGAGAGAAACAGGATGAATGCTTGAAAACATAGAATCTCAAGAATGAAAGGGGTTTAAGCAATAACTAAAGCCTAAGCCCTAATAGGAGCCTCAACCCCATTCTCCACTTTCTCTGACTGGCTTGAACCTCCACTAACAAGGTCATTACTTCTAGACCTTCCTCCCTGGATGGAAGATTAGTTCTGTTTAAGATTTTAAAAAGGAAAACCTTTCCTCATTTTAAAGAAGCTGAAGTAAAACAAGATGAAGCTATTAGCTAAGAGGAATCCATGGGAAAGATTTAAATTAAAAAGTTATGAGAGTTCAAGACTACCCCCACAGCTATCAGTTTTCTAAACCATATGAAGCTAAAGGGGGAAAAGGTGGAGGTATTATTTCACAATCCAAACAACTGGCAAAATGACTAGCAGAGATGGCCTTGCTTTAACCTTGAGACCCCTGTCAAGAGTACAATAGGTTTTACAGGACTTCCCTGGTGGTCCAGTGGCTAAGACTCCGTGCTCCCAGTGCAGGGGGGCTAGGTTTGATCCGTGGTCAGGGAACTAGATCCCACGTGCCGCAACTGAGAGTTCGCATGTTGCAACTAAGAGTTCGCATTTCACAACTAAGAGTTTGCATGCCACAACTAAAGATCCCACATGCGTCAACAAAACTCCCACATGCCTCAACTAAGACCCAGCACAGCCAAATAAATAAATAAATATATTTTTTTTAAAAAGAGTATAATAGGTTTTACAGCCAGGTCTGGAAATGGCATACACTAGTTCTGCTCACATCCCATTGGCCACATGCCAGTCACATGGTCCAACCTAATTGCAAAGGAGGCTGGGAAATGGAGTCTTCCTATGTGACTAGGAAGAGGAAAATAAATAGACTTGAGAAATGTATAGGTTATCTCTTTCCCCAATTACAATTATTTCTACAATTTTACCCCTAGATTTCCATTTAATATTTGAGGAGGCAATTATGAAAATGAACCAAATGAACTGTATCCCTAGCACCTACCACTATTCCTAACATACTGTAAGAGGGCAATAAGTATTTGTTGAGCGAACAAATGAAATAACTTCACACATTGGGACATGACAAGTTCATCACCCTATTAGTCTTAGATTTAGAAATATAAACAGAAATTCCCCTTGACCTGGCTGCTCAATGACTTCCATTTCTTCCCCAGAACTTTTATGGTAAAGAACATAGGATGGAGAAATTAACTCTAGAACATAAAACCAAGGGTTTGGTCTTGGCTTTGATATTTTCTAGGTATGTGGTCATTAACAAAGCCCTTCACCTCAGTGAACCTCAGATTCCTCATCTATAAATGGTGGTGGGAGAAAATATATGCCTATCCAGCAGTCCTTTCACCTTCTTCTTGAACAACAGAACCCCAGTTGTTTGTTGGTGTCAATGTGCCCACCCTCAGGGGATAATGATTAGCTTAAGCCAGCGATGGCACTAATTGATCTAAAGGTAAGGTTGTGATCAGGTTATGGCCAATGGAATTAAGAGGAAATCTGCTGGAGGCTTTCAGGAAAAGTCCTCCCTGATAAAAGAGAAAGCTGCATGAGAAGGACCTTTTGGCCCTATCCATTTCCTTCTTCTTGGAATTCGGAGATGTGAGATTGTACAACTTGGAGCTGCTGCAGCTTGCCTGGGTCCCTGAAAGGAGACATTGTATGCACACTAAAGATCCAGCACAGAAAGATTGGAGGGGCCAGGGTCCTCAATGGCATTTTTGAGCCTTTGAAACAAGCCTGGGACAACCTATTTCCAGTCTTGGAAGTGCCTTTCAAGAGTTACTTGAAAAACATGCACCCCTATTGTTTGAACCAGTTTATTTGCATATCCTGTTACTTACAGCCAAGAACATTCCTAACAAAGTAGATAACTTTCAGAGGTCTTTCCAGGTCCAAAGTTATCAGAGTATTAAACAACATTTCAAAAGGGGAGGAAAAAAAGGCAACTGTCCTGGAATATATGAAGGGATAGGAAAAGTTTAAAAAGAGGAAAAAACAATTGGAGGTAGCTAAACTTAGATATATCAACCAGGTGACAAGGATAGCATAAAGAGCTGAAATGAAAATTGGAATGCCCATAGAAACAGAAAATTGGGCCAGGTCTCTATGGAGGAGGGAAAAGAGCTGGCACAAGTTTGCAGGAACAGAATTAGAGGGTAAATAGAACCCGAACAAATGTACAGCTTTATCAAGAAACAAATCACCATAAAAAAGCCTTTTGAAATTACATTCAAAGTAAGTGCTGTCTTTTGATAAGTAAAAGAGTTCAGAAAACAAGTGACTTCAAAATAATCCCTTCCCATCTAAATTTTATGTGTCTATGGTTGATTTTTAAAACTGCCATCTTGCTAGAAAAGATCATCTATGAAAAAAAAAAAAAAGATCATCTATGGGTCAGATGGATAAGTTGCATGTCAAGCCAGAATAAGGAATAAAAGAGTTGAAGATTATCTACAATACTACAAAACAAAGCTACTCATTATTTGTGTCTGATTCTGTGGTGGCATTAGCCTTTTTGGTAGAAAATCTACGAGCAAAATACCTGATTTTAGTACTCCATGAATATTGATTTGATCTGATTCTGTATAACATATTTTTAGTGACTGTTCTCTAGTCAGAGCAATAACCAGAAGTGATTAATGGGCAGCAGTGGGCAATGAACAAACAAGAACACTTCTGGGGTCTTCTGGAAGCAATATAAAGACTTCAGGTCCCACTTTGAACAACAGGTCAAATTTACAACCCTGTATTTGAGTGACATGCAGAGTGTTATAATAAAAAAATGACCAAGGTTTATTGAGTGATCACTATGTGCCACACATTGTACATTCATTTTCTCATTGAATCCTCATAATAGCTCTCTAAATTAGGAATCTTCATTATCTCCATTTTATAAATGAGGAAACTGAGAATTGGGTTAAGTAACCTCCCCAAGGTCACTCAGAAAGCAACAGAACCAGGATTCAAGCTTAGTTCTATCTGACTGAAAAACCCTTTTGTTTACCACTGTACTACACTGCCGCTCAGGAGAATAAAAAGAAGAGGAAAATGAAAAGGAAGAGTGGGTTCAGTACAGTCAAGGCTAGAAGAAAGTTGCTTCTCAGCTAGGCAGGATCAAAAAGTGTAGGCTAGGAGCAGGAACTAGAAATTGAACAAAATCTTCCTTGGAGATTTGAGAGAATTGGGGGAGGGAGATGACTCAGCTTGGAACTGGGATAGAAACAGGTAAAACTGAAAAATCAAATACAGACTTCTAAAATAATCAGGGAGAAAAAGAACTGGACAAAGAACAGCTGAATTCTGGTATCCAATGTATCTGGATTTCTCTGGTAACAGGAAATCTCAAAACAAGTTTTTACCTCCTGTACTGGGTTTGTCCTAATTCAGCTTTTTTTTTTCATATCTGATGGAACTCTCATTCTGCAAAAAGCAAAATATTTGATGAATGTTTCACTTGCCTTGTTAGCAATTTCTTCTTTTAGAAGATCCAGGGAGCAATGATGAGAGACATGTGACTGGATGGAGAGTGTGCTGATGAGCTCATATTTACAAAGGGCATGTACAAGAGGAGGGATGAGGGACACAGAACCAATCTGAATGTGCAAAGACTAGCAAAGGCCGGTAAGAATAATGTCCGAGAGGCTAAAGCCCCGAATCTCTAAGGCTTATTTAAAAATGCTAAGAATGATAAAAAAGGATTCTTGTAGTTTATACAGAGAATAGGCCTGCTGCTTGGGGCTGGAACCACAATGTTAATAGATAAAAAAAAGAAATAACAAATGGAAACAAATGGTAAAATAAAATTAGAATAATATGTTTACAAAGGAACTAAGAATGAAAATGTGAATGGGATCTAGGGGGACCAAAAAGATGGTGCAGAAATCCTGCGCTAGCAACAGAGGAGTTGTTACCACACCTAGGATTGAAGGGACTCGAGGAGAGATGACCAGAACCTGGAAGAAGAGAGGGTCATATAGAGCAAGGAGGCTTGAGAGAGAGCAGTAACCTTCAGTGGAGGGACGTTGCAGGAATGGGGTGGCGGTAGGGGTTGCATAAGTCCCTGTCCTTTCCCTCCAGTCTCCTGCAAGGACTCCCCTTGGCCAAATCCATCTAGGATGCAGAGGGCAATGGAACCATTTAACGTAGAACGTACAGGGAAGCTCCTAGGGCACAGAGCAGAGCAGAAAATGGTGAGAGTGATCTAGGGGGGGTGCACAGGAGATGGTTAGCATGCAGCCTCAATGACACTGTGCTTCAAAAACTACCACATGAAGCGGGTACCAAATGGTAACCACCAACGCATCTTTAAAGCACAGACTTCTCAGCATTGCTCTGGCTTTAGCCACTTTTGCTTCGCTTAGCTATTTTATCTGAGCCAATGAGAATGGTGCAACACGCCTCTAATTCTGCAAATATTCCTGGTACAAAATGCCTTCTTTCTAGATTGCTGCAATGGAACAATGTTTTTAGGCCTCTCTAGGTTTTAGTAGGGTGAGAAGAACCACATGCCTGATTACTTGGAAGCCTACAGCAGAGACAGCTGCCACCAAAAATGCATGTTTCCCTTCCATTATGTACCCTTGGTAGTGGGAAGCAGCCACCCAGCCAGGAACTACATTACCCAGCCTCACGTTCCTCTAGATGGGGGTCAGGTGACTAGTTCTGGCCAATGAAATGAAAGGAGAGGTGATGTGTGTCTCTGAAGAGCCAAGACTGTTAGGTAAGCAGTGTGACCTATGCTCACTCTCTTTGCACAGTGACATTGGAGATCAGGTGCAAAGATTGTGGTGTCATACAGGAAAGACCCTAATATCTAAATCACTACTCACATAAAAAACATCCAGTCACGTGACCAGGAATAGCCACATTTTGAAAGTGACCAGTAAACTTTTATTTTGGTGAGAGTTATTGGTTCTTCATTATAGCAGTTAGCTATCCTGATTAATGTAAGGCACTTTTCTCTGTAGTTACCTCCTGCAATCCCACTTTCAAATTCCCCACTCTTGGCTTCAAATTATAATAGCTGGAATAAAAGACTGGAGTAGAAAATTGTCTACTTGCTCCCTCACCAAGATTTTTCTGTTTTGACCACTTTGTGTAGGAAATATTTGCATGGATTTTTTTTTTCTGTTAGGGGACATCCAAACTTTTTTCTTTTTTATGCAGTTCTGGAATCGTATAAAGAATACAGTATTTGGAGTATGAGTCCAAGTTCTACCACTTACTTATGCTGTCTGACCTTGCTCAGATCCCATCAGCTCTCTTCTCTGTCTAACAAGGATATTAATAATGCCTTTCTGTCAGGTTGTTGTGAGGATCAAATAAGATAAGGGATATGGAAACATTTTGTTCACAATAAAGCTTTAGACAAAATTAGTTCTCATCTCCAGTAACAGGGAGTCAAAGTTGCATTTGCCCTCTTAAGTCCCTTCTCTCTGGTCACGGTGCTGTCAAGTTAAATCCCCCCTCCTTTTCTCTCAGGTGGTCAGGTTCACTTCCTTCCATTCTCTCTCACCTCTATTAACAGGAAAGTAGTTTTTTTCACTGTTTGGAATTTTTGCAATTTGAATTTGGCCCAAGGAAGAATGATTTTAAAAAATGAGTCCAAAACAAATGAATAGAAATAACTTCCGTACATCTTGGGGCCATGGTTTACAATACAGCTCATTCTTTGCCCTGGCTCCCAATAGAATGTTTTTTTGTTGTTTTCAATTTCCTCTGTGTTTATAAGTATGATTTTTTTTAATCACTGGGTTTGGTTTTTTTTTTTAACTCAAGACATAAATAGTGGATCTAGTTCATTCCTATTGTTTTATAAATGAGGAAAGAGAAGCCCAGAGATATTTCATGACCCAGTTTAAGTATCACGTCCTCCAATAAGTTTTCTCAGTTTTCTCTTCTCCCTCACAGGCTGAGCAGGGTACCCTTCCTCTGCCACAGAACTTGGTAATAGACAGAACAAGATTCTGAACTCCTTGTAGGAAGGAACCAATTCTTCTCTGCATCCCAGGAACCTCTGACCTCCATGTAAATCTCCAGCCATCTTCTGCTTCTATTTCATTAGCCCAAACTGTGTCACATGATCACCCCTAGCTGCATGAGAGGTTGGGAAAGAGATTTTTTTAACTGAGCACATTACCTCCCCTCAAAAACCCAGGGATCTGTGAGCAAGTAAGAAGTGGGGATGAATATTGAGTTGGCCACTCACAGTGTCTGCTGCAGTCTGTGACATAGTTGAAGCTTGATAAATATTTGTAGACTGAATGTCAGCACTAGGCATTCAAGGCTGAATGAGTAAACTAGCTCATCCTAGTGGGAGAACAGGGGCTGGGACTTAGGTATGCTGAATTCCAACCCAAAGCTCTTTCTACCACCTAGTACTGCCTCAATATCATAAATCCAGTAATACCAGTATTTGGTTCTGCATTCTTTTCAAGAATCATTGTTCTCTCTCTCTCTGCAGTATCTGAATACCTCTAAAAGATATGTAACCAATCCTATTATTGGGGGTTTTCTCTCCAATTCCTCCTTAGTATTCACTCAAAAACCTTAGTAACAGGAATGTGACATTGATGGAAATCTAATAAAAATAGGTTGTTCTGGGTTCTGTGGGGTTTTCCCAGTTTTTGACCTAACTTACTTCCAGACTCAAATTTATTATGACAGGTAACTTTCTCTCACTCAACACTACAGAGTTATTAATAACTTGCCCTGCTGAATAAATCAGAGACCCTGAAAAAATGTGGAGTAAGCATTTGTTATGCATATATGGGATTTACCAAGTTTCCACATTTGAAGGTCTAATATTAGGATTTACATATTGTGCAAGGCTTTGCAAAGCAAAAGACATTTCACATCTTCTAGACTTTGAAAATAGGGTATACTTTGCATGCAAACAAGTCTGAGTATAGTGATTTTGAATAAATCACCAAGAGACAAGGTTTGAGTAAACTATAAGAAACATATTTCCAGGATAATTTTAAAAGCAGAAAATAAAATTGGATGCAAGAATTTATATGGATTAGTGGGTGAGGAATTAGTAGGCTGTGCTTTAGGTTGGGTTCTGCTCATAATTAGCGGTGTGACCTTATGGAAACCCTTTAACATTTAGGGGCTTCAGTTCTGTAAGAGGAGAGGGTTGTACTAGGTGATCTTCAAAGCCTTGTTCATGTCTAAATTCTGTGATTCCATTTCTTATGCAATGAGATCAAAAGAGCTAAACTGTGAAGTTATATGATGGCCAAATCCTGAAAAGGGCGCACTAACCTTTTGCCACTGTTACCCTTGGATTTAAGGCTGATATATGTATTTTTTAATTTATTTTATTTATTTCTGGCTGCGTGGGGTCTTCATTGCTGTGTGCGGGCTTTCTCTAGTTGCGGCAAGCGGGGGCTACTCTTCGTTGTGGTGGCTTGTCTTTGTTACAGAGCACGGGCTCTAGGCGCGTGGGCTTCAGTAGTTGTGGCACTTGGGCTCAGCAGTTGTCGCTCGTGGGCTTTAGAGAGCAGGCTCAGTAGTTGTGGCGCACGGGCTTAGTAGCTCTGTGGCATGTGGGATCTTCCCGGAGCAGGGCTTGAACCTGTGTCCCCTGCACTGGCAGGCAGATTCTTAACCACTGCGCCACCAGTGAAGTCCCAAGGCTGATAAATTTTTAAAATTTATTTATCACAGAATTATTATTATTTTGGCATATTACCACTTGTTGGCAATGTACAGATTTGGAATCATCAAAAACATACTGTTTTGAATTCTACTCTTTTCACTTAACATTTATCATAAATATTTGTTCATATTTTCAGTCTTCATAATTATGGTTTTAGTGGTGCCATATTATTCCACGTGGCTGATAAGCCACAAATTTGGAGTCATGACTCTCTTCCTCTCGTATAACCCAGTTCCACAGCAAATCCTGTTAGCTCCACCTTCAGATTATATACAGACTCTGACCACATCTCACCATCTCCATGGCAACCATCTTGTCCAAGCCACCATTATCTGTTGCCCAATTTACTTACGTGGTCCTCCACCTGGCATCTTTGCTTCCATGCCTGCCCACTACAGTGTGGATGCCACACACTGCATTGGAGAGATCATTTCAAAATATTGTCATATCTTGTCCCTCTTTGTCTCAAATCTCCCCAATGACTTCCCATCTTACTCAGACCAATCCAAATCCTTCCCATGACTTTATAAGGACCTATATGATCTGGTTTCCCTTCTACTTCTCTGGCCTCATCTTCAGCCACTGTTCCCCTTGCTCACTTTACTCCTGCCATACAGGCCTCCTTTATGCTCTTGCCAAACACGCTCCTGTCCCAAAGCCTTTGCAATCACTGCAACCTCCCTGACATATGCCATTTTCCCACATATCCTCATGGCTCCCCCTCTCGTTATTTTCAGGTCCCTGTTCAAAAGTCACCTCATTAAAGAGGTCTTCCCTGACCACCCTATGTAAAATAGCAACCTCCCTCAAACACTCTTTTGAGTCTCTTTATTTTTGTTTATGGCACTTATCGCCACTTGACATGTTATTTATTTGTTTATGGCCTTTCACCACCACTACCATCTCCCACCAGAAATGGAAGCCTCATGAAGCCAGGGATTTTGTTTTGTTCACCGCTGTATCCCCATGCCCAGGACAGTAGGTGGTCAATAAACATTCGTTTGATGAATGAATTAAAACATTTGATAAATGTAGGACTTCAGGTATAGATTTGGTGGTGGAACACTCAGGAGAGAATCTTAGGGGATGAGGCAAGACAAGGAAAAGAGATCATATCATGAAGATCCCTGTGTGCCATGTTACAGTTTTAAATTCCATCTTTGCCTAAGCGGGAGCCAAAGAACGTCTTTAATCAGGGAAACAACAAAATCATATTTGCATTTAAAAAGTAAACTCTGTCAGTAGTGGGGAGAATGCATTTGAGATGAAGGAGAGAAGGCTGTAAGGGAGCTAGCTACTACAGAAGGCACTGAGAAAGGGAATTCCCTGGCGGTCCAGTGGTTCGGACTCTGTGCTTCCACTGCTGGGGGCCCAGGTTCTGATCCCTTGTTGGGGAACTAAGATCCTGCAAGCCAAGGGAGCAGATGTGGCCAAAAAAAAAAAAAAAAAAAAGGCACTGAGAAAGACCATGCAAACCAGAGCCCAGGGAATGAAAGGGGAAATAGGAGGAGGGGACAGATTCAAGAGATATGAAGGAAATCAGAACAGTGGGATTTTAAGATCGGTTGTGGAGAGGGAGGACAAGAAAAAGAATAATTTCCAAGTTTCCAGGTGAATACCTGGAGTGGGTGAGGTTGCCCTCAACAGAAAAAGATGGAGGAATAGATTTGAGGGGAAAGATGATGAGCTCGGTTTTGAACTTAAGCTAGAGGGATCTCTGAGTCTTCCAAGTGGAGTTGTCCAATGAGCCTTTGAATATATAATTCCAGATCTCAAGAGAGAAGTTTGAGCTCGAAGTACAGATTTGGTAGCTTTAGCATATGGTCATTGGAATGACTGACATTCCTCAGGAAGTGTGTTGGAGAAAGAAGAGAAGAGGGGTTGGGGATAGGACCCAGGGGTCAGGGAGACAATGGAAAAAGAGTTGAAAGCTAGAAGCAGGAGGGAGTCAATGATTTTAAGACTACAGGGTGGTCACTGGTGCCAAGCTATAGGAGTTCAGGAAAGACATGTACTGAAGTGGAACCCTTAAATCTAGACATTGGGAAGATCAAAGGAGACCTTGATAGGAGCAACTTCAGGTTTAAAAACCAAATTGCAATGAAACTACCAAGAAGGAAGTAGAAACTAAAGGCATAGCTAAGAATCATGGGAGAAATTTACGTCTTTTTTTTTTTTCCTCCATTTCCTATAACCCAGACCTTTGATGTAGCTGAAAGAAAACTAATCAGCTGGGGGAAAACCACTTATTTTTGGTGCTGACCTAACTCTGCCAAGTGAGTTTGCATGCCTACCCACTCAGCCCTAAGAAATCAAAACAAAACAAAGAATGTTTAAAAGAAATTTTATCTGTGTTAGAGACAGCAGGTATCTACCCATCATCCTTTCTCACCTTCTTCATCAGTAACAGAATTCTGATCTTATTCAGGGCAGCAATATGTTTAGCTAAAAGTCTCCTTCTCCCAGCCTCCCTTGCAGCTAGGTATATATAAATGTAAATCTTTGGGTGGGGCTTTCAGGAGAGCTGCTTCAAGAAGACAGCTCAGCAGAATGAGGCCTCTCTCTTGACCCTTGCTCTCCCTCTTCTTTCTTTCTGGAAAGAAGATGTGATGGCTGGACCTCCAGTAGCAATATTGGGCCCATGGAGCTACTTTGAAGAGAGAAGTTGCAGTTGAGGATGGAATAGCAAAAAATACACTCAGGTCCCTAATGCTGTCACAGAAATACCATCTCTTCTCTAAAATGTTTGCCTACAGGCTTCTTGTATGTGAGAAAATAAACCCCTATTTGGTTGTAGTTGGGTCTCTGCTATTAGCAGCTGAACACAATTCCTAAATGATATGTCATCTTATAGTACACCTGACTTTGAATTCCTATTCTGTTCAGGCCTGCCCTTCTCCAAGAGCTGTCACCAAAGTACTGCACTATTAAGAGCCCTGAAGAAGCCAGGTGCTTGAGAAACATACTTACCTGGTTTCTGATGCCTAAAATTCCTGGGATAGTGGCCAGAGCCTTGTTTTACCACTCAAGATAGGGCTTAAGTTGCAAACACCCTTGAGATAGATATCTCATGGACTAAAATTTATTCTCTGAGCTTGTCCTGGGTTTTGATTGGGGCTGAGGAAAGAACATATGGATGAACACCTGGGGAAGAGGGAATATCAAAGGGAGAGGAGTTCATGGCAGAGACAGGTGAGTGGGCACTAGGGCCTAGATGACATATTTCCTAAGCTTTATAAGTTTGCCTTAGGGTGGGCCCAGGTGAAGGACCAGTAGTAACATTACTAATGTTTATAGAGCACACAGTCTGTACCATGCACTTTACTTACATTATTTCATTTAATCCTCACAACATCCCTGTGAGGTTAGGTGGTATTGTTATCACATCATTTTACAGATGAGAAAACTGAGGCACAGAGACATTAAGTAAACAAGAGACCTGACATTTGAACCAAGGTCTATCTCACACAGAGAGTCAGCTCTAACTAGAAATAATTTTTAAAATAATAATAGCCAACCAATATCAAGCACTTTTCATGTGCCAAGCATTTTACATGTATTACTTTTTAACAACCTCATGAGGTAAATACAACTAGTGTCTCCACTTTGTAGATGAGGAAACTGAGGCCAAGAGAGGTTAAGGGATTTGCCTATGATCTATGTAGTTAGAAAGTGGGAGACCTGGAATTTGAACCCAAGTTTGTCTCACTCCAGAACTAATAAATATTGAGGGAGTTTATTTTTTCTAAACTTTTTCAAGGCCCCTAAATTTTTAACCTACTAAAAAGCCAGAAAATAAATGACAGCATGCAGTGCACCTTAGTTGTTCAATGCTCTATTCATTGTTAGAAGCAAACACTATATAAATCCACTCATAGAGGTATTAATGACAGCCAGGAAAGTGATACCCTTTATTCTCCTTATTTTACAAATTTGGAAGCACAGAGGTCATGAGACTTACCCAAATGCAATAAGGGAATCAAAATACACTCTGGTGGGGAGCCATAGGATCCAAGTCCTGGCAATTTAGTGGTGAGATGAAGGATGGAATTCTGCATAATTCTGAGCTTGTAAAGGTCCCATAGACTGCAGACTTAAAGAGGAACTTTTAAAGATGAAATTTTATTTCCCTTCCTCCTCTCTCCTTTTCGGAATAAAGGTCCATTTTTCACTCCTAAGGAATTCACTCACTGCAGTAGATAGTCTAGGAACAATGTTCATGTGTTAGGGGATCAGGGGCTGCTGGGTCTAGAGTTGCCTGGAATGGAAACAGGCCCCATGGATCATACTGACAGCTGAACAAGTGCCTTGGAAGGAGAAGGGGCTGAGCTGGGATGACCTACAGTGTTGCCACCATCAGCTGCTGCTTTCCATGGCCTCTGGCATGTTCTTTCAACTGACAGCAAAAGTCACTGAGGTGAACGGAGGACACAAAAAAGAAATCCCAAGCAGAGGCTGAAGTTTACTTTCTGGTGCATTGAGACGGGCTCCCAAGCATCTGCTTGGTCTCTTCTCTTTGCTGAGACCCTGAGGTGGATGGAGTTGCCCTACCTGTGCTCTCCAACAATTCAAGCTGGAGATTTGTAAAAGGAGACAGGTCTCTGAGGCTGTGTTTAGAAACATTCCACTGCAGAGCTGCTGAGCGGGGAAAGAGCTGCCTAGCGGGGAAAGAGTTGCCGAGTGGCGGCGGCATCATTCAGTTCCACCATGTTCAATAGCCCGTGAGTGGACTGTTAGAGCACGTGTTGGTTAATGCTAATTTTCACTTGGATTCAAGTTCGCTGATAAGCTAATCTTAGTAAGATCAAAATAACAATGAGAAACTATTTTCCACTTCTCAAATACTTGAGTTTTTTACAGTAGTCAGCGCTGAGATGGGAAGGGAGCATGGAATGATTTTCTAATACTTAGCAGGTGGGCATGAAGATTGGCAAACGGCTTGGCAACAGCCTTTAAAACATATATACACTACCAAATGTAAAATAGATAGCTAGTGGGAAGCAGCCGCATAGCACAGGGAGATCAGCTCGGTGCTTTGTGACCACCTAGAGGGGTGGGATAGGGAGGGTGGGAGGGAGACGCAAGGGGGAGGGGATATGGGGATATATGTATGCATATAGCCAATTCACTTTGTTATACAGCAGAAACTAACGCAACATTGTAAAGCAATTATATTTCAATAAAGATGTTAAAAAAAAGTTTATATTCTTGGACCCATTAATTTCACTCAGGAATATATCCTAAGAATTAGAACTGCAGACAATGATTGGTATTCAAGGATGTTGTAATAAACACCTTTTTTGGAAAACTGTGCAGAGCAACTACCACACACTCACCTTTGTGGAAATTCCCCTCCTGTGGTTGAAATGCCATCTTATCACTCCTCTCAGCCCGCACCGATTGGAGGAAGCAGGACTGGGCACCTGACCCAAATGGGGCCAGTGAGAGTTCCCGCTGAAACCCAGCAGGACCCTGTGGGGCTCTGGACACAAAAGCCTTTCTGTGTCCCCCATTTCTTGTTTGCAGGAAATAAGCTTCATTCAGCCTCCATGAACCTACCCCTGAGTTCCAAAGGGCAGGTTCAAACAATTGCCAATCAGGGAAGAGAAGGATGTGGAAGCAGGGGAGGAGCAGTCAAGAAGCAATAATACAGCCTTGGGGCAGGGTCCTGGTTCCCCCTCAAGGGATACACATAACAATACCTTTGAGCTGATTTGCAGATACTGAAACTCCCACCAGGTGGGAGAAGTTAACTGTATGCTGCCTACAAGCACGTAGACCCCAGACTGGTTGGAACCAAAAGGTTGATGACGATCACTCCCACTTACCCCACCACCAGCCAATCAAAAGAATGTCCACGAGCTGATCAAGCCCTCCTCTTTGAACCATTACTATAAAACTCCTCACTACCCACTCCAGGTCAGGACACACAGTTTTGAGGGCATTAGCCCACTGTGGCCCCCTTTGCCGGGCAAAGCAATAAAGCTACTTTCTACTTCAGTCAAAACTCTGTCTCCGAGATTCAATTTGGTATAGGGGTACAGAGGCTGAATTTTGGCTACACTGCCTCCTTGATCAATGATCATTTATTGGTCCAGGGACAGCCAGTAATTTTTCAAGTTGTGTTTCACTTGCGTCTGAAATAGTGCAAATGTTTATTGCAGCATTATTTATAAGAGCAAAAGTTGGAGACAATTTTATGTGGTCTAATGCAGGACTGGTTAAGTAAACTATGGTACATCTATAAATGGAGTACAGTATTATGATCATCACCATCAGTATTCAAAAGTGTAGTATCTTCCATTTAAGTGACTTTTCTGGTGGTCCAGTGGTTAAGGCTCATGCTTCTACTGCAGGGGGTGCAGGTTCCATCCCTGGTTGGGGAACTAAGATCCTGCATGCTGCAAGGCCAATAAATAAATAAATAAATACATAAATCCTCCCTTGATCCACCATGTCCTCCTCCATCCCACATTCCATCTCTCTCGTCCTTTTTCTGTAAAACTCCTAGAAAGATTTATCTAAACTCACAGTACCAGTCTCTACTCCCATTCTTTCCAGAATCCCCTCTAATCAGGCTTTGCTCCACCAAAATTGTTCTTGTCAAAGTCACCAATGACTTTCATGTCGTTAATTCCATTGGCCAATTCTCAGTCCTCATTTTCTAGACCTTCTCAGCAGCATTTGACAGAGTTGATGGTTTACATCTTCTTGAAATTCTTCCTTCATTGGCTTCTGAAACTTGACTCTTTCTTGTTCTCCTACCTCCCTGTTCACTCTTTCTCAGTCATTTTTTGCTGGTTCCTTCTCCTTCACCCACTTCTAGACATTGTAGAGCCCCAGAACTCTGTCCTCAAATCTCTACTCTTTTCTTTTTATACTCCCTTGGTGACCTCTCCTGCCCGTGACTTTACATTTTACCTATGTACTGATAACTTTCAAGTTCTAGCTCCAACTTGGGTTTCTCTCCTAAACTCCAGATTCCTATATCAAATCACTCACTCTACTCCTGCACCTGGATATCTAACATGTATCTCAAACTTGTCCAAAACTGGATTCTTCATTCCCCCTAAACCCTGACTGACATTCATCTCTGAAACTTGCTCTTCCCCCAATCTTTCAATATAAACAAATGGGCACTACTATTCACCTTGTTGCCCAGGCTTGTATATAAATAGGAGCTATCCCTGAATAGTATGTAAATTACAGGTGATTTTTCTGTTTTTCTTTATACTGTTGAATAAACAGTATTGATCAGAGGAAGAACCAATCATATTAGAGAAGGGAAAGAATTCAAGAATAAAGTGTAGGTATCGACACTGAATTTAAGACAATGGGTACAAAATGTAAAGACCTGATGGAAAAACAGGTAAAATAAGGAGATGGAAACTGGAAACTGCAGAATTTTTGCATCCTTATGACCAAGAAGGGAAGGTAGCCAAGAGCACCTGGAATTTGACCAAAAGGAGCAGCAGGTCCATGTGAGATGGACAATTGTAGGACTTAGCATTACTGCATATGCTTGGACCATAACATTTGGTCTGGGTTCTAGACTAGGTAAGCATGACACCTGAGACTCTGTTCAAAATTCCTTCTCCTTAGGATTACTCCTGAAGTAGCACAAAGAGTATAAATAGGACAAGGGTGCAGGAGAGTGAACTTGGCCCTCTTCCTCTCATCTCAGAGAGGTGCACCTAAACTTAGCCCATTCTGAATGAGTCTTTGCCAGGTCAGAGGAGCAGAGAATCACAGGCTCAATGTTTTCTACACCCCATGGCAGCAGCTAGAAACAACTAATATTATCACATAAGGCATTAACTCTGCTTCTCAGCCAGTCAGGTCATCTAAGCTTAAGGTCCCGGTTCCAAGACTTGAAATTTTGCACTGGGGTAATCTTCCATTATCTGCACCTGCACTTCAAGGACAGGAGTTTGTTTCTGTCTTCCTAGGAGCTTTCTGTGTGCAAGACTAACCACGGAAATCTATATTAGGGTTCTCCAGAGAAACAGAACCAACAGGATGTGCATATATATAGAGAGATTAATGTTACACAATTGGCTCACATGATTATGGAGGCTTGGCAAGTCCAAAATCTGATGGAGTAGGCCCATAGGCTGGAGACTCAGGGAAGAGCCACAGTTCGAGACTGAAGGTCATGTGCTGGCAGAATTCCCTCTTGCTGGGGAGAGGTCGGCCTTTGTTCTATTCAGGTCTTCAGTTGATTGAATGAAGCCCACCCACATTATGGAGAGTAATCTGCTTTACTCAGAGTTCATCAATTTAAATGTTAATCTCATCCAAAAAACACCTTCACAGAAACATCCGGAATAATGTTTGATCAAATATCTGGGCACATTTTAAAACATAATAATATTTTTGAGACATAAAATTAGCCATCACAACAGCCTCACTACTACAATTAAGGGATCCCTACTTCTAAATGAGGCAACTCCATACAAGTGAAGTCAAAAAGCCACACATGGGGCTTCCCTGGTGGCTCAGTGGTTGAGAGTCTGCCTGCCAATGCAGGGGACACGGGTTCGAGCCCTGGTCTGGGAAGATCCCACATGCCGCGGAGCAACTGGGCCCGTGAGCCACAATTACTGAGCCTGCGCGTCTGGAGCCTGTGCCCCGCAACGAGAGAGGCCGCGATAGTGAGAGGCCCGCGCACCACGATGAGGAGTGGCCCCCACTTGCCGCAACTAGAGAAGGCCCTCGCACAGAAACAAAGACGCAACACAGCCATAAATAAATAAATAATTAAAAAAAAAAAAAAAAAAAAGAAAAGCAGTGTCCCAGTGATCAAGAGGGATGGACAGCCTCCAACCCAGTAAACTTATTAAAAAAAAAAAAAAAAAAGCCACACATGGTATTCTTGGCTACATGTTGGGACAAGATCAGGGAAGGGGTCTGGGAGAGGTTTGTGTAGGAGAGAGAACATGTGTGAGCTATGTATAAATGGCTTAAATTGAGCCTGTGCACTTTAGAGCTTCTGGGTTCTGAATGATGTTCTCATTTCTCCTACTGACTCAGATGGAGTCCATGTAGATAATAGATCATGAGGTTGTATATTTGTGATGTTCCATCTGCTCCACCCATTGGCATCACTGCCTGGAAGGAACCTTGAAGTGGAGAGTGTCAGGAGCTCATTCACCTGTTGACCTGGGGCCACAGCAATTGTAGCTACTAATTGGATTGCTATAGTGCAGGAAGGCACAGCACACCTGAATATGATCATTGGAGAACAAGGAAACAATACATACTTTCTTATTTTATAAATTTCCTACAAAAAAAACAAAATACATTTTTACTTAACAAAAATAACAAATATAGAATATATATTTATTAGGGGGAGAGGAAGGAGAGCAGAGAGTAGGGGTCAGGAAATAAGAGAACACAAACAGCAGAACTAGGAAAGACACAAAACTCAGTTCACCTTTTAGAAGCTCTTTCCCCTGTGCCTCACCTGTCACTGGTTGGACTTGATCCCTTTGTTCTTGATTCCTGCCATGAATCCAACCTTGAATCCTGGATTCTGATGTTACCTGTTATTTGATTCTTATAGTCTATTTTTCTGAACTCCACCTATGAGATTGAATATGATTAATTTTATAATAAATGTTATGGGGAAAGTCTGAGCTTTTTTTCCTAACATTTAATTCAGGTTGCCTTTGTAATATGGATTTTTTGAAGTTATTTTGCCATTTCTTATTTATAAAATCATAAATTACAGGGCTGGATGATATCTTAGAGAGTTGGGAGGAAACTGAGGTCCCAAGAGGATTAAGGCCTTGCTCAAGACCAACGTCTCCATGAGACGAGCCTCTGCTCCAGCTCACCTGTCTTCCAATGCTCCCTCCACTGCATCACAGGGAGAAAAAGCGAGCTGTGTTACAAGGGAGAAACAGAATCCCTTCCTGCCAACAGAGGCACTCGACTCCTTCCACATATTGCACGTTACACTGAGAATAGTGCAATTTGCTATTAAACAAAATGGCTCATGTGGCTGATCTGGCTCCAGTGAAGAGTCAGCAAAATGGAGACCTGAGCTTCTCTGGATGGTAATCGGGAGCAGTCCCCAAAGGGGTAAGACAAACGTATTAAGCCTTTCTGCAAAGCCAAGTTTGGATGATGGTCTGATTGCTGGATAAATCATACCAGGAAATTGAAATGAGTGGTGAGGATGGCACAGGCAGGGTACATTATAGGGTAGCAAACAGTTCTTCATGCCTTAGAGAAATCACTCTATCAGAGGTGCAGAGGAACCATACAGCATGTCCAGGGAAATAAGGAGAGACAAGGAAGAAATTAAGAGCATATATGAGATACACAAATCAGAAGGATAAACTGATGTTAGAAGCACTATGGAATTAAAAGAAAGTAAGAAACTGATGGCTAAAGATGAAGCTGAAAGGGGACAGAAAAACTGCAAGGGAAACAAAAGCCAAAAATATTCTTACCTCTCAATAGTTCATGGACTTGATGACTTATTCATAGTATATATTTTTTTAATGCCAGGTTAGACTGACATAACCATGAAGTACAGAACTACCGTCCTCTCTCTTGGCTAGCCCATACACAGAGAATGCAAATTAGTGTGATGCTAAGTAAAGCATGAACAGGAGATTCAATTTATTGCAATTGTAGCTATCAATCATTTATTGATTTATTCAATTATTCAAACATATTTATTGAGCATCTAATATGTACCAGACACTGTACTAAGGTACAATAATATGCAAGATTGCTGTAGTCCCTGTCCTCACTGAGCTAGCACTCTAACGGGGGGGTGGGGTTGGGGGGAGTGATGTACTATGAAGGCACATAGAAGGGATTTAGGGTATTAGCTACTGATGGCTTGGCTATCAGGACTGACTGTATTCTGCTACATATAGCAGAAACCCTAAGCAATAGTGGCTTAAATAGAGATTTATTTTTCACACATAATAAGAAACACAAGTAAGTAGAGATATCTTTTTCATATATAGAAATATTAATATAGGCTGTCCAAAAATGGTGCAACTGCTCAAACATGACACCAGGACACAAACTGGGTCTGTTTATCTAGACAGGGAGTATGGCACAGTGGTTAAGTACAGGGATATTGGCACCAGGCTGCTATTTATTAGCTTTATTAACTCATTATTAAATCTTGGCTCTGCTACTTATTAGCTGTGTGACATTGGCAAAGTTACTTAACCTCTTTCCAGTTTTTCAGTTTTCTTGTCTGTAAAGCAGCGACGAAAATAATAGCCCCCCACATAGAGTCAACTGATCATTGATGAAAAAGCAAAGGCAATACAATGGAGCAAAAGTAGTCTTTTCAACAAATGGTTCTGGAATAACTGGACATCCACATGTGAAAAAGTGAATCTAGATATAGACCTTATACCCTTCACAAAAATTAACTCAAATGGAGTACAGACGGAAGTATAAGATGCAAAACTATAAAATTCCTAGGAAATAACACAGGAGAAAACCTAGATGACCTTGGATATGATGATGCCTTTTTAGATACAGTACAAAAGACATGATCCATGAAAGAAATAACTGATTCGCTGGACATCATTAAAATTAAAAACTTCAGCTCTGCAAAAAAAACAATGTCAAGGGAATGAGAAGACAAGCCACAGACTGGGAGAAAATATTTGCAATAGACACATCTGATAAAGAACTGTTATCCAAAATATATAAAGAACACATACAACCCATTTAAAAAACAGGTCAAAGACCTTAACAGACAACTCACCAAAGAAGATATACAGGTTGCAAATAAGCATATTAAAAGATGCGCCACATCACATGTCATCAGGAAAATGCAAACTAAAACCATAGAATACCACTACACATCACTTAGAATGGGCAAAATCCAGAACACTGCAACACCAAATGCTGGCGAAGATATGGAAAAACAAGAACTCTCATTTATTCCATTGGGAGTGCAAAATGGTAAAGACACTTGGGAAGACATTTTGGCAGTTTCTTACAAAAGTAAACATACTCTTACCATACCATCCAATAAATGAGCTCCTTGGTATCTACCCAAAGGAGCTGCAGACTTATGTCCACACAAAAACCTGCACACACATGCTGGTAGCAGCTTTATTCATAACTGTCAAAACTTGGAAGCAACCAAGATTCTTTCCATAGGTGAATGGATGAATAAACTGGTACATCCAGATAATGGAATATTTTTCAGTGCAAAAAGGAAATGAGTTATCAAACCATGAAAAGACATGGAGGAATCTTGAATGTGTATCACTAAATGGAAGAAGCCAATCTGAGAAGGCTACATACTGTATGATTCCAACAATATGACATTCTGGAAAAGGCAAAACTATGGAGATGGTAAAAAGTTCCGTGGTTGTCAGGGCCTAAGGGGAGGAATGAATAGATAGAGCACAGAGGATATTTAGGGCAGTGAAATTACCCTATATGATACTATAATGGTGGACACGTGCCATTATACATTTGTGCAAACTCATAGAATGTACAACACAAGAGTGAACCCTAATGTAAACTATAGATTTTGGGTGATTATGATGTGTCAAGGTAGGTTCATCAATTGTAACAAATGTCCCACGCTGGCGGGGGATGTTGATAATGGGGGAGGCTGGGCACGTGTGGGGGCAGGTGGGGGAATCTTTGTATCTTTCCCCTCAATTTTGCTGTGAACCTAAAACTTCTGTTTAAAAAAAAAACTGTCTTTCGGGAATTCCCTGGCGGTCCAGTGGTTAGGACTCCACACTTCCACTGCAGGGGATACGGGTTCAAACCCTGGTTGGGGAACTAATATCCCATAAGCCGTGTGGTGCAGCCAAAACAAACAAACAAACAAACAAAAGACAAGGAAAAAAACCTGTCTTTCTAAGGGTAAGCTATTTTATGAAACTTTCAGTTATACACATAAACACATACATGATTAGTTGTTCTCAGTCATATTTCTGCTATGGATCACTATCAAAAAAGTCACTGATTTAGTCTATTTGTCAGATGGAGAAATAGGTCCAGTGAGATTAAACCACTTGCCCCAGGCCATGTCTATGCCAATAGTGTCTTAATACAAAACATGGTTATGGGACTTCCCTGGTGGCACAGTGGTTAAGAATCCGCCTGCCAATGCAGGGGACAGGGATTCGATCCCTGGTCTGGGAAGATCCCACAAGCTGCAGAGCAACTAAGCCCGTGCACCACAACTACTGAGCCTGCACTCTAGAGCCCGCAAGCCACAACTACTGAGCCTGTGAGCCACAACTACTGAGCCCACGTGCCACAACTACTGAAGCCTGTGCACCTAGAGCCCGTGCTCCACAACAAGAGAAGCCACCGCAATGAGAAGCCCGTGCACTGCAATGAGGAGTAGCCCCCACCTGCCGCAACTAGAGAAAGCCCGTGAGCAGCAGCGAAGACCCAACACAGCCAAAAATAAATAAATAAATAATAAATAAAATAAAATAAAATAAAAAACAATAATATCTTTCACCTCCTATTGAAAGGATTAATAGTTTAATATGTATGAACTACTGGAACAGTGAAGTAGGCAATGTGTAAGCGTTATCTCAGTTGTTAATATTCATGTCTTGCCAGCCTTAACTAGTTACAGTTTGTCCTTATTCTTTGGCTTCTCATGATCTCAAGAAGGCTGCTGCATCCTCAGGTATCATGTGCTGTTCTGGACAGGAAGAAGGGGAAAGAAATGAAAATGGCCCTTTTAAAATCAAGAGCACAAAAGCTTCTCTGAGAGTCCTGCCCAGGAGACTTTGTTCTCATCTCATTGG
Organism: Balaenoptera physalus; assembly: GCF_965194825.1. NCBI lineage: Eukaryota > Metazoa > Chordata > Mammalia > Artiodactyla > Balaenopteridae > Balaenoptera > Balaenoptera physalus. The sequence continues at coordinate 15,718,924 of NC_138892.1, forward strand.
ACAGAGCTGTGCCCTGTGGCCACACTTGGCTGGAAGGTGGTGGAGTATGGAGTTGTAGATGGGTTAAGGAGATCATGAATGGGGGTTGGGGACTGGATTATGGGAAACCGACAGTGTCTGCTGTGGCTTCCAGAGACAGTTGCTGTTAACATTGGACACATACCTGTTTTGTTTTGTTTTTATAATTTTCTATTGAAGTATAGTTGATGTACAATATTATATGTTACAGGTGTACAGTATAGTGATTCATAATTTTTAAAGGTTATACTTCATTTATAGTTATAAAATGTTGGCTATGTTCCCTGTGTTGTGTAATATATCCTTGTAGCTTATTTTAAACATAATAGTTTGTACCTCTTAGTCCCCTATCCTTCTATTGCCCCTCCTCCTCCCCTCTCCCCACTAGCAACCACTAGTTTGTTCTCTGTATCTGTGAATCTGTTCCTTTCTTCTTATAGTCACTAGTTTGTTGTATTTTTTTAGATTCCACATATGTGATATCATATAGTATTTGTCTTTCTGTGTCTGACTTATTTCACTTAACATAATGCCCTCCAAGTCCATCCACATTGTTGCAAATGACAAAATTTCATTCTTTTTACGGCTGAGTAGTATTCCATTGTGTGTGTGTATATATATATATATATATATATATATATATATATATATATATATATGCTACATCTTCTTTATCTATTCAGCTGTTGATGGACACTTAGGTTGCTTTCATATCTTGACAATTGTAAATAATGCTGCTATGAACATTGGGGTGCATGTATCTTTTCAAATTAGTGTTCTGGGGGGCTTTTTTTGGATATATACCCAGGAGTGGAATTTCTGGCTTATATGGTAGTTCTTTGAGAAACTAGTTTTTTGAGAACACTCCATACTGTTCTCCATAGTGGCTGCACCAATTTACATTCCAACCAGCAGTGTAGAAGGGTTCCCTTTTCTCCACATCCTCACCAACATTTGTTATTTGTGTTCTTTTTGATGATAGCCATTCTGACAGGTGTGAGGTGAAATCTCATTGTGCTTGTGATTTGCATTTCCATGATGATTACCGATGTTGAACATCTTTTCATGTGCCTGTTGGCCATCTGCATGTCCTCTTTGGAAAAACGCCTGTTCAGGTCTTCTGCCCATTTTTTAATTGGGTTGTTTGCTTTTCTGATGCTGAGTTGTATGAGCTATTTATATATTTTGGATATTAACCCCTTATCGGTCATATCATTTGCAAATATTTCCTCCTATTCAGTAGGTTGTCTTTTCGTTGTGACACATATCTGTGTTTATGTCCACTTTTCCCCTTAATTACATGGATCAAGCTGGTTGAAGTGAATAGTTTCCACTTCTCATCCAGCCAGTATCCACCTGGGTTTCAATTCCTCCACACAAGACAAGGCACTCAAGTTACTCAATTCCAACCATTCCAATCAAGTCAACTATTTACTACTTTCCTAATATGTATGCAGAGCTATCCCCTGTGTTGCAAAAGGACCTGGGAATTTAGAAATGATATCTGACCCCACAGATCATATAATCTCTATGGCAACAGATGCCCAAAACAAAAGAATTTGAGATCACTGTGGAAAGAAATCTGGCATTAAGTATGAAGAGCCTTAGAAATGTTCATACCTTTAACCTAGCAATTTCATTCCAAGAATATTCTAGGTCAACAATTAGAAAGCCAGATAAGAATACATGAAAAAAGATATTGACAATGTGCTGTCTTTTCAATAGCCAAAAGGTCATACAACTAACTGTTAAACAGTCACAAAAATTATGTTTATGAAAAGTTTTTATATTATGGGAAACATAATATTATGTTTTTATGTTTATGTTTTTAATGTTATGAGAAACAAAATATTATGAGGAAAATGTTCATCATATATTATGCGGGGGGGCAGTTTACAAATGTGCATACAGTATAGTGGTTAAGTACATAGATTTTGGAGTTGAATGGACTAGTTCCAAGATCCTTCTGTGAAACTCATCAGTTATTCATTCATTTATTTATGTATTTATTTATTTAAATTTAAACTAACTTCTCCAAGTCTCTAAAGCTAGTATGGAAAAATAGAGAGGGAAGGAAAAAAATTTTAAGAGGAAAGAAATGCCTTAGTAAGTTACCGTAGAGCAAAAGGTGCCAGTTTTGAGTGGAGCACAAAACAAGAGAACGTCTTGCACAAAAAACTCTACCAGTTGGTTCATACAATCCAGCAGATCTGATGGTGTTTGGAGCAACAATGGCAGATAGGAATGCTTTTTGGAGCCTTTGGCAGCCCCTATATGTGAATCACAGCATGGACTCAGGATTTTGGAGCAAAACCCTGCCATCATCTGCGGATAGCTTCTCTCCTTTTGAGAAACAGCGCTTTGCCTACTACTGGGCCTTAGTAGAGACTGAATGCTTAACCATGGTCCACCAAGTTGCCATGCGACCTGAACTGTCCATCATGAACTAGGTATTATCTGACCCAACAAGCCATAAGGTTGAGTGTGCACAGCAGCACTCCATCATCAGATGGAAGTGGTAAATATTCAGTACATGATCAGGCCCAAGCAGGCCCAGGATGCCACACTACATTTAGTTAAAGATCTGGCAACCTGGGAAAGAGACTCAGGGTGAAGAGACCAATTAGATAAGAATTGTAAGAATCCAGGTTTAGGAATCTAGCCTAAAGAGGTGACATTAGGAATGAATGAGGGAGTGGGTTACATTGATAAAGAAAAAATCTGTACTTGATAAAAATTTATAAATAATTTATTGGTCTCCTTACTGTTTCTAAAAATTCCAAGCCTGCTCCTGACTCAGAGCCTTCACACCTGCTGTTCCCTTTGCCTAGAATACTCTTCCTCTCCATAGCCTTACAACTAACTCCATCCCTTCCTTCAGTCTTAGCTCAAAAGTGACTTTCTCCATACAGTATAAAAATCTTATTTTCTTGAATAATAATTATGTTTCAGAAAGTAAATTAATTAATTAAAATAAATAATAATATCTAACGGGGGAAAAAAAAAGTGACTTTCTCAGTGAGGCTTCCCCTGACCCAATTTCCATTCCTCCCCTAACACTTCACATCCCTCTTTCCTGCTTTTTCTTTTTTTTTCTTCCTTAGCATTCATCACTAACATGCTATATAACTGACTAATTTCTTTATTTTGTTTCCTTCATGAGAGTAGAGATTTTTGTCTGTTTTGTTCATGTCTATACCCTGGAGTCCAGAACGTTTCCAAACACACATTGAATCATGCTAAAGGGACTAGCCAATAGAGAACCTAGGTTTTTGAATCTGGGTGATGGGGGAAATGATGATTTGGTTGGCAGAAATAAGATACCTGAGAAAGTTAGCTTGGAGAGAAAGACTCTGCAGCTGACATTTGTAATGAGTCCTGGTAGAGTGGCTATATCATGAGTGTAAAGAGAGGCTGGTATCTTTTCACTCTCTAAGCCCCCGTAATGTTCACCAATAAGCCAGGAAGCACTAGACATGGAGCAAGCCCACTAGGGCTCTTGTCCTGGATCAGCTAAGAACTAGCTAGATGACCTCAGCTAAGAACTAGCTGGGTGATCAGTCCTTCATGTCAGGTCTCAACTTCCTCATCAAAAAAACGAGAGCGTTGAAGATGATTTCTAAGTTTCCTCCAAGCTTTACAGATCCTGTGATCCTAGGATCAAAAGGCTGCAAGCTAAGCCATTACATAAGAGGTCCTTTCTAGCCTTGATAGTCTGTGGTTCTAAGAAGGGTACTATGTGGACATCCTTTTGCGCAAACAGCAGATTCAGAGATGGACAGCTCAGGAAGAGGAGCCCTCTCACGGGGCAGGGCAAAGCTGTTTCCTTCAAAAAGGTGCCCCAGAAAGGGTGGAATTTTGCTTTCTAGACTGACTTCATTGTCTCCACAATACAGTAATCTCATTCTTAGAGCGCCACCTACTGATAAAGGGCTTTTCAGCAGCAGATAAAATGTGATCTCAAAAAGGCTTGTTACCTCTCCCTGATCTTGAGCTTTAATAAGTATGTTTTAGGAAAGAGCATTGGGTAATATTTAAAAACAAAAATTCTCCCATAAAGAGACTTCTATAACAGCTTTAACATTCAGAACGGAAAAGGAAATAAGGCTTTGCAGACCTTCTTTAGTATTTCTAAGGAAGAATCAAACCTTTAATTTGTTCTTCCGCACAAGGGATCCTTTGCTTAATAAAACGAGCATTTTCCTGAAAGGTCAGGAGTGTTAACCAAATTTGAATAGAGAAATTTACATTTTAATTGCAGTAAAGGAGATCCCTGCTTTAAAGAGTCCCAAGGGTAATCCTGTTCTAAAGCAAAATAATTACTCCATAATGTTTGCTTTGGTAAATTCAGACTCTCATTTATTTCGTTTTCAATCCAGACCCACCTGTTCTTGTGACGTGAGTTCTGGGCAATTTTAAATGACAGACTTTAGCTCACACTCTCTTTAAAAGCAAACCAAATACATTCAAAACCCATTTTGAGCTGGCAGTGAAGCTTGTGTAAGAGGTTATTTACGATGTGCTACGCTTGCCTGGATCTTGTGGGCAGCCCAGATGGGCCCCATACTCTTGTCTTTCTCAGGCAATAAGCCTCTGCCCGGCCATCCCTGGCTTTTTAAATGCTGTCTTTAGCAACTACCAATCTAGGGTGCTTGAAATCTTTGTGTGGACTCCGTTGTGGTTTTGTTACTAGCGCATCCCCCAAAGAGCAGAATTTAGTGTAAGATAGACTTAAGGGGGGTTAGTTACCTTACAACAAAAAGGATCCTCTTTTAAAAGAATTATATTCTGACTTGTGGGCCGGGAGAGAGCATTAAAATGAGATCCTAGGGCCTGATAATGATGCTGATATGTCAGGTGGGATAACTTAAGCCTTCAAGGCCAAGAGCCTTTAAAAGATACTTTTATATCTTTTGGTAAGAAAAGAACTGTTCTGAGAAATCCAGCCATAATGCTAAATAGTTCAAAGCTTGGGTTCTGGGGTCAGAAAGAATTGGATTTAAATCTCATCCTGCCTTTTACACACTGTCATTTAAAATGCTGGGAAAGTTACTTATCCTCTCTGGGACTCAATTTTCTCGACTATAAAGTGGGATAATAAGAAGACGTACCTCACTGGGCTGTTGTCGATACTGAGTTTGATACACAGCATCAGGCACCTACAAAGGGCTCTATAAATGGTAGTGATCATTATTAATAATGATGATATCTAATACAATAGTCCCTTAGCCAGCATTGATAAGGGGATGAGACGGGCAGAATGAGGCAGTGGGCAAGGCATTGGGCTGGAGATCAGGTTTTTACCCAGCTCCGATAAGAACTACTCAGATGACTTGGGGCCAGTCCACTTGGTTCTCTTGGGACCTCAGTTTCTTCACTTACTAGACAAAATCGCTAGTGTACCTGGTTTTCAGCTCTGAAATTAAAATCAATAAGATCTGTTGCTTTTAAAGTAGTTTTAAGGTTCTGAGTAATGGAAAGAATTTATTATTATAAAAATGACTATTCTGGGGCTAAGGAGAAACTTTTCAATCAAATCTTTAGGTTGAGTTTTTCCCCCCACACCAGAGCTATCATAATTGAGAACATTTTGAAGCACAAAGACTTCCTTGTTGATTGTTCTTAAAGGTTTGAGTTGAAATTGGGGGAGAGGGGGAGCAGGGCCTGAGTACCACCGGCCTGGCTGAGCAGAGCTCCGGGCAGCCTTCCTCAGGGCACCTGGAGACCCAGTTGGGACAACCCTGAGGTTTAGCACATCGGGTTCCCTGAGGAGCAACTGCCCATTGGATTGAATTATGTCAACTAGAGGAGCTGCTTGTAAAACGAGCAAATATTCCCCAGGGATCAGATTTGAACCAACACATTGTACCTTTCAAACAGCTGAATACAACATGTGGGAAAATGACCTTGTAATCAAACCAGACTGCCAATGTGAGGTCAGCCCAGAATGGAAGTGATTTGGGATATAGAAATCAAATTTATGACCTTATACCACCAGCCTTTATTGATTCTTTGGCTAGGCTGGGGATAGGTAAAGTTAATGTAGCCAGTCTGAAGGCAGCTAGCCTGCTGAGCAGTGGACTTCTTTTTTCCAGAAAATTTAACTTGGTCTCAATTATGAATCAATCCAAGGGTAAGGCCCTGAAGAACTATGTAAAGGCAAGTTGTAGATCTCATATACTAACCCTTGACCAGCAAAGCATTCTGGAACTGGGGGATTTTCCAATAAAACCTAATATTTCTTTTGCCAGGTAACTTTTTTGATTGGCTTTGTCTTGTTTTAAAATAAGTGAATTATGTTCAGATGGAATTGCTTAGGACAGAGAACTATTATCCAGGTCCACTTAGAAAACCAACACCACACATTTTTTTTTTTTTTTTTTACAAAACTAATATTATAAACAGAAAAATGATAACAAGAAAAATAAAAGCTTCCCTTAATTCCAGAACCCAATGAGACCCATGACTAATGTCTTATAGTATTTTTCTATGTATCTGTATGTATATGTAAATAAAATTGGTATAGAGACTTCCCTGGTGGTCCAGTGGCTAAGACTCCGCGCTCCCAGTGCGGGGGGCCCGGGTTCGAGCTCTGGTCAGGGAACTAGATCCCACGTGCTGCAACTTAAGATCCTGCACACAGCAATGAAGATCCCGCGTGCCGCAACTAAGACCTGGCATAGCCAAATAAATAAATAAAATATAAAATTGGTCTAAAATCTATGACTTTATTTTTTTAACAGCTATAAGGAAAGTTCTGACAAAAAAAAAGTTCTGGCATACTTTGAAAATCAAAAAGATTGACAAGGAGTGGATAATGGGCAAGTTAGAAAACTAGAACTTAAAATGTTCAAAATTCAGGAGGGCATGTGACTGATATCCTGGAGTAGAGTATAATTTCAGAAAACAAAAATAATTTGTAATTTAAACCTCTTCTTTTCTGAGGTTTTTTGTTTTGTTTTGTTTTTTTCTGTCAGGTCTATTTGTATATTTTGCAGGTTTTTGCTTCTAATCTCTACAACAACCTGAGACCATTCAATTATGCCTTGTACATCTTTTTTAGCACTCCCTTTATTGGAAAGAGACTTCAAAGCACTCTCCAAAATTCAGCCACAAAGATCCTCATTAAACAGTCAAGGAAAGTTATGTGACTTAAGATACTGTGCAGCTCTGAGACTGATGGGATCATATTGTCAAGTGAGATGAAAATGCTATTAAAACTGACTGGATATAAGACACTACAAAGAGCTGTGCCTCAATAACTTTGAAGTAAGTCTGTGATTTGCTATCTTAAGATTCAAGGACTCTATTTCTATCAGTGTGGCCATGTTATCTATGGAATTTCTTATGGGATTAGAAAAAAATTAATTATACAACTTATAACTACATTATGTGGCTTGGAGTTGTACATCTCACATTGTCATGTGAAACTTAGCCAGATTCTCCTGTGCTGTCTACACAAGACACATAAACAACAATCAAAGCCAAAAAGTGGCTGTGTTTCAGAAACAAAATTTAGTAGATTGAAGTCCACTAGGGTAGCACAATTCTGATTCACAGAGAATTTTTGAATCTGAAAAATAACTGAGGCGTAAAGGATATTGCTGAATATTCCAGTGAATAATAAGGGCCAACATACATTGAATGCTTACTTTATGCCAGACACTTACATAAATTAACACATTTAATCCTGACAATAGCCTGGTGAATCAAGAACTGGTACTTTCCTGAGAGCATAGCTCAGAGTCTATGAGTTTAACCAGACCCTCTCTCTTCTCTCTTCTCATTACAAGAACAAAAACTTGCTTAAGCTAAATTACAGGCTCTCTCTATGGTTCCTGGTCTACTTAACTCAGATATCTTTTAGAACGCACTAGAAACCTGGAAGAATTTCCCTGGTTCCTTAGGCTACTTTTGGTCCATTTTCTTACACTTACCCTCCTAGTACCATGTACTTCAACCAGCATAACCCAAATCATAATTTTTGAAAATTATTCATTGAATTAACTGTCCTCCCCAGTAGAATTCTTCAGGAAGGCAGGGATTATGTCTGTTTTGCTTACCACCTTAGTCTCAGTACAGGGCAGAGAGTAGGCACATGATACATCTTTATTGCATGAATAAATAAATAAGCACATAATAGCTGTCCTTGATCATGGGAGGTGATAGAGAAAATGTGCCCTACATATAAGAAGCATGCCACTTATGCAAAAACATTGTTATGAAAACAGTTAACCAAAAGCAGACAGCAGGATCACCACAGAGATCAGGCCTGACCTCTGCTGGTGGTTCTGGGTATACAGGAGAGGCTGGTTCTTAAAAGCACCCATTCATTCATCCAGGCTGTCTACCTTTAGGGGACTCTCACATGGTGCTGTTCTCAGAGGGATACAACATAAAATAGAAACAATCATTACCAGCCTGACAAGTTCTGCCTGCGAACCCTTGAAGGAAAAAGGGGAAGAAAAAACAAAACAAACAACAACAACAACAAAACAGTTCACTTACACTGACTTAGAAGCTAGCTTCAATCTATTCAGGCTTTTTGTTGTTCAATGGCTTTACACAAAAGAAGCAATTTCCAAAGACTTTGTTTATTTAGTATAAATATTATCTCTATTTTATCCTGGGCTTCTAATGATTATAGCTTATCCTACTAACTTGACCTTATTCATTTGATTTGGGACTCTAGCCTTGCAATCTAATTCCAGTTTAGTTTGTTTGTTCATTTCATACATTTTTTTTTGAAGGCTATTATATTGTAAATGTTGTGCTAGTCCCTGGGACACAACAGTGAACAAAACAGATGCTATCTGACCTCACAGTGTAGTCTGGTGGAGAATACTGATGTGTTAATAGGCAACTGCAAAAATAGCAGGGACCTATAGCTCATGCATGATATTCAGGGATTCTTAAAAAATCCCTTAAGTGGTAAGCACAACTGGGTATGTGTGTTTTTCATTGTTTTCAGCAGATTCTTAATCATCTTCAGTCTAATAGTTGGGGTGAGACAAAACTACATGTAGAAGGTACAAGAGCATGTATAACAGAAGCATAAACAAATCACCCAGCTCAGCTATTTTGAACTGGATATAGCATATAATTGGGGCCAGGCAGGGGCAGCTCTGAATTAGTTACCAAAAGATCTTGTTTAGAAATTCTATGTAGAGACTGTTCAAAAAAAACAAAAAGGCAGGTGTTGTAGATTGTATTATTGTTCCCTATCATTCTCTCTTCTCTCCCTGTGATTTGATTATACTTCTCCACCCCCCTGACATCAGACTTGGCCACATAGCTTGTTTTGCCTAATGCAATGTACCTGGAAGTGTTGTATGCACCATCCAAGTAGAAGCTTGAAGAGCTTTCCAGCAGTTACCCATTGCTCTTTTTCCTCTGACACACAAAATAGCCTGTCCCAGGAATGGGCTCCTCCTCCAACCTAGATCCCAGAATGAAGAAGATGTGTAGCAGACTGACCAGTGAATAACATGTCAGATGAATAAGAAGTAAACCTTTGTGGTTGTAAGCCACTGAGACTTGGTGGTTGTTTGTTATTTCACATAACCTAGCAAGAGTAGACTAGATCACCAAGTTTCAGACACCCAGTAGGATTCAAACAGAGGCTCAAAAGGAAATACAGAGCAAACGTAGAATAGGCACAACTTCCTAGAGCAAGACAAGAAATTAAACATAAAATAAACATATAAAGAAGTTTATAGTCAAGTGAACAAAGAAGCAAAGGCAGAAAAAGAAGTAAAGATATTAAAGTTTAAAAATTAATAAAAGAGTTAGCAAAGTTTCTGGTTACAAAATCAGTATACAATAGCAAATTGCATTTGTGTATATAAATAACAAAGAGGATATATAATAACAACAACAAACTTAGTTAGAAATAAATCTAATAAAAGACATGTAAGACCTCTATAGAGAAAATATAAATCTAATATTAAATATTAAATTAAATTAAATTAATATTAAGGAAGACTTAAACAAGGAGGACATCAGACAAAGGCGACATTAGTGCCTTAGTAGCCTATGTAAGCAAACCAGAACCTAAGCCTGTAATGCCTCAAGGCTAAGAAATTGAAACCTAAGGACAACCAATCACAAACAGCCAACTAGCCTTTCCAAAATAATGCAACCACTTAAGCTATAGCCAATCAAATAATTTCCTTGCTTTGCTTCCACCTCTTCTCTATAGAAGTTTTTTCCCCTAACTCCTATTGGCAGAGTGCAGTTTCTAACCACTTCTGGTTTAATGGTGCTCCATTCAAACCTACATTTGCTCAAGTAAATTCTCAAAAATTTTAATATGCCTCAGTTTACCTTTCAACAAGACCATATAAATGGAGAAAGATATAAAATATGTAAAAATGCGCATGTGTGTATGTGAAAACTAGTAAGCTAATCCTATTATATGAAAACGTGAAAAAGAAGAACAAAGTAGGAATACTTGCCCTATTATATAGTAATTGAAACTAACTGACCAGTGAAGCTGAATAAACAATCCTGAAACAGACTCTATATGAAGAACTCCGAAACATCAGGAAGGCAGAGACAACACAATTTTTAAATGGGCAAAAGACTTGAATAGGGACTTCAGAGAGGAAAAAGCATAGCCAATGGAAAGAAATATATGAAAAGATTCTCACCTTCATTATTATCCAGGAAACTGCAAATCAAAGCTAAAATGAGATATTTTACATCCACCAGATTGGCAAAAAATTTAAATCCTCATAATATCAAATTTGATTGCAGATGAGGAACAAGGGATACTCGTGTACTCTTCTAATGGAAGTAGAAGTAGATACAACCTATTTGGAAAACAATTTGACATTAATTAATAATGTCAAAGATGCACATAACTTATGATCCAGCAATTCCACTTCCAGTTGTATTTGCTAAAGAACTCTTGAATATAAATATCAGGAGGCAAAATGTTTATAGCAGCAATGTTTGCAACAGTAAAAAAAAATGAAATTTACCCAAACCAATTGATAAGAGAATGGATGGATTGTGGCTCGTTCTTTAAATGGAATACTAGGTATGAATATGAAGTTGGTTGCATTTCAGAAGCACAAGGTGAGCAAAAAAACAAGTCACAGAAGACTAGACTCCATGTAATTCCACATACATGAAGTTCAAAAATACAGAAAACTAAACAATATATTGATTAGAGATTGATATGTGATAAAATCATAAAGAAAAATAAGAGAATAACAGGCATAAAATTCAGGATTGTGGTTACGCCTGGTAAGACAGAGGGATGAGAGCAAGGAGGTACACAGGGTGGGCTCGGCTACAAAGGCACTGGTAATAGTCCTTTGTTAAACAAGATATTGATTTCATGGGTGTTCATGGTATTGTTATTCTTTAAGCCTAGCATGAGTCAGTAGGGAAGGCCAAAAAATAAAAAATAAATTAAAAAAAAATTAAAATGCACGGAATATAGTGAATGATGAGTGTGCAATAGCAGAAATAATAAAAGTTTAAAATTTGAAAACAGGACTTCCCTGGTGGTCCAGTGGCTAAGACTCTACGCTCCCAATGCAGGGGGCCTGGGTTTGATCCCTCATCAGGGAACTAGATCCCACGTGCCGCAACTAAAAGATCCCGGGTGTAACTAAAGATCCTGCATGGCACAACTAAGACCCCGTGCAGTCAAATAAATAAATAAATTAATTTTTTTAAAAAAGAAAGAAACTTAAAAAAAAAATTTGAAAACAGATTTAATTCTCTTTTCCTCGTTTCCCAAAAAACTAGACAAAAGAGCAACTTGGGTTTATTTTTCAAACCTTCTGGTTTTCACCAGTAATTTTTTCTCCCCATCTATAGCAGGGACATGAACACAATGAGAAAATAAGCCATGCGGTTATCTGGGAGAAGCTTCTGGAACCAAAGGGTAGAATGGAGAGGAAAAATATAAACTGACCTTTGTCCCAAAGTTAATCAGACCCATTGAGAAGGCAACAGTAAATCCCCTCAGTGGCTTGCATCCGGTCTGTGTATGACATTCACCCCACCTCCCACCACTGCCTCTCACCCCCCATCTCAGCCTTACTTTGATCTTATTATGATAAAGATCCTGGGTTGCATTACAAAGCCCTCATCCATTAACCTGGCACAGTAGGCTCCATGTCTAATCACCACTTCCTAATTCCCATGATCCCTCACCTGGCTCTGAAGGGCTGTCTTTGGTGAGAGAAGAGGGTCCCACATTTCCATACTTTTCAAATTTGCTCCTTTTTCTCTATCTTCACTCCCATCTGCATCATTATTACCTACCTAGAGTGGTCTCCCTGAGTGGTCCAGAAGTTAAATTTAACAAGTATTGAGTACATTTACTAGTTCCCTTAATTTGGGATTCCTAGTCCAGGCTATTCTAAATTTAAGTCTACCTACCTGGCTCTCAGAAGACTCTAGGGTTATCAATCCATTTCTAAAAGAATGGTGAACCACGCAGTTGTGTAAACCATACTTCCTGAGCTCTTCACTCACTGTGAGGTGTTGGGCAAGTTACTTAGACTCTTTGTATCCCAGTTTCCTCTCCTCTAAAATGGAAGAAACACAAGACTTATACGACAGAGCTATTGTGAGGATAAAAGATGGTATACATATAGCAGACCCTTTGGGGCTACTTAATGATATCCCAACTCTCTCCCAGAAAAGACTGCCTCAGAATCACATCGGGAACCTGTGAAACATACAGATTCCGGAGTTCTGCTCAGCTCTGCTAAACCAGAATCTCAGAGAAGAGGAGGAATGGCCGAGAATCTGTAAATCTGATTCTGATCAAAGTGATAATTCTGACGTACCTATGTGGTAGGCACCATTCTAAGAATGGCCCCCAATGACCCTCACTCTTGCATAATCCCATCCCTTTTGAGTAGGGATGAAACCTGGGATTATGATGAGATATCATTTCCCCAAAAGGAGATTATCTGGGTGGGTCTCATGAGCACTTTAAAAGCAGAGTTTTTTCCGGATAGTAACAGAAGAGAAAATCTGTGAAACCCTAAGGAGAGAGCCCAGTGGAGCTTACCTGGACTTTTGACCTATGGGATTGTGAGATAATAAAATGGGGGTTGTTTGAAGCCACCAAACTTGTGGCAACTTGTTATGCAGCAATAGAAAACCAGAACAACATCCAAACTTGGGAATGGCTAGAAATAATATCCTATTCTCACCCCCCTATCCTCTATACACACTAGCATTGATTTGTCTCTGTCAACATTTGGAAGCATTTTTTTCTTTTTTTTAAACTGGAAGAAGGTGGACGGATGTTTCTATGAGAAGGGCTGAGTAATGGGGAAAAAAACCCAGGAAGTTGAAAGGTGATAGAATAGTGACTAGTTTTCAGTCTCTAAAGAGACTGAAAGTTTAGAGTTCAAGGGGGATTTGAGGGACTTTCAACATAAGGAAAGTGGCTTTTGGAGGAAACCACGTCCACCACTGCCCAAACCCTTGACAAACACCATTCAGTTGGAATCTGAGTGAACCCGGAGGCAGAGTCCTGGGCACTCCCCTGCTGGGTGTGGGTCTTCTCCCAGCAGCTGTATCAACAATGTCCACGGACACAAGATACCAACCAACAGAAGGAAGATGTGAGTCACACCTTTGGGTGTCTTCTGGAAATAACTGGGGTCACTGATGAGAGTGGGGGCAGGTTGTGGTATAACTACTAACTAGCAGGGCCCATCAAACTAGCAGACATCTGGGCTGCATGTAGAAAATATATACCATAGGTATGATATTTAGCAGACTTTTCATAAAGGGTGGGTCTAATCTAAACTTCCCCTTAATTGACAAGAATGTTCTATAGCCCTGATCATCAAATCTGACTCCTGGCCTAATTCTCTATTAATTATATTAATATATTCTATACTAATTATATTAATATATTCTGCTATATGTCAATTTGAGCAAAAAATTATTTCTGTCTATTGTAGCTGTCTATGGTAGCTACCCTTTGCTGCCTGCCTACATGCCATACTTTTCCTAGGAATGAGGGTTGTATCAAAGCTTGACTTCAGCCACAATATTTGGCCAAAATCTGATTTTGGCATTGGCTTTGATCTTTGGAAGGTCAAAAGCTTTCTGGCATTCTGAGTAGCAGAATGCCAACTTTAATGTAATTTCTAGCCTCCTGAACTTGCATATGATCAATTTGCAAGTGACTGCAAAGCTAACCATTAAATCTACTCAGCTTAACAATGTCAGTAATAGAGCAAGACATATCATTCAGAGTCATTATTAATATCTGAATACGTACTTTCAAATATAGGTAAGCATTTTTTTTTTTTTTTTTGGTAAGCATTTTAATGTAACTCAGAGCAAAAAATAATTTGTGTGCTTTGGATTTTTAATTCCTATCTCTCAGTTGAAGTCTAAATGTATAGTTTTAGTTTGTAGAGTAAAATGTTACAATAATTAATGAGGATTGTGAAAGCTCTATATGTTATGGAAAAAAACTAAGAAACTTCTAATATAGAGAGATCATTAACTAGAAAATTTTAGGAAGACTATCATCTTTTTTGAATCAACAAGCTTTATAAAAATTTAAAATAACAAGGCAGAATAATGGAGATTAGATTATATCATAATTCTAATCTTTGTAGAACTGTCTAGTGTTCTAAGATTCATAACATTAAATAAAATAACTTCTAAAACTGCCTTTGGGTTTTAGTTATTTAATTCCATTTAGGCCATGAATCTTCGGTTGTGTTTTCTGAAAGTAATTAGCATGCAGCCTAATGAAGCAGAATTACTGACTGTAAACAGAAAGATAACAGGCCACTTTCATCATTTTCCTTCAAGCAAAGACAAACCACAAGGCAGACAAAGGATTTTGGAGTTGCCTTGTCGTGTACTTATACAAGATGTTCAAACAAGATGAAATAGCAGCAATTACATTCTTAAAAGGCTGCTTGAATGAAAGAAAGACTTCTTTAATGCAGTACTTTGCAGATTAAAATACCAATATAACAGGGCTTAGAAACCACCAGTGGTTGCCTGCAGAGAAAGTAGTTCATACGACAGAAACTGCCAAAGAAATAGCCAAAGCAATGTTCCTTAAGAGAGCAAGTGTTTCTTATCTGTAAATAAGCCAGGGAAGATGCTAAAATTGGTGTGCATGGCACAAAAGCTGAATTGCAGATGGAAATGCAGGGAATTGTGTTATCTTAGAAGCCAATTAATTTGGTCCATTGCCACATTTATGGACCCAAGACTTAAGAACAATTTTATTTTCTCCAGTGATGGTGTGAGACAGCAAGTACGTGCAGAAATATTAAGAATAAAATATGGAAACGATGGCAATAATTTTATGTTTGCTTCAGAGAATAGAGAGCATCTTCTTCAGATGGTGCACAGAGCTTTCATTTGCAGCCTCAAAAACTAGTATCCTCACCATTGTTAGCAGATAGGGTAGGGGGTCTCCAGAGAAAGAGAAATAGGCGTGGCTTTCTTGACATAAAGGAAGCCATTTTTGCCTAAGCCATTTTGTGATCTAAGCCTGGCCACAATGCTTGCCCTTGAACAGGTCTCAGTAATGATCTTAAGGGAAGTGAGGGAATCCAGGAACAAAAGGAAAAACAGTCAAGAAACAATAGTTCAGTGATACCACCGAGTCCCAGTTCCTCCTCAAGGGATATACTGTGTTGGCCAAAAAGTTTGTTCGGGTTTTTCCAAATGAACTTTTTGGCCAACCCAATACCTATCAATCTGATACATATCTTCTGCAGGAATTAAAGCCCCCACCCAGGTGGAAGATGGTAACTACATGCTGAGACGCCAGACTGGTTGGAACCAGAAGGTTGATGATTGAGATTCCTAGAACACCACCCTGTTACCTCATCATTAACCAATCAGAAGAAAGTCATACACCCTGCAGCTGTCATGCCAAATATTGCCTTTAAAAACTCTTCCTTGAAAACCATCTGGGAGTTTGGGTCTTTTGAGCACAGGTCTCCCGTTCTCCTTGCTTGGCTCTGCAATAAACCTTTCTCTGCTCCAAACTCTTACATTTCTGGCCTCACTGTGCCTCGGGCACAGGGGCTTGGTTTTGTCAATGATCTACGTTCCAGGCAAGCTGGCAGAAAAAATCATGTGACCAGTCACCGTAATTTCAGCGAGGTCCCTTCTCTCTGCCCTTTTAGAGCCTGACAAGCATCTTGCATGAAAGGTTCACACAAAGGCAAAATGTAACAATATTCTGACACTGGAAGCTTTGACGGCAGAGCTCTCCAATAAAAATATTATGTGCGTCACATATGTAATTTAAAATTTTCTAGTAGCCACATTAAAAACAACAACAACAACAACACAGGTAAAAAGGAACAGGTGAAGCTCATTGTTGGTTTATTTGTTTTTGGCTTTTATATTATAAGAAAAAAAATGAGACCACAGATACTGAAAACCACACAGAACAAATGTATAACTTAATGAGTTATTATAAGGTGAGCATCTACGTAACAACTAACCAAGTTAAGAAATAGGACTTTGCTGCCTACCTCAGAAGTCTCTTCAGGTGTCCCGGCCCAGTGTCAACCCAATCCTGCCTTCTATGTGTTATCAGTCTCCTGATTTCTTTCTTTTTTTTTTTTTTTGATTTAACTTACAGACATTACTTTTAGAACAGTTTTAGATTTACAGAAAAAAAAATGAGCAGATGGTACAAGAGTTCTTGAATGCCTCCACAGACATACCCAGTTTCCCCTATTATTAGCATCTTACATTAATTGGGTGTATTTGTTACAGTTACTGAACCAATATTGATACATTATTATCAACTAAGTCCAAAGTTTATTTAGATTTCCTTTGTTTTTAACCTAATGTCTCTTTATTGTTCCAGAATCCAATTCAGGATTGGATTTTTTTTCGTAGGGGTTGAGGAGAGAGAACACTTTAATTAATACTTTACAATATCACCTTGCCAACACTTAAATTAGCTATAGTCCTTTAAAAGCTCTAGTGAGAGCAGCAACACTAACATACACTGGCTCTCACAGACTCTAAAGTGTGCCATATACAAAAGGATGCATCATTAGCTCTCAGGGAAAGTCATTTGTAGCTAATTCACAATACTCCGCCTGGATATTCTTGCATTTTTCTCTCATTTGTGAGTCAACATTTGACCTCAAACTTAAAAATGTTTCATGTTTTAATAGTTCTAAAATGTTATGGAATTCCCTTCCAATCAAAACAGTTTTGTCAAATAGTTTCCAGGCTAGTTCCCTAAGTCTGTTTCATTCATATTGTAGCAGAAATCAATTACATTTGAACTGAAAATTGTTGGAAACAATACTGTTTCATTATGTAAGGGAGCCCTGGGCACAGAAAGATACAACACACGTGTTTTTTATACATAAATAGCCCCGTAGGAAAAGCTGATCCAGCTAAATTGGCCTAATGGTCTCAGAAGCTCTCCTTCCCTCTCCACTCTCCCAGTTTTCTTCTCCTTGGGATTTCATCACAGCACTCTTTTTTACTTTTCATCAATCTTTTGACTAGTAAGGACTCATAGGGAAAAAATGAAGACTGCTCTTTTAGCTTGAGGTCCATGGAGGAGAGGTGGAAGGTTGGTGATATGTAAAGAAAAGATGATTTTTAAACTTATATTCAATTTTTTAAATGATAAAATTTAAAGCCATATTCCTTAAGCCTTTAAATTCAACATACAAATCTCATTATTTTATTAATAAGTCTAGTACATTTTAATAAGGGGGCTTTGATTAATATTCTCAAGTTGAACAAACAAAACTTCCTTCAACCAGTTATGTTTACAAGCTTAGTTTAATTAAATTTTCCCTAAATGCTTTACACTGCATTAATAAATTTAACATTTTCAATTTTCTTTTTTTTAAAGTCTGTTTATCACCTCCCCTGACAAGCAAAACATTCTCAGTACTTACAGGCTAAATTAAATTTGTAAATATAACAAATCTCTTAAACATTCCAATACTATACTGCTTGCAAACCATAAAATCCTCTTACATCTTTCAGTGATAAATTACAAATCTAAAGTCAGTTACCCCGTTAACACATTTCAAGTTGGAATCGGGAGGCTAATCTCTCAGCCATTCTCCTACACCCAATTATTTCAAACATTATAAATACTGTGAATACCAAATATACAGACTGTTGTTCTTAAATTTAATACAAAAGTGTTAATACTGTGGATTTGGTCTCTTGCTTGTCTATATTTAATTCTAAATCTTCCCAAGGCTAAAATACATGAACACACTACAGCTAAGGGAACTGTTATAGCATCTCAAAATGAGTTGATGTTCCCATCCTAAGCAAGTTGCATTGATTTCTTGCCAGAGATTTCTGGCCCAAGGCAGGATCCAAATTCCAGGGTTATTTTTCTAGCACCAAAAATAGATGCACTCGCCTTTTTAAAAGTTAGTCACTTATTCCAACTGCGGACTTTAAATCCAAATCTTTCCAAGGGAAATGGTTGGTTTTGCTGAACCCACGTTAGGAGTATAAATTACACCACTGTCTAATTCTTTGAGTCTGCAACCCACCCCATCCCTCATGCTACCTCACCTCTTTAAGTGGATTCAAGTAGTCTTTTTACTGCTTGATTGAACTGAGCATTATTTTCAAATTTTTGTCTTCATCTACTATCTGTTCAGTCTCTAAGTCTTATGGATGATGTAAGCAGTTCTTTCGCCCGTTTTCTGTTTTTTCATCTCTGTTTTCCTCAGACCTTAATCATAAAGATGAGATCACTAGGCAGCATTTAACCTAACTCCAGATTTTTCCTTTACTGAATGTACACAACGCCTTGCCTAACCTGTTGATTCCTTTCCTGGATTAAAAGGAGTTAAGATAAATAAATAAATACATAATTTTTTTTAAAGGAGATAAGAGTGAAGAATTAAGTAGTTAAAGAATGACTGACTCTACCTGCAGCTTCCCCTTAGAGAATCTACAGGCAGACCACACGGGCAAGACAGCATCCAAAGGGAGATCAGAAGAAGTCAGCAGGTCTACACTCAATGGAAAAATGGTGAAGATTCTGATCTCCTACCTTAATGATTAACTGAGATTGTTTCCCCCTTTCCCCTTTAAAAATTGTCATGGCTGAGCAGAATCTTCAGAGTTGGTCTCTGGATGTGAGAGACCACCTTCTCTGCAGATTGCAGGCTTTTCTGACTAAAGCACCTTTCCTTTCTACTGACACTTGTCCCTGGATTATAGGCTTTTGAGCGGAGAGCAGCTGAACTTGAGTTTGCTAACAATGATGTGTATTTGCTTCAAGGAAAGAATGAGTCCCAGCAACACTTTGAGACTACATTCTGTTTAAAGAAGGAATGGGGAAGGGGAGAGAGCATGCTCTAGGGAAGGAAAGACCATGGCCATCTGTGTGTGATGGGAGAGGAAAGAAGCTGGCTGGACATTAAGAAGTGTGTGCCTGGGAAAGAGAGGAATCACGAATAACAATGGCCCAAGGCACGGAACCTCTGTACAGTGATTCCTGACCTCTCCACCTCCAAACCCTGTCCTCGATTTGCTATAACCTCTGCCCCCTTGAGGTGGTGGTGGTAGCGGGGGAATTGGTAGGGTCCTATCTCATTGCTGTATGGAGGTTATTTCTGACATCCTGTTATCCCAAGGGGAACCCCTGAATGTAGATTTTGTTCCCTAGAACTTCTTTGCAGGCAGGTCTGAAAGCCACTGATAACCACTGATAACCTTTTTCCACCAGAAAATTCATTCTTGAAATGTGGCCTTTGCTGGCCTGCTTTATCTCTTTATGCCCCTAGCCTCCTTTTCTACCATTCCCTGCCTTGCCCTCTCCACTTTTCAGCATGCTTTCACTTCTGCTTTGTCTCACTGCAGGACCTTTACCCTTGTCATTTCTTCTGCCCAGCTCCCTCTCCCTCCCCTCACCTTTAATCTTCAGGTCTGAGTTTCAATTTCAGTTGGGTTAACTCCTTTCTTTATAAGCTTCCACATTCTAATGAACTTCCTGTTGGGAAGGACCCACATCTGGGTTGTGATACCTTTTCAATGTGGTCCGCCCCACAGGGCTCCACCAGGGCAAAGGCTGTGTTTGTGTTTAGTTTTATTCTCGGTGCCTAGCACATATTGGGCATATAACTAATTGTTCCACAAAAACTATTTATAATATAGCTTTGAATTCGAATTGGAACTCTAATCTCTAAAATTGAAGAAAATAATGTATCTTGAAATTTAGCATTTGAGAAAAACAGGTTTAATGAGGAGTTAAAGATTTCTAAAGATTTCACAGAGGGAGTGGATAGCAGAAGGATGCGTAGTTAGATGCAGGTTATTAGTGATGGGCTGTATGGTAGGTTTATGATTACTTACTATATTACGCTTTATACCTAATATATGTTATAGAAGTCTGTATGAACTAAATATGTTGTACTTAATGGATTAAATATAAAAATAATAAAGGAAAAATGGAATAATAAGAAAAAACGATTTCTGAAGATTTCAAGTTTGACATATGTAGCGAGAAACTTTACACTGAAGTATAGCATACAGAAAAGTGCCAGAGTCAGTGTACGGCTTGAGTGTTCACGTAACCAGCTCCAGATCAAACAGAACATTCCCAGCACCCCAGAAGATCCTCTTGTGTCCCCTAACAGCAGTTTCCATATTTATTCAACTTTAATTTTTAATCTGATGATACTTCATTGCTCCAAAACTTAGTGGCTTAAAACAGCTATAATCATTAATTTACTCACAAGTATGCAACTTGAGCAGGGCTTGGGATGAACAGCTGTCTCTGTACCATGTGTCAGCTTGACTAGGGGCAAAGAAAACACTTGCTCACCCCTACATCACTAGTTCTAACAGGACCAGGAACATAGGAATCTACTTCAATCAATTTTTTTGACTGACCGAATCCCAACCTGAAACCAGGCCTACATCTAGATTTTCAGTCATTTGAGCCAATATGTTTGCTTTTAAGCCAGTTTGAACTGTATTTTCTGTTGCTTACAACTATAAGATTCTTAACTGATAAGAGGGAGATTAGGGTGTAAGGGGAGAATAAAGTTATCTCAGAGAAGCAAGAAGAGGGATTCAGATTACCAGGGACTAAGAAGAGACGTCCAGGGCTTCCCTGGTGGCGCAGTGGTTAAGAATCTGCCTGCCAATGCAGGGGACAGGGGTTCGAGCCCTGGTCCGGGAGGATCCCACATGCCGCAGAGCAGCTAAGCCCGTGTGCCACAACTACTGAGCGTGCGCTCTAGAGCCCACGAGCCACAACTACTGAGCCCACATGCCACAACTACTGAAGCTTGCGCGCCTAGAGCCCGTGCTCCGCAACAAAAGAGGATACTGCAGTGAGAGGCCTGCTCGCCACAACTAGAAAAGAGCCCCATGCAGAGCAACGAAGACCCAATGCAGCCAAAAATAAATAAATAAAATAAATAAATTTTTTTAAAAAAAGAAGAAATGTCCCTAGCAGTGGAGGAGAAGCAGGGATCCCACATGCTTCTTGGTGGCAGTGCCCCAAGGAGGTGGCAAGGCCTCAGAGGGATGGAGTGGTAACCTAGGGAAGTGGCTGCCTGGCTGGGGTTGGGGGAGATTCCAGCAGCAAAAAACAAACCATCATTCTGTAAGTGAAGCACAAAAATTGGTAGACAGCACCCAGATCTGAAAGGACCACATGAGAGCGACAATAGCCATCTCTGCAGAGGCCAGTATGGAAAGTAGACTGAGGACCCCCAAAATGTGGGTCCTGCATGAGGCCACATAACCTTGCCATGACTCCCGGGAAGAGATATGAGAGCTTCAAGAATGACTGTGATAAATTTCCTGTCAACTTGGCAGAGTAGGAGCATGACATGAGAAATCAAGCTGATTTGTAGAAAATCATTTTTCTGTACACATGGCTGTGTGGTCTGAGATTCATAGCAGCTAAATAAGCGTGATAAAGAGCTTGCCTGAGGTGGAATTAAGTTTCAAATACTGGAGGAAACGTGAGCATGGGAGCGGAGTGTGGGGGATTGATTGGTGGGGAGAAGGCTCAGTAGGTGAAGCTCTCCTTGACTGTTGGGGAAGGGAAAGTGACTTACAAGCTCTTCCACTACAAGTGTTTCTGACATGCAAATTAGCCTATATGTGATTGTCTAATAGAGAAATGATGTCAGTGATAGGCAAAATTTGTGTTGACTCATATGAAATTTTACCCAGTAGGTTAATATTTTCTTCCACGAAATTTACTCCACTTTGTTCCACTAAGTAACAACAGACGAATGGCAACATAGATGCACACAGCTGAATATAGCAAGCCACAGAGAAATACAGTACTGTATAGAATACCAATGATTCAGCCCATGTTTTTCTCTTGTCTTGATTTAGCCACGTCCTCGGTCTAAGAGGTGGAATTCTACCTGATTTTTGTATATTGAATTCTTGTCTTCATAAATCAATAGCCTCAACCTGTTCTTTTTTTTTTTAATTTTTATTGGAGTATAGTTGATTTACAATGTTGTGTTAGTTTCTGCTGTACAGCAAAGTGACTCAGTTATACATATACATATATCCACGTTTTTAGATTCTTTTCCCATACAGGTCATTACAGAGTATTGTATAGAGTTCCCTGTGCTATACAGTTGGTCCTTATTAGTTACCTATTTTATATATAGTAGTGTGTATTCAACCTGTTCTTATACCCTTTACATCAAGCTAGCTTCATTTTTTTAAAAGTAAAGCCCAATATTTAATTACTTATTTCATTTTTTAATATTTATTTATTTATTTTGGCTGTGCCGGGTCTTAGTTGCGGCACTTGGCATCTTCGCTGCATCATGCAGGATCTTTAGTTGCAGCATGTGGACTCTTAGTTGCGGCATGCATGCAGGATCTAGTTCCCTTACCAAGAATGGAACCCGGGCCTTCTGCATTGGGAGCACAGAGTCCTACCTACTGGACCATCAGGGAAGTCCCTAATTACTTATTTCTTTATAGGGGTTAAACTTGTCTTTTAATTGTATTTTTATTAGGATCGGGGTTTTTCTGTTGTTGTTAGTGCTGTGGTTATTAAGTTGCATACGTTTTAAGTGGTCTGGCTCAACCAAATATTTTCCATAAGATGTTGTTTTAACTGTGCTTCTTTGCAGAATGGAGATTTTTCTGAACATACATATGGATTCTTGTAGAACTGCCTGTAGTTCTTGCACTAGCCACCAGCTGGCATCACCAGGTGGTTGCCCCAGGCAACTTTGCTTTCCAGTAATTCTGAGAGGTTGGGGTCAGGGAAGTTCCAGGTTGGGTAATGCCTGTTCCCACAACTTGCCTCTTCTCACTTGCCTCAATCTTCTCTGCTAACCATTCTTACTTAAAAATCTAGCTTTAAGGACAAAAGACTTGCTCTTCCCTCTTCTGCCTTGAGTTCATAACACTTGTCATTTATGAGTATTTTCTTTAGAGAGTTCCTAGCAGAACTTCTTTGGCCTTGATTAACTTATGAAGCAACTCCTAAATCCACTTTTCTACCCTGACCCTTCTCTAAGTGCTACCATCTCAACACAGCAAACCCAGGAGTGGCTGGTTTATTCTTCATCAGATGCTAAAGAATTGTGGAGATGAGTCCTTTAAAAGCACATCGATAGCTCTGAGCAATATGCAGCACAGTTCAGTGCCATCTTTCTGCCCTCTCTTTCCATCTCCGCCCTCCTACGCTGATGTTGCAGTTATAGCAAATACCCTCCAGGTTTCTGTCACTGTTCACTAGGTTTTCAATTTATACTTGACAACTGTTTTTCCTCTATACACTTACTTTACCACATGAACACTGTATTTATTTATTTATAACATCTTTATTGGAGTATAATTGCTTTACAATGGTGTGTTAGTTTCTGCTTTATAATATACTGAATCAGCTATACATATACATGTATCCCCATATCTCCTCCCTCTTGCGTCTCCCTCCCACCCTCCCTATCCCACCCCTCTAGGTGGTCACAAAGCATCGAGCTGATCTCCCTGTGCTATGCGGCTGCTTCCCACGAGCTATCTATTTTACGTTTGGTAGTGTATATATGTCCATGCCACTCTCTCACTTCATCCCAGCATACCCTTCCCTCTTCCCGTGTCCTCAACTCCATTCTCTACATCTGCGTCTTTATTCTTGTCCTGCCCCTAGGTTCTTCAGAACCTTTTTTTTTTTTTTAGATTCCATATATATGTGTTAGCATACAGTATTTGTTTTTCTTTCTGACTTACTTCACTCTGTATGACAGACTCTAGGTCCATCCACCTCACTACAAATAACTCAATTTCATTTCTTTTTATGGCTGAGTAATATTCCATTGTATATATGTGCCACATCTTCTTTATCCATTCATCTCTTGATGGACACTTCGGTTGCTTTCATCTCCTGGCTATTGTAAATAGAGCTGCAATGAACATTGTGGTACATGACTCTTTTTGAATTATGGTTTTCTCAGGGTATATGCCCAGTAGTGGGATTGCTGGGTCATATGGTAGTTCTATTTTTAGTTTTTTAAGGAACCTCCATACTCTTCTCCATAGTGGCTGTATCAACTTACATTCCCAACAACAGTGCAAGAGGGTTCCCTTTTCTCCACACCCTTTCCAGCATTTATTGTTTGTAGATTTTTTGATGATGGCCATTCTGACTGGCGTGAGGTGATTCCTCATTGTAGTTTTGATTTGCATTTCTCTAATGATTAGTGATGTTGAGCATCCTTTCATGTGTTTGTTGGCAATCTGTATATCTTCTTTGGAGAAATGTCTATTTAGGTCTTCTGCCCATTTTTGGATTGGGTTGTTTGTTTTTTTGATATTGAGCTGCATGAGCTGCTTGTAAATTTTGGAGATTAATCCTTTGTCAGTTACTTCATTTGCAAATATTTTCTCCCATTCTGAGGATTGTCTTTTCGTCTTATTGTGCAAAAGCTTTTAAGTTTCATTAGGTCCCATTTGTTTATTTTTGTTTTTATTTCCATTTCTCTAGGAGGTGGGTCAAAAAGGATCTTGCTGTGATTTATATCATAGAGTGTTCTGCCTATGTCTTCCTCTAAGAATTTTATAGTGTTTGGCCTTACATTTACGTCTTTAATCCATTTGGAGTTTATTTTTGTGTATGCTGTTAGGGAGTGTTCTAATTTCATTCTTTTACAGGTAGCTGTCCACTTTTCCCAGCACCACTTATCGAGGAGGCTGTCTTTTCTCCATTGTATATTCTTGCCTCCTTTATCAAAAATAAGGTGACCATATGTGCATGGGTTTATCTCTGGGCTTTCTATCCTGTTCCAGTGATCTATATTTCTGTTTTTGTGCCAGTACCATACTATCTTGATTACTGTAGCTTTGTAGTATAGTCTGAAGTCAGAGGGTCTGATTCCTCCAGCTCTGTTTTTCTTTCTCAAGATTGCTTTGGCTATTTGGGGTCTTTTGTGTTTCCATACAAATTGTGAATTTTTTTGTTTTAGTTCTGTGAAAAATGCCATTGGTAGTTTGATAGGGATTGCACTGAATCTGTAGATTGCTTTAGGTAGTATAGTCATTTTCACAATGTTGATTGTTCCAATCCAAGAGCATGGTATATCTCTCCATCTGTTTGTATCATCTTTAATTTCTTTCATCAGTGTCTTATAGCACATGAAATTTCTTTCATCGGTGTCTTATTTTAAATAAATATATTGCCTTATATTGCACAATTATCTACTCCTTTGGAATCTTTTCTTCATTTCTTTAATTTTTTTTCCCCCCGTGCAAATGCTACTTTCTACAAAAACCCTACCCAGATTCATCTTAACCAGAAATACTCAGCCTTCTCCCCATACTCTGATAGTCCTTGTCCTGCATCTATATAAAGGCACTTAAATGCCAGGGCAGTGAGAGCAGGAGAGTATGCTGGGCAACCCACAGCCTCTGGAGTTGGGAGAACTTGGGTCTGCTTCCTGCCTTTTCCACTTTTGAGGGCAAGTTATGAGGCCTTAACTACTTTGGGCCCCAGTTTTCTCATCTGTAAAATGGGAACAGTGATATCTACTTTATACGGCTGTTGTGAAAATTAAATCACGTACCTAAGGTTCTTAGCACAGTGCCTACTATAGTAGTTCTGTGTCTGGCACATATTAAGGACTGAATTGATCTTGGATATTATTAATATTATTTAGGGTATTTATCCATTCATTCACTCTATAAATACTGTGGGGTGTCTTACTTCCTTTGGGTTGCTATAACAAAATACCACAGACTAGATAGGTTATAAACATCAAAAATTTATCCCTCACAGTTCTAGAGGCTGGAAGTCCAAGATCAGGGTGCCAGCACAGGCTCTGGGGAAGGCCCTCTTCCCACTTGCAGACTGCCGAATTTTCACTGTGCCCTCAGGTGGTGGAAGGGGTTAGGGAGCTCCTTGGAGCCTCCTTTATAAATCACTAATCCCATTCATTAGGGGGATTAGGATTTCAACATATGAATTTGGGGGCAGGGAGGGGGGCGACACACACAAACATTCCAGCCCATAGCATGGGGCTTACTCTATAGAGTGGACTGAAATGTGTCCCCCCAAAATTCGTAAGCTGAAGTCCTAACCCCCAAAGTGTCTGTATTTGGAGGTAGGGGTACGGTCTTCCTGGAAGTATTTAAAGTTAAATGAGGTCTAAGTATAGGGCCCTGAACCAATAGGATTAGTGTCCTTATAAGAAGAGACACCAGATAGTTCTCTCTCCCCATCTCTCCACCTCCCTCTCTCTCTCTCCCTGCCATGTGAGGATACAACAGAAGGTAGTCTGCAAACCAGGAGGAGGGCTGTCACCAGAACCCAACCATGCTAGCACCTTGATCTTGGACCTCCAGCCTCTGGAACTGTGAGAAAATATATTGTTTAAGCCACCAGTCTATGGTATTTTGTTGTAGCAGCCCAAGCTGACTAATACAGACATGTAACCAAATAGATAAATATATAATTCATAGACCGATGAGTACTAGAAGAAACATAAATGTGGGTGAGGGGATTTTAGAATTATAAGTATAGATACAGTAGACAGGAAAGGCCACCCCAAGGAAGTGACACTGGGACAGACACCTGAAGGAAATGAGGAAGGATTAATGAGAATATCTTGGGTCACAACATTCCAGGCAAACAGCAAGTGCAAAGTCCTTGAAGCATTCTTGGCCTGCTTGAGGAACAGCAAGGAGAGAGTAAGTGGGAGAGTGAGAGGAATAGGGATGCAGACCAGATTCCACGGCCAGATAGCTTGTGTAAGGTCTTTGGAGTTTCTATAATAATTGGCTGGATTTTGTAGTAAGTATAACATTTTTTCAGTCCACAAATCATGGTCCAAAAGTAACTGTCTTTATTTTTCTATAGCTAAACGTAGTTTCTATCTTAAGGTCTCAGTCTGCTCACTGGTTGAAAACTGGTCGGTCAATTCAGGATTTTCCTGTCATCCCAAGTTTAAAATCAATCAATTCTAAAAAAAAAAAAAAAAAAAAAATTTTTTTTAAATCTCCTTTTCTCTGCTTCTCTCTAGGGTAGCATTTAAGTTCCCAGATATTTAAAGGACAGTGCAAAGGAGTATTGATCTGTCATTCCTTACTTGCCAACACTGACACCTGCTGAATGTCTCAGCCTGTCTGGTCCTCAGATGTCGTTATCTCTCTGGGATGGCGTCTGTTGAGATGCCCACATCTCCATCTAGTCCTTGGTCACAATCTTTTGTGACATTTTGCACATGCTGTACCCTTTGGCAAAACCCCTTGGTTAACTGGTTTTCTCTTTCAGCTAACTCTAAGGAAGCCCTCTAAGGAAGAGGGGATGTCTAGAAAAATCCAGCTGTTCTCTTAGCCAGCAGGATGCTTGGCAGGGCTCCCCAGGCCCTCTCTGTCCAATGGCATCCCTCATGGGCTTTTGGGCTGGGTCACAGTAAAGTGGTAATGGGACTTCCGTGAGGGGTCAGCCTCCAGATTTCAGATGGAAAGTTGGCACAGTCTATTCTACTCTCAGATCACTCTAAGCTTATCTAGGAATCTGGAGTTAATCCAAAAAGGGTAGGTGAGATTATCTTCTTATTTTAGAAAAGATAGATAATTATCTTTCTCATTCCCCTCATATGGCACTCATTTCCCACTTGCCCCCTGCCAGGATAATTCGAAGTAAATGCTGTGTAAATAGAAGTAAATACACTGTAAATTATATGTAAATAGTTGCCTGTGCACAGCAAAGTCAAGTTTAGCTTTTTGAAACTTTCTGGAATCTTTTTTTTTTTTTTTTAATATTTTTGATCTGCAGTTGGTTGAATCTGTGGATGTGGAACCTGTGGATACGGAGAGCCAGAGAGCCTAAGAGCCTGATGTATGTTCCTCCCCCAAGTGCCTGCGGCATCAATGGAACAACAACAAAGAAACCAAGCATACCAGAACCAGGAAGAGAAGCCCCTTCCTCCTTCAGTTTCCCTCCAGCACCCTCTACTGGCAATGTTTAACATGGTGCCAGTGGTGAAGGAGAAATCCTTACAGAGGTTACTTCCATTAACACAGAGGAAGCACAAAAGGTGAATGTGGAGCTGAGAGGCAATAAGTTGATAACTGACATGTGGATGACGTACAGCGTTCATGTGATCAACTGGGTGTTATCACAATTTGTAGAAGAACATTGATTGAGAGTCTGTTGGGTACTGGGCACTGTGGCATGTGCTAAGGGTATAATGAGGAACATGATAGATCAAAATATCTGCCCTCCTGGAGTTTGCATATGGGATTGGGGCAGGCATAGATTGCCTGACAATAAATAAGTAAACAACCAAAAAAATACAGATAACAATCGGTGCTATGATGAAAGTAACAGGGGACTATAATAGAAACTAAGAAGGGGTCCTTTTTAGAATGGGCTGACAGGGAAGACCTCTCTGAGTAGGTGACAAAAATTATGAATGACTTTGAAATGGGCAAAAAAGATTACTAGGTCTCTTGTTTGGGGTACCCTTCACGTTATTCTCTGCCTGTCATTATCTTTAAACTATTTTACAATTCTGTAAATTGTAGATAAACGATGCAATGCAAAAGAATGTTAACTATGGACATGTAAGTGGATTTTTCCTGTGAAAGTGAAATTGATTTCCCTCCCCCCAACCCCTCTGTAGAAGTGTTTTGCATATATTAAGCAAATTCACTTTTAGCATTCCTGATGGCCTACATGTATAACTGCTCTTTGGAATCTCCTTTTATTTCATTGTAACATCTTACTGGTTCCCTCATTAATTAACAAGTTTAGTGAAATCTTTGACATGTGTTCATTTTATATTCATATGAGAATGACGTCATTAAAAAAATGACGATCCTGGGGGGAAGGCAAAATGGGTAAAGGGGGTCAACTGTATGGTGATGGATGGAAACTAAACTTGGTGGTGAGCACACTGTAGTATATACAGAAATCAAAATATAACATTATACACGTGAAACTCATATAATGTTATAAACCAATGTTACTTCAATTTAAAAAAAGATCCCTTAACACATTTAAATTCAATCCCCCCAAAGACTCCAGTGCTGGGGGGGGTCACTCAGCCAGGGACTACTAGCCTAATATTCACATCACATCAAGACTGAGGGAGCTGATCACACTGTCTACTCCTTCATTATTTGTGTGTTGATAACACATGCCCAAAATCACCTCTACAAGATAGGGTCAAGGGAGGACACAGGCTTTCAATTCAGAGGCTGACACAGTTTTATCAAGGGTGCTCATGAAATCAAAGAGATATTGATTTTTCTAACATAGTGGGCAGTTAAAAGAACGTTTAATAGGACTCTTCATAGATATTTTTGAGCCCATGACAGGGCTGTGCTTATAGACTCCTAGAATTTTAAAATAGTATAGCAAACTTAGAAATCTAGTTCAATCCCCCCATTTTAAGCAAGCCAGGAAAGCCTAGATGACTAGCTCAAGATCATTAACTAATTAACGGCGAGCTGAGATATAACCCAGTGTCTTCCTCTTAGTCCCATACTCTTTCTACCACCAGGATGTTGGAGCCAACCAGAATTTCACAAGAGATTCCCAGCAATGCTCCCCATCCCTTCTTTCCTTCTTCATACATATACACTCACTCTGAAAAAGAAAGGGAGTGGTGGTGTCAGTGATGGTATGTGATAAGGAAAGAACTCTGGCCTCAGAAACAGTCTTGGTTTTTCATCTGGTTTTACTACGTATTTGTATTTCTGAGCTTTAGCGTCTTCATCTGCAAAGTGGGCATAAACTATTACTAAATTATAATAAGCTGCCTTATAAGATTATTCTGAGGGTTAATAATAACCTATATAAAGTGCCTGGCATATAGTAGGTGCTCAATAAGTCATAGCTTTTATTAAATGCTTACAAAAATATATTAAAGTAACAACCTACATGCCATAAAAAACCTTTACTCTTTGAGGAATGCACAGTTGACAGTACTGACATTTTCATAATAAGTTAGTACTTTCATGTGTAAATGAAAGTTATACACCCACCCACATACAGCCGTCTGTTAAAAAAAAAAACCCATCTTTATTGAATGGACAACTGGCGAACATAAGCCAACTCCACACAAATCAATATTCTCTCTACCTCCCACTGTTTCACTTAGATGCTTAAAATAATTCTTACGTCTTTAGACAAAATCTGCTTACTTTTTTTCGTTTGTTTTTGTTTTAATATTTATTTATTTATTTGGCTGTGCCGGGTCTCAGTTGCGGCATGCCGGATCTTTAGTTGTGGCATGCGGCATCTTTTTTAGTTGTAGCATGCGAGCTCTTAGTTGTGGCATGCAGGATCTAGTTCCCTGACCAGGGATTGAATCCAGGCCGCCTGCATTGGGAGCACAGAGTCTTAACCACTGCACCACCAGGTTAAGTCCCAGAATCTGCTTACTTTCAAACTGCCTAAAATGAAACATGAACTAGAAACACTGTATCTTTAAAAGTACAATAGCCCCTGGAGTATGAGGCAATCCAAATGAGCGCACAGCTCTGTCTGCCACATCCTCTGCAAAAGTGATGGGACCCTGGGTGTGGTAATTAACCAAGGCTCATCCCCCCTGATAAAAATAACTGTTTAATACTTCATAGTGAACAACAGGTTTTCATATACTATATAATTTTAAATGTTCTTAAGAAACTAAAAAGAAGATGCTATGCCCTCCCTATGGCAACAAAAGCTGGGTTAGGGAAGACTTTCCAGACATATTGGCTCACTGGAGGACTCAATTTACATTACAGCTGTATTAGTTTGCTAGAGCTGCTGTAGTGATGTACCACAAAATGAGTGGCTTAGAACAACAGGAATTTATCGTCTCACAGTTCTGGAGGCCAGAAGTCTGAAATCAAAGTGTTGGCAGAGCCATTCTCCCTCTGAAGGCACTAGGGAAGGATCTGTTCCAGGCCACTCTCCTAGCTTCGAGTAGGTCCTTGGTTTGTGGCAGCATAACTCCAATCTTCACACGGCCTTCTCTCTGTGTGTGGGTCTGTGTTGCATCCAAATTTCCCCCTTTTTAAGATACCAGTCATTGGATTTGGTTCCCTAATGACCTCATCTTAATTTGATCATCTGCAAAGACCTTATTTCCAAATAAGGTCACATTCACAGGTACTAGGGCTTATGTGAATTATAGAGGTACACAACTCAATCTATAACAACCACCTCAAAGGTGATTGTAGTGAGCAGCAGATTCTAAAGAAGAGCATTTTATAGAGGGAAAAATAGAACATATAAAGGTTAAGAGACAGATTGTGAACTCTGTGAGGGCTGAGATATTTGTCTCTTTCTCCCTTGTATCTGCAGCACTTCGAACAGTGCCAGTTTCATTCAGTAAGTGATTGTTGAATGAATGTAAGGTCATTGCATGTCTAAGGAATGGCATGGCCTTAAGTTCACTGTCCCCAGAAAGGTAGGCAAAGGCCCTATTACGAAGAGCCCTGCAGACCACACTAAGTGTAAGAAACTAGGGCTGACATGTTGACGATATTAAGGAATTCCACGGATGCCTGGCACCCGCCCCGCCAGTTACTCCTCTTCCCGAGAGCACGTGCAAAGGTGCCACGCCTCGAGGGCCGCAAGAAGAAGGGCGCCAGCTCTACACACTCCAAAGTAGAGTTGGGTTCTCCAGCTAAAGCTGGCACATGGTTTGGGCTCCAAGTCTACGTGGAGCCTCCTACTTTGCTCTTTCCAACCTATCCTGCCCTCACTCCCCGCCCGGCTGCCCCGCCGACTCCTGGAAGACACCGGGCTGTCTCCAGGGCTCCGTGAACCCCGCAGCAGGAATCCCGGAGCGCACTCCAGCCCCCGGCCCCGCCCTCCTTCCCACTGGAACGCAGCGAGAGCGCAAGCGCGCCTTCCAGAGCAGAGCGCGCGCTCGCGAGCTCCCCGCATACCCGTGCTCATCCGGGTCTCGGCGAACCTCAGCCAATGGTGGACGTTCACGGCCCTCGAGGGCGGGGCTAAGCCTTCCCTCACATGGGGCCTCTACTCACAGTGGGCGCTTCCAGGCAACACCAACCAGTCAGCCGAGAAAAGGGGCAGAGGCAGAATGTCTAGCGTCTGGGCGAGGATCGACGGTTTTGAGATAGAGCAGCTGTCGCCCCGTAGAAGCGACTGAAGTGCAAGCAGATTCCCCAGTCAGAGCCGCTGTAGTAAACACACTTCAGAAACGTGAGGTGCCGGTGGTCACGTGGGGAGTGCCCCCTCCAATGAGGAGCCGAGGGCGGGGCCGAGGCCGCTGACGCGGCGGTGGCGGCGGAGTCACCCGGCCAGCCTCGGGACCGGTCACCGGCCGCCAACCGTCCAGCGGCCTCGACCACCGCTTCCGTGCTCCGTCCTCACTCCTCTTTCCCGGGCCGAGAGGCAGCGTGGCCGACAGTGGCTGAATTCTCTCTCATTCCTGTCGGCGGCTCGCCTCAGGCGGGCCGTCTGCTCCTCGGGGGCCGCCTCGGTGGGGCTAGGTTTCCGTGACGAACCTCCTGGGGCTGCCCGCACCCGCTTGGGCCGTCGTGTCGGCTCGGTGTTGTGGAACTTGCTCACCCTCCGGCAGTCCGGGGCCCTCGAAGTTATGCGTCTCGTCCAGGAGGTGGCGGCGGGTGCCGGCTCCTAAAGGCGTCACACCCGGACTCCGCTGACTGGGCAACCTCCATTCATCTTCCAGCTGCGCCGCCAGCGCCCTCTCCCTCTCCGGTCCCCTCCTCGGACTCATTTTTTCCTTCCCTCCCCTCTGCCGCCCTTTCCTCACTCCTTGGGTGCGGCGATTCTCCTGCGGCCGGAGGTGTCGGTTATGAGCCGGACCCCCCTGCCCTGAATTTCTCCGCGGAGGAGCTCGGCGGCGCCCCGCCACCCGCCGCGTCCCCGGGATGGGGGTGAATGCTGTGCACTGGTTCCGAAAGGGGCTTCGGCTTCACGACAACCCCGCCCTGAAGGAGTGTATTCAGGGCGCCGACACCATCCGCTGCGTCTACATCCTCGACCCCTGGTTCGCCGGCTCCTCCAATGTTGGCATCAACAGGTGGCGGTGAGTCAAAATCCCGTGGGAAATTGGTTTCGCTGTTAGATGAATCAAGACTTCACATGCGATCGGCCAGACCTGAGAATTTAGACCTGGCACCGGCTTGCCTATGCTGTTTTAATTACTGCAGGTGCTTTAAGTATTAAATAGAACGGATTTAATAGTCCTCTGGCCAGAGAGTGCTGTGCTGGCAGCCTGGAACACCTTGTCCTTAAGGTGTGAGTTGCGTGTCTCTGCGCTAATGGGAACTCTTCCCCTGGATTTATGGAATGCTTAGTGCTGGAGTTAAAGAAACACCCTTCCAGTTCTCAGTGGCCCGTGGGTTGATTTCCTTGGCCTCTTTGTGGCGTTTGAAGGGATTGCGGTTTTCAATGTTTACGTTTGTGTGTGTCTAGGTAACTCATAGTATGGAGAAAATCATTCATTCAGTAGAGTCGCCTCCAAATCCGGTTTTCTTCCACCATGAGGTTGCCACAGGCAAAGCAAGGGAAACATTTCTCTTTGCTCGGCTCTCCCTCTCCACTCCTCCTTGTGGTTGACTAGACAAGCACAGTTTTTCTTTCTAGGCAATGTATAATCCTTCTAGGATTCAGAGCACTGGAAGAAATCTTAGAGAAGCTTTATGATCTTTTCCTGAAACGCCAGGCTAGAGGATTGTTAGGCCCCCTGGTGGAAATGAAACCGTTCTTTCAACAGATTATTGATCACCTACTGTATACCAGGCACTGCTTTAAACACTAGGGATACGGTAGTGAATGAAACAGATAGAACTTCTTGTCCTTTTCAAGCACGTGTCCCAGAAAGCATGTAGTATTTAGTGATGATAAAAGATTTGCAGAAATAGAGATAAAAGGGATGAAAAATACAAGGGGTTGGGGTTGGAGTAGCAGTTTAAAATATGGTGATAGGGAAAAACTCAGAGAAAGTGACAGTTGAGCAAGATGATGAAGCAAGTAATGGATTACAGATATCTAGGGAAAAGCATTCCAGGGAGAAGGAACAGTAAGAGAAAAGGGCCTGAGGTGGAAATATGCTTAACCTTTGGAAGGAACAGCAGAAGAAACCAATATGGCTGGAGCAGAATAAGTGAGAGGAAAAGTAGTAGATGAGGTCAGAGATGTAATAGGGCCAGACTGAGTAGAGCTTTATAGGCAGTTGTCACGATCTGGGCTTTTACTCACAGCAAAGTGGGAATAATTGTAGGATTATGAACAGAGAAGTGATGTGATTTGACGTTGAGTTTTAAAAAAAGTTCTCTGGCTGCGGTTCTGAGAACAGACTCAAATTGTGGGATGGAGGTGGACAAAAAGCAGTAAGACCAGTTAGGAGTCCATTGCATTCATCCAGGTAAGATATGATAATGACTTGGACCATAGTAATTGTGGTGAACGTGGTGACAAGTAGTCAAGTGCTGAGTATATTTTGAAGGCCGGATTCACAGAATTTATTGACAGATTGGATATATGGTGTGAGAAAAAGAGAAGGAATTAGGAATGATTTCAAAATTTGACTTGAGAAACTAGAAGGATGGAACTGCTCTTTGCTAAGTGGTCAGTTGAAGAAGCCATTGAGAGGGTGATTTGAGTTTTCTTTTGAACTTGGTTAAGTTTGAAATGTTTATTACACATCCAGGTAGAGATAGCAGATAGGTAGTTGGATATATCTGGAGTTAAGGACAGAAATCCAGGCAGGAGGTATAAATTAGAGAGTCATCACTTTATAGGTAACTTTTAAAGCCATTTATTAATCCATTCAGTCATTGAACAGATATATGGCATGCATCTACTACATGTCAGACACTTTTAGGTGCAGGGCATTCAGTATAAACAAAATAGCTAAAAAATCCCTATCTTGTTGGAGCACATTCTGGTAGAGCCATGAGACTATATGAGAACATTAAGAAAATGACTGTAGATAGAAAAGAGAGGCGGTCCAAGAACTGAGCCTCGGGTACTCAAATGTGTTGAAATTGTGGACCTGTGGAAGAACCAGCATAGGAGTTTGAGAAGGAACATCTAGGAAGATAAGAAAACCCAGAAGAGTATGGTGTCTTGGAAGCCAAGTAAAGAAGGAGAGAGAGTGTTTCAAAGAAAGTGTTTTACTTTTGTCAAGTTGCTGGTCAAGTGAGATGAGGACTGAAAATTAAAAATCATATTTAGCATTTTGAGATCATTCATAATCATGACTAAAGTGGTTTCAGTAGTGTCAGAGACAAAAGCCTTTTGGGAATGGCTTGAGAGAGGCTGAGAGAAGATGGGAGACAACTCATATAGATAGCTCTTTTAAGAAGTTTTCCTCTAGGGGGATCAGAGAAATGGTGTAGTTCCTGGAGGAGAACATGAAGTCAAGAGAGGATTTTTTTTTTTTAAGATGGGAGAAATTACAGCATGTTTGTGTACTGATGGGAATGATATAGCAACTCTATATAAAACACTTTCCTTAGCAGAATTGGTGTCAAAGTTGATTCTGGAAAAAGATAATAAATGTTATATATTTTAATCTATTAATATCTTAACAATATAGTAATGATTCCCTCTTCATAAGATTGTTAGGAGGATTAAATTAGTTTAAAAATGTTAAATGCTTAAAATGTGAGTGGTAGTAGTAAGTGCTTATTTGCTATTTGCTCTTAAATTGGAAGTCCTAGGTAAATAATATCTAGTTAAATGCCTACAGTCAGTTTCTTCTAGAGTACTTTATAAGTTTAGAAAATCTAGACTATAAAATTGTGTAGATTAGGGGTTATATATTGCTTTACTTTGTACATCCAACAACTCACATTGTTAAATAATGAGTGAAAGAAAACTCGTAAGCATAATAGGAATACTCCCATATTTTCCTTTTTAAAAAAGATTTTTTTTAACTACTAAATATTGCCCTAGATGAGTAACAGATAAAGATGTAAATAATGAAGAGAGACAGACTGTTTTCTTCCACTGAAGTCTGTTATAAAAAGGAGGGACAGATTTTATTTAATTTGTTCTCATAGCACCAAATACAGTGCTTTTCATATAGTAGTAACTCAGTTACTGTTTGTTAATGAAATGACTTCCAGGAGTCAATAATTTTATGTTTAAACAACTTTATTAATTTACTCATTGACCGTAGAATAAGGTGCAAATTCCTTAGCTTGGCATTCAGGCTGTCTTGTGGGTTTCTGTCTTCTTTCCTTTGTGCCATTTCCTTTAATCAACAGTGTTTCCTAGATTTTTGGATTTACCAGGAAAACAAATTTTTAAAAATTTATTTTGCCTAAGTAAGTTAACAGAACTACCTTTTAATGTTGCCATCATTTCATTTAAAGCAACTAGAGAAAGAAGAACAAACAAAACCCAAAATTAGCAGAAGGGATGAAATCATAAAGATCAGAGCAGAAATAAATGAAATAGAGACTAAGAAAACAGTAGAAAAGATCAATGAAAGTAAAAGCTGGTTCTTTGAAAAGATAAACAAAATTAATGAACCTTTAGCCAGACTCATCAAGGAAAAAAAAGGGAGAGAGCCCAAATCAATAAAATTAGAAATGAAAAAGGAGAAGTTACAATGGACACCACAGAAATACAGAGGACCATAAGAGACTACTACAAGCAACTACATGCCAATAAAATGGACAACCTAGAAGAAATGAACAAATTCTTAGTAAGGTGCAATCTCCTAAGACTGAACCAGGAAGAAATAGAAAATATGAACAGACCAATTACAAGTACTGAAATTCAATCGGTGATTAAATAACTCCCAACAAACAAAAGTCCAGGACCAGATGGCTTCACAGGTGAATTCTACCAAACATTTAGAGAAGAGTTAACACCTGTCTTTCTGAAACTATTCCAAAAAACTGCAGAGGAAGGAACACTTCCAAACTCATTCTATGAGGCCACCATCACCCTAATACCAAAATCAGAAAAAGATACCACAAAAAAAAGGAAATTACAGGCCAATATCACTGATGAACATAGATGCAAAAGTCCTCAACAAAATACTAGCAAACTGAATCCAGTCGTACATTAAAAAGATCATACACCATGATCAAGTGGGATTTATCCCAGGGATGCACAGATTTTTCAGTATCCACAAATCAATCAGTATGATACACCACATCAACAAATTGAAGAATAAAAGCCATATGATCATCTCTGTAGATGCAGAAAAAGCTTTTGATAAAATTCAACATACGTTTATGATAAAAAACTCTCCAGAAAGTGGGCATAGAGGGAACATACCTCAACATACTAAAGGCCGTATATGACAAACCCACAGCTAACATAATCAATGGTGAAAAGCTGAAAACATTTCCTCTAAGATTAGGAACAAGTCAAGGATGTCCACTCTTGCCACTTTTATTCAACGTGGTTTTGGAAGTCCTAGCCACAGCGATCAGAGGAGAAAAAAGAAATAAAAGGGAGCCAAATTGGAGCAGAATAAGTAAAACTGTCACTGTTTGTGGATGACATGATACTATACATAGAAAATCTTGAAGATACCACCAGAAAAATACTAGAGCTTATCAATGAATTTGGTAAAGTTGCAGGATACAAAATTAATACACAGAAATATGTTGCATTTCTATACAGTAACAATGAAAGATCAGAAAGAGAAATTAAGGAAACAATTGAATTCCCCATCACATCAAAAAGAATAAAATACCTAGGAATAAATTGACCTAAGGAGGCAAAAGACCTGTACTCCAAAAACTGTAAGGCCCTGATGAAAGAAATTGAAGATGACACAAACAGATGGAAAGATGTACTGTGTTCTTGGATTGGAAGAATCAATATTGTCAAAATGACTCTACTACCCAAGTCACTCTACAGATCAAATTACCAATGGCATTTTTCACAGAACTAGAACAAAAATTTTTTAAATTCGTATGGAAACATAAAAGACTGTGAATAGCCAAAGCAATCTTGAGAAAGAAAAATGGAGCTGGAGGAATCATGCTCCCTGACTTCAGACTATACCACAAAGCGACTAATCAAAACAGTATGGTACTGGCACAAAAACAGAAGTATAGATCAATGGAACAGGATAGAAAGCCCAGAAATAAACCCACACACCTATGGTCAATTACTCTACAATAAAGGAGGCAGTAACGTGCAATGGAGAAAATACAGTCTCTTCAGTAACTGGTGCTGAGAAGACAGGACAGCTACATGTAAAAGAATGAAATTAGAACATTCTTTAACACCATACCCAAAAATAAACTCAAAATGCATTAAAGACCTAAATGTAAAATTGGATATTATAAAACTCTGAGAGGAAAACAAAGCAGAACACTCTTTGACATAAATCGCAGTAATATCTTTTTGGATGTGACTCCCAGAGTAACGGAAATAAAAACAAAAATAAACAAATGGGACCTAATTAAACTTAAAAGCTTTTGCACAGCAAAGGAAACCATAAACAAAACAAAAAGACAATCTACAGAATGGGAGAAAATATTTGCAAATGATGTGACTGACAGGGAATTTATCTCTAAAATATACAAACAGCTCATACAGCTCAATATCAAAAAAAAAACAACCCAATCAAAAAATGGGCAGAAGATCTAAATAGACATTTCTCCAAAGAAGGCATACAGATGGCCAAAAGGCACATGAAAAGATGCTCATCATTGCTAGTTATTAGATAAATGCAAATCAAAACTACAATGAGGTATCACCTCACACCAGTCAGAATGGCCATCATCAAAAATTCTACAAACAATAAAGGCCGGAGAGAGTGTGGAGAAAAGGGAACCCTCCTACACTATTGGTGGGAATGTAAATTGGTACAGCCACTATGGAGAACGTATGGAGGTTCCTTAAAAAACTAAAAATAGAGCTACCATATGATCCTGCAATCCCACTCCTGGACATATATCTGGAGAAAACCATAATTCGAAAAGATACATGCATCCCAATGTCCGTAGCAGCACTATTTATAATAGCCAAGACCTGGAAACAACCTTTATGTCCATTGACAGATGAATGGATAAAGAAGATGTGACACACACACACACACACACACACGCACACACTGGAATATTACTCAGCCATAAAAAGAATGAAATAATGACATTTGCAGCAACATGGGTAGACCTAGAGATTATCACGCTAAGTGAAGTAAGCCCGGCAAAGACAAATATCATATGATATCACTTATATGTGGAATCTAAAAAAAAAAATTATACAAATGAGCTTATATACAAAACAGAAATAGACCCACACACATAGAAAACAAACTTATGGTTACCAAAGGGGAAGGGGGGAGGATAAATTAGGAGTTTAGGATTAACATATGTATACTACTATATATAAAATAGATAACCAACAAGGACCTACTATATGGCACAGAGAACTATACTCAGTATTTTGTAATAACCTATAAGGGAAAAGAATCTGAAAAAGAACATATATACGTGTGTGTATATATATACACACACACACACAAACACACATATATATAGTTATAACTGAATCACTTTGCTGTATGCCTGAAACTAACACAACATTGTAAATCAACTATACGTCAATTTAAAAAAAAGGGTGCTCTGCTATTTACAATAACCAAGACATGGAAACAATGTAAATTTCCATCAACAGATGAATGGATAAAGAAGATGTGGTACACACACACACACACACACACACACACACACGCACACACTCATACACTGGAATATTACTCAGCCATAAAAAAGAACGAAATAATGCCACTTGCAACTACATGGATGGACCTAGAGGTTATCCTACAAAGCAAAGTAAGTCAGAAAGAGAAAGACAAATAACATATGATATCATTTGTATGTGGAAGCTAAAATATGATACAAATGAACTTATTTACAAGAGAGAAACAGACTCACAGACATAGAGAACAGACTTGTGGTTGCCAAGGTGGAGGGGGGTGCAGGAGAGGGTTGGATTGGGAGTTTGGGAATAGCAGGTACCAACTACTATATATAAAATAAAGAAGAAGGTCCTACTGTATAGCACAGGGAACAATATTGAATATCCTGTAATAAATCATAATGAAAAAAATATGAAAAATAATATATGTGTAACTGAATCACTTTGCTGTACACCAGAAACTAACACAACATTGTGAATCGAATATACTTCAGTTTTTTAAAAAGGGGTGCTTTAACATTAAAAAAAAGTTTGAAGCAACAAATTGTTTTGTAACAATAAAAGACAGTTCTTTGATTTGAATAAATTAAGCTTTATGAAAATTCACTTTGCCCCATTTGATCTCAGACCAATGAAAACTTTATTGTGAATTTGTCATCTTTGGATTTGAGTGATTTATAATATTTCAATTCCTTCCTTCACTTATTTCTTGTTGAAGTTATGTGACACAAAAACTGATATGTGAATGTCCATAGAG
The DNA here is from genome assembly GCF_965194825.1 of Balaenoptera physalus. Lineage (NCBI taxonomy): Eukaryota > Metazoa > Chordata > Mammalia > Artiodactyla > Balaenopteridae > Balaenoptera > Balaenoptera physalus. The sequence continues at coordinate 15,759,798 of NC_138892.1, forward strand.
TTACTATTATTCATAATAACCAAAAGGTAGAAACAACCCAAATGTCCATCTGTTGATGAATGGCTAAACAAAATATGATATATCTGTATAATGGAATATTATTCAATCATAAAAAGGGGTACTGATACATGCTACAACATGGATGGACATGAAAACATTATGCTAAGTGAAGAAGCCAGTCACAGTATCCCACATGCTTTTTGATTCTATTTATATGAAATGTCCGCAACGGGTAAGTATGTAGAGATAGAAAGTAGATTAGTGGCTTCTTCGGTCTGGTGGGGGAGGGGTTGTGGGAGTTGAGCTAAGGGGCATGGGGTTTCTTTTTGAGGTGATGAAAATGTTCTAGAAGGTGATGGTTGTACAACTTTGTGAATATACTAAAAACCATCGAATTGTACATGTTGAAAAATAAACAAAACCCCAGAACCCTACTCACCTCTTTAAGGCCCAGTCCAAATGACACCGTTTCCAGTATACCTTTCTTTATCATCTTGTCTGGTTGATGAACAGTCTTGTGAGCTCTTATATCATTTTTTGATACTGCTTATATCATCCTTAGTAATTACTTCTTTCATTTGTAAATATTGATATAGTTCTCATATATTCATTTCTCCCCTGTTTAACAGATTACACCTCTTCTTCCTAAAGAGAAGATACCATTCATTTAATCAGAGTTTATTTGGGGTTCATATTCATGGCAGGCACTATTCTTGGTACTGGGGATACAACAATAAATAAACAGAAAAAGTCCCTGCCTTGAGAAGCTTCTAGTATAGGAGGAGAAACAGACAATAAAACAAACATGTCAGGTGGTGGTAATTGTAATGGAGAGAAATAAAGCAGAATGTGAGAACAGAGACCTAAATGGTGGAGAAAAAAGCTATGGAAATATCTGGGGGAAGAGCCCTGTGTATTCTTCACAATGTCTAGCATCATGTCTTGTACAAAGTAGGCATTTGGTAATTACCTTTTAAATTTTCTTTGTTAAGTCTAGGATTTGGGAGAGGGGCAGTTACTTCCCTTAACTTAGATGCTAACGTGTAACAAACTCATAATTTGGAAAAATAATTTTTAATGAACAGATTACTTTTGATATTTAAACTTAAACATGTTTATTACACAGTTGATGCTGTCACGTGAGAGTCTCTTAATTTTCAGTAACCGGATCTATAAATGTATCCACATCCTTACTTATTCTTTCCTTCTACTGTATGACTTCAGTGAAAGAGATATTGCTTACACTATTCAAAACCAGTATCTTTTCTCCATTGTATATTCTTGCCTCCTTTGTTGTAAATCAATTGACCGTAAGCGTCTGGGTTTATTTCTGGGCTTTCTATTCTGTTCCATTGATCTGTGTGTCTGTTTTGTGCCAGTACCATATTGTGTTGATTACTATAGCTTTGTAGTATCATCTGAATTCAGGAAGCATGATTCCTCCAGCTCTGTTCTTTCTCAAGATTTGGCTTTTCAGGGTCATTTGTGTTTCCACACAAATCTTAAAATTATTTGTTCTAGTTCTGTGAAAAATGCCATTGGTATTTTGATAGAGGTTGCATTGAATCTGTAGAGTGCCTTGGGTAGTATGGTCATTTTAACAATATTGATTCTTCCAATCCAAGAACACAGTATATCTTTCCACCTGTTTGCGTCATCTTGAATTTCTTCCATCAGTATCTTATAGTTTTTGGAGTACAGGCCTTTTGCCTCCTTAGGTAGGTTTATTCCTAGGTATTTTATTCTTTTTGATGTGATGGTAAATTCCATTGTTTCTTTAATTTCTCTTTCTGATCTTTCTGTATTAGTGTATAGAAATGCAACAGATTTCTGTGTGTTAATTTTGTATCCTGCAACTTTACCAGATTCATTGATGAGCTCTAGTAGTTTTCTGGTGGTGTCTTTAGGATTTTCTAATTTGAAAAGATACATGCATCCCAATGTTCATAGCAGCATTGTTTACAATTGCCAAAATATGGAAGCAACCTAAGTGTCCATCAACAGCTGAATAGATAAAAATGGATAAAGAAGATGTGTGTGGTGTATGTATATGTATGTGTACACACACACACACACACACACACACACACACAATGAAATACTATACAGCCATAAAAAAGAATGAAAATTTGCTGTTTCCAGCAACGTGGAGAAACTTGGAGGGTATTATGTTAAGTGAAATAAGTCAGACAGAGAAAGACAAATACTGTATGATATCAGTTATATATGGAATCTAAAAAATACAACAAACTAGTGAATATAACAAAAAAGAAACAGACTCACAGACATAGAGAACAAACTAGTGGTTACCAGTGGGAAGGGGGAGAGGGATAATAGAGGGGTGGGGGAGTGGGTGGTAAAAACTGTTGGGTGTAAGATATGCTGCAAGGATGTATTGTACAACATGAAGAATTTAGCCAATATTTTGTAATAATTGTAAATGGAGTGTAACCTTTAAAAACTGTATAAAGTAAAATAAAACAAATGCCTTTAAAAATCCCAATATCTTCATCTGTACTCTATTTTATAAACTTTGTTAGCTTTATTGAGGTATAATTGACAAATTGAAATTGTATATATTTAAGCTGTAAGATAGATGTTTTGATATATGTATTCATCGTGAAGCTCATTTTTGATTATTCACTTTCACCTTTTCTTTAACGCCGTCCTCTTTTTAAGTTGCTTCCAATCAACATTTAAACATGCTTAAAACCAAATTCTATAAACAAACAAACAACAACAAAAAACCAAACAGGAACAAAACCTACCCTTGACATTCCTCTCCTGAAACTATGTTTCTCAGTTCCTTTATAGCCACACTTCCTGAACAAGATGTCTAAATACTGACTGACTCCATTTCTTTATCTTCTACTCACCCTTGAACCCACTCCAAATTTGGTTTCACCCGCCCCCCCCCCCCCCTTCTCCACCAAAACTGTTTTCATCCAAAGGATACTTTAAAACTTTTCATTCCTGGACTTTTTACTGTTTGACACATTTGAGTACACCTTCCTCTTCTTCCCTCTGCTTTGGTTAGAGGACTCTCCTATGTTTGTTTTTCTGCCAGAGCTATTAGTGTTCCTTGACTTCTCTTTTTCTGTTCAACCCTTAAATGCCCCTTAAGTCTGTAATCTCCACCCTCTTTTCCTCATTCCTAGGTAATCTCTCTTCATAAAGTCAGTTACCAATCTATATGCCCAGAATTCACAAATTAGTATTTGCAGCCCAGATCTCTCACCTGACCCCCAGATATGTGTCCACTATATATAGATTCCCTCCATATTTGAATGTATTATATTACCTTAAACTCAATTTGTTCAAAACAGAGTTCATCTTTTCCCTTACCTCTTTCACAAAAACAAACAAAAAACTCCAAACTGACTTTTCTTGTGTTTCTTATCATAAATAATACTGCCATTTGCCCAGTTGCTCACAGAGTTTACATATTAGGTTGTTAATTGTGTATTCATTTATTCTACAAATAAATGTGTGTCCCTACTGTGTGCCAATCACTTTGCTAATTTCTGTGGATAACATGGTAGTCAACAGCTAAATTCTCTGTCCTCAGGGGGTTTACAATGTAGAGAGAGATTTATTCAGAATTAAGTAATCATGGAAGTACATTCTTCTATCTCCATTGCCACTTTAGCCCATACCACTATCCTTTTTGTGTAGATTTTTCGTAGTTTACAAATCATTGTTCCCCTTGCCTTCCTCTAATTCATCCTTTACACAACAACCAGAGTCATCTTTTAAAATTGTTAATCTGATCATGTCCTTTGCTATTTTAAAATCCTTCAATGACATTTATTTACCCTTAGGTAAGGGTTCAAAAAGCCATAGCATGGTTTAAAATCTCTGTGTAATCTGGTCTTCTGCTTCTTTTCCCAGCCTCCAGGGATTGCCTCACTGAGGCATTTGAACTAAGCATTGAAGTATGAGATGGATCTTAATAAACAGAGAAAAGAGGGAAGGGGATTCCAGCCAGAGGGAAGAAAATTCCAGACTGAGGAAATAACGTGAGGAAGGCACTGTATTCTGATACTGACAAGGAGGTTGATGTAACCGAATCATATCATGCATAAAAAGATAGGCGGTGTTGTTTAGCACTCTTGGTTCAGTGCTTTAGATGGTTGCCTGACTAAGATGAGCTTAAGCAGAAAGACAGTTTATTGGCAAGTGTAATTGAACAATCCAAGGGAAATTGGCTTCAGACATGGGTTAATGCTAGGGCTCAGAAGGGCCAAATTCTCTTTGCATCTCCAAACTTCACTTATTCTGCACTGGGTTTTCAGACAGGCTGTCCTCTGGTGGTAAAATATAGCAATAACAATAGCAGGTATATAGTAAAAAGCATTTGCTTCTGACCCAGAAGTATCAGCAAAAGTCTGTGGCATTTCAGTGGCTCTGTTTGGGCCAATTCTGAACCAGTCATTATGAACCTGATTGTCTGAGCTGGAGTTGTTTGCCTCATGGGTGGAATCAGCTTGACTGGACTGAAGTAACTGAAGTAGAATAAGTAGGAAGTAGGTGGATGTCCTAAAACAACAGATGCCTATTATATAAGAACTTGGATCAGAAAGTGGGACCAAGTCAGAAAAACTTTGACCCCTGTTAGGGAACTATAACTTTGGCATCTGAGTGAATGATAGAGAAAAGAGACAGTATAGCAGTGTGAAGCTTTATCAACAGTTCAGTTGAAAGATAATATAGACTTGAATTAGGGAAATGGCTGTGAGGAAGGGGAGGGACGCAAGAGAGTAATTGTAGAGGTGCGATGGATAGTTTAGGTGACTGTAAAAGGCAGTTACGTAGAGGAGGGTGAGGGAGAGAGTAAAATGTAAGATTCTCATGCTTTATGCCTCTTTGACAATTAGACATTAACTAAGTTAGGGATAGATCATATTTAGATGATGACAAGAGTGAGTTTAGTTTAGGTCATGATGAATATGAGGTGCTGCTAAGATATCAGCATGGGAAATGGAGAAAATAGAAGTTCAAGTTCGGGGAGTATAGACATTAGAGCTGTGGATATGGGAGTAATTCCTATAAAATTAATAGGGGAAGCATGACTGATGATATTAGATAGAATAAGACCCATCAATACCTTGGAGAATACTGTATTTAAGATGAATAGGAAGTGGTGAAGGAGACTGAAGAGAATCAGTCAGAGAGAAAGGGAGTCAGGAAACCAAAGGTGGCAAGAATTTTCCTTCATTGTGCTAAAGAAGGCAGGTTAGGATGAGTTTTGACAGTTATGCAGGAAAAATTTGTCAAGGGCTTGGAAATGGGCAGAAGAAATTGCTGCGTATCTGAATGCTGGGCATTGGACCCTCCAGAACCTAGAGGACCCTCCAGGAATTATATTATTTTGATTTAGAGATATATATTTTTGTCCTTGATTGACTAGACTGTTTTACAACTCTGCAAAAAGGCGGCAAAAGTTTCGTTCTGGAAAACTGGTAACAGAACAGATGTTTCCTGCCTATACTAATGCAATTATTCCTGTTCATGCCATGCAAATGAATTTTATAGACTGGGCAATATAAATCTCTGAATGTCATATTCTCATTTGAACCAGTTTTAACATCTTACTGGTTCCTTCATTCATTAATGAGTTAAATAAAATCTTTGCCATATATTCATTTCACATTTGTATGAGAGTCGTGATTTAACCATTTTATAAATTATACTTTAACTGTTACAAAGGCCTTTGATAAACTTTGGGAAAGCAGCTTCAATGTAGTTGTAAGGACAGAAATCAGATTGTATAGGGTGTTACAGAAAGTGTGTGTGTGTGTGTGTGTGTGTGTGTGTGGCTGGTGTAGGGGAGGAGGGTGGTGATTGAGGGAATGGTGAAGAGAGTTTTTATGGGAGAGGTAAGACATAAGCTGGATGTACAGGTTCTGGACAGGCCGAGGAAAAGTGAATTTTGGGTAGATCAACAGACTTGTAGTCCAGACAGGATGACAAATAGAAAATAAAATATATAGATAAGGTGAGGCCCGAATGTGTAGTCCTTTTAATGACAGCCTGAAGTGAGTTTAGAACATTTGACTGTCCTAAAACCTAGGTACTAATCCCTGCTTTCCTATTCAGTAGCAATTGGGCTGACTTTGGGTAAGTCACTCCTCCTTCATTTTATTCATTCAGTAAATGTTCATTAAGAGATTGTTATCTGCCAGGCACTTTGCAAGGCACAAAGATGAAGGTCATAGTTTCTGCCCATAAAGAAACTTTCACACCACTCAAGGACAAATAATTAGAATATAGGATGTTAAATAGGACTTATGTAGGGGCTTCCCTGGTGGCGCAGTGGTTGAGAATCTGCCTGCCAACGCAGGGGACGCAGGTTCGAGCCCTGGTCTGGGAAGATCCCACATGCCACGGAGCGACTAGGCCTGTGAGCCACAATTGCTGAGCCTGCGCGACTGGAGCCTGTGCTCCGCAACAAGAGAGGCCACGACAGTGAGAGGCCCGTGCACCGCTATGAAGAGTGGCCCCCACTTGCCACAACTAGAGAAAGCCCTTGCACAGAAACAGAGACCCGACAGAGCCATTAATTAATTAATTAAAAAAAAAATAGGACTTCTGTAGAAATATTCTGGAACTCCTCCTCTCTCAAACCAGTATCTCCCTCCCTCCTACCTCCTACACTTTCCCTCCCCGCAACTCACTCTCTCTCTCTCTCTCTCTCTCTGTTTCTCTCTCTCACACACACACACACACGCACACACCACCTCTACTCCTAATCCCTCCTCCTCCCCCAGGGTTGACTCTCTTCTGTGCTCCTAAGATTATCCTAATATGAAAAGGGAGATACTAAAAAAAAAGCCCTTTTATCTGATATCATTGGGACTAGCAGTTAGTTATTTGAAAAAGGCAAGTATAAAAAATAACATATAAATGTACGTTAATTTGACAGCTTTTGATGTAGGGTGGAATTCTAGATCTCGATTCTCTGTCTCTCTTCTTTATCCACGTTTACTCCTTAGGTGATTTAATCTAGTCACATACTTGAATACCTCATGCACTTCCTGCCCTGACCTCTATCTTGAGTTACGGACCTAGGTATCCAGTATTTTTACTCAGATTCCAAATAAGCATCTTAAACCTAATTTTGCCTCCCTCTCCTCCACCTCACACTGTTTCTTTATGTCACATATGGCAACATTCACCTCGTTGCTCTGCAAAAACCTAGGAACCGTCTTTCCTTCATTGCTTTTTTTCCCTCACAACCCCATCTCTAGTCCTTCAGCAATTACTATTGCTTTTCTTTCAAAATAATTCCCATATTCATTCAAATCTCATATCTCCACTGCTATCATACTATCCAAGTCAACATTTCTTGCAGGACTACCGCAATAGCCTCCTAACTTCTCTACTTCCATTTTTATACCTTCCTTCCCAGTCTCTTCCACGTGGAAGCCAGAGTAGTATTTTAAAAAACCTTAATCAAATCAGGTCATTTCTACGCTCAGAATCCTCCAGTGACTTCCAGGGTATTAGCATTTCTACTTCTCTACCCGAACATTATATTCCCTTATAACTTAACAGGGCTCATTCCTTCAGTATCTCTCCTTAGAGAGGCCTTTTCTGACCATCCTGTGTAATTGCTCCTACTCCTTCCTTACGTCTCCCACTTTTCACTTTCTTTCTCCTTGCCCTGTTTTATTTTTCATGGCATTAATTACTACCTGAAATCATTGATTGATTGATTGAATGACTGATTGATTGATTGTTTTATTCCTTCACCAAATTACACAAGAGAGGGGTTGATTCATTATTGGTTCCTCAGTCCTGTAACACAGTTCTCAATGGTTGGTCTAGGGACGTTTTGGGTTCCCAAGACTCTTTCAGGGTATTTGTGAAGTCAAACTATTTTTGTAATAATACTAAGACATTATATGACTTTCTTACTGTCATTTTCTCATATCTGTACAGTTGAGTTTTCTAAAAGCTACATGGTAAGTGATGACACTATTGGCTATGATGGCTAATGGAATGTGTGCTGATGTATTCGTGTGTTTTAAAATTTTTTCAGTTTTAATTTCTCACATGAATGTTGGTTGATATTACCTATAAGACAAAGCTCTTTGGGGTTACTCAGTAATTTTTAAGAGTATAAAGCGTCCTAAAGCCAAAAAAGTTTGAGAACTGCTGCCTTAGAACAGCACCTGGCACAGGGTAGGTGTTCATTGTACACTTGTGGATTGAGTGTCTAAATGAATATTGTTCTGCTGAGTTTGCTAATGGAGTTTCATGTTGGCTTTCATGCATAAATTACACTCAGTATGATATTGCCTATCATTTTCTTTAAAGTTGTTTAAAACCTTAAAGACACTTGTGAAGCAAAGCAGTACAGAATTCCTCTAGTACATTTTTTTCTTCTGATCTATTATAGCTATCTTATCCACAGGTAATTAGAAACTTTTTTGGTGATTTGCCGTTTATCAAGCCTTTTTGAAGCATTCAATTTAGTTTTCTTTTTACACTCATTCAGTCAGTTTATATAAAATGTAATTATGTGATTACAATAAGAAATTCATCTGGCATGACAGGTTTAAATAACACAATTGACTTGACATGCCTAGAAGTTTAACTGATTAGAACAATAATCGGATGTAACACAGAGCAATAGCTTGCTTTTCTTAAGCTGAATTTAGCCATGGCCATCAGTCAGTCAGTATGGCTTTGTATGTTTCACAGAAGTTATGGAGAGATTGTATGATGTCTGTATGGAAATAGCAAAAATAGTTATTAGTAATATAAAAGCTGTAACTTTTCTTTTTAACTTGATATTTTAAAATTAATTCTGACATTTTTATTTGGTTTGGAGTGCATATTTGTTTTAATTGGTCATTAGAGTTTCCTAGAGATGAAAGAAGGAAAAATGCAGTTTTAAAAATGGGATTCTATTGACTCTAGTTATTTTTGCCATTTTTATCTTATCCCAGCTCTCTCCCCTCAGTAGCAACAATAACAACAAACTAATATCTTAACATTTGTGGTTTTTTTCTAGTTTTGCTGTTTTAAGTGATATAAGCCAGCAGGAATTAAAAGGCTATAAATACAATGACTTAATATTAAACTACTATGCTATAGTATGTATGTACTGGGCAGTCTTTTTACTGTTATTAACATATGATGGGTGGTCAGATTCTAATTTGGGGGTTAAAATACCTTTTTTATTATAGGATTTAATGTTATTATTTTTTGTAGTGAGGGTCATAATTTTGGATGATATAATGGGAATAGAAAGGAAAGATTGAATGAAAGGGAAATACTAAAAAGGATTTGGCAACATATATGAGAGATTTTAGAAAAAGAAACAATGATGATTCTAAGTTTTGAGATCCCAGAAAGGGAGCTATAAAGTCAGAAGGAGCTAGTTCAGGAGTTAGGATGATAAGCTTGTTTCATGGTGTACTGTAGTTAAGGAAACAGTAGGATACCAGGTACAGGTACAATTGGTTAACAGGGACTGAAGCTGGGAAGGGAAGTTGGGACTAGATGTATATATATAATTGGAAATAATCCTTTGTGAGGTAATAATTCAAAATAGAAAATTATGAAAATACTAAAAGAGGGACATAAGAGAAAACAAAAAGGAATGACAGTCTTTATGATTTTTGAAAAAATATACACGTTAAAATCTTTGTACTCAAAATTTTTGGTTTATAGCAGTAATAATAAGCTTCAAAGGGCCTTTCCCACCCAAAGATGATATATTTATCTGTATGCTTTTCTAATACATTTATATTTTCATTTAAACATAAAAATATCTACTATTATATTGACACTGAGGTTGAACTCTAACTTCTTTTTCCCCAATTGAAGGTCATTTCCCCCAAATGGTGTTCAGATGCTCCAACAGTATTTATTTATTTATTTATTTATTTATTTTTAAAAGAGCTCCTGACTTTATTTATTTATTTATTTATTTGGCTGTTTGTTTCTATGCGAGGGCTTTCTCTAGTTGTGGCAAGCGGGGGCCACTCTTCATCGCGGTGCGCGGGCCTTTTCACTGTCGTGGCCTCTCTTGTTGCGGGGCACAGGCTCCAGACGCGCAGGCTCAGTAGTTGTGGCTCACGGGCCTAGTCGCTCCGCGGCATGTGGGATCTTCCCAGACCAGGGCTCGAACCCGTGTCCCCTGCATTGGCAGGCAGATTCTCAACCACTGCGCCACCAGGGAAGCCCCCTCCAACAGTATTTATTGAATAATATCCCCACTGAAGTGATATCTTAACCATATACTAAATTTTTTAATATTTTGAGGTCTGTTTCTAGGCTATTTAATATTCAAAATATGAATTTTTTTCTGATGAAAAATAAATTGTAAATAATTCAAACAATATGAAGAAAGTATCTGGTAATAGTTTAAAAGTGCAAAAATATGAATGCATATGTATATTAATATTAAGCATATTTATACATAAACTTTGGTGTCTCTATTCAAAAATGTAAATGATTCATTGAATATTACTTTGGGAGCTAATTTTGTTAGGTTTTGATAATGGGATCATGTTAGCCTTGTAAAATACCTTATATCCTTTTTATACTCCCTAACATTATAAAAAAGATGAATTCTCTGTTCCATAAGGGTTAGCTAGAATTCACTCATAAAGTCTTTTGGGTTGGGGTCTTTTGGAAGTAGGCAGATTCTTTTTGTAGATAGCTCAGGGTACCTGTGCAGTCCACACACTGTACTGCCAACATCAAAAACCTTGCTAAAGGGATGAATTTTAGCTTCCATTTTAGTAGTTTATGACTCTGTAATCTACTTTTCCTATGGACCGTTTATTGGATTTAGAGTCCATACCTGACCCAAACTGTTCCAGTTTGGAATTTGGAAGTTTGGAAAAGGGATACACAAACTCTAGTTGGTTGATACTGTGCCTTGACACTGAGCAGTCATAAAAAGCTAGATATCTTAGCATAGAAAGGTGATTGTAGAAAGAGAAAAACAAGACCATTTATTTCCAAAAAGGAGCAGGTATCCTGGGTTCCTAACATTCCAGAATCCTTAGACTTGACTGTATTTCCTGAGCATAGGTTACATGAGATACTCCAGTATTCTAACAATTTTCTATTTTTGTTTTTTTTGCTTGACTTAGTTTCTTTTTGGTCACTTTGATAATTGAATTTGATAATAATTCATATTTTCTTAAAATGTCTACCACTTAATCTAATCACATTTTCGTATGTATTGCCAAAGTTGTATACTATATTCTTTTATTTTAATAACCACAATTGCTGTTATGGTCCCTTTCTTACATTACTAATAGGTATTTGTATAGTTTTCTTTTTTTATTTTTTAGTGAGACTTGACAGATGCTTTTCTGTTCTATTGACCTTTTGAAAGCATAGCTTTCACAGAAGGAAAAAAGAATATTGCCAAGAGTTACCTCCACAAAATGCATCGACTCAGATAGTTGGGTTCTACCAAACTTTTAAGAACATGCAGCTTCAGTGCTATAAAAAGCACTGTTCTGTAGTATAGTATGGTAAAAGAAGAGGGAACTATAGTCCAGTATTATTTAGGAATAAAATGTACAAATTTATCAAATGGAATACAAAATCATATTTTAGAAGTATACTCTATTGCATATAGAAAATGCAAGGATAATTCAGTATTGGACATATATTAATATAAATCTCTATATTTAAAGAACAAAGAAAAATCATAAGATCATCTTCATAGATGCTGAAAAGACTTTTGATAAAGTTCAACATCCATTCTGAATAAAAACTAGCGCTAAACCAGTAATAGAAGGCTGCCTCCTTAATACAGTTATATTAAAAAAATCAGCTCAAAAGCCAGCATCATGCTTAATGAGTAAATTTTGGAAGAATTTCTGTAGAATTGAGAACAAGATACAAATGCTTGTTACCATCACTATTACTATCATTGTGCTAGAGGTACTAACCAGTGAAGTCTAAAAGGCGTAACAATGGAAGAGAAGGTAAAATTATTGTTTTTAGATGATATGATTGTACATCTGAAATGTCCAGGAGAATCAACTGAAAGTGTTATAAATAATAAAAGAATTTAGTAATGTGGCTGGACACTATTTTTCTTAACCTTGGGTGCAGAGAGTTAAACTGATGTTTAGGTCAAGACACGTTGTTGTCATGGGTGTATATAAAATCTCTTGCTTGATTTCTTTCTTTCTTTAGTCTCCTTTGTATCTATCTATTTGAATTTCCTTTCCCTCATAAAGAAATGTCTTAATGTTTGTTTATGTTATATTATTTTTCATAAAATAATTATATAGTATGTTATTACCTATATTCTAGTATATTTGTTTATCTTTTTGTAACTGTATTCTTGAAAAAAGGGTATTATTGTTTTCTGTACATTTATTTTTTAAGTTATGTAAAAGTCATAGGGTAGTAAATCTTATTCTGCTACTTTCTGTCACTAGGCGCTAAAATTTTAAGATTTACTCACGTTGGTACTTCTAATCCATTGCCTCTAATAGCTGCATAATACTTTTGTGGGACATTTACCTCATTTTACCTACCTGTTATCTTAGTGATAGCTACTTCCAATTTCCTGACATCACAAATTATGTTGCAGTGAACATCCTGTACATGACTCTGTGTAAGGATTTCTTTGGAACATGTATAAAAATGAATAGAATTGCTGAGTCATAAGATAACCCTGTACTTGGTTTGACTAAGAAATGCCAGGTTGCTATCCCCAATAGCCTAACTAGTCTATATTCCCACAAGCAATGTATGAGTATTCGTATATTCATATATACCAACATTTAAAGGTTATCCAGGTTTCTAAATTTTACCAATCTAATAAGTGTAAAGTAATGTCTGATTGTTTTGTACTTTTCTGATTATAATAGGTTTGAACATTTCTTGTTACATTGGCTTTAGAGGCTTTTTTCCTTCTATAAATGGCCTTTTAATAGTCTTGCTCATTTTTCTATTGATGTTTCAACTGTCTTTTTAAATTTTATTTGTAGGAGTCTTAAAATAAATATATATTAAAAAATACCAACAATGACTAACAAGCACATAAAAGGATATTCAACATTGTTAGTCATTAGGGAAATGCAAAGCAAAACCACAGTGTAATACTACTTTACACCCACTAGGATAGTTATCATAAAAATTCTTTTAAAGGAAAATAAGTACTGGTGAGGATGTGGAGAAATCTGAACCCTCATACATTGCTGGTTGAAAGTGTAAAATGTAAAATGATGTAGCCATTGTGGAAAACAGTTTGGTAGTTCCACAAAAAGTTGTAAACAGAATTGTTTGTGGCTGTGTTATGGGTCATACCATATGACCCAGCAATTCCACTCTAAGAATTCCAAAAGAATTAAAAACAGGTATTGAAACAAAAATTTGTACATGAGTGTCCATAGCAGCTCTGTGAACAATCACCAAAATGTCTTATCAACTGATGAATGGATAAAATGTAGTATAGTATATCCATACAATTGAATGGTTATTCAGTGATAAAAAGGAATGAGGTACTACAACATGGATGAATGTCCAAAACATTATGCTAAGTGAAAGAAGCCAGACACAAAAGATCACATATTATATGATTTCATTTATGTGCAGTATCCAGAATAGGTAAATCCATAGAGACAGAAAGCAAATTAGTGGTAGCCAGGGATAGGGGAAGGGAGAAATGGAGAATGATTGCTTAATGGGTACAATGTTTCCATTTGGGATGATGAAAATTCTTTGGAACTAGAAAAAAGATAATGATTATGCAACATTATGAATTGAAGTAAATGCCACTAAATTGTGCACTTTAAAATGGTTAAAATTATGTGATGTGAATTTTACCCCACAAAATTACAAATAGCTTTCTTTCATATTAGGGATTGGCAAACTTTTTGTGTAAGGGCCAGGTGATAAATATTTTAGACCGTACAACTTTTGTCACAACTACCCAAATCTCCTGTTGTAGCATGAAAGCTGCCATAGACAATTTGTAAACAAATGAACATGTCTGTGTTCTAATAAAACTTTATTTACAAAGCAGGCAATGAGCTGGATTGGCCCACGGGCCATACTTTGCTGACCCTCTGTTACATATAAACAACCAGTTAGAAAGTATCATAGGAAGAAAAATCCTTTTTATAACAGCAACAAAGAGAGATGACAATACCCAGTGATAACTTGAATTCAGATACAAAGAGATTGGTGATTGGATCTTATTCTCTGCCTAAACTCTTGTTCTCAAATAAGGGAGGAGGGAGATGTGAAATAGCTAGGAAATTAACTGCTTCATGATCCATGAGACTTCCTCAGTTGAGAAGGTTCTTTCAAGATTGAACAAAGAATATAGTTTTAAGCTTTCCAATGAGAAGAGGCAGAAAACCTATAATATCAGTTATCAGTCATTTGTAAGGTTTCAGCCTACATACAGACTCTTGCTCATTTTCCTCTTCCTCTTTTCTAAACTTTTCCAACATCTCCCTTCCCCAGTCAGCCTGCAGTCTGGTATCCTGCTGCGTAGATTCTCTTCCTTTTCTCCTAGAAAGGCCTCAGGAAAGTAATCTGTGTGTCTCAGTGGTTTAAAATATAAAAAACAAAACTATAAAACTTGTACAAGAAAACTAGGGAGGAATTTTTAAAATACTCTTGAAGTACAGGGTATGTCTTTCTAACATGCAATTTAGAAACTAAAAAGAAATGATTGGTAAATTCAGTTAGATAATCATAGAGAAGTTGTACATGCCAATATAATCATAAAGTCTGAAGACAGCATGTATAGGGGAACAAGTCAATATGTATGATAAAAGTCTGGTTTCCTTAATATATTAAGGCCTCCTATGTATAAGTTAACTATGCATTAGTGTAGATTGTACCTTGGGTCAGCAGATTAAAGGGCTAGATGGTAAATGTTTTAGTCTTTGTGACCCACACAGATAGTCGCTGTCTTTTTTTTTTTCTTTTTAGGAAAGAATTTTTTTTTCTTAATTAATTAATTTTTTTTGGCTGTGTTGGGTCTTCGTTTCTGTGCGAGGGCTTTCTCTAGTTGCGGCAAGCGGGGGCCACTCTTCATCGCGGTGCACGGGCCTCTCACTATCGTGGCCTCTCTTGTTGCGGAGCACAGGCTCCAGACCTGCAGGCTCAGTAGTTGTGGCTCACGGGCCTAGTTGCTCCGCAGCATGTGGGATCTTCCCAGACCAGGGCTCGAACCTGTGTCCCCTGCATTAGCAGGCAGATTCTCAACCACTGCACCACCAGGGAAGCCCCTAGTCTCTGTCTTATATTCTTCTTCTTTCTTCTTTTTTAAAATATAACCCTTTAAAAATGTAAAAGCCATTGTTAGCTTGTGAGCCAATATAAAAACAGGCCATGGGTCAGATTTGTCCCATGGGCCATAGTTTGCTGACCCTTATTTTAGACAGTTCCTTCTTTCTTTTTGTTGAGCATCTTTTTTTTCTTTTTGCCTTGTGTGATGTTGTTAATGTTGCGATTCCTGCTTTCTCTTTGTTTTGACTTGTCTGCTCTATCTTTGCCTTTATTTTTTGTATGACTCTTATAAACAGTATGTACCTGAGTATTCTTAACCTTATTTGAATTTTTAATCTTCAATAGCGAGATATGATCCATTCACATTTGACAGATTCAGTTCCCTATTTCAGAGACATTTTCTTCTAACATAGTTTTGAATACTTTTTCTATTCCATGTGTTGTGTTCACTACTTGAAGTTTACTAATTAAGTTGGATTGGCTTTGACTTTCCTGTCTTTATGGTTTCAATCATTTCATTGTTTTTCTCTCAAATTGTTGTAGTCTACATGTCATCTCCTACAGTTCCTACATGTTATAGTCATTTGGTTATACTGTGTGGATTCTGCCCTTTTCTATTTCTAATATAATTCTGTAATGGGGGCCTATTATTAGTTTTTATTCTTCTTACGTAGCTCTGCAATCTTTTTATCTCATTTTTCTGTTTTTTCATTTTTGTCTCCAAGCATTTGGTAAATTGATTTTATGTTCTTTTTAAGTTCATCTGAAGGTGCAGATCTTTTTGGCAGATTTTTCTGCTTTTTTCTTGTGTTCTGTTTTCTTCTGTACTGGATTTTATGGGTTTTTTGCCTGCTGTGGAATTATTTTTGTCTTTTATTTGCATTAATATTGCGATGTTATTTCTTTTCATCTTATTCATGCATAATGTGGGAACGGTATTTTACTTTTTTAAAAATTTAAATTAACATGTAGTAAAATTCACTTTTTTTGGTATACAGCTCTGAGTTTTAATGCACAGAACATTACAACCACCACCAAAATCAAGATACAGAATGGTTCCATCATTCCAGAAAAATTCCCTCATTCTATCCCTTTGTATTCACACCCTGCCCCCCCCCCCTTTAGCCCCCTGGCAACCACTGATCTATTTTGTATTTTCTAGAATGTCATAGCATGTTGCCTTTTGAATTTGGCTTCTTTTACTTAGCATCATGCATTTGATATTCATCCATGTCATTGTAGGTAGCAGTAGTTCATTTCTTTTCATTACTGAGTAATATTCCATTGTATGGATGTTCTATGATTTGTTTATCCATTCCCCAGTTCAACAAATATTTGGATTGTTTCCAGCTTTTGGCAATTAGATAAAGCCAAACTCTTTTCTGTGTAGAAAAGAGTTAACATAACAGACCTGAGATTGCTATCCCTGGAAAGCCTGTTTGCAAGGTTGGCTCTTGGCTATTGTCTGGAACTCGGATTTCAAGAGTGTTCCCACCATTCTCTAACTGATAAGCGTGGTTTATGTGCCTAAACTGTTTATGCTAAATACCTTCATTCCTTCTGGAAGTATGGAATTTTGGTACATACTATAAGCTATGGTGACTGTATGACCAGCCCCCAATAAAACCTTGTACTCCTAGGCTCAGGGAAGTTTCACTGGTAGATAGTACTTCATATACACTGTCGTAATTCATTGCTGGAAGGATTAAGTGCATCCTGCTGGGAGAGGACTCTTGGAAGCTTTCATCAGGTTTCCAATTTTACCCCATGTGCCTTCTTCCTTTGCTGGATTTGCTTTGTTTCCTTTCTCTGTATTAAATCTTATTTGTAAGTATGACTATATGCTGAGTCCCATGAGTTCTTCAAGTAAATCACTGAACCTAGGCATTGTCATGGGGACCTCCCACATAACCACTATAAACATTCACACACAGGTTTTCTTGTGAATGTGGTTTTCATTTTGCTTGAGCATATATCTAGGGGTGAGATTGCTGGGTCTTATGGTAAGTATATGTTTTAGCTTTATTAAAAACTGCCAGATTGTTTTTATACCATTTGCAAATGCAAATTGTACCATTTTGCATTTCCACTGGCAATGCATCAGAGTTTGAGTTGCTCCTCATCCTTGTCAGCATTTGGTATTATCAGGTTTGTTTTTTTTAATTTTTCATTCTAATAAGATGTAATGGCATCTCATTGTGGTTTCAGTTTGCATTTTTATGTACTTCTCGTATCTGTATCATCTTCAGTGACATGTGTGTTCTAATCTTTTGCTTATTTTTTATTAGGTTGTTTTTTGTTGTTGAGTTTTAAGAGCTCTTTACATATTCTGGGTACAAGTTGTCAGATGTGTGATAAATGATTTGCAAATATTTTCTCCCAGTCAGTAGCTTGTCTTTTCATTCTCTTAACAGTGTCTTTCAAAGAATAATTTAAAATTTTTTTAACAAAATTCTGTTTATTAATTTTTTTTGGTATGGATTGTAGTTTTAGTGCCTAATCCAAAGTTACAAAGATTTCTCTGGTGTTTTCTTCTAAAACTTTCATAGTTTTACATTTTATATTTAGGTCTTTGATTTGTTTTTAGTTAATTTTTGTGTGAGGTGGTGGTATGTGTCAAGGTTCATTTTGTTGCATATGGATCTCAGGTGGTTCCAGCACCATTTGTTGGTAAGACTATCCTTTCTCCATTGAATTGCTTTTACATCTTTGTCAAAATTCAGTGTGTATGTGTGTACTCATGTATAAATTAATTTATTTGTGGTCTCTCTCTTCTGTTCCATTGATGTATGTATCTGTCCTTTCATGAAAAACCATACTGTCTTGAAATCAGGTAGTGTGAATTCTCCAAATTTTTTCTTTTTCAAAAAAATTTTTTGTCTATTCTTGTTCCTTTGCTTTTCCATGTGAATTTTACAATTAATTTGTCAATATTTACAAAAAATCCTGCTGGGATTTTGACTGAAATTGCACTGAACCTATAGCTCAGTTTGTATAAAACTGACATCTTAATGATATTGAGTCTTTCAATCCATGAACATAGTATATCTCTCCATCTATTTAGGTCTTTTTTTTTTTTTTCATGTGTTTTGTAGTTTCAGCATGCAGAGCCTGGGAACTGTTTTGAAGCCCTCTGTTTTGTTATAGTATGTGTGTGTTCTCCCTAACTCCTTTCCTATCTATCGACACCTTTTCAGTTTTTCCCTGGAAACTATACTTGGAGCTAAAACATTGCATTTAATCTACTTCTCTTTACTTGGTGGCATTGGGATGTGTGTGTGTGTGTGTGTGTGTGTGTGTGTGTGTGTGTGTGTGTGTGTGTGCTTTGATTAGACTACAGCTTTTGCTTTAGAGCTGAACTCTGCTCTGTGTTAACTTGTGTTAGAGTTCTATACTAGTGTTCTTTCCATCTAGATTAGGAAATACCCTTTTCTCATGGGGGCATACTCTCAGGTTTTGAATTGTGAATCTTCCTCAATTTGGGGCCCTAGAGCTATGTTTTCAACATTTAAAGTCTGCCATGGTTGTTCTCCAGGGGTATTTATATCTCCCCAGGCAAAAAATGATAAGGGTTCCTGTGGGTTTGGGCCCCAGTATTGATAGTTGCTGAAAATGGGAGTGGGGAGTTAGAGAGGAGCAGTTCACTCTGATTTTATTGTAGGTTTACAGAATCTTAATTTTTTTCTCTTTTACTTCTAGTTTGCTAAGACTTTGTTGATAGAAGTAAATAGCTCTAAGTAGTTATGACCATTGAGTTTTTCCTTTTGGCTTTTCTCCTAACGTAGAGGGACCAAAATGGCAATCCCTGTTAATTCCTCCCTCTTCTGCAGAAATTCTGCAGTCCTGCAGTGGTTATATGGGTTTCTAGTCTCAGTAGTTGTGTGCATTTCTTTATAACACTGATCATCACACTTCTTTATACGCTGATGCCAATAAAATGTTATTTTTGTGACTGCCAGTGGCTTATTTATTAAGTAGTGAATCTTAATGACATGTTACAGTTTCTTGGTGGGGCAAAAATAGTGATTTTTAATGTTGAGGATAAGATAAAAGGATTTCTATAGACTGAATTGCAGTGCAGATGGCTTAATAGTCGAGTTTGACTCTTTCCTAGCACTTGATGATTTTGTTCATTTGTTTAGAGAAAGAAATTAATGACATACTAGTGGGTATATTAACAGAAAATGTGTATGTTTGTGTATAGCAATAGAATTTGAAGATATAATTTTAAGTCCAAATGCAGGTAAAAAGTAGATTAGCAATCCATTTGTCACTGTTTCCCCAATTCAAGCATTTAGCTGTCAGCTTTTGTGGGGGTGCATTGATTTAGTTTCTGAGTTCTTAAAGTATTCATGTCCCATTTTTGGTTATGAAATCAATTTTGCAGGTTGTAATGGACATTAAAAATAATGATATAGAATTAGAACTATCAGAGGGCACTATGTTATAAGGGTAAGCCATTTTATGAAACTTTCAGTTATACACATAAACACATACATGATTAGTTGTTCTCAATCATATTTCTTGCTATGGATCACTATCAAAAAAGTCACTGATTTAGTCTATTTGTCAGATGGAGAAATAGGTCCAGTGAGATTAAACCACTTGCCCCAGGCCATGTCTATGCCAATAGTGTCTTAATATAAAGCATGATTATTACATTCAAAATCCTTTTTTGTATAATTGAAAATAATGATGAAATTGTCAAGAGATATATGAGTACAGATATATGAGTACAGAAACTCACAGAGTTTCATATTAGAGTCCTTGCTCCAGGTTAACATTAACTAATTCAACAGTTCCCTATTGAATACAATTCATAGTTAAAAATATTATCAAACTGTTCAGAATTTTCAATATTGTCCACAAAAAGCATCATTAACTTTGTCATATATCCATCAGTCTAATAGTCCTGTCAGAAAGTGAAAAGAGATTGTTATCTTGCTGTTAACTTACCAGCAATTCTGTTTTTGTTTTTAGAACAAGCGTTGTTTTCTAAGTGCTTCTAAACTTTACGTTTAGTAACCCTTTCTATTATTTCCCAGGGGTGAATAATTAAACTTACTAGCTTATAGTTTTTGAATCTTCCCTACACATACACACCTGTTAAAAAAAAAAAAAACAGACTTATTTTCTCATCTGCCGTCCTCTGACTCTTCTCAGTTTGAGCTTGTTCATTATTCTTGCCAAGATTCATCTCTTGGACTTCTGTTCTCTCTTTAGGTTTGTACATCCCTATTTAAAGTTTGTTGTTAGGGTATATATATTTACCAGGGGCTAGTGGAATAGGACATTCTGTATTCTCTGTCATCTATTAATATTATATTATTATCCTGAGTATAGACTTGAATTCTCTCTGTTAATTTTCTTGGCTTGAGCATGATTTTTAAAAGGGTTGTGTTGTCATATCTAACATTTAAAACAAAAACAAACAAAAATTTCAGCCTTAACATTGCAGACATTTTTTTTAAAGGTTTTTGTTTATTTTTTCAATTTTACTTGGTTATACACCAGTCTTCTCACTTTTGAAATTTGGGCTTATGAGAAAACTCCTTTAGAGAGAGAGAGAGACATTCTTTTATCCCCTCCACCCCCAACTTAGTTTTTTTTTCTCATTGCACTCATTCATAATAGGGTAGTCAGGACTTTATCATTTTTAATACCTATGCTATATTGCTTCTTGATTTGCCAACCCATCATGTAACAATTGTCGTTTATGCCTGTTATGTAATAGGTACTTTGTAAATCTTTCTACTTGGCATTTTTTGTTCTTTCTTTATACCATTTTCAATCTTGTCCAGTTAGTTCAGATTTTACGGTCTTATCTACAATACTTTTTAGATTATAGTGCTTATATAACTATTTCCCTTGCTATATTATAAACACTTGGAAAGCCCCTAATTCAGTGATTCTAAATATGTATCTGAGTTAGAACAGGAAACTCATACTAGGAAAGATCAGTGGTTTGTGTATTATTTTAGAGTTGGAACTAGAACCCAGATCTTCTGATTATTAAATATTATTCTCCCTAAGATAGGAGTACCTTGGTATCCATGTGGGAAAAAAAATCTGAATCCCTACCTTGTTCCATAACACAAAAAACCAATTGGAGATCCAGATGAGTAAGGTGAATCAGTAATGCTCTTAAAGAATAAAATGTAGGAGAGAATCTCCATGAGCTTAGAGGAGGCAAAGATTTCTTAACCAGGTTGCACATTCTTGTGTACATGTGCCTGCGCGTGTGCGCGCACGCACACACACAAGCATTAACTGTAAGGGAAAATATGATAAATTGGAATTCTTTTAAATTAAGAACTTCTACTTATCAAAAATGGCAATAAGATAGTAAAAAGGCAAGCCAGTGAGATGCCAGTGGGTGAAGATATTTGAAACACATATGACTGACAAGGGAGTTGTATCAGGAATGTATAAAGAACTAAAAGTCAGTAATGAAAATATAGATAACTCAATTTAAAAATGGGCAAGAATTTGAATACGCATTTCACAAAAGAAGTTATCCAAATAGCCTTCAGACATGGTAAAAATTGCCCAAACCACGTTAAATATTTGGAAAATATAAGTTAAAACCACAGCGGAACACTGCTACATACCTTCTGGATTGATTGGCTAAAATTAAAAGATCTATCAGTACAAAGAACTGATGAAGATATGGAACAGCTGGAACTTTCATACACTGCTATTAGGAATGTGAACTGTTAACACTTTGGGAAACTCTAGGTCTCTATGTTGAGTGTTATATTACCAGTAACCCAGCCCTTTCACTCCTAAGTATATACTCAATAGAAATCTATGAACATGTGTAGATGAGTTCACTTTATATTCCTAGCAACATTATTTGTAGAAATAATCCCAAAATTTGGGAATCCCAGTTGTTCTCAAACTAGTAACAACCCAATATTCACTAACAGTAAAATGGATAAATTGTGGTGTATATTTATATATAAAAAAGGAACTGCAGCTATACACAGTGACATGGATAAAACCCAAAAATATGTTTAATGAAAGGAATCAGAAAAAAAAAAAATATATATATATATATACCACATAGATTCCATGAACTAAAGTTTAAAAACAGGCCAAACTGATTTTTGGAATTAGAAATCAAGAGAGTAGTTTCCTTTGTGATTTGGGAAGGCGTAGAAGGGGAGTTTTTAGAATGTTGGTTATGTTCTGTTCACAACACAAAAGTGATTAATCAAGGATGTTTGCTTCATTGTATACTTAACTATATTTCAATTTTAAAAGCTAAAAGAAGCAGTATGGGGGGGATAAACAATGGAATTCATTGAAGAAAGATTGGAAAGAATGGAAAATTATTTTTTTAAGAGTCAAGGTGAGACCTTCTAAATCCATTCATCCATTCATCCAAAAGCAACAGTTGCTTAAAATTTGGCACATTTTCATTCATTGTTAATATTTTTTCTTTGCTATATTTATCTTTATCAAAGTTAAATATTTTTATAGTTTAAAGTGTCAAAAAATGCTAAGGCTCCTTAGAAAACGCACAACATGGTCCCTGTTGTCCCTTCTCCAATCATTCTCTTCCCTACTCCCACAAACCACCCATTGGAATTTTTATTGGAATTGCATTGTATTAAATCTACATACAAATTAGGAGGAATTGGTATCTTTACTCCATTGCGTCTTCCAATCCATTTTATAGTATATTTCTTCATTTACCTTGGCAATAGCTAAAATTGTACTGAAAGACATTTTTCTCCATAAAAAGCTTTTGCACTTTTATTACATTTATTCCTAGATTCTTCATGTTTTCTAATGCTATTTGACACAGTATCTTTAAAAAATAAATTTGTTTGTTAGGAGAATATAGAGATGATTTATATCCATTAATGTTTAATTCTTATTTACCTATAGAGTCTCTCAAATTTTCTATGTATACATATCATCTGAATAATGGTAATTTTGTTTCTTCCCTTCCAATCACTGTACTTTTTATTTATTTGGTATTTGTTTGTTTAGCTGATTGTTGTTTGTTTGTCTTACTGCACTAGTTAGGACCTCTAAGAAGTACTGAATAGAAGTGGTCATAGTAGGTTTCCTTGTCTTGTTCCACTTTTTAAAGGGAATCTTTTAATATTTCTCCATTGAGTATGCTTTTTGCTTAGATTTTTCATTAGTAGCTTTTTATCAGGGTAAACAAGTTAAGGAAAATTATTTCTAGTTTTCTAAGAGTATTTTCATATATGTGGTTAAATTTAATCAAGTGCCATAAATATAATATATTCTATGACTTTTAAAGTGAAAAAAAAGATAAGAAGATAATATACTTAATTTTTCAAAGCCTGAAGTAGATTCATACCTTTTGCTTTACCTCCTGCATAGTACAGGGAGTCTAGAATCTCATTTACTCCCTTCCATACTTAAACGTTTGCTCTGTGTTTTAATTCTGTCCTTTTAAAAAAATTCTATTAGGCATTATTACATAATTATTTTGTAAAGTCAGAGTTCATTTATATTTACCCATATATTTACTACTTTCTTTTCTCCTTGTTTTTCTTGCATACTAGACAATCATCTGAAATCACTTTACTTCTGTCTGAAACATCATTTAGAATTTCCTTTAGTGAGATCTTTTAGAGACAGAACTTTTCATCTTTTATCATAGTATGTCTATATGTTTATCTCAATTCTTGAAAGATATTTTCATGTATATAGAATTTTAGATTGCTGTATTTTGGGTTGTTTTTTGTTTTTCCAGCTTATTGAAAATATACTACTGTCTTCTAGTTTCCACTGTTGCTCCTTTGAAGGTAATCTGTAGTCTACCCCTACCCTCGAGCTGCTTTGAGGATTTTTCTCATTGTCTTTGAAAATTATTGGTGGGAAATTCCTGAGGGTTCCTTTCTTCGGAGAGAATTTGAACTTAATTCTTAGTGGCACTAGAGTCATTGCCATTTGAGGGACACTTTTAACTTTTTGGTCTGAAGTTTCTCAGACTATCCTGATGATTTGAATTTGGGCTGCAAATCTGCCCCAGGGCTGGTCAGTGCTTACAACTTAACAGATTCATTTCTTTTGTTTATTTTCTTCCCTCCTTTTCTGCTGAATGCCAAGGCAACCTCACCACAGTGCGGTGTGAAAGATTTTGTATCTGGTTTACTCATTTCCTAAGAATTTGTGTAGTGTTTTGGCATATTGACTTAATATTTTTGGGTATCTTCTTTTAGACTTTCCGTCTTGGACTGATCCTAGGCTTTGTCTTCTGTTCGCCTTGCATCATTAGGTGATCAAAACCGCTCTTCAGATGCTTTGGGATTAGCAAATGCTCTTAGGGTAAAAGCTGATTATGTGTTCTACTTAGCTTTTAGTTTGTTAATTTTTATTGTCTTGTCAGCTCTTAGCTGCTTTAAGAAGATGTGTTTTTATATATATATTAACCAATATTTTTATTTGTTTTTAATGGGAATGTTGATCTAAAGAATTAGGCCATTACTTGAAATTGAAACCCACTTATTTTTGTGTGTGTGACCCAAATGTATGTAGCATCTGTACTTATTTTGCCCTTTTCATTCTTGATATTGCTTATTTGTGTCTTCTCCCTTTTTGTTGTGATGAATTGATCAGAGGTTGATTAATTTTATCATCTTCAGAGAACCAACTTTTGTCCTTACTGGTCGTCTTTCTCTATTGTAGATTTGTTTTCAATTTTATTAATGGCTCCTGTTACTTTTATTTCTTCCTTCTGATATCTTTTTCTTACTCTAACTTCTTGAGATGCATACTTAGGCTAATAATATTTAGCCTTTTTTCCCTAATAAAAGCATTTAGGTGTGTAAATATACCTTTAGTATTATTTATTTATAATATTTATATATTTCAAGCCTGTAAAGTTTTTCTAATTATCTTTTTAGTATTAATTTTTAGCTTAAATACACCAAGGTCAGAGAATATGCTCTGCATTGTTTAATTCTATGAAATTTGTTTAGACTTTTTTAATGTCCCAGTATATTGTCAGTTTTTTAAAAAAGTTCCATGTTCATACTATTCTTCCAGCAGTAGTCTACTACTGTGATTGCATGGAGTATTTTTTTTTTCCTCATTCGGTCAAAGTTGCTAATGTGTTGTCCAAATCTTCTGTAATCATTTTTGGTCTGCTTGTTTATCTCAGTTATTATCAGAAGAGTATTAAAATCTCCCCAAATTTACTTATTTATGTATTTTTATTTTTAAATTTTTTTTAAATTGGGGTATAGTTGTTTTACAATGTTGTGTTAGTTTCTACTGTACAGCGAAGTAGAGTTCCCTGTGCTATACAGCAGGTTCTCATTAGTTAACTATTTTACACATATTAGTGTATATATGTTAGTACCAGTCTCCCAATTCATCCCACCCCCCCCTTTCCCCCCTTGGTGTCCATACATTTGTTCTCTACATCTGTGTCTCTATTTCTGCCTTGCAAACCGGTTCATCTGTACCATTTTTTTAGATTCCACAAATATGCGTTACTATACGATATTTGTTTTTCTCTTTCTGACTTACTTCACTGCATGACAGTGTAGAGACGTGGATGGACAAGGTCCATCCACGTCTCTACAAATTACCCAATTTTGTTCCTTTTTATGGCTAAGTAATATTCCACTGTATATATGTACCACATCTTCTTTATCCATTCGTCTGTCAGTGGACATTTAGGTTGCTTCCATGACCTGGCTATTGTAAATAGTGTTGCAATGAACATTGGGGTGCATGTGTCTTTTTGAATTATGGTTTCCTCTGGGTATATGCCCAGTAGTGGGATTGCTGGGTCATATGGTAATTCTATTTTTAGTTTTTTAAGGAACATCCATACTGTTCTCCATAGTGGCTGTATCAATTTACATTCCCACCAGCAGTGCAAGAGTGTTCCCCTTTCTCCACACCCTCTCCAGCATTCATTGTTTGTAGATTTTCTGATGATGCCCATTCTAACTGGTGTGAGGTGATACCTCATTGTAGTTTCGAAAATCTCCCCCAGTTTAATCGTGCTTCTCTCTGAAGTTCTGTCACTTTTTACTTTATACATTGTGAGATTATTATAATAGATATATGTCCTCCTGCTTAATCAATGCTTTTAGTTTTTATCATTATGAAGTGTGATGGGTGTATGTGTAAAATTTATATATATATATATATATATATATATATATATATAAAATATTTTCCTGGCGAATTGAAGTGTTATCATGAATGGTGCCAAGTATTTTTCCTTAAAGTTCATTGTTTGATAATTGATACGGCGACAGCAGCTTTCTTTGATATTTTTATGGTGAACTTTTGGTAGCCTTTTGTTTCAGTTTTTCCGGAAACTTTGTTTTAGATGTCTCTTGTAAACAGCATATATTTGGTTTTTTGGTTAATTGGTCTGACAGTTTGTATTTTTTTAATTGAAGCCTATTTACATTTGTTATAATTGCCTATGTGTTTGGATTTATGTCTACCATCTTATTTTGTGTTTTCTTTTTGTTCTGCCTGTTTTATTTTTTTATCTTTGCTTCTTTTAAATTTAATTAATTGTTTTAAATTTTATTCATTTCTTTGTACAAGCTTGGGAATTATACATTATTTTAACTATTCTTCTAGCATTTACTCTAGAAATTACTGCAGCTATACTGATCAATGTCTAAAGTTAATCAATGACTTTGTCCATATATTGGATCATACCTTAAAACACTTAAACTTTTAAACTCCAGTTAGTTTTCCTCCTGACTTATATATTCTAATTCTGTCTGGTTTTTGTTTGTTTATTTGCTTTTTAAAAAGCCAAAATGCATTATTTTTATTGTTTTATAGAACTAGTGTTTATTTACCTACATATTTACTACCTTCTGTGTTCTTTATTCTTCCTAGCATCTCAAATATTACACTTGGAATCACTTTTCTTTTATCTCAGATATATCTTTTAGAATTATCTATAGTGCTAGTGGCAAACTCTCTCAAGTTTTGTTTGAATACTGTATTTCTGTCCTTACACTGAGTACAGAATTCTAGATTGACAGTATTTTTTTCTCAGCATATTGGAGATAATAGTTATAATCAGCCACCATTCCCACTGTTGCTTTTTTGAGGGTAATATGTTGTTCCTTTTTGTCTAATTTTAAATCTTCTCTTTCTGTGATATATTCTTCAGTTTTTCAATGATGAATGTAGGTGTGAGTTTCTTTACTTTATTTATTCCTCTTGGATTTGTAAGGCTCTTTGAACCTGAGAGTTGGTATCTTTCATCAGTTCTGAAAATTTTTCAGCTGTTACCTTTTCAAATATTGCCCTTACTTCATCTTCCTTTCTCCTTTTGGAACTCTATTTGTACATGTGTTAGATATTTTCACTGTGTTCTTAAGGTCTTCTCCATATTTTTCATTTCTTTGTCTCTCAGTATTTCATTTTATAAAATTTCTTTATGTCAGCTTTACATTTCATAAGATCTCTTTTTAACTGCATCATTGTGTTTTATTTCAATTCGTTTTTAATAGAAGTTTTCTTTGGTTCCTTTTCAAACATGCCATTTCTTACTCCCTAAACTTTTTGTCTTGTTTTTGTTTTTTGCTTGTTTGCCTGCTTTTATTTATACTTTTTTACTTTAAACATATTAATTAAATTATATTGTATGTGCTTTCAAAACGTATGCAAACTCAGACCATGTTTCATACCTCCATATTAACTACCTTGGCCCAAGACACTACATAGAATATTGCAATAGTTTCCTTTTAGACTTTGCTGGTTCTGCCTTTCCTCCCATTTAACCTATTATGATTCTTTGTGACCATAAGATCAGTCTTCTAGTGACTTACTTCTCAGAGTAAAAGACAACATCCTTACAATAGTTTATAAGATACTATGTGAACAGGAACTTGACAACTTGCTAGCCTAATCTCTTACCACTCTGCCTTTCACTCTGTGTGCTGCAGTCATACTGGCCTTTTGAGTATTCTTTTTACAATATTAGGCATATTCCCCATCTGGACTGTACATTTGCTGTTCCTTCTGCACAGAATGTTCTTCTACCAGCATGGCTTGCTCCCTCACTTGCCTTCAGGTCTCTGCACAAATGTTTCATTATCACTGAGGATTTACCTGACAGTCTTATATAAAATAGCAATCTCCATTCTTTTATTCCCTACAATCCCTATTCCCCCTTGAACCTTGTATTATTCACTTATTATCATTTGACTGATTTCTTTTTTGTTTCTTTATTATTCTGTCACCATCCCTCCTCCACTAGAATGTAAGCTATAGAGTAATAAGAATGTCTTTTTTAAAAAAATGTCACAGCTATGTCCCTAATATCTAGTACAGTCCCTGGTTCCTAGTAGATTCTCAATAAATACTTGTTGAATAAATAAATGATTATATAGCATTGTTCAAGCCACTGTCAATATGGTGAGTAGGTACCATCATTTTGGGAAAGTCACAAATCATATTACATTAGAATACTATGGTTCACCTTCTATGACTTTCTAGATTTCTTCTTCTTTTATTGTTATTGTTATTTTTGGTGTACTTATTTGGTTACTAATGGGGAAAGCTTTTGGCAAACGAGATAATTGTGTTTAATTTAGGTCATGGATCAGAAAAATAAGTATAATTTTCAGCATTTTTTAATATTTTCAGAAAAGAAATTTTTTAGGCTATCTGACTATAAAAACCCATTATATATAGCTCTCTAAAACAGTTTGCTGTTTACAAATGTTTAACAGATTTTATTTAATTCCATGTAAGTCCCGTAGAGCCCCAAAATAAATCTCCTACCTGATTTTTCCTGTCCTTTTGAGGTTACAATGCAGTGCTCTCTAAAAATAGACAAAGATTAGTAGGAGGCCTAGATTACAAATACTTCAATGCGATTTTTGAAATGAGGACAGCGTAAGTTACATATACTTGTACTAGTGTAATTCAATTCCAGAAGGTATATGATACTTGTATTAAAGATCATCTTACATTGCTAACACAAAGTGAAATGCTGTGCTATTAAAAGACCCATATCAAACATCATCTTTGTGAAACTTTATGACCCTCTCTTGACAGATTTAACTCCTCCCTGTTTTCTTAGTACCATAAACTTTGATCATACAGTTTAATAAGAAATATAATCGTTTATTTTTATACCTTATTTTCATTAAATTTGGGAGGCCTTCAGGATGGGAGTTTTGTGTTTTTGTAACCCAAGAAAATGCCCAAATGTTGATTTAAAGAACGAATGAATGAAAATGCTTCAGATATACTTTTCTATATTTTGTCACTGGTTATTAATATTAAAAAATTATAAAAATGGTGTGGACCATACCACCAGTGGACCATAAAGATAGTAAAAGTTAATACACACCTAAATATGATTTTTTACCTAAGTAAAATAATGTACTTCACACAATTAGTTCATTAAGTACACTTATGTTGTTGCTCTTTTTTCCTCTACTTAGATTATGTTTTGTCATATAATTATGTAATATCTGTATGGTCAGGGAACATTTTTTATTTTCTGATGTGCAAACACATGCAATTGGAATTTGTTTGTGGTCCGTGACAGGTCCAGACACTCTTGTTTGGAATTTAAGAAATGTCTCTTTCTCTCTCTTTCTCTGTCATTGGAAACTGCATGACACAATAGACCAGCTGAATTTAATTGATATCTACAGGACATTACATCCAAAAAGAAACCCAGAATACACATTCTTTTCAAGCACTCATGGAATGGTCTCTAGGATAGGCAACATACTAGGTCACAAAACAAGCCTCAGCAAATTAAAAGGATAGAAATTATTTCAAGCATCTTTTCTGACCACAGTTGTATGAAACTAGAAATCAACGACAGAAAGAAAAACAGGAAAAGAATTAACACGTGGAGACTAAACAACATGCTACTAAAAAAACCAGTGGGTCAACAATATGATCAAAGAAGAAATTAGAAAATACCTTAAGACAAATGAAAATGAAAACACAGCCTTACAAAAATCTATGGTATACAACAAAAGCTGTTTTAAGAGGGAAGTTCATAGGGATACAAGACCTTCCTCAAGAAACAAGAAAAATCTCAAACAACCTAACCTACCACCTAAAATTATTAGAAAAAGAACAAACAAAACCCAAAGGCAGCAGAAGGAAGGAAATAATAAAGATCAGAGAGGAAACAAATACAATAGACATAAAAATAGAAAATAGCAATAAAATCAAGAGCTGTTTTTTTGAAAAGATAAACAAAGTTGACAACCTCTAACCATGCTCACCAAGAAGAAGAGACTCAAATAAACAAAATAAGAAATAAAAGAGGAGAAATAACAACAAATACCACAGAAATACAAAAAAATCATAAAAGTACTATGAAAAGTTATATGCCAACAAATTGGATAACCTAGACGAAATGGAGAAGCTTCTAGAAACATACAACCTGCCAAAACTGAGTCAAGAAGAAATAGATGAGTTGAACAGACGATCACTAGAAGTGAAATAGAATCTGTAATTTTAAAAACTCCCTCCAAATCAAAGTTAAGGTCCAGACAGCTTCACTGGTGAATTCTACCAAACATACAAAGAAGAACTTATACCTATCCTGCTCAAATTATTACAGAAAGTTGAAGAGGAGGGAACACTCCCAAATTCATTCTATGAAGCCACCATCACCCTGATACCAAAACCAGACAAAGACACTACAAAAAAAAGAAAATTACAGGCCAATGTCCTTCATGAATATAGATGGGAAAATCCTCAACAAAATATTAGCAAACCAAATCCAACAATACATACATACCATCATCAAGCTGGATTCATTCCAGAGTCACAAGGATGGCACAGCATACCCAAATCAATCAATGTGATACACCACATTAACAAAAGGAAACACAAAAACCACGTGAGCATTTTAATAGGTGCAGAAAAAGCATTAGACCAAGTTCAATGTCCATTTATGATAAAAATTCTCACCAAAGTGGGTATAGAAGGAACATACTTCTACATAATAAAAAGACATTTATGACACATCCACAGCTAACGTAATTCTCAATGGTGGAAAACTGAAAGACTTCCCACTGAATTCAGGAATAAGACGAGGATGCCCGCCCTCACCACTTTTATTCCACATAGTATTGGAAGTCCTAGCCACAGCAGTCAAACAAGAAAAAGATATAAAAGATATCCAGATTGGAAGGGAAGAGGTAAAACTATCAGTATTTGCAGATGGCATGATATTCTATACAGAGAACCCTAAAGTCTCCACACAAAAACTATTAGAACTAATAAATGAATTCAGCAAGATAGCAATATATAATATTAATATACATATGTCCATTGTATTTTTTATACTAACAATGAAATATCAGAAAAAGAATGTAGAAAGAATCCTGTTTAAAATAACATTAAAAAAATAAAATACCTAGAAGTAAACCTAACCAAGGAGGTGAAAGACCTATACGCTGAAAACAATAAAACATTGATAAAGGAAATTGAAGATGATTCAAAGAAATGGAAAGATATCCCATGCTCTTGAAAGGATTAATATTGTTAAAATGGCCATACTATCCAAAGCAATCTATGGATTTAATGCAATCCCTATCAAAATACCCATGACATTTTTCATAGAACTAGAACAAATGATTCTAGAATTTTTATGGAATCACAGATGGCCTAGAATTGCCAAAGCAATCCTGAGGAAAAAGAACAAAGCTGGAGGCATAACCCTCCCAGACTTCAGACTATACTACAAAGCGACAGTAATCAAACAACATGGTTTTGGCACAAAAACAGATATATGGATCAATGAGACAGAATAGAGAGCCCAGAAATAAACCCACACACCTACAGTCAATTAATCTATGACAAAGGAAGCAAGAATATACAGTGGAGACAAGACAGTCTCTTCAGTAAGTGGTGTTGGGAAGGCCGGACAGCTCCATGTAAATCAATGAAATTAGAACACTTCCTCATACCATATACAAAAATAAGCTCAAAATGGCTTAAAGACCTAACTATATGATATGACACCATAAAACTCCTAGAAGAGAATGTAGGCAAAACATTCTCTGACATAACTCATAACAATATTTTCTTAGATCAGTCTCCCAAGACAAAAGAAATAAAACAAACAAACAAACAAAAAAACACATGGGGCCGAATCAAACGTAAAAGCTTTTGCACCGCACAGGAAACCATCAACAAAATGAGAAGACAAACTATGGACTGGGAGGAAATATTTGCAAATGATGTGACTGACAAGGGGTTAATATTCAAAGTATACAAATAGCTCATACAACTCAATATTGAAAAAACAAACAATGTAATCAGAAAGTGGGTAGAAGACCTGAATAGAAATTGTTCTGAAGAAGACATACAGATGGCCAACAGGTACATGAAAAGATGCTCAACATCACTAATTATTAGAGAAATGCAAATCAAAACCACAATGAGGTGTTACCTCACACAGGGCAGAATGGCTATCTTCAAAATCTCTACAAGTAATAAATGCTGGAGAAGGTGTGGAGAAAGGGGAACCCTCCTACACTGTTGGTGGGAATGCAAATTGGTGCAGCCACTGTGGACAACAGTATGGAGGTTACTTAAAAAGCTAAAAATAGAGCTACCATATAATACAACAATCCCACTCCTGGACATACATCCAGAAAAGACAAAAACTCTAATTCGAAAATATGTGTGCACCCCAATGTTCATAGCCAACATGGTTTACAATAGCCAAGACATGGAAACAACTGAAGTGCCCATTAACAGACGACTGGTTTAAGAAGATGTGATATACATATACATACATATGTATATGTATATGTATACATACGTATGTATATGTATACATCTGTATGTATATGTATACACACACACACACACACAATGGAATATTTACTCAGTCATAAAAAAAGAATGAAGTTTTGTCATTTGGACCTAGAGAGTATTATACTTAGTGAACTAATTCAGACAGACAAATATTATATGGTATCACTTATATTTGGGATCTAAAAAATAATATAAATGAATACAAAACAGAAACAGACTCACAGACATAGAAAACAAATTTATGGTTACCAAAGGGTAAAGGGAGGGGGGGAGGGATAAATTAGGAATATGGCAGTAACAGATACAGACTACTATACATAAACTAGATAAGCAACAAGGATTTACTATATAGCACATGGGATTATGTTCAATATCTTGTAATAACCTAAATGGAAAATAATCTAGGAAAAAAAATATATCTGAATCACTTTGCTATATACCTAAAACTAACACAATATTGTAAAACAACTATACTTTAGTTTTAAAAAAGAGAGATTTCAGAAGGATTCCAGGCAGTGGCTAGTAGATCCTCCCAGCTAGACTAAAGAGCTGAAAAATCTTAAGGCTGTTGTCCCATAGAACTTTAACATCCTGCCCAAATTGGAGAGAGGCCTGTCTAGAGAAGAATTGAGGGTGTGACCTCTCTTGAATGGAGAGGACTAAAGTCAGACTCATAGGAAATTCATTGTTTTAAAGAGAGTTCTCCTGGTGGAAGCACCACAGTGTGAACTGAGATGGCTCTAGTTACACAAAGACTTCTGGGGGCCCAACTTTCTTTGAGTAGGAACAGAGTGAGAAAGCCAATCAGCTGCCAACAAGGGCCATTTCTCATGGAAATGCAAAGACCCCTCCAAGGGCAGAGCTCTGAAGAACAAAGGACTGCAGTCTAGTCTACTTAGTAAAGCACACTTTCCTGACTTTTCTCTTCCCTGTCTCCTCACTGTGCTCCTTGAGATGACCGTCAAGTAAATTTCCCATTTTCAAGTTCTTGTCTCAGGGTCTGATTTTGGAAAATCAGGCTATGATGCCAGACATCCTTATTTTGTCCTCGACTATACTGGAAACTCTACTAGTGTTTTCCCACTAAGTATGATGCTGGATAACTCTGGAGAGAAGGGTTGAGTGACCCAAGACCTGGCAAGAAGACACATGTATAGGGAGAAGCTGAGGAGGATGAGGAGTCCCAAGAATAAGATAGATTTGGGGGCCAGCAGAGGTTCATGGCCAGTGAGAAAGTTGGGGTAGGGAATAGCACTAGTGCTTTAGGGTAGAGATGTCTAATATTTAACTTTTGTTACCTGTCTTGTAGTGTCATTTCCTACCACTACCCTAAACTTTCAATAAGAGCCTGCTGTCCATTAAAAAAAACGATGGTGAAAGATAGATATGAAGTATCCAACTATTTTTTTATCACTGTTTTTATTATAGATTAGTTGTTGAATTCCATCAAGTTCCTTTTATGAACATCGTGACTCATCCACTCTTCTCCAGAATGATCACTATGAGTAAAGCTACTGTGAACATTTTTGTATATGTCTCCCATTAAACATGTCCACACATTTTGGGGGGATATATACATAGGTGTGGCATTGCTGGGTCATAAGATGGGCATTTCTTCACTGTTAGTAGACACTGCCAGTTTTCCCAAGTGGTTATATCATTCACATTCACACCAGCAGTGCATGGGAGTCTGAGATTACCTATGTTGTTGTCAACACTTGTTATTGTTAGTCTTTTTATTTTCAGTCATTCTGATAGATGTGAAGTGTTATTTCATTATAGCTTTAATTTTCACTTCGTGATTACCAAAGAAGTTGAGCATTTTTTCATGTGGTTAGTAGTCATTGGATACTCGTTTGGGGAAGTGCCTGTTCAGCTCCCATGTCCGTTTTTCCATTGTGTTAATATTTTTCTCACTGATTTATAAAATTTCGTTAAATACATTTTTAAAACAACTTAAATATGGTGGTTAAGATGGGCTGAAGTAAAAGCATGGGAAAAGATATATACCATGCAAAGGCTAACAGAAAGCTGGTATCGCTTTAGTAATATCAGATAAAGTTTAAAGCAAGAAGCATAATTGTTAGAGATAAAGAGGGATGTTTCACAGTCATTAAAATGGACAGTCCTCCAGAAAGATATAGCAATTCTAAATTTGTAAGTGTAAAATATAGCCTCAAAATACAGAAAGCCAAAGCTGATAGAACTAAAAGGAGAAATAGACAAATTCAAAGTCACAGAGAAATATTAATACACTTCTTTCAGTAACTAATGGAACAAGCAGACCAAATATCAGTAGTATTATAAAGGATTGGAACAATATGATTAACAACTTTGACTTAATTCACATATGTAGAGCATTTTATCCAACACCTATAGTGTACATATTCTTTTCAAGGGCACATCGAAAGATTAACAAAATTAATTGTATCCTGGGTCATAAAGCAAGTATCATATTTCACAACATTGAAGTAATAGAGAATATCTTCTCTAATCACAAGGAAATAGGCTCAGAATTAATAACAAAAAGATAATTAGAAAAGCCCCAAATACTGATAGTTAAGCAATATTCTTATAAATAATAAAGAAGAAATCACAGTGGAAATTTTTAAATATTTTGAACTAAATGGTAATGATAATGACATACCAAAATTTGTGGAATACAGCTAAAGACATTTATGGCCCTAAAAGCATCAAGTTGAAAAGAAGGAAGACTGAAAAATCTGAAACATAAGCATTCTTTTCCAAGAAGTTGAAAAAAAAATCAGAAAAACTAAACTGCAAGAAAGTGAAAGGAAGGAAATAATAAATATGAACAAAAATTAAAACTGAAACAAACAAAATTAAAATTAAAACCTCTTGAAACAAACAGAATAAAACAAACAAAATCCCCAAATCTCTTTGTCCTGTATTCTCCCATTTCAGTAAATAGAAATTTTATCCTATCATATGCTCTGTATTTGGAATCAACCTTGACTGCTCTCTTTCTCTCATACCTCGCATTTGTGAGGTGATCCTATAGATGGGGGGTCCCCAACTCCCAGTCCGCTGACCAGTACGGGTCCGTGGCCTGTTAGGAACTGGGCCGCACAGCAGGCGGTGAGTGGCGAGCGAGCATGCTGTTCCCCATTGCTCGCATTACCGCCTGAATCATCCCCCACCAACCCCCATGGAAAAATTGTCTTCCACGAAACTGGTCCCTGGTGCCATAAAGGTTGGGGACCGCTGCTATAGGTTATACCTTAAAAATATATCCAGAATCCAGTCACTTCTCATTCCCTTCGTTG
Source organism: Balaenoptera physalus (assembly GCF_965194825.1). Lineage (NCBI taxonomy): Eukaryota > Metazoa > Chordata > Mammalia > Artiodactyla > Balaenopteridae > Balaenoptera > Balaenoptera physalus. Next base: position 15,796,115 of record NC_138892.1, read on the forward strand.
ATTACAGCCTGACCTAAGCTATCATTATCTCTTAACTGCATAACTGCTGTAATTTCTTAATTGATCTCTGTATTCCCTCTCTTAGCCCAGTTCTTCATATGATAGTCAGAATTACCCTGTAAAACCTTCATGTCACTCTTGCTCTCTTATCTTTACAGTCCCTTTCCATTTCTCTTGGCATAAAAGCCAAAGAAAGCCCTTACAATGGCCAAGGAGACCCTGAATAATTTGCTCACCTCGTCTTATTTATTGCCTTCTTCCTGTCCCTCTCTGAGCTACAACCATACTGGCCATCTTGCTGTTCTTCAGACATGCTGTTGAATCTCTAGGCTGTCGCACTTGCTGTTCCTTTCCCCAAATATCCACTTGGCTTACCTCACTTCAGAACTCTGCTAAGAATCACCTTATTAATGAAATCTTCTCAATCAGCCCATAAAACAGCAATCCCCTTCCCCCATACTTGGCACTCCCTACTTTTTTTCTGTAATATATGCCTGGCACCTAGTAGACACTCAAGTGTTTATTTGTTAAATGAATAAATTCATGGATGGAACTATTCAAGTGGTTACTACCGGAAGTGATGGGAAAGTAATATTTATGTAGGAAAAACTTCCCAAACCTGTTAATTTCAGGATGCAATGCTCTGATTCTTCTGTTTTTTTGTTTTATCTTGAAATAAGTTTAGGCTTACAGAAGAGTTGCAAAAATAATACAGAGAGAGGGCTTCCCTGGTGGTGCAGTGGTTAAGAATCCACCTGCCAATGCAGGGGACACGGGTTCGATCCCTGGTCAGGGAAAATCCCACACGCCACAGAGTAACTAAGCCCATGCACCACAACTACTGAGCCTGCACTCTAGAGCCTGTGAGCCAGAGCTACTGAGCCTGCGCACCACAACTACTGAGACCACGTGCCACAACCACTGAAGCCCACGTGCACAGAGCCTGTGCTCCACAACAAGAGAAGCCACCGCCATGAGAAGCCTGTGCACCGCAACGAAGAGTAGCCCCTGCTCGCTGCAACTAGAGAAAGCCTGCATGCAGCAATGGAGACCCAACACAGCCAAAAAAGTAAAAAATAAATAATAATAATAATAATAATACAGAGAGTTACCGTATACCCTTCAACCAGCATCTCTTAATGTTAATACCTTATATAATCATAATACAATTATCAAAAGTAAGAAATTAGCATTGGTACAATGCTGTTAACGAAAGTACAGACTTTATTTGAATTTCACCGATTTTTCCACTAGTATTTTTTCTGTCCCAGAGTCCAGTCTACAATTCCCTATTGCATTTAGTCATCATGTCTCCTTAATTTCTTCTGGCTGGTAACAATATCTCAGGCTTTCCTTATCTTTCAAGACCTTAAGACTTTTAAAAGTACTAGTCAGGCATTTTGTAGGATCTCCCTCAATTTGGACTTATCTAATGTTTTCTCATGATTAGATCAAGGTTTTGCGTTTTTGAAAGTACCACAGAAGTGATATGCCTTTGTCGTATCAGGGGAGACATGGTATCAGTGTGTCTTATTACTGGTGATATTACCTTTGATCATGTGGTTAAAATAGTGTCTTCTGGGTTTCTCCACTGTAAAATTACTATTTTTTTCCTTTGTAATTAATAAATATTTTGGAAGAGATATTTTGATAAATATTTTGATAAATTTTCTTTTTCTCCTGATACTTTCAGATATTGATTTTAGTATTCATCAGTGGATCTTGCTTGAAGCAATTATTATGTGCCATTCCAATCATGATTTTTTCATTCCTTCTATATTTATTAGTTGGAATTCTTCTGTAATGAAGACTTGTTCCTTCTCCCCCCATTTATTTATTCAATAATTTATTTATAAAAGTGTGGGTTTGTGATTATTTGTTTTATTCTTTGGGTTATAATCTATTACTGTTACTGTTTATTTTGTTTAAATTGGTCCAGCTTTGACATCCATCTTATTTTTAGACATGCACCCATCTTATTTCTCTTGAGCACTTCCTTACTTTCTGGCACCATGAGATGCTCCAGCTCATCTTGTATTTTTCTTGCTCTGCCCTGAAATCAGCCACTGCTCTGTGGAATCCTGGTTCTTCTAATTGGAGAAGGATATTTAGAAACCAAGATCTGGATACTTGTTTCATCTTTTATAGCCTTTTTTTGTGTCCTGGCACTCTTTTTTTTCTTCTTCTTTTTTCATAGTCCTACCACCATGAAAACCTCTGAAAAACTTGACTTATATCCAGAGGAAAGTTAACATTATTAGAAGAGAATTTTCTGGTAGGAATATCAGAAAACCAATATATGTAACTCTGTCATTTGCTTTTGTACATGTGTTGAACAGATTTTATTTAGTTCTATTTTAATCCTCTAAAGCCTAGAAGTAGATTTTAAATATGATTTTTGGCCTATCCTCATAGTGTTACAATGTAATCGTTTCTAAAAATACACATGGGATAGTAAAAGTCTTAGATTTCAAGTACTTTGTGATTTGGGGATTAGGGAGGCATAAATTACATAGCCTTATACTAGTGTAAATTAACCTCAGAAGTTAAAATATATTTCAAGTAAAGACTGACTCAAATTGTTATCCCAAAGTGCTGTGATAGATACTAAAGATCCAGATCAGTCATACCTGTGAAATTTTAGAGCTCTTCCCCAGCATAATTGCCTTCCTTTTACATGTCCTTTAACAATAGGGATTTCAATAATACAATATATTAATTACTAGAATAATAAATTTGCACATCTTATTCTCATTGAACTTGGAGGCTCCAAGGACTGGAATTCTGGATGTATTTATTTATTTATTGTTTATTTTTATTTTTGGCTGAGTTGGGTCTTCGTTGCTGCGTGTGGGCTCTCTCTAGTTGCAGCGAACGGGGGCCACTCTTCATTGCAGTGCACGGGCCTCTCATTGCAGTGGCCTCTCCTGCTGCGGAGCACGGGCTCCAGGCGTGCGGGCTTCAGCAGTTGTGGTTCACGGGCTCAGTAGTTGTGGCTTGCAGGCTGCAGAGTGCAGGCCCAGCAGTTGTGGCTCACGGGCCTAGTTACTCCGCGGCATGTGGGATCTTCCCGGACTAGGGCTCGAACCCATGTCCCCTGCATTGGCAGGCGGATTCTCAACCACTGCGCCACCAGGGAAGCCCTGGATTTATTTTTTTGTGTCCTATGTAGATGCCCAGATGTTGGTTTATGAATGAAAGAATGTACCTCAGAATATGTGACTCTACATTTTATTAGATTACTAATAATTAATTCTCAAATATCTCTAAAGAGAGTAAAAGTTAATGTGAATCTAAATGAGTCTGTTTACCAAATAAGAAGTGATAGGATAGTACTTCGGGTTCATTTAGTTTCATTTATGTTTCTCTGTCTAAGCATAGAACAAGTTCTGTATGTAGTTATATAGCATCTGTAAAGATGAGACGTTTCTTATTTTCAACTATGAAATTTATGGGATGTGTTTGAGGTCCATGACTGGTTCATAACTCACTTATTAATAATTAAGTAAAATTGACCACTTTTTGTTATTGAGAATTGCATCAGACTTAGAATTCTGAAATTTCAGTTTGATTTCCATGTTATCTTCTTCTCTGCCTTTTTTTTTTGACCCTTTACCATCTCACCCCCTACTCTATCCTTCTTTGTTCATTCTTGCTTCTCTGTCCCATCAGTCTTTGCTTCTCTGTCCCATATAAGACATATAAGAGTATATGTCCCATATACTCTTGCTTCTTTCTATCATGTGTCCTTACTTCTCTCATGTGTTACTACATCTTTATCCCCTCTCCCTCCCTTCCTTCCATCAGTCATTCTTTCCATATTTCCTTCTAGGAGTACACATATCTAGCCTCTGCTTCTGTATATCCAGACCTCATTCCATCCTTCCTTTTCTTATTCCTTCTCTCTCTCCAGCCTTCTTTCTGTCCTATCATTCCTTCTGTTCATTCAAAGCGAAGGTCCTTTCTTCCATCAGTTCTTCTTTTCTTTTATCTAGTCTAATGACTACCATATATGTACTGATGAATTCCAATTTTATATCTTCCACCCACACACTTCTACCTTGGACTCCAGATTTAACAATCCCACTTCCTGTGCTATATTACCTCTTGAATTCCTACCCAGATACCAACTGCTCTTATCATTTTCACTATTACCACTGTTATTCATGCCACCATCATCTCTTCTCTAGAGCAGTATAGTAGCCTCCTAAGTGGTCTTCCTATTTCTGCCCTTTGCCTGATAACTCATTTTCTACCCAGCAGTCCAAGTGATTATTTTAAAAGTTAAGTCATGTCATGTCCCAGTCTCTGCTCAAAACCTTTCAAAGGATTCCTATCTTTTTATATTATTATTGAGGTAACATTGGTTTAGAAGTTTCATATGTAAATTATAATTTAATTTATGTGTACACTGCAGCATGCTTACCACTAATACAGTCACCATACAGTTAACCCCCTTTACCTATTCTGTGCTTCCATCCTCTCTGGTAACCACCAATCTTATTTTTCACAGATGAAAATAGAGATCTTATTTTATTCTTTTTTCCCCAGCTTTATTGAGATATAATTGACATGTAACTAGTCTTTTTCTGAAGGAGAGAAATTTCAAATAGGACTGTTAGACTACTGAAAAGCATTACACATAGATCTGGGAAAGCATGCTTTTGAACACGTTAGACATTTTATTTAGTTATGTGTAAATCCTTTAAAGCCTAGAAGTACATCTTATACTTGATTTTGGCCTAACCTGGTAGAGTCACAATGCTGTGGTTTCTAAAATTAGACAAGGAGTAAGAGTTCTAGATTATACATAGCTTTGTGTGATTTTTGAGATCAGAGAGGCTTAAGTTACATAGATTGTATTAGTGTAAATCGATTCCAGAGATTGAGTGATCTTGGCCCTTTTAAACTCTATTATTAATTCTAATAATTTTCTGTGTATTCCTTTTTTTATATGTTGATAGTGTCAATACCCATATCATCTGTAAATAATCATGTTTTTGTTTCTTCTTTTCCCATCCTTATACCCTTTATCTCTTGATCTTCTCATTACTACACTTGTTGGTCCTACTAGTACCAGGTTGAATAGAAGCAGTGGCAGGCATCCTTGTCTTCTTCCCAATCCTAAAAGAAGTACTTTCAACATTTTACCATTAAATATGATGTTTTCTGTACTTTTTGTGAATGCCCTTTTTCACATTAAGGGGGTTATCTTCTAGTCCTGGTTTGTTGAGGCTAAAAGGAAATTGAATTTTAATAGCTACTCTTTCTGCATCTGTTCAGTTGGTCATGTGAAATTTCTTTATTCTATGAATGAGGTGAATACACTAACCCGTTTTTAAACATTAAACTAATCAACTTTCTGTGGATAAGCCCAACTTGATCATGATGTATATTTTTTAATGTATTGTTGTATTTGGCTTGCTAATATGGTATGCTTGTGAGTGAGATTAGTTTGTAATTTTCCTTTTGTACTGTCCTTGTCTGATTTTGGTATCAAGGTAAATCTCACCTCATAAAGTGAGTTAAGGAGTGTTCCTTTTTTGTCTATCCTCTGTATGAGGTTAGAATCCTCTGTAAAATTAAAACTGTCTATTTCATGAATGTTTGGTAGAATTCATCTGTACAGCTGACTGGCTCTTGTGTTTTCCATATAAGATTTTTAACCATGAATTCAGTTTCTTTAGTAGCTATGAGACTGTTCATGTTCTTTTTTTGCTCTTGAGTCAGTTTTGGTAAGTTTTAAATTTCTTCTTGAGTCAGTTTTGGTAAGGAATTTATCCATTTTATCAAAGTTTTCAAATTTATTTGCATAAAATTGTTCATACTGCCTTATTTGCCATTTAATCCCTGCAATATCTGAGATTATATCATCTTTTTTATTCTTAATATTGCTTATTTTGTCTGCTCTCAATTTTTCCCTTAATTTACCTTGTCAAGAGTTTTACAGTATTGTTTCTTCAAGTAATAAATTTTGGCTTTGTTGTTTCTATTATGTATTTGTGTTCTCTTTTCACTAATTCCTGCTCTTGATCATTTCCTTCTTTCTTTTTCTTCTTTAGAACATAGAGACCAATAGGTGAACAATAGAACAATAAACACCTTTATTACTTGAGCTAAGATAGGAGGGAGGAGGATTTGTTTGCCTTTCCGGGCCTTGATTTTCCTCAGCTAGAACTCCAGCTCCTTGCACTCTAGCACATAGCCATCTGCTTCGCCACACTGGCCTGGTTTTGAAACAATGCATGCAAGGAGCTTGCCCTGCTGGAACTGCTCCTCCAGAAGACTGCTGATTTTGGCATTCTTTTTCCTTTCATCATATTTCTTCTGAATTTTCTTTGATCGTTTTTTGTTTAAAATCCCTTCCACCTCGAAGTCAGCTTGGCTCCCTTCTTGCGGCCCCAGGGCAGTGCGTAGTGGGACTCCTACCACTGTCAGAATAGTGTGCTGTCAGTGAGCACGATGCAGTTCTTCACCAGGGTCTTGGTACTGACCAGTTCATTGTTGGAGGCACTGTAAACAATAATGAGCCTCGTTTTGCACGTACAACACTCCAAGCCTCAGGGGAAGTTCCCCACGTCCAGCCTCAAGGTACGGTATTTGTTGCCTCCCTGCATGTGGAATGTGTGTATGAGGCAGGGTCAATCTTAGTGTTGGCAGCAGGGATTCCCAGCTCATACTTCTGCTTCTTGTGGTAGGTCTTTCTCTCTTTCCTAGTCTTGTGGCGCTTGTGCCGGTTGTTCCGAGATATGCCTATTGCTCAGTGCTGGCTGGAAAGAGATAATTTCCTTCTTTATATTTTTTTTAAGATTTATTCTGCTGTTTTCCTAACTCAATTTCAAGTCTTTTTTTCTAATGTAAGCATTTAAGCCTATATATTTTCTTCTAATACCTCTTTTTTGTTGTTTTTCATTCTGCGCATTTTAGATATATTTTTTTCATTATCATTCAGTTTTAGGTATTTACTAAAATCCATTGTGATGTTCTTTGATAAATTGTTTGGAGAAGTGTTTTTTAATTTCAAAATGTATGATAGATACCAATTCCTTTCAATCTGTTGAATAGTATTATGACCTAGTACAGGGTCAATTTTCATGAGTATTCCATGTATACTTGAATAAATATTCTCTACTTATTGGATATAATGTTCTCTGACTGCTTTATATCTTATGTCTTTGTCTTTGGTTTTGTGTAGTTTCAATATGGTGTATCTAGATGTGGATCCTTTCTCTGTCTCTGTCTCATCTCTCCCTCTCTGTATCTCTGCTTATTTTTATCTGTTCTTTATTTCTGTTTTTATTTCCCCTCCTCTCCATCCCACCTCCCAACTGTATCCCCATGTTCCTCTCTTTCTTACCCTGCTTGAGATTCATGAGCTTCTTGAATTGATATCTTTCAGTGGTTCTGGAAAATTCTCAGTAATTTTCAGGTCTCTTATTCTGCAGCTCAGATTAAGTTCGTTTCCTTGTGGATTTTATGATTGATTGATTGATTTTGGGTGGAACTTTTTCTGTAGAAATTGAAGCATGGGTTGAAGTTGAGAATCCAGAGAGGATTTATAATTTCTTTTAACAATTATCTCAGATCACAACCAACCTGGGACCACGTTAATGCAATGATATGCTTGAGATGTTTGGTACCATTTAAATTCCATGAGTTTGCATTGAGATTATGCATGGGGGGGATGCACAAGAATTTTTAATAAAATAAATAATTTTAGATTTATAGAAAACGTGCAGATATAATACAGAGAGTTCCTGATTACTCTATACCCTGTTTCCCCCAATATTAACATCTTACATTACCACAGTATTTTTGTCAAAACTAAGAAATCATAGCACTAGCTAAATTCCAGACTGTATTCAGATTTCCACTAATGTTCTTTTTCTGTTCCAGGATTTCATCCACATTACCACATTGCATTTAGTCATGTGTCCTTAGTCTCCTCTGTCCTGTGACAGTTCCTCAGGCTTCCCTTGTTTTTTATGACCTTTTGGATTTAGAGTACTGGTCATGTATCTTGTAGAATAGTCCTCAATTTAGTTTTGTCTGATGTTTCTCTCATCTTTAGAGTGGGGTTATGGGTTTTGTGGAAAATATCACAAAGGTGAAGTGTTCTTCTCATCACATCATACCAAGATGTACATGATACATGACTGACTTATCACTGATGATGTTTGCTTTGATATGTGGTTGCAGTACTGTTTGCCAGTTTTCTCCACTGTGAAATTACTATCTTTAACCTTTCTATTCAGGAATGGGAGATTTTATTTTCTTTCAGCCCAGACTGAGTAGAGACAGGCAAGTTTCCTTCCTGTCCTATTAAGATTTATGTCTTATTTACATTTGAACTGTGGATGGAGCTCTTTAAAGCCCAGGTTTTATATTGAGGGTCTATTATTAGTTTCCTCAGTTGGATGGGCCTTGGGCTTTATCTCCTGTCCTCCTCAACCTGGATTATGTTTAAGCTTTCCAGGGCTCTGTAGAAATCCTCAAGGCTAAAGCTGACCTTACCACTCTGCTTAAACTCTTATGATTCCTTACTTTTGGGGCAGTCCAGTGAATTATGTTTAAAAGCTTTCTTTTGTTGTTTTTTGTTAACTTTTTGTTAGTTATTTCCACTAGGGTATCTTAATCCAATGTACTGTCAGCAACAGAAGTTAGTAGGTTTCTTTTGACATTGATTTTGAATATTTTTAAAAATGTTAACACTTGTGTTGGGGGGAAATACAGCTTAGACTTAGAAAGTATGTTACTTGTAGTCATTCTCCCAATTCCTCACTCCCCCCACCCAAACACACACAGTTCTTATGAGTTTCTTAATTTAAAGATACTGTTTTCTCTGCTGTGATTGATCTTTCCTACTTGATCCTCATGATCAACACCTGTTGATTCCAAACTCTGCTCAAGTGTTTTCTTCCTCATGCCTTCTCCTGTCTCCTTTCCCCTGCCCCCACACACAGAGTTTGATTTCATCTGTGCTGCCATAATATACCCTTCATTAAGAAATATGAATACATATATATCAATGTTGGTTTGAATATTATGGTAGATGTTATTATTGTTCACCATTATTCACCTGCAGGAAATTTATGCTTCTGCCTTCTTGAAGTTTGGCTTGCCCATGTAACCTGCTTTAACCAATTAAATGTGAGCAGAAATGCCTTGCCTGATCTGCAGTAGATACATAGCATGAGTGAGAAATAAACTTTAGTTATTTTAAGACACTGAGCTTTGAGAGTTGTTTGTTACCTCAGTGTAACCTAACATGTTCTGTCTTAATTGACACACATGCTCAATCCCCCATCTTGAAGGCAAAAGCTGTATTTTAGTCGTCTTTATGTCCTTAAAGCTGCCAGCCTAATTTTCTTAAAACATTTTAGATTATTACATATCCTTCAGGAAAGTAACATTATATAGTGCAAAGAGCGTGGGTTTAGAGGCAGACACATCAAAATTAAAAAATTTTTTACTTGATTGCTTAGCTGAGTTACTTTGGAAGATGTCCTTGAGTTTTAGATTCATTTTTAAAATGAGATACCTTATTAAAGTTGTTGGGAATATAGTATATGTAAAGTACCTAGTACAGTAGACATTCTTTCCCTCTCACATTTCTTACTTCTCCATTGACTATTGAATCAAGTCTTTAAAAGTCCCTTTCTCCTGCTTTCATTAATTTATTTATTTGATTAGTCATTAGATAAATATTTTTTGAACTGCTACTATATGTCAGGCATTGTCTAGTTACTGGGAAGTGGTGAACAAGGCCTAGTCCCAGTCTTTAAGGTGGTTACAGTCCTATGGCCAGTAATTCTCCTTTCCTGTCTTCAGCTATCAAACAAAGTTATATTAATACTGCAAGTCCTCTCTCTACCATCACCTTGAAAATTTTGCCTAAATTTCTCCACATCTCAAAAAAAAAGAAAAAAATCCAGAACTGATTGTTCCCTCCTGATTGTTCAAAGCAAATTACTGGTATTCATATGTGTCTCTTGTAATATATATTGCATTCTGCCATAACAGGTTCTGTTATATTCGTATATATCATGTACATTTTCAAGTTTCTTTTCTAAATTTTAAGCTCCTTGAGTGTTGGAATTTCATATCATTTATATTGTATTCCTCAAATCAAGAATATTATGTGGATAATGAATAATGTCATTCGTTAGAAGGTGTTTTAGGAATTTATGGGGGCATTTTTGGTAGTCACAGTGATTGGAGGGTCCTAGTGGAATTAATGAAGAGAGGCTGAGGATGGAAAACTTCTTGCAGTGCTCAGGACGGTCTGTCAAAATAAATAGTTGTCCTGAGTCCCACATAACTTTCAAATATTCTACTAGATGTTTCATGAAACACCTAGTAAGTGAAAAACTTATTCATGATTTTCAAAATCTAGAGCCTAAATCCCTTTTTATGTGTAAACACTAGGTATTTTTTACACAATTTTAATATACATTGAGTGTTCCTGAAATATATTGATCACCGATGTGAATCAAGGGAAGATTGAACTTTGTCCAGACGTCTACTAAATCTTGCTCAACATTACAGGAAACCAAAGGCAGTAACACTCATGGTATTTGAGTCACCAATAATACAACTGTATCATTCTGTTTTTGTAGCTGTTGAATTTTAAATGATTCTGTATGTAGGTGTAGGCATCCAACTAATTCATTGTCTTTTTGTTTCATACCCAGATTATTTACTTATGGTAAGTAAATGTTGCTTGTTTTTAAAATATAAATGACTTTCCTTAAACGTCTCTCATATATTACATTGGAGCATTATATTAATGCTTTAAATTTGTATATAAAGATATGTTATCTATGAATTTCATTTCAGAATTTAAAATAAGGCAGTGAAAAATATTTGTTATAAAAAGTGACATTGTGTCATGGTTTAGAACCACTGATTTATGAACCATTAGAGCCTGGAAAAATATAAAATTTGCTTTTAAAATACATATTTAATCCTATTCAACATTAAACTGTTCTCTTCAGGGAAAGTGTATATCACAAATATTCTGATAATTTGAATAATGTTAGTTAAGAGCACTAAAAATTTGTTACAAACCAGAAAAAAAGCATATGTAAACTTTATTCAATTTATAAAGAGACAAATTGCTATTTATAATTTTTGAACTTCTAATGAAACACCAATGACTGCTTAATGACTGAGACTCTCCATTTTTTCCTTTATTATAGTTAGTATATCCAGAACTTTTATTTTAAAAAATTTAACTCTGTTGTTTCACAAGGAGGAAGGGTAGAAGAGAAGATTTTTGCATGTGATTTAATGATCTTAATTTATAGTCTGTAAATCAGTTCTCTAAGGTCAGCAATGAATTGTTTTGATTTAGATATTCTAAGTGTAGTTTTCATTGTTGAGCATGTGATAAGATATATTTTATAAACTCAAGTGCAGAACCAGATGGCTTTATTCTGGTATGATACGTGTTAATTCATAATGCCTTGTTTTTAGCAGGAATGGGATTATGTTGTATCTTACTGTTGCCTTTTTTAGACTATTTTATAGACAGAACTAGAAATTCTAGTTATATAAAGCTGTACTAGCACAGGCTGGAAAGTAGGTCATTGTTATGGGGAGTATACCAAACTGCCCACTGGTTGCTATAGCAATGACCTACTTTAAGAAACTATTTCTGTTGATTCATGTTGAAATCATCTTTTGGAACCAGCATAAAGAAACTCACCGCATGTAATTTTTCCTAATAGCAGTAAGGTAGTGATCGCTGGAGGTAAAATAAATCCTTAAAATGTTTAAAGTGAAGAAATATATTTTCTCACCTAACACCTCTTCAATTTATTTTGAAGTGCTGCAATTAGTATTGTAATTAAATAGTACCAGAACTATTCTTCTGTGTAGGCAATACAATTATGCAGAGGGGTGTAGTGAGTTTTACTACCCTTTGGCCTATTTAAAAATCAACCCGTTACGTGTAGTTAATAGCATTATTAACTGAGCCTTCAAATGGGTATGGTTTCAAGAAAACAGTAAACATGCCAAATTGGATAAGGTCTGAAAATAAGTTCCTATTAAAATTGTACCTTATGGGGAGTTCCCTGGTGGCCTAGTGGTTAGGATTCTGGGCTTTCACTGCCGTGGCCCTGGTCAGTCCCTGGTTGGGGAACTGAGATCCCGCAACCTGCACAGTGAGGTAAAAAAAAAAAATGTACCTTATGTAATTTCAATGTATTGTATTAAATCATTCCATTCAATATTGGATTCCTGTTCTTAGGTACATGCATTCGTAATATATAAAGGTTGAAATTGGTGTGTTCTCTGAAACACATTGAATCTGAACTCTGGCAGAACTCACTCTCTTCCCAGTTGAGGGTAAAGGATGAAAAGTTAGACTATATAGTACCCTTTGAAGTAACATTTTTCCTTCAGCACTAAAAAGAAATCTTACCTGTCAATGAGTTGATATTTTGAACTTGGTGTATTGGAGATTTTATGGTATTATCAAGGAAGAATTATATGCTTAGAGATTAGTTGATTCAGGGTCTTAATTGCACTGTATCTTGTTGTATATATATTCATATTCACATTTGCCTTGCCTTGTGGGAAAGATTTTCATCAAACCTTTGTTCAAAGTCACATTCAGAGAAAGTTAAGAGTTCAAGATGATTGTGTATATAGATGTAGGCATTAACTAATTCATTATCTTCTGTTGTCATGCCCCGGTATTTACATATAGAAATACATGTTACTTCTTTCAAAACTATAAATTTTTCCCAAGGGGGAATAATTATAACTTCTGCTGAATGAATATCTACCAAGTACTAGTTATTTTATGCTCTTTCTATACTTTCAGCAGATGTTCAAGACAACTCTATAGGTTATTTTCTACTATTTCTGATCTTTTCAACAAATTGTGTAAGGCACATGATGAGATTTGTTTGCCAAATGTAGAATCCGAAACACAGGTAGAGAAAACTGTGTAGTTAGGAGTGAGACACAGATACTTAATTCGAAATCCTTCAGGAGGAGAAGGTGATCTATATATGATAGCTATCATATAACGTACAATCTGAAAGTTTCTCTAGGATGAGGTTATATCCTTTGAGGGTTTAGGGGATGGAGAAATTACTTTCAGGTGGAAGACTGAAGATGAGTAGAATATGAACTTAAAGAGATGGGAATTGGGAAAGGTACTCCAGGCCGAGGGAAAGAGCATGGAGCAAATTCCAGGAGATTGAATGTGTGGGGAAAAGAGAAGTAGTTTGGTTTGGCGGGAGGGAAAGAGGAATGGTAGGAAATGAACCCTGGAACCCTAAGTTAGTCAAACAAAATAATTTGTTCTTTATTCTATAAAGAATGAAGTTTTGAAGACCTTTTTACAGGAAAGTGTGCCTCAGGAAGATTTCATATTGTGTATAAAATGGATAAGAGTGGAGAGAGATTGTTGGTAGACAGAGCCATTTTAAGGCATTGCAGCAAATAATACTAGCAAGAGATAACAAGGGATAGAATTATTGTAGCAAGAATAGAAGTGATAGGAAGGAGGAGACTAAAAAAATAATAGATAACAGTTATATAATCATGCTTACTGTGGGTCAGGCACTGTTCTAAGAGCTTCACGTATGTTGTTTAATTCTCACAACAATAGTGTGATATGGGCCCTGTTACTACTCCAATTTAACAGATGAGGAAATTAGAACTTTTCAGGATTGATTGAGGGATAGTAACTTGTTGCTATCAATTGTTAAATTATGGGACATCTATGCAATGGAATACTATGAAACCATGAAAATTGATGCCATAGAAGTATGTCTGTTGCTTTGAAAATATGTTCACTATGTGTTAAACCAGGTTTACAGTAAATATAATATTTCTGTTTTGTTCTACTTTGAATGAATATGCTAACTGTCAATTTTATAACTTTTATGACATTTGAAAAAAGTGTATGTTTCTCTCTTCTTTACCCCCACCCCAAACTCCCTCTCCCCAAGGGTAGCTATTATTAATAGCTTGGAGAGTATCCTTCCAGTTAACAAGTAGATATATGCAAAGTAAATTTTATTTTATCAAAATAATATATGCAATAGTTTTAAAAGTCACAGTGCAAAAAGCCTTATAACAAAGGACAGCATCACTGATATGTTCTCCTCCATCCTGCTCTTTTTCTTTTCTTCACAAGTCTTTTCTGAAATACCTATTTGAGTCCACTGTATCTCTGCAATCTTTATGTGAAATTATAGTGATATAAACAGTAACATCCATGGAAGAAAAACACCATCAATAACATCTATGGGAGAAAAACATCATACCGCAATACAACTTCTGTTCCTTTGTTTTATGAAGTGCCAAAACAAAATTAACTTTTTGGTTGCAAAACTTTTTCCATTGCTTCAGTCCACGTCATTCTGTACAATGTTTGTTTGGTTCATAGAGTATTTATTGAAAAGCATTAAGAATGCTTATTCAGCTTGTGAACAAGAAAGGGAAAAATAAAGGGCTAATTATTAACTAATCCAGGCTTACTTGTTCATTTTATAAATGAATCAGATCCTTTTTTTTTCGTTTCCCATCTTGTTGTCTATCATTGACCTGCTTGTACTACATAAAAACTTTTCTAACAAAAAAGTAGAATATGGTGAATTCTTGCTACTTGCTATCAGCTCTGGTAGAGAAGATACTGAAACTAATACTACAAAAGAGATTTGAGGATTATCTCTGCCTTGGATTATCCTTCCAGGACATTTTAGTTTTGTACTGTTAAAACTTAAAAATTGCTAGTTCACTCAACTTCTTAATTTTTGATGTGAATACTACAGGCTCTAAAAATTCTTTTGCCAAGCAAATACAGAAAACTAAATGCTTGCCAATAAACAGTTGTCACTGAGCATGATAAGTTATTCGTAGTTATGGATAATTTTACAAAACTGAGATACTTTTATATTGCTCTAACAACAAACAACAACAATATTCTCCCCAAAGTATTTGCACATCGGCAGTGGTGGGTTGGGATGGTGATTGGGTATTAGGGAGGTAACTCCAAACCAAGACAGAAAGGGGATGTGGTGAAATATAAATGTGAGTATATATTTGTTTAAGGACAACTGTGAGACTTCCTAAGGTGAAATGGTGGGATGTCTTTAACATCCTCGTGAGTATAGCACTGTGACTTCCCCAGCCCGTAGAGATGATGATTCCTAAAGGAATTCCTTTAGGAATTCCTAAAGGAATATCAAACTTGACTAGGTATACTGATGTCACTAATAACTACAGTTGTAGAAAATTAACAAGACTTTCTTGGTGAAATTATGGGATCAGAATGGGCAAAGACAACAAAATGATCTATTCTGAATAATCTTCTAGAAAAATGCTGTCCAGTAGAACTTTCTGCAATGATGGAAGTGTTCTTCACCTGTGCTGTCCAATATGGTAGCTACTAGGCACACATGTAGCTCTTGAGAGGCCTTGAAATGTGGTAAGTGTGACTGAAGAACTGAATTTTTAATTTTAATTAATTTAAATGGCTACACGTGCCTAGTGGCTACCATATTGGACAATGCAGTTCTGAAATATGCCTTTCCATTCATTTTAACTACTCCTTCTGACAAGTAAGACACAATCATTATTCTGAAAGAGCACATGGCCTGTAGAAAAGGCAGATAGATATTTAAGATGAAAAACAAAGAAGAAGCAGAGTAGAGAGGAAATAAGATATATCCAGCTGAGAGGAACAGAATCTAGATGAAATATTAGAGAAAAGTAACATGAGGCAAACAATGAGGTTGAACCTTCCAGGGGTGATATCTCTTTTGGATTTGCTCTTGTGGACTGCTCCATTTCTTCCCAATGGAAGATGCAAAGTAAGCAGTCTTCTGCCTCTGCCCCAGAATTTCCCCAGATATTATGCATAAGACTTACTGATAATTATTTCATTGAAAAAAGATCTGTAGCCCCACCTGCATCATGAAACCTTTTTTGAAAAAATTAATCTGGCATTCTCTACACTCAGAGAGTTAATGCCACATAATTTAACATCTATTTATTATCAAATTCTTTTTAATTATATTAGAAATTTGAAAATGGGCATTACACTTTCTCTCTCGTACGTAGATAATTACGATTGCTCAGACTGATTAAATAGGATGTTACCTTTTTTTCCAGTAGAAAATGTTCTAGATTTTACAAGGTGGCTTTCCTATATGAACTTGAATTTATTTCACCGAGTTTCAACAATGAGATCAATTCATTTAATTACTTTATTTCTTTTTTAAAATATTTATTTATTTATTTATTTATTTATTTATTTATGGCTGCGTTGGGTCATAGTTGTGGCACGCGGGCTTCTCTCTAGTTGTGGCGCTTGGGCTCCAGAGCACGTGGGCTCTGTAGTTGCAGTGCGTGGGCTCCAGGGTGCTTGGGCTCCATAGTTGCGGCACGCGGGCTTTCTAGTTGTGGCACACAGGCTCAGTAGTTGAAGTGTGCAGGCTTAGTTGCCCCACAGCATGTGGGATCTTAGTTCCCCGATCAGGGATCGAGCCTGCATCCCCTGCGTTGGAAGGCAGATTCTTAACTACTGGACCACCAGGGAAGTCCCTACTTTATTTCTTTATATGATTTTTATGTTTACAAATTAAACTTTGCTAACAGTCACTCGTATTTAATGAAAGTTAGCAATTTAATTTAGGAACTTTATTAAAAAATACTGAGAAATTTGTGCTGTAATTAAAAAAAAATTATAAGTATGATTTCTGTAAACTAATTTCTATGTAAGCTGGAAATAATAAGATGATAAGAGGTAAAAAAGGTGATGGGGTGGCATTTCAAATTTTAGAATAACATGATTTTACATTACTTTATATCATCTAAATATATATTTTGAAGAATTTAAATAATATTTTCCTCTCTCTAGATTTTTGCTTCAATGTCTTGAAGACCTTGATGCCAATCTGCGAAAATTAAACTCTCGTCTGTTTGTGATTCGTGGACAACCAGCAGATGTGTTTCCCAGGCTTTTCAAGGTTATTGGAAAAATCTTTGCATAAAATAATAATCTCTTGTCAGAGAAGACACGTATTTGGGGTAAAGTATGGGAAATATAAGTGCTTTTAAATAAAATATTGTGGATATTTTCTCTGTTTAATAAAAATGTTACACAGTGTAAAATCAGACAGTGAAAAAAATGATTTACAATGAAAAGTTTCTTTCTTCTACCTTAAACTGACAGTTCCCCTCTCAGAAGCAACAACTACTACCAGTTTGTGTATTCATTAGAAATATTCTTTGCACAAATAAGAATGCATATGTGTATGTGTTTATATACACATATTTGTGTTTGTGTGAATGTTAACCATCCCCCCTTTTTAAAACCAAGGTGAGAACATGCTATGTTATACCATTCTATGCCGTGCTTTATTCACATAACCATATATTTTGGAGATTGTTCCATGTTACTTTCTCAGTCTTTTAAATGGCTTCATAGTACTGCATTGTGTAGATATGCTGTAATTTCTTTTTTTAAAAATTAAAGTATAGTTAACTTACAATATCATATTAGTTTCAGGTGTACAACATAGTGATGCAATATTTTTATAGATTACACACCATGCAAAGTTATTATAAAATATTGACTATATTCCCTGAGCTGTATATTATATCCCTGTGACTTATTTATTTTATAACTGGTAGTTTATACCTCTTAATCCCCTTCACCGGTTTCACCCCTACCCCTACCCAACTCCCCTCTGGTATCCACTAATTTGTTCCTTTTTGGTTTTTTGTTTTTTTTTTTTAAATAAATTTATTTATTTATTTATTTATTTGGCTGCTTTGGGTTTTCGTTGCTATGCCCGGGCTTTCTCTAGTTGCAGTGAGCAGGGGCTACTCTTCGTTGCAGTGTACAGGCTCCTCATTGTGGTGGCTTCTCTTGCTGCAGAGCACGGGCTCTAGAGTGCATGCTCAGTAGTCGTGGCGCACGGGCTTAGTTGCTCCACAGCAGGTGGGATCTTCCTGGACCAGGGATCGAACCAGTGTCCCCTGCATTGGCAGGCGGATTCTTAACCACTGCGCCACCAGGGAAGTCCCCACTAATTTGTTCTTTATATCTGGTGAGCCTATGTCTGTTTTGTTATATTTGTTTGCTTGTTTTTTAGATTCCACATATAAGTGAAAACAGAACAGTATTTGTCTTTCTCTGTCTGACTTATTTTCACTTAATCATAATGCCCTCAAGGGCCATCCACATTGTCACAAAAAGCAAGATTTCATTCTTTTTTATGGCTTAGTAATCTTTCAGTGTGTGTGTGTGTGTGTGTGTGTGTGTGTGTGTGTACATCTTTATCCAGTCATCTGTTGGAGGGCACTTAGGTTGCTTCCATATATTGGATATTGTAAATAATGCTGATATGAACATTGGGGTACATATATCTTTTTGATTTAGTGTTTTTGTTTTCTTCAGATAAATACCTAGGAGTGGAATTGCTGGATCATATTACCATATTATCTGTGTTCTATTTTTAATTTTTTGAGGGTATAATTTCTTTCACTAGCTTTCTATTGAACATTTAGTTATTTTTCCACAGGCCTTTTGCTAATACAAGTAATGCTGTCAGTGAACATCCTTGTTCACAAAAAACAAATCTTTGCTCACATGTGCCAGTACATTTGTGGGACAATTCTTATAAGACTTTCTGAGTCAAAGGGCTGTGACAATTGACATGCTACAAATCTGGAATATTTTTAACTTGGTAGAATCTTAAAAATCTCCTAATCTTATTCCTCCTCCTTTTTTCCAAATGACAAAATTAGTCCTAGAGAGATTAAGTGAGCTGACCTAGGTCATAAAACTAGCTCATGGAAGTGTTCAGACCAGAAACTGAATTTTCTGGCTTTGTTAATTTATCCCTTCCTATTTACTACCATTAGTATTCCTAATGTGTATCTGTTCTTTTCTTGCAGCTGTTTGATTCATCAAATTTTTATAATAGCATTGTTTCCACTTCTAATATACAAGAGAAAAGTTCCTTTTCCTGAATGAAGTATCCGCAGTGCTGGGAATCAAACCAACACTACCTAGCCTTTTTTTCATCAGTGTGAAAGAACCTTTTAATGTTTATAGAGTTTGGCTAATACAACAGTTGTAGCTAGTGAAAATTTATTTTATAAAAGTTTTCTTACTACTGTAGCTACTTAGAGTCAGAATTTAACCTAGGTACGTGGAAGAGCTCTGAGAAGAAAGGATATCAGAAACAATGGTAATAGTTTATCAGCATCTCACAAGTATAAAAGTATATGTGAATCACTGCTCAACCCTATCTAAATCCATGTGTTATAAGTAAAATGAATCTTAAGAGGATTTTAAGTACCTTTAAAATAACAAAACATTTACCTGCTTTAAAAAAAATGGTTTAACTCAGCAAGTCTTTTGTGTTCTTTATTTTGAGCTTTCTTCTGCCTGAAATAGCATATTATTGGATCAAACTATCTTCCGTATATAGATGATGTCCTGTCTTGTTACTTTGGCAGAGAGGCAATGGTTTCTGCAAGGGCCATAAAATACAGATACGTGAATATACTTTAATATACCTAGAGTGCTTATTATTGTATTCTGATACAGTAGTCTATATAAAATGTCATTTATGAAAACTTTCAGATTTATTTAATATGTCTGAACAATAGAGGAAGTTAATTCCTCTTTTTATTGTATTGATATTTTTATTTTTACTTTTTGTTTAGAGGTACTATATGCATGTGTTTCCAAAAAAGAGCCCAAGAGTATGTACAATAAAAAGCAGGTCTCCTTCTCACCCCTAACCTTTACACCCCCAGTTTCTCTGAGGAGGAAGATTCTTTTGTCAGTAACTAGCTGACTCATTTACATTACTGTCTCTGGTTTTATTATTCTAGTACAGCAGATAGAGAGAACTTTAATAGGTAAGTAATCCAGCTTCCCACATTGGAGGTAAAACTGGTTTAGACCTGATAACAGTGCCTTTAGTTTACTGGGGTGGAAATAGTGATTTCAGTACTGACGTCTCCTCTAGTGTGCACCTTCTTTCTATAGCATTCACTCATTTTATTCTGTTTATACTAAGTAGATTTAGGAATGGGGCCAGAGCATTTTTATAAACACATTTTTACACACACCTATGTTGGATAAACTTGTTTTTTCTTACCTTTTTTCTACTTAGAATTTTTCTCAGTAAATTCTAACTTAATATAAGCTGACAAGATGGCTTTTTTTTTTTCTTTTCATGTTCTACTGAAGAAATGATAAACTTAGCAGACACTAGCCTAGGCAAAACTTGAATGACAGTATTAATCATAGGTATCTTATATAAATTATTATTATTATGCAGTTAAATCTTATATCTTCTACATTTGGTGCCAGAGTGATAAGCTACCAAGACCACACATATTCTAGGGCCTGCAGAAACTTTTTATGAAGAGTTTGAAGTATCGGTTTAAAACATTCTCATTATATCCAAGAAACAGAGACATGTGTCTGAAATCTTTATAGATGGACACACTGAAGCATAATAAAATGTTTTGTTCAAAATCACAGAATAAATCAAAGAAGAGCATATAAAACCACTAACATTTCACATGCATAAATTTATATTATGCTTTTTGAGTCATTTTTTTTTTTATAAATTTATTTGTTTATTTATTTATTGGCCGAGTTGGGTCTTCGTTGCTGCACGAGGGCTTTCTTTAGTTGCGGCGAGCGGGGGCTACTCTTCTTTGCGGTGCGCGGGCTTCTCATTGCAGTGGCTTCTCTTGTTGCGGAGCATGGGCTCTAGGCGCACGGACTTCAGTAGTTGTGGCACGTGGGCTTCAGTAGTTGTGGCTCGCAGGCTCTAGAGCACAGGCTCCATAGTTGTGGCACACGGGCCTAGTTGCTACGCGGCATGTGGGATCTTCCCCGACCAGGACTTGAACCCGTGTCCCCAGCATTGGCAGGCAGATTTTTAACCACTGTGCTACCAGGGAGGTCCCTTTTTGAGTCATTTTGGATTCTTGCTTTATTATTTCATGGTACATGCTCATTTGAATAAGATAATTCATTCAACAGATATTGATTGAGTGCCTGCTATGTACATGGCAGTGTTCAAGGTGCTGGGGATATACTGGTGAACCAAACAGAAAACGTTCCTACCTTCATGGCACTTACACTATATTGGGAAGCAGACCAATAATAAAGTAAATATGCAATGTCAGGTGGTGATAGGTGCTAAAATAAAATGTGGGATAGAAAGTCCCAAGGTGAGGGAAGGATAGTTACGTTATATGGAATCATGGAAGGCCTCACTGATAAGGTAACCTTTGAGCAAATATATGAAGAGATTGAGCCATGCAGCTATCTGGGGTGTGATATATTGAATCCACAAAATTTTGCAGCTTGTTCATCAAAAGGTAGAGTTTATTTTCTCACTCCCTTAAATCTGGATTGGCCTTATATCTTGTATTCACTAAGTGCCAAAGGAGATACCGAGTTTCAAATCCTAGGCCTCAAGCGACCTTGCAGCTTCTACCTTTGCCCACTTGGAACGCTCCTTGTACCATGTAAGGACTGGGCTAGAATGTCACATTATGGGAGACCACGTGTAGAGAGAGTGGGCCAACCAACAGCCAGCACCAAGGTCTGAAATGTGTGAGAGAGGTCATTTAGATGCTCTGGCACCAGCCAAGCTGCCAGCTGATTGCAAGCTTGTGAGTGAGCCCAGGTGAGACCAACAGAAGAACCATCTAGTTAACTGACAGACTTGGAGAGTTAATCAGTTGTTTTAAGCTGCTAAGCTACTGCAACTTGGGGAAAGTGTCACAGGCAGAGGGAACAGTAATTACAAAGGCCCTGATGTGGAAGTGTGCCATGACTTGTTTAGGAACAGCAAGGAAGGAGGCCGGTGTGCTCTAGCCAAAGCACAGTGAGTGAAAATAAGAGATAGGGTCAGAGAGGTTGCAGGAGCCAGATCACAGGGCTTTACCATGTTAAGGACTTTGGCTTTTACTCTGAGTGAAATGGGATGCCATGGGAGATTTCTGAGTAGGGGAGTGACATGATTTCACTTACATTTAAAAGAATCACTTTGACTGTAGAGAATAGATATTGGAGAATGGAAATGCTGTAAAGACTTAAGCAGAAAGATCAATTAGGAGGCCATGGCAGTTATTTGGAAACAAGATGATGGTGACTAGGACTAGAGTAGCAGTAAGGGTGTTGAGAAGTCGTAGGATTTTGGTATATTTTTTGAATAGAGGCTATAGGGTTTGTTTATATGTGGTATTGAGAGTCAAGGATGACTCCTAGGTTTTTAGCCTGGGCAAATGACACAGTGGGTTGCCATTTAGTGAGATGAGGAAGACTATAGGAGGAACAAGTTTAGGGAAAAATCAGGAGTTCACCTTTTTTAACATTTTAAGTTTGAGACGCCTTTTAGACATCTGAATGTATTTGTTGAGTGGGATTCAAGTCCAGAGCTCAGGGGAGAAGTCTGTACTAAATTTAGGAACCTTAAACATATAAATTGTGTTTAAAACCCTGAGACTAGATCTATGGAGTAAAGGAAGGGGTAATGGATGGATGCGTGGAAATTTTTAGAGCTTTACCTTCTTTATGTTTGGGTTATTTTGTGAGATAACTTTTTTTAATGTAATTATACTACTTCAAATGCTTTCTCCCAGGAAGTTTGTTATTTATAACTTTGTTTTCTAAAAATTTTATGTTTCTTAATTATTTTCACAATATTACTCATGACTGTTTAAGAACTGCACATCCATTTAGTGGTTCATATTATGCCTTCTGAATGGTTAAACAAATAATTGTGATACACAAAAACAGATATGAATCTTAGTGCCTAAAATTGCAAAGTGAATATTCACTCATTTCACATGAAAATATTTTAATACTACATGCAATCTTATTGTTATATTTACTGTTGAAATTCAAAGATTAACCGCGTGTTGCTTAAAATAAAACCGGGCTAAAGAGTAGATAGGGACTTCCACCTCTGGTTAAGATGTAGAAAGTTGCAGTAGACCAACATTCCTGTCTTAACAATGTGAAGAAAGTAAATATGCCACAATATCATAGGTTTTTTGTTTGTTTGTTTTTAACCTATTAGAGAGTTGATGACACAAAGAAACCTAAATAAACCAAATTGCATAAAGGGATGAGACTTTCATGGGAAAGAAGAGACCCATGGCTACATCCCTGGAATCACAGCAGGAAGAGAAGGGATTCTACCATAGTTGAGAGAGAAGAGAAACCAGTTGAAATTTTACCAAGCTTTTTGTGGTCATATGTGGGCTGACATGGCAGATTAGAATTTCAAGAAGCCCTAGTCACAGAGTAAGTTTACACCCACTCTCCAGTTCTTTCTAACAGTGCCTTCATGGAGTACCAGTGGCAGTGTGCCAAAGGCTGGGGCGAGGGAAAAGAGTGGAGAGGGTTCCCTCATTGAAGTGCACTGGGCATTCACTTAGTGCAAAGTAGCAGTTCACTGAAGCTGGAGACAGGACATCAGGGTAGAAAGATGCCTCCAGAGGTGTAGAAAATTAGGGGACAGGGCTGGAAAACAAAGAGAAGTCCTTAGCAACCATAAAGCTGATGGGTAGACAGCAAAGCGGAGAGAGATGTCCTATAGTTTGTAAAGCTAGAGACTGGGCTGTAAAGCAGAGAGAGACATCTGGAGTCTTGTTAGTACTCACATCTCAAGCCCTGTTGAAGAAAAATCTGAATCCTGCCCTCAAAATATTTGAAGCCAGTGGTGAATGAAATTTAATTAAAGCAACAACAAAGCCCAGACCCAGCTCAATTACTGACTCCAGCAATTCAACTTCTATCAGAGCAAAGACTATGTACTTTTCTAGAGATAAATGTTGTTTATTCCGTTTCTAGTCTTTTATAACATTGTCTGTTGTATGATCACAAATTATGAGACATATGAAGAAGCAGGAATATGTAACTTGCAATAAAGTAAAAGAAAAACCATCAGTAGAACCAGTCCCACAGTTGATGCAGATGTTGGGATTAGAATAAAGAAAGGACTTTACAATAATTATGCTGTAGATAGTAGAGAATCTAGTCAACAGGTGAAAAACTATGTGAAGAGATGGTAATTTTAGTACAAAAATGGAAAGTATTAAAAAGAACCAAATGAAACTCCTAGAACTGAAACATGCAATATCAAAAATGAAAATTCATTAATTGGGTTTATCCAGATTGAACAGAGCAGAACAAAAGATCAGTGAAGTTGAAGACAGTCAGTATCCCAACTGAAGCACAAAGAGGAAGATTTTTTTAAAAAGGGAATAGAGTGTCTGAGACTTGTGGAACAACAGTAAATGGCCTAACATATCCATAATTGTAGACCTAGAAAAAAGAGGGAGAGAGAGATTGGGACAGAAAAAAAATATTTGAAGAGATAATTGAGTTTCCAAAATTGATGGACGATATCAACCTACAGTGCCAAGAAGCTCAACAAACCCCAAACAGCATAAACATAAAGGAAACCACACCTTGCCACATCATAATCAATTAACTGAAAACCAAAGATAGAAAATTTTATAAGCAGCCAGAAGAGAAAGGACACATTCAGGGAACCACACTAAGAGTGTTCGATGGTTTCTTATTAAAAAAAAAAAAAGAGTCCAGAAGACAATGGAAAGGCATTTTTAAAAAGCTAGAAATAGCAAAAATATTCATTTTTTAAAAAGAGAAGGCACAATGAAGGCATTTTCAGGCAGACAAATGCAGAGAGAATTTATTTCCATCAGATCTATACTATAAGAAATATTAAAAGGGGACTTCCCTGGTGGCACAGTGGTTAAGAATCTGCCGGCCAATGCAGGGGACATGGGTTCAATCCCTGGTCTGGGAAGATCCCACATGCCTCGGAGCAACTAACCCCTTGTGCCTCAATGACTGAGCCTGCACTCTAGAGCCTGCGAGCCACAACTACAGAGCCCACATGCCACAACTACTGAAGTCCACGCTCCACAATTACTGAAGCCCGTGCACCTAGAGCCTGTGCTCCACAACAAGAGAAGCCACTGCAATGAGAAGCCCACGCACTGCAGCAAAAAGTAGCCCCCCCTTGCCACAACTAGAGAAAGCCCGTGCACAGCAACGAAGACCCAATGCAGCCAAAAATAAATAAATAAATAAATAAATTTATTTTAAAAAGAAATATTAAAGGAAGTTCTGCTAGGTAAAAGAAAATAATTCTAGGCTAAAGACAGGATCTTCAAAGAAAGAAGGAAGAGCACTAAAAATATGGGTAAATATAAAAGACCACTTTCTTTTTTAGTTATGTATAAATATATCCTATTTTTAAAAGACCATTGACAGATTAAAACCAACTAATATTGATAAATTGTAGGGAATAATATGAATATAGTGGGGCTTGAAACATATATAGAAATAAAACCTGTAACAAGATCACACAAGGTAGGAAGAAAGTAAATAGAAGTATGTGTAAATTCTTACATTATTCAATTGTAATATATTATTTGAAGGTAGACTGTGATAACAATACATATTGTGATCTAAAATAACCCAAAGAGCTATTTCTAAGAAGTTAATAGAGGAATTTTAAATGGAATACTAAAAATATTACTCATTCAAATGAAGGCAGGTAGGGGGCACAGAGGAGTAAAAGAAGAGATGGGCAAATGGAAAACTTACCAACATGATAAAATTAAACACGACTATATCAATAATTATATTAAATATAAATGGTCTTTTTTAAACTCTCCATTTAAAAGACAGTTTATCAGACTACATAAAAAAACAAGCAAGAACCAACTATATGCTGAGTAGAAGAGACACTTTAAATATGAAGAAACATAGTTTGAAATAAAAGAGACTGAAAAAGACGTACTTTGTAAGCAGTAAGATAAAGAAGTAGAATTCAAGACAAAATTACCACAGATGAAGAGTAAAGTCTCACATCAAAAATATATAACCTGGACTTCCCTGGTGGTGCAGTAGTTAAGAATCTGCCTGGCAAGGCAGGGGACACGGGTTCCATCCCTGGTCCGGGAAGATCCCACATGCTGCGGAGCAACTAAGCCCATGTGCCACAACTACTGAGCCTGCACTCTAGAGCCCGTGAGCCACAACAACTGAGCCTGCATGCCATGACTACTGAAGCCCACGTGCCTAGAGCCCGTGTTCCACAACAAGAGAAGCCACCTCAATGAGAAGCCCGCACACCACAACGAAGAGTAGTCCCCGCTCTCCACAACTAGAGAAAGCATGCGTGTAGCAACGAAGACCCAATGCAGCCAAAAAGAAAGAAAGAAGGAAAGAAATGTATTAAAAGAAAAAGTATAGCCATCATGAATATGTATTATCTACTAATAGCATAAAAACACATGAATCTCAAACTGATAAAACTAAAGGGAGAAATAGATAAATTCACAATCATAGTTGATTTTTACATCTCTCATTTATTGATAGAATATACAAAAACTAATAAAGATATGGATGATATGAATAACACTATGAAATCAATTTGTTGTAACTGATATTTGTAGAACACTATACCCAAGAACTAGAGGATACACATTATTTTCTTGTGCATATGAAACATTCACCAAGATAGACCATATGTTCAGTCACAAAACAGTTATCAACAAATTTCAAGACTGAAATCTTACAGAATAATATTCTCTGACTTCAATGACTTAAAATGAATAGCAAAAATGTGTTCTTTTCAAGAAGTTTGATTGAATTACTGTATACATTTACTGTCCTATGTGACAGTTTTATCATTGTTAGAGATTTCAGTAATTAAAATGGGAAACAGAAGCTTAGGTTATTTTCCTTATCAAAACTATGTTCCTTGGAGCCACAATATTATGATGGTTTTCGTGCTCTTGTACATTGGATGTCTTAAGCTGAGTGCAGTTGAGGGGATCCTTTCTAATTACAGGAAGGTACTTCTTTCCTTCAGCACTGTGATCTGACCTGTGACAAATCTGTACTATACACTATGTAAATGGCTAACAAGTGAATTGCAAACCAACTGAATGTACAAATCTTAGTGCTGGTGCTGAAATCTCTTCAGAATAGTCATCATGATCTCAAAGTTTGTTTCAAAATTTGCAGGCATCAAGTGTCAATCAAAACTGAAGATGTAACAGTAATGAATGTTGAATTCTCATGCTTTAGGTGTACTTCCTTATTAGAGTTTTTGGTTCTCTGCTATTTTTACCATACTGTTTCATTTAAATTTCCTACAGGCTAACTTCATTTGTGTGATTGAAATAAAATCGCAGTATATAAAAAATAAATAAATAAATAAAAATTAAAATAAAATGAATAGCAAGAGAATAGCAAATCTTTGTAACTGAATGATAATGGAAATACGGTATATCATACATACCGTATTTGAATATGGTATATCAAAATTTATGAGATTCAGCTACAGCAGTGCTTAGAGGAAACTTAATAGCTTTCAATACTCTATTAGAAAAGAATCAAAGAACTAAGTTTCTACCTTAAAAAATAGAGAAAGAACAAATTAAACCAATAGTAGAAGAAAGGAGATAATAAAGAGAGGAATGGAAATCAATGAAACTGAAAGCAGACAAACAATAGAGAAAATAAATGTGGAATAGACAATTTCTTGTCTCTCAGCTCCAAATCCACCCTTCTTTGCCCTGCTTTGTGATACTGAAGCTGGATGCTGTAAACTTTTCTCCTTTGCTGGCTGGCTTGATTTTAGGTTTTGTCAATAGAAATTGCTGTTGGTTCTTTGTAAGGTCATAGCAGGAGAGAAGGGGCTTTCTTTTTGGTATCTTTATAATTTTTTTCCTAGCACCTTAGCTAGCAAATGAGCATGTGGGAGGACCAGTAGCACTTACCTCAGTAGCCCTCACCTCCGTAGCCCTCCTGGACAAGCTCCAGCTCATTCACACCCTCTGGCAAATGTCTCTGCCATGCAGTGGACCGATTCTACAGATCAGCTCCAGTCAGCCCATACCCTGCAGGAAGTTTCTCAGCCACCCACTGGGCTGTTCCTAGGAACCAGCTCTGGCCCTAGCCCTCTGGCAGGTTTCTTCCCTACAGGGAAGGTTGTTCTTGAGGCAGCACACCCCATACAATGAGGTGTGAATCTCAGCAGCAGGGAAGAAAGGGAACTTTCTTAATTCATTGCTTAATTATTTTTCCTCCATTTAGAGGTGGTAGCTGCTTTTGGACACCTTAGAACAATACAATCCAACAGAAGCTACATGTGTAATTTAAAATTTTCTAATAGCCACCTTTAAAAAAGAAAAATGTGAAGTTAATTTTTTAGATGTATTTTATTTAACACAGTATGTCTAGAATATTATCTTTTCAATATAAAATCATTACAAAACTATTAAACTATTTTAACCTTTTTTTATATGAAGTCTTTGAAATCCACTGTATATTTTATGCTTATAACACATCTCCATTCCAACTAGCCACATTTCAAGTGCTCAGAAGCCACTTCAATGGCAAGTGGTTATCTACCATATTGGACAGTATATAGCCTTAACTCCTCTTCTTTTACTTGCTGACAGTTCTTCAAGTTAAATTTTCCCTGTTCAAATTACTAATGTGGTTTCTGTCTACTGACTGAACTCATTGATTCAGAGTTCAGTTTTCTTTTGAAAAGATTAATAAAATTGATAAACTCCTAGCACTACTGATCAGGGCCAGAAAGGGAGAAAACACAAATTACCTTAAGAATAAAAAAGGGGACATCACTAGAGAGTCTCTAAACTTTAAAAACATAATAAAGAATATTGTAAACATCATAATACCAATATATTGTACAACTAAGATGAAATGAAAAATATTCTTGAAAAGTGCAACTTACTAAAATTCTCAGAAGAAAGAGAAAGAAAAACTGAATAGCCCTCTCTTAAAGAAATTGCATTTGTAATAAAAAAATCCTTCCAATAAGTAAAACTCCATTTCCCAGATGGCTTTACTTGTGAATTCTACCACATATTTAAGAAAGAAATAATACCAGTCTTATGACACTCTTTCAGAAAACAGAGGATAATATTGGGGACACTGAACTTTTTTATGAGGCCAGCATAACTCATACCAAAACCTGATGAAGAACTTTTAAGAAAGAAAAAAAAAGTATAGCCAAGTGTCCCCCATAACACACACTTAGATATCCTTAATATATTAACAAATAGAATTTAGCAATATTTTAAAATAATACTACATCATGATCAGTGGGGTTTATTTCAAGAATACAAAGTTGGTTCAACATTATAAAATAATAAATTAACATAATCTATCCTATTAATAGAGTAAAGGACAGGGTATTATGGTTGTCTCAGTAGATGAAGAAAAATCATTTGACAGAAGTCAATACCCATTTATGATTTTTAAAAACATTATGCAAACTAGGAATAGAAAATTGATAAATATCAATTTGGTAAAGATTGTCCACAAAAAGCATAGCTAACTTCATACTTAATTGTGAAACACTGAATGCTTTACACCTAAGATAGGGAACAAAGCAAGGATATTCACTTTCACCACTTCCTGAAAGTCTAGCCAGTGTAATTAAGAGTAGATAATTAACTTACCAGCTCTCCCTCACCCCCATATCCTCTATCATAGCATCCTATTTTTTTTCTAATAGTTATTATATATTTAATTATTTATTTATCTCTGTAAGTTCCTCAGTAAGTTCCAGGAGGGAGGAACCTAGCATAGGAACTGGCCTATACTAAGAATTATAATAAATACTTGGAATATGAATGAAAACTCTTTTTTGTGTGTGCTTTATTTTTTTTTTTACTATATCTTTATTGGAGTATAATTGCTTCACAATACTGTGTTAGTTTCTGTTGCACGACAAAGCAAATCAGCCATATGCATACACATGTCCCCATATCCCCTCCCTCTTGAGCCTCCCTCCCATCCTCCCTATCCCACCTCTCTAGGTCATCGCAAAGCACTGAGCTGATCTCCCTGTGCTATGCTGCTGCTTCCCACCAGCCAACTATTTTACATTTGGTAGTGTATATATGTCGATGGTACTCTCACTTCGCCCCAGCTTCGCCCGCCCACCCATGTCCTCAAGTCCATTTTCTGTGTCTACCTCTTTATTCCTGCCCTGCAACTAGGTTCATCAGTACCATTTTTTTTTAGATTCCATATATATGTGTTAGCATACAGTATTTGTTTTTGTCTTTCTGACTTCACTCTGCATGACAGTCTCTAAGTCTATCCACCTCACTACAAATAACTCAATTTCATTTCTTTTTATGGCTGAGTAATATTCCATTGTATATATGTGCCATATCTTCTTTATCCATTCATTTGTCGATGGACATATAGGTTGGTTCCATGTCCTGGCTATTGTAAATAGTGCTGCAATGAACATTGTGGTACATGTCTCTTTTTGAATTATGGTTTACTCAGGTTGTATGCCCAGTAGTGGGATTGCTGGGTCATATGGTAGTTCTATTTTTAGTTTTTTAAGGAACCTCCGTACTGTTTTCCATAGTGGTTGTATCAGTTTACATTCCCACCAACCGTGTGGGAGGGTTCCCTTTTCACCACACCCTTTCCAGCATTTATTGTTTCTAGATTTTTTGATAATGGCCATTCTGACTGGCATGAGGTGATACCTCATTGTAGTTTTGATTTGCATTTCTCTAATAATTAGTGATGTTGGGCATCTTTTCATGTGCCTCTTGGCCACCTGTATGTCTTCCATGGTGAAATGTCTGTTTAGGTCTTCTGCCCATTTTTTAACTGGATTGTATGTTTTTTTGATATTGAGCTGCATGAGCTGTTTGTATATTTTGGAGATTAATCCTTTGTCTGTTGTTTCACTTGCAAATATTTTCTCACATACTGAGGGTTGTCTTTTTGTCTTGTTTATGTTTCCTTTGCTTGCAAAAGCTTTTAAGTTTAATTAAGTCCCATTTGTTTATTTTTGTTTTTATTTCCCTTACTCTAGGAGGTAGGTCAAAAAAGATCTTGCAGTGGCTTATGTCAAAGAGTGTTTTTCCTACGTTTTCCTCCAAGAGTTTTTTTTTTTTTTTTTTTTAACATCTTTATTGAAGTATAATTGCCTTACAATGGTGTGTTAGCTTCTGCTTTATAACAAAGTGAATCAGTTATACATATACAATACTCCAAGAGTTTTATAGTGTCTGGTCTTACATTTAAGTCTTTAATCCATTTGGAGTTTATTTTTGTGTATAGTGTTAGGGAGTGTTCTAATTTCATTCTTTTACATGTAGCTATCCAGTTTTCCGAGCACCACTTATTGAAGAGGCTGTCTTTTCTCTTTGTCGTAAATTAGGTGCCCATATGTGCGTGGGTTTATCTCTGGGCATTCTATCTTGTACCATGGATCTATATTTCTGTTTTTGTGCCAGTACCATACTGTCTTGATTACTGTAGCTTTGTGGTATAGTTTGAAGTCAGGGAGCCTGATTCCTCCAACTCCGTTTTTCTTTCTCAAGATTGCTTTGGCTATTCGAGGTCTTTTGTGTTTCCATACGAATTTTAAGATTTTTTGTTCTGATACTGTGAAGAACGCCATTGGTAGTTTGATAGGGATTGCATTGAATCTGTAAATTCCTTTGGGTAGTATAGTCATTTTCACAATACTGATTCTTCCAATCCAAGAACATGGTATATTTCTCTATCTGTTTATGTTATCTTTGATTTCTTTCATCAGTGTTTTATAGTTTTCTGAGTACAAGTCTTTTGCCTCCTCAGGCAGGTTTATTCCTAGATATTTTATTCTTTTTGTTGCAGTGGTAAATGGGAGTGTTTCCTTAATTTCTCTTTCAGATTTTTCATTGTTGGTGTATAGGAATGCCAGAGATTTCTGTGCATTAATTTTGTATCCTGCAACCTTACCAAATTCACTGATTAGTTCTAGTAGTTTTCTGGTGGCATCTTTAGCGTTTTCTAGGTACAGTATCATGTCATTGGCAAACAGTGGCAGTTTTACTTCTTGTTTTCCAATTTGTATTCCTTTTATTTCTTTTTCTTCTCTGATTGCTGTGACTAGGACTTCCAAAACTATGCTGAATAAGAGTGATGGGAGTAGACATCCTTGTCTTGTTCCTGATCTTAGTGGTAATGGTTTCAGTTTTTCACCATTGAATATGATGCTTACTGTGGGTTTGTCATGTATGGCCTTTACTATGTTGAGGTAGGTTCCCTCTATGCCCATTTTCTGGAGAGTTTTTATCATAAATGGGTGTTGAATTTTGTCAAAAGCTTTTTCTGCATCTATTGAGATGACCATATGGTTTTTATTCCTTAATTTGTTAATGTGGTGTATCACATTGATTGATTTGTGTATATTGAAGAATCCTTGCATCCCTGGGATAAATCCCACTTGATCATGGTGTATCATCCTTTTAATGTATGATTGGATTCAGTTTGCTGGTATTTTGTTGAGGATTTTTGCATCTATATTCATCAGTGATATTGGTCTATAATTTTCTTTTTTTGTGATACCTTTTTCTGGTTTTGGTATCAGGGTGATGGTGGCTTCATAGAATGAATTTGGGAGTGTTTCTCCCTCTGAAATTTTTTGGAAGGGTTTGAGAAGGATCGGTGTTAGCTTTTCTCTAAATGTTTGATAGAATTCGCCTGTGAAGCCATCTGGTCCTGGACTTTTGTTGTTGGAAGATTTTTAATTACAGTTTCAATTTCATTGCTTGTGATAGGTCTGTTTATATTTTCTAATTCTTCCTGGTTCAGTCTTGGAAAATTGTACCTTTCCAAGAATTTGTCCATTTCTTCATGGTTGTCCATTTTATTGGCATATAGTTGTGGCAGAGTCTCTTATAATCCTTTGTATTTCTGCAGTGTCAGTTGTGATTTCTCCTTTTTCATTTCTTTTTTTTAAAATTTATTTATTTTATTTATTTATTACTTTTGGCTGTGTTGGGTCTTTGTTGCTGTGCATGGGCTTTCTCTAGTTGTGGCGAACGGGTGCTACTCTTTGTTGTGGTGTGTGGGCTTCTCATTGCGGTGGCTTCTCTTGTTGTGGAACACGGGCTCTAGAGCGCAGACTCAGTAGTTGTGGCGCACAGGCTTAGTTGCTTCGCGGCATGTGGGATTTTCCCAGACCAGGACTCAAACCTGTGTCTCCTGCATTGGCAGGCAGATTCTTAACCACTGCGCCACCAGGGAAGCCCCTCCTTTTTCATTTCTAGTTTTATTGATTTACGTCCTCTCCTTTTTTTTTCTTGATGAGTCTGGCTAAGGGTTTATCAATTTTGTTTATCTTCTCAAAGAACCAGCTTTTAGTTTTATTGATCTTTGCTATTGTTTTCTTTGTTTCTATTTCATTGTTTTCTGCTCTGATCATTATGATTTCTTTCCTTCTACTGACATTGGGTTTTCTTTGTTCTTCTTTCTCTAGTTGTTTTAAGTGTAGGGTTAGATTGTTTGTTTGAGATTTTTCTTGTTTCTTGAGGTGAGATTGTATTGCTATAAACTTCCCTCTTAGAACTGCTTTTGCTGCATCCCATAGGTTTCGGGTCCTCCTGTTTTTGTTATCATTTGTTTCTATGTATTTTTTTATTTCTTCTTTGATTTCTTCAGTGATCTCTTGGTTATTTAGTAGCGCACTGTTTAGCCTCCATGTATTTGTGTTTTTTACAGTTTTTTTCCTGTAATTGATTTCCAATCTCATAGCATTGTGGTCAGAAAAGATGCATGATATGATTTCAGTTTTCCTAAATTTTCCAAGGCTTAATTTGTGACCCAAGATGTGATCTATTCTGGAGAAGTTCCATATGCACTTGAGAAGAAAGTATATTCTGCCACTTTTGGGTGGAGTGTTCTATAAATATCAGTTAGATATATCTGGTCTATTGTATCATTTAAAGCTTGTGTTTCTTTATTTATTTTCTGTTTGGATGATCTGTCCATTGGTGTAAGTGGGGTGTTAAAGTCCCCTGCTGTTATTGTGTTACTGTCGAATTCTCCTTTCAGACTTGTTAGCATTTGCCTTATGTATTGAGGTGCTGCTGTGTTGGAGCATAAACATTTATAATTGTTATATCTTCTTCTTGGATTGATCCTTTGATCATTATGTAGTGTCCCTCCTTACCTCTTGTAAAAGTCTCTATTTTTTCTGATACGAGTATTGCTACCCAGCTGTCTTGATTTCCATTTGCATGGAATATCTTTTTCCATCCCTTCACTTTCAGCCTGTATGTGTCCCTAGGTCTGAAGTGAGCCTCTTTTAGACAGCATATATATGGGTCTTGTTTTTGTATCTATTCAGCCAGTCTCTGTCTTTTGGTTGGGGCATTTAGTACATTTACGTTCAAGGTTATGATCGATATGTATGTTCCTATTACCATTTTCTTAATTGTTTTGGGTTTGTTTTTGTGGGTCTTTTTCTTCTCTTGTGTTTCCCGCCTAGAGAAGTTTCTTTAGCATTTCTTGTAAAGCTGGTTTGGTGGTGCTGAATTCTCTTAGCTTTTGCTTCTCTGAAAAGCTTTTGACTTCTCCATCGAATCTGAATGAGAGCCTTGCCAGGTAGAGTAATCTTGGTTGTAGGTTTTTCTCTTCCATCACTTTAAGTATATCCTGCCACTCCCTTCTGGCCTGCAGAGTTTCTGCTGAAAAATCAGCTGACAACCTTATGGGGATTCCTTTGTATGTTAGTTTTTGTTTTTCCCTTGCTGCTTTTAATATTTTTTCTTTGAATTTAATTTTTGTTAGTTTGATTAATATGTGTCTTGGTGTGTTTTTCCTACGGTTTATCCTGTATGGGACTCTCTGTGCTTCCTGGACTTGGGTGACTATTTCCTTTCCCATGTTAGGGAAGTTTTCAACTATAATCTCTTCAGATATTTTCTCAGAGCATTTCTTTTTCTCTTCTTCTTCTGGGACCCCTATGATTCGAATGTTGGCTCATTTAGTGTTGTCCCAGAGGCCTCTGAGATTGTCTTCAATTCTTTTCATTCTTTTTGTTTATTCTGCTCCTTGGCAGTTATTTCCACCATTTTGTCTTCCAGCACACTTATTCGTTCTTCTGCCTCAGTTATTCTGCTATTGATTCCTTCTAGTGTATTTTTCATTTCAGTTATCGTGTTGTTCATCTCTGTTTGTTTGTTCTTTTGTTCTTCTAGATCTTTGTTAAACATTTCTTGTATTTTCTCAATCTGTGCCTCCTTTCTATTTCCGAGATTCTGGATCATCTTTACTATCATTACTCTGAATTCTTTTTTAGGTAGATTGCCTATTTCCTCTTCATTTATTTGGTCTTGTAGGTTTTTACCTTGCTCCTTCATCTGTGACATATTTTTTTGCCATCTCATTTTTTTTTTTCTTTATGAGTGGGATTGTGTTCCTTTCTTACTGGTTGTTTGGCCTGAGGCTTCCAACACTGGAGTTTGTAGGCTATTGTGTAGAGCTGGGTCTTGCTGCTGAGCTGAGGAACTCCGTGAGACCTCACTCAGATGAATATTCCCTGGGGTCTGAGATTCTCTGGTAGTCCAGTGGTTCGGACTCGGAGCTCCCACCACAGGAGCTTCAGCCTGTCTCCGGGCTCATGAACCAAGATCCCACAAGCCTCCTGGGGCAGCAAAAAAAATTTAAAAATAACAAATAACAAAGTAAAAAATAAAATTAGACTAGGAAACTAAGAGATATTTTAGGAAGAATATAAAAATAAAAATATAGATGAATCAACAACCGGAAGGTACATCAGTACCACAATAATAAAAAAGAGGAGGAGGGAAAAGAAAAAAAAAATGGGGGGGGGGCCTTGGCTCTGGAGGGCAGGGCCTAAGCAAGGGCGAGGTTTGGATGGTGGGCCGGGCCAATGCTCAGGACCCACAGGGCTGGAAAAGGCCGTAGGGGATGGAGCTTAGGTTCAAGGAACAGAAGGGGCCCAGGCGTGCCCCCAACCCCTGGTCTCAGAGGGCAGGGGAACCTCACCTGGGAGCCCAGCAGGCTTCCTGGGCTCGAGTGGGTGAGGCAAATGCCCTCCTCTCCTCTCCTGCTCCTCTGGTCTGGGAGGGCCCCCGCCGCCTGCCTCTTCTGATCTCCCCGGCCTCCCTCCTATGCCCCCAAGGACCTGCACAGCCTGGAGGGGGCTTTGGAGGGCAGGGGACTGGCCTAGGAGCTCAGCAGGGTCCCTGGGCCTGAGTGGGCGGAGCAATCACCCTCCGCTTCTCTCCTGCTCCTCCCAGAGGGCCCCTCCCGCCTGCCTCTCCTGATCTCTCTGGCCTCCCTCCTATGCCCCCAAGGACCCATGCGGTCTGGAGGGGGCTTTGGAGGGCAGAGGATTGGCCTGGGAGCTCAGCAGTTTCCCTGGCCCGAGTGGGCAGGGCTATCACCCTCTGCTCCTCTCCCACTCCTCCTGCCCGCCTCTCCTGATCTCCCTGGCCTCAGGGGTGCCAATCCAGTCTGAGCTCCACTTCTCCTCCCCCCTCAGTCCCCCTGCGTCCTACTGGTTCACTTTGGGGTTCCTCCCATCTCTTTTGGCATCAGAGTCCACCACCAGCAGCTGGCAGGCACCCTAGTTGTGGGGAGATGCTAACTCCTCGTCTTCCCACACTGCCATCTTGACTCTGCCCTGAATACTTTTAATTTGTGGGGAACCTTCTCTTCCCTAGCTTTTTTCCCTAGCTTTTTTCTGGAGAGATGTTCACTAATTTATCCCCAGGGAAGAAGTAAATGATCTCATTGGTGAGTTAATAGAAGGAGTTAGGTGAGTATCACTCATATCATACCTTTTTGCCTATTCAGTTGCAGAGAGCACTTATCCTAGTCCCTTCCTCCATGTAATAAATTTTATAGGGGCAGCCCACACTGCAAGGAAGGTGCTGCTTATCATTGGGTAGCTAAATCTGTTTCATTCAGGGGTAAAAAATTAGCAAGCTTATCTGTCCTTAAACATAATATGTTTTCTCCAATTCAACTTCACTAGTAATGTGGTCTATATATATATATATATATATATATATATATATTATGTATACATATATATATATATTTAAATTGAAGTATAGTTGATTTACAATATTGTGTTAATTTCTGCTATACAGCAAAGAGATTCAGTTATACATATATACATTCTTTTTTATATATTATTTTCCATTATGGTTTATCATAGGATATTAAATATAGTTCTCTGTGCTATACAGTAGGACCTTGTTGTTCATCCATTCTATGTATAATAGCTTACTTCTGCTAACTCCAACCTCCTACTCCATCCTTCCCCCCAACCTCCTCCCCCTTGGCAACCACAAGTCTGTTCTCTATGTCCATGAGTCTGTTTCTGTTTCATAGGTTCATTTGTGTCATATTTTAGATTCCATGTAAAAGAGATATCATGTGATATTTGTCTTTCTCTTTCTGACTTACTTTACTTAGTATGATATTCTCTAGTTGCTTCCATGTTGCTGCAAATGGCATTATTTCATTCTTTTTTATGGCTGAGTAGTATTCTGTTGTATATATGTACCACATCTTCTTTATCCATTCATTTGTCAGTGGACATTAGGTTGTTTCCATGTCTTGGCTATTGTGAATAGTGCTGCTATGAACATGGGGTGCATGTATCTTTTTTTAATTAGAGTTTTGTCTGGATGTATGCCCAGGAGTGCCACTGCTGGATCATATGGTAATTCTATTTTTAGTTTTCTGAGGAAACCTCCATGCTGTTTTCCATAGTGGCTGTACCAACTTACATTCCCACCAACAGTATAGGAGGATTCCCTTTTCTCCATATCCTCTCCAGCATTTGCAGACTTTTTAATGATGGCCATCTGACCATCAGAATCAGTGTGAAGTGATACCTCATTGTAGTTTAGATTTGTATTTCTCTAATTATTAGCGATGTTGAGCGTCTTTTCATGTGCCTATTGGCCATTTGTATTTCTTCTTTGGAGGAATGTCTATTTAGGTCTGCTGCCCATTTTTTAATTGGGTTGTTTGGTTTTTTTTCTGTTGAGTTGTATGAGCTGTTTGTATTCAGCCCTTGTCGGTTGCATTATTTGCAAATATTTTCTCCCACTCTGTAGGTTATCTTTTCATTCTGTTTATGGTTTCCTTTGCTGTGCAAAAGCTTGTAAGTTTCATTAGGTCCCATTTGTTTATTTTTATTTTTATTTCAGTTGCCCTGGGAGACTGTGTGATCTATATTTTTACCTTTAGTTTTCTGACTTATATTCCCTTCCTTTCCAAAAAGGGAAAAGGGGAGGGAGTGTTATTGACTTGTTCTAAATTCCAGCATTTACTAACTAAAAACTAAATATTTGTCAAAAAAATCATAGAATTAAATTACAAACTATTTAGGAAAAAAAGTGACCCAGGTGATAGAGAAGGTTTGCTATCATTAAACTATAAGGAGCTCTTACAAATCCTTAAGAGAAAAATTAACTGTGATAGAAACCCAAGAAAACATAAGCTGCAACTCACAAAGTAAGAAATATACAAATGGCTAGTAATAATGACAGCTATTATTCACTGAGGACTTACTATGTACTATGTCCTAAACAATTTACATGCATTGACTCATTTAATCTTTCAGCAACTTGGTAATGTGTTATTTTTTTCATTTTACCGTGACAAACACTTATATATAGTGTTTGTTATATGCTAGGTAGAGTTGGAGCTTTTCACTTTTTTCCAGTCTATGTCGTTATAATAGAAAAAATAATTGTTAAAATTTATGTATGTTTTTGCCCCTTTCTCTTATTTTAGGAATGGAACATTACTAAACTTTCAATTGAATATGATTCTGAGCCCTTTGGAAAGGAACGAGATGCAGCTATTAAGAAACTGGCTACTGAAGCTGGAGTAGAAGTAATTGTACGAATTTCACATACATTATATGACCTAGACAAGTAAGTTTTTTTAATGGTAAAATACATATAACATAATATTTTTCATCTTAACCATTTTTAAGTGTACATTTCAGTGGTTTTAAGTACATGGAAAATGTACTGTGGGAATGTACTGTGGGACTAGTTTATAAAGTGGAAATAAAAACATACAAAATAGAGTTGTGGGAGAATTAAGTGACTGTGTGTCAAACCTTTAGCATTTTATTTAACCTCTGTGATTTTTGTTTACCCAGTGACAGATACCAAAATTACAGACATAAGTACATAAGATAAACATACTCAGAATTTCAATTTCAAAACTATTAAAAGCATCACACAATTATCTTTGACTATTCTAATTCAGCCTACTAACTTGCCTTTCTGGGCTTTTAGCAATGTTAATTTTATAGTTTATATGACATACATAGCCACAAACTGCCTTGATATATTTTACATGATTGTCATAAGTTATTTTATTTTATGTGTGTATATCTAGTCTCTCTGGATTTTAAGTCCATATGCAAATTTTATGTAATATTACATAGTCTTCTGAACAATGGTATAATATCTTATTTCTCAAAGTATATTTCCTGAACTATCAGTTTTTGGTGATGCTTTGTCCAACAAAGATTTCGTGGTCAAGTTTAAATTTATAAAGCTTATGCTGTAAGATTTGAAGGTTCATAAGATTTGTTAACATTAACCTTCATACTGTCATCCTTACAAGTGCTGAAATCTCACAATTTACGTACCTTTTAAATTATTTTACTTTTTTATTTTCACATTTTGTCAAGTTAATAAAGCTAATTCTGTAAGTAACATGGCAGCTAGTTAATTTTATTCCAAGTGTATCAAAAAATTGTGGTTTGATTTAGTCAAGGGTCTTACTTGATATTAAGCCAGAAGTCATATATCCTTCGATAATAAACTTACCTTCTAGTTTACCAGATTTCTTAACTTTAGAGAGCTGATAGCAAGGAGGCAAAACAAGATAAGAGCAATTGCTTTAAGTGGGAAACTCAGTGTTATGCATAAAATTGGAATGTTTGTTAGATTGAGTGTATTTACCACATATAATCCATCATATAAAAATGTAACATATAGAAAGCATTTTTTCTAAGATTTTTGTATTGCCTCTGTTATGTAATTAGCAGTGTCCTCAGTAGTATCATTGTAGTATCATTATAGTGGACAAATTTCAGTATGACCCTATGTATAAACTCAAAGTATTACACCAAAGCAAGATTGCTAAAAGCAGAGAGCATAGTTTTTATGGTGGTTACTTTCTGTATGTACAATTGATACATAATTATATGTGATATAATGAAAACTGTACTATATTTGGATTAAGAAAACCTTGGTTTGCTATTTATTAGTTATGTGACCTTGACTAGTTTATTAAATTCTCTTGAGGCTTGAGTTGCTGATGCATAAAACGATGGAGTTGGATTTTACCAATAATTTTTTATTAAGGCTAAATGCTAGTAAGCAAATGGCCATAGTGAAAAAGAATAATTGGTATTTCCAAATTGTGTCTAATTCAGACTACCATTGGTAAGGCTTATCTTTCCTTTTAGTATTACTTAATTGAGAAATTAGTGATCAGAATTAAATATAAAATATATACATAAGATACGTATACTGACATTTAACAAAAACATGAGCACGATATTAAATAGCAAGTGACTATCACTACAGTAGTATAGAATCCTAATTAATGAGACTTACTGATTGCTCCTTGGTATAACATTGGCCTGGTTTAGTTTTTATTGATGATTAAGAGATTCTTTGAGCTGTGTTGTGGTATGTTTTTATATTTCCATATATATTATTTTTTTGTTTTTGCCTTTAGGCTTATTTAGCCACTTGTTTTTTCCACTCATAGGTGCTTAATTCCCTTTGTCTTAAAAGTTTTGATATTTGCACACAGTATATTTTTGATACCTAGCAGATGTCTATAAAATGAAGAGAATGATTTTTAGATTTGTTAATTATTTTAACAAGTTTCTTGGTCCTATAAGAAGCTAACATTCCCCTAGAAGTCTTAAGTGATTCATTTAATTTTCTGATTTTAA
Source organism: Balaenoptera physalus (assembly GCF_965194825.1). NCBI lineage: Eukaryota > Metazoa > Chordata > Mammalia > Artiodactyla > Balaenopteridae > Balaenoptera > Balaenoptera physalus. Next base: position 15,837,001 of record NC_138892.1, read on the forward strand.
GCCTTTTGAGTTTATCAATCAAAATATATTGTCCTTTTTTTAATACTAACAGCATTTTACTAACTTTTGTAATAGGATCATAGAACTAAATGGTGGACAACCACCTCTTACTTATAAAAGATTCCAGACTCTCATCAGCAAAATGGAACCACTAGAGATACCAGTAGAGACAATTACTTCAGAAGTGATAGAAAAGTGCACAACTCCTCTGTCTGATGACCATGATGAGAAATATGGAGTCCCTTCACTGGAAGAACTAGGTAGGTGTAAACGGTAATACATGTGGAGCTTAAGAGTTAATAAACCATTCAGAAAAATCCCACTTCTAATTTGACATGTAAAGTATTTTGCGCTAAAAGGAAAAGAAAGGAGAAAAAAGAAAAGAAACTCTTAAACTAAGAAGTGATAAATCTGTGCATTATTTATGTGTTCTATAAATATGTGGTCTATCTGTTATCACCTTAAGATGTACATCTTAAAGAACAGAGACCATGTTATATATCATCTATTTTTGAGGACCTATCCAGGGCTGTCATTTCATTTTTATGCTACTGTCAAATTTGTTTTCTTTTCTTTTCTTTTCTTTTCTTTTTAGGTTTTGATACAGATGGCTTATCTTCTGCAGTGTGGCCAGGCGGAGAAACTGAAGCACTTACACGTTTGGAAAGGCATTTGGAAAGAAAAGTATGATAATACAGATGATGTTTATATTGTCAAACTGGCATTTTAAAAATAATTTCACTCTTTTTTAAAAACAAAAAAATAGACTGTTGAAAAAGAAGGATTGAGAGAAATAGTTAAAATAGCACAAACCTAATTGTTTGAAAATTAACAACTATCTCTTCATTTAAATACCCTTCTTCCTCCTCTTCTGATTATTTCCTCTTTAGCTACTATCAATACTACCCCTTCTATTCTTTCTTTGTAAGCTGGTATCTGATGACTATAACTTTGAAGCTAGGATAGAGTTCTTCTGTTTCATATTTTTCTCAGTGTCAGAGAGACAGATTGAAGGTGCTCTCAGCCTTGTGTTAGGAATTTACTGCATGAGGATGGCTAAAACAAAAGAATGATCACTTTTATCTTTCTTGTTTTTTATTAAAATCTGTCATTTGTGGCTAGAAAAATGATATTTTATTTTCCAGACACTATGTAACTTTTTAAAAAATCTCAACTTTAAACAATCTTTTAAAATGGAAAAGGCAATTAGTTAGCATAATTTTCTCTATGTGTTTTCAGGCTTGGGTAGCAAACTTTGAAAGACCTCGAATGAATGCGAATTCCCTGCTCGCTAGCCCTACTGGACTCAGTCCTTATCTCCGATTTGGTTGTTTGTCATGTCGACTATTTTACTTCAAACTGACAGATCTCTACAAAAAGGTATTATCTGGAACTGGAGCTTATTTTTCAAAATACTTTTTTTTTAAATTGCTGATAATACTTCTTTGCCTTTTAATCTTAGGTAAAAAAGAACAGTTCCCCTCCCCTTTCCCTTTATGGGCAACTGTTATGGCGTGAATTTTTCTATACAGCAGCAACAAATAATCCACGCTTTGACAAAATGGAAGGAAATCCCATCTGTGTTCAGATTCCTTGGGATAAGAATCCTGAGGCTTTAGCGAAATGGGCAGAAGGACGGACAGGCTTTCCATGGATTGATGCCATCATGACACAGCTTCGTCAGGAGGGTTGGATCCATCATTTAGCCAGACATGCAGTTGCTTGCTTCCTGACACGAGGTGACCTGTGGATTAGTTGGGAAGAAGGAATGAAGGTAAGTGTTCTTCCAACTAATGTAGTATGGCCTTATTTTGAAGAACTCTATACCTTTATAAAACAGTTCCTAAAAATTGTCTACTATGTAGATTTATTTATAGTCTAATTTTTTCAATAGAAAAGCATTTAATTCTTATCATACAGACACACTTTTGGGGAGCAGAATGGCATAATCAGATAGGAGAACTGGTGAAAACTGGTTCAGTTAACCTGAAGTCATTTCAATGGCTAAATCAGCCTAGCCATCAAGGGAGCTATAAGATTTAATACTCCAGACTTATTGGGTCGATATATATTTATAGGTGATCATTTCTGTCACATAAAGGATTCATCTGAGTTCTTAGAAATAGCAAATTTGTTTTATAAATTTTAAGCTATAAATCATTTCATCTCACTTCAACACCATAGCTTTTTAGTCATAATTATATTATGTAATGTGAAGCATACAATATTTTGTGACATCTTGTGGTTATATATAATAGGACTTAAATATGTTTTACCTTCCTGCCTATATCATAAATTTCCCCTATCCAAAGACCATTTCTGATCCTATGTTTTTTTACATCTCCTGTATTTCCTAGTACAAAGTTGTGCATGAGGTAGATGTACAGCACACAATGAATTTATAAAAAATAATTTATTTTAATTCTATTTCCCTTTTGGATCAAGGAATCCCAAATTTAAACTGTATAATACTAATGAATTTTTAAAGGTCATTTGTATTTGGTTGCTCCCATTATGTAGGCCAATGTACTAAGCTTCTAAGTTTTTGTTGGTGGTTTATTTGGTAGCATTTTTGCATTCTTGAAAGTGTTTACTGCTTTTTTTTCCATTTTTTTAATCTTCTCATATCCCATCTTATCCTTTTAAATTGGTGACTTTAATAACTTTTACTCTCCCCTCTTCCAATAACACTGCAAAGATTAGAACAGTAAATTCTATTCAGAAATCTATATATTACTAATATGTTTCTTTCCCTGAAATAACTCATTATAGAATAGAACACAGACAAGGAAGCTAACTTTGGAATGTTTAATTTTACAGTTCTGTGCTAGATTTTCTTGCCTTGACTTTTGATTTGCAGAGACCTAGAAAAATTCTTGCTTTGAGAATTATGTGTGTGCAAACTAATTGATTACTGTTACTTCCGAAGGTATTTGAAGAATTATTGCTTGATGCAGATTGGAGCATAAATGCTGGAAGTTGGATGTGGCTGTCTTGTAGTTCCTTTTTCCAACAGTTTTTTCACTGCTATTGCCCTGTTGGTTTTGGTAGGAGAACAGATCCCAATGGAGACTATATCAGGTAAATCAAGAAGGATTATTATTCAGTTTGGAATAGCTAATCTAGGAAGAACTTTTCATGTTTAAGCAACGCTTAAGGTATTCCCCACTCATGATGGGCAGCAGAGATGAGGAGAAGGGTAACAAATCATTTAAATGGTATTGATTTGATTTTGGTCATTCATAGCTAATAAATAGTTTGTTATAATTTGCTTATAGTTCATTTTATTAATAATTTTTCTTCCTTCTCCCAAAAGACGTTATTTGCCTGTCCTCAGAGGCTTCCCTGCAAAATATATCTATGATCCCTGGAATGCACCAGAAGGTATTCAAAAGGTAGCCAAATGTTTGATAGGAGTTAATTATCCTAAACCAATGGTGAATCATGCTGAGGCGAGCCGTTTGAATATTGAGAGGATGAAACAGATCTATCAGCAGCTTTCACGATATAGAGGACTAGGTATGTCAGTAAATGCCTTTGATTTGTTTCTTTGGCAGCTGTTTATGTACTCATCCTTGAACTTGACCTTGATCATAACTTAATAGGAAATTTTTTCCCTTTAGGTCTTCTTGCATCAGTGCCATCTAATCCTAATGGGAATGGAGGCCTCATGGGGTATTCTCCTGGAGAAAATATCCCAGGTTGTAGCAGCAGTGGAAGTAAGTGAAAAGGAAATTTCTGCTCTTAGTAACATAAAGAGATTAATAATAAATATATTGTTTATTGTACCTCACTATAATATGTTTTTTAAAATCTATCTTTAAACTGTGTCATAGGTTCCTTGTACACATGCATACGTGCACATATACATACACACATACCCTCACTCCATTAGTGACATTTTAGAGATAGAAACATCATTATACATAGTGGAATTTGGGTCAAGGTAAAGATCTTCTTGCAAACTGAATGAGGTTAGCAATTTTTAAGGATAAAATGAAACTGAAATGTTATATTTTCAGAATGGTCATTATTTTTTACTCCCTTTAAGTATATGTCAGCTATAAGGTAATTAGTTAAGAAGGTCAGAGGCCCTGTGAACGTAGCCAGAAGATTTATCACACACATGCATAGGGCCTCTAGTCCTTTTGCGCATGAGTTTTTTCTTACAAAGCCTGGTCTATAATCGTTTTCTTTGTGATATATATAGTTAGTTGCCACATATATTCTTAATATGTGTCAAGAAGTCAGTATGTATTGGAAATTTGAATCATATCAATTTTCAAAAGTTCTAACCAAAAATAGCATGAAGCTAATTAATTTGATTAAAAACAAGGCTGAATGGCTGGACTTATTACTTTCTGTTTGGTCGTGTAAGGGGATAAAAACATCCATATTCTAAATTCTAAAACATCATTTTGTGGTTTGGAAATAAGGTTTTTTTGGTATTTCAGTTATAGGTAGTAAAATAAATAATTCTGCATGGTTACTAAAAGGAAAAAAAAAACCAAGGCTGCATTAGAGGAATGCTTATTTTAAAAAAAAAAAGAAGTCAGCTATTCAAAATTTGATATTAAGAATAACACCTTTAACAAATTGCACCTTTCTGAATTCAGAAATATTTTGCATGCTTTTGAGAGCATCAACAATTAGCTTAAGGAGAAAGGAACGAAAGCACTCATATCTTGACTGCCTACTTTGTGCCTCAGTATGAGGGTATTTTGGCCACATACTCACAATAACCTTGAGAGGTGGTAGTAGGCTTCTCATTTTATGATTGGGAAAATTAGCCTAGAAGAGTTAGGTAACTTAACCAAGATCCCACAGTTAGTAAGCAGTTGAGCTAAGATTCAGATCCAAGTCTAACTAGTCCTAAAGTTCATACTCTTTCCTGTATCACTGGGTCTCCCCTGCAAATGTAATGCCAAATGTAGTGTTCATAGACAAAATATTTTATTACTGGAATGTGTTTCACCTGCATTCAAATTGTTGCTAATGATGGCAGTGTACTTCAAAAATGTTCTTTCTCAGAGTCTCCTACAATTTGAAGTAAACTTTAACAAGGTAGCATTTCAAAAGTTCTATCAGATTTCTTATGCAGTTCACAGACTGCCTCTTTTGCCCACACATGAGTTTGAGGGACAGAAGTTCTGTGAAGCACTAAGATAACAGGCAGGTGGCAGAGGGTGGAAAGCAACAGACTCCAGTTACCTAGCTAATGGACAGTGATGGTACATACTGTTTCTTAGTCCAGTCAAATCTGTATTTATCTGCAAAACTAATCATGTTAGCAAGTTAAATTGGAATAATTTTGCTTCACAAATTTATAAACATGATGTTTTGTGATAGGATTAATAAATCTTGAAAGTAGTCTAATCATGTAAATATTTGCCTATAACACACTTTGTAGCTAGGTGCTTTGAGGCCTTCAAAAGACATAGAAGACATAAAAGCTACATAGAGCTTAGAGTCTAAATGGGGGTGTGGAAGGGGAAAAAAAAAACAACTGAAAAAAGTGATAAATTGTAAGATGCTGCCTCCTCATGCAATAGGAAAAAAGGGAGTTGAAGGAACTAGGAAACTTTTCTTAGAATATGGTGGGGGACTTCCCTGGTGGCACAGTGGTTAAGAATCTGCCTGCCAATGCAGGGAACATGGGTTCAAGCCCTGGTCAGGGAAGATCCCACACGCTGTGGAGCAACTAAGCTGGTGCGCCACAACTACTGAGCCTGTGCTCTGGAGCCCGCGAGCCACAACTGCTGAGCCCGTGTGCCACAACTACAGAAGCCCATGTGCCTAGAGCCCGTGCTCCGCAACAAGAGAAGCCACCGCAATGAGAAGCCCATGGACCACAACGAAGAGTAGCCCCCACTTGCCACAGCTAGAGAAAGCCCGCACACAGCAACAAAGACCCAACGCAGACAAAAATAAATCAATAAAAAATTTTTTAAAAAAGAAAAGAAGATGGTGGGGTGGGTAGCATTTAAGTAGGCAGATGAAGGAGAGAGCATTGTAGACCTGAAAATGGGAGTGCTTATGGCAAGATCCTTAGGATACTATGCTGTTAAGAATTTCTCCCCTCAGGTTTCTGTTCCATTTGAAAGGACTTACATGGGGACTTCCCTGGTGGCGCAGTGGTTAAGAATCTGTCTGCCAATGCAGGGGACATGGGTTCAATCCCTGGTCCAGGAAGATCCCACATACCACAGAGCAGCCAAGCCCGCACGCCACAACTACTGAAGCCTGCGTGCCCTAGAGCCCGCATGCTGCAACTACTGAGCCCACGTGCTGCAACTACAGAAGCCGGCACACCTAGAGCCAGCGCTCCACAACAAGAGAAGCCACCGCAACAAGGAGCCCACACACTGCAGCAAAGAGTAACCCCCGCTCACCACAACTAGAGAAAGCCTGTGCGCAGCAATGAAGACCCAACGCAGCCAAAAAATAAATAAAAAGTTTTTAAAAAATGCTAGAAAGGACTTATACTTCGGAAGCGTATCCCTTAATGCCCCATACTTACCCTATTCGTAGGCTTTTATTTGCAATGTCTTAAAGGCATTTCAAAGGGCAAGGTTATTTATGATTTAAGTTTTTTAATGACTGTGCAAAAATTCTTTATCTCTGCAACAGAAACTGCATTTTCGTCCTCTCATTTTTGTAGACTTTTTGTGCTCAGGAAAGGAATAAACTAACATACATAGATGTCTTGAGGTATTTTTGTTCTTATAATAAAGCAGACTACTAAAATTTTTTCTATTATAAAATACCTGTTCAGCATTATTAGTCATTGGGGAAATGCAAATTAAAGCTACTAAGAGATAGGACTTCACACCCACTTAGGGTGACCAGTTATCACTGATTGCCTGGCATTGAGGAGTTTCTTGGGACACAGGACTTTCCATGCTAACACTTGAAGAGTCCCAAACTGGGATGAGTTGGTCACCCTATAACCACTAGAGTGGTTGAAATAAAAAAGACAGTAACAAGTGTGTGAAGGATGTGAAGAAACTGGAACCCTCATACATTGCTGAGAGGTAGGGTGTAAAACAGTGAAGCCATTTTGGGAAGCAGTTTGGCAGTTTCTTAAAAGCTAAACATAAATTTAACATACAACCCAGAAATTCCATTCCTAAGTATCTATCCAAAAGAAGTGAAAATATATGTCTACACAGAGACTTATATGTGAATGTTTATAATAGATTTATTCGTGATAGTCAAAATGGAGTATATCCATACAATGGAATATTAATTCATAAAAAGGAACAAAATGCTGATATATGCTACAACATGGATAAATCTCAAAAATACTATGTTAAGTTAAAGAAGCCAGACACAAAAGACCACATGCTGCATGGTTCCACTTATATGAACTAGTGAGAAAAGTCATGTTTTTAAAAGAGAGGGTAGATTAGTGCCTACCTTAGGCTTATAGGTGGGAATGGAGAATGAAAGCAAATGGACATGAGAGATCTTTTGGAGGTGATGAAAATGTTCTAAGACTGGATTATGCTGGTGATTACACAACTCTGTAAATTAACTAAAAATTATTGAATTGTACCCTTAAAACAGTTGAATTTTATGGTATATAAATTATTCCTCAAAACTGCTTTAAAAAATTATTCACTATAGACAGTTTAGAAAATTCAGAAAAATAGAAAATAACAATAAAAATCAAATAAATACAATAATTGAAAAATGTATTTGTTGAAGTTTTTTTAATTGTAAAATATGCACAACATAAAATTTAGCATTTTAACCATTTTAAATGTACAATTCATTGGAATTAAGTACCTTCACATTATTCTGTAAAGTTTTCAGTAGAGTTGTGCAAAGATGCATGATGACAAGTATCACTATTAGGGGAAGCCCTGATGATAGTAAGACCAGTAGCAGCACCATTCAGCGGTGAATTTGCCACAGTCCAGAGTCTGACCTTCAGCCTTACAAGTCTAAAGCCTGAACGTTTGCTATAATTAGTGGTGACCATTCTGTGAATGACAGACTAGAAATTTTAAAATCATATGAATTAAAATATCAACAGGGAACATTAGTTTATTAGCTAATGGTGGAAATATTCCTTTCCAGAAGTCCTCAACCTTGATCAGGGCATTCACTTTCCCAATTTTGAGTACCCGAAAAGCTGAATTCTTTATCCAGAGAAATGTGATAAGTATGAAGTTACACTAAAAATAAGTAGATTGTCTTGTTCGGGCCATCATGCAACCACTCCTAGGGGTAGGATCCTCATATTTTTCCATAATGTTTTCTCTAGAATCTACTTTTCTGTGCTAACCCATTCTCCTATAACATTTTTTTCTTTTTAGGAGAATTGATGCAATTGCACAGGCTAGGTAACTGCTCCATTGTTTAACTCTCATCTGGCAGGCCCTTATTACCTTACTGTATCTCCAAGGACATATGTTTTAGATAAGTGCTGAGGGAGGAGGAGGTGAAGGAAGGATGTATATCTCACTGATGCCCTATGTTTTGACTTCATGATCAAGTGTCTAATTGTCATCCAGTAAAGAAGTGTTTTTTAGAAAATGATTATCAGTGATTTTGCCTTTGCACAATCAACATTTCTATGACCCTAAATTTAAGAACAAGTTAAGTTTTCCTGATTTGGGTATGATTTTTGGTTCATATGAAGGGTTGTGGATTAATCCTAAAACACACAATACAAATACTAAAAATTAGATTTGTAATCGTAATACATACAACTTGAAATTTATTTTAAGTAATTTTACTATGTTTAAAATACTAACAGGTTGCACTCCAGGGAGTGGTATTTTACATTATGCTCATGGAGATAGTCAGCAAACTCACCTATTAAAGCAAGGTAAGAATGTAGCATTTGAGCATACTCTTCTTCTCACCTTTCTTATCTTAAACATACATTTTTTAAAAATGTGTAGGAAGAAGCTCCACGTGCACTGGTCTCAACAGTGGGAAACGTCCTAGTCAGGAAGAGGACACACAGAGTATCGGTCCTAAAGTCCAGAGACAGAGCACTAATTAGGTAAATATTTTAGAGCTTTATTTCTTGCTTTAGCGGAGTGTATAATCAACATAAATTAATATAATTTCCAAAATGGAACTAATCTCTATTTTCAAACCAGAGAATCTGAGGCATAAATTTTTCAGTGATTGTTACAAAATCAGTTAATTCTTAGACAAGAGAAATGTATCTGTCCTGGACAAAGTGCTGTACTCAGTTTTATGGTCGTCTGAACTGATGATCTTCAAATTTGAAAAGCTTATGATGTCGTGCTCAGGTTTTTCCTCGGAAAAAGCCATCCTTTTCATTTCTTTCCTGTGTGACCAGGAGTCTAAAACAAAGTGACTTTTTTATTTTAGTGATATTAATATAATCCCTTTATGAAATTTTCCGCAAATCTTCTCTTGTGTTTATAAATTTCTTTTAACTATTGTGATACTTCTAAAATCTAAATTATTTCCAGTTTGGGAATAGTTTAAGTTTTTTTTAAATGTGGGCCCTTTTTAGAAGTGTCAGAAAGCCGTGCCTGTATTCAGTTCAACTGGTTATGGGATACCATTTTGTGATTTAAATTTATATGAAAAGTATTCATATAGTGCATTTGCCAGTTTTTAAAGACTTGTTTCTTCAGTTGTCTTGAACTGTTTACATTTTTAAAATCATTGCTATTTTTCAATGCCAATATAATTAGTCTGTAAATTTCTTGAAGATCAGTAAACACTCATCAGATTTTTGTCATTCCTTGCAATCAAGCTTTACCCAGTTTTTTTTTTTCCCTTAAATCACAGAAAACATTCAGAAGGAATACCGTTGCAGCAGAAATTGGTGGGCAGTTCAATACTTTTTCAGTTAAATTATTTTAAAATGTTCTTCATTAATGGAAAACAGTTACATATTGAAATGCATTATTTCTAATAACATTTCTGTAGTTTTTAACTTTTTAATGAATTTGACATAGGACAAATGGTAATTTGTATATAAAGAACTTGGTAAAAGAATTTGCTTAATGTAAATATAAATAGTCACAATTAGTATAGACCCATCAATATATTTTTGATAATCTTTCATGTATGGTAAAAATTAAAGTGGCAAACTGATATTCTGATATAAAAATCAAAGTTTTGAGAGTCAATGTGAGAATATAGGGTTTTAGACTTTCTTAAAAGACTGTCAAAATTTTAAGACAGAATTTTTCTTGACATCATTATTTGGTCTAACTTTGAACTCTTTGACAATAATGTTTCAGAAAACGTGTAATCAAAATTGGTAGTTATAGCCTCCATTAACATAGACAATATATATTTTAAAGCTTCATGTATGCCTGTTTTCACCCAAAGTTGTGGATATCATGGTATCATGTGTTAAGTTCTTCTTGTCTCCCTTTCTTTGTTCAGTTACAGCTAAAGTGACTTTGTTATTAAAGTATACGCATATACGGAATCCTGTGTACTTTGTGGTTGCTTTTTTTTTTTTTTTTTCCTTTTCTTTTTAAAAAATTTTTTGTTTGTTTTAGGTAAGGGGGAGAGCACTGGTATGTGAGATGTGATCACAAATTAGAAACAGATTCTGTAAACTACATGTCACCATTCTGAATGAAGAAACAGCTAATATATATTTAGTAAAATACTTTTCAAAATTATTCCAAGTAAGAATACTATCTTCCAAATACTTTGTACTTTTAAAAATAAAGTTATCTGTAAGAAAGATTTAAAACCAAATAAATTTTTTTCAAGTAATTGGGCTTATAACTCTGAGTTAGTCAGTATGGGGTAGCAGTTAAGAGTGTGGGCCCTGGAGTCAAATGCCTGGCTCTGTCACTCATTAGCTTTGAGATCTTGGGCAATTATTAACCTTTTGTGCCTTCTTTTTTCTCTTCTATAAAAAGTGAGGATGAGAGTAGTATCTGCTTCATAGTACATATGAAATGCTCATAACAGCACCTGGCATGTGGTAGGATGCTCAGTAAATATTAGCTACAGGATTGCCGTTCTGTGTAGCTCTCTGAAATGTGCAGTGCATAGTCTACATAACTGCCTGCTGCAGCTCTGGTTAGCTGCCATTATTGTTATCATTATTATTATCCCTTTCCTGTTCTCCAGTAGGCCAGTTCTTACCATTTGGAATTATAACCATTGGCTTTTGTTTTCCCATCTTTATTAGTGATAAGATGTTCGGTGTGGTAATTGTATTTAAAGGTAACTCAAGATAAATTTGAGTCAGAAATACAGAAACAATCATTTTTATTTTTAGATGAGACACATTTTAGAAAGTATCCTGGATAATTAATTAATACTGATCAATAAATTCATTACTGAGAAAGAAAAAACTGCCTTATCTTCTTTCATCACTTAATAAGGAGTAATATTTTGTTTTTCACACCTGTACTTTACTTCCTGCTCTTTGGACCTGATTGTACTATACAGAATTGAGAAATTCATTGACTTGGAATTTACCATCACCATTTGGGGAATAAAAGATGCAGTTTTAATATGAATAAATCAGTATTTTAGTAAAAGAACACTATTTCAACATAGGCACTGATATTTTACTTTTAAATGTAGAAGGATTTTAATATGTTTGGGGGGGTGGGGTGGGGAACGCTTTTTTCAGTTTGGTCTAAATTGTGACTAAAACAAAAAAATCACCAAAAGGGAAAGAGAGGTATCAATCAATGTGCTCCAGCTGAGCAAATGCACTATGTTTGAATACAGTGCTGTCCCCCTAACTGGAAGGGTTAGTGTTCTAAAAACCCTACAGCAGGTGGTTGAGGGATTTTAAGACATTTTGTTCATTCGGCAGATACTTCTTGAACTCTTATTACCAAAAACTGTGCTTAGCAACTTGGAAAAACTGAATTGAGGGAACTACGTTTTTAAGTTTTTCACATTCACTTAAAACAGTAAATTTGGGATATAAAAGACTGATAGCAATATTACTTTTAACCATTTCTTACGTACTAGAAACTTCAGGATCTTCCCACAATTTCAAACACATGTTTGTAATTTTCTTGTAGGTAATATGCCTAATACTAGGTTCTTTGAACCCCTGTTTCTCCATCCAAGTGTTTTTCTGATTGTATGGTTCTAGAAATGAACTCTAAACATTTAGGATGGAAAAAACTTTGGGTAGCATTTATTTAAGACAACTGGCATAGCTAAGTTGGTCAATTTCAAGTGTGATTACAATGCACAGGGTTATATGATTGTCATTCCTCATACAGTTATGTGGAACCCTGATACAAGCTGCTAGCACCTTAATGCACATCTCTGCTCCCTCCCTCCTGACCAGTGACTGCAGCATGCAGTTCTAAGGCCCTAGTTTACATTCCTTAACGGCCCTAGTTTACATTCCTTAACGTCCTTCTCTTTTCTGTGTCCTACTTTAATTCCCTTTTCCTAGATGCAGGTGACACACTTTGGTTAGTCTGGACCCCAGATCCTTGTATTTCAGGAAGAAGAGTGCGGTAAAGCCATGAATAATGGGGCTTTTGTATACGGGTAACTCAGAGGGAGAAGGGTTACTGGACAAACACTCCCCTACCTCACATACATTAGCCACCCAGTTAATTCTAGAATATCCTGGAGATCAAAGTTGACCTAGAGACAAGGAGCCAGGATTCTTGCTGCTACTCTGTGGAATTAAAGTGCAACTTGTCAGTCCCTCTAAACAAAGCCATTGAGCATAAACTGGGTAATAAGTCTAGACTCAAAGATTTGGTTAGCATTTCCTGAGTCCCTACCATATGCCAAGCACTGTTCATAGGAAAATTAATTCATCAGTATCCACAAGGAGTTCACTCCACAAGGAGAGAGGGCCATCTTGAAGAATTACAGTGCTGCATGTTAAGGCTGTGTTAGAACTGTGCACAGTATACTATGAAATACGCAAAGTGAGGGGCCTATAGGCTGGGAAAATCACAGCTTTCCTGACCCCCAACTCCACACCCAGCATAGGACAGCTAGGCCAGTCAGGGCACCCTGTCCTTGGAAACATTTAACTCTAGTTGCGATTAATCATGTCATTGGTTGTTAATGTCTTTGTCCTCCACTAGAATGTAAACCTCATCAGGATAGGGAATGTACTTTATTCCCCCTTGTCTTGTGCAACGCTGTTTTGTCATTGCAGCTTCACATGCTTGACACTTAACAGGCATGCCATAAATATGTGTATGGATAAATATGAGAATAAATGGGACAGACATTGAGCCTGGCTTTAAGGAGAAATTTGTTAGTCTATGAGGTTGGCATCACAGGTAATAATTAGAATGTAAAGCACCTAGCAGTTTATCAGGAAAGGTGAGTATTTGGGTGAAAGAGGCAGGAGGGAGGCTGTTAAAGACGCATCAGACACTGTAGCTGACTGCTGGATTTGGGGGGGGGGGGCGGGTAGAGGGGGAAGGAAAGCTAGATATGTACTAGAGAAGTTTCGGGATTTTTTAAACTACGTTTCTTTTGTAACTTAGTTCTTTACCTGTCGACTAATTTTGGGAATTCTGAATGGCTACAGCGTAAAGATATAGCGGTTTGAGTTATTTCTACCCTTTTTTTCTCCCAGGCTAGTGACACTCCCCAAGGGACAAAAGGACTGAAGCTCCAAGTTCTCTAAAATACTGGGAGGGAAAGGGTGAGAACATGCCGGAGGCAACAGTTGCCGGCCAGAGGGGCTGTTCACCGCACAGCTGACCCGCACGCTGGCCCAACTCCGCAGCTCCCCTCCGCTCCGCCGGGCCCCGCCCCGCCGCGCTGCGTCAGGAGGGTCACGTAGCCTGCGCCCCGCGCCCTGATTGGCTGCGTTGGGGGCTCTAGGGCGTGTCTGTGGGTTCCGCGGGCCGGAGCTGCTGAGGGGAATTGGTGGGCGGCTTGGGACCCTGGGCCCTGTTCCCAGGCCTCGGGAGGACGCCAGGCCGCGGGGAGCCTCGGCCTGGGGAGGGAAGGAAGACGGAGCCAGAGACCCGGAACTCGCGCCTTGTGCAGAGTGGACGCCAACAGGTGAGTCGCCCCGGTCCTGCGCCCCTGGGGGTGATCGTCCCCGGCCGCACAGCGGCCGAGAGGCTGGAGTCCGGAGCTGCCCACCCTGAAGCCAGACTTCCCGCCAGCTGCTCAGCTCCGCCTGGCTGGCTCGGGCGCTGGGTGGACGCTGGGGCGCCGCCGGTCGGAAGTTTCTCTGGATAAGCGCAGGCCCCACATGATGGATGTGCGGCTTTCGATCGCTCCCCAATATCCTCTGCCTTGGGCTCTCGTTTTTCCTTTCTTACAAACACTGGGGTTAATTTGAAACTGTCAGCAGGTCGTACATGTTATAAAAGTAGAAGTTAACTGAATTACTGGTGTTCGTCGAGGGGACCGTGTTATGAAAACTGTGCATATTACAGAAATGGGTTTCACTCCTCAAAAACGCTTAAGAAACATGAAGTATCAGAAAATAAACCACGTTGTGATTTAGAAAACATTTACCTGGATCATTGCTATGTGCAGAGCTTGGGGCTAAGAGCAGGACTCAGCTAAGCTGTTGGGTTTGAATCCAAGGTCTGCCCTTTATTAGCTGACCAACCTTGGGCTACTTTACGTGCATCTGTTAACTCATCTTTAAAATGGGTTGCTGTGATGGTTTAATGAGTTTCTGAATGCTTTGTGATTTACGGTATTAATTAATTTAACCTTCACAATTACCCAGGATGTAATCACCTAGTGATGCCATTTTCCTGGTGCTTAAACTGAGGCACAGAGAGGTGAAGTGACTTCCTCAAGTCACAGCACAACTAATGACCAGGAATTAATAAGCCCAGGCAGCCCACAGCTGTACCCACTACATTAAGTTGTAGTGAACTTGGTTTGTCATCGAGTTTCAGTTGACAGATACTGATTTTGTTTCTGTGGACCAAGTTCTTTGCTGGGTACAGGGGATAAAGTAGAAGAGCACGCAGACCCTGCTTTCCAGGTGCTTGCAATCTGGTGCAGGTTGTTCATAGTTAGACTAAAGGGTGCTCATGAATCCTGCTAAAGTCTTTTGCAAAATGTGAGTATGGGTCCTTTTTTGGGAAAGAGAGGGAGTGTGGCTCACACCGTGTTCTCTGGTGGGTCTGTGATTCAAAGGTATGAAGAAACATTTTAGCAGAAAAGCTAGTGTCTAGCATAATGCCTGACACACAGAATGAGTGTGGTTGAAAAACTGGTTGAATGAATGAAGAACTTACAGGAGTATAAGTGCCACAGTAGGGTCAAGAGCAGGGTGCTGTGGAAGTGCACACATGAAAGTCACCTGCCCAGGAATGCCTCCTAGAGTCAGCAGTGCCAGCCAGGTGAAACGTAGAGAAGCAATTCATTGGAACATGGCAGTAAACCGTCTCTGCCCTCATGGAGGGTGAGACAGAAACCACACATGAACAGCTGCAGCTGTGACAAGTGGCACATAGGAACAGTCCATGGTGATAAGAGAGCCTGTCAGGGGGACAGGAAGCCTCATCTATTCATGAAGGGCAGGGAACTTTCCCTGAGAAAGTGACACTTAGACCTAGGAGTTAGGAGCATTGTGGGCATGGGGAGTAACCCTCAGTCTTCAGAGACCCTGTGATGGGAACAGGTAAAGCACCAGGGGCAGAAAGGAAGCTGGTGCAGCTGGTGTAGGCAGAGGGGGACAGGAGATTTGGGTGGTGACAAAGCCTAAGACAAAGAGGCCTTGCAGGCCATGGTAAGGCTTTTTTACTTTATGTCTTTATCCTAAAGTGCCATCGAAAAGTTTATTGCAGGGAGGTGACAAGATCACATTTTGAGAAGAAGCTGGAAAGAAGCCCGAGTGGATTAAGAAGCCCCGGATGAGGACAGGATCTCTGGGGAGAAACTCTAAGGTAAGAAGAGGAGAGGGCCTAGAACCAAGCCTTGAAGATGAGCCTGCAGAGGAGACAACTAAAGGACAGTCAGGAGTGTAGGAAGGAAGGAGGAGAACCAGGGGAGTGGGAGGTTTTGGAAGTCAGGTTTGAGTATTTCACAGGGAAGGTGGTCACCTGTGCTGAAAACTGCTGGTGTCAAAAGAGGGAGGAACTAAAACTACTCATTGGCTTTAATCACATGGAAGTTGTCTTTATGGGAAGTTATATAAATAGGAAGAGAGGAAATGGAAAGAAAGAAGGAGCTGCAAGAATTAACCTGAGGGGAAGAGAAAAATGGGATTTTAGTTGGAGGGGCAGAGAGAGAAAGAGCCACTGAGGTGAAGGGTGGGAACCTCAGAGAGGAGGATGCAGCTGAAGGAGTGAATACATGAGAAAGAAGGGCTCTAGACACTTCAGGCCAGAGAGGCTGGGATCAGCACAGGAGCAGGAATTACCCTGGATGATGAAAGATGTCATTGTAGGGAAGGGGAGATAGCAGAAGGTTTATGTTTGGTGTGATGAATTGCACTCCTTTCTTTGTACAAGTTAGAGGCAAGGATATTGGTTGAGAGTGAAGGAGAGAACGGGTGTCAGGGGAAGCTGGAGGTCTGAGTTGAGAAGATTTGACATAATTGTTGGGGGATGTGAAAGAGTGAGTTGACCAGAGATTGTTTTAGGATGCTCTGGCAGAGGCAGCCAAGTATGCAGCAAAGGCTGGAAATTAGCCACCTGGCTCATTCAGGGAATTGCAAAAATAGTAGGGGAGTGAGGATGGAGGCTAGCTAGAAACAGAAACTACATTTAATACAGTATAACAAAGGAGGCATCACAAATCATGGGGAAGGAAAGGGTTGTTCAAACATGGTGCTTAGAGATAGCTAAGCTATTGATAAAATCTATTTACATTCTTAGCTCACAATCAGAAATTTCAAATGAATTAAAGGAGCTAGCTTTTAAAATTCAAACAAAGGTCAGGCGCCTTCAACATGGCAGAGGAGTAAGATGTGGAGATCACTTTCCTCCCCACAAATACATCAAAACTACATCTACATGTGGAACAACTCCTACAGAA
Organism: Balaenoptera physalus; assembly: GCF_965194825.1. Taxonomy (NCBI): domain Eukaryota; kingdom Metazoa; phylum Chordata; class Mammalia; order Artiodactyla; family Balaenopteridae; genus Balaenoptera; species Balaenoptera physalus. The sequence continues at coordinate 15,853,936 of NC_138892.1, forward strand.
CACCTACTGAATGCTGGCAGAAGACCTCAGACTTCCCAAAAGGCAAGAAACTCCCCACGTACCTGGGTAGGGCAAAAGAAAAAAGGAAAAACAGAGACAAAAGAACAGGGACGGGACCTGCACCTCAGGGAGGGAGCTGTGAAGGAGGAAAAGTTTCCACACACTAGGAAGCCCCTTCACTGGTGGAGACGGGGGGTGGGCACAGGGGGAGCTTCGGAGCCACAGAGGAGAGCGCAGCAATAGGGGTGCAGAGGGCAAAGCGGAGAGATTCCCGCACAGAGGATCGGTGCCGACTCTCACCAGCCTGAGAGGCTTGTCCGCTCACCCGCCGGGCCGGGTGGGGTCTGGGAGCTGAGGCTCAAGCTTTGGAGTTCAGATCCCAGGGAGAGGACTGGGGTTGGCTGCGTGAACACAGCCTGAAGGGGGCTAGTGTGCCACAGCTAGCTGGCAGGGAGTCCGGGAAAAAGTCTGGAACTGCCTAAGAGGCAAGAGACCATTGTTTTGGGGTGCGTGAAGAGAGGGGATTCAGAGCACCACCTAAATGAGCTCCAGAGACAGGTGTGAGCTGTGGCTATCAGCGCCGACCCCAGAGACGGGCATGAGACGCTAAGGCTGCTACTGCAGCCACCAAGAAGCCTGTGTGCAAGCACAGGTCACTATCCACACCTCCCTTCCTGGGAGCCTGTGCAGCCCACCGCTGCCAGGGTCCCGTGATCCAGGGACAACTTCCCTGGGAGAACACACGGCGCGCCTCAGGCTGTTGCAATGTCACACTGGCCTCTGCCGCTGCAGGCTCGCCCCACGTTCCATACCCCTCCCTCCCCCCCAGCCTGAGTGAGCCAGAGCCCCCTAATCAGCTGCTCCTTTAACCCCGTCCTGAGTGAAGAACAGACGCCCTCAGGCGACCTACATGCAGAGGTGGGGCCAAATCCAAAGCTGAACCCCAGGAGCTGTGCAAACAAAGAAGAGAAAGGGAAATCTCTCCCAGCAGCCTCAGGAGCAGCGGATTAAATCTCAAGTGCTCATGGAACATTCTCCAGGATAGATGATATCTTGGGTCACAAATCAAGCATTGGTAAATTTAAGAAAATTGAAATCGTATTAAGTATCATTTCCGACCACAACGCTGAGACTAGATATCCATTACAGGAAAAAATCTGTAAAAGATACAAACACATGGGAGGCTAAATAATATACTACTAAATAATGAAGAGATCACTGAAGAAATCAAAGAGGACATCAAAAAATACCTAGAAATAAATGACAATGAAAACACAATGACCCAAAACCTGTGGGACACAGCAAAAGCAGTTCTAAGAGGGAAGTTTATAGCAATACAATCCTACCTCAAGAAACAAGAAATGGGACTTCCCTGGTGGCGCAGAGGTTAAGAATCTGCCTGCCAATCCAGGGGACACAGGTTTGAGCCCTGGTTCGGGAAGACCCCACATGCTGTGGAGCAACTAAGCCTGTGCGCCACAACTACTAAGCCTGTGCTCTAGAGCCCGCAAGCTAAAACTACTGAATCCCGCGCGCCTGGAGTCCATGCTTCATGACCAGAGAAGCCACCGCAATGAGAAGCCCGCGCACCACAATGAAGAGTAGCCCCCGCCTGCCACACTAGAAAAAGCCCGCACGCAGCAACGAAGACCCAAAGCAGCCAAAAATAGAGAAAGAAACAAGAAACATCTCAAATAAACAACCTAACCTTACACCTAAAGCAATTAGAGAAAGAAGAACAAAAAAACCCCCAAAGTTAGCAGAAGGAAAGAAATCCTAAAGATCAGATCAGAAATAAATGAAAAAGAAATGAAGGAAACAATAGCAAAGATCAGTAAAACTAAAAGCTGGTTCTTTGAGAAGATAAACAAAATTGATAAACCATTAGCCAGACTCATCAAGAAAAAAAGGGAGAAGACTCAAATCAACAGAATTAGAAATGAAAAAGGAGAAGTAACAACTGACAATGCAGAAATACAAAGGATCATGAGAGATTACTACAAGCAACTATATGTCAATAAAATGGACAACCTGGAAGAAATGGACACATTCTTAGAAAAGCACAGCCTTCCGAGACTGAACCAGGAAGAAACAGAAAATATAAACAGACCTATCACAAGCACTGAAATTGAAACTGTGATTTAAAATCTTCCAGCAGACAAAAGCCTGGGACCAGATGGCTTCACAGGCGAATTCTATCAAACATTTAGAGAAGAGCTGACACCTATCCTTCTCCAGCTCTTCCAAAATACAGCAGAGGGAGGAACACTCCCAAACTCATTCTACGAGGCCACCATCACCCTGATACCAAAAGCAGACAAAGACGTCACAAAAAAAGAAAACTACAGGCCAATATCACTGATGAACGTAGATGCAAAAGTCCTCAACAAAGTACCAGCAAACAGAATCCAACAGCACATTAAAAGGATCATACACCATGATCAAGTGAGGTTTATCCCAGGAATGCAACGATTCTTCAATATACGCAAATCAGTCAATGTGATAAATCATATTAACAAATTAAAGGAGAAAAGCCATGTGATCATCTCAATAGATGCAGAAGAACTTTTCGACAAAATTCAACACCCATTTTTTGATAAAAACCCTCCAGAAAGTACGCATATAGGGAACTTACCTCAACATAATAAAGGCCATTTATGACAAACCCACAGCCAACATCATTCTCAATGGTGAAAAACTGAAACCATTTCCACTAATATCAGGAACAAGACAGGGTTGCCCACTCTTACCACTATTATTCAACATAGTTTTGGAAGTTTTAGGCACAGCAGTCAGAGAAAAAAAAGAAGTAAAAGGAATCCAAATCGGAAAGGAAGAAGTAAAACTGTCACATATACACACTACCAAATGTAAAATAGCTAGCTAGTGGGAAGCAACTGCATAGCACAGGGAGATCAGCCTGGTGCTTTTTGTCCACCTAGAGGGGTGGGATAGGGAGGGTGGGAGGGAGATGCCAGAGGGAGGAGATATGGGGATGTATGTATAGGTATAGCTGATTCACTTTGTTATACAGCAGAAACTAACACACCATTGTAAAGCAATTATACTCTAATAAAGATGTTAAAAAAAAAACAAACGGGGCTTCCCTGGTGGCGCAGTGGTTGAGAATCTGCCTGCCAATGCAGGGGACACGGGTTTGAGCACTGGTCTGGGAAGATCCCACATGCCGCAGAGCAACTACGCCCGTGAGCCACAACTACCGAGCCTGCGTGTCTGGAGCCTGTGCTCCGCAACAAGAGAGGCCGCGACAGTGAAAGGCCTGCGCACCGCGATGAAGAGTGGCCCCCGCTTGCCGCAACTAGAGAAAGCCCTCGCACAAAAACGAAGACCCAACACAGCCAAAAATAAATAAATAAATTAATTAATTAAAAAAAAAAACAGGGACTGAAAAATAAATAAAATTCAAACAAAAATATAGAAGGAAATAGGGATGAATTTTTATCTTCTCATCTGATGCATAAAAGCAGTAGGAATCCTAAAGGAAAGGGAAACTTCCCTAATCCTTTGACCAATTAAAATTAACCGATTTGTCCTGACACATGCTACACAATGTATGAAGCTTGAAGACATTATGCTAAGTGAAATAAGCCATGGTCACCATTCCACAGCTAACATGATTTTCTGTGGCTTCACTGGGGCAGTCACATGGCATTCCTCATTTTACCTGGCTGAGACTTATTTTAATTCTAGATTTATAAAAAAGTTTTTCACATAATTCTCATAAAAAAGCATACATTTATTCATTCATTTTAGAGAAAACAAATTCACTAACTTATTTTGATAAGTTATTTAGCAAAAAAATATTTACTCTAAAATATAAAATTAGAGTTGACACCCCTCCTTAAAAAGTATTTGCTTCAGCTAAACATCAGCTTGAAAATGTAAGATGTTAAAACAAAAAAATGGGTGTGTGTAAATAGTGTTATGTGTCCTAAACCTAAACGTATCAGAGTTGAAAGGGAATGTGTGTCAAAATAACATTTGAGGCTTGTGAATCTTTGAACTCCTTGTGGTTTTGCTACTGGTCTGTAAAATGGAGCTAACTACTGCACGAGGTTGTTGCAAAGCTCAAACAGACAATGTATTTATAAAGTTTAAGATGTGAAGCAGTGTATTAGTTACTTCATCAATTATTTAAGAGGCTCTATTTAATATACTCCACATGAGTTGTCTAATTTAAGTCCATTTTATTTCCATGCTTACTACTTACAGCTCAAATTTGTGTTTGTATTCTAAAAGTCAACACCCTTTATGTTAAAAACCTGTATTTTCTTTCATATAGGTATGATGAGTACCTTCTGAGTCTCAGGATGGTGGGAATTAGCCAGTGGATTGCAGGCATGTTGTGGAAGTTGCTGATGAGATCCCAGCCCTGCAGGCTCTGTTCTTTCAGAAAGATGCTATCAGCTCCAAAATACACACCTTTTCCAGCATCCTTCACCTATACAACTGATAATCAGTCAAACAGAGAAAATAAAAAGACAGTAGAAAAGCTCTATAAATTGTCAGTTGACATCAGGAAAATTCAAAGATTAAAAGGATGGGTACTTCTGGAGGATGAAACCTATGTTGAAGAAATTGCAAATATCTTACAACAGGTAGGTGCCGATGAGACTGCTGTAGCCAGGATCTTGGAACACTACCCAGAAGCAATTATCTGCAGTCCACCTGCTGTTAACACCCAGAGAGAACTCTGGCAGTCAGTTTGCAAGAACGAGAAAGAGCTAGTTAAGTTAATAGAACAGTTTCCAGAATCTTTCTTTACTGTTAAAGACCAGGAAAACCAGAAGCTGAATGTTCAATTCTTTCAAGAGTTGGGACTCAAAAATGTGGTCATTAGTAGATTTTTGACAGCTGCGTCTAATATTTTTCACACTCCTGTTGAGAAGAATAAGCAAATGATAAAGGTTCTTCAAGAGAGTTATCTAAATTTAGGTGGCTCTGAGGTCAACATGAAAGTTTGGCTACTAAAATTATTAAGCCAAAACCCATTTATTTTTGTTAAATTCTTCTGCATCTGTAAAGGAAACACTAGAATTTCTCCAGGAGCAGGGTTTTACAAACTTTGAAATTCTCCAACTTCTCTCCAAACTCAAAGGATTTCTGTTTCAGCTTTGCCCAAGAAGTATACAGAACAGTATGTCCTTCTCTAAAAATGCTTTTAAATGTACTGATCATGACCTGAAGCAATTAGTTTTGAAATGTCCTGCCCTTTTATATTATTCTGTTCCAGTTTTGGAAGAGAGAATTCAGGGATTATTGAAAGAAGGAATTTCCATAGCTCAGATAAGAAAGACGCCAAAGGTTCTTGAATTAACGCCACAAATAGTACAGTACAGGGTAAGGAAACTGAATTCCTTAGGCTATAGAATAAAGGATGGATATCTAGCAAATCTAAATGGAACAAAAAAAGAGTTTGAGGCTAACTTTGGTAAAATTCAGGCCAAAAAAGGAAGGCCATTATTTAATCCTGTGGCACCATTAAATGTTGAAGAGTAACTTGCTGACTGATGTTGCTTCTTTCTATCAGTGCCGAGTAAAACCGAGTAGCAAAAACTTAAGTGATTCAGGCATATTGTGGGCACCAGTAATTTTAAGAACCTACTTAGCTTCTGGGTTGTGTTTAAATGACCTCTAAGTAAAAAATCACTCAATTGCTGTACTTAAAAATATACATTGCATTTATTTTAAATAAAGTTTGTAATTTTGACCTTGAGCTATTTCAAAAAACTATTAAATGGTCTATCAGTGTGATATTTTATAAGTGAGTAATTTCTAAGAAACTGATGAGTGCACTCCATTCAAAGTATGGATACATTTTTACTCATATAGCACATTTCACTTGGGATGCAGACCCAGCCTTCTTTCTCACCACCAGCTCTGAAACATCACTCTACTATGATGTGAATTCTGTAGCTTAGTGTTTAGTGAAACATAGCAAACTTCTAATACATTTTTGTGGAGAAAGTTGATTTCATCTCCAGGTTGGAATAAGGGAATATCTTTGAGAACAAAGTATTGCCCATCAAAAGGAATAATTAGAGCTTATTTGTGTGGTCAGTTTATTTAAAATTGACTCTTTTATTTCATGAAACACTTTTATATGCATTTATTACCTTCCCCTTTTTACAGATGAGGAAACAAGCTTAAGAGAGCCATCTAGCTGCCACATGCCAGAGCCCAGATTTACTAAGATCTCTCTTCTGTTCAAACCTTGTGAACAGAAAAAAGATTGCTTATGAGTTGGCATAAGAAAAGTCACCCCTACCTGATATGCTAAAAGAGTACCAACTACAAATTTAGGGATTTTTTATGAAAACATCTCTGTAAAATTCCTTAAATTTGAAATGATCTTATTTGTATAAACTTTCTGAAAATCCAGGTCTGACTGTAAAATATGAAAGGTAAAGTGTGTGATGGTTGGTACTGATTTTAGTTAGGTTTCAAGTTTCTATTTCTAAACTTTGTTCCAAGATAAATATTATGCAAATAAAGACTGGCTCACTTTCAGCTGTGGAGTTTGAACTCTGTAACAAATACACAAACAATTGACTCTTGACACTCAAACATCTGCGCTATGGCCTTAAGTCATGAAAAAATTATGAAAAACGCAGGCCACGTCTTCACTCTATTCCTTCATTCAGCAAATGCAGGTAATCCTCACTCTCCCAATCTGTTCAGTTCCTTAGGAAAGCGAAAGGTATCTCTGTGCAGCACCTACTAAGTGCTGGGCACGTTGTGCTTTACAACTCTTAAGAGCTGAGTACCACTGTTTATTGTTCTAACAGATGAGGACATTCAGGCACAGAGAGGGTAAGTCACTTACTCAAAGTCACACAGAAATGTCTGTTCAAGAGAAAGCATGGCAGCCAGTATAGTCGGGGCAGAGTTAAGTGATGGGAAGAGTGACACAAGATGAGCATCACAGGTCCACCTAAGGAACAGGATCTCATTCTAAATGTGATGGGAAACCCTTTGGCAGATTTTAGTTTATGCTTGCTGTCCTGACGAAATTATCAGCAGTGCTTTCACCCTCAAAAGTATCTCAGTTTGGAATACATTATACATTATATGGTCACCTTGGTAGTTCTATGTTAGATGTCAATTTTGAGATGCCTACAAGAATCAGAGCAGAGATTTCAAATAGAAAAATGGTGAAGTCTGGAGTAGTGAGAAATCAGGACTGGAGATACAGATAATCAGGGATCATCTGCATATCTATGGTATTTAAAGGTACAGCTCTGGGTGAGACTGCCAGAAAGAGGATAGATTTGGAGTAGTGGCTGACCAAGCCTAGAAAGGATTGACCAGAGTAAGTCTGCCAAGAAAAGAGGGCATTTTCAATAATATTGAATACGATGGGGAGGTCAGCTAAGATAAGGAGAAGTGACTAGTGGATCTGACTAAAGGGAAATCATTGGTTGGCCCTATCAAGAGTGATTCTGGGGGATTCCCTGGTGGTGCACTGGTTAAGAATCCGCCTGCCAATGCAGGGGACACAGGTTTGAGCCCGGTCCAGGAAGATCCCACATGCTGTGGAGCAACTAAGCCCATGTGCCACAACTACTGAGCCTGCCATGAGCTCATGAGCCACAACTACTGGAGCCCACGCACCTAGAGCCCATGCTCTGCAACAAAAGAAGCCACCGCAATGAGAAGCCCATGTACTGCAACAAAAGAGTAGCCCCCGCTCACCGCAACTAGAGAAAGCCCACGCACAGCAACAAAGACCCAATGCAGCCAAAAATAAGTAATTTTTTTAAAAAGAGTAATTCTGGTGGAATGAGAAAAGTAAGACGGCAGCTGGAGTGGGTTGAAAGAATAGGAGATGAGGGCTTCCCTGGTGGTGCAGTGGTTAAGAATCCGCCTGCCAATGCAGGAGACATGGGTCACAGCCCTGGTCCGGGAAGATCCCACATGCTGCGGAGGAACTAAGCCCGTGTGCCACAACTACTGAGCCTGCGCTCTAGAGCCTACAAACCACAACTACTGAGCCAATACGTCGCAACTGAAGCCCGCGTGCCTAGAGCCCACGCTCTGCAAGCAGAGAAGCCACCACAATGAAACCTGCGCACTGCAACGAAGAGTAGCCCCCGCTCGCTGCAACCAGAGAAAGCCCGCACATATCAACAAAGACCCAACGCAGCCAAAACAAATAAATAAATAATTTTAAAAAAAGAGAGAGATGAGGAAGAGTCAGGGACTATATAGTTTTTCAAGTTTTGCTGCAAAAGGAAGCAGAAAAATGGAGATTGAGATTAATTTTTCTTTAAAGAAAGGAAATAGTGGAACATGTTTATATGCCGATGGGTATGACCCAAGGAGAGAGAGATGGATGAGACGGAAAATTAATCTTCAGGGTTAATATCCTTGAGGAAGTGAAGGTGGACTAAGGGTAAGAGCAGAGATACCAGTCCTGGTCCACAGAGCATGGGAACAGATGCAGGCAGGTCGATAGAGTGTGCACTGTGAGAGGCAGGAGTCTTGCTGTCTGGTTGCCTCTTTTTAAAGAGAGATTTAGAATGGGAGGAGGGGAGTGTAGCAGGAGAGATGGAAAGAGGAGGTATGAAATAGTCATTTTGAGGAGTAGGAAAGTAAACAAACATGAAGGTATATAAGAAAGCTTAGCAGAGTTGAGTGGCCATGTGTGCTTTGTGGCCATTAATTTAAGAAGAGCTTTGTCAGTACAGCAGCGAACGAGGCAGTTATGGTTACAGAAATGCATTTGTAGCTTACTCTAACTTGAAAAGTTGTTTACACTAAAAAAAAATCCACATTCATGGTCAAACATGCAGTATACCGACCTGTCCTTTAGACCAAATCCTAGTCCGTTATCTTTTAGCCCTTGAACCTCTGCCTTTTTCTATTCTTGCATTCTTACTCAGATCTTCCTACAAATAAAATTTTAGATTTTCAAAATCAACAACATAACAGGGCGAGATATCCTTACATAAAACCCTAGAGTCAAATTTCATTTCCTCTGAAAAAATGGCTATAACAAAATACATGATTTCCTTTAAACAGTTTATGTATAAATTCATTTCTGTGGCAACATGTAATTAGCTGTCAAAGTAAATATGATCACCCAGAAGACTTCCAGTGAGCTCACATCAGACAGCCTGGTAAATCAAGCACACAGGCAGCACTAATGCCAGCAGCGGAATGAAGGACTAGCTACTGAGTAGTCCCCTTTGCTTCTGGACATAAGATGGAGAGGTTCTGACTTACACGAATTCAAAAGTGTTACGGGAAATTCAGCTACAAACACTGGAACTGTGCTTGCTCCGTATTTGTAAAAAGGGAATAAAGATACTTTTCCTCATAAGGTCCTCATACTAATTAAATCAGAGAATTTATGGACAGTGCCTGGTAGGTTAAGTAGATGCCCAGTAAATATCAATTTTCTTCCTTCCTCCAACTGGTTCCCATCCCTTTGAGTCACTTCTGGCCAGTAAGAGGTCTAAGTTGGTTCCACAGCTGCCTAGGACAGAGGGAAGTGTGCTCCCTACTTTATAATTCCTCCGTCAGTTCCCAAATTTTGGACTGCAAAAGAATCACCTGCAGAGGTTGTTAAAGTGCAGTCTTGGATCCCACCCTGCAGAGATCAGCAAGTTGCAGTCAAACCCAGAAATCTGCATTTTTAATCTTTATTAGAGTTGTTTAAAATATATTTGTATTTCATTGTTGTGTTGGCATCAAAATTCATATTTGGAGATGTTCTGTCATGTTTGTGCATTAGTATCAAAAAATTTTAAAACTGGCTACAGTACTTTCTGAATTGCTATATAACTAAAATTTTAAGACTACCCTGTTTTAAAATTTCATTTCCTTAGATCTTTATGAAACAGTTCATCTTTTGCAGATCATAGTGCTTTATTAAAGATTCATGTCTTCTTTTCCCATTCCTTTAATACAAAAAAATTTATTCAATCATCAGTTATTTTCATCTGACATTTCACTAAGTACAGGATTAATAACGTCAACATTATTAGATCAGTCATTCAAGTGGGTCACACAAGTTTATCCTCATTGTGCTGAATACCCACTCAAAAGATAAGCTGAATAAGAGATGCCTCCAGGTGTATACAACAACAACCTTAGCTTCTTGAAGTGAACTAGTACTGTTTAACAGGTCAAATTGCTAGTCTACGAAATAAACTGAAGAAGACTCAAGTGTATAGCTTTACATATCATCAAATGGCAAGTTCATTTCAACAAGAACGTCTACAACTAACTTCATTTGTACAAGTTCTCTGCTATCATTGCAAAGCCTCTCCTGAACAAAGTTATAATTTAAAATTTAAAACAAACTTGATGAGATAAAATGTACCAGGTGGCTTTTCTGTAGCAGAAATTAATTACAACCATTTTTCCTCAAGCAATTTTAAAGACAAGCAAAGTTGAAAATAAATATTCAAGCATACAGTAAACTAAAGTCTATATTTAGAAATTCAGGTACAAAGCACAGCAGAGCCGATGAAGATAAGAAGATAATTTAGAAATATAAACTAGCAATGAAGCAATAATTTCTTTCAAATAGCAGGAAACAAATTCTTCAATACCATTACTTAGATCATTATTTAGTGTTCATCCATTAATTTTGGTTTTTGTTTTTTACATCCCCTTTGCTAATTATGACATTTGACCAGATATACCAACAGATATACCTTTAATCATACTGGATGAAATAAACAACAATTTAATTTTTGATTAATTTAACTCCCTAATGACTTTCCAGTTTTGTATATGGTAGAAAGGTTCAAGAACCTTTGTGGATTTACTTCAATCCCTGCTGGTATTTATGAAAGCTTTTAAAAGCTAAGTTTTGTTCTTACCCATTTGTTGATCCACATTATTAATGTACAACTCTTAGTGGGTTGCAAACACACACTTAAGCTTTGGGTGTTGGAGTGATCTAAGTTCTCAGGAATGCTATTTTGACTTACTCCAGAGCATCACCTCCTTTCTTCCCCTCGCTCATTAAAAAAAAAAAAAAAAAAAAAAAGTCTACAGAATGGTGGCAAATTTCCAAACTTAAGTGAAGGAAAATTAAGATTTTTCAGGCTGGGATTAAACCCTTAGTTAAGAGAAATGCCACTTTTAAAATTTTTATCAAACTGAACATGAAACGAAAGACAAAAAGATGAATTCCAGCTAAGTCATATTCTTTTAGAATGAATGAGACATGATGAGACGTTAATGAGACACAACACACTTACCATCCGCAACCAAAAAATTCAATTTCCCGCCTGAAGTTGACTTGGAAAATGGTACAAAGTTTACAGCTGCTTTAAAGGAGTGTAAGATGACATTTTAAAAGCCTGTCAAACACAGAAAGCACTTACATATATTTTACATTCAAAGCTAATCTATGGAGCCCATTCCGTTCAATTTAAGAGTCAGCCCCCACACATCTGTGGCTGCTTTCACTGTGTTTTTTGAAAGGGGTACTGCTAGTAATTTAAGCCATCCTGGAGACAAAATAGGTGTGAAGAATTTTTTATATCTTGGATGCTTTAGGTAATTCTTCAGAACTTAAAATGATTTATGTTTTCCTCCTTAATATGAAACTCTTTTATTAACATAGCTTCTGACCAGCAAAGAAATGTTCCTTAGGCACTGTGAGGTTTATTAATGATGGAGCATGAACCCAGGTTGAAGTGTACAATTTGGTTATAACTACTGACAGTTATCAAACACTATCCTATCTGCTGAGAGCAAGAAATGCCTTTACGCCACTAATCCTGAGATTCTTGAGGGAAAACTAATTTCACAAACAACTTTTGAAAGAATCCATGTATAATAATAATCCTAAGAACTGCACATATTCAGGGTATTAGAAAAGATGTTTTCTTTTGTAAGGCATCAATGATTAAATTAATATAATGCATATCTAACAAAAGATGGTTAATATTCATAAAACCATGAACCTTTTCTTTTAAACTTCTCTAGTTCCTGCTACTTTTACCATCCTGAATAAGAAAAGAATGCCTCTTCGTCTAATCAACTATGGTTATTAAAAAAACTAAGACATCTGAAACTATTAGGCACATCAAAGGTACGTTTATATAGGTCAAGGTTCCCTTCTTAAGGGGCACATGAGTTACCTGGCACATTATACATATGGAACTGTAAAGATCATCCACTAAATTCAACTTTCACATTTTTAGTTAAACTGAAAGACTTATGTAGTAAATATTCAAATATACCTTATCTTCAGTTACAACTGAATAAGTGTAACATTTTACCAGATAAAAAGCTGGAATTTAAGTATGAGAAACCTTCATACACTGTGCTAGTATTGGTCTCTTCTTTTTAGACAAAAGCCAGTCAGTCATCAATACTTTCAACACAGCAGTTAGAAGATAAACGTCCAAAACAGGTGACTTGGTTGTAGTCCGTAATTTAGCAATTCAATGCCACTGGCATCATAATGCTGTGGAGAGCAAGTGTATCTCCGTATTTTAGTCAGATTTGTCTTTCTTCTTTCCTGTTAAGGGCACTTTGTTTACAACAGCAGAGCCAACAGCTGTAACACCTCCAGCCACAGCAGACACGCCCCCTTTCACCAGCCCTATTCCCATGGAAGGCACAGTTGTAACAGCTGTTTTGGTCACCTCCAGACTCTTTCCACCAATCCAAGCCACACCACCAATGGTGGCACCAACGGCTCCCTTTGTAACACTGAAGATACCCCCAGTCACACGGGACAGCATGCCTGGTTGCTGCTGTGGGTGATCTTTCATTGAACCTAATAAGAGAAAATATCATAAGACAGTCAAATGTAAGTCTTTGTAAGAACAATACAAATCACTGAGTAACCTTCCTAACAATCAGCAGATTGTATTGAAAAGGTCAACCACATAAATACATATCTGATCAAGACATCAAGAGCTCTTCCCTCAAGGGTATAGTTGTACATGTTTTTAAAACATCTTGGTCCAATGCTAAGTCTTAGTATCTATGAGAAGAAATGCTTTAGAGACTAGACAACTTTCATAAAATAGAAGACTATTTTAAATGTCTCCTTGATTTACAGTTTTATTGCTGTTAATAAAAAAATCTTTATTTTATATCCTAAAAGGAGCATGAAAAAATAAAAATATAAATATATTTAGCCCTTATTTCCTTGATAGAATTCAATCAGTCATTACTGAAACAACCTTCATTTAAAGCACTGGTTCTCAAGGTATGGTCTGGAACCCTTGAGTATCCCCAGGACCATTTCGGGGTAAAAACTGCTTTCATAATAATATTAACATGTCATTTGTCTTTCACTTTCATTCTGTCACCAGTCTAAAACAGAATTTTCCAGAAGCTAAATGATGGGCAGTAACACAACAGACTAAACACAGAAGACTAAACTGTAAGAATCTAGCTCTCTTCTATTAATCCAAATATTAAAGAGATTTGCAAAAATTTTAAAACAATGTCGGGAATTCTCCAGTGGTCCAGTGGTTAGGACTCCGCACTTTCACTGCCAAGGGTCTGGATTTGATCCCTGATCGGGGAACTAAGATCCCACAAGCCGCACGGTGTGGCCACAAACAAATCACCCTCCCTGCTCACAATTTTTTTTTTGTTTTGGAAAATAGTTTCATATTTTTCAAAAAATATGTTAATTATGTTAATATGTAATGGGCCTACTGAGTTCTTTTCATAATAAAATACTTAATTTCTGTTTTTATTGTTAATACGGCAAATACCAACAAAGAGATAAGCTCTTTGGAATCCTCAATTTTTTTTAAAGTAGAAAGCATCCTGAGACCAAATAATTTGAGAACCACTAACTTAAATATGTTTGGGTTTCTATTCTATGTGCTCCTTAATAATGTATTTAAAGAGCTAATATTATATGTAAAAATAGGAAAACTATTCATCACTTAAAATCTTGTTACCTACATATAATCTTTTTTGTAACATGGAGAGACCAGAGCTATGGTTAATACTTCCACTGCCTCAGTAATTTTTATAAAAGAGAGTATGTGATTTACGTATCTAGTTTGTAAAAACTCTTCATATACCCCCAGAAAAGGTAACATCAATATGAGAAATTCAGATTTATTGTCACGAGTCTTTTCTCTTTGGTTTCTTTGTTTGTTTAATAGAGGCACTCAAACTGGCATGTAACCCCAAACTCCAGCATAAAATGACTAGCAGGAAGATTTCATAAAACTTGCTTCTGCCAGCCTCAAACACACACAGACCTTTTCTCCTTCATAATCTAATGACTCAGGCAGCGACAACACATGAGCAATAGTGTTTTTATTTTTTTTAATTTCATGAAAAAATACTTGGTAACTATACAGTTCAGGCTATAACCACTAAAAAGGTATAATCTCACACAAGAAAGGTAAATTCTTGGGTACATAAGTTCAACTAAGACACCCAAAGCTACTATAACCTAGCAGAATGTGGTTATCAGAGAAGATAACATTGGAAAACCAACAATATTTGAAAGAGAAAAAAAATCTGAAAATTGAGTTTCTTTAAATACACAGACACAAATTTACTTTGAGTAAGATTTTCTTTTCACTGTTTGGAGATTTTACATCCTTTCACAAGGAAGAAAGTCTCATTGATTAGCCAAAATAGCTCACTGATGAAAATATAGCAATGGCTAAATTTATAAAACCAACTGTTTAATTGAAACTGAGTAATAAGCATAGTTAATATAAAATTTTAAAATAGCTGAAATAAAAGACTTAAGACATAGATAAGCATTTGAATATATTAATTATAAAATTATGATGGAAAGGATTACGTAAGTGGTCATTCTTTTGTAATCAAGGTTAGTAACACTAGGAAAAGGGAGGAAAATCTTAATTTGAGGATAAAACAGATAACTAACTACCTCATGCTGAATACCTCATTAGTATTATCCTGCTATGCCAAATTTGGTGTACATGCATTTAATGAAGACAATTTTTCTTAGTGAAATCAGATAAATACTAATGCTGTTGATCTCATAATTACAGTGTACTCTTTTTTTTAAATTACAGTGTACTCTTAATTACCACCATATAAATTATCCACTTTGCAGACTACTTTTAACAGGTTGCCAATATAAAGGCATCCCTGAGGCTGTTCTCTTCCTTAACAATCATGCTCCTGGACAGCCTTTATCTCTTTCCTGACTTCTTTCTCATAAGTCCTTACTAACTTTCTCATTGGGCCCTAACTTTTCTTTTCAAAACTCTAGACTTCTAGTCCTAAAAAATAAAGAGAGAAAATAAAGAAAACAGCTAGTCTGTTTCTGTACATAGTGAGGACATGCATGTGTGCATTTAGTGTTTCCAAAGATTTTTGAAGTAAAGGTAAGAATAAAATGATTCCTGGGCTTCCCTGGTGGTGCAGTGGTTGAGAATCTGCCTGCCAATGCAGGGGACACGGGTTCGAACCCTGGTCTGGAAAGATCCCACATGCCACGGAGCAACTAGGCCCGTGAGCCTCAATTACTGAGCCTGTGCGTCTGGAGCCTGTGCTCCGCAACAAGAGAGGCCGCGATAATGAGAGGCCCTCGCACCGCGATGAAGAGTGGCTCCCACTTGCCTCAACTAGAGAAAGCCTCACACAGAAACGAAGACCCAACACAGCCAAAAATAAATAAATAAACCCAAGAGTTTAAAAAAAAAAAAAGATTCCTGATGTCACAATTTTCACACTAAAAAATAAAGCAGACTCTAAAACCATGTATTAAAAAAGGAAGAGTTACCCATTATAATGTAATGAATAATAGGAGTTTAACAACAAATCTCAAGTGCCTCTTGAAGTGAGTTTTTGTATGCATGACATAACCTAGTCCATCCTTCCTCTGCACCTCACCCAACTCTTTACAAATGAAAGGATACTCCTGAAATGGTCTTAAAAGAATAAAAGAGTAGCAGAAAAATATTGATAGACCTTATATAAAAGTTAAATTGTGTCCCCATTTACCAATAATCTATGCTTTCTTATTAAAAGCTAAAAATGTTTAAGTATTTTTGGAACACATTTACTGACAAGGAAAACAGGTTATGTTACTTTAAAGTTAATGAAAACAATCAGAAGTTTAATTCACTAGGATTTTTTTCATTCTTAGTATTACAGATGCATACTTACCTTCTGGTGGTTCATCACTAAGGTATGATGGGATTTCTTGTTGATTTTTATCTGTCTGATTCATGATCTCCTAAAAAAACACACACATTTCATTTTAATTTCAACATCTGAGACTACCTCTTTTTATATGCTTGATCAAGACTTAATCAACTTTATTCAGATAAACAACATTCTACTTATTTTTTTTTTATTTTGGCTGAGCCGCACAACCAGGGATTGAACCTGGGCCACAGCAGTGAAAGCGCAGGATCCTAATTACTAGACCACCAGCAAACTCCTGATAAACAACATTTTTAAAACAACCATAACAAGACTACTTCACCTTGTCTGTCTCCTACTTTGTGGTGTTTGAGAAATACTTTCAATTATACTAGTGGACAACATAAATCTTATCTCAAATCAAGCAAAAATTGGCAGGCATGGTACAAGCTTTCCTATGTTGTTACTGTTGCTTCAACTTAAATTGAAAATTACCAACTGAAAGAAAGTTGGAAGGTGGGGGTTAGCAGACAAAAATTTTAAGTGCCTCCTCCTACAGAATTTATTTCACAACAGACTCAAAGAAAAACCTATACTATGAACTAAAAAACATGTTCTATCTGAAAATTTCCTCAAAAACATGACATTCTTCTCCTATAAAGATGACAGCACCAATCTGAATCACTAAGAGAAGGATTTTGATTACTTTTTTATTGTTACTTTTGGAACTCGTATGAACAGAAGTAGCAAAAGAATTCAAAATTTACTATAAAAACATATATATATATACTATAGACTACATCTAAGTACAAGTAATAATGGAAACTAAGAAATAAAATAAGCTATGTTGGGATGAAGAACACAAACTTTCTTTTCCCAATCTCCTTACTATCTTAAAATATTTGATTTTATATTCCATTGACTAAGTAAAGATTAAAACAAGTCAAGATTGGTCTAAAAGCTTTCTTGCTTGGCCAGAAAACTAGGGTTGTGATCCCAGTAGTCAACTAAGTATTTCTTAGTCATAAAACCATGAAGCCTAAATTATTCTATCTGTACATATATAATACAACAGATTTTAAAGGATATTGTAAAATCCTGCCATCTGCAAAACAACATGGATGAACCTTGAGGACATTATGCTAAGTGAAATAAGTCATACATAGAAAGACAAATACTATATTATGTCACTTATATATATGGAATCTAAAAAGGCCAAACTCATAGAAAGGTGGTTGCACGGGGCGGGGGGTGTGGCGTAGGGGAAATAAGATGTTGGTCAAAGGGTACAAGCTTCCTGTTACAAGAGGAATAAGTTCTGAGGACCTAATGCACAGCATGATGACTATAGTTAAAACTACTGCATTGTATACTTGAAAGTTGCTACGAGTAGATCTTAAAATGTTCTAACCATAACAACAAAAGTAATTATATGAGTTGAAGGATGTGTTAACTAACCTTACTCTGGTAAACATTTTGCAATATACATGTGTATCAAACCATTACATTATACACCTTAAACTTACACAATGTTGTATGTCAATTATATTTCAATAAAGCTCGGGAAAAAAATAATATTGTGAAAACTACCAATGTACTTTAATACGCTGATTAAAAAATTATTGAGTACCTACTAAGGGTCATGTTTTAGGTGCATGGGATATAGCTGTGATCAATACAGACCAAAAAAATCTCTGCCATCACGAACATTCCATATTGGCTAGTGGGGAAGACAATAAATAAATATTCAAAGAATATACTGTATATCAAATGGTGTTAAATGCTATGGAGAAAAAGGCATGAAGGGGAAGAGGATGTGATATTTTAAATGGGAGAGTCTGTGAAGGCCTCATTGTGGTGACATCCCAAAGGAGGTAAGGATACAAGATATCCTTTCTGCCTTGAGGGCTCTTGGGTCAAGAGCCCTCAAGGCAGAAAAAACAGTAAATGCAAAGGTCCTGAGGTAGGAGCTTACTACAGACAAGAAGGAACAGCCAGAAAAATGTGGCAGGGGCTGCAGCAAAAGGCAGTAGAAGAAGAGGTCAGAGTGAGGTCTGGATGACATAGGCCCATATAGACCATCGTGGCAATTAGCTTTTTAACTCTGAGATGGGGAGCCAGTGAAAGGCACTGACCAGAGGGGTAATGTGTTCTGATTTACACTTTTTAAAGATCATTCTGGCTGTGTGGGGAGAACAAGCAATCAGAAAGCAAGAACAGAGACAGAAAGACCAATTGGGAGAGTTAATGTTTTCAAGGTTCACACGTATTGCAACGTTTATCAGAAATAATTTTAAGTGGTCAAAGAAGGGTCAGGGAAGTTCCCCTTTCCTTTATGACTCCTACTGCTTTCAGCACCAGATGATCAGATGAAAAGTCATTCATATTTCCTTCTATATTTCAATAATTCAGGCAAAAAACACTGGTGGCAAATGAGGGTGGCAGAGGTAGCAGTGTGAGAAGTGGGATTTTTCAAAGGTAATTTAACTTCATGTAATTCAACTTGAAACATCTTTCAAACCTAAACCCTGTGTAACATGGGACTTCACTGCACCCCACAGCATCCAGCAGCATATGTCCTGTGCTTAAATAAATATCTTTTAGTTGCTCTAGTGAAAACCCTGACTCAGACCACTGATCAAGAGCACCTAATCTTATGCTGGTCTGGTTTGTCAATTTAGCATATCGTCCCATATACACTTAAGATTTTAAAAGTAACAGTAAAGATATATGTAATCTCTGACAAAAAAAAAAACTGAAGGAGTATCAGCTGATGCATTACTGGGAGAAGGAGTTCCTGATTGATTTGCCTTAATCTTAAAACTTCCTTAAGCCAGAAATTTAATTAATTAATTAATTAAATTTATGTCCATTCATATTTATATTTCTTTAATTTATCATCATGGTAAGATCATGAAAAATTATACAGCATAGTGTTTAAAGTTCTGGGATCAGAGAGCCTGCAATTGAATCCCAACTTGACTATAAACTATATGGCTGAGGACAAATAACTTCATCAGATCCTTGCTGTTCAAGAAATAGAAATGAGGGCTTCCCTGGTGGCGCAGTGGTTGAGAATCTGCCTGCCAATGCAGGGCACACGGGTTCGAGCCCTGGTCTGGGAAGATCCCACATGCCGCGGAGCAACTAGGCCCGTGAGCCACAACTACTGAGCCTGCGCGTCTGGAGCCTGTGCTCCACAACAAGAAAGGCCACGATAGTGAGAGCCCCGTGCACCGCGATGAAGAGTGGCCCCCCCTTGCTGCAACTAGAGAAAGCCCTTGCACAGCCATAAATAAATAAATAAATAAATAAATAAATAAATAAATAAAATTTAAAAAAAAAAAGGAATTCCTTTAAAAAAAAAAAAAAGAAATTAAAGATATTCTAGCCCTAATTCTAAGATGAGAATACTATTTAACAATTCAAAACAAAACATGCAGAAACTCCTGGCAGAATGGCCAGAAGTGTGTGTGTCCCTTCCTGAAGAATAACTATTTTGGAGTCACTTTCTTCCCCATTGGACTGTTAATTCCAAAAGGAGAGACACTTTGTCTAGCTTACTCAGCACTGTGATCCCAGTATCTGTATACCAAGAGATCATCTGGCTGATCAACTAATCAATAGATGTCACAGTATTATGTACAGAAATATGGGGATACTATATACACACATACATCTTGCATATTTTAGCTGGAGTTTTAAAACAGGTGTGCTAGTAACTGCATACATTTTAAAACTGCTTTTCTGTATATATCCCACAAATCTCTACCAAAAGTCTTAACCTTTTCCTCCTAATACAGAATCCCTTTTTAAAAAAAAATAATTTTTCCACATATATCTATCTTGTAATTTAAAAAAGAAAAAGACCATCATTTTAAAAGAGTAGAGCTGCTTTATACAATGATAGCATAAAAGACGTATGCAATTCATCGAAATAGTATGAACTGACTTTATTCTGCCAGTAGGCAATGAGGAGCCATCAGCCGAGTAACACCGTCAGATCTGTGTTTTAAGAAGCTAACTAAAGCAAGATCAGATGGAAGGACACAGATTAAATCCAGTAAGTGGCTACTTGAGTAGTCCAGTGAGATGGAATAGCAGTCTGAACTCTGCCAATTTTTCCTGTCTAAATAAGTGTTTGGACCAAAATCCTAGGATTCACCCTTGATTTCCTCTAGTTTTACATTCCCCTTAAATCATCGGTAAATTCTCTTGCCTGAATAAATCTAGAATACATCAGCTCTACTGCTACCACTTTTAACTAAGCCATCATAATCTCTTATTTGGACAACTACAGAATCTTTTAACTGGCCTCCAAGCTTCCGCCTGTGCTCTTCCTTCAGTCTAGCCATGTCATACTCTGATTAAAACCCTCCAACTGCTTCCTATTTTGCCCAGAATAAAATCCAGAGTCCTTCCCTTTGCCTTTGAGGGCCCAACATCTAATACCCCGATAGCATCTCCTACCACTATGCCTCTTGCTCAATCCAGCTTGGTAACATGGGCTTCCTTGCTCATCTTTTCCTGAAAGGCTCTTCCCCAGTATATGTACCTGACTTGATTCCTTACTTCCTTCAGGTCTTTGTGCAAATGTCCCCTTCTCAGAGGTCTTCCCTGACCACCTTATAATAGATTAGCACCCTCCTTTCCCTATCATTTTCACCTAACACACTGCTCTATTTTCTTCATTGCTTTTATTGTCACTTGATATATATGCTTACTTTGTGTCACTCCCAATTAGAATGTAAGCTCTATTGGAACAAAGCTTGGTTTTGTCACTGCTCCATTCCCAGAGCCTTAATTAATGCCTGATGTGTGGCGGATACTCAAATACTTGACTTTTTTGTATGAAGTAGAACATAACTTGGGTATTAATGAGAGATAAAAGGAGAATATAGGGTGTAAAATTTCTAGCATGAGAAACTAAACAGAAATGATGATGAAGACAGGACTGGAGAGGAGAAGATGGACATTTTTTTAAATGTTTATTGCGGCAAGAACACTTAACAAATAAGTGTACACAGTATTGTTGACTATCGGTTCAGTGAAAGGACTTGTTCTTGAACAGCTATCTGAGACGCCTTCAGGCCATCTACAGGAGACTTTTAGCAGGCAATTGTATTTAAAAGGGCCTGAAAGTCAGCATGAAGTCAGAGTAAGAGTTGACGTCCTGAGAATGGTCTGAAGTGATAGCTGAAGCTGCAGGGGGTGAGTGATATGATCAAGGAAAAGAGTAGTTACGAGAGCAGACTGATAAGCTTATATGGACTGTTCATGTTTAAGAGGTGAGCAAAAGAGAAGCCAGCAAAAACAAACAAAATACACCTGAAGATAAATAGTCAAATGAGACAGCCTCATGGAAGGCAAGACATGAATTTATAAGCTTCCTAAAGATACATACAATGCAAACATTAAAATAATTTATGAAGATCAAATACTATGGATAAATGTTAATGTTGTATTTAGAGGATATAAAAGGCATGTATCATATGATACTATTTTTTTTTAAGTGCGCATAAAAAGACTGAAAGTAAATACACCAAAGTGTTAACAAAGATTGCCACTAGGGGGTAGAAATTATACATATGGAGGGAATAGATATATAGTATTTCTACATAGAGAGAAATATATATACTTAACATCTACATTTTAATTTTCTACCATAAACATGTACTGATCTTGTAATTAAAGAATAATACATATTTTTAAGTCTTAGAAATCAGTGACACTCATAAAGGATGTTTTTAAAGATGATACAGTTCATCTACCTAGTTATTGTAGGTAGCTATTGTTATCCTCAAATCAAGTTGATCACCTTAAAAACAATGTTCTTGAATCACAAAATGCTGACTTGAAGGAAAGATCACTGAGTTTTATTCACGGTTATGTTCCCCCACCCTCCCCCAGCCCGGTCCTGACAGCACACAAAGACCTCCACTCTTACAGCTCTTTTCCCTGATTTACAGTTTGAAAATCTTATTTATACTCTTACCATTTTTTTTTTAAGTACATGTTTTGGTTGTAAGCTGACACATAGTATTTGTGTAATAAATGGAATAAAAATATCATCTGTATCCACATTAACTTTAAGCATCATAAGAAAAGATGCATACCAATATATGGTCCAAATTTTTGGTTTAAAAAAAAAAAAAGATAACTTCAAGCTAGATTCATGCTCTTCAAATGTACTTCTTTAAGAATAGGCAGTGCTATGCCAGGGGCTTCAAGAACCACAAGAGAGACATGAATTTTACTACACAGTAATTTAAAATAGTTTTGCTTTTAAATACACACTAATTAAAAAGTTAAATGAAAAGTGCTTGGGAATTTTTTAAGATAACTAGATTTTCAAGAAATTTTGTTCTTGCCTAGAGCCTCTTTAGGGTATACTCTCAGATTCACCAGCTCTCTCTTCCCTGCCCAACCACGCTCCCACCTCCCCTGAGTTTATTCCGCTCTTAAATTACATTCACAGTTACATTTACTAGTGTTACCAAGAGTTATAAACAGGATTATCAATAAAGTAGAAAATCTGGAGTTGTGCAGGCCAGAAGCCTGGCTACCTAGACCAGAAGAAATTGGCTTTGAAAGCCCTAAGAGGCCACAGAGATTGATTTTTGTTTTGTATACATATATTTTAATGTTTAAGTTTCTCGTATATCACTCGTATTAACAGCAAGTATGTAGTATTCAAATTCCTACAGAACTCTTAGGGGAATAAAAATTATGCAAAAGCTCTAAGTATATGGAATATATTTTTCTGAATCCCTAATTTGATCATAAGACACCAAGTTACCTTATAAAGGTATTTTTGCTAAAATCCTTAACTATCTGTAATGCCATCTATACTTTTTACTCACATAAACCAGTCTTAACCTCTACATACATATATGTGCCAAACTTTTAGTGATATTACCTCTTTAGGATATTATCACTTTATCACTAGGAGAAATGCTTTTTATATTACCATGCTGTTCATTATCGTCATTACATTTTTTTTCTCTTAAATTAGGAATTGTGAAGACAAATATGGCCCTAATCTCCTAAAACTGGAAGAGGTAAATAATCTGCTTAGTAAAATTTTAAAGCATACAGGTAAAGACAAATAACAACTGACAGTAAAAGTATCAAAAAGACCATTTAAAAATGTTACTCTTGGGCTTCCCTGGTGGCTCAGTGGTTGAGAGTCTGCCTGCCAATGCAGGGGACACAGGTTCGAGCCCTGGTCTGGGAAGATCCCACATGCCGCGGAGCAACTGGGCCCGTGAGCCACAACTACTGAGCCTGCGCGTCTGGAGCCTGTGCTCCGCAACAAGAGAGGCCGCGACAGTGAGAGGCCCGCGCACCGCGATGAAGAGTGGCCCCCGCTCGCCGCAACTAGAGAAAGCCCTCGCACAGAAACGAAGACCCAACACAGCTAAAAATAAATTAATTAATTAAAAAAAAAAATAAAAGAATCAGTAATATTTCTAAAAAAAAAAAAAAAAAATGTTACTCTTAAACAACATTATTAAATTCTATGCAAACCATCTGCCCTAAACTCAACATATACTTGGGTCCCTGCTATGTGCCAGGCACCCTGCTAGGCACTAAAGGTTTCAGTGTGATTAAACACACAGAGGACTACACTAAGCCAGAGTTTACAATCCAGTGGTTATATACTTTACCAGCATTTATCAATTTAGTTTCATTCAAAAACAAAAAAAAGTCTGCTCTATAGGAACTCATAATGAACAGAAATTTCTATTAAAAAACATAGTTTCTTAAGGAAGGCAATAAAGACAGAAAACAGCCTTGAGATCAGGACAAATAATTTAACTTACACTATGGACATAAATCAGTTTTACCATTTGGTCCTGACATGTGAACAAACTATTACAGTACCAATGAAAACTGGTCATAAGTATGTTTTTTTTTAAAGAAATTATGAAATGTGAAAGAGTTCTTTGCTATAGACTGCAATTCATCAGCAGTTCCTTTAAGCATTTTAGGCCAGGGGGAAATAATTCTTGTCCAGTAAGACAGTATCATAGATATGGGCAGCTGGTAAATATATTGAGGAAGGATTTATAACAACACTATTCCCTAGAGGGTAATTTATTCTAATAATAGAAATAAGTAAACAATGGACCCCCCCTTTTTTAAAAGGAAAACAGGTGAATCAATGTTGTTTGTGGATATCTGTAACATTTTATATATAAAGTTTTCATTAATAATAAAAACAAAATCTGAAAACAGTACTCAAATGTGCCTATGGCAACACCCCTCTGTGTACCAAGGGAAGTTAAAAAGCACTAATACATTGTATATGAAGCCTAACTACAAAATACAATGTACAACAGTTTACCTTCAAAGCCATTTCAAAAATTTCTTATTAAACAGTAACTGCCAATTTCCCTATAAGAAAAAGACTATAAGTGAATTAGCTAAATTTTTCTACATATTTTATAAATAGGAACTTTGCCACATCCTCACTCCTATGTTTTAGCTTCTTTGCCAAATAACTATAAGGAGCTTCAAAAAATACATTTATACAGAGCTTTAACTCACATACACCAACAAACTGCGTATATTAAAACACCAGCTTACTGTTTTTAGGCTTCTCTAGTTAACCAACTATCCTGAACAGGCTGCTTTTAAAAATGGCCCCTGCCCATTAAATCAACAGCAAGTGAACTACAAGAAACGCACTGAATGTGGCAGGAAAGAAAAAGTAATCTGCCAGTAAAACTTACACTTAGTGACAAGTAACAACTGACAGTATCAAAATGGCAATTTTTAAGTGTTGCCCTTAAATGAAACATTAAGGAGAATTACAATAACTTATCAAACCAAATAACCAGTACACCAGTCATTTTCACTACATCATACCTCATTAGTTCAACAAGTATTTGTGTCCCTACTATGTGTCA
Organism: Balaenoptera physalus; assembly: GCF_965194825.1. Lineage (NCBI taxonomy): Eukaryota > Metazoa > Chordata > Mammalia > Artiodactyla > Balaenopteridae > Balaenoptera > Balaenoptera physalus. The sequence goes on from NC_138892.1 coordinate 15,878,952, forward strand.
GACACATGTTACACACTGAAGTTTCAGCCTGAACGAGAATGTCAAGGCCCTACTCTGAGGGTGTTTATATATAAACCAGTAAGATACCTTCAGGAAGTAGCAAAACAACAACTACTCAATGACTAAAACAAAGAAAGGTAAAGATTTTCCTGGAGTTTAAAAAAAAAAAAAAAAAAAGAGAACCACACACAAGAACTACTTATACTTTTCTAACGATGTTCTCTACATAAGGGCATATTTTTACTGAGCTTGCTTTCTAGTACATATGTTATAACAAAGACTAAAGAAGTGCAAGTGAAAAAAATCAAAATAGGATGCATGAGTTTATTAAAACTTCCTTCCTTCTTTCTTTATAAAAACAGACATGGACACATACACGCAGACATATAGCTGTTGATGTGACATCAATATTCCTGGGGAGCCCTTTAGAGCACCCAAACCAGTGGAAGGTTTAAAGGTTAAACAACAGTATAGAACAAATAATCACAGATAGTAAATAAAGTGTTTTCATCTGGAATTAGTTCACAAGGGCAGAATAAATCAAATAAACTCTCCTCCTTTTCTAGGTGTTTCTAAACCTTTGCCGGTGGCCCCTTCCGGAGCCCCCCCCCCTGCCCCCCACTGATCCCTTTGGGCACTAGCAAGTTTCCTTTTTTTTTTTTTTTCTTTTAAGCAGAGGGAGTGACGTGGCAGGAGAGGCAGAAAATGACCCTGGAGGAGCCCTGGCTAGGGCTGAGCTCAGCACCTCCTCCCTCCGCTCCACGTTGTACACCCAGCAAACCCCACTCCCACAGGGTTCCAGAATTCCTATGTCTTCTAACGTACAAGAGGCGATCTGTTTAGGAGAGGGGACCTGATCCTAAGTGGGAGCCTGGGGACCAGTCTTGAGGCTGCGTGTGCATAGCAGGCACGGTTTTTATTTAGACTCGGGAGGCAGTGATGGCACTGGTGGGTGCTCCAGCAGTCCCCCAGTCACCCCCCGGCGCCGTCAGCGCCTCTCTCCACTGCTACACTTCCAAGTTCAGGTTAGGTGTGGGGGTAGGGCTACCCTGGGAAGAGCACTGGGAATGTCCACTGGTCAAGGATCGTGTACTTGAACCCAAGAGAGTGGTTTATCAACAAGTTAGGAGTTAGCGGGGCGGGGAAGCCCAGCACGCAGCCCCTCGGCCGCATCCCTATCCTCTAGCAGGCTGCTGGCGCCCTCCCACCCCCATTTCCCCGGCCTGATACCCCAGGAGCTAAGAAGACAGGCGGAAGCGTCCAAGGAGGGTCCCCAATCTCAAACCACGGCGGGGGAGTCAGAGACACGTAAAAGGGGGTAACCCGGCCAGCGAACTTCCACCCGCCCCCAACATCGTCCCGCCCCTCCCCCTTCCCCGCTAAGCAGCAGCACCCCCCCCCCCCCGCAAAAAAAAGGCCCCGCTCCGGGCACCCAGGCCCGGGCAGGGAGACGGTGAGGCGCAGAAGACCTAACAGAGCTAACGGAAAAAGGCAACAGAGAGGAGGGCAGGAAGAAGCTGGGACGGCGCCCCCTACCCTCCCGGCCCGACTTACTCACCGCCGGGTCGGGGGCCGGCGCCGGGGCCGGGCGGAGGAGCGGGCAGCACCTAAGAGGGCTGAGGCGGCCTGAGCGGCGGGCACAGCCCCCGGGCAGCTGCGGGCTCCGGAGACGCCTCCTCTGGCTGTGGAGCCAGAAGACAAGGTTGGCGACGGTGGCTTCTGGCTGCGGACGTGGCGCCGGACGCGACCCGCCCCCTCCACCGCCTCCTCCGCTCCCGCCTCCTCCCGCGGCTCGCGCTTCGACGCGCACGCGCACCCCGAGCCCCTCCCGCTCCTATCCGGCACACGCCCACCCGTTTCTCGAACTGCCCAGCCCTCCCAGCCACCCCCAGCCTGTCGCCTCCCGATGTGCGCACGCGCGAGGCTCCCTCCCGCCCCGCCGGCCAACTCCCGCCCCTTCGCCTGCCTGGTGACACCGCGAGAATCCAGGGCCGGCCTGTGCGTTCCTCCTCCTGGGCCTCCCGCCCCTTTCCCCCGCCGTCCAATCAGATCGGGCGAGGGGCACGGATCCTCGAGAGCCCGTAGGCGGCGGCCCTGCGGCCCGGGCAGTAACGCCTGCGGCTCCCTGAAGTCTACGTTCCGCTGCGAGTAACGGTCGCTCCGAATTCCGAACCTTCGTCCTAGGGAAGATGAGACGGTCGCCAGTTTCTCCGGCTCTTCGCCCGGGGCCTCGACATTCCCTTACCTGCTTCCCCTCCGGGGAGTGACGAGCTGGGCCTGCTCTCCGCCCTTCCCTTTGGGGCTTTTTACGAGCCTCTGTTTACTGTCCAGGTGACAGGGGTGACAAGAGAGACA